>NC_134526.1:14255283-16655283 GCF_027942865.1 Odontesthes bonariensis
TTTAGCAATGCATGAAATAATTAAGTTAGTCAAAAGTAATTTTATGAGAAGATTGATACTATTCAAATTTCCCTAAGGGAAAAGTGAAAGAAAAGTGAAATTGCCTTGAGACTTAATATACTAATCTATGACATGACTGTGTGATTTTTTTTGCGTACATGCACAAAAATGAATCTGTAAACAAAAATTTTGACTTACTGGCAATTTGGGAAACAGTCATAAATGGAGTGAAAAGAAGTTTCCATAGGCAAAAAATATTACAATTTGGGGCTTGAAGCTGTGGTAGTGGGGTCAAACACTACTGTTACCCTGCAGCTAAGTCTGTACGTTTACTGTGTTAGTCTGACTAAAACTGTCCATCCATCCATCCATCATCTTCCGCTGGTCCGGGGATCGGGTCGCGGGGGCAGCAGCTTGAGCAAAGAGACCCAGACGTCCCTGTCCCCGGCCACTTCCTCCAGCTCTTCTGGGGGGACCCCGAGGCGTTCCCAGGCCAACCGAAAGACATAGTCTCTCCAACGTGTCCTGGGTCTTCCCCGGGGCCTCCTCCCAGTGGGACGGGCCCGGAACACCTCACCGGGGAGGCGTCCAGGAGGCATTCTCACTAGATGCCCGAGCCACCTCATCTGACTCCTCTCGATGCGGAGGAGCAGCGGTTCTACTCCGAGCCCCTCCCGGATGACCGAGCTTCTCACCCTATCTCTAAGGGAGAGCCCAGACACCCTGCGGAGGAAACTCATTTCGGCCGCTTGTATTCGCGATCTCGTTCTTTCGGTCACCACCCACAGCTCGTGACCATAGGTGAGGGTAGGAACATAGATTGACCGGTAAATCGAGAGCTTCGCCTTCTGGCTCAGCTCCTTCTTCACCACGACGGGCTGGTGCAGAGCCCGCATCACTGCAGACGCCGCACCGATCCGTCTGTCAATCTCCTGCTCCATTCGTCCCTCACTCGTGAACAAGACCCCGAGATACTTGAACTCCTCCACTTGGGGAAGGATCTCATTCCCATTCTGACTGACTAAAACTAGACTTTGAAAATATATGATAACGTGTTATAAATTTTGGACTATCACATCAGATTATGCGATTAGGAGTGGCCAATGTATTCTGCATATACTCTACAGTTCCCATTTGGAGTCTTTGATCCAGAAATAACACAAGGATCTAATACACAGATGAAAAAGGCACCACCATAAACAGAGAATAACCACAAGGAAAAGTGTACACATCTCATTTGTCCAAAAAAATCAGAAAATAAAAATTCAAACAGCATTTACATTTAAATGTACAGAGCTGTGGAGCTGTCCAACCACTCGACATGGTAACAACTTGCCAAAGGCTAATTAGTTTCAGAATTGTTTTGAAAGGTGACATTGGATATCAACCTGAAAAAAGCCTAATACTAACAAGCTGAAAGGGCCCACTGATCATAGTAGAGTTTGACATTTGGTCATTTAACTGATTACCTTTGCGTGCATACTGAAGCCTTGAATACTGTGACAAAGATAGAAGTCCAGTTAAATGGCTTAAGCAAGCTCCAAGTGTAGCTCAGCTGAACCGTGCATGTAAATGTTCTTACGATCTGGGTGTTCTAATCCAAATAGTTCAATTCTATCTATTACAATTCTAGTCTAAAATGTCCAGTTTTTAGACTAGAATTGTTCATTTTTTTACAATGTCATGGAAATGTTCTGGGTTGTTCTGGCTTTTTGCTTCTTACACTTCTTTTTATTTCAAAATCCTTTTTTTTTTTCAGTGAGTGTCGTTACTACCTGTTCTGATTGGGTTATGAACCTAAACCACATGGTAAGCTGTACACATAGAAAAAATTACAAGGTTGCAACAACTACTTGTTCTCAATTGTGGCTCCATGATGGAGGAACAAGCTGCCAAACGCTATCCAAGCAGAGGCATCCCTCTACCTTCAAGAATCTCTTAAAGACTCATCTCATCTGGGAACACCTCATTTCCCAGCACATCTATACACCCATCTAACCTGCACTCACTTGCACTTCTGTATCTGTTCTACTTGTACTACTACTACTTGAATAAATTGAAGCTGATATTGCACTTGGTGGATAAACCAGGCATTCTTACTGCACTGAATTTTGAAAGTTGTTTCTTCATTTTTAAGCCGCTTTGGATAAAGGCATGTGCAAAATAGCTAAATGCAAATGAAATGTTAAGCATTACAAAAACATTGTGTCTTGGTGTTTAACAGACCCTCCGAGAACATCTATTGCATTTTAGAAATCTTCCTTTTCTACCATGCATCTGCAAAAGACACAAAATGCAAAGCGGGCTCTAAAGAGACCTCCAGCTGAAATACATGATGTGCTGCACAGTTCATGTCCATCTGCATAATGACAATGGTTTTTTGTCTGGTGGCTATTTCTTGATGTAAACTAAACCCTCTGGATGGCTATATTTGAGATAAGACATGATATTTTGCAGAGACAATGCCTGAAATTGTTCTCTTTTTTTGGTTGTTTGATTGATCACAAGTACAATAGTTTGACAGTTTCAGGAAAGTGTTTTTATCCTCTGTGCTTTCATGTGAACTTACATGAATACACAAACGTACACACTTAAGTTTATGTATAACTGTGAGTTGAGAGTTTTAAATGTGCTGAAAGGTATATATATATTTTTTTTCATTTTAAGACAGAGCCACGCAAGCTGTTTCCAGTCTCCAAAGCTGAACCATCACTGGCTGCCAGTAGTAGCTTTGTATTTACCACACAGACATTTGAGTGGTGTCATTAGATTCATCTCTTTCCTGGCAACGGAATTTTCCAACATTGTTCCTTTTAGTTCTTACATTAATTGAATACAATGTGCTTTCTTTGTATCACTGTTATAGTGTCATGAATTTTTGCAGGCTGGTGTCCATGTTGTGAGTAAAATTGCCCTGTTAGGGTTAGCAGCATGTGGAAAGTAATATTTATGTGTCTGAATGAATTCACAATCTGGTCATTGTGCATGGCCTACATTTATGCTAGTCTGCAAATGGATGTGGTTAATGGGGGCAGTGAGTAACATCATGACCTTCCTCAGGTCCCCCTCAGTCCATCCCAGCCCCACCTCATCCCACATCTGGTTCGACCATCTCCACCTCAAACCCCTGCTAGCCACCCCCACCTGCACCTCATCAATCCTGTGTGTCATCATTGCCACATTTCGGGCTATCGCCAAAGTAAGCCATGACATGAAGACGTGAAAATGATGAATGGACTTTTCCGCACAGGAAGCCACAATGAATGAAGAGACACCCCACGCTCAGTCTTCTTTACGTTACATTTTTCCCTCCCTTGCCTCTGCATAGTCTGTCTGTTGTGCACCCTCCTTACATGGAGAAGATCTCAGCCATTAAGTTCAACAAATTCTCTCTCAAAAAGGTTTTTTTTTTTTCCCTAATAAGCTTGAGGATTCGCAGTAGCTACCAAATCAATGTATCTATTAAGTGGGCATAAAAGTCCTATAACATTCTACCTTCACATGACAGATTTAGCCCTTTCTACATCTCTGACTCTCTCTTTTTTTTTCAATATGGTCAATGAACACTGTAGTTTTCTATCTAAGACTAGGTTGGACCTCACATCACCAAATAGACATGTTACAGTGAACCTTTACTGTCTGTATGCCATCACTTGTTGTGCCTACATTCAGCACTCATAGCATGTTCATTCTTTGCTGGATAAGACTGTCCATTGTTAATAACGACTTGCTGGAGTTTTATCTGTTGTTGATGTGAATAGAAGTCCCATTATGTTCCAGAAGAGATTATCAGCCTCAACCTCCATAACTGTTGGCTGTAAGGCTTCTGTTCAACACATATGTAGCGTCCCCGACTGCTATAGAGATTCTTATAATGTCTCATGACTGAGATATTGATCCTTAACTTTGGTTAACATGGTTAGTATTTCTATAAATTGTGGTGATTTTTTCTGTCATATGATATTTAATGTTTGTCTCAGGGTGTGTGTTAAGGCTTGAGGCGCCAGGTTTTGAACAAAGCTGGCTCTTAAAATCCTTCTATAGTCAGTGCTTATGTTTTACTCCCATGAACTTTAGCTTCCAATATCAGACCAAAGAAACAGTCCCTTGTTTGTATGCTCCCCCAGGGCAAAGTGGCACTGGTAGATATTAAAGAGATTCAAGCCTCCTTTGTCTGGAGGACTGAAGCCACTCCTACTCTATTCCCCCAAAACACAGTTTAGCAACTAAGCTTTAATATAATATCTTCATCGTACATGTACTAAAAGTGGGAATGAATGTTAGAGAGGAATGAAACAGTCAGAGTTAAATACATTTTCTTGAGATCATTTGTTTTCCAAGCCTTTCAAAATAATTCTCCATGGAGTTGCACAATTTGTCTGACATCAATTATTTCAAATAAGACAAACTGCTCTTGCTATGAGCACCACACACAGCAGGGCAGATGTGAATATTCAATAAAACATACATAAACAACTGCAGCTAATTACTTCAAAACATAGAAGTTTTAGGTTGTCATATGGCTTCTTGGAGAGTATTTCATCACAGTGTTTCATGTCAATATTTGGAAAGATTCCCATTATGTAATTTGATTAGTGGACCAGGATTACAGCCATCCTATTCTCATGTACTGTTACTGGGAAGAACAAAAAATTAAGATGTACATGTAAGCTATCAAGGAGACAATACCCATGCACAGGAAAAACCAAAGGATAAAGCACACACATTTACGTAGGCACACACACAAGTCTCATTTAATCCTTTATGATGCGCCTGGAATTTGTAATGATTTTAATTAGGAAAGGTGCAGTTGAAATCAACTCCATGGCAGTGCTGAAACTCCAGGGTGCCTGGAGCCAATTAAAAATATGTGCTGATCAAACAGCCTGCCCTCGCTATACGCGAATATCTCCAGAGTCTATGCTGCAGCAGAGGGACGGCCAAGCTCAGGGCCTTTTACTCTCACCGAACAGGCTACGGAGGGGCCAGTGCTGCGCAGCTCCGCCCGTCAAAACGTGGCTCTGGATTCAGTTGTTTCCATCAGCTGTGTTCGTGGGTGACAAAGGGCCAAGAAAAATCCTTTAGTTCACAATCAAACATTTGTGAGAAAATGTCACACACCCATTAGATCCCCACAGAGACCTTTTTTTTCACACAAGGGAATAGGCCCAGCCCAGTTTTCTCTCACACTTGTAGTGAGAACATCACATTAAATTAGAATTATTCGACAATTTAGACCGACAATTAAGGTTGTTATTAATTACAGTGTTCCTTTTGTTTCCAGCAATCCCTGTGATGTTGCCAGACCCCGGAGTGCTCAGAATAGATCCTGTAAATTTAAATGAATGTGAAAGCTACTTATAATTTCAAAATGTTAATATTCTTGAGGAATCCTTCATCTCTGTCATGTCCTTTTCTCTCCTTCCTCAGCAAAGTCCCTCCTCCCTCTATCATTAGACATTTCTGTCCCTGGTGATTAATGATTCTAATGAGCATGTGCAGCCATTCACTCTGCCACACATTATTCTATCCTCTGGCCCAGGCCATGTGTCATGTCCTCCTGAGGATGGGGAACACGGCTCTCTGGTCATATTTAGCCAAACAAAATATTAGCTTACCGTATATCTTTTACAATATCTATGTGAGAGGGGCAACCGATACAAATGAGAACCTGAAAAAACATGTCAACACTGTGCTTTCATTTCGATGACTACAAGGACATTATGTTTGCGATAAAAATCTGAATGAAAAAAAGACAGAAAACGACATGTCAGACACAGCTGTATGTACTATGTTCTGTAATTGAAGTTAGACCTTTGTTGGCAAATAGTTCACAATTATAGTTTAATTTTCAACTGAGTTCAGTCAACCTCCTGAAAGACATGTACTTTCTATGGAGCCTTTTATAGGTTATCATTCAGCATGAAGTTATTTATTCTCTCTCTCTGTGTCTTGTTTTGTGCTGTTCTGTTAGTTTGGCAGATCCAAATTTAAACTTTTCCTATCTTCAAAACAGTTGAAAAAAAAGTCATTTATGCATGAATCAAGGAAAACACTGTTGTCATATCCCCACATACTATGATCAAAAATTGAGCACATGTTGCTCACTAACATGTCTACTGCTGCTTTTGTCTCTTACCCACTTCAGCGTTGCAAGCATTGTTAAACTTTAATCTTTGGCAGACACTGCAAGCTTGTCAGGTGGGCGACAGGAGTGATAACTGCATTGCTGAAGACCCATAAAAAGGCCACCATCTTTGGGACTTGCATCAGCAGAGATTCTGAAATACACCTCATAACTTTTATGTTAGAACCACAATTGGCCATTGGGATGTGAAATTAATATGACAGAAGGGCCATCTGCCATAGGGGAACACAAAGGCAACCAGGAAAACTGGCTTAGGCCTTACAGAGGACATCTTTAATTGGATACATCATGCACAAAATGATATACATGTCATATAAACTGATTTGTTGTAATGATGACTGAGCTGGATTCATGGTAGCCTGCAAAAAGATGCAAGGAGAGAGAGACAGAAGGGAAGAGGCCGAGAAGAAAAAAAAACTGAAGTAAAACTGGAGTTGTATTATTTTCCACTTAATGTCCCAAATTGAATAGATGTAAATCAATTCTTTGTATTACTCAGATCATTCTACTTGTTTTCAAAGTCCATGAAATTTAAACGTGTCCTGACTTTGTGAATGCTAAAGCTTTTAATTACATTTTAACTAAGCTACACATTGTCAGGGCGGCAGCCTGCTGTGCTGCAAGGCTTCAAAGAGGGAATCTATACTGATCATTTGTCAGTAGGCGAACCGATGCCTCCGTCTCCACACCTACCAGTGGTACATGGTTTCCGGCTTTAAACATAATCAAGTCTGATGCCAACGTTTGAGAAAGTTTATCTATTCAGACAGAGCCACGGTGCAAATTTCAAGTTTCGCAAATTTTATTTTATAGATCTTGAATTTTTGTCCTGATTAAATGTTAAGTGTGGCTTTTTGATGGCGTTTATTGTTTTCTGATAAAGAAACTGGAAGTTCACGATAAATATTTTCTCTTTGTCATATTTAAGATATGAAGTCTAACACTGCTAAACAGACAGAAGAAGCAAAACAATTGCAACTTTCACATATTCAACTATTCTTTATGTAAAACTTCCTGATAATCCGGTCCTTGTGTTCTCTTTTGACTGCATGCATGAGATATTAACTGTCAACTTGAGACAGGCTCTGCTCTGCTGCATAACATCTGTCTTATACGACTGACAAATAGACAAATAAATACTCTTCATTTGCACCGTTGACTGTGACAAAAGATCGTGGCGTGTTGATTTTCTGATAAACTGGCATTAGAAGCCAGAATATCTTAACAAATCAGGCCTAACAAGCATTTATGCTGCATGAGATGAGGAGAATGAGGAGTGACTTGTGTGAAATGAATGAAGAAGCTTGTGTGAATTTAAAAGAAGACGCCCAAAGAGCTGATCTAACTTGACAGAGCTTAGTCTACCGGGCCTGTGTCTAAAATCCTGAAATGATCTCAAAGTAGATGATTGCTGCCCAGCTCAGGGATTTGACGTCTATGTGCTGCTTCTCCAACCTGCAGCTGGGCACCACACACAAACCCCCATGTCATCTATCAAACAAGACCTTTTTGGCAACAACAGCCATCTTGCTCACAAGGGGAGCATCCTGTTAAGACATTAACACAATTTATTGACACGATCTATTCGCAATAGTTAACTGAATTTATCAGTTGCAATAGTTTAGTTTTAAATAAGCATAAAAATGCACAATTCACTTTCAAAAGTGGTTAGTCCATTCCTAACAGAAAAGAATTGTATTAAAAACTGGTGATGAAAACATGTTGACATTCCCACAGGGGGCCTGCGGAGCTGCAGGGGAAACATCTCTGGCCTCCTGAAACGGTAATGAGAGGGTTAAAATACAACATCAGGTTTGGTAAATTCAAAGGTAAAGATGGTCAAATGCACCAGAGGAGATCACAGGTCTGCAGCGCAAAAGATCACTTCTTCCATTAATAAACGCATAAGCCTTGCCTGCCTCAGTGAAATATTTTTTTCTTTAGAAAACTGACCATACACCCTAAATAATCATTTTAAAAAACGTTTTAAATTTCTCTTTACTATTTCAGGAACCTAAAATATATTTATTACATGTTTGCGCATGTGAGACAGTTTTTGTATGTTCATGATCTATTCTATGAGCTCTGCTGTACCTTGACATTGTGGGCATCGGTTGTGTCCGTCATACTTCCAATGCTCCTCTGCTTTCACACAACGTCTGATATGAATTAACAGATTGCTTTTCGCCTTTTGCCCACACTGAATCCCACCAAAATTTATTATAGATTAAAAATTCCCTCTTTTTTAAGAGTTGTATCTGGGCATGAATTATCTCAAAATAAAACAATTATATATATATATATATATTTATATATATGGTGTAAAATTTCACGTAGAGTTCAGTTTGAATACAGTCCGAGTCTTCAGTAGGCTTCTGGCTATGCCATATGCCACAACAATTCAAGCAGTTCTTCTGTGACACCCCCACCACATAGACACACACACTTACCTCCTCCCATCTCCCAGATTTAGATTAAGCCAATCCATCCATGATAAACACAACAACATACAATGGTTATGAATGTTTTTAAAACACAAATATAGAATTTGTTTTCACTGTGTTGTGCAATCTATAGTATGTGTTTCATTGCAACTGAATGCATTTCGATAATCACCCACAAATACACACACACACACAGAGAGGTCATAGGTTATCTGTTGTCACTCATCTCGATATGATTTCAGACCTCATGTGGTTGAAAGATTTAACGTCAAAAAAAAAGATTTTATTTTTAGAGTCCAACCTTAACAAATATAATTCAAAATAATTCCACGTGTAAATGGCTGAAAGGTTGGGTAAATCTGTTTGAAACTGCCGATATTAGTTTAATCTCCTGAGAGTTTTGGACTGAATTTACCAATCACGTACATTTTCAAAGCATGAATTCTGTAGGCGATCACGACCAAAAGTTCCACAGGATCGTCCGCTTTTAGTGTTCGTGAGTATAGCCTATTTTATATGCTAAAATAAAAGACAATGAATTTGTCTATCCTTAATAGCAAAGGGCCCTTTATCCGTGTGTATCTGTGGGTGGGAGGCACAGACTGTCAATCATCAATGCTTCATTGATCAAGGACAATCGTCGTTGTAAGTCTTTTTTCTTAAGAAATCACTCATTCCGCATTAATTATCGCCCTGTCTGCTGTGTGTGCGCGTGTGTGTGTGTGTGTGTGTGTGTGTGGGGGGGGGGGGGGTGCGTGCACACGCACGTATTAGCGTGTGTGTTCTCATGTGTGCAGCTAACCACTCTTCGACTATCCCACATTGCATGTGCTCATTTGAAAAGAGCGCACTGAGATGAAATTCCAGCACCTTCTGCTAAAATACAAGTTAGTATTCAAGCAATGCACCCGGACGTTTGTGAAACACACACACACACACACACACACACACACACACACACAGTGCGTGCACTGCAGCAGTGCATATCATTAACGCACTGAATGTACTAAAAAAAACAAAACAAAACAAAACAAACAACAACAAAAAACAGAAGGAAAGAAATATATATTTTTTATTATCACAGCAATTTGAAGTAACTAATAGCATCAAAGTTGTTTCTCACATTTCATCTGTCAAAAGGGGGAACAAAAACAGTAACAAAAGCTAACAATGATAAAAGGGAAAAAAATCCAATTCATTTTTCCTTTGTCTGACCATGAAGTGGAGAATAATTTTTTTAAAAATACATGTATAAATGAAATGAAATCTCTCAAATAAACAAACTAAAAAATTAATCAACATTTATCTGCTTGTATCATAAATATTAACAGCCTTCTTGAATTATCTTATTTGCCTGCGTTCCAGCTGGTAAAACAAACACTCAGCAAATAGGCTGCTATTCAATTTTTTTACCCACGATGTAAAATTATGCAGATAAAGTACATTTAAGTTCAAATGTGTGTCATCATCTTATGTGTTATTCTCACAATGAAAACATCCAATAAAACAGTTATCGCACTGCATGTTTGTTGGCTCCAAAAAACTATTTGAGTATTTTTAAGGCATAGTTGAACAGCAATAGAGTAGGTGCATGCAAAACAGTAGCGTAGGCTAAGTAACTACATAAATAAAATCGGATATTTTGGTTGCACCGCATTCTTGCCTATCTCCACATTGTTTTCACACATATTCGTCCGCTATCTCACTTAGCTCCGTGCAAGCATTTGACACCCTAATCAGAATTCACCAGCTACAGCCAGACCGCAACTGTTACAAACAGCAGGCGACGCGATCACCCGATTAACTCCCGAGTCAAAATTTTTCCCTTCAAACAAATTTAACTGCTTTTTGTTTTCACCGCACCGCCCCAACTGCGACAAACCTCGTACAGCCGCACTTAAAAATGGTGAAAGACTCCACGCAGATTTTCTCCATTAAAGCAGGGCGATCCACGAGCAGAGCTGTTTTCTCTCTCCTTTCGCCCTCACGTGCAAGCCCGCTTCCTGAATTTTTTCGAGCCCCGTTTAACTTGTTTTCTTAACTCTCCATAAAGATTATAACACTGCCGGTGCGCATTTACGCGAAAACTAACCTCGATTATTTTAAATATCCAACATATAATTTTCCCCCTCTCTGCAGTATTCCCTTTGATTTGCGCTTGACTCATATGGCTTCAGGGCCAATGGGGGTCCGCCTTTGGGGCGCCTTGAAACCGTCCGATTTATCCCCTTTCATCATCTAAACCGGGATGCCTTGAAACTGTGGGGCAAGTTATTGCCTTTTTTTTCCCGGACAGCCCAATGCGGACTGGCCAACAGCCAATCAGAATAATGTTTACATTCTGTGACTGACAATGCTCTGGCACGGTGCCAGCCAATCACATCTTTACATATAAAACAGATTCATTTGTAAACATTTAGAATAATGTAATAACCGAAGTCCTCGCGTAACGCGAGCTTTTGGAGTTGCCGTCCTGTCTTGCATGATTCAAGGTGCAAATTAATTAGTTTTACAACAATTTGTCAAAAAGCTGCAAATGGAAAAAAAAACACACACACACACATCCCGGAACAAGAATAGTGACATCTTAATGTGCATGAATTGCAAACAAAAAAGATAAATACAAGGGGGGCTGTTTGGCGCGTTCACCTGCAACGGAAAATTAATTCTTGTAAATCATTCAAATAAATCGTCACGTTGCTGATGGGTTGAACCTTAATTTAGAAGTTCTCGTTTTATATATTCTGGAGGACTAGGCTAAGCGTTATTTGGGTCATGCTTAAAACACGTGAAGCCCACGCAGGACAAGATGTGAACACAGTTTTACCCACATTTTCGGCTTGCACTAATCTTCTTTTTGCTCCATTTACAAACTACTTGTGGTCATTTTGAAGGCAATTGTTGAATTTGCAGAGCTTGAAAATGTATTACGTTTTGTTTGGATCTAGATTTATTCTAAAATCTAAAAACCTCCTCATGTTGTTCATTCTCAAGATGTGCTCGGGCTTAAAGCTGCTGGACAATGTCATGTATGCAGAATAGGGAACAATGTCTTCCTTTTACTCTAATAGGCTGAAGTCTAAATGTTTTTACTGAATATGTTAAGAGCGTCATTACACGGGGGTTGTCCTGACATCAAGCATAATATTACCTGCAATTCTAATCAATTCATCTTGGTTTGTACCTCCGTATCCTCCTGTTTCTAAATCTGTTTCATCTGCCGTGCGTTTTAAGCTTTTACTCGGGGAGCACTGAGCTCTATTGTGAGTGATCGGACCATCCCGCACTTTAAATCTCGCGCTTTTCACTCTGTTTAGCGTTGCCAGTCACCACGCCATTGGTTTGCGCTTTCGGCCAATCGGAGCCTGCCGTATCTGCGGACAGGCGGCACGAGCCCATTACCATGCAGGTATCTGGCCAATGAGAGGCCGTGTTTACCCTGCCCCCGAGACTCGAGGTACGCAGTTGCATCGGGAGAGAAACCGCTGCTCGAAGATCCGAGCCGCAATCCAGTCAGGCCGGAAGCCCCAGTCCCACTGGCCTCTGCTTTCATAGACTGAAACAGCAGACTACTGCACAGCCTCAGATGGAAATATTGTAGGATTTTATTCTAGCCACATGGTCAATCTCATATTTTCCTTTTAAATGGGCGTCGCACTTGCACCTCCTCTCCCAGAGTTTTGTGATTTTATAATTTATTGTTATGCAAGGATTTGACACACCAGTAAGTAGTAATTTTTATATACTTGATCTTTTTTATTCAATAAAAACATTTCAGGGTCCGATGCCTGGCTGCGATCTGACGGATGCTGTGTTTAAATAAAAATGCATGATGTGACATGCTGTGCGTTGCACACAGTGCGTTGTAATAATTTTAAAAATAACAAAACAGGATGCACGAGGTGTATCCTGTGTGGAATAAATCAGTGGTTTCATAAACTGTCACAAAATGACACGACACAAATAAGCTATTATTATTATTATTATTATTATTATTATTATTATTCCATATTGATGACACATATACGATATTTTTATACTGATCGACAACGTAACTGATTTCTAATCACCAATATTTAAGAAAGATGCCAAGTTACGTTGATTTTTTATTTTTTTCTTCCGTTCAATAACATTTACGGTCGTTTTTATAAAGAATTCAAATTGGCAATGCTTTTGTATACATATAATATAGAGCCACGTTATAAATTTTGCGAGCTATTGTTGGGTGTATACTATGGCTGCCATCCGTGACAAACTCCTAGAGGAGTGTTTGCACTGTGAAACAACGGGAAACATTGTCCCTCCACGCCGCGGCCGAGGTGCACTCTCTGCCGGCCAGCGCAGTCACGGAGCGCCGCTTGTCTCACCCGCTGCACGATCCGACCTACACAGCATAATTTGATTTATCAGCTTCCCCTCTGCTGTCGACGTGCTTTTGCAAATGCAATTGACAGCCACTTGAATTTCATTAGGAGCGTCGATCGTTTCAATTTTAAATAAAAACATTTATGTAAAATAAAATCTGGCTTGGATTGGATAAATGAAATCGCACATTTCGGGATGAAATATAAAAGAAAGAAACCATCGTGGGCATTTACGCCACTTCAAATAAATGCCCATAAATGTACATTTTGAACATTTACTAAGCTGTTGCCTCTCACAAACCTCGTAAATGCCCCACATTTTTATTCTTAGGTCGTTAGTGGGCACACAGGGAAGGCTGGATATAACAGCATGGCGAGGGGAAGGTAATGGCCGACTGCAAAGCATTTTCTCAGTATGGAGACAAAGGCAGTCCTCCTGATGGGCGGCCATTCACCTTGGATCCCCCTTACAGTCCACACACCGAAGACTTAACGATCATAGATGCAACAGCAAGGACTTTTAAACGTTTTCACCCCACAGACCCACATGCAAATGTTATTTCAGGAAGCCTCTGTTGATACGGATTTTTTTTTTTTTTCCAGGGACCTGCGTATTCAGTGATTTTACTGTTGATGTTGCTCTGAATTGCTGGCTGTTGGCTGTAACTGGCTACATGGGGAGATAATAGGGCTGGAAGTGAAATAGCCTTCAAGATAACAACATGCCTGCTCATATTTGAAGGCTGTATACATCTGATATATATATGATATAACACATACATATTAATATATATATATATATATATATATATAGAGAGAGAGAGAGAGAGAGAGAGAGAGAGAGAGAGAGAGAGAGAGAGAGAGCTATAGGCCTACCTATATTAGTTATTCAATTTGTGGTGACATGATAAGTTTGTGTGAGGACATTCTTCACAGTCCCTTCGAAGAACCCAATGGGACCCCAAACTGAGAATCTATGATATATAATATCCATAATGCATTTATACATTTAATATTTTGGAAATGTAAAACTAAGCTGCCTTCCACTGGCCTGCTTTATTATTAATATTTTCTGTAACTGCTTGCAGCTTTCACGTTTAGATGATGGTTGTGTAGTTGAATATCGTTGCAATTAAACATAATGTTTTGGTGATTTTACTAATTACACCCTTTTCCCCCATTCTGATTAAATAATACCGTTTTGGGGCAAGGCGGAGCAAGTCGCCTGCAATGTATTTACTACTCCGTTTGATTACCTGACCTGAAATAGGTCAAGGCAGAAGAAGACAGTGAGAGTGCAGTTATTCCCGTGCACATATACCCCCCACCCCACCACACACACACACACACACACACACATACACATACACGGGGGCGTGCGCACGTGCATGTACGCACACGCACACACACAAACACGCAGAGGGAGGGAGAAGGAGACGGCCCCTGCCGTTCAGGAGCTGCTGCATCTCTGTTATGAAGCGGTATTTTAGTGATACTTTGATTTTACATATAACGCCTCTTAGTATGTGACAGATCGCGAGACTTTATGGTCTGACAGTGCAGGTTCCCCCAAGCCAGAATATTCGAAAATACGTCGATGTATGACTCGATTGTTTTTTTGTTTTTTTTCATTCAATTTCCAGTTTTGTATCATTTTCTGTAAACATCATATACATATATATATTTGTGAATTACGCCAAGGTGTTTTATTTAGTGTAACATGTGAAAAACGGTGTGAGCTGTATTGAGAGGGCTGGATGTAGATGACAGGCAGAAAAACGTCTGCATCAAATCCGAGACAATAGGACGAGCAGGAGAAGGAAGGCAGCGTTGTTCACCTTGAGATGTAGGCTGAGTAGACTTCCATCATTTTTAACCGAAACAGAACAACACACAGTGCTTCCTCTGACTAAAGTAAAACGCTTTTTGATATTTGTTGGAGGAACCTCGATTGATTTTTTTTTTTTTTAAAGGAAGAAAAAAAAAAAGCTCTTTGCATGTTAATGTGCATTTTTCTAGAATTACAGATACGCGCTGACGTGGTGTTTGAATCAAATGTGTGGATCAGATCAAATGTGATTAATATTAGATGGTGCAGAATATATATGAGTATAAAATGTGTCAGTGTGCTCGTTGTGTCTGTGTCTTTGGAATATGAAGTGCTCATCTCCATACAGGCCTATACTCAGGCTTATCAATAGAGCCAAAGCTGAGCCCGGCTCATTGGGCTTCTGGACGTCTCGCTCGCCGATTGTATCTTTGGTGGCTACTTTAGACCAAGCAGTTTTTGCTTGAATAGGCAGAATTCACCAATATGCAAAAATATGCACACATGTATTAGAGGAAAACGCAATGAAGTGGCAATAATGACTTGTTTTTCTCATATGTGCCTGGTTATTTGACCTAATCTTACTATTGCTGTTATACTAACTCTGCAATATCAGAATTGAGCTTCTTGCCATTCTTATCTGAGCTCTCGTTTTTTTTCCCTTGAGACTGAGAACTGCTCTGAATTTCTCTTTTGACAGAAAAGATGATCGTGGGCTGTGCTTTTGGCTGGAGAAGCCTGCTATCGACTGAATGCAACACATAGATTCGAAGGGAAGGATTTTTTTATGGGTTGCATCTGATTTTCCTGACTTACCCGATCCGGATTTCGGATTAATTTAACATTCCTCGGAATGGAAGGACGGGATTTCGCTGCTCCGGCTCACCTTCTTTCAGAGCGGGGCGCCCTGGTGCACCGAGCCGCCTCTCGGATCGCTCCCTCGGGCCACAGCTCAGTCCAGCACGCCGGTCACTTCCCGCCAGGGAAATATTACCCATCACACATACCAATGGCTCCCCACTCAGGTTAGTCAAACATCCACGGGGCTTTTGTCCCACATAAATATTGCAATTGAAATGTTTCTTTGCCCATATGCGCTTTCTCAGAGCTCGCTGTTTCGCATGCTCTTAATGTTGCACCGTAAAGGACCTACATTTATCATCGTGAATAATAGACGGTAGGCATGTTGTCTTACAAAGCTGATTATTTTTGCACAAAAGACAACAATAGAATGGGCTCGTGGAGGCTTGCTCGTTTGTGGCTGTTGACATAAATTTCTTGTTCAAATAGCAGCTAATAAATCAGTGGACATTTGATTTACATTAAGCCAGCGATCAGGAATTTTGATTAATCTGAGTCTTCATTTGTAATTAGGATCTTTCACAGGCGTCGAAGGCATTTGTGTTGAGCAAATAGTCATTTGATAAGCTGGTAAATGTCGTGGTATTTAAAAAGAGAAAAAAGAAAAAAGACGTTTAAGATCTGCTTTAGTTTTCACGTTGGAAGTTTCACAAGGCTGACGCTGGTTTCCCTACGTCTCTCAAGCTGAAAGAGATTTTGTCACTTTACGTTAAACTGATTAGTGTCATACTGATGCCATCACTTAGCCGAAACCCCAGGCCATACATAGAGTCAAAAAAAAAAAAGGAAAGGAGAAGGCTGGATGGGTTACTGTGCAGGAAGATGAGCAGTACCAGAAACCTTCCCTCTATATTTGGGCTTTGAAGTGTCAGGGTGCAAATGTGTTCACAGTGCATGCATCAGGTTTATCAAGTGACTTTGGTATCATGTAAACCCAAACGTGTGCGTTTACGAACATGAAAGCACATTTTTTTTTGCCTACATAGAGAAGTCAAAATTGACAATTTAACCAGAAGACCACTGATCAGAATAACCTTTACCAGTCCCTGTATTTGCATTATTTATAGCTGCACTGGGTTTAATTAAATATGCTCAGGAAAAGCTCTGGATTTAGTGTGGAGAAGAATTTCAGAAAAAGAAAATGTATTTATTTCACAAATGGTCAAGATACCTATTATTATTCTTTCTTTTAATGTGCTAAAAGAATGATACTAACTGCATCAAACAGTTCTACTTTGAAGATCATTTTCTTTGATAACATGTTAAAGAAGCTTACAAAACACATGTTCCTCCAAATGAGTCTTAGATTACTGCAAAGAAAATTGATATATCCATTTC
This sequence comes from Odontesthes bonariensis, assembly GCF_027942865.1. NCBI lineage: Eukaryota > Metazoa > Chordata > Actinopteri > Atheriniformes > Atherinopsidae > Odontesthes > Odontesthes bonariensis. The sequence goes on from NC_134526.1 coordinate 14,272,267, forward strand.
AGATATTTTTATCTGTTAAATCTACAACTGAATTATGTGGTCTCAGGTAAAGCTGGTCAGTGAAGCATTCAGCCGCCCTTAACAATGCATTCTGTCTTGTACTGCATTATACTTCAAACAGCTGTTTGTTTATTTGCACTTTTTATATTTAATAGTTCTACTGTAGGCAGAGTTGTGGAAGGCTAACCAACGATATTTTTCAAATTCATTGTGTTTGTAAAGATTCCGAATTCATTTGCAAAATCAAGCTAAACATTAGGCATAATTAGTCATTCAGGAGAATTCGCGGGTGCTGTTCACCATTCATCTCTCACCATTCATGTTTGCTTTTGGCAGCACTCACACTGCTCACTGCACACACACATACACGCAGAGAGCCTGCATCCGTGTTTTTTTTTTTTTCTCATCTTACAGATGTTTTGTTGAGAGCATGAAGGCTAATGCTGGCTACGGGGTACAGGTGCTCCCACCAATCAGATTTGGTGTGTCTTTTGTAGAACTGTGCAACAGTAACATGAAGACCTGCCCTCCAAATGTCAGCACTGTTCGGTGAGCAGCACAGGTGGTTTATTGTTCTCAGTTTCATCAGAAAGGCATGGGTGGGACTGCAGTCCAATATCCTGCAGAAGAAAATGATTTCATTCTTTACATTTTAAGATATTTGATAGGATTAACAAACAGAATAATATGACATAACTTTAAATGATTTCAAAATCTCCTCTTGGTCTCATTAGAATTAATGTGTTATTGCACTCAGCTGATATGCAATTCTTGATTTATTATTTCAATAATATTTGAAAATGTCAAGCATACCATAATTGAAATAAGTGGATAAGACACGAAGGCTAATTCAAAATTATTTGAGGTTTTCATTTTTAAGATGGTATTTCATTAAAACAGGAGATGCTTTCGCTTCACATGGAAACATTATTGATTGTTCTCTTTAGTAATTCTAAATTTATTTTATTGGGGCATTTAGAAAGAAAACATTTTGAGGCCAAACTGGCTCTTTATTGGGTTGTTGAATATAAAGATACACAGGTTTTCTTCATGGAATTAAATTGATTAGATTAAAGAAATGAAAGCAAGTTTTTTTTTTCCTTTAATTTCCCAAATCATTTTTATTTGACAGTAATGAGATTGAATAACAAAGGGCAGCATTCTCTTGCAGAGTATTTATTTCCTGGGATCATGTCATCAGCTTAATGTTATTTCCAACTAGTTCAACCAAATGATTACAGCTGTAGATTTTCTGACCAAACTGGTCCTGGTTCGTTCATCTTGACAGGGCAGGTCATTGGCATTCCTTCAAGTGACCTGTATGCTAGCAACATTATAGCACAACTGAGCATGTTGTTTGCTGAGTGTGTTCAGTTTACCCGCACTTTTCCTCTGGGGACTAACTTGCACACTAGTTCACATGAATTCTTTACAAAGAACATGAATATTTCAGCGTAGATGTAAAAATGCATTGAGAGGCAGGTTTCTGATGTGGCTCCTTGAAAGGACTCCTCTGAATTTGCAGAGGTATTCATTTGTGAGTCCCGACACCCTTTCTGCTGAAAAGAGCAATGTCAGTTGCAACACCCTCCCCTGGACGTGCTCCCAACAGGGTTGCAGAATTTCAACGCGTTTTGGGAGAAAATTTTCTCAAATTTCCACACACTGTCTTCTTGCCCTCTGAAACACGCTCCTCAGAGTCAGTAGAGATTCTGTTTGTTTGCGTTTGCCTCTGTCCATCTTCACCTACTACAAGCCAGTAATTTGCAATGCATGTCAGGGGGTCGATTTATAGTTTACACTTGCACCGTGCTCTGGAAATGTGACATTGGAGCAGCTTCTCTCTGTGTACTCGTGGATACGGTGAGACATAGACCTGTAAAAGCATCTAATTCGGTTTAATTCAGACAGTTCATTTACAAGGACTCTAAAATAGAAATTGTATCTTCTTCTGGCTCAGACACAGAGTTGGAGACAGTCTTCACTTGGCTGTGAGGCTAGAATTCAGATGTTGGATAGTGTCAGAGCAGGAGACATAGTGGAGCTGTCTTTTTACTGCTGGCATTTATGGCTGCGGGTTCATCTTTCAGCCATATTGTTCTGATCAGTACTCTCTGGCTGAGGTGTGGCTGTGTGGAAGCAGCAGGGGGTTCGGAGGCTGTTCGTGGCTGATCTCTGCTCTAAACACCCCATGTAATCAAAGGTCATATTTGTGTCATCTCACTCCCTCAGCCTCCCCTTCCTTTACATCTGCCCTTTCTCCCTGTCCATAAGCTCTCCTCTCTGTCTCTTCCCCTCCATTTTTCAGCTTCCTTTCTTTCCAGCAGGAAGACCCTTGTGTCTGGGAAGCGGTGGTCTTCCTGCCACTTCTGTTTTAGCCACCCTCCCTTGCCTCTGGGCCATTGTTGCAGACCCTAGCTTTGTGTGTGTTTTACAGCTGCTGTTAAAGATAAAAAACAGTCTCTTCCACCCCCTTTATTGTTTACTGGTAGGATGTCCCTGTCATTGCCTTGGTTTTTATGTCCTAGCTGGATATCTGAGCAGCTCCCCCCTTCAAAAGTTAGCCATGCTGCCTGCCTTCTCCCATTTTTTTCCCAAAGGAGAATAAATAACTTTACTGAGACTTTTATTGAACGTCTCATTGCTGAAATATCCCATGGGCCTGTGGTTGTTGGGAGGACTCTTCAAAGACAAACACAGGTGTTTGGTGGAGTTAGCAACGGGCTGGTTACAACCAGGGTCTTAAAAAAATAAACCTCAGAGAGTGGGTGAGGGCTGTTCATGGGAAGGGAGGCTTCTTCTTCAAGGTCTCATTGCTCTTGTGTCGTAAGCACTTGGAGATTGTACTGTGGCCCTGTCTCCTTTAACCCACCCCACATACTTGACAACCCCAGACAAGAGCAGTGGCTGCAGTGTGTTTTGTGTTTAGTGTAATTGTTTAGCTAAACAGCACGCAGACTACTGAAGTCTGTCCCTGTATTTTCCTTTTAAAAAAATTGAGAATATGTTGAGAAAAGCTCAGCAGCGAGTCTGAGTGAGGATAAATCTTGAACATTGCATTAAAAGTCCACTCATATACAGAAGCCCCACTTCTGGAAGTACAGTGACAGAAGATGGGTTGTAGGCCAAGTTCCATTTGGCACTGGCTTTGTACACTATCCCCTCTTCTTTGCTATTGCAAAACAGAGAGAGAACCATGGCCTGTTGTTGGGCTCGTTTGTGAATAGTTGTTAGATGACACAGTTCAGGCTGGCTGTCACTGGAGTCCTCCTGAATAGTGGAGGTGTTGCTTGGCATCCTGCACCTGGCTGTAATAGCACCTTGCCCTGTGCTGCTGCCATCTGTCCTCTCCCCCTGACATTCCCCCTGGAAACCACAATGTATGGCAAGGGTGGTGAGCTATCTTTGAAAGGGTAAGCCCCTTACGTATTTGCAAATGGGTTTACTTACAAGACTAATGTTTTGAGTGTATTCAAGCCTCAATATCATTATAGCTCAGGTAAGCTAGAGACTTTTCTACGTTCTTTCTTGTCACTACTGGGTCATCATACCAGACACTTATTTATAAAACAAACAAAACAGCATCAGAATTTTCCACTCATTTAACCTAAAAGGTAGATAGATAAATCCGATAGATGATTAAATCACTTTGTGTTCTGCAAATGTCTTTGCTCATCAGCAAAACTGTCCCGCTACGTGAAATAAAAGCAGGGGCCTGGCTTTCTGAGAGGATTTTGGCTAGCTACTGGTCGTGTTGCCTCAGATACAGTCTCTTCAAACAGACCGCCACCCACACTACACCGCGTGGCATGATGCCACAGAGCCCTCGCCTCGAGCGTGGGGCGTGTACATAGGACAAACACAAAGGAGACCCACGGGTGAGAGTGACGGGCAGGGTAATACCTTCCTGTATTGGATTTCAGGGCATTGGATTTCAAAACACTCTCATCTATTTTTAAACTCTACATGAGGAAGTGAGAAGTTGAATTAGGAATCAAATGAGATTTTAGTTTGCTTCCCATGACTTGCACACATACCAAAAGCTTAAATTGTGTTTGCGAGATTTAATAGACTGATATATTTGCCCAACCTCAAGAACTGCTGTTTTGTTTGTGATTTGGACATCTCTCTGGTTTACTCTTATTCTCTTTCTTCCCGTCTTTATTTTCTCCTCCCTCCCTCCCTCCCTCCCTCAGTATCAGGCGGCTTCTCATCAGGCAGCCCCGGGCCCACCTCAGTGCATGGCCGTATTGCATGTGACAGCTGTTAGACATTATTAACGGCTCAAGCAGAAAATCCAAACTTTTTTTTTTTTCTTAATTCCAGTTTTCTTATTGTAATCGTTCACTGAAAAGAACAAAAAAAAAAGGGGCCGTTGCCCTATTATTGTCAGACGATTTGCGGTCAGTGACAATGCTGTACGCATGTGAGCGTGTACGTATGTGTGTGTGGCTATGTTTGGGTTAGTGGGTGGTTTGGATGTGTGTGTCTTACACTGTGTTCTCTAGACACCCACTCCCCCACTGGAGCTGAGGCCCTCTGTGGTCGACTGTAAGGCGTAGACAGGTGCATTGTTAACCCTCTAACGTCCGAGTCCCTCCCAGCTTGATCAGATGTTAGCTTTATGCAGGAGATTCATTGTATACGGTGGTCCAGTGTTACACTGCTTTTATAAGAACCAGTGTGCGCTCTTTCCCTGCTTAGATGAATATATAAAATCACAATGTTTTATTTGCCAGGGGACAGTTTAACATGCAGGGTGCCTGTGTAAGGTTAAATTTCTTCTGCAGCACTACCATGTTGACTACACAACATGAGATAGGGAAATAATTCTGTACAGGGCTATTTTCTGTACTCAGATTCTTCTTTCTCAAAAAAAATGTTGCAGAGGGTCCAATAAACTCAAATAAGGGTCCACAATTTGGTGATATCACAGGAAAATTGGGCTGTGGTGACACACAGAGCCAAACAACGAGGTGTACTGCTAAATATATGCATTTAATATATGTTTTGCCATTGAATGTACATGCAGTATGCCTCTTAAGGATGTGTCAGCCTTTTTTGTGAGAAAACATAGATTAGCATCAGGAATTCCATTTTAATAAGTCCCATGGGACCATCCAACCAGATGTCTAGTCCTCAATCCAAAAAAGTGGACTTGTTGCTCGGCTCTTCCATGGATATCTTGAGCTCCAGCTGACACAAATGAGCAACGAAAAAAAAAGAAAAAAGAAAGGAAATAAAAAGAAAAGAAAGAAAATATGTCCACTCCATTTGTTTTTTCATTCAAGTCACCTGTTTTACACACAAACCCTTTCATGCCTACATGTTGACTCTTCGATGATCACATCTGTATCCTGTAGTTCCTCAACATTCCCCAATTCTCATTAACAGGTAATCTGTGTTTCAGAGTAGATCCGTCTCTGTCCACTTTGTTCTGCATTTTTCCACGTTTTTTTTCCTTCTTTTTTTTTTTTTTCTTGTCCCGTCCGCCTGGCGTGACCACTAGGCTACACTGCATCCTCTCTCTGATACAGCATGCGTCCTCAGGATGTGGGGCAAATGACTGGCGCCGCTGCAACAGATGTGTGTTTGTCTGCTGTTGCTGCATGCATATTAGCTCATATTAGCTTTCTATCCTTGCTCTGAACGGCCAGTGACCTACCCTCCGGTGAATGTGGGGGATGGGACTGATTTGTGCAAAAAAAAAAAAGAGGCAGACAGACACAGACTGTAGAAGCGTCAGCAAGACTAGATGCACACTGTCACATGCTGTCATACACTTACTGGTGCATCGCGAATAGTCGCATGACAAGCCCCCCCCCCACACACACACACGTGCGCACACATACACAACACAAGCACGTCACACAGACTCACACATCTTTCCTCCCAGGAGGCCATGGGGCCAGTGGGACAGGGCAAGCTCGAGAGTCTGGTTCATCTGTTTACATCTAATTTTAGAAAGAGGACTATTTCTGCCACCACTGCTCCAGCTTTTTTTTATATCCTTGAGAGAGAACAAGAGAAAGAAGAAGAGAGAGGGAAAAAAAAAATCTTTGACAGCCTTTTCTCACAATGGTGAGCGGTTATCTCATCCCCTCAGTGCTGCTACAGTCTGCAGTCTCTCAGTACAGTACCAGCGGACACAGAGAGGGAGGGAGAGAGCACCTTGCATTGTAAACCCTCTCATCCTCATGTAACATGAATGTGCAAATTTACAAGATGATTTTTTTTACCCCTGCCCTGTGAGCTCTTGCTTTGACCCAGTGCTGTTCATCACAACAGTCAAAAAAGAAGGAAGACAGGGTTAAAAAGAAAATGTTTTGCGTGCGTGGGGGGGGGGGGGTATAAAATGCATCTTGCTTTAAAGAAACAGTGCCAGTGCGTTAGTTAATCCTCAAGCTTGGTGGCTGCTATCCAGCCGGGAAGCTGTTGTTTGCCAGGGGTGCCTGGAGGGGGTAAGCTGTCAGGGAGACGCTGAACTGGCCGCCTGGGGATGCAAGGTGAGAACCAGATCAGGACAGGGTTAGGCCTGTGAGTCTGGGACAGACAGGTTGTAGCCTCTTGCAGGTGCTTTCATAAAGAGCCCCCAAGGCCAAACATACAGCCTGCTGGATGCAACCTGAGCCAGGTGCTGCCCATCCCCCACCCTAATACATAAACCACCACACAATGGAAATGTGTGCCTGTATACACCCCTCTGCCACCACCAACTCCACATGCTTTATTCTGAGACATGGCAGGTAAATTAATTGGCTGCGAGTATGTAACATAAATGCCGAGATAAAGGTGCACTGTCTGGCCGAAGCGTAGCGTAACGGCCGCGATGATAGCTCCATTGTGCAGATATTGAGGGGGGTAGTTAGCAGCACAGCCAGCAGAGCCTTTTCTGGAAGGCTGGATAGCCTCTGATTAATTGTGGGGAATGCTTTGAAGTGACACCAAAATGCGCCCGCTCGCAGGCTAATGCAATACCATCAGTATAGGGAGCGTTCCCTCTTCCTCAGTCTTCATTAGCTAATGTTTCCCTAGCACTATCTTGCCACCCGCCCCTTACACGCCTGCCTCTTCTTCAGGCAGCTTTTAGGAGCTCTCAGCCTTTATTCTTGGCATTATTTCATGTTTCCACAGTCATTTTTCTACATGACATTTTTTGAGTGTTTTTATTTTTCTTAGAAGGTGGCGAGGAGGCTTTTACTCACACAGCTGCGCAGCACAGGTGAACTGTGGCACAGCTGAAAGGCCCACGGGATTGATGTGGCACAAATGGGACATGGCTGGGGACTTTTCCCAGAATCCATTTTGATCTCCAAAATTGACAGACGAGCTACAGCTGTGGATGTGCCCGTGTTAGTGAGCGAGTATGTGAGTTTAAAAAGCTAGGGGGGCAGGGTTAGATCTGTCAGCTGTTGGAGTAAAGTAAACTATTAGCAGTGGGAGAGGGCAGTGCTTCCAGTGAAGAATTAGAACCAGTTCTAATTGTAGTGAGGTTGGGCTATGATTACATGCTGGCTAATGCACTGACAGACCTCTTAGTTGGCTGGCTCTCAGAATGCTGCTGAAATGGCTGAATGCCTTTTGGTTATACAGCATAATGGGAGGGTGTGTGAACACACTTGTGTGTGTGTGTGTTTGCTATTTGTGAGTGGCTGCCTGTGTGTATATATGATTATATACTTTTAAGCCGGCGTTTTGAATGTTTTTGTGAGTTTAGCATTTTTCTTGCACATCTGTGATAATGGTGCTCTGCTTGATTCTTGAGTGCCTGTCATGATATGCAGTAGAGGCAACTTTTGTTCCCAAATCAAACCTCAGCTGGCGCAACTGTCTCTCAACAGTAGAGGAGAAGTGTGTTTTTGTGTATGTACGAGTTAGATTTGTTGGTGTGTGAGTGTGCATGCCCACAGGAAGTGGCAATCAAAGAAGCTGTGTGGTGGAAAGATTGTATAAGGAATGAGAGAGGAAACAGAGTAGCAGGCACTGAGAGGGCAGCATGTGGAGGTGGATGGGAGGGCTGATGCAGGTGCCTAATTCTTTTTATATTCTATCCAGCTCTCTTCTTCACTTCTGCATGAGGCTGTAGAGAATGTAATTCCCCTTTCAATTACGAATTTGATAAGTTGGAATGTCTGTAATAGTAATCAGAATAATAACATAAATGGATTTATTCAGCATAATCTTGTAAGTTCCATGCAAAAACAATCGGGCAAGAATTTCGAGAAGAAAGCTTTCTCACTACATAAATTTAATTACTCTTTTTATTTTTTTTGGTGGAACAGTCTGTTTTCAGGTGCGTAGATACATACTTCTGCAGTAAGCTGTGCTTTACATCCTAACCAGAAACGGTTATAAATCACATCACATTCCCAGCATATGGGATGACAGTTATGGGAGTGTATCCACTGTGTCTTCATCAAGCTCTTAGGCCTGCGCGATATCTCTTTCAAATAGACACAAGGAATACAGACATCATTGTGGCTTCACCATGGGTCAGGAGGTCAGAGAAAACATTGACAGGAATTCTGTTGTGTGCATCTCTGCTGATTACTTTCTTGGTTAGTCACGGCTCATAGATGCACTGGAGTGTCTCAGTGTTTGCTTCAAGGTGTTGTTTTTTTTTGCAGAAAATGAAAAACACTCAGTTTAGCAAAAAAAATTGTTATACAGCAATTCTTGCTGCCATAAACTTACCCAACTGTAAGAAAACTTCTGATGACCTCTTTCTCCAATTTTCTCGTGTATATGAACAAAGCAACTAATTCTCTTTTTGTCTTCTTTCTCAAATTTTGTGACCACTCCTATACCACTACTCCTATTCTTATTACAGCCATATAACATAGCCCAAGCCACCACCTTCTGACAAAACTGGCAACATAGTTTATTCTTTTGGAATGGAAACAAGTATTTTCTGTTAAAAAAAGTCCTTCACATTTGCTTGACAGTTTGATGGTAACAACATTTTTTTTTTTATTAATTTATTTCTATTAGCCTATATTTAACCAGGTCAGTCCTGTTGAGATACAATGACTTCTTTTTCAAGGGAAGCCTGGCCAAGAGAGCAGCCTGAGAAACATTAAAGTTACAGCAATTAAAAAAACAAACAACACGCAACAATATCAGTGAAATACATGCTAGATATAAGTAACAAGATTAAGAATTTTCATCAGAACAACAACAAATGCGATACGTAGTTTGAAGATTTGTTTGTGCGCATGTTAATTCATTTATGGCTTCATGGAAACTAAATGTTATGTCTTTGGGTTATTCTTGTAATGGAGAAAGGCTGTACCCTACCAGTAAATGTGTGAGAAAGGAGGGAAGTATGAGGAGAGAAATGGTCAGTCATAGTTGCAGGACATTGCTCAGCCAGAGTCATATGTACACATGGAAACTGGATGGATCAATACCACATGAACTGTTGAGAAGTATGCCGCTGTGTGGGAAACAGAGGATGGTTGGGGAGACTGGAACATGTGATGCAGCTGCAGATGTCTTTTAGTTTAGAACAATCATTTTATTTTTGCTACGAGTTCCACAATGTATCTACTCTTTTTTGTGTGTGTTTGTGAGTGTGTATGAGTAAATGTGTGCATCCCCATTTTACAGATCCTCTTTCAGAAAGTGGAGCTGCTTTGAGGATCAATACTGACATACTGTCTGCACAAGTACACACCCAAAAAAAACACGTACACACACTACTAAGCTCACTGTCTCATCTGTCAGTTGACAGAGTTTTCTCCAACTCCTCCGGCTCTCTTTCCAGCCAAGCAGATGGCGAACATTCAGAATGAAAGCAGATCCTAAGTCCTTTTGGATCTCCATCAGTCCGCCAGTCTCCGGGACCATCCTGCAGGCTCAGGTTTCTCCTACAGTGACTGAGCCTTCCCAGCTCTTTAAACTGGCTGTGGTCACCACCTTTATTTCACGGCTCATGTATATTGAGTCCAGAGCTTTTTAGCCTCACATCAAACCACACTTACCTCACACAAGGCACTGAAAGCTAGATTGGGCTGCTGACAGTTGCTCCCATTGCACACTCTGTTGTCTCCAGCTCAGCAGATACCACGAAACTTAGCAGGGTGCCTTTGCTCTCTGTTCTCTCACATCCTCCCCCAGTGCCTGGCATCCCACTGTGTGCATATAGCAAATTCTTTGAGGAGCACATCCCCCTCGTCTGTCAGTGTGTCGGTGCCACTTACCTGTAGTTGCAGCTACACTAACCTGGCCTCCACACAAGGGTGGAGTTTTTCATATTGCAGAATGAGCAGAATTTATTCTAGAAGGCTTGCTTTGGCCCTTTTTGTTTTGAAGCTTGCTCTGCTACAAACTGTAAGTAATTTTTACGAGACAAGCTTCTGTGCCAGTCACCCAGGCCACTGTGGTGGAGAGCGATAAAGATGCCATTCCAGCCTACAACATCTTGGAGATTGTGCAAAGAGGAATGGAGAAAGTGTGCACACTCGTGTACGTGAGCATGCACACATGTTTGTGTCGGTGTGTATTTGTGTACATGTAATAGGAGGAAGGTGGTTAGTGCTGTGTGTTAAAATGGAAAAAAAAGTTTGGCTTTCCAAGGGAGGCCTCACACTGCCCCTGCCCGCATCTCTTGATTTATGGGCTTGTGAATGAAATCTCTCATTTGTCATTTTTTATTTGTTTTCTCCTCACCATCCCTTTTTTTCATTCAGTTTCTCTTTGAGTGTTACACTTTTCCAAAGAACAGAGAGAATAAGGGAGGCAGAGAAAAGGACAGCAAGGAGCTGGTTTCCTGGTGCAAACGGTTAAATTCCACGTTGAGCAAAAGCCTTGTCTTAGTGAATATGTTTTAATAAATATTCATATAAGTTGACATTCCGGCGTAATGTATTTTGTTTGTGGTAAGAGTGCCTTTCATTAAGCAGTGATAAAATTCTTGCTTGTAAAAAATTTAGAGCACTTGCCACGATTGTGTTCCAGCTGTGTTGTGGTATGTTATTGTTGGAAATAAAATTTAAAAAAAACAAAACTCTGAAGCATTCGTGTGAAAGTGTGTTTGTATGTGGAGAACATTGCTGGGCACAGGGACGCATGAAACCACGTTTGCTGCTAAGACGTGCTAGTGAGTTACCACGCTGAGGTCATAGTCAGGTCAACTGAAGTCTGGAGCAATAGTGTGGGTGTGTGTGTGTGCATGTGAAATTGCAATGGGCGCGTGTTTATGTGTCAGTGTGCACCTCAGTCATTCAGGTGGAAGCTATAAATCTGCCTCACCCTCTCCTGGCCTGCCGAGGACACAGCAGGATCATTTGGGGTTTCACCCTTTTTCAAAGGAGTAGAGGTGAGTGAGGAAGAGGTTTAAAGGGGGAGAGAAGAATAGAAGCAACATAGATGAGGCGGGGGGCTTAATGAGGGCCCTGGCTCCCATGATTATGGGACTGGCTGATAGAAATCAGGATCTTTCTCAAAGAAGTCAATTAACCCCCTTCCCCTACCCTAATTATAAATAGATTGCTCCACTGGCTCTTTACTGATGGCGCCGCTCAGCACAACTCAATATGCAGAGTCATGCTGCCTGACTCTTTAAGGGGTTGTGTGTGTCATTAAAGCCTTTTTTTTTCAGGATCCATTGGCAGATTGCTTAAAAATGTGTTTTTTAAAGCTGTTTGTTATCCCAACTCCACTCATCTTGTCGCTTACCTGTCAATAAGAGAGTCAGTACCGTGCAGCACCAGGAGGGGGCTCCAGCCCAGGAGGTGTGTGGTCATTAGTGCATTAGAGCTTAGATGATGGCTGAACTCTGTGGTCAGAGTAAATAAGCAGTGTTGTAGAATGTCAACACAGCCAGCCGGCTCCTTCACAGCACCAAATGTTGACATAACTGCTCTCTTATCTGAGAAGCGCAAAGCCAAGTGCCACAATTGGACGCAATGCCAGAACAAATACAGTAAGGGTTGGAAACCACACTGTCCAGCACACAAATCCATAGACGCACACACTGGCTATAAAGGAATGCACCGCATAGGTTTTTGATTTATTGCTGCTTTACTACTTGTGTCATATGGCACAGAACACTGCATACACAATAATGCAGGGCCATGGAGAAGTCGTGCAACCAAGGTGTTGGTACAGACTATTCATGCCACCAGTCGGCCTGGTGTTCATGTTAGCTCATGAAAATAATGGGGTGTTTAGGATCTCAGTAATCTTGGTGAAGGGCCTGGACCCCACTTCCTCTGCTCAACTTGGCAAAGAATGGTTGCCAGTCTGGCGGTCTTAGGACAAGCTTTGCCATCAGGGCTAAGTGGATGAGCAGTTTAAGTTGTAGCACCAATTATCATTTGTGTGAGTGTGTGTCAAAATAAGCAGAAAGAGAGACAGGAAACAGAAGGGGGGACAGAGAAAGAGAGATGTCATCTGGCTGCTTTGTTTAAGTACCTGTGTCACATTTGCTTCTTTTCTGTGTCAAAACATTTCAGTAGACCTTCTTCCCCTCATTGCCTCACATCATCCTAATAACTCTTCTTTAGTCTCCTTCTCTGTCTCTCCCCACCCTCCTCTGCCTCCCCCTTTCTCTCCATTATGGCCTCTGCCAGATCTACAATGTGCTTGGCTCTCTCTGGCGTTGTGATAACCTGCTGAAAGCTGTTGCTCTCCTGTGGGTGAGCATGCTCCCGGCTGAAGTTTATCTGCACTACCTCTCTTTGTGTGCACTCTATTTAACTCCACAGCTTTGACTTACTGTCTTCCTTCCAAAGATTCTCTGAATCATTTAACATAGAACTTAAGTCTCTCTGATGGCCATAAAACATAGCACCAGGGCTTTTGGACCAGTGTGAGGGTTATGTTAAAGAAAACTAAGAATAGGAGTACAGCTTAAAGTCAGTTTGATAGCTACGCTGGGATGCAGAGTTTTCATTTGAGACCCTAAGTAGCCATTTGGAAAATATATGGTTTTGATTTTACTAACCTATGTGCGTGTGTGGTACTTTTGCAACTTTTCAGTGAGTATGTGAGTTTTGAGGATGTGCAAAGGCAAACCAAATTAACAGCTGCTGCACATCTGTCGAGTTCGATCAGATGCTGTAATCATCATGTAACCTCCCTCCTCCCCTCTGCTATCTCTGCACACGATCTGCAGACAATAGGATTGAAAGAAGGGTTACACGTGACCATCCAGTTTGCCCATGTAGTATAAACTATAGACTTAATGTGATCACTGAATTGTGATGGAGGACTGCAGTAGTAGCTGTGCAACCAACCAAGCAAATGGAGAGCAATGAGCAGTTGATCAAGGTGCCCCCTCCTTCTCAGAGAGATTTCACCTTGAATTTAGATTTTTTTTCTCTCCTAGCTGTTAGATCCCATCATGATACTTTTTCTAATTGCTGCCCTGTTCTATGTTACACTTAATGTTATGGTGAAGTTGACCTTCTCTCATGTCTACACATTGCAGGAAATGCTCTTTTCTGTTCAAGTGTATTGCAGCAGATGTTGAGCAGGCCCTAGCAGCAGCAGCATTCCATGGATGACCAGCGTCAGTGGCTTTAAAGCTTGGTTTAACTGATGCTTTTCAGAAATTAATTTACTGCATAATTTGACTGAATTTGGGCGCATTTGAGAATCTAGGGTGGTACAGAGGGAAGGAAACGGGCTATCTGTATGAGCCTAGTACATTATTGTCATTTTGGCTAAGAGGCCTCACAACAAAACAATTCAAGGACACGTGTGATTATACAGTGTGTTCTTTATAGGGCAATGTTCAGTGTTTGGCCTTGGCTACCCAGGTGCCTTGCTTTCCCTTGTCTGTAGGTTATCAGAGGGAAAATGCTTGCATTTGTCTTGAACAACGTTACAAGAATTAAACATTTCTCCTTTGTTCCCCCTTGTGAACCAATGGCAAATTACATTCAGGGCTGCCGAAAGACCTTGGGCTGGCTGGTTGGTGCGGCGGCTCCCGGCTCTGTTATCTGCACTGTTCTGCCTCTGTGCCTCTGACAGGCAACATCAGACAGAAAGAAGCCAGACCAGGGAGCTGCCTTCTGTTTCTCGCACACACATCACTCCAGGACTTTATCATATTACAAGCTGATCCAAGGGAACTCAGAAGACAGCAGCAAAGTGAAATCTTCAGCCAGGCCCCTCATGTCCAGCACTGCTCTGCATGACCTAAAGGAGGCGCCGGGCCACAGATAGAGGAGGGAGGCAAGAGGATGGGAGGACAAGGGAGAACAGGACATTCCGACAAGTCATAGTTAGCAGTTGAATGCTGGGATGTTGATTTATGTATGGTTTTGATGGAGGGAGGGGTGAACCTGTGACTCTCCATAAAACAAGACGCTCATTGCGCTCCCAGGCCTCAGGAAATCTAAAGGATGAACAAGAGCAGAGAAACGGATCGCAAATGGGACATGGGAGAGGGAGGAAATGTGGATTCTGAAAAAAATGAAGAGAAAGTGTTTCCATTTTGAAGCATGTGACTGACGCCAACTGAGGAAAGAGAGTGAGGTGATGAAGGAAGACAGAAATATGGAGCTAAGCAGCAGGGGAAGGAGAGTGATGGAGAGGGTGTGAGGACCGAAAGGGAAAACTGAGAAGGGAAATGAGTGATGGGGCTTGAAGGAGCAAAAGGAGACGAGACGATAAAAGTGAAAAAAGGAAGACAGCAGGCAAAATCTGCCCCAATGAATAGAGCTGCTTGTAGATTTATGTGGTGTTGTGGGTATCATTATACATCAGCAAGAGTGGATGGGGAGACTGAAGCAATGTGACGCCTATGTAGTTGTGTGTATTTATCTGTATATGTATTGCTGCACACTTTTATTCTCCCTCCACATGCTGCTCATGTCTCTTCCAAAGCAAACTGACTTCTGATTTCGACAGAACACCACTGGCCTGTGGTGAGACATCCACCCACATCCACACTCCACTTTTCCAAAGTCTATCTACCTAGCACCGCTGGTTGAGAGAAGAGAGGTTCAGACCACCCAGGACTGGGTAGTCAAAGTACTGCTTTGATGTGGCACAAGCATATGTGCAGTGCATGGTTACAATCATGGCTAAAACACACTTGCAAAACATAGTTTTACTGCCTCCTGTGCAGCTTCATTACTCCTCGTCACTGGAGCAGTGGGATGCTCAAAAAGACAAAGACGGAGAGTGAGGGAGAGGCAGCCACCTACTGTGCCAGGCAGTGCCAGGCTGAAATACTGGAGCCGTATGGTCAGCCTCAGGGAGGGGAAACCTGCCCAGTATAACCACATCTCAATTAACCAATTAAGTTCAAAAGTTAAAAGGGGAGTAATTAGAGAGTTTAATGCTGAGTATTTGTTTTAATCTGCCTTTTTCCCACTACCAGGCATGTCTGTGTCCGTGACCTGGCTGGCTGAGCTTTGGCTGAAACATGACAGGCACGCAAACTACTGTTAGTCACCCATCCATCCCCATGGCCAGAACATAAAACCAGCAGATTTAGGCAGATCAGTCATCAGCTGTAAAACAAACCAGATCCAGAGCATTCCATCTGATGTTTCCAGTTCAACACGTGGAGCATGAAAATCCCATTTTTAGATCTGCAGTCTCAGCGAAAGAATATTCAAGAACAGACTTTTTAGCCATATCCAATGTGGCTATTTTCTCTTTGCCTCATTTGGAGTCCTGCAAATGGTGTTTAATAGATGCCAAATGAGAGGTTTAGTGCCTCACTATTGGCCTGTTGGAGTCTCTTTTTAACAGCATCATATTAAATGACTTGTGTTTAGGACTCGAGGCTACAGCTTGCTCCTCTTGCTGACAATAAGCCTCCGGCAGAAAGTGTTTGTGACTTACCGCTAAGAGTATAAATTTTATACTTGTGTTTAAGAGGAGAAGAGAGGCTGCTTGATTGGCTGTTTCCACCAATAAAATATATGTGGCCTGTATGACACAGTTGTAGAGAAGCTGCTTTGAGCCCTGAAGCCAAATATGTTTAGAATCCGGCTAACAGCCTGATAGATAGAGGTAAAAAAAAAATCCCTCTTTGACTCCACTTGTTTTCCAACAGGGATATCTTAATGCTCTAATTTTGGGGGGAGATTTACAAGAAGACTGTTGCAGTTGAAGTTTCTGAATGGTTGATTAGCTGTTTGTGTTTCTGCATGTGTGTTTGTGTGTGAAATAGGTGGGAGTGAGAAAAGGTCTTGGATGTCAGGATGCAGTTTGAGAAGTGAAGGACTCCCCTGATGTATGTGAGGCCCTGGAGGATTCCTCTCTCCTTCCTCTCGTCCTCCTACTCCTCCTTTCTTTTACCCCCCTTACACTCGTCTCTTCCTCTGTTAGATCCACAATGCTGGGAAGAAATGTGTCATTAACAGGGGAGACCAAAATAATGTTTATGGGCTCAAGCAGTACTGAAATCATTTTCCATATCAGTGCAACTCCATGGGCCCTGTGGGGGGAGTAAATCTGATTTTCTTCTCCCTGTGCCAATGGGAAACATCATGGGAAAGAAAACAGATTGGATTGTTAGAGAGATGGCCCGATGCAGCTGTGGGCGGCTCTTTTGGTGTTTGGGTGTGTTGCTTTGTGTTTATAAGGGGGAGTGTGTCTATCATGAAAGAGAAAAAGGACTAAAAATGGACAGGAATGAGAGAAAGCAAAATAAAACACAAATGATAGCATGCATGTGTGGATGAGAATTTGAGATGAATGAGCCTCGCTATGGTCATCAAAAATTTCATGCCTCAGGAATAAAGGGTTGGGACGCAACAAACAGCTCTCTTGTAACAATGGGTCATTGAAAACGCACGCTCAAGTTTGGACACAAAACAAACGGTCTCCCTTGAGGAGTGTTTAACTGCCCTGTTTATGGTACAAAGAGTAAAATGTCATGTCTTTTGTGCCCAATCTGAAACAAACACTTGGATTTTATCCACTTATCCAAGATACAAGAAAGGGATTGGTTTAGTCTGAAGCACAGAGGGAAATTGAATCAAGTAAAAGGCTGATGGAAACAGTGTGGTGCTTGGAGAGAAAACACTTTGTACTGAGAAAACTGCATTGGACTAATATGCACTTCCTGTGACATCATTAACATTAAGTTCTCAGAGAAATGAGGAACGGAAAGCAGTGTGTAGCAATTTTTGTGTTGTGACATAGCTTTCTTGTTTGTGCTATTAAATCTGTGTTATGGGAATGGCGACTGTGCATGACCGAACAGGTGGGTGTAAAAGGAGGGTAATGGGCCTGGAGCTCATTTTTCCTGGCCTGGTGCTGCTGCTGTTTCAAATCTGTCCTCCCACCAACTGTATCCCAGTCTGGAATGTGTGCTTGTTCTCCACAGATGAGTCCAGTGACTCAGCAAACAGCTTCATTTTTAAATGGATCACAGCAAACGCACTTTAGCAGGCCCAAACTTTTACCTGATCCCAATGTTAAACTATTAATTTGCCATCTGCTCTAGCTTTTTCATGTTCAATTAGTATGGTTACACACACAGCTAAGACAAGCTGATTATAGATCGACTCGGTCAGTTAATTGGTCCACCCTATCCCAGTGTACATGCACAGAAGGGGAGGGAGGCATTCAAATTACTAACTGAAGTACAAAAGTTTTTTCCAAGATACCTGAATGGCAATTTTGTCAGAAGATGCTGCAGTAATAAAATCAGTGACAGTCTGGAGATGCTTTAGGCAAATTGACACGTAAGACTAAGAAACTACTTTTAAGTTACAATTCCTGCTGTGGTCGGCTGTCTGACATAAACAACTGAAAAATATGTGAATAAGAGAAGTTTTATTGGGAATTTACCCGATTAAAACAGATAGAAGTTCGGTGCATGTGCAGAGCACCTTGACCCATTTGAGACTACTTTAGCATTTACATATACAGGAGTGATTCCATCCCCAGCCATATCATTTGGGTGTGTTATTCAGACACAATTTAGTCAAAAAATTTTTCCGACTAACATGTTTAGAAGCACTTTAGATTTAGTCTGACTAAAATAATATTTTGATTATTTCTAGTTTCATGTTTTAATTGCATGAAACCTTAGTTCTGGAATTTGTCTCTTCACCCCTGCTTCTTCCTCCTCAAAACCTGTTATCCACATTGCTCAATCCCTTATCCAGCTCTTACCTAGACAGTCAAATCTTATTGTCTCCTAAACGATATACTTCCTGAGCTGCTCCATGGCAAGTAGCGGCGAAGGTGCTGTATGACCTCTTTATTTACAGTGCCCATTAAATGTTTCTTCAGCAGGAACTCTTCCAGACATTGCTATCTCTTTATGTTGGCCACTTCCTTCCCCCGGCACCACTGCTGGCACCAGAGGACCTGGTGAGAAATCTTTTTTTAATAGTAATAATCCCCTCAGAAAAGGAGGCTTTATTAATGTTTAATTGTGAATGCACAACATTGAGGAGGATGGCAGGGAAGCTGTACACGTGAAAGCTGCTTTGTCATGGTCAGGAAAGCTGGTATTAGTTTACAGACTTCTGTACAAATTATGAAATATGACAGAAAAGAAAAAATAGTTAGTGCTTGAATAGGTGTGTAGATAGTTGTTTTTTACATCTCTCCACCACAACCTGAACAGAATATTCCTTGAGAGCATTAGTTCCTGTTTTCTCTGTGGCATTAAGGCCTAATTGGATCCACTGTTGTTTTCCGGCTTCATGCCAAGCTGGCTGAAGCTGGTGGTGGTGGTGGTGAATCGGCTGACCTCTCCAAGCCAATTTCATTTGCATATTACTTCTGAAAAAAAATTAGAAATAAAAAAAAATTCCAGACTCTGCTTCACCCTGTCATCACTTCAATAGTGAGCAAGTGGCAGACCACGAAGCCACTCTGCAAACACAGGCTGTCAACTTCAGCAAGACCACTGCCATATGGACACACAACGACACACAGGCTCACATATGCTCAGCAGCTCCCACATGCTCTCAACTGCTCTTTCACTTTGAAAGTTTCTCACAGTTTCTCACAGTTGCTCATACTCTTATCAACTCTAAACTCTCACCTCTCGCCACTCTGCTGGATGTTGCCCCGTATCAAAGAGTCTTTCTCACTCTCTTCCTCCATCTTTCCTCCCAACTGTTTCTCCCTTTCCACTTCGCCCACCCCCACACTGACCACATCCACTAAGCTCACTCCACAGGCACGCAGTGTGGAGAGTGTCGGAGGCGTGCGCTCCTGGCACTTTCCCCCCACCCCTGCACTGGGCTCAGATCCAGCACTACACTGCTTGCATGTTCCCTCTCTCACTCTCACTTCAGTGCGCTTCTTGATCAGACCAACCTCCTACTGCCCACTCCCTTGGCCACACCAGCTAGGAAAAAAAACAAAACAAAAAAACCTTGCAACAGTTGTCCGAAGTAATGAGGAATTTGGCTACCAGTTGCACTAATGTTTTCAAGATGACTTTGACTGTTCGAAGGAAATCCCCCCACTTTAGTAGCCATTTCAAATTCCTGCTGTGTTTTATTGTGAGGAAGTAGGCGCTGGGTTAGTCAGCGGCCCTTCAGGGTAGCATGTGCAGTCTGTCTGGGGTTGCTGTTGTGTACAGATGCTCCATCCAGTCCAGTTTTTCTATGTTATTGAAGGGTCTAAAACTTAGTTGTGTGGTTATGAGTGAATGTATGTGTGTGGAACGTCTGGCTGGCTTCTTCCTGGGTGTCTGAATTCCTGGGCATCAGGAGGAAGGTCTGATGACAAAGACACTGAAGTGGGAGTGAAACTCGTGTACCAACAGGTATCCAGCTCAGTATGTTTTTGCTTGGTAAGTCAATATTCTCATGCCTGTTTCCTAACTGTTTCTGTCTTCATAGTCTTCTCCTTGCTTTAGGGGTTCCTTTCTTACATGGATCAAGGGGTAACAAGACTAACTATTGAAATTCACTGGTTATTATCTGACGTGTGTGTGTGTGTGTGTGTATATATATATATATATATATATATATATATATACACATATACACAATATTTAGTTCTTGAAGCTTACCAATACATATAATGTTGCCTTGTCTTGTAATGAGAGAATGAAAGCAGTCTCAGCAACAAGTACTACAACTAACCGCTGGTTCTAAGAATATAAAGACAGCTTTAGCTTCTTTTTATTCACCTGCTAATAAGGGTTTTATTTATGTAAAGATTTGTGTTTTGGTAGGGAGAGAATGTGGGCTATAATTATTTAGGGTGTGTTGAACAGCCTGACTGCCACAGGGCACTGCCCGATTACTGTGCAACCTCCACTGCCTTGTGTTTCCTGACTCTGTCCGAGAAAGGAAGTTTTATAAGCTAGTTGTGTGCATGTGTCTTTGTGTGTGCTTCTATTCCCTGATATTTTTTCTTTTTATATTGTCTCTCTGGCACTTGCTGATCACTGAGCTGTGGAGAGCAGGTTGATGCAGTCACACCTGCAATTTTCCCTCTGTCTCTCATCCGTAGTCACTATCACTTTCACCTCTCACTGTCTGTCTGATGTCCTTGTCTAGACGGCACGTCCATCCGTCCCTTCAGGCAGCCGTCTGACAATAAGACAGAGTTAAATGCTACCTTAGCTACCATTTTTCAAGAGCAGAGAAGGAAATATGATGCACTGTGAAATTCTTGTGAGTATAGTTGTTGAGCTGATTGTGTGTGAGCACGTGTGTATGAATGGGTGTGTCTTTCTTAGGGTGGAATTTTTGGTCTAATTCCCAGCATTCAAAAGAACAACATGTTGTGGGTGGGTGCTTGTCTTCTCAGCTTTTTTTTTCCCATCACTGCTTGGCCCACATTTAGACGAATCCCTATACATCCTATTATTGTATAATTCCTTGTTGAGACACCAAACAACCACTCACCCTTGAGTTATATTAATCAGTAGAGGGGTTAACGGAGTAGATTAGTAACTCAAACAGGATAAAGAGGATGGCACCTCCTCTTTGCAGCCTAACAATTGAGACCAGATTAAATTCCATAGAAAGGTGAATTTGTGTACATGCGTGAGTGTGTGTGTGTGTGTGTGTGTGTGTGTGTGTGTGTGTGTGTGTGTGATTACAACTGTGGCTTGGGAGGGGTGTCAAGGTAGACTGGGATGGCTGTTGTTGCTGAGCTGCATGCTGACCAAGTGCATCTGCCCACTGTTGTTGTAATGCCTACTTGCCTCGAGCGCCGTTTCTCTTTCGTTCCCATGACAACTGGGCCTTCATTCTCCTGCTCCGCCTCCCAGCCGGCTGCTCACTCTGTGCTGTCCTCAGGGCCCTCTGGCTCCGCATTACTACATGTGCATGCATGTGTTTTTTGTGGGGTTTTTTGGGGCACAAACCGGTCTTCGCCACCCACACTGGACAGAAACAGTAGCACTATTTACTGGTTTTGTTTGTGTTTGTACATTTCAACAAACTAGAACATAACTGTAAGTGCACGTCTCAGGATGAGATGTTTAGATGTCAGAGAGAGAGGTTGGGTTCCTCAATCCTAGTGTTCCCCTCTGCTTTAATTCCCTAATAGGATTAATCTCCATCGCTGTCAGGGATCGGCGCCGATTAGGATGCACATGACCCGATTTTTTTTTTTCTTAAGAACCCATACAAGTGCACTGCTGGCAGCATTTGAGATCTGGAGACATGAATAAGCATGATTCAAAAACTAAAAAGACATTTTCAGAAAACACATCATTTTTACTTGAAGCTGGTGAGGTGGTTTAAAGCTTGTATCACTATCACCAGTTAATAAGCTATAACAGTTGTGAGTGAGTCCAGTACTGGTGCAATCATTCCTCAGACCTTCACTTTTTCTGCGTCGCTTGGCTTGGCACCCAAACTGAGACTTCCCCAACTCAACTATGGACCAACCAACTTTCGCAAAATGTGCTTTCTCAACAACACCTCTGACACATTAAATAGGTTAAGGAAGAGCATTATTGCACACATTCTTAGATTTAATTATGGTATAACACATTATATTTGCAGCATTGTGCAAGGTATTCATCATGAGGTAAAAAGCAGACTTAACACAAAGGATGGGATCATTTGCTGTGACTGACTGTAGAGTCAGCAACCATTGTGACAGAGGTGAAGGTCAGTGTATTATTATGCTGTACCTGCTTAAATTCAGATTGTAAAAAATGATTCTCACAGTACAGATGCCACACCCAAACTGAGAGGTCTGCTCTGGGTGTGTTGATGGAAGAGCTTGAAGTATGATCTGAACATTTAATTCAGTCTCCTTCTACCCTAAGACCAGCTTAAACTTCAAAGATCTTCTTGACTGACATCTAGACATCCTCATTTTATGTTTTGTCCTTCTCCTTTCATGGTCTTTCTGCCAGAAGTTCTCTCCTCTCTGGGTTTGTTAATAGGGGCTTCATGGCCTCTCTGTGTCACTCTATGTCTCTCTTACCCCTTGTCTCTCTCTGAGGAATGGCTGTTAATAATGCAGGAGGATTAGCTAATTTATGTGAGCTGGAGGCTCTGAGGAAAGCTTGGGTTCCTGGGGGCAACAGGCAGAAAGACGAGGAAGGGGAGGTGAGCGTGTGCACTGTGGAAGGCGATGGCATACAGGAGCCCTAGGTGTCTGAATGATGGAGGTTGGATGTGTGCCTAGTAAGCACACTACCCCCCCACCCACCTCCCGTGTTCTCCACAGGGATTGGGTGATTGGAGGTGGCAACAGAAAAGGAAGGAGAGGATGAAAAGGAGAAAAACACAGCTTTTGTAGTGTGCCATCAGCCTGCTTCACAATGCCCCCCGTCAACACATACAATGTTGCTTTGACTGCTACGTTCTCCTCCTCATTAATGTACACTTTTGTTCTGCAAATAGTTGAAATTGTAGTGTATGTTGTCCATTATATGTAAGCATTTTAAGATTTTGATTATGGAATGGCTTCAAACTCCAAACAAATGATGTAACTTTGACAGAAAACAAAACACTTAGAGAGCAAACGACAGGGACAAGGAATGGCAAATTAGTTTCTTTTCTTTTTGTCCGATTTTCTTGTGTAACAAAATCTCAGATGCTTCCACAAGCATCTCATAGAAAAACATGTAAGAACACTGACAAACTTTGTTTTTCTTTTAGGGTAGTTTTTTTTTTTTTAGGTAGAGAGCTGTACATTTGGGGATCATGGGGGATTTCCAATTGTTTAGGGCCGTGGTACCAAGTGTGGCTGAGGCGCGTGAAAATGTGCCTCTGCGCCTGCAGCTGATCTGTGTGTATGCACGTGCGTTTCTTTTTGCCCCTGTGCTCTGCCCTATGAGCCAGACTAGTCTGTGCAGGTGTGAGAGGCAGACTGATGGGTTATCCCTCCTGCGTGCCTAGAGGATGTGCTCGCTCACTGCCTGGCTGATTAAGACTTCCACACAGTTGTTCTCACACTCCCAGAAAAGGATCGATTCATGTTTGGACCTATTCATGCTAAAAAGAAAATCCAATCAAATGGTATACCTTGTAAGAACAGCTGTCATGAGAGGCTGATAATTAATTTCTTTTTGTGCCTCTCACCACTACTTTTGCAGCAGCTAATACATTAGTGTATGATACACTAATGTGTGTGTGTCTTTGCAAGTAGGTGCATGTGTGCTCTCGTCTAAGCAATTTCATACATATGCATGAGACTTCATGGTGGTGTGACTTGCGAGAAATGAATGAGAAAGAGCCGGGCACCCGGGCCCCTCACTCAAGTGCACTAGCGGGCACGTAATGGGAATGCAATTTAAGCAGTGGTTAATCAGTGTGTTTTCTCCAGCTTGCCCAGCAATGCATAATAGACAATCAGCCCCCAGTCACATGGGCGTTGCTACAAATGGTCAATTACTCATCATAGTCTTGTTAAACACACAGTTCAGCCAGCCAGGGACAGATTGCTCTGCTGGTGCCATCATTATGGTGAAGAACAAAGCAAAGCAATGCTATGTGTCAGAAAGAAATGGGGACAGAGGAAAGAAAAGAAGAGACAATGAGGATTTGCAAGAGGCAGAAACATGGTTTATTTCTGCTCATCAAAATGGGGAAGAGAACAGAGGAAATGGCTATTGTGACAAAGCAGAGGAAGGTAGAAGAAAAAGGAGTGAAACACAAAAATGAAACCAGAAAAAAACACCGTCAGAGTCATGCAGAGAAACTCAAGACTGAAGAAAAAGGAGAAAAAGAGGAGGTGAAATGGAGCAAAGCAATAAAAGAGATTGAGGGCATGAAAGTGAGAGATGGAGAGAACAAGATAATGGAGGGAGGGAGAGAAATTGAGAAAGGGACACTGGGGAGCTGGAGCAAAAGTGTGTGAGAGCGAGAGGGAGAGAGCCTGAGAAAGTGTGTACTCAGCTGTGAGATGAGACCTCTGTCTGCCCATGGGGAGAGGTGGTGTGAGGGGAGAGAAGACGAGGGGAGAGAACTCTGCTGACAGTGAGGGGGAGGCGAGTCCCCCACACTCTCTCTCTCTCTCTCTCTCTCTAACACACACTCTCACTCATTCATCCTCTCCCAAGCTTGATGGTTTCAACTAAAGAGCCATGGACACAGATTTAATGCAAATGTTCGGTCATAATCATGGTCACAGTGCACTCCTCTAATTCTAACCTTGTTTTCTCTCTTACCTTTGTCTATTTTGGGAATGCAGGCAGTGGACTGATGGGCAATTCTTCCGCCTCCTTCATGGGGACCTTTCTGGCCAGTAGTCTGGGTTCCCCCCCATCCCACCCGTCTCATCCCTCCCGGCCACCCTCCTCGCCCTCTTCACCCTCCTTCCGAGGCGGACCCCACTCAAGCGCCTCACAAATCTGGTTTCCCCATTCACATGAAGGTACTTCAATGCACAGTCTCACCTCATCACCTGACCACATCATCTGAATAAGGCAATATTCATGTCTTGACTGTATAGGAGACAGACTTTTGCAGGGTGTATTGTGACTCTGATATTATATTTTTTCGTGGCATGTTAGGTTTTCACTGGAGTACAGTTTGTAATAGCAAGATCTGGGCTCTTAGCCTCTTATTTATGCACGAAGAGAGGGCTGACATATTTAGGATGGAGCCCTGTACCATGGCTTCTAGATGCAGACACAGGGTCAAAAGTTCATCCAAAAAGAATCTTGTGGTATTCCATTCATGTCAGCAGAAATGACACACCAGACTCTCTGAGGCAGCACATGTGAGCCAGTAAAAAGTTGCAGTGATCACAAAGCTTTTAGCTTGAGTCTCTATCACAGTTTAATAGGGGAGTTCCCACCCGACACTTGGTATTACGAAAACCTGACTACACAAACGTGTGCACAGCCAGGCCAACATAAACACACAAACTAAGTTCAGCACCTTACATTTCTTCTCAGATGCAGCCAGGAAGTCAGACAGGGATAAAATAGAGAGATTAGTCAGGTTGGGAATTTTGGGAATTCACATGCCTGGAATGGCAGATAAATGTAAAACCTATCCACCCACTGATATATGAATGCAAGGTCTGCTTTGCTGTGTCTTCTCTTCTGTCACTTTTAGATTTACATG
Source organism: Odontesthes bonariensis (assembly GCF_027942865.1). Taxonomy (NCBI): domain Eukaryota; kingdom Metazoa; phylum Chordata; class Actinopteri; order Atheriniformes; family Atherinopsidae; genus Odontesthes; species Odontesthes bonariensis. The sequence continues at coordinate 14,297,703 of NC_134526.1, forward strand.
TCCATAATCTCTTTTCTAATTACACGGTGTGATGGCCACCCAATGTCATCTACAGAGTCGGTCTCTGAAGTTGATAGATTCTTGCCATGTGAACGTTTTAGTATTTATTTATTTTTGTAAGACTATTCCTGCTGCTGGTTTATAAGGGCATGCCGGTGGAGTGTTTTTGATGATTTGTGGTCACTCACCGGCAGCGGCCCAACTGTACGATATGCGGCCATGGCTAGGTACATTATAGCTGAGATGCTAACGAAGTGGCACCCAATGTCAAATTACAGTGCATTGTGGGGCAGCACTGTCACAAACCAAAAGGATTCAACAAAATGGTGCTTCTCTTTATACTGTACATACTGCTTGCTATATCCCTACACTTGCTCAGATTGAAAGAGAAGAAATTATACAAACTCCTACCAGGCATAAATAAGTACTTTATCTGAAGAATGAAAACAGTCAGACTTGTTGATTATTATGAAATAGTGAAAGAATCATGAATACTTGACCCGGTCCCCTTAACTGCACTCAAGGTCACAGATAGGCTCTTTTTTTTTTTTAACCGTGTCTTGGTGGTGTAACTTTCAATACGGCTGCAGAGCTTCACAACAAGTTTGTCATCATTTCTGCCCACTAAAGTTTGTTTCAGAGTTAATACTGTGCTAAATTAAACTTTACAGCTGATATCTAAGTTACCTGTTTTCTCTTCAGGTGCTATCTGTTGGAATCCTGGCTGAGAAACTATAAAATACAAGCATGCATTTGCTACTTTCAAATAAGAAATTCTTTGACCCAACACCTGATTGAGATTGAAATAAAAAGTTAATTACTTACAAATTGAGACACACCCCACATCTGCTACAGAATTTCAAGGAAATCCATAACTTTTTGAGTAGTCCCGCTAACAAGGCAAGGCAAGGCAAGTTTATTTGCACAGCACAATTCAACTACAAGGCGATTCAAAGTGCTTTACAGATACATTAAAACAGTAGAAATAAAAAGCATGATTTAAATTTTAAACAAAAAAAAAGAAAGAAATAAGAACAATAGATAGAATCAGATAAAATCAGTAGTTAAAATGTGATTAAGTTTTGAAACTCAAGCTTCAGATTTGGAGCTTTATTCAAATCCAGCTGAAAATAGGTGTGTCTTCAACCTGGCCTTAAATACACTGACTGTTTCACAGACAAACTAACTAAATAAAATCACCTAATTTCCTTGGCAGAGGTAAAGATTCTCTTCAGTTGTATAGATAGAGGTTACTACTAATGGCAAGACGGGTCTTTAAGTTGGTGTACCAGCAACTAAGGAGAGGTTTCACACAATGGCCACCCACATCAGTCACTAAAACAAACTCCAGTGTGACCTTACGTTGTCAAGCTTTTATTGAATTTGTTAACCTCAGTAAAATCAACTTTCTCTTCTCCAATCATCTAGATTTCAAGTTCTGGCCCTCAGAGGCTGAGTCTGTTGAGAGACAGAAGCTACTGTTTGAATAAACCTGGAGAGGGGACAAATAGATCCAAATTGGATAGGAAACAAGTCAGAAACATTTTCCCTCCTGGCTCATTTTGTAAGACTCAGTGTTTGCCTTACCTTATATTCTCAAGGTTTCATTGTCAAACATTTTCTGGAAAAGTAAAATATTATTAAGAGTGATGATGATAATGCCAAGCCTAATAAAAGTAATGGAGGTGATTATGACTGGGATTATTACTCAGTTGGTAGTGGAGGCCATTATCTCTATTGCAGTTTAATTGCATATAACGCACTAAGAGCATGATTGAATCCAGACTGTTCATCAACCACATTCAGCTGTTCCCTCCTCAACATAATTGCATATTGTCTTTTTCCTGTTTTGCATAAAAAGCAAGTCATCAAAATGAGCGGCACAATTACTCAGACTCTCGCATCCTCTCTCTGGGTGTCAGCAGCACCCCACCAGCAGCAGAGAAGGCACTGACTTGTGTGCGTGTCAGCGCATTGGCGTCTCACTTATAACTGAAAGATATGCTGTGGATTTTTCATTTTTCCTCAGTATGCTTTTAAAGTAGTTGGTTGCATGCAAATCCAAGCGTTGCTGTTCAAATTTAAATTCAGAAATTGTTCTGTGATTCTCATATTTCAGGCATATACCTGTCATTGCGCATGATGTCTTTGTTTCCGCTGTTCCTCTGACAAATTTTCCAAGAATTGCAGATAGCAATTATCTCATTAGTAACTTCCTAGATAGTCACTTTTCAGGATAAAGCCTGAGAAAACTGTGGGCATATGTAACAGGCTAACTCATGACCTTCCTCTTTTATTTTACCTTTCATTTGGTGAAACACACAATAGTCCCCACATGTATTTAAATTGAAATCATGCTGGAGATAAAGGAGAGCCTTATAAAAAGCAGAAATAATTATTAAGCATTCCATGGCATCAATGCAGAGTCTACATGATGCTCTGAATGATTCATTTTAGGAACAGGATGGAATGAATAATATTCATTTGAAGCCAGATCCGAAAATCACATAAACATAAACAAAACATACAAACTGTCAGTGTTTTCATTTTTAAGGTGTCAGGTGCTGCTGTTTTGCTGAAGCCTATACGCACAAGGTGTTCTTTGGCATGCTGTAACGCAACAATATTTGACAACAGGAGCAAATGCTGCCTCCATCCTGAAGGTCTGGATTTGCCTCTTGTCTGAGACCTGTGCTTTTTTCCCCCCACTTAGTTCCACTCTTGTCTTTTTTTTTTTTTCTCCTGTTTTTCTCTCAGGTACTGTTTGATTTGATTTAGGCATCAAAACTGTATTGGATTGGGTTGCAAAACTACTTCTTTTTTCTCAACGCAAGGGAAGGCAAGTTTATTTGTAGAGCACAATTCTTACACAAGGCAATTCAAAGGGCTTTACAGCTACATGAAATCACAAGAAGGCAAATAAAATCATTCCATAAAACATAAAAATAATCATCAATTAATTAAATTAAAAGCGAAGAGAGCAAATAAAATACTTTCAGGTGTAATATGCACAGCTAAATATAACTATTTTCAGCCTGGATTTGAACATAGTCAGAGTTGAGGCCTGTCTCACATCTTCTGGAAGACTGTTCCAGATTTTAGGAGCATAAAACTGAAACGCAGCCTCACCTTGTTTAGTCCTGACTCTGGGCACCAGCAGGAGACCCCTCCCTGAGGTTCTTAGAGTCTGAGTTGGTTCATATGGCTCTAACCATAACTATCATGGTCAGGCTTACCCCAGCCTTTACACCCAAGTAATCATCACTGTGGATAAATTTGGGATAAGGGCAAGTCAATTACACAGTATGTCCCAAAAAACTGGATGTTAATCCTAGAAACATAGTCTCATAATATAGATGATGAGCTACAAGACTGATGAAAAACAAGTTGAGAATCATACAACAGTTTTCACACAGTCCACACTAGAATGAAGCTGTCCAATATGGAAAGAATTCTCGACTCTCAGTTTCTGGTGTTGGCCAAATAAGAAAAGAGAAAACAAAGTGTTTACAACTTGTCTTCATTGGCACAGATAGTGTGGAAATTCTGTGTCTCTTGGATTTTGTCTTCTATTACAAAATACAATAACAGCCATTGTATGCACTGTTAAAAATATTAAATTAATATTAAAATATTATTGGAAGCAACTGGTAAGTTAATTTACAAAAAAAAATGTTAAAATTATTTTCAGGTATGGAAGTGTTTTAATAAGCCCCTTTGAATCAACCAATTGGAAAAATTAAAAAATGAAACATAAACAAAAAAAAAAGCTGTGGGCAGCAGGCAGCAGGCCTGAGGCCAGCTGGCTGTAGTCCAAATGACTTCTTATGTTATGCCAAAAATAATCACAGTCTCATATCTCTGTCCATACATATACACACATACGTGCACACACGCAATTGCCTGCACACACCTGTCTAATCCACTCCTGTTTGATACGCCTTTCCAAGCCTATCTTCAGTTGTCCATCTTTCCTTCTGTAAGCAGTTGCTAGCTTTCCTTTTGAAGGATTTAAGCTGCACCCCCACCTCTCTTCTTCTACACGCCTGCTTCTTTCATTCTCTCTCTCTTGTGCCAGCCTGCACCCCTTCCTTTCAATTAGTCAAACCTGAAGAGATGCACCACAGCACTGCCCCTCCTCCGCCAAACATCTCTCGTCTCGTCTCCTCTTCTCCTCCCTTTCTGTGTCTCGATGGTTCTGTCACTTTTTCCTCAATTAGCAAACCAGACAAGCAGCTCAGGCTGCTCCTCCTCTCCTCTTGGTCTTCTCATGCCTTGCTCTGTCCATCCATTTCCCAATCTCTAAAATGTTAAAGCCATCTCCTTGTAGAAAATTTATAAATTCCACTTATGTAATTTTTTTGTCTTCAAGCAAAAATACAGACACCCTCATAAGTATTTTATGTGGCTAGTATCCTCAAAGCTGAGAGGGGACTAATGCTAATGTAGCAGGCCTAATTCTCTTCTGCCTCTAGGTGCTGTTCTATATCTAGCCCCCTTCTTTGTCTTCCTTGTCAGCTTGCTTTGCTCAACCCACCGGGCTGTGAGAAATACCCTCAGAACTTCTGGAAATCATTCTATTGGATGCAGCTCTGTTTGCTCTGCCTCTTGCCCCTACTGCTCTCATTGAAAGGAGGGCATGCACTGGGAACTCTCCTCTGTCATCCACTTGCTGATGCTGACGTGTGTGTGTGTGTAAGTGAAGGGAGTGAAAGAGAGCGATACTGCTGTGCAGTCAGCAGACTGCACTAAGACCCTGCTCACGCAGCCTGCAGCAGCAGCAGAAGCAGCAGCAGAAGCAGCAGCAGCAGCAGCCGCTTCCCTTGTCCTGACCAGATTAATGGCTGAATGGGCTCTGCCATGCCCAGCAGTCCCCCTCTTTCCGCCCCATTGGAGAGCATGCTGAAACTGAGCGGGCTGGCATTATCGGGCACAGCCAGACCACACTGTGAAAAGGGATTACGCCGTCAATCGTCACGCTCACAAACAACATGCTGCTGCAGAAAAAAGGCCTTCTCTCAGCTTGGATAAAGACTGGCAAACCACTCTCTGCTTTTCTTACCCCCAAAATCAGAGAAAAATGTTTTGCTTAAACAAAGGATCCCCCTCCTCCCTCAGCTGATGAATTGGCATAAATGTGCATGCTTATTAATCATCACGGCAAAGAAAGAGACAGAGACAAAGGGAGGGAAGGGAAAAGAGTAGGAAAGGTAGAAAAGCAGGTGAAAGAAAGAAAAGGTGAGAGTATGCAATTATCACTGTATTGCCTTCCCCAGAAACCAGCACCTCCTGTGTTATTGCAGGGCTGTTTGCCCTCTCTGTGCATTTCATTAATTAAGATGGGAGGATGCAGAGGCCGCAATGAGACGAGGTCATTAAGCCCACCACAACACTCCTCCCTCCCCTGAGCTGACTCACAGCACCAATTCCATTGTTCCACAAGTAGAAAGTGAGACATTCAACACTCAGAGCAGCAGTAAAAACCAATGCTGTACACGTACGCACAAGGCCAAATGAACCGCATCTGAGCTTTCCTGGATCAAGTCACATGCTTGCCAACACAAATATGTCTGTCTTTCATTTAGCTTGTACAGAGCTACACTTCCCTCTCTTACTTTCCTTCCCTTCATGTTAGTTATATTAGATTATGAGGGTGAGACAGGTGCAAAAGCAGGAAAAAGATATGAATCGCCTGGGCTTCTCTAGAAGACACTGAGGTCACATAAATGCCTGAATGCTGATCAGTAGATCACCTGTCTGTCCATCTCTCAGTCATGTGGATTTCAAAGGAGTTAAACACGAAAAAATAATGCACGTGTGTGTATATTCATCCAACCTTCTTCTTTTTCTTTCTTGCACAGGTCCATATAGGTTTACCTGTGTAGTGTGGTAGCATGTGTAAAATCACAGCTCTTTTTGGTATCAAATTACAAAATGTGCGCAGTAAAGAACATTTCCTTGTAATTCTATCATACTGTGACCATACTGGCCTATTTTTCTATTCTTTATTCTTATTTAATTTTATTCATAAATAACTCTCTTGTTGTGGGGTGGAATTATTAATCACACAGTTGTGGAGATAGGGTAATTAAATTTGCATTAATGTGTTTAGATGCTATAGTGACCTAATTGCAGTTGAAGTGCGTTGTCATAGCGATATTGGTCCCAATATTGAGGTGGGCTTTCATCTCAGTCCATCTTTTCATTTTCCTCCACCCTTAAAGTCAGTTTAGTTTCCCACTGTCCCATTATAAATGGGTTAGTGTAAATGTCCTCCAGATGGGCCTGATGTATTGAGCTGAGGTGTACTGACATTCAACATTCAAATTACCTTTTACCTATGGGTTAGCCATTCCGCTCACTGGTGGCACAAGCTACAAATCCAACCATCTCACTCCATTCAGATTGATACATGTTGCCACCTGAGCCGTATGCTAAAAAATAAAGGTAATTTGGTACAGCAAATCTCAGGCTTGTTTTTATATAATGTTTCTATTATAAATTCAGACAGGAAAGCCAAACATTAGAGACACAGCCAGTACTTATTTGCATATGAACACCATCAGCAGCATTGGACTGGGAGGATTACAGTGTATTACTGCATCAGATTGGCTGTTGCCCTGTCTTATTAACCCCTCCTTCCCTCACTCTTAACAGGCCCTGGATATCCTCGATTCTCAGGGAGTTTGGCCCATACTTTCCTTCCAATGAGCCACTTGGACCACCATGCCAACAGTGGCGTTCTCTATGGGCAGCACCGTTTCTATGACACACAAAAAGGTGAGATGTAAGAGGGTAAAAATTTAGAAGTAATTCATTTAAATCAAATTTAAACAATGTAGTATGGTCTACTTGGTTCAGGAATACTGACAAAAAGATGCAGAGAAACAAGATCATCATCAGAAACAAAAATTCTTTCTTTGCTTTTTCACATGTATTTCATATGTATTTTTCTTTACTGACCTATCACAAATCCTGTTGTAGAGAACTTCTATCTGCGAGGTCTCCCATCCCAGCCACCTCTCATCTCAGCCAATCATAGTCTGCCACCGATGTCCAGGGCAGGTTCAGGGCACTCTCAGGGGTCCTGCAGCAGAGACAGAGATCCAGGAATAGGGTCAAGTATACATAAGGGTCTCAAAGAGTCATCAGTGGAAAGGGGAGTGGTACCTGTCAAGGACAAAGAGAGGTCCAATAGCAAGCAAGAAGCTAAGGAACGACAACAACAACAGCATCATCACAGCCACCAGACAGCCCAAACCACACACCACCACCATTCCCAGACCCATCAGCAGCACCCTCACTATCCACAGCACCCGCTGCCCTTGGAGGAGGTAAATAGTAGGGCCCTGGAGAGGCACAAGGCGTCACTCACAATGGAATACAGCAAGGAGCACCCTCAAAGTATGGGCAAATCCCTCAGTGCCTGCTTGCACAATGGCAAGATGCAAAACGGAGATGCAGGAACTGCAACGGGGGCCAAGGTCTCCATGTCCAGCTGTGGCGGGGAGGGCACAGCCCTTCGGGGTATGGGAGGTGGGAGCAGCAGCCAAGGCAGACATATGGGGTCCAGTGGCAATGGCCGCTGTACCAAAGAAGGGATAAGTGGGGAGATGAGGATCAGCGAACAACCTTCAGACTGTCTGGAAAGGGGTCAAGCACCACTTCACTGCTCTCTGCCCTACTCTGTACCCCCACCCTTACACATGGGTTCTGCTACTGGAGGGGCACACCCTCACCCCCATCCTCACGCTCATCCTCATACACATCCTCACCCTGGGGGCTTCCACTGCCTTCAACTCCACCCCAGCCATCCACACCATCCGCATCACTCTCACCATACACACCACCATCCAGACTTTTTCTGCCCACCCCCACCTGCTCCTCTTGCCAACCCTGCTTCACAAGAGAGGGGCCCAGTCAATGTAGGGCGAGAGCCTAAAGTCACAGGCCCTACATTTGTGCCATCTGTGGCAGACCTAGGGGACAAATCTAGTGGGCCATTCCAGCTTGGCAACTCCGATTGCCAGGGTGTTGGTAATGGAGGAGGAGGCAACAATGCCAAGGACAAAGCAATAGAAAAGAATAGTGGGGCTGGACACCACAGTAGCTGGCAGAGGAAACAACAACAACAGCAACAGCAGCATTCGTACAGAAAGACAGAGAAGGCCCCAGACTGGATGCAGTCCCATCACCAACACGTTCAGCCCTCACAACTTCCTCCACCTTCCCAGCAACAACAACATCAGGTTGTTCGATCACGGAGTGCTGAGTGCATCAACAGTGGTGTGGAAATGGATGTGTTCAGGTCCTCACTGTCCCAGGGACCCAAGGCAGGGCACTCTGTGCCTCATTCTGTAAACACCTCTCCTTACAGAGACTGTTCCCATCAAGTACCCCCAAGTAACTCCTCACCTATTGGAAATAAAAACATGGCTCAACATAACGGGACTGGAGCAGCCCATGGTCCTGCAGGTAGCTGCTCATTACAGAGAGATGGCCAAAAGGTAGCCAGGATTCGCCACCAGCAACATGGCCGACCTGGCCCAGATGCTCCCTCTCCAGCTGAGTTGAACCAGAGCAATAGTCAGGAGCTTAAAAGAAAGATGGACATGTCTCCTTATGGTTACAGCAACAGCAGTGGGCAACATCACCATCAGCAGCCACCGGTGCCACCCTGGGCCATGAGGCCTCCCCATCACATGCCACAACCTGAGGATGAACAGAGGAAGTCTTACATGGAGATAGGGAACACTGGTGGGCAACACTCACAGCAGCAGCAGCAGCAGCAGCAGCAGCAACAACAACAACAACAACCGGGAATGAACCTGCCTCCTCCACAGCCCACCTCTGCATCACCCCTAGGTCAGCAACAGCAGCAGCCACAACAGCAACCTGACCCCCAAGGTCCAACTCAGGGTGAGAGCAGTGCCATGAAAAGCCTGCTAAAGTACAGCAATCAGCAACAGCCACTGCTCCTCTCTCAGAAGAGCCCGTTTGGGGGTCTGGGAAGTCTCAAATCTGGTCTGTCAGGGGGTAGCTGTGCCCTGCAGGGCAACAAACAGACTCTACCTTCCAGGAAGGGCCCTGCCAATGACAGTGAGCGCACTGAATACAATGGGCGGGGACGGGAAATGGGGGACACAAGTCATGGGGAAAGTGAGGTGCGGCAGCCACCAGTGGGAATTGCAGTGGCAGTGGCCAGACAAAGGGAACCACCGTGTCGTTCAGGAGACAGTCACCCCAACAGCCGCCAAGGAAGGGTGCATCCTTCTGTGAAAGGTAAATATGAACAACACGTCTCTGACCTTGCAATGTGAATACACAGGGTTACTGAAATAGTTTTAAAATAATAATAATACAAATATTATAATATAATAAATAATTAGTACATTTTGTAGTAAAGTAACTAAACTTATTTTCATTTAAAGGATAAGACCGGTTTTTTGACATTGGGCCCTTGATTTCACATTATAACATGATGTTCTACTCACCCCTGCTTGTTGTTGGTCATTTGGAGCTGTTCCGAAGATATTCGCGAGGCGTCTGGCTGCTCTCTTGAGATATTCGGCCATGAAACGGTTTCCTATGGGCAAGCTTATACAGGCACAAACTATGCTGTTTATAATTTATTAATTACTCTACACTAGCACTGATAACGTGGAGGTGCGTCGCTTACTTAAAAAAAATCCGGGTTACTAATTTTGAATTTTAGCCGAATTAATAAATAGGCAGCAGGTCTGTGGGCTGTCTGTGGCAGTAGCACGACGAGGAAGTCAGTAACACCCACTTTACGACAAAAAAAAATCCAAATTACAATAACCCGGATTTTTTTAAGTAAGCGACGCACCTCCACGTTATCAGTGCTAATGTACAGTAATTAATAAATTATAAACAGCATAGTTTGTGCCTGTATAAGCTTGCCCATAGGAAACCGTTTCATGGCCGAATATCTCAAGAGAGCAGCCAGACGCCTCTCGAATATCTTCGGAACAGCTCCAAATGTTCAACAACAAGCAGGGGTGAGTAGAACATCATGCTATAATGTCAAATCAAGGGCCCAATGTCAAAAAAACGGTCTTATCCTTTAAAGAGATAAGTGTCATATATGGTATATAATTCCCCAGGCTTTAATACTTTATATTATTTGCTCTGCAGCAGCCCCAAACATAGGATGTGCGTCTTTTTATATTCATTTAGCAATCTTGGTATCCTTACAACAGAGTATTTTATTTTTCCCCTAAAAAGAAACAGTAAAATTGCACTGACAAAAAAGTAAAAAATAGGCATTAATATTATAGGCATTAACATTATGCCCATATAGAAATTAGTTCAAGTAAATGTTTAAAGTGACAAATAGTAAAAGCAATTTACATAACACACCACAGCTCCAAACTTGAATTTATCAGCAAGTCAAAAAAAAAAAAGTACCATTATTTTTAGAGACACTCTTCCATTAAAATTACATCTTTACTTAGTTAAATTTTTATTTTGTTCTATCTTATTTATTGTTTGGGTTTTATCTAACATTAACTGTTTTTCAAAGTAGCTGAGCAAAACACTCAAGAGTGAGTAAGGTTAAGGGTGAACAGATGCAGCTGGGCAAGTGGAGAAGATAGAGGCGGGTCTAATTAGCATATTCATCAACGTTGGTAATTAAATCAGGCAGCGGTGTAGTGTTACATCTGAGTCATTGTGAGGCATAAAGGGATTGTTTTAATGTAAAAAAGTTTTAAATATCTAACTGGGGAGAACAGATATTCATTTTCAGGGTTTTAATCGATGCCAGAAGAGGGTTTTTAAATAACAGTACCAAACGAATGTCCCTTTTAAGATCTGGACTTATGGCCCATCTATTTATGTTGTGGATACAGTGGATTGCCATGCAATGCCTCTCAAAAGTCCAAACAAGCATTTTGATATGAGACTGTGGTTAATTTTTTTAAAAGAACACAAATATGATATAATAGATGATTAAGGGTTTAGTTGAGTTTGCTTTCAGATGTATATCATATTCAAAACTTTGTGTTGAAGACAACTTCCCATGTCATTGGATAGATGTCTGAATGTAATGTCTTAGAAGCACAATTACGTCCAGACCCAAGGATTTAAGATATAATAAATGACTGGGTTTTTCATAATTTCAAGCCAATGTTATTTTTCTTGTTCTGCTATATGGTAAAAAAAAAAAAAATATGAAAAAGGGGGGAAAAGGGACTCACGATGTACAAGTGAAAGCTGATGGTTAAGTCGATGTTTATCTCTCAGGACCGCCCCGCTCCATGTATCCCTCAGATCCCACTGAGGAGGAAAGGAAGAGGGTGAGTGAGGAACAAATAGGTCTCACTTGCCTGGACAGAGAGAGAGATGCATATATCAGGTGGGCAAATGCAAAGCTATTGCTCAATACTCAACTCAAATCTGCATGGTCACAAAACACACAGTTTTCCGGTCTCTTACTTGTATACGTTTGTCTTTGCCTCATCGTGATCACAGGGATAATAAAGACAGGGTGGAGTTTGCAAGGATCCACCCCTCCAACAGCTGTCATGGAGACCTTACCTCTCATCTCATGGTCCCTGGTGGGACTTCTCTCCAGTCTGGACAGTTAGGAGATCCTGCTGCACATTCTGCTCACCATCACTGGATGCCAAGAAATGGAAGTCCATCCCTATGGATGACAGGACATTCTTATGGTAAAAAAAAAGATTTGGAAATAAGATGCTAAAATTGTTCTTACTCATTCCAGTATGATTCATTTGAACATTTTTGTGATTTCAGAGTTGATGATATAAACAATATTGTACTGTCCATATTCGAGGTTTTGCCTAAAAAGAAAGGGATGTAATTCTCAAGTGAAATTATTTCTGTAAAGCAGGTATAGGTCATACAACCCTGCACCAGAATCTGCCCCCAGGCTTCTCTGCAGCAATGTCAGGCCCTTTGCAGCCAGTTCTTCCTCTGCCTCAGGACCCCTCTGCCCAGCTGGTGGTCCTGCCCTCTGAGCCTCCGACCCATCCTGCAACCCATCATCTAGGTATGATATACCTTTTTATTTTATTTCAGGGTTCATGATCTGAGGATGATATTCAATTAATTTTTGGTAATCTAAATGGTTTTGTGTTGAGTGTGCTGATCAGCTTCCAGTTCATGGGTTTGTTCGCACACACAGACACATTCCACAGTTTAAATATCACTTGCACTCCAAATATACAACCCAATAGCAATAGTGTTCTCAGTGAGTCAGAGTCCTCAGAAAAAGCTGTATGTGCATCACACTAAACTGTGACACCAGAGGAAGGGAAAGTGTTTAAAGATCACATCTTAAAACTCACAGTGGAGACATATTCAGTTAGCAGGAAGCAAAATTTAATTAGCTCACAGTCTTTGACAATACATTTCCTCGTGCGCTCCACAGGAGTTTCATCTGAGAAGAGAAGAGCATCCACAGAAACTGCCCCACAGGAAACATTTACATATCCAGTTATGAGTGGAAACTTTTGCTCTTTCACAAAATGGGTGAAAAGATTTGGATGGAAATGTTAGTGAGAGGAGCACGATAAATGAACACAGAAAATTAAAAGAAAAATAAGCTTGATAAGCACTTTTCTATAGTGTTGGGCACCTTAGGTGTAACAGCTATCGTTGAACATCCCTAACATATAATTGTACTTGTTTTTCAATCCAAACAATGTCTAAGAATAAACATCGTTAAACATGGAAACAAGGCTTTCTGCCAGACCCTCTTGCAAACCCCCTGTTGTGATTTTGTTTGCATGTTGGACATCTGTGTATAGATGTCTCAGTGAATTCTCCAGAAGGGCATACATCTATTCCCAGCCCAACATTTTGATCTCTAATCATCCTACAACCAGCATTTTCTGGTCATAATTCACCATTGTTTCAATGTTTTTCCCCAGCATTCCTAAATTCCCAAAGTAGTTAATTTCTTAAGAAACTGCTTTCTGTTTAGAGTAGAGGAGAGTGTGGGACTGTTGCTGCCGGGGGAGATGCTAGAAGGATCAAGAAGGATTTTTTTCTGAAGGGATAGATGTTGCTATAAAATTTGAATACAATTGTTTTGAAATGATCTATAATGCTTTTGCTGTTTTAAAATAGTTGTGTGGGAGGCACATAATGGTGGATATAGAAAAGACAATTGTTCTCCGTTCAATAATACATTTCAGTGTTTTGCATGTAGCATTGATGTGTGTGAATCCAGAAATCTTCTCATCACATTCCTCATCCCTCCTCTCATTAGATGTGATGGAGCAGCAAGGGCTGTGGCCCCCTGTGTATGGTGCCCGGGGCCCACCCTCCCACATGCAGCATCCTGCTGTGTACTCCCGATCTCAGTTTCTACGGCAACAGGAGCTGTACGCTCTCCAGCAGCATCAACAGCTCCAGCATCAGCACCAGAGTCATCAGTCACAACAACAGCTGCAGTCTCAACCTCAGCAGCAGCAACCACATAGAGCTGCACACAGCATGCACCACCAAGCCATTCACAATGTTCAGGTGTTTATCAAGTCTGTCAGGCTATCTCATTATTTACACAAATAACTGATTATTGTCCGGTTGACAAATATCGCTTCCTTGCGATGATACCTTTAATATTAGTTCACTAAATGTTACTGATAACAATAATTTCCTTTCTATATGACAGATGCAAAAGAGACCAGGTGAGCCATCGGACGAACTTGAGGAACTTATTTCAGAGCCAAGAACCTCCAAATCTGCCAAGGCCTACTCTTACAACCCACCGCAGAGGAACACCTCACCCCCTGGAGCCTGCGCCACTCACCTCTCCCCTTGTTACCAATCCCCCTCACTGCGACAGCATCCCAGAAGCACTCCTTCAACACCCTGCCCTGCCCCAAGTCCTGCAGCAGCAGCCCCTCACTCTCCTGCCATCAGCCCTGTCCCACCTCAAATGCTCAAGGGGTCTGAATCCCAGGAAAAGAGAGGCGAGGGACAACCCCCACAAGATTACCCAGAGTCTCTTGAGCCTGGTGAGCATAAGAAAAAATCTTTAGTTGTCCAACTGCCTTGGATGAAATATGTGCTGTGGCTGTAATTTAAGCAATACACGTGAAATCAAATTAATTATCGTCAAAGAAAAATGCTGATGGCAATAAGTTACATGTGTTAAATTTAAAAATATTCATTTATAAATAACACAACAATAGAATAAGAGCTGAAAAAGAACGCCAGGATTTCACACCTTTTATAATTTACTGAATGGTAACTGCATTGCCACTTGTAAGTGATCCTTGTTTTCCAGCGGGTGTTGTGGTTAAATGTGTGGGTGGCTCTTCTGGCTAACCCCTGATTGACTAAACAGCTAAAAGCTCAAGGAAATGGCTGCCGGCTGTGCCGGGTGCTTTACAGTACTGTTACCTTGGTAATGGCTGAGAAACACCTTCATTTTGGCCCTTACCTCACAGGGTCTGCTCTCTTTTCATCATTATTAATGTCTGGCTAAGGTCTCCCGCATGCCAGAGGAATTGTTAGGCTTGCTGATAAACCAAAGGTCTGGCCCACTTTAGATAATTCACACATGCATGTGTGCGTACATGCATGTCCACACACATACACACAAATACAGTTCCTTTCAGTCCTCTAGCCCTCCTGCTAAGAGATCAACGCAGGGGGCTACTTTATTGCCTTTCACTGTTTCTCACACCTTACAATCTAGGTAGCAAGAGAGTTAAGTTTAGAGCACGATATATAAATATTTCAAATTTGCATAATATCTGAAAATGCGAGGGTCCAATCAAGACCATGATGCTCTGTGTTGTATTTTTGTTGGAATACAGTTTAATTTTGCCAAAGTGTCAAGATTTTTATCAGATTAATTAAATCATTTATGATTAAAATGAAATTATCTATATTTTCATCTACAGACTTACCTCCTGGGTACACCTACCCTACTATAGCCATGGGCTACAGGAGCGGACCTTCCCCGCTGGATGTTCGACTGGCTGAGCCAGCAGAACTAGAAACAGTCCAAGCCGAGCCTACTGAGCATGCTCCCCAGTCTCTCGCTAGACTAGAAGAGGAGTTGGAATGCCAAGTCGTGGTAATGCCTCTCACAGAGCCACTCCCACTCAAGGAAGTGGAGCCAGAAAAGGAGGTAAGAGTGGTTGAAAGGGTTCTCGAACATAAGGAGGAGGCAGAGGTCGCAGCAGTGACCGCGGCCAACTATGTGCCAAGGGAGAAGGAGGCAGATGAGCAGGGTTCAGCTGAAGAGGACGTACTGGTTTGCCCCACTACTGAGAGTCCAGTGTGCGAGACAGCTTCCTGTCCAGTTCCCCTTTCAACGGAAGAGCTCAATAGGCCAGATGCTGTCATTACTTTGGAGGAGGAAGATGATGATAACGCAGTGGGTCGGGAGAGTCGGGTGGAGAATGATCAAAAGGTCAACATTCCCGGAGAGCAGGAGTCAGAGATGTCCGCCATCATCGAGCTTGACCCAGCTTCCCCTACTGCCACTGAGTCACAGTGCCCACCCCAGGAGGGAGCAAAGGACAATGAGCACCAGCATGAGAACAAGATGACCACTGATGATGCCTCAGTAGATTTTGCTTCTGCCTGCAGCCCAAGCCACGAAACTCTTGCTGTGCCCCACAAACCTCTCGTGCCCTGCTACTGGAGTCTGGAACTGCTGATTGCTGCTGCTTTTTGCACAGATGTACCCCCATTTCCCTTGTTCCCTTATGGCACCCCATCAGCCATGTCATCGCAATGCAGATCCAACCAGGGTATGGAGCTTCTGAGCGAGCTGGCAGATCTGGAGCTACAGCAGCAGAAGCGTACCTGTGGGAAAAGCCAGGGTGAGGGGCAGTAGATCTTCTGTGAATCACACATATTGACGTAAAGCAATATAGTCATATAGTTCATCCGTATCTCTTTCCACTGAGACACATTCCCACCACTCCACCCCCCACCCCCAGGCCTTGCCTTTGTCGTTCTCTGTTCCCTCCTAGATACTCCTCTCTTCCTGCTGGTCTCAAGAGCCTCTGGTGGATTCTAACATGTCCCCAGAGAGCCTGTCTGCATGCCTGTCTGTCGTTGCTCTTCTTAGGCATGTTAAAAGCACTTTTATTTCCTAAGGACTGTACTAAAGATGCAGAGGTCTCAGGAGAGAGAGAGAGAAGAGGCAGGGGACAGTGGTGAACAACTAATAAAGGGTGTACATCTTTCTTTTTCTTTTCTCTGTAATGTCCAGCTGAGAGACCTTCTTGCAGTCTCTTCATCCTGCAGCTGTTTGACTCAAAAAAGGAGACAATTTGCTTCCCTCTCTCCCAAACACAACACGTAACCAAAAGTTGGTTTGTAATCACAAAAGCAGTGGATGTTTTCAGCACCCTGGAGCATTGCCTGGTTAATTAGACCTCATTGTTTCAAAGTGCCTTTAAAAGCTTTCTTCAAAAGCGTTTTTCAAAGCTCCATGTGCTTTTTTATTCATGCAAAAGGATGTTTTGTGTTTACCACAGCATCCTAATGTATTTAACTGATCCCAAAAGAGGGTTCTAAAAAACAGTATCATTTGATTCCAGAGTAAGTGATGTTGTCTTCTTGACGCGATACTGTTGACAATTCAGGAAACTCGTGTGTCGGTTTCACAACAATAGATTTCGCTACACCAAGAACAACTGAGAGGATTATTATTAATGTTAAGATGTAAAGCAACACCACTTTGTAAACAATATGTCATGTTTCTCACTAGACTGCAATCTCTGCTATTCAGCCTGTAGCTCAGTCTATTAATAGCAGATTGTCCAAACAGTGCCAAAATCAGATACATAAGAAGCGCTTGGCTGAGATGACCACAGATGTAGCAGCATCTGTTGAGTCCATATTGATGTAGCAGATATGCTGCTGTCTCCTCGAACTGGCTTAATGCAAACAATTTTCACCTAAAACCTTTCTTCATTAACATATATTTACAACTTATTCCATTTAGAATTTAACATGAAACCATGTCACTTCATCTACCTGATGAGGAATATTTTGTTCGGTGGCATCTGTATCTGTAAATTGAGCATGTAAAAAGAAAGTTTGAAGTAAATAAGTGTTTTTCATTTGTTCCCTACAGAGGATGAGCTTCTCATGTTTGACCTCCATAGTCTTGCTACCTTGGCCACAGCCCGTGCCTTGGAGTTGGGATCCCAGGAAGGCGGCAGTATGGGTTCAGAGCGACATTTTCCAGCTCGGAGGATCTTCAATTTACGTAGAAAGTGCAGCTGGGCACCTCGTAATGAGCCAGTAAGACACAGCTATTTTGTGCCCATCTTGATCCTTCAAAAGCTAAAGATCGCAAAGGGGTTTACTGACTTTTTATTGAATAGATAGATAAAGATATTGCAGAGTGAAGATCAATTTTTGCTTGAAATGATCTACTTTGCTTTTAATATTAGCACAGTAACTTTCTTACTTTGTATACTTCAGGTATGTCCAGCCAAAGGTAGCATGGAAACAATGGATGGTCCTGAGCTTGCTATGCGCATGAAGTTGGCTGACATACAGCGTCGCTACAAAGAGAAGCAAAAGGAGCTGGCAAAACTTCAGAGAAAGCATGATCATCAGTGAGTGTGACCATATCTTCCTGTACCCCAAATTACATGAGTTTTCTATTCAAAATGTCCAAACTAAATACATGTTTTTAGTTTGAGAGTGAACCCCTTTCAATACTCTACAGTTACTGCCTTTTAAGTTCAAACACATTGTTAAGTTTGTATCATTAAGTTCTTTTGCCTGCTTTTGTGTTTAAATCTTATTGTGCATGCAGGAAGGAGGAAACTCCCCGCAGCCCAGCACGGCGAGGGCCAGGACGGCCGAGGAAGCGGAGACCCACCCTCAGCACAGGTCCAGTGTCCTCAACTGAGAGCCAAAGAAAAGTCAAGTGAGTATCAGTCAGCTCATCTCCGCTGGCTGGCTGTAGTCCAGTCCTGCATGATAAGCCCCTCTGTACCACGGCATACTGGGACTGCTTCTCACTGGCATAAACAAGAAAAGGGAGAACTGATGAGCCATTCCAGGAAGATTACTTAAATTCTTTCTAACCTAATAACACTGGTGTTAATAGTATAAGTTGTGTTGGCTGGCATTTAAACTTGATTTATGGACTACATATGCTTATAAATTCTCTCATTATGTTTAATTTTAGCCTAATATCTCAGTGGCACCACTTCATAGTTCATAGTTCATTGTAAGCTTTACTGGGCTTGGTTTAGGGGAAGCTGGAGGCTGGGTGACGAGGAGAGGATGTTGTTAGAGTACAATGAATTCTCCTGTGTCTTTCCCAGCAGCAGGACTGAGGTACAACTTTTCCATTATGGCCCCACAGGGTCACCAAAGGTCCAAAAGATACCGTGATACTGAGAAAGTCCAGGCAATCAAAGATAAGCTTACATTTGGAGCTTTAACTCAATTGCCATGTGTGTTTAAAAGAGCAGCAGGGCAGAGTGAAGGACATTACAAAACAAGGATCTATAACTCTTTCCTCATATATGTTTTTATATATATATATATATATTGCCATTTGATACTAGGGACTAATAAACAAGGAGGGTTCTAGGGATTACTGTTAGGCTTCAACTCGTCTTGTCATCAGGGTTCAGAAAGGCTTTGGTTGCTACATGTCACCTCGTGACATTTGCTTTTTCTCCATGTTCTCTTCACACTTCTTTCGCACTGTGGTTTCTGGGCAACAATCCCCAATTTTCCCAGCAGCCCCTCTGCGATGTCACCTCCACTCTCCTTCCACCCATGTACCCCTGCCTGCTCGCCATACACTGATCAAGGTGGGGATGCTTATGCTGGGTGACAATGACACCCGAATGAAAGGGTAACGGGCCCGGTCCTTGCAGTGAAGTGCGGTGGATGGGAGGTGATGGAATGTTTGTACAGGCCAGAGTACAGTAAATGGTTGTGTCTTTCTCTTCTGTTCCAAATTTTTATTCTTAGGTTGATCTCTCTATTGTTTAGGATGTGTGTGTGTGTGTGTGTGTGTGTGTTTGTGAAGTGCGCAAGAGAGCCGAGCAGCGAGCAGACAAAGGACTGATTAGCCCCATGTTGTGTTGCATCGCAGGGTTCTATAAAAGCATATACCGCACCTGTCACTCATGCTGATACAAGACACTGATGCTTTTGCACAGATGGAGTTCAGCAGCAGACAGCCAAACCATTTAGCATCTCTATCCTTACTTTAGTTTGCTTGAACCACCAGGAGTTTGTGGCAGTGTCTGAGTGAGAGATGCATTCAAGCTTCTCTGCTTGTTATATATGTCTCTGTAATTATGTAAAGATGCAGCTGTGTGTGCATTTACCCAGGCATTGTTTGTTTTTGTGCATGCCTCCGTTATTCCTTTGAGCAATGTGGTCCTTTGTGGCGCTGCTTTGATTTTTGAGGGGGGAGGTGGGAATACTGCTTGCCAGCAAACTCTACAAATCAATTCTGTTTAATTAGTCACTGTACGCTCAACCCCACCAAACACCCCACAGAGAGGAGAGACTCTGTCACATTGCGTTTGTCAGCAGAGGAAGGCAAGCCACGGCGGGATCTGCCTTACAGGGACAGCTCACACTTCACTGGCACCTCTGTCACTCAGTCTGTCAGTGGGCAGCCTGTCCCACTGCCTGACAATCACCTTCCTTCTTTTTTTTTTTCTTTCCAGTGTATTGTAGGTGCATGTAGGCCCACCCTGATATGAGATTATGAGTGATACATATATTACACCCTCTACATTCACATGCTTTTTTTCAAACTCTGAAAAATCACACATAAACAATTGAGCATACACACATTTGATCTGAACAATATCTGGTTACAGCACCATATATGGAACAATATGAGTTGAATGAACAAACTGAATTTTAAATATGCCGTATGTATCTACTTCACAAACTCTGCCCCACTCTGTATATGTGACTGATTTCCGCAGCCGTATGCACACTGCAAGAGGGGAAGTTAATCTTTTGTTTGAGTATGGCCTGGCTCATGCCTGTGTGGTCTACGGGCAGGCTTCCAGAGGGAAATTCAAGGGCGTTTGGAGTGGTCTGCCTGTGATGCTGCTCAGTGTAGGGGAAAGAGTGTGCCATAGTGATATGAAAAGGCAACTTGTGGAGAAAAAACAATACAGCTGAATACAAATTAAATGCCTTCAAAACATTCACAGTATCCTTCAGAGCAAGTGCAGTGCCTCTCAGGCCACAGACACACTCCCTTGATAAGGCATTAATGCCTCTTATACATCACCGCCCTCAGACAGTCCCAGGCTTCTTGTTAGATCCCAATTTTTCAAGTGTGTGGCTCAGACACTGAGCCCTCTTTGTCCTTTTTTTGTCACTCTGTTCAGCAGACAGAGAAAGGACAGTTATTAGATCCCACAGAGAGGTGACTCAACTCTGTTTTTCTCCTATGATGTCCTACCCCCACTTTTTCTTTCAAACCACCACCATTCTTTTCTGATAAATGCCTCTCTCTTGTTTTGACTGGCAGGTCGGTGGGGGTGGGGCTTGGCTTGTTGCCCGAGGACCTAGGAGGAGGTGGAGACAGCCAGAGAAGGAAGAAGAGGCTGTCCAGTCGAGGCTTTGAGCGACTCAGCAGCACACAGGTCAGGGTCCCCTTGTCCTGCTCGCTTTTGTCCTATAACTTGAAATGAAAGAGGCTGCTCTTTGTTTTTTTCCATTTGATATATTCCTTTGTT
This sequence comes from Odontesthes bonariensis, assembly GCF_027942865.1. Taxonomy (NCBI): domain Eukaryota; kingdom Metazoa; phylum Chordata; class Actinopteri; order Atheriniformes; family Atherinopsidae; genus Odontesthes; species Odontesthes bonariensis. Next base: position 14,318,417 of record NC_134526.1, read on the forward strand.
GCACACTATTTCTAATTAGGTACTACCTTAGGAGTTGAATCCTGTGCTCTCTATATGAATATTTTTTCATTGGGGCTTCTACAATTCTTTTTTCTTCTCTGTGTGTGTGCAAATGAGGGACCTCTTCCTCTAACATTCTGAGGCTTTTGTTGCTGCCATAACCGGGTGTGTAACTGGCTTTCTCTGTCTCTCTCATCTTTCTCTGTAGCAGCAGATAAAAGCACAGGGCTGCAGAAAAAGCAGTCTTCACAGCGTGCTCAGCTCCAAGCTGGCTGGTGATGTGGCTCAGCTCAAACAGAAGGCCCAGGTTAAAAAGAATTTCTCAGGAACAGGCTCAAGGGACAAAGACGTTTTCCCCTGCAACTCCAATGCCAAGCATGAGCACAGAAGCCAGGGAACAGTCAAAGCTGAATCCAGGCGAGAGTCTAGTGGACAAAGTGACACAGGTATTTACTGCCAGTTACTGTACTGATTGCTTTCGTGGTTATTAAGTTCACAATGGTGACATTTTTAGAAAAATATGCTTAATTTTTGCTTGATATTGCAAACTTCTCAGCAGCCAGTGTGGAAAGTGTCCCCCAAGAAAATTGGACAGGACTTGTGCGTCGTGGAAGTAAAAAAGGATCCACCACCCTGGCACAGGGTTCCTCCCACCTGAGCCAACCAAGAGGAAAAGTTCCTCGTAGCCAGAGGCAGGAAGCAACAGAGGAGGAAGGGAGCTCTTCAGCTGAGAGTGACTCCTCTGACCAAGGTGAGTCAGTGAATACTAATGTGGATATCAAACATACCCCCTGCTGTTCCTCTGTGGTAATTCAAAAATGCCAAAACGAGTAGGCTCGGCTTCGCATTGGTGTGTGCTTACATACGTCAAGCTGGCTTTGTGGGTAACATCGTCATCACATCACCCTGAAACACAAAGCCTATTCACCTCTGTTACTATCTCAATGAGAGCTCATAGGTGAATCAGCAGCAAATCAACTTAGACCACCCACAACAAGGAACATCAGTCCCTACTTGAAAGGCATGTGTGAAAAGGCTACAATGAGGAGCTAAAGATTTGAATTGAAATTATTGCTGAGTCAGAGATAGGATGCACCAAAAAAAACAAGTTAGCAAAGTGGAAAGTACTTCTGGTAATTATTCATGGTCTTGACCTTTGAACTTTAAGTTTAGAAGTTCCCCTGTGTTCCTGCTGATTTTTTTGGGTTCCTTGTTTTACAAAGTGAAGTTAACTAGAGATAAAGTAATTGATTGGCTAGTTGTGTTTTAGCTTGGTTAGACAAAAGCCACCTTCATAAGGTGATCTTGGTGGCTGAAGAGATGAAACAGAATAAAATGCTCCGGAAAACATTTGCACATGTGCTGCGGTGCATAAACAGCACTTCAGAGATTTCAAGCAAAAGAATAAAGAGATATAAAATGCCATACATATCCGAGGAGGGAATGAATCAAGTATACTCTTCACAATAGACCTTAAAATTCAGTACTCATTTTCTTAACTTGTAAATCATTCTAAATCCAACCAGAGGTGATTGAAAAGGTGTTGATGAATGTCTTGTAACAGACTGGCGTGTTCATGAACATCTTACACCTCAGCAATTGGCCTTGTTGGCTGGTCTGGTTTAGATGTGCAGCCACAGCTGTGGACACTTGGCTGTGAGAGACTTTGACAGCCCTGGAGACTCGCAGACTGGGTCAAAGAGCTCCAGTGACAAACATACACATAAACTCACTCTGACTTTCCCAAGCACACAAGCTCACAGTAACATGTGGGTTCACACCAGGAAATACCACTGTAGCAAAGCACTTCATACATCATCTCTATGAACCGTTAAACGCTGAACTTAAATGATAATGAGGTGCCTGTGAAATGACTGGGAATAAGTTGAAGATCTCTACTTGTTAGTAATGACTTAAAGAGCTGTTCGATAAGCCATGCAAGTTTACAAGAAAACACCTAATCTTTGCTATCACCATTAGAAGATGAAGAAGAGGAAGGCAGTTATGAGACAGATGACGGTCAAGATTACAGAACCCGACCCCCCAGAGACGTCACTTCTAACTCCTCCATGACGGGCCCCAGTCCCTCATCCATCGTTAAACTGGAGGCCAACCAGAAAGCAAGGAACAAAAAGAAGAGACAGGAGCTTTATGGTGAGACTGTCCTTTGAAATGATTTATAAGTCAACAAAGTTGCCCCACATCTTCATGGGAAGCATCTGTTTTGTGCTTGTCCTCCTTTCTCGTTTGGTCTAAATCTGTTTTTCTGATTGAACCACACAGGCTCTCAGTGTCTGCCTGGAGTAGAGGGGGAAGTCAAAGTAAGGAAGAAGCCCACCTGTAGGCTGAGCATGGCAACTGCAGTCAAAAACCACCAACACCAACGGCCTGAAGGAGTGAGAAGGACATGCGGACCCAGGCCTAAGGAACCCCGGTGGGGCAGCCTTGGGACAAGAGGCAGCCGCCACAGGAGGAACATGGGACTGGCCACATTCCCGACCACCAGTGAAAGGTTGAAGAGGGCGACACGCAAGAACACCATGCTGAGAGGGGCCATCACAAAGGTAGGATCATTTCTTACATGTACTGGAATTGATATATTAATGCTGTTTATATTATCTAAGAATCACAAAACAGAACACTGAAGAACAATGACAAAGGTAGAAATGGGTCTGCTGTGGAAGATTTTGGCTTAAAATGAATTCATAGATAAATCAAATGAATATGTATTTTTCAATTATGTGTACACAAACTGCCCCCATAATGCTTCCCCTGAATATGCTGTTACAATAACTAAAGTGTGTCAGATTCATCACTCATCTTCTTCATTCTCATGTTAACTTTCCTAGAGGAGAAGCTGGTCAATAGGAGCCGTGTCTCCACAGAGTGATGAGGGAAACAGCGGGCGAAGAGGCAAAGACCAACAGGTATGAGTCACCCCCAAATCACTAAACAGCATCTAAAATATGGAAATTTTCTGATGTAATGTTATTCTATATTGAGTCAGATTGTTAACGTCTATCTATATCAGATTTTCTACCTCCCCATTCACCTTTAATCCACCTCACATCCATTTATCTCTCCGTCTGTCCCTTTTGTTACGTTCTCCAGTCAAAGGGACGAGCAGTGAGTCGTCTGCTGGAGAGCTTTGCAGCTGACGAAGGCTTTCAGATGGACGGCAGCAGCTTCTCAGAAGAAGAGGAGGACAGTAGACACTCGTACAACAACAAATGCTCAGACGGTAAAAAGAAAAACTAAATAAACTGTTTCCTGTACCAAAACTTAAGAAGCAGATTGTTTTGGTGATGTTTAAGATTCCATTGGTGTCTGCTCTGTTCTATGCAGTTCCTAACTGTGTATTGGCCAAAGAACTCTTAACTGATGGACTGAAGGTGCTGATCTCCAAGGAGGATGAGCTTCTATACGCAGCCAGGGTCCACACTCTGGAGATCCCAGACATGTAAGTGAAGAGTAAGGGTGATCTTTCAATTACTTATGGGTGCCTATTTTATTCATTAGTAAGGTTATATGTGTTCATATACAAGCAGAGCTCAACAATGGGCTATTCAGTCTTTTAAACATTATGAAGACGACCTATTTATTATATGCAAAACACTGTAAACCTTGCGAAAATTGGCATCTATAAAGCAGCTGAAGGATATAAAATCCAAGTGATGAGTTGGAGGATAATGCATCCATTCAAATATCAATCATGTATACAAGGTTTCCTGGGGCCAATTGCAAAAACAGAAACTTTTCATGGCCGCACAAGCAGCAAATTTTATCTTCCTTTGTGTCTTTTTACTTACATAACAAATACTACATTATTCCTTACTGAGCTTTGAGTATCAATATTGCTCCTCTGGCTCAGGCAGCAAAGAGATGCTATAGCAACAGCAATGTGAGTAACATGTGACATGGGAGTTAAGCAAGCATAATACTAGCCTCTGAAAATAACCACATCTTTTTCTCTCTGCTGTGCTTTTTCCTTTAGCTTTAGCATCGTTATCGATGGTGAAAGAGGAAACCGACCAAGAATCTATTCATTGGAACAACTGCTACGGGAGGCTGTAAGTTTAACTCACTAGACTGAAATAGTGTTTGTTACATTACAAATCACCTCTCGTATGATCACATCACTTCCATTTCTTATAAAAAACAACCCAAACATCCACTTTCTACCTTTTCTGCATTTCTAGTTATTTTGAATTTGAAACAAAAGATGACATGAACATTATTTTATTTATTATTTTAGTCTCTGTGCACTGGGTCACCCATGCTATGGTGTCATAGACATATCTTGTCCAAATGTGATAATAATTTTTCAATACTGCCAAACAGAACACAGGGCATTATGTTTGCACACACTGGTGTTTCCAAACACGGGTAATCTAGAAGAGTAGAGCAGAGTTTAGCTGGCTTGTTAGCACTTTGGATTTCTTTCTTTTGCTGTAATTCTCACAGGGGAAAGGAAAGTTGTTTTTTTGAGGTCATAGAACTATACAGGGACTTCAACTTAAGTGGTTTTGGGTTCATATTTCACAAGTAGTTATAAAGGATAAAGTATTCATTTGGTAAATCTTACTGTATTGTAATAGGGAACATATCATAACCCAATTTTCCAAACAAATTTCATGAGTTTTAAGTGAATATCCTGATGTTACAGTCAAGTGCAGCCCTGAGGAACTCCAGGCCCTAAATGGTTTCAATTCAAGATAAAATACTCCGTAAATATTGTGAGGAAATGTGAAAGATTATGTATTGTTCACATTTCTAGAAACATATGTTCAAAGTTAACGTACATTAAGAGAGCCCAGGTTCATAATAATTCCACTTACGATGGAACCAAACAAACCGCATTGTTTAATTTAATTGAAAATAACATTTACCTATATTTTATTTCTTTGTTAATTTTTATTTTATGATTATTATGTTTTGGGAGTTTTATTATTATTATCATTTAGTTGATTTTTTTTCCCCCATCATGCTCCAAATATTTTTAATATGTTTAGACTGCATCAGGCTGGTTTAGAACCCAGACTCTCTGTATGGAGCCATGCTGTTATAATGTCAAATGTTGTTTCACTGAAAGCAAGGCCTTCCTCGCTCTGAAAGCTGTACTTATTACTCAAGTATTGATGGTGTCTTCACAGGTGCACAAGTCACCTATACCATGTGTATTGGTAACACCATCAGAGATACAACAGTATTAGAGAACTGTGTGCTGGTAACAAGATGGATGGTTAGACTTTAGCCTCGAGACAGCAGTGTCTACGATTTCTGAAAGAATTTGAACTCATCAGACAATAGGACAAGATAGAGTGGCAACATATAATGATCTCTTATGTTTCATTTTTTTTCTTTGTATGGTATATTTTAATTTGCATTTGTGAGTTTGCATCTCAATGTCTGCTGTAGAGCAGAGAGTCCAAAAGAACGTTATTGCTGTCGGTGGTGGTAAAGCCCCCTGTCTTAATTTCTGAAAGACTCAGCCTTACCAAAAATGCTGATCTTTTTTAATTAATTGTATTCTGTTTGTATTTGCATTCAAATAAGCATTTCTCTTAACTATGCTGTTTAACTGTTCATACATAATTATTCCACCTGTGCACGAGTCCACTTTCTGTCTCTCTATCAATCTAAGCTGGCTCACATGATAAAAGTTGATTTTGAAAAAAAAAAAAAGTCTTTTTTTTACTTAAAGGCCTTTGCAGCCCGGTTTTTTACTCTGCTGACATTTTTACACCTCCCGAAACATTTCTTTTATCTAAACACCCATGACATAGCAGCTGCTTCTAATTACACCATACTTCCACTTTGGCATCTCAAACTTCGCTAAAAAGTCATTTATTTGACTGTGACACCAATACCCCGATTTTCACTGATCCCACTCTCCCAACCACACACCCGCATCCACACCTCATCAGTCAAAGAGTCCCTTGCCATGGCAACAGTAAATGAAAGCAACCTGAAAGAGCCCCCAGTGAGCGGCGGATGCTGGGGCTGCCTGCATTGTTGGAGGGAGGATCTGGCAACCTGCAATCACAAGCCCTCTATTCAGGCCCTCTTTAGTATTACTCAGCAAGTCAGGATTTACTGCATCATGGCTTCCGTTCTTTTCAGCTCTGACTGGCACATTGGCATGAGATAAGTGCCGCTTGGAAACGTGGCACAGTGGCTGCCCATTCACAATGCTCCATTGCTCTCATTCTGTGTGTAAGTGTGTGTGTGAGTGCATGTACGCATGCATGTCTGTGTATGTGTGCATTGTGTACAACCTGTAATGAATCTTAATTATGTTTGGGTCTGGTTTCCAGGTCCTTGATATACGTCCAGAGTCTGAGAGTATGCTCAGTGAAGGAACCAGGGTGTGTGCTTATTGGAGCGAGCGCTCACGGTGCTTGTACCCAGGCTATGTTCACAGAGGTGAGGGATTGAATCCACATTCAACTGCATGCACACAGAGTCAGTATTTAGTGCTCATGCAAGTGCATTTCCCCCTCTTACAGGTGGTTCATCTGATGAGGGGAAGCAAGGAGGAGTGATGGTTGAGTTTGATGATGGGGACCGAGGAAGGATTTCACTCCAAAACATCCGGCTTCTGCCTCCAGGATACCAGATTAGCTGTGGGTGCCTCCTTCCTGCATGACTGGGAATTTAAGATTTCATGTGCCAGAGTACTGTCTGTCTTTAACCAAATGCTAAAAATGCCTTACAGTATCTTACTTTTGTATTTAAGGTGGGGAGTCATCTCCTGCCCTGCTGGTACCTAGTGGAACAACAGCCAAGAGAAGTTCCAGTTTGGAGCAGGCCCCCATCAGTGACAGAACTTCTGACAGACTCAGCTCCACCAATACTATATCCAACACCCAAAATCTAACTGTCATTAAAAGAAAACCAGGTGAAAATTAAGAACAGCTGTAAAAATGTACGGAAACGGAAAAAAATATTTTCTTGAGTAACAGGATCTCCATTAATTATGTATTGTCATAGCAAATCTTCAGCTTGCATAGCTAGCTTCAATTATATGAAGCAGTTCAGCTAAAAAAGAAAGTGCTTTACTGTAATTATAAAAAAAATAACTTGTTTTCTAATATTGTGCATAGATTATGCAAACAAAAAAAAAAAAAACACCATGAAATCCTATTGCTACAACATATGAACTTATATGACTTTTTTTTTCTTCGTTCTAGGGAGACCAAAAGGCTCTGGGAAAAAACAAAAGCAGCAGCAGGCTGAAAATGCCAATAAAAATCCTCCACCTTTCCTTGGTTGGGGTTCACTGGCTAACTCCCGGAAGAGAACATCTGATAATCTGTTTCAGTTCAATGGGGCACCCAGGAAGGTCATAAGAGGGAAGGAAGATACCTTGTTCTCATTGCCTCAGACCCACTCACCATCTTCCCTCCCAACCAAAGGCCTTTTCAGCAGCAGCTCCTTTGAGGTGGATTCCTTTAGAAGCATTGCAAATGGCTATTCCTCCTTCTGTACTCAATCTACAGGAGCAGGTCCAGGTTTGTCTCTTGGTGCCAGAAGTGGGCTATACGCAGACAAGCGCAGGCAAGATGAGCATGTTACGCCTAAGGGAAGGAAGTCTGGACAAGAGTTCCTGGTCAAATTAGATCATGAAGGAGTGACCTCTCCCAAGACAAAGAACAGCAAGGCTCTGCTGTTGCGAGGTGGATCTTCCAGTGTGAGTGGTATGCCCAGGACAGAGGCATACTCTCACCCAGTCCTGCTTGTTAAAGACAACAAAAAAGGTGGTGCCTCCAGGGTAGAACTTCGCTTGAAAGGAACCACACCACAAAGGAAGCCTTCACCTTCTCTGCGTTTGGAGGATTATGGTGACTTGGGCTTTAGCTCTCACAGAGACTGTCACAGTTCCTACTCCGATCTGGATGATGATGAAGAAGAGGAAGAGAGGAGGAGGGCTGCACTGGTTGCAGCCACAGGAGGACTCAGGACAGCTAGTCGTTTTCTTTCTCGCCTCTCTGTCTCCTCCTCCTCATCTGGTTCTTCAAGCTCCTCCTCTTCAGGCTCTCTCTCAAGTTCCAGTTTGTGTTCATCTGACAATGATTCATCCTACAGCTCGGAGGACGAGGACAGTTCAGCACTGATGCTGCAGAGTTGTCTGTCCTCCCACCAGGGGCTTCTGCAGCCATCTGAACCTTCTACTTCCTCAAGACCTCGACAGCACTCCTTTGTTGCCAAAGCTGTGGCGGTTTCAAGTGCCAAAGGAGGCCTTACTGATCTGGTCTCTAACAGCAAGTCCCTGAAAAGAAAAGAGTGCATGAATTCCAGCTCTAAACTGACTAAGGAATTTGTTAAGAAACCTAGGATACTTCCAGATGACACATTTATTCCAAGGCCTAAAATGTCTGCTTTCCTGGCAGGCCGCCAAATGTGGAGGTGGTCAGGAAACCCTACACAGGTGGGAAGAGTTCATCCACCTTTTTACTGCATGAATCAGGTTATCTCATGAAGAAAAGCGTTATTTTCTTTCAACTCAATTCATTAAACATGAAAAGCTTGAGGTCAAGAAATGCCAATAATGATGATTTGCATGAAAGACAATTTGCTATTTTGTCTGGTTTTCCAGAGGCGAGGTCTAAAGGGCAAGGCCCGGAAGCTTTTCTACAAGGCCATTGTGCGAGGCGGAGACACAATGAGAGTTGGAGATTGTGCTGTGTTCCTCTCGGCTGGACGCCCTAACCTCCCATATGTGGGTCAAATTGAGAATTTATGGGAATCCTGGACTTCCAGAATGGTAGTCAAAGTTAAATGGTTTTACCACCCTGAGGAAACCAAGCTAGGCAAGAGACTTCGAGATGGCAAGGTAAGTTGTGATTGTAAAGTAAATTTTTGTGATAACTGGAACTTTTCAAATGACATTAATCTTTATGCACTTGATAATTATTATGATGCAGCTAACCCTTTTTGTTATCTACCCAGCATGCCCTTTACCAGTCATGTCATGAAGATGAGAACGATGTCCAGACAATCTCTCATAAGTGCCAGGTGGTGAGCAGGGAGGAGTATGAGTGTCTGACTCATAATCAGAAGCCGAACAGTACATCCCCTGACCTCTACTACCTGGCCGGGACTTATGATCCCACCACTGGTCAGTTGGTCACTGTTGAAGGAGTTTCCATCATGTGCTGAACCTCCATAAGAACACTACTGAAGGACTTCTTCTGAAGAAGGTTCATGACTTCGCTTATTAGACCATTCAGCCTTGCAATAGACAAATATACTATAGATATGCCTCAAGGACCCACGGAATTAATGTCAGCACCAAAACAAGGCTGTCTGAGATTACACACTGGAGTACGTTGGAATCTAATCCTTATGGAAGTCAAATGGATGTCCAACTGTTTGATCCTTTTGTGAGGAATAGCAGAAAGTCTGGGTCTTCCTGGGCATTGCAGAATTCAAATAACTGGTGTTTTTTTAAAAATGTTTTTGTTGTCGATCTTTTTTTTAAACTGTCCAATTATTCTCCTTTTATAAGATCTTCTGTGATTAAAAGCTTCACAACTGGTTTCAAGACTCGTACTTTCAGCTCCTATCAAATATCACAGAAGAAGAGCTGAGATTGCATTGGATTGTGCAAATTAATATGAGGCTCAATAGTCACCGTGGACCAATTCTTGAAAAGATAGCCTTATCTGAGTGAATGGAAATGAACAGTGAATCATGGGGCCCTCTCGATGCCTTTTCATTCCAGGGAAGTTGAAAATATGAAAAGGGTGTAAAGTTAAAGTGTAAATATTGTGAATTTTTCCCAATCAAGCCATACACTTCAGTACCTCTCACCTGTCTTAACTGTTCAGGTGTACATTCTACAATTTCAATTATTGTATTGTATTGTTGTCTGTTGTCTATATGTATATAAAAGCTATTTTATATAGGAGTTTATTGTATATATGAGATGTATCTTTCCATGTTTGCAATTGATTTATTTTTATATGGGTGTAGACTACATTGCATTGTGTTTTTTTGTTTTTTTTTTCATTCTTTTCTTTTCTCTTTGCATTGGGGAGTCAAGATTGGAGAGGTTAGTGTTGCACTGCATATGCCCTGCTGAGACAGACTGAGACAGACAAAGAACAAAGACAGAAGGATTTAGTCTATAACAGGAGAAGACTTACTTTCTGAGAGAGAAGGATCATCCTGTTTAAAAAAAACAGAAAAGGCCAATTGGCTTTTTGTAAAAGTGTTCTGTTACTTCACATTTTTGTTAGCCTATTTTTAAAAACACTTTTATTTATGTACTGCTCATCATAATCATCATCACTAGGCAGATCCCACTGGACTGCAGTCACGGGTCAAATACAAGTGTACCATTGTGACACAATATTTGTGTGTGATGAGTGTCCTGGCATCACTAAAATCATGACTACACAGATAAATCGAGAACAAGACTGGGTCTTTTAATGAAGATGTGTTTATTGTGCATTGCACTCATCAGTGCATAATTTAGCACATTACGGCCTACAAAATACCAAAGTGTCTTTAATATCTTTATTGTCTTTATTTAAAAATTTATGAAGCACCTGTACTGAACGCAAATCAGAAATCACTGGTAACTTTTAGAATACTTGTCCTCCACTATGTGCATATTGGCTCTACATTGTGGCAAATAGTTTCTTGCACATATACCAGCAGTTTTTGTTAAGTACAAAAATATGCACCAAAATGCCACCTTGGATGTGACTATGAAGGTAAAGGTACAGAGAAAGTGAGATATCTAGTCCTGACAGTTTGTTGAAATTAATTATTTTGGTTTCATTAGCCATCTGTGTTTATTTTGTACAGAACACAAACATATTCAATGCTAACTGTGAAGGACAATCAGATTCACAAAGCAATGGACAGAGTAGGTTCACTCAATCTGAAAAGGACTTAAGTTTATTTAATTTGTGCCAAGTACATTTTCTCTTTGTCTTGTTTAATATGCAATCCTGATTATTTTTTTGTTCAAAGTTTTTAATTTGTTTGCCAACATTTAATTTATTGTCAATGTTGCTGTTCGTTCATGCCAAGAGCGCTTTATGAGAATGTGACATTGTTTTTCTTGGTGTGATGTCGCATTTACATTTCTTAAATAAAACTGGTCTTGTAGAGGCCATCTAGTGAAAAGAAATAAAGCAACACTGGATTCTTCTCATGCGCAAACTTCTGTGGATTAATTTTGTTCTTTTTGACTGCTGCTTACATTTACCATCAGCACATTTATGTTAAACCCAGCATTAGGAGCATGTAATTTTTTTAAAACAGTTCTATCAACACTTTAAGAAACCTATTTCTATGGCTTTTAACAAAGGTATACAAAATATGTAGCAGAAATCCACTTATCTCTGTGGGTAATGAAAAAAAAAGTGAATGTGGTAACTTATGGCCCTTTGAATTCTGTAATAAACAAAATGAATAAAGCTTTGAAAATAACATAACATTTGAAAGATAAAATAAATTAAATACCTTCTTCCGTAGCTCAATTTGACAAAAAGAAAATCGAAAACAAAGAAAATCTTTTCACAACAAAGGAACCCAGGTCAAATTGACCATTTTCCTCCAATGTCTTGGTAAGGTATTGTTGTTATTGTTAAAATATATATCTGTCTACATTAATCCACTATTTATTAAAATAAAACAATTATTCCAAAAGGAGTAACCAATACAGGCAAAGCACAAAAGGTAGTAAGTGTCATTTTACTCCATACGATATACTATTCCAGAAGAATGAGTAAACAACTCAGTAACAAGTCTTCTCGACAAACGCACATTCATCCTTTTCTTCATTTGTTCTTTGCTGCTAATGGATACAATGCTTATTCTTACATTAATTTCTAAACTGGCTCTTACAACCTCTCTTAAGATGCAGTGCAGCTTTTGCCTTGTTTTGAACACCTGGCTCATGTCTATAATGTTCTCCCTTCAAAGTTTCAGGGGGGCTTGGATTCATTTAAGAAGCCCCACGAAACTTATTTCCTGTTTGTCAATTTTAAATCCTTTGATGGAAGCATCTCTGGGTGAACTAAGTTTGCGCTCCATAGTAAATAGCAGATCTGTCACAGCAACAAATAAAGCCTACAAAGTTTATCTGCTAAATTCAGTCAATATGAAGCTGACTGATTCAGAGATGAATGTGAACTTTTGTTAATCATGATAAAATACAGCTGTATGTTTTCTTGTTCAAACGAATCGGTTCTCTAGTGGTGTATCTGGTGGTGGAAGAAAACTGAGTGATAGGCTCAAAAACACTTAGTTTCAAGCCTTTTAACAAGTTAATCTGCATTCTGTGTGTAAAGAGAGGAATTTTCTTACATAATATATGAATGGATAGAAAACAAATTTAAGATTAGAGTTCAAATTAAAAAGATTCATGAATATTTTTTTCTTATTTGAATGGAAAGCAAAGAAGGATGCTCTCTAGTGTAACATAAATCATGCTATATCACATGAAATAAGCACTAAAACACATTTTTTCTCAAGTTTAGATTAGAAAAACGAGATCTCGCAGCATGAGTTAAAGAACAAAATGCCAGAGGCAACATGTATCCCTCTCCTGTCAGTGCCTGTAGCAGCAGGTATACTCCTCTATCCATCCACACCATCCATAACCTACAGCATCTGTCCGCTTGTATATATGCTCATCAGCATTGACAAAGCCAATTCTGCTAACCCGAATCAGTGAAATAACCACTGGCTAGGCCTGAAGGTCACACAATACGGGTCACTGACCTTTTTCTGGAGGCCCAGGGGTCTTTTTGTCCTGCATGCAGCCGCAGCATCAGCGCCAGCGTGCCCCCCCCCCCCCCATGGGGCTAATGGGCACATCAGTCATCTCCAGCAGCGACCTTTTGTGTTGACTATGGCCAGTGCCCCATGTCCGAGCCATGGCCCTTCCTGCATCGGTGGGATGGGGGTAAGAAGCACTCTTCACGACTTGAGCTGTGGATGAGGTTAAAGGTGTGTGAGTGTTATGGTTAATGAGTTTTGTGATGGCATTGCTTCATTACCCTTTACACAGTAGGCATGAGATTCATCTAATAAGTCCATAATACAAATATTTTTTTCCAAATGTACGCTCTCCCTGGATTAAGCCAATTAAATATCTGTGCAGACGATACGGTCACTAATTCATATGAATGCAACAGAACTGTCACTTTTCCCATCCAAACCACATTTTGAAGTATCATCTAATACGGTTTCTGTTACCTCTCACTGGACAGACAAGTCTGCCTGCCTCACATTTCAGTGCCTGTGAGGTTCAGCTTGGTCAGCATTCAAACTGTGTTCCTCAGTGTCAACAGGAGGAATGCTTTCCTGCACAAATATCTACACCTCATAAATGTCTCACCCTCTGCTTGACCCTATGTGGCCTCTGACTGGGAGGGGGTTGGAGAAGGGACAGACAGCCCAGTGTGTGGATGTATTTGTGTCTTAACAAGGTGCTGGAAGAATAGACCAGAACAAACATATCACTCAGGCACTGACCGCTTCTTTTGAAATGGCACTTTAAAGGGCAGTTATACTGAAGACTCATCTTTGTATGAATATCTTTGATATTCATATGTTAATTCATAAAAAAAAATACCTGTAGATAAGTCTTTAAACAACTTTAAGTACAAAAGAGTCCAAAAAGCTGAAAGTGCGTGCATGCTAACAGCATACAAACACCTCATGCTTTAAAATGATTTAACATCTGTTGGTTGAAAATATTCACCATATACACTGCAGTAATGTAAAGTCCTATGTTTCATTGACCCATATGCCACAACGCAGTCAGTTCACTAACTGTGTTGTGTGTTGCTTGCCTTGGGTCAGATCCAGCCATGTCACCCTTAATCCATTTCTCTGTTGCTCATTATTAGTGGCTTGTAAAGATTCTGTATCAGCTATATTAAAAGAGTTTTTCACAGTATTACACAGGATTACACTTGCTCCTCTACATATATTACGCACACACTCTGATGTCATATTGCCAATTTATTTTCATGGCAAAAGTAACTAATGTATGACTTACTGTCAGGGCCTTCCTTTTGTTTGTGGAATCTATTGTTTCCTTTATCTCAAAATCAGTCGCGTCTTTAATTTTGCTATGTGACACAACAGTGGTGTGTCCATGAGTGAATGACGTGTAAGTCCAGAGAGGAGGAATTAGCTCAGACAAGAGAAAACTTTAAGGCAGATATTATAAGCCATATGCCCTTAAACTATCTTAAATACGTATTAGCCCTAAACTGCTCAGTCATAGCATATTTTCCCAGCTCGGCAGCAATCACAAGATGTAGTGCAAAAGGGGTATGGTAGAAGTTTTTTAAGTGGGAATTCAAAAGTTCAAATCTTTTATTTCTATTTTTTTGGGCCTTTTTGTAAAAGGACCTATTGATGAAAAAAATGAAGGAAGATGAGGGCAGTTCTGCATTCAATTGAGCCTGTTTGCACAGCCACGGGGGCTGCTCATCACTAGTTGATCCAAAATTGACCTACACGCTTAAATTTGAGGTTTTATCTCACACGCACGCATGTCTTCATGTGCCTCTTTAGTCGCATTACAAAGCGATACTGTTCCAACAGCTGCAGTTGTTCTCTCACTGTCCACAGTACTCTACTGACCCAACAATAGGAGAAAGAAATTACAGCCTGTCGTAAAAGGGGTCAGGCGCCTTCTCATAGTGTCCCAGTTGTAAGTGCAGGACAACTGGGAATACTCTCTATCTCATCAATAATGATAAAAATAAAATCTGTGGCATTTTTGAGATGAGCTATGAAAATAATTAATCAGTTAAAACCAAAGTCAAATCATATTAAGGCATAGCTTGATAATTCATGAGATAATGTTAAAATTTAAAATGTAAAAAAGTAGGAATGGTTCTCAAGATAAAAGACAGACGCTTGACTGGATATCAATGCTTAATTAATTAATTAATTAATTAATTAATTATCCATCCTGTCAGAATAAAAGTGTTCAGGTCAGGTTTGTGCATGAGAACTGAGGCTGGGGCAACATGAGTTCTTCCACAATACATCCCCCATTTCTTTCCAAACCTTCCTGCGTAGTGGTGTTTGTGCATTCCTGTGTTGACAACCCCTCCATTTAGTTCTCTGGGGTGTTTACCCCCTTTCACAGTAGCAGAGAGGCAGCTCCCACCATTCCATTCTGTTTACATTGCTCTTCTCCACTATTTACTCTGTGCTCCAGCGCCCAGGTGCGCCGCATTCCAAACAGCTGTTCCATTATGGAGAGAGCAGGCGCTTCAAGCACACAGTCCTGCCACACAGCTCTGTCTGACAGCTCACCAGGGTCACTACCATGGCTCTACTGGCATGCCTGCCATTGTTGCTATAAAGCTCAGTTTCCTTCAATGCCAGAGTGGCTTCTGGGCATAGAATCAGAAAGGGCAACTGTCTGAGTCTTCGAAATGCAAGACAATTTAGCCAAGTTCAGCTTTTGATTAACCATCTCCATATGCAATGCAGCTCTGTGGTAGTTCAAATAAGCGGCAATCATATCCAGATGATCTGGAATAACATAGCACGAGCTATTTATAGTATTTCTTTAAAAAGAAGATCATAAAGAAAACTGCCTTTCATTGCTTTCACACATTTTCTATTGGTTCCTTACATTTCCAGCTCCTGTATGCCATCGTCTGTAGTTACACACAGTGTACAATTATCTTTTCTCTGAAACACTTTACCGAGCTTACTGTCAGGTAAAAGGAAGACTATTGTCCATTTGAGGTCATACAAAACCATGTATCTCTAGTGAATTATCTTTACCTTTCTCGTGTTCTTTTTCCTGCAGGTGTGCACAGCTGGTGCTGAGTAAGGAGAGAGGAAACCTAAGATAAAGGCCACCAAGCAGCCGCATGCTCCCATTGGAGTGCTGCAGTGCCCTGTGGCTACAGGGACAGGAGACAGTCCATTTATCACAATACAATAGCTGCTGCCTCAGGCCTGTGGAATATGAGCCCATCTTGGTCCAGTACAGTAATGTTCATTCATTCATATTACACGTGTGTAAGTGCTAATATCTCTCTTTTTGAATGATTACAATTGTTTTAATTTGGTGTGGCACAGAATGCCGCCATAGATATTAAAAGATTAGCCATTTTTGGCCATATGAAACAGAGTCCCAGTCACAAAACCTACAATAGTCACGAAAACCTTTTTGATTTTTGTCCCCTGACGTGATTCTTGCTTTTTTTTTTTTTTTTTTTTTTTTTTTACATGCTACTGAACATGAAAAAGACTATATAAAAAACAAAGTGTTGCATCACATTTAACAGGCAAAAATAAAATGTGCATTTGGAGATTAGTTGAGTTTGATAGTGGAGCTATATGAGGGTTTTTAAAGTAATTGTATTTTAAAATGTAATGTTTGCATTTGCTCACTGTTTCTTAGTATTTTAACTCAGTGTTTCATTGTTGGTTTAGACATTACAAACTGCTTGGTTAAGAGAGGTATTGAAAGCTAACCTTCTAAAGGTTATGCATGAAAAAGTACATTATTCAGATTGTGCATGAAAAACAGCATAATTAAGGTTAGCAAAACATCATGAGTTGTGATAAAACCGACACTATAATAATGTATTGCTTCAAAATCACCTTTTCCTAGATTACTGCCGCACACCCCATGTGCGCTTGGATTCTCTGTGGGTTCTCCGGGTTCCTCCCACCATCCAAATATTGACCTTAGGAGTGAGTGTGAATGTGCATGGCTAGTTGCCTTGTTTGTCTCTGTGTGGCTTTGTGATGTGCTGGCGACCCATCCAGGGTATACCCTGCCTTGACAGCTGGGATAGGTTCCAGCCGTCCACGACCCTGAATTGGATTAAGCGGGTATAGAAAATGGATAGATGGATGGATGGATTACGGGCTTCTGAGTCCCACCCACTCAGCTCAATACACAAAAGGTGTAGGACATTTGAACCAGACATCCTATTGAAAAGCATTCATTTAAAAATCATGCTGGGTGGCATGAAAAAACAATGAAAATAGATTTGTTTTCAAAAGAAAAAAAATGAATTCATGTTCATCCGCACAAATACACAGTTTTTCTCTTGACCATAGGCTGTATTATGGCAACACATTTAGGATGGAAAATTCAAACTTACAGTAGTTCTATCCTGAATGAAAAATAAAGTCATGCTAACTGTGTTGCATCTACGATCTGGTGTCAAATACCCCAAAATGCTCTATGTTTTAGACGGGCCTACGCATCACTGATCTAATAAATAAATGTGTGTCTGTCTTATCCCAATGTTGTATGTATGTGATACAACATTCTGCTACATACTGAGATAGATAAAATGACACAAAGTACAACAATAATTAGTGCAAATATTTGCAAGAGAGACAACACAGTGCAGACAGTAACAGTCCAGGACTAAGAATCAGCCTGAGAACATGTGGATTAGCTAGCAGCAGCACAAGAATGAGGTAGTATGGGTACATTCAGATTGTCCAGTGGCAGTCAGTGTAAACTGTGAGTGCACAGAGAGGGGTGTGTTACTGTGAAACGGGATATCAGTGTGTATAATAGCACGAGTGGGGAAGGATTCCACTAAAGTCAGAGAGGGGACAGAGCATGGACCTGTGCATGAACTTGTGCATTTCTGTTTCGTATAAAAATGCTTGTCAAAGTAAGATATAAAAGAATCCTACCCAGCTGCCAGGCCTTCAGCGCTCCCTTCCAGAGTCCTTAAACACATCATTGTCCTTCACAGGATGGCTCTGCTTTTCTCTTTTTCCCATTTATATCTAGCACTTTAAAAATATACTATCTGCTGTGTTACTAGGCAGTCATAAGTGACATGACTGGCATTTAGACATCTTATCAACATAGAGTCGAGGCCCTTGGGCAACAAAGTCAGGCTTTGATCAGACATTTTGGAGACATCTCTCATTTTCTTCAAACAAATCCAGAGGGCTGGTGTGCTAAATTTGAGACAAACTCAAAGCACTAAATGTACCCTGTGATGCAGGAAAAAGAGACATCCATATATAGTATAACTGTTGATAAAGAGGTGAGATGCTGAAAAACAATCTGCACATATAAGTTGAGAAGAAAAGAAAGAAATGTCAGAGAGAGGTGGGGATGCAAAAAAAAAGGTGAAAGGAAATTCTGTCAGAGAGAAGAGAGGGAGAGAGGAGAGGGAGGAGAACAGCATGCAAGGGCCACACTATGAGATCAGCTGACAAACATCTCTGCAACCTTAGCAGGGGCAAATCACCTTCCATCCTCTGAATTGCCTGTGACAGATGTTATGGAGACCCAATTTCACCTTATATTTTCTCTTGCATTTTCACCATGCAACCTGTCAGTGGGAGAGACACAGAAAGTAACTGAATAAAAGAAAGAGACAGAAAAGTCGGGCTCGGGGTCTACAGCTGAACAGTAGGAGAGAAAGTGAAAGAACAAGACAGAAAGAAATATATAGACAAGAAAGAAAAGGAAACCTAAAAGGACCAATTCAGCTGGCGGAGCCATGCAGAGAATTCACCTGAGGATCCTCTCATACCCCGTTTGGGTCTCCATGGAGACAGGCCTCATGAGTGTGTGTGCTACTGTAAAGACTGACAGTTGTCCAGTTAGATAGTCCTGCTATTGATTTCCACACAATTGTCTAGTTGAGAGTAGTCCAAGAGGATAGCTCATGGTCAAGCCTTCTCCTGTAAACTGCTGCGTATTCTCAGTATTTACCAACTGCTATTGAAATCCAATCAATAATTTAAAGATGCATTCTCTGAAAATGAACCCTTTTCTGAGTTTTTATTTATGACTCTCATCAAACCAAATAAAGTAATTTCACAGCTGCTACCATCTCAAATTCTCCAGCTTTAACTGTATTCAGGTTTACAGGATTACATACTTTAGTGCCTGAAGATAGAAATGCGTCTCTGGTATGGGGCATATCCATTTTGTCTCCTCGTGGTTACAAGCTCTGAGGCAGTTGTCCTTAATTACAAGGATTTTTTGTCATCTCTCCTTATTTAGTTTTTCTTAGTGTGCTATGATAACTATAGGAGCCAGATCAGAGGCTCAATATGGCCTTTATCTCGGGTCTATTGGCCAGTGTCAGCTTACAGGCTACACTCTACACACACAGAACATTATGGAAGTTTTAATAGGTGATCAGAGCAGCTGTTGCCGGCATAGTGTTGATTTACTGTGGCTAAGAGAGAGTTTAATGACTATAGAGCCAGACAGCTCTTAACCCTTTGATGTGCAGGGGATAATGTAATAGGATCAGGTGGCTTCCTCTGGGAAAGTCGCATGTACTCTTATGCGCTAACATAAGAATACACTAGCAGAAACTCTTTTGGAATATAATTACATTGTCTAAAAGCTCTTTTGTAACAGACTGCCAACCTCTTACTGCGAGTAGCTTACTGCTGCACATGGGTTTGACTTGTGCCACTAGTCATGGCTTATAATTCTTCTATGATCCATGGTCGAGGAACATATAAATACACACGAAAACAACAAATCCACATACAGTTGCGATGCTTGCTGACAGGTGGTGCATGCTCAAGGAAATAGAAGCTTACCCAGCACAAACAGCCCCAGCAGGCTTAGCACTTCAGCAGACAGCAATTTGTGTACTTATGCAGGAGCGAGCACTATTCAGACAATGCAGCATCCATCTTGAGGGTCAAATGGCACAAATTCTGTTTGCACTTTGAAGACACCAATGTCCTCTTTAATTTCGTGTTTGACACCACAGATGGATAAACAATGAGGCTGGCCTGGCCAAATAGTCAGAGGATGGATTAAGCATCTGATGAGTTATAACTCAGTAAAAATAAAAGTTCGAAGAGATACTTTCAGGAGAATGCAAATGTCTGCACCCTATATGCTGATAAGCTTTTTTAGTAGTCATTATCTTAGCTTACAGATTTAATATGCTCACAAGGAATTGTCCAGTTAAGTTATTTTGTCCACTACTCCAACCTGAGTCCTTTAACACAGGGCATTCATTAATTGGGAGATCAAACCAAAACGTTTATTCACCTAAATATTTAGATGTACTGTAAACAAGATCTTTAGTGTTCACTAATTATATTTTCCATGAGCTAAAAATCCCAAAATATCCAAATGCTTAAGGGCTTGGTTTAATATAATTATACCACTGTAGGTAGATCTATTGGCCAAAATATTATATAATATTCATATTAACGTTTTGCATTTCAGTGCTGAATCACATTACCTCATCCACAAAGTCTGAGCTGGTATGTTTCTACAACAACCAAACAAAGGGCCTTGTGTATTTTTTCACATTTTTAGGAACCGCCATAAGTTTTCTTACATGTTTAGAATGGGAGGCTGAGGTATCCACTTTCTATCAATCTGCAATTTCACCATTACTAAATGCATTAATGCTTTGTGACTAAAAGTGATTTTTGAACTCATAGAGGCATGACCCTCTCAAGACAAGACCTACCATCGTGATGAAGTTGGTGGAGTTAGTGGAGACAACACATATTAAGCAACATCAAACATCTAAACATCAAGTTGTCAACAGGATCAACTTCAACTGGAACACATTTGTAGTGCTGCAAATGTATAGAGCTGAATAAAAAAAATTTTTATATAAAAAAATGTATTTTACTCTAAGCCACGGGGCAGCTAAAAACAATTACAAATGTTCCTGAATGGATCTGTCTGCTTAAGTTCAGTGCAACTCATCCAGCTGTGCGACTTTTCAGTCAAACAACAAATATCAACCGCACCGCATTGCTTGAAAAAAAGCAAGGGGGTCAGTAGGCCACACTGTCAGGAATAACTAATGTTTATGCAAGATACAGATGCATTTATAAGGATGAGTAAAACTACACTCTTGGTGGTTTTTGGTGGCTCAGGATGAAAAGGTGCAGTCATTAGGATTCAACCTCATACAGATGTACCAAATTTCATGGCAGTCAATTTCTCTTAAATCCAAAAATGTTAACGACACAAAGGAGGTAAAATCTGGGATTTAACAAAGTTGGGACTGTGAATGTCTACGCGAAATGTATTTCAATCCTTAGCAGCTCTACCGCTAGCATATCTTTAAATACACACACATGTATGCCATCACAAACTCATGTGAACACACATGTGAGAGAAATACCGCACGGACGTTTTTAAGCAATAATCATCGCTGTAACAACTGAAGGTCTGTGCCAACCAACTGTTTTGAACTACAACAAAACCTACAGCCCGGGCCCTATTAACCCATCTTGGAATGATAGCTAAATTGTCCACCAACTCTCAGAGGCCAGCCGGAATGTAATCAAAAGCAGACGGAATAATCAACAAAAATGCTCTCCATTCCGGTAAAGATGTCTCCCAAAAGCCCATGAATTACACTGAAGCAGGCGTTGGGACTGTGAATGATGTTGGGCTACCAGCACCAGCCAAGTCACTGTCTCCCAATGCCAATTGAGAGCATGCCAGGCACTTCCTGCTGTAAACAATCTACCCGCAGAATGAGAGAGAGGAGAGGAAACCTCTCAATGAGGAACAACAGGAGACACAGAGAAGACCCAGTTGCTCAATGAAAATTTCTCTAGTGAACAAATGCGATCAATTTGTCAGACAAGCTACGGAAGTCTGTTTGAGGGGAATGTGTGTGTGCGTATGTGTTCTAGGACAAATGGCATTTCTCAGTGCAGATAAACACATAGCAAGTGCTCAGGGCTTATGGAGGAAGGCATTGGATATACAGCTTGGCTGAGTTCACAACACATAACTGAGCTCTCTCCTGACTTTATAACTCTCTGCTCCTATGGTGTCCCTTCTTCTGGAAAAACTGACCTGAACACATCTCTTCTAACCATTTTCATTGGCCACCCGCACTTTATTTTTCTTAACCTTAGCCTAAAAAGGTAAAAAAAATAAAATAAATATTAATAATGTTTAAGCACACAAACAAGTAACCTCCACGTCTCTGTAGTCCCAGTGTTTTGGATACATCTTTGTTAACCCTCTGGCCGCTACATCAACAATTCCACTTGTTGAGACACTAAACAAACACGCTCAAGGAACCTCGGGCTAACAGAGGCCTTTGAACCAGTACATAAGGGTTAAATCTTAGAGGCCATATTTACCAGAACACAATATTTATTCACTTGTGTTTAAATCACTCTCTTTTACAGTCTCTGCGTGTGGGAATGCAGTAAAAAGTCAGAGAAAAAATGAGGAGTGCAATGTATGTCTGGCTCTTGTGAAAGGCAGAGCTTGTGTAAACCTCTGATTGAACAGACCTACATGTGGAGAAACACATGTGTTTGCACATAAATTGCCATGTTTGTAAGTGCATACATGCACGGACATAATCAAAACACACACAGAGCCACACAAGCAGGATGACATCCACTGAGAAATTAGCTTAGGACACACACAAATAAGCAATTTGTCACAGACTGACACACATACCTGCCATTCTAAATCACATAATCATTCTTTTCATATGAAAGACGCATTGAATTGTCAGGATGGCAGCAGCTGAGGCCTCATATTAGACCTGATGTCAGAGCCAGTGAGCCAAAGATGACATTAATGTGAGAACTCCTGTCCCTTAAAGCTTTCCCTGTCTGCATTGAAACAAGAGCCCAGTCTACGCACAGCTGAGCACCGTCCAATAGTCTGCAGTTTAATCAGTGAGAAACTTAGCCTATTTTACTGCTTACCTATTTACAGGCTGGTTCGCCTGAGAGATGAGGTGTCTTTGTCAATAATGTATTGCACTGACAGCAATAACCTCAAGCTGAGTTACACCACCTTCTCTTGCTGCATGAACAGCTCTCCGTCTTTACTCCTCTGAGACAAGTCTGGGTCAATCTAAAAACAAATGACAGCCTGCAAAACAAATGTGGCATTACAACTAAGTTTTAAAAGGCTTGACATTTACCAAGGCTCATTTATATGGCTGTTCACACTGAGCTTATTGGCAGTCCCAATTACATTGTTACAGGACCAGTACCTGCTGCACGGGGTACGAGTGAGAAGGCCGCGGCTTGGCTGTGCAAACACAGTGGGGTGTGCCGTTAGCGGCCTGTAGAAGAATGGTCCTGTAGATGAATGAACACCTGGATTAATGGGGTCAGTGATCACCAAGCTGCTGAGGAAGGAGAATCCTAGCCAAGGCAGCCATTTTATGTTTTACTTTTACTGCATGTCTCATGGACCGTTTTCCTCTGCTGGTTTTAGAGGGGGCAGCTGGAGGGTCCAATGGGAGCACAGGAGAGCAAATAAAGGACATTTTTTGTATCTGTGTACTCTATGTAGGACATGAGAGGAGAGGCTACTAGTTATACAAATATAATTTCATGAAAACTCGTCTTCTTCAAGGACAGAACTACACAGAGAAAACTGTTTTATGCTGATTAAATCGTTTATGAAAATATTAATGCTCCGACTTTGCCAAAGATTGATCTCACTTGAATTTGTAAATTCACATTTCTGATGGGATTTCCCCCTAAAAATATGCTTTTTCTTACCATCAAGAACAGACTTTTCAGGGGTTATGCGAATGCCTTTTCTCAAATCTAATACATTTTCACCTGCCACAAGATCAGAAGTCTTAACTCTCCCCTGGAAGTGCTTTATAATGCAAGCTAAACAGAGTGGGTGCTGGCCCTTTAAATGTAGCTCTTTGTGCACGGCAGTCTAATAGATGCAGTCCAAAGGTGCTAATGGATGGCAACCTGAAAAATTGTCTTTTCTGAAAAGGTCCAGGACAGTTATAAATTAAATAATCGTGCTGGGCACATTAATCCATATCCATGCCCTGAAAGGGCAGACCTCAGTTCACCATTTGATCTGTGTGAGACTGCATTAGTGAATACATGTGCACGCATGCATGTTTGTTTGTGAGTAACCAACCTCTTTCACTAATCATTTCTTATCAAACTGTTTTACTGTTTTTTTTCCTCTGGTTAGCATTTATCCACAAAGTCTATCGGGGGATATGGCAACGTTGAAGAGCGGCAAATGAGAAACTGCACAATAAAAGAGAAATTATACAAAGACAAGAAGATGACTATAAAAGAGAAACACATACAAAAATTGACATTTATGTCTATGATTTATCATCACCAATGGACCACCAACATTTAAATGGCAGTTATTGCTCAGGAGATACTTGGAATGCCAAGCCATCTGGACATGCATGGAGGTAGGGGCATCTAAAGGACAGTTTAAATACTATCTATATCATCAGAAACTCATGACATCTCACTGACAGCATCTCCTCACAAAATGCCTCTTTGTTTTGCGTTTTGAGAGAGAAAGCAAGAATGGATTAATTACATTTCTAAGAATAAGGTCACTCCTTCATACATGTACATCAAATTAATTTGCTGAAAGTTTTCAGTCTTTGATTTATGTTCAACTGGCCAATCAACTCCTATTTCATAGTGTGACTATTTGAGTGTAACCACAGAACACAGAATCCAAACAATGAAGGAAAACAAACTCGTTACAATCTGCAGACAACACTGCCATCTACTGGAAATTAATCAATTTAACAACAATGGAGGCGCTTCAGATTCTGCAGATTCAGTTCTTGCACAACTGCAAGCTAATGGAAAATAGTGATCTTTTGAGATTGGTGAAATTGTATTTTGCTACCAAAATTAATCATTTTAACGTTCTATATTTTCCCCTACATATAGGGAATTCTTTCAAGCCATATTCAAATTTCAAGGAATTTCTTCTAAGGCAAGTCTCCAATTTAACTGAGTTTAGAACACATTATTGGAACAGTTTTCATACATGTAATGCTCCCAGTGTGTTACCACTTTATTAGATTTGAGTGACGCATTGACCTTTTTAAGAAAATCGCATTTTCTCTGATACCAACAGGTTAGGACCGGAAACTGTAAAACAATGAGACACAGTTATTAGTTATCAATACCTTAATTCTCACGGCCTCATTGTGGAAGTGAACAAATGTGTACAGACAGTATTTAAGATCCTAATCTGGAATACCACACAATTTTATTTTCTGTAAAGTCTGGGTAATAATCTCAGGCAAGATGATGGTGTCATTTCTTGTAATTTATCTGCCAATGATGCCGTCATTAAGTTCTGGTAAAAGGCAATGCTGCCACATACTGGATATAGGTTGAAAATACATGACAAATAATGTACAGCGTGCTGGGTGAATAATGATTGTGGTAAATGTTAAAATATTAATGTTATTCAAGGCAAAGAAAAATGTATCAGCGTTCCACAATAATGTAGGGTTGTAAAAATAGGAATTTCCTGCTAAGACCTTTAAAGAATTTCAGAACCAAAGAGAATGACTTGACTGATAAAATATGGAGTTTTAAGCTTTACCTTTGCCACATAGGGAGTACGATATTGTGTAAGATGACCATTTACAGTGAACACTATCTCACCTGAAGAGCTTTAAAGAAGTCGTAAGACCACATTTGAACTAAATATTTCTGCATGTTCAACCCTTTCTGTCCAAGAGCCCACAAAGGAATGGAATAGAAGCTAATGTCATCACAGTAAGTTTGCCTGTTTATCTCCGTTTCATAAATTGATACTGTGTGTCAAGATAACAGCTGCAATCTGTAGCAGAGATCTTTAATTACAGTGACAACCAGAATTACCAGCCGATAGCCATATATCTCCTCCAAAATTTAATTGCAAATTACAACCGTGTATATGGGAAGTGATCAACTTTTACAGAATTTGATAAGGAGTATTGAGTGTTCTGTGGGAAAACAAAACTGTAACCATGTCAGCAGACAAGGCTTCTGGATGTTTCTGCAAAGAAACTACAAATCCTAAAATATGGATGCTTTATATACATTAACACAGTATCAAGGCGATTACCCAAGATTTGTGCCACCAGTTCATTTTTTAACAAAATCACACCCTCTGCAATAAAAACTAGGAAAAGTGTTCTTGCAGAACATTATGAAGCTATTTGAAGATGAATGTTTAGATACACCATTTTCACTTGTGTGAATTATTTGAAAAAATATTCATTTCAGACAATACGATTCAATTCATCCATCAATTTTTGTGGTTCAGCGGCTTACATTTCATGGTGAAGACCCTCACAATTACTGGGGGATTCGGACTCTCTCTGGGGAAGGTATTGGAAAGCTTCCATCAAGATTTTTGATAGATGCTTGAAAAAGATCTGAAACCGTGTTATTTCACAGCTTTTCAACTATGGAACTACTGGGCTGTGTCTGACAGTTTTTGGAACCCTCCAAAACATTAAATCCAACGATCAGAAAGATAAAAGACACGATTTGAACTTCTTTCTTAGACTCTGTTTCTTCTCATTTTGCCGATGCTCTTCATTTAAACATTGACTGCCATTGAGAAAAAAGATAAATGGTGTTGTGTATATATGCACATAACTATCATATTTCACCCTTTTTGGGTGCAGCATTTTGAACAGCTAAATACCTAACTTAATGGGTTCTGAATTTAGCCTCATCAGAGAGGTATCCTGATTAAATGGTTCAGGGTTGGAATTGTTTTTAGGGTCTATTATCAAACCTTGCTGGAAAATCAGTTTTTAGATTACTAAATGATCACTTAATAGACAAGCCGACTATAACAGAAAGGGGTGACATGCACTGTCCTTTAAAGATGGAGATAGTACAGTGAAGTCGAGCTATGGTTACAGCTCGACTGTACTATTTAACTTTACCATATCCCAGTAGAAATGCACAGGAGGGGGATCCAGTCAATGACTAAAGTACAGTCGACACCATAATGCTGTGTATTGTATGAGAAAACATTCGACACATTCAACCGCGACTAACTTCCTCTTTGGGAGAAAATTGTACATGTATGGACTGTCACAGATGTTGTCTTTAAGTTACTTGAATGGGGATTTTGTCAGACGCTGATGCTGCAGTTATGAATTCATAATTTTATTAAAAGAGAGAGACTGGAAATGCTTTAAGCGACCACTAGTTGATGCGTAGTCTTAACTGATTGATTTTTTATTAAAAATTCTGAAGCATTTAGCCAAAAAAGAGAAATGGGTAAAGTAAAGCAGCTTTGTTGGGAATTTGTCTGTGGTAATGCAATCTTATATTTGACGTTTTTTTTTTACAAAAATATGCAAAATTAAGGAACTTTGCAACATGTGCAGAGCCCCCAGAATATTTAAGTCTGTTAGAGCGCATACATGCAGGGGTCATTTGATCCTCAACTGCTTTATCTGGGTGTGTTAGTCTAGCTTTGAGAACTTTGATTTGGTATGATATTGGTTTGTGGGTACACAAACATGTTTACATGCTCATTTTAAAAGTCAGATTCTTGGTTGGATTAACACAATAACTTGTTTTATTTTAGTGTCATATAAACATACCTACTACTGTACCCCACCCTCATAGAGGGGCTTTTTCAACCAAAGCGGTTCCAGAGGTGTTTGAAGACAGAGTCTAACTTTGAACCAGTTCTTTCTGTTTTGACCACCAAAACACTGGCTCCAGCCCCGAGAAACTGTTGTTATGGCAGCACCAATTCTTTGCAAGACAAGGGCAAACAAATGCTTACAACTGGGTGCCAGGGGCGGGGTTATGGAGACCAAGCAGACCAACCAAAAATGTGCACCGCATAGAGCTGCATTCACAATCACCATTTTAATCGTGACATCACGTACAAATTTTGTTTAAATTTCATTAATACATTTAAATAGGATGTCTGGTTTGTGTGTTTAGCATGTTTTGTGAGTTCAGCCAAATGGGCAGGAAAGATGAAATACATTATTACACAGTTTTAATGCATGCCATGACTTTTTTCCTAGTCTTCACCACCTTGTTTTTGCTTTTAAAAGCTAACTTTATACCTAGCAATTTTTAATACCTAACCATACCCATATAAATGTTTATATCTAACCGTAGCCATTTTGTGTGTAGAAAAGTGATGACACAGCGTGTGAAAGCACAAAAACTAAACTGAATACAAAAACAATATTCAAAAGTAAAGTAACTTGAAGGCACTAGTGGTCAGTGGGACTTGATCCCATTTGCTGCACCATTCATGAATACTGTTAAAAACTGTATATGAGTTGATGTAATTATGTGTTTGTTGTCTATAATCAGTGTCCATTTAATTCACCAACTTTTGCTCTTGCATGTCATCCCTCAATAGTTGACTGGGATCACCATGCTAATCACTCTTAACTATCAACTCTATTATATGAGACCACCCAAGGATATTAAGTGCAACTAATAGCATTTGTAGAAATAGTATTAATGAATCATTCATGCACAGTCTGAATCACACCCTTTTTTGGAGTTGGTATACAGTGAACAGTTTTCGTTGGCTTGACTTAAAATCCTTGGAAACCTGTGAAAGGGGGGTGGTAATGCTCTTACAAAGGTTGATCTTCGCGTGTACTGTAACAGAGGTCAAGGTGGGGCATGGAGTTGCCTCCTTGCCCCTTGCCTATGTTCAACTTAGGAACAGAATAAGAACTAAGTGTCTGTAAAGATCAAAGAGAATAAGGTTCAGAATCAGGCAAATGCAAATTAATCTACATTCAAATCTGTGCTATTCAAATTCCTCTTGGCAAAGCTCACAGGCTTCACAAATACAAATGTCTCTTAGAGCTTGAAGCAAATGTGTACCTGCACAAGAGCCACTGCGTACTGCATGGGGCAAACTGGTGTAATAAGTTAACTTCCATAAAGAAACCGTTGTACTGCTGGAGCAGTTAAGATGCTTCTGAAGCAGTCAGCCATGCACATAAATTCCAATGCAAAGTGAAAGAAGTGCTTTGTGAGTACAGTTAATCTCTATATCAAGTTCTAAAACAAAGCATAATGTTTCAATGTGGATATGAAATGTTTATCTAAAATGCATTGACATAAACTGCCTCACGGAAAGCATGAGCAATCTTGGTTAAAAATTTGTTTGAATCGAAAAGGAGTGGGGTGCAAACAAAAGCACCTTTACTCTCTAAACATTCTGCAATTAGACTGTGGTGCGCCAGCAGATCAAAGCTAGGATTATCCTTGGGCTAGATAGCGTGGCCACAAGTATGTGGACCCGAGTAAGACAACCAATGGAAGACTAGCAGACAAACAAGCATGTCAGTGTTGGTTACAGTGAAAGGATGACATGAGTAGAAAGAAAAGCAGAAGAGATGCCAGAAAGGGGAAGATGTGGTAAAGATAGGGAATGAAGTCTAGTGGAGAAGGAGAGGGAGGAGGGGAGGTTTGCGGTTGGTGCACGATATGTGACGTCAGCGGCTTGTTGGATTGGAGTGCTGTGTCCTGCTGATTTTAATCCTAACTCATTAAGGAACTGAGAGCAAGTGCCTGTGCAAGTCCTCTGGGGAAGGAGAGAAAGTGACAGGAGAAGGAAGGAACACTCAATCCATCAAGGGAGATAAGCAGGGTTACTTCACAGCTTGAGAGGCAGAAAAGGGGAGAAATCTTTTGTTTCAACTTTTCAGTCTCATGTCTGCTTTTCCAGATTGCCCTTTTTCTTGTTTGTCCTAAACCTCTCAGATCGCAATCTTAACGTGCAGACTGTTCAAGCATGCCCACAAACGGAATTAACAGGGCTCTGAAGCTGCAATTTGGCCTAATCAACTATGAGAACCGCTACCTTACAGCTGAGGCCTTCGGCTTTAAGGTGAACGCCTCAGGCATCAGCATGAAGAAGAAACAAATCTGGACCTTGGAGCAAGATGAGCAAGATGGTCAAGTTGTGTTCCTCCGCAGCCACCTGGGACGCTACCTGGCTTCTGACAAAGACGGAAAGATCATATGTGGGGCAGAGAAGCCTGACCCTGAATGCCGCTTCCTGATAGTGCCCCAGTCTGATGGTCGCTGGGCACTGCAATCAGAGCCTTATCTGCGTTATTTTGGCGGCTCAGCTGACTATCTAACCTGCTTTGCCCAAGCCATTGGGGAACAAGAGCTATGGGCCGTTCATTTGGCTTTACACCCACAGGCCAGCCTACTTAGTGTGGCACGTAAGCGTTATGCCCATCTGTCTTCCTCCGATGGAGAGATCTCAGTGGACAGCAACATTCCCTGGGGAGTGGACTCTCTGGTCACCTTGGCATACCTGGACGGCAAGTACAGCTTGAAGACATGCGACAGCCGTTTCCTCAGAAATGATGGTAAACTGGTGAAGGAGAATACCAACACAACAAGTTTCACACTGGAGCTGAAATCTGGAAAGCTGGCCTTCAAGGACTGTGATGGGAAATATCTGACCCCAGCAGGCCCCACAGGAACACTGCGTTCTGGCCGATGTTCAAAGCCTGGAAAAGACGAGCTTTTTGATCTCGAGGAGAGTCATCCACAAGTTGTTTTTCAAGCTGCCAATAAACGATTTGTTTCAGTCAAGCAAGGTAATCGATCAACTTGCAATGCTAGTATATTTTTTTCAAATGTAATTACAACTCCTTCTTAAGTAATATTAAGAAACAAGAGTGAGAAATATACACAAATAGTTTTATACTGAGCACTGACTGAAGATTGACTCAGCAATAATTAGGGGTAAACAACGATTTGATGACTGTAGAGTGAGTTATCTGTAATGCATGGACATAACAGACTAAATTTACAGTGCACATTTTCACTAAATGCTGCTAGAACTACCCTCCGAGTTCACACTAAATGACAAAGGATATTATGAATACCATAAACTCAACCAAAGTGACAAACATTAATCCTGCAGTCGGTTTGCAGCTGTCGTAAATCCTTGTGCACTTTATTGCAAATGACAGAGAGGCTATTTTTTAAATCCTTTACTGCTAAAAAAAGACTCAAACTATAGTTTCATAAACACTCAACACACACAAAATAGAATTTTGTATTGGCAGGATGTATGTTTCTCACGGTCTTTGTTTCACTAACAACTTGCAGGTTTTGGTACTGAAGTTAGTTTAGAGTTGGGCCTACTTTAAGGAAAGTAGCCAAACAGCATTACATTGAAGCAGAAACGAGTGTATTCTGAAGAGAAGCAGTACAACTACAAGGTATTGTTAATACCAATTCAGTTTGAATATCATACCGCTTAAAGTCGAGGCCTTGGTTTATTAAATTGAATATCTGCTGTTATACAACAGCAATTAAAAAGCAATTCAGTTACATTTGACAGCTAAGGAAGAGAAGTTTGCCATTTTGGTCAACATGTCACAATCATAATGGTTAACAGCCATATTATTGAGGTCATGGTGGTAATGGGCTTTGTCATTTCCACTGTGCATCCATTGAAGATTAAGCTGGGTCCGAATGACTCCAGGGCAGATCTTAGCCACAGGGGTGTCAAATACTATCAATGGGCAATAAGCCTTGCAGCAACCTGCTCATTACAATCATCCATCAAGTGAACTTCTCAAAATTAGGGAAATCTTTTCTGTTGGTGTGGCAGGAACGTGGCAGCAGCAACACGCAAGGTCTAACCAGACAGATCAGTTACATGGTCTCTATTTAGCCTGCATGGTGTGATCAGCTCAGTTGAGTATAATTATGCTGTGTTGTAGGATAAGTGAGTCAACTTTGCTCTGTTGGAGCTAACATACTTTTAAGATTCAGTTAAGACAATTATTCCTACAAATGTTATGACAGAGCATCTTGAGTGTAGCTCAATAAGGCATGTGCACTAAAGGGGATTCTCAGGCTAACTTTTGTCTGCAGGTATATTAATCATATGCATAAATAAAATTCAGTGTTAAAAAGAATACTAAGAGGGAAAAATGTCAGCAAACAGGCATACCCATCTTTATTAAACAGGACAAAAACATTTATTTTGAACTCATGAGTTTAGCCTTGTGGCAGCTCAATGTTTTTTAAGGAACAAGGCACTGAAAGCTGCTTAGTAGGCCCTGCAGCGCAGATTTGCATTTCACCAGTCAGGGAATTACAGCATACGAATGAACAGGAAGGGTGGAGGGGTAACTGAGGAGGATTAGGGTTGTAACAGGATTAAAAGAAAGGTTGAAGGATATTTCTGTGGCACCTAATTTGAACTACAGCAGACAACATTGAATTATAGGCTATTTGTCTGTGTACACACCCCCTCCTAACACACCTGACCAGCCAGTTTATACATGAGGATTAAGTAAGTAACACTAGATTGGCTGCAAGTGAAGCATTTGTGTTTATAGAGCAGGGAACTGAATAACTGAAAAGCACATTTAGCTTTACCTGTGTGATTGTTTTGCATGCAAAACAGATCACAAGAGTTGATGAAACTAAGTGTGCTTTAGAGAAAAAGGTCAAAAAGCAAGGAAAGGGGACGTGCATTGCTTGCAAAGGACTACTTATAGATTTTTTTTCAAACTTGAACTCTGCCCAAAATCTATTTGTCCTGTCAACCTTTGAAATGTGAAAGATGAAACAGACATTGCTGACATGTTTCCATGATTAGGAATCAAGAGCAAAATCATCCAAACATCAAATTAGTGCTGCAGCAGAATCAGCTTCTTCAAACCAACTCGATTGTTTATTCCTATTATCAAGAAGAAGAAAAAAAGATTCGTTTTCAAAAGCTTTCACACCTGCCAGATGAGAATGATGGGCATTTATTGGCAGATATGCTGTACAGCATAACATTTCTATAACTATCATTTAATTAGCTTTTTCCTAGAATGAGTATTTTACATCCAGTGACACCACAGATGAGCCTCTCTTCACCCCTCTGCTGTGCTACTAAAGTAGCCCAGAATGGACAAATTAGAACTCTGGCTTTACTGTGAGCCTTTTGTGCTTTTGGAAGCCACAGCACTGTAGCTTTGGGATAGGTCAGGAGTATTCATTTGGTTAAAATTTGCAAGCTCAATGCCGAGATGCCGCTACAGTCCAGCACACAGCGGATATCTGATGGATTTGATTTGTAAAACAAAACATTATAAAATGACACTTAGACTACTTTTCACAAACTACCATCTTGTTAGATGGTAAAGCACAAAACTAAGATGGGCAATAATGCATGAAAGTAACATTAAGAACCGAGTACAGCATGCCACTGCATTTTAACTGTTAAAGAGTTAAGAGGCTAACTGGCTCAGCAGGAGTCTGTAAATAACACGATGTCAAGGTGCCATACATTAGGGTGGGGCACATTAGGTCTCTTTCAGATTATCAAATGCAAAAGGGTTGGCGACACGTTGTAGAGGAACGAAAGAAAAAAAAATAAAGCAATACGGCAATGACGATAATTCAAGAAAGTGCTTAGTAAATTGATCATTTTGTGGTTTTCTGTAACCAACTCCAGTGTATTTTAGTTCACATTCTCATAGCATTTAGACATAATCAGACAAATTAAAACATTTCAGTTCTTACCCTCTGTGCCACCCATAAGAAAATAAATTTTAAATTAGTCAATACGGATAGCAAACTATGTGGTGCACAAACATGGACATAGTTAGTGCTGGGTCACCATGATGTGCTTATCTCTTTGGCAACACTTGACCGAGTAAATTAAAGACGATGAGATGCAAATAGCATCCAGGAGGATGCAGTACTGTAATCCACGAATACTACTAAAAAAAACACCATTATCATACATGTCTTTTCCCCCTTTATTACCAGGAGTGAGTATTTCAGCCAATCAAGATGTGGAGACAGACATGGAGACCTTTCAGATGGAGATAGATAAGGAGAGCAAAAAGTCTATGTTCAGGACCAATGGCGGCTCCTACTGGACATTAGTGACTCATGGAGAGATCCAGTCCACTGCCACAGAAGTGTAAGTAAGCTTGCTTGTTTATTTTGTGAACTACATGAAGATGGCTATTCTATTCAACTAACTTGCACTATTGTACAGAGTATTCTCAGCCCATGCTGCACGTATCTATAGTTATATTAGAAGCTTTAATTTTGTGCCTCTAGTTGTGCCCATCTATGTTTCTTTCTCCCAGTGAGGTCAACACAATGTTTGACATTGAGTGGCTGGGACAAAGGGTAGCACTCAAAGCAAGTAATGGAAAGTACGTGTGTACAAAGAAGAATGGGCAGCTCTCAGCGGTCAGCGATACAGTGGGTAAGTGCTTTCAAGCAAGCATTCAATATAGCTTTTGTTTAAAATTCTTCCCACAGGTATTACTCTGTCAGCCCATACACACAAGATGAGCAGTATGTATCCTTCATTGCAGGTGATGATGAATTATTTCTGATGAAACTCATCAACCGTCCAATGCTGATCCTCCGTGGAGAAAATGGTTTTGTGTGTCACCACAAAAACTCCAACGCTCTGGATGCAAATCGATCTGTATATGACATCTTCCCATTGATCTTCAATAATGGCACCTACTATATAAAAAGTCAGTATTTGTATGAGTGAACATGTCAAATTTATTTACAATCAATATATCCTCCCATCCTGTTTGAATATATTTCAATGGAGGATACATCTATCACAATACTTAAGCAAATGACAGAAACATATATCAATTCTCGTTTATCCTCAGGTGCAAATGGAAAGTTCTGGTACGTCTCAAGCAGTGGCCTAGTGTGCTCAGACGGAGAAAAGTCAGAGGACTTTTTTCTCGAGTTTCCAGAACACGGACGCATCGCCATTAAGGGCTCCAATGGCAAATATCTTCGCGGAGACAAGGGAGGCACGCTTATGGGTGACGGCGCATCTGTCGACGCATCTTCTCTCTGGGAGTACTGATCCTTTCAAATCAGATCCTCAAAGAAGGCCTAAGATCCAGGTGCAAGACCCGCTTTGATCAGTTCAAATCAAGCGGACTGACGGCATAACCTGCCCGTTTTTATACTAGGTACTTGATCCCATGTTTTGATGTTCATTTTGCTGTTTTTTAACTGGGAAGAAGTGAACACTTTAGGAAGCTGTGTCGGTCTTTTTTCTTGTGAAGGTTAGATGTTTAGTCTTTCAAATGACAACAAATGCCAACATCAAACGACATACACTGTGTGGAAATTTGCAATTTCATAAATGGGTAGAAGTGAATGGAAGTACCAATTCTTTCAAGAAACATTTAGTTAGAATTAAGAAAATGGCAACAAAATACACTAATCAGTCACTAAACAGGGAAACAGATTCAAATGAAGGCTTGATTTTTTTTGCTGCTGGTATATTGCAGTAGCTAAAAACAATACCTACCATATTCTTGGACAGAAAACAATGAAAATCTTTGGCAGAAAAGGTGACATAAATCCTAAGAAACATTTACAGACTAATAATGGGAAAATAAAGAAAGAAGAAAAGAAGATCATCACAAATCAGTGTGCCGTCATTTTTGTTTTCTTACAAAAAAAGGGTGGTCATTTATAGACAGAGATTTAACTTCAACTGTTATAGGTGCTAGACTGCTAGGCAGCTAAATGTATCTGCAACTCTATGCATAACCTGTTGACATCTGTTTTAAGCTCATAAATCAATTCATTACTTTGACATGTTCTGGGAAGAACAGCGTGATCATTCAGGAACGCTAGGTGAAGATAATACATCATTGTCTTGAAATGTAGCAATTGGCAGTGCTAGTGGTGCTTTACTTTATCTCAATGGATCATTTACAGCTTGCATAAAAGAGCAATATTAAACGAATGAAGGCGGACAAGACGAAATGACTTGTGCATCTCAACAATGATGCGAATGTGAATCTACAAATGACTTAGGTTAGACTAGCTACAAATACTGAGATCAAACATAGTCCGAAAAAAAAGCATATTACCTGGTGTGAACTCAGAAAGTGCTTCTCTCGTGTTGTCTGGGGGCCTTAATCCACACTGCCCTCTATATCCCTTTATACTCCATTCTAGTGCTGAGAGGTGGGTAAGATAAGTAAATATAATGGATTTTCATACCAGATATTTTTCCAAAAAACGCTGCAGAGAGACTGTGCTATACTTGGCATCATTTTTGGCTTAAAAGCAGACTAAATATGAAATCATCATGCTGGAATTGTTTGAAGACAAATTTTGAAAAAATGTGTTTTCTCTATCTGCAAATATACGAGAGAACTCTATTGATTCCAACAGTGGAGTGTGCACTTACAATCCTGCGTGGCTGGCGCTTAAACACAGCAACACATATCTAATGTTTCATGAAACTGCTCCATCAGTCATCTTTAGAATTCTTAGAAAATATGTTGATGGAACTGAGTTGTCCTGGACTATGTAAGCCAAAAATATCTAACAGATATAAATCTTCTTAACAATCTACGGATATGAATGCAAGAGCCATCTTTCACAAATGGTTCTGCAATGTAATGCTTGAAAATGTTAGAATTGGCCTCCTGTTGCCCCTTAACCAACACAGGACCTTTGATGGGAAATCTTTTCATTTTGACTCTTCAATTAAGCTTTAAGCTGATTATTTATTCCTAAAAACCCATCTAATAACTAGGGCTAGAAGCAGCCCAGTCTTTATTTGCACATATGTTGGTGCGCAGGACACAGGACAACCTGAAACTGAATACAATGAACTAAAAAGTAGATTTTTGTTTATTATCTTAGGATGAGTAATACAATCCGCAGTGATTCCTACATAATGTCTAGGCCAGTGATTTTTGTTATGTGTGCAGACTACAAATAATAGACGCAGCAAGTTGCTGGTAAAAATGCTTGGTTAATCCTTCAACCTGTATCGGCCATAGAGAACCTACATGCCATATATTAGAATATAACCAACATATGCATACATTTTTTGTTTTACCATGTTTTCTGATTGACTTTTGAAAATGCTGTTAACAATAAAAACTTGATGATGTATTTGTTGCCTTTGGTACTAGATTGATGGGTCCAACTTAGAAAATAGTCCTGAAATTATTACAGCTGTGTTTTTTATTTATTTTTTTAACCAAACAGGTAAAATGTATACTCATAGCAGCTATCTGGCAGGTGATCAGGAAACTTTTAGATCAATGTGGTGCTGAAGATTTTTTTTTCCATTTAATACACTAGGTGGCAATGTCTACCTCTGTTCTGTTACAGTCGTGGCTGTGAAAACACTATACCCTGCTGATGTCATGATAACCATAGAAACACTACAACTGATTCCCATAACATTTGTTACCATTTTCAAGTTTTAGTACGGACTCAGCTGTCACTTACAGAACATAATCATATACCCTATAAATAGGCATGCCAGGTTACCTTGACACCACTTTGCTGAGAATATGGACTGTCTCAAGTAAAATAAAACACAAATAGACATGCACATCTCCACATTTTTTCAACAACCCAACACATTTTACACTGGCACTGTGCTTCCACTACTTTTATTCTATCATCACAATCTATAGTTACAGAAGACTTCTTTGAGAAGTACGGCCTTTAAATTTCTCCAGCTATTACTAACTACTCAGGGAACTGAAAATGTTCAAAGTGAAATCTTTGTTGTTACATTCACCTTGCCTTTGGTAAAGTATATTAACTGTGCACTGTTGATCTGCTATTAGAATTAAAGTGCAAAAGATCTTAACACTTTCAAAAAAAGCCTTCAAGAATCCTGAAGAACAAGGTTTTCTTGCTCTGAGAAAATATTGCAGGAGGTGAATAAGTATCACTGCCATCGTTTTGTAACTCTGTGTGCTTAAACTCCGACTAGGTTTGCCTGCAGACAGTGTTGTTCTAGACAAAAATATTATAGTGGGTTATTTGTACAGCTCTCTCTGTGGGCAGCTATTTTTTTCCCCAAAACACACATAACAAACATGTTTGTGTGGGGGTGTTTTCAGGCAAAATTCAAGAATCAGTAACCATGATGGTTAAAACACTGACATATACATTTTTTATTATCATTTAATCAAAAAGAGAATGCCAGAAATGTGATATTTCTCATAGCAAGTGTCAAGTAGGGTGAGGAGGGAGGACACGGACTTCAAAAGTAAAGGTTGGTTTATTAAAGCAAAAAACAATGAGCAAACAAAAAGCGCAGCAACGCTGGATTCAAAAGACTTAACTTTGAAAAGGCAAACAAAAGACTTGGCATGAATAAAATAAATACTTAACTTGGGAAATGACGAGGAACAAACAGGTATCGTAGCATGGATGGCAAACAGGGCAGTATAAAGCAAAGATCTGGCAAACTGACAGGGGAGGCAGGAAACTAAATAGGGAGTGAGAGTGATTGGAGAGTGAGTGCAGCTGAGGGAAAAAACACAGGTGAAGTGAGTGAACTAATAAACAGAGTGCAGGGAAACTAAGACATGACTAAACTAAACATGGACTGAACACAAAAACATAACCTAAAACATGAAACTAAAAACGTGAGTCCATGGGTGTGACAGCAAGACTCTTAATGAACCGTTATATTACATGAACCTTTACATTACTAATGATTCCATTAGTCCGAAGTGTTATTTAATGCATACTTTATGTTGCTCTGAAATAGACCAATTTCCATCTTTAATTAGACTCCTTCGAAAGAAAGGAACAGTAAAATTCTATAAACTCTTTAAAACCAATGAGGCAAACCTGAACCATTATCAAGCAACAAAAATAAAAAGATAAAAACAAGTCATTTGAGCTAGAAAGCCCATAAAACCTAAAATCAGCACGTTTAAGCCCTGGACAGGTATAGCAGTGGAAGATTATCTAGATTCATTGAACAGCCAGAAACTGAAAAAGGCATGAGTTACAACAAGTTGAGAATTGAGACTAGTAAACACAAAAAACCCTGGCAGAACCATTCAAATAGATTAACTCCAGACAGACAATCCCAGGCAGAGGCAGTGGAGTGGAAAGACGGGTATATTGATTTCCGGTATAACAAGAAAAGAGTGGACAGCAGAGGATAAAAGGGTGTTCGTGTTATCAGAACCAAGTAACAGTTCATTTTTTTTCTCTACGTTCCCTACCTTTTGTCACTCCCTTGGTGAACCATGCTGCCTCCATCTCTTTTTACTGTCTTCCGCAGTTTGAATATTACATGGATGACTCCATTTCAGACAAATCCTTTTAACGAATCTGTAAAGACTCTGTTAATTAGAGAACTGCTGTTTTCTGAAAAGTCAACACTGGCTACACTGGCTACACTGATCACAGTTTCTGTGGCCAAACATCCAAACAGAAGCAAATAATGATTTCAGCAAGACTTATTTAAAACAAGACATCCGTTGGTTCATCGGATCTGTACACATGTGTCAGTGAAATGTGTGTGAGTTTTACACTATGCGCCAATGGATGACATGAACTGTAAAAGGAAGGTGAAACTCTTGGAAAATTGCTGGATGTTGTAACATCTGAACACCTACCAGACCTATGCCTTGCCTCACACTATGCCAGGGGGCAAATGAAATTGGTCAGGAAATACAAATCAATAGTTTTCTGAGCTTCTTACACAGAGCATGAAGACTTTAAACTAGTACATCTACATCTATCCAACCTGGTCTCATAACAGAACATATAAGATGTTGATCCACAGTGGTTTCACAAATACAGCCTCTGAAATTCTCCACTGAAATAGTACTGAAATACTACACTTTCCACAACCATTTCACTTCATCTGTATGGAGACGCAGGTTACATGATGAAGTTTATGTTCAACATCCACCCATGACCTTGCTTGACGTGTGGATGAACCTATAGATTACACCATTGGGCTGAACAATATCCTAATGATCTCAAACGGAGACTTTTTTCAACAGCATAAAGATCAATAACAGATATCAGAAATGAGTCATTTAACATATATTAATATTAAATAATTGTGTTGAGTTTTTGCTGTGGGCAGGAATGACCATCTGTGTTCTTTGTTGCAGTGAAGCTGAGGGAGCCTCTGATGAACACTCTCGCTGTTTCATCAATATGTCATAAGGATGTGTGGTATTCCTCATTATGTTTAGTAACTTCTTTGCTTAATCAGTTGCAGGGGCTCCAGGGTAGTCCCAAGCACAGAGCCAGCCCTTTTTTTTTTTTTTTTTTTTAAATCAGTTTTTATCAGTTTGTTCAGCAAATCCAACTGTTTTTTCTGGAGTTTCTCACCAAACAGTATGGGCTGAATATTAAAATCACCAGACAAATTAAAATGATCCTCACAGTCCTAAAAGGCGTTCACTTCAACATTTCAACGCTGTGTGTTTGCATCAGATTGTTGCTGAGAGGAAGCTGCTTATTACTGAATGATGCACCTAGAGCATATCATTATGACTTCTGTGACTCTATGTGGCCCTGTGACAGACTGGCGACCGGTCCAGGGTGTACCACGCCTCTCTCGGGTGACCGACCCCCCCCCCATACACACACACTGAGTTGGAAAATGGCTGGATGAATGGAAATTGCCTCTGCTTAACTGTGCAGTGAGGATACAAAGCCCACATATTTTGAAGAGTTTTATTAATTTGTTTGGAAGTGCACTTGTACAGCTGCTTTACTGAACCTTGCCTGCCATATACTCATCATAGGAGAGAGTGTGTGTAGCAATTTTGCTCAGATGGTGTCTGCAATATGCTTGAGTTCTAACAGATGGGTTTGATAGTTAATTAGTTCTGCCATTTAATGAGGCAAACGGCGTCAAAACTGCACAAAACGTTGGTGCAGAAAACAAATTGTCTGCATTTTTAAAATACTAAATGACCTTTGGTTAATCAATAGAAATTATGTTTATGACTATGTGCCTATTAAGACCTTCATTCTTTCAGCCTACACCTGAAAAATGAATACGTATTCTACTCTCTTTGCCATCCTCCATCCACAGTTCTCTATAAACGCAATATCCATTTCAGGGTTGCAGGGGGGTGGAAGCGGGGTAAGCACCCTCAACATGTCACCTGTCCATCACAGGGCTAAGAAAGGCACAAACATCCACTTTGCTCACAATCATTAGAATTACCACCCATCCATCAATTTTATATTCCAGCTTGATCCAATTCAAGGTTGCTGAGGGGGGGGGGGGGGCAGGAGCCCATTCTGGTTATTTGAATCAACAGTTCACCTGAAATATATATCTTTGGATTGTAGCAGGAAATGTAGAAAAACCAGCACAGGTTCAGGGAAAACATGCACACTCCTCATAGAAAATCAATGGTTGATGGATGTGAACACATGATCCCGTTTAAAACTGTGCCATATTAATATATGAGCAATACAATTGACATTTTTTAATCACTCACCACTCTTTCAAATCCATAAAATTAGAAATCACGCCATAGATTATGCATAAATGTCTAGCATAGGATGGTGAAAGAATACTTCAAATGTACCATACTGGTGTGAGGAAAATCCTCTACAAGTATAGATTTTAAACAACTGCCAGGTTATTCAAGACGGGCATCAATGTCATCAAAGATTGGCAGAAAATTATTTTGCCATTACAATGAGAAAGACTGCTTGAATTTGATGTACATGGGTAGCATGCCAGGAAAAAGTATTTTCTGTCCAAAAAGAACATGAGAGCAAACATCGTAGACTGACAAATCTTGAGCAGTAACATAGGCTGGACGGATTAATCAAAGATAGTGTTATTATTTTTGTACTTGTATTTTCTGGCTCTGATGCTCTCATTTTTTTCTTTTTTAACTCGTTGCTGTTGTTTTGTTTTCCTACACGCCTATGGGCAGTAGTAAATTCATGTCTAGCTAAAACAAAACCCAAGTATCAATTTAAGAGAGAAGCCTCATAACAGCTGTGGGGCTTCGTGGTGGGAGTGTTATGGCTGGTCAAGGCTGGTCAATGAAGCTGCAGTGATTCAACCATAAATTCTTCATCATCAAGTGTGCTTGAAAGATAAAGCAATCGGTCCACAAGCTGAAGCTGAACTGGAATGTGGACCTTTTTTGAACAGAAAAAGTGAACATCAGCACAAAAGCAAATCCAAAAAGAAATTTAGGTGAAATTTAGGATCACAGCCAAGAAAGAGCCATAACTGCCTTCCAGTCTTCAACTAGCATGCAAGATATTTTGAGCTTATTCTTGTGAGGCAATTATGCAAAACATCACCATAAGAGAAACAGGAGGCAATACTAGCTTTAGAGGCCTCAGAGATTACTTAGTTTTCCCACAGCTGTTGTTGAATAAATGACTTGAATAAATGACTGAAGCCTTGTTTTTCTTTGTGGTTATATTGTAGTATACAACCTTGATATCATCTTGTGTCTTAAAGAGAATAAATTGTTGTCCACACATGACAATAAGACAGTGAAGCATGGTAACATTTTTA
This sequence comes from Odontesthes bonariensis, assembly GCF_027942865.1. Lineage (NCBI taxonomy): Eukaryota > Metazoa > Chordata > Actinopteri > Atheriniformes > Atherinopsidae > Odontesthes > Odontesthes bonariensis. The sequence continues at coordinate 14,360,490 of NC_134526.1, forward strand.
ATATAATCTGCATGTATAATCTCTAGAGCTCAATCAGCCAACTAAACCAATAATGTTAAATTAGGGACTGATAAGAATCAGTACCACTTGCAACACATGCTGCAGACACTCTAGTTGGTTCCCAGCACCCCTCTGCAGTTGCGAGATTTGCTCATTAAAATGACAATAGCTTTATTATTGTCCCTGCAGGTGTGATGTCTCAATAGTTAGTTTCAAACCAGCTCTGAAATAAGTTTTTGTACTTTACATGTCAGTAACCTTTCTGATCAGATTTTTTTAAATATGTTCACTTGGCTCAGTCTCAATCAAAAATGAAAAACAAAATACATCCAATAGTGTACAATTACTCTAAACGTCATCATTCAAATGTAAGATATTAAAATCGGAAGGAATGTACCCATAAAGAACATTGAAAAGTACAGCTAGATTTTCTCTTTAATACAGTGAGGTGTGGGGAAACTGCAGTCTCCCAAAAAAACTTAGTGAAATATTTATTATCAATATCCTGCAGAGGGCATTCCACATTCCAACTGGGAATTGAGACAAGATTTTTAAATGATATTTTACTCACCTTCCCCACGCAAGTTAACATTCCTTTCTACACGTGAGAGTGGGGTCCAGTGTGCAAGAACGACCTACATAGAGAGCACAGGCAGACGTTAATAGGTTATTCCTCCTAATGAGCTTGAAGCTAAAAAGATTTGATTGCATTTTTTTTTTTCTTTGACCACATTTCACGAGACGTTACAAACCTGTAGTGCCAACATGTTGGCAGTCAGATGGGCTTGATTTTGGTCTACTGCTTTCTGAGCTGCACCGGGACTCTCTGGTGTCACGTGAGGTTGACCTGTGCCTGCTTAGTATTTTAATATACCTTTTATGTACATCTTAGATTGATGAGCCCACATCCAAGTCTGGTCGTTTCCTCGTAATCGACAGTCTGTGATTTATTCACCACTAACAATACATCTCTCTGCAGATGTAGCCATTGCTTCTCTTGAAAAAGTAGGGTAGTGAGGCGGATGTCTTTTATTTTGCTTTAAAAATCAAATCCAAATAATCAAGCCCCCTCCCATTACGTTTCCCTTGAAGGGTTTTATTTTGGAAGGCAGGGCTGGAGGTGTGGCATTTTGCCCCTCTAACTTGACTATAAGGATTAGTGTATAGCACCACTGGAACTCAGCAGACAAGCAGTTGCCGCCTGACAGTGTTGTTACCAACAAAGACGCACATCTCATTTCAGCTTTATGGCTTTGTCCAATGTTCAGATACTGGGAATAATTAATGGACTGCTTTTGTTTGTTTGTTTTTAGTTTTTGCGTTATCATTTCCCCCTCCAGAACTGCATTTTAGGATGGAGAGCCAGCACTTTGCAGGAAAGGGTCCTGCTGGAGAGCTTTTCTGCATCGCAAGTCAAGGAGCGTCTCTACAGATTATAGTGTTGGAGAATATTTAATCGGTTACTGCGCTGTGGACCGTGGGCTAAAATGAAGTACGGAGCTGTGGTTCTTGCGGCTGGGTTCACCGGTTTGCTCAGCTTCAGCCTCCTCGCTGTGGCAATTGGGACTGATTACTGGTACATAATCGATGTAAATAAACCCAACTACACAGGTCCAGATGACCTGAGTTCACATTCTGGATTGTGGAGAATCATTGAAGGTTTGTCAGGTTATCTTCACTCTAGATAAACATGAGCTGTAGGTTACACTTGTGTAGATTATATAGCGTGAGCTATTATATCACCCTTTTATTTTTTTCCACAATAACTTTAGCCCTGATTTAATGAAATGTAAAAGATCAAATCAGGGGCTTATTATTTTCTAATTCACCTCGTTGCAATTCAGAAATTAATATCTTCAAGATGCCATTCAAGGATCTTTTCTCTAGTGTTATCGTGTTAATTATCAGCAGTCCACAGCAGTGCGTGATTAGATCCTCGTCAGCCCGCTGTGAAGAACTCAGGTGCATAAACTGCTTGCAGTAGAATCACGGTAATAGATGCCCATGCTTTTATTTTGGAGACGTAAATGTCAAATATATACTGAATTATCTCCTTTTTAATTTCAGGTCTCTGAAAAAAATAATTTAAAAAAGAATTCATAATATGAATACAGAGCACCCTCTAGCTTGCAAACATGTCCGATAATAAAGGTTAACTTATTATAGCGGTAAAATTCTACCCTTTAAATCTCTATCAACCTTCTCTGGTGAACATGATCGAGGCATTGTGGTAGACAGATAGATCTTTTGATAGAGTTGCAATGTATCCTGCTTATAGACAACATGAGTGTAACATGCAGCAAGACAAAATTCTGATGCAACACATGCAGACCTGATAATGTGTGTTGCATTTGGTGGCTTTTAAAACAAGTTTTTATTCCAAGACTCGTAGTGATTTGTATGGTATCTGATAGAATCATTTTTATACTTTATTCTCACATAATCATAATCATTTCTACTTCTGTATACCTGTTTTTGTTGCAACTATTGTATTTGTGCATCAGAATATTAGCTGCACTCTGAGAGGTCACCACTGTCTGCTCTCAGAAGGGAATGTCCCACAGCCATCAGTGGAACTGCCTGCTCCAAGAGAATATTACCCTATACAAGCTTGTTTAGAACTTAGTGTCTTTGAACATGTGCATCACAGCCTCTGTATGTAGATGTTCCTTTGTTGCAACATGATTAAATGTCCTATGCCTTTGAATTTCAGACAGTATTCCTGAGTATTCTTATTAATTTCCTTATCAGTATCTAAGAGCAATTTTGCAAAGTGGTGGAGCCCTATCACAAGTCCTGTCATGTGTAACCTTCTCCTTTGACATTTTCAGGATCAAAAAGCAGATCAGTCATTCCGTCTTTCACAGCAAATATGTCCAGCCTGTCTGAAGCAGAAAGGAACCTTCTTGGTGAGTGGTTTTGGTTTTTCAACTGTCAATCACCTGAAAATTGAAATGCTCACAATCACATCCTAGTGACTAGCAATGAGCCATCTTGAACGTTTTGTTAAAGGCTGGTATATATTTGATATATATTTTGCTTCACATAAGTCCTGAGATTGTCCAATGGGGTTTCAAGAACAGTCCGTGCTCAGGACTTGGATTGTAAGATATAGAAAGAAAGCATTTTCTGAGACACGGGCTATGTCAAGCAGGTCTGCAAGTTGATTACACTCTGTGAATGAAATCCAATGGCTCCCCAGATGGTAGGAATCAGTTTGGAAATCTCTGTTGCTTTTCCAAATAATCACACCCAGAGGTATTGTGAAACACAGCTCTTTTGTAGTTCAGACCATTGAACAAGTTCACAAATGGAATCTGTGAATAAGCATATGCGTGTTTGCAGGCTTGCACAAAGTGGTGGTCATCGTGCTTCCCCTCAGCCTGGTTCTGCTGGTGTTGGGCTGGATCTTTGGACTTGTCAGTTCGTTGGCCTGCAGTCCCAAGCTGCTGGATGCAACAGCATCTTACTTTCTCCTCTGCAGTAAGTCCATACACAGCAGTTACTGTTTTGCCAAGCCTGCAGTCATGCTGTGTGATTTGCATGAGAGCTGGACTGAAGCAACATTTTTGCTTGTTAATTTTAGCGTGGACAACAGAACACATGCAGGTGCATTTATGTGTGTGAGTAAACCTTGAAATTTAATTTCAGCTTCCCCCAATCACAACGGCCTCACTTCTGACTAAGTATCTAGTGTTGATTTGCCTTTGTGGAGGTGAGCAATAGGAATACATTGATTGTAGTTGTGTTAGTCTGCAGAATGGCCAAAACAGAAAAAAAGGTGTTGCAGTGACCAAGTCAAAGTTCAGACCTCAAACTAATTGAAATGCTGTTGTGGTATCTAAAGAGAGTTGTCCATAAATACATTTCTGCACACCTCAATGAACAGAAGCATTGCTGTAAAGAACAGTGGGCTGACATTTGTTGACAATGTTGTGATAATGTCATACAGAAAAAGGTTCCTGTAAGTTTTTGCTGATAAAGGTGTGAAGCGCTGCTTATTAGTAGAGGGGAATATGATTAAATAATTGCTTAGTAAATCTGAGGGAACTTGCTTACTGCATAAAAAATAACAACTCGACAAACTGATAAAGCACAAGCATTGATTGACTGAAGTTTAAGACAGACGTGGCACAACATTTGTTTGTGTAAGTATACATTTGTCAGTTTGTTAAGTAATTGTAGGTAATTCTATACTGCGTGCAAAGACATGTTCCCGAATTGAATTAAGATACATATACAACTAATTAAATCAATAAATATAAATAAATGGAAAACTTGTCTTTCTCGATTAAATTAGCAGATGTTAGATTAGAGTTGATTGGATAATGGTACAGTAGTTTCATACAAGAGTTTGTTGTTAAGCTGCTCTGATTTTCCCAGCTTGAAGAGCTGCAATGATGAAAAATTGATCACCACATTTATGCATTAACATCCGCTGTTCAGCACAGTAAAAAAACACAGTTCATATATGTGTTCCGATTGGTGTTCATAGTACGTTAGTGTTTAGTCATGGTGGCACTTCTGTGATTTATGAACCCGGGCCTATCAAAGCTATCAATTGGTGAGAGGCAGGATGCTACATGTCTGAGATTTGAACGTGGAACCTTCTTGAGAGGCGACAATACTTATCACCTTGCAGCCTCTGGAAATATTAATTCAGCCCAAATTCAAAATGAAAACAGGTGTGTTGTTTTTTATATTAGGGAAGGAGAGAGAATAAGAAAATATGTCTGGCCTCCGAAGAGTACTTTTACAGCCTTAGATAATCTTGGGGACCAATCGGTCCTGAACGGTTCTTTGTCCAGCAGGTCTTGGAGAGCAGCTCTTCATTACATCCATTTGATGCTTTTTAATTTCTCTGATTTTAGTCTGTTTTGACAATCCTGGGGAAGATTAAAGGATCTTTGTTCTCTGAATGCCAGGAAGGCACAACAGGCCCAAAAGAAAGAGAGGTTCTTGTGTGAAATTAAAGATGTGTTGATGAGGCTTGTCATTTATCTGAGTCACTGAATCATGGGGTGAACAAAGGTTTTGTATTTTGGCTCGGTATTTGTTCAATAAATAATGCCACTGTGTGTGAAATGCCATGTTGTTCATATGAGGTTGTATTTACCAAATTGTAAGATCTGGTGATGATTTTTATAATGTTTTAAGTACATAAAATCTCAGAACTGAAAAAAGGGTGTGCATTATTTTTAAGGTGACTGTATATGACATATAGCAGTGTGATTGTAGCAGGGATTTACCAACAAGAAATTGTTTTCTTTGTACTTTTCAGATAGATTTGCAGAAAATGGATTGAGATTGCAAGCCTAGTCTTGATGAGCCTGGTCTATATTTTAGACACAATACCACCAAACTGTCACAGCATGGATAATCACATAATTGACACTATTGATAGCAGAATCTTTGCTGATTGCAGATCGCAGTGAAGTGGCACAAAACTTCACAAGATAAGAGCTTTGTTGATTGAGGGACCCAGACTTCCCCCTGTAATCATCGATGTGATCTTTCTTATGACGTTTAAAATAATCCAGTTTAAACTTTTTGAGGAATTTATGCTCTATCTAGGTAAGTCATAGATAAACATTGCATGAAGACGTCATTGTGATGTCATAGTCCCCTTGAAATAATTCACATACTCACTTACTGTTGATGCTCAGTAAAGTATAAAGTGATTGCTCAACACAACGGAGGCTGTGTCCTCTGAGGAGAAGGAGCCTCATACACAGAAAAGATGCTTGATCTGCTGGTTGCTTACATGGCTGTGTAAGCATGCTTTCATCAGAATACTGTAACAGAGAGATAGCTTTTTTCCCCCTTGTGTGAGAGGTTCAACTCTTGAACTGTCACAATGAATACGATATCAAGCTAGGAATGAATGAATTTGATTGAGTCTGAAGTCAATGTAAATGAGTTCAAGGCTCCATTTGATTAATATTGAGGGATAGGTCTTTATATATATATATAAATATTACAAACTCTATTGACACGCACAACCTCCCATTTCACACAGAATTGACAGCTAATTTCATGCCTTGCATCAGATGTTCTGCCCACATCTAAATTTCGAAAGTTCTGCAAGCACTGAGATCTGCCACTTTCGAAACCATGGTAAACAGAAAAGGGATAATGGATTTCAGAATTTTGTTCTGCTTTTATCCATCTTCTTTAATGCATTGGTGCCTTTTTTTCTCTTTCTCAGTTTGATATTGCATGTAGGATCAGGTTCATGGTTCAGTTTGTCCCACTCTTAACCCTCATATCGTGCAGTGTTTTAATGATGAATCTATCATTTCAAAATTTTAAACCCGTCTCTGTGAGTAAAAGATTTGGCAGGGTGGCTTTTTTATATTGAATCAATTCCCAGTTTTTATCTTTTTTGCAACCGAAGGTTGTTTCACTGAGATATTTTCAAGCCGCTAAAATATTAGTATTCAACAGATATTAGTCTTGTATGATTTTGGTGAAGTACAACAAAAAGTAAGGGTGAAATCCTGGCAGTGGGTAGTATTGGGTATCTGACATATAGGAGGCGGCATTTGTTAATATTTGTACATATTAACTGCAGCAGATTACAGCTTCCAACTGTATTTTCACAAGTATTTGTTAATTGGTTGCAAAGTAATTTGGTTGCAAATTTTAAATGGTCATTAATTTAAAACAGTTAATGGCAGATGAAGATTATGCAGAGTGAGGTGGTTCTGTTTTCCACTGTACCACACGAAAGGTCAATTTGAATTGCTGGTTTAATGGCTCAATGTTTTAAGTGTTTTGATGCTGACATTTAATGATGTTCTTCCTGGCCCACCTCAGAGGTAATTGTTAGTGAAACGTTTCATCTGTCTGATGGGGAACACAAGAAATAAAAAAATAAATTCAAATGCATTAGAAGCTTTACACACTTGGTTCCTCCTGTGGAGTTAATGATCAGATTAAAATTTGGAGGCACTTTGCTGTGATAATTTACATCTGAATGAGAAAGAGTTAAGATACGGAAGACTGCTTTAGTGTCCGTAAATTGCTGTGGTCATTGTGATTTTACATCAAGAGGAGTCTTGTTTTGTATGTTTGGCACCTCATAGCCAGTCATCTTTGTGTCCATCACTTTTAAATTGTAAAGCAGTTTGTTGTATCATAGCTTATTTCTGTATACACAGAAAATAGGTCCCAAAGATGACAACATCTCATAGATTTTAACTGGACTGGGTGTGGTCGTTAATGTTTGTTTCTATCTCTGTGTTTGTTCTCCCTGTCTTTCACCCAGTAAATGCTTGGATAGGCTCCAGTTCATCCCAAGCAAAAGCAAAGCAAAATTTATGGGTAGCTACATCACAGTGATAACAGTGTAAGATTACGTACAACAAGGGTCAACTGTCTAGAGAATGTGCTAAAATTCTACAAGATGGATGCATTTCTGCATTACAGGTGCAAGAGAATGGGTTCAAATGGAGCTGTCTGTGTGTTTGTATGTCAACAGGTGTTTTCACCCTGACTGGGGCCAGCATCTATATCAAATACTCCAATCAGGCCATGGAGGAGTTCCAGAGAATTGTGTCTCCTGAGAACCTCGCCTACGTGCACGTGTCGTTTGGCTGGTCTTTAGCCATGGCATGGCTCTCCTACAGCCTGGAGGTGGCAACTGGCCTGCTGCTTAGTCTGGCAGCCAGAATAACTCAAATGAAGGGACATTATGACTCTGGCGTAGCCATCGCCATGTTATAGTAAAACTAAAAACTCACATTTAGAATTTTGTTTTTATCTTTGTAATTATTTATTGATTAAAATCAAACAGCTTAGAAAAAGGCCAAGCAGGTCAAGAGCCAAGACCGCCGAATGTACTGCGAAAACTGCGAAATGAGACGCAGAGAAGCTGATCAAATTATGTTGCTGACTATGGGTTTCTTCAATGTTGTCGCTGGTTCATTGTAATGCCTGTTGTGTTTTATCTTCTCAGTATTATTTTCTGTTCATTGTCCCTGTCCACAGTAATGTTATACATGTGGTTGCACAAACTGTCAATTGGAGCTAAACATTCACAGTGTTATTATTGCCGAGCAGTATTATTTTGTCCATATTTAGTTTTTTGCCATGTTCTTTTTCTACCTGCCCTGCAATATGAGGACACGCAAAGCTGATTTCTATGATTTTTGTTATTTTTTGAGTGCGTAAACTCTGGTATATCCTCTACAACGTTGTACTATGTTTGAATATAGCTTGCATAAATGCTGTATTGTATGTTGTTCAAGTGAAAATGTTGCTGACTCTGCTAGAGGAAACTATCAGCTAGGATATTAGACTATCAGTGAGAAATGACATCATTTCTCATGTGTCCCACTAGACCAGCCGCTACGCTGCTGCTCCATGTTCCAGAAGAAATTTCCTATTCACAACTTTTGAAAAGCATTCAGCATTCAATTGATACAGGAACCGAGACAGTGTTGAATATTTTAGAGCGTCTTGTTAGTTTATACTTCTTGCTTGCAAATTGCTGTACCCAAGCAACCAGTAGATATATTAATCATGAAATGGTTGGACGATACTGTAAGTGCACTCTTAGAGATGCAGCAAGCTGTTTCATCAGTTCAGAATATGAGCACGTGTTCCTGTCCGCTTTGCTGTTGTTAATGACTCAATATTGTGATATTCTGTGTGCTAGCAATGCGAAAGCTTCTCTCTACACGCTTCAAGTGAATAGAGTACTACTAAAATACAACAGCACATGATTTGGGATTTGTTATATTCTTCTGTCGTTGCGTAAGTTTTCATAATGGAATAGCATAAAGTTTGATATTACATGTGACAGAAATGCAGTAAAACAATAATAAAGCTGATTAGGAAATCATTATGTGTGATTCTGTACAATGTACTGTAGTTTTTTAGACACTGACATTCTCTGAAGCGTCATATTTATATGCTCTCTCATGCTCCATATACTTGTTTGCAATCTGTTTATAGTACAGTTCTTTGGCAACAATTATTATTGTCACAGGAATTTGGCAGAAAAATAACTGAATAAAGATCTGTCTCCGAAGAATTCAGAAATGTTTTATTAATATGTTTCTCTATGGACAAATCCATTGACCGATATGTGTGTTCCACCGTCTAGTGGCACTGCTATTACTGTGGTGGGGAATTGTGGTCACTCAGCATCTGCTGCAGGCTAAAATTAAAGGGGAAAAAAAAGACAAAAGTATTTGGCTAAGGTGACAGAGATGAACTCAACAGGATTAAGATGTGTAATTTGCCTTAATGAGATTTTCAAGATGATTTAACATGCTTCAGCTAGTTAATCAAAGCCCAAACCTTGAAACATCGTGTCCACTCAGCTGTTTGTGTCTCAGCTACAGTGCCATGCATCCAGGTTTCAGATTGTACAGAGAGGAGAAAGCAATAAAAAGAATGGAGCAAACTGCAGTGGCTCAATCTCACAGCCGCCTTTTATAAATTAGGCCTGCTGAAGTGCCATTAAACTTTCATGGAAGATAATAATTCAATCGGCATTGGCAGAAGTTGGTGCTGAGCCATTACTCTTTGGTTTGTGTTCTTGCCCTTGAGAGCAAGAATTTTGACTCCAAGAACCTCCAGATTCCCTTTAAGAATCTATTAAGTTTTCTCACAGCTGCTTTCCTTAATCAGAATCTCTTCATGTTAAGATGGATTTTAAACCTTTCAAATATATTTCCAATTGGCACACTCACAAATCGTTCCTTTGCTGTCTGTAATAGCTTTGAGTTATTTTAGTAAATTTAGTCTTTGTTATTTTGTTCTTGTTTTCAGTGATAACAAAGACGAAATTGTAAAAACAATATTGGCTATCAGTAATAACTTAAGCATTCAGCTTTGTTCTGGAACACATTTTAATGCAGATTTGGGAGTAGTGCAACACATGCTGTGGTCTCTGGTTAATATACTGCAGGTTCTGTATTTCTTGAGTGGACATAACGCTCACAAAGAGCTCATAATGTTGTTATAACTCTGTAAATTCTCATTTTTACAATTGGACTGATTAATTACAATTGAACTTAGGTAGTAGCCATGAAAATACAGGTTTTCAGCCATTAAGTGTCAACCAAAAAGCTTTATCTATAGATTTTCTGTGCTGTATAAAACAAATGTGTTGCACCTCTAGTCATAGCGTCTGACACTGGTCTGCAGTCTATCATCATAATGGACAAGGCACTATTGTTGGAGAAAAGTGAATACGTCACTGCCTCAAGGGCAAAGTTTTTACTTGCTGAATGGAAGAGTGATTAACACATTTCTGAGATAGATTTTGCCTCCGTAAAGAGAAATGTTGTTGTCAAAAACAGCACAATGAAAAAGCTCCAGTGGAGGTTTCAAAATTGATTGGACCATTTTTGCATCATCCTGAAATTTGGAGGTAAATGTGACCTCACATGTTTTGTTATCACATTGACATACCATCTACACATTGAAAAGAGAAGCTCATGCTATTTCTTTGTGTTAATAGCAATATTTGATGGCATTCCGCTGCCTGAGACAAGAAACATAAAGTTGTAACCAAATAAAAACTCTGCTGTAGACGCTTGGGCCATTCATGTGGTGGGAACTGGTGTGGAGGCTGGAGTTCAAAGAAGATGGAGGCAGAAAAAAAATACCTGCAAGAACAGTAATTAGAAAATAACTTGTTTTTTAAATGGCTATTATATGAGGCTTAACGTTTCTACCGCAGTGAGAGGCAGACCTATCCTAGGTAAATTAGGTGATTGCATGATTGAAGTGCAAGGTGTGCCACATCTCCACAAATACACACAAAGACAACATAGGGGACCAAACCACAAACATGGGGAGAGGGGAAATGGGACACATGGAGAGAAGAGGGCAAGGTACAGCCAGGGCCATGGCAGACATATTGTGTATGTATTTCCCATCCTAACCTTTTATTTCATGTACAGCCTTTAGTTTTTGATACATGGTTTTCTTTTTTTGTCACACTCTCTCCAGCCAGAACAAAAAGGTAGATAAATCTCAACACTTTTATCTCCACATTTTGTTTCACGCCATCTTTCTTCTGCGATGAGGCAGCTGCTTTAATCTGTAACCTGTTTGGACACCTCCTCCACTTCACGCTGCTTCATTCTACCAGCGCCACCGAGGGGTGTGTAGAACTGAAGTGTCAGGATTGAGTGGTCTCATAAACCAAGGAGGGACCCTGTCCCTGGAGGAACATGGATGAGATGTGTTTTTCCTTACCTAGGAACCACTTGAAAAGTCAATTAGACTCCTGCCTTATTTGGTAAGAACAAAGAGTCATTGCAACGTTCTCGAAACTAATGATGCCATGTATCTAATTTTCTCTTGTTTCTTCCATTACTAATGTACTCTATTCAGGCCAGTTATATAATAAGGGGGGTATTAACCACTGGAGGCTGGAGACTTGACATCCTACACTTGATGCATGTTCTATTCTTAAGGAAGAGTGACTTTTCATTTCAAATCTTGATGCAGTGGAAATTACATAGCTGTACCGAAATATTATGGCCTTGCCACACATCATCCATGTTACATTATTGATGAATTCAACCAAATCCATTTAGAGTCAAATCTTGAAGAGCTGAATGTATTAACTTTTTATAGTAAGACAAGTCTGAAAGATTACTTTAACAACACATTATTCTTCTTGTTTTGTTGTTTTCTTCCACCTTGTACTTTTAGTGTATGATGTAATTTTTTGAGTTTATTCATTCCTTCTGTGAATGTAAAAGGTCTGCAGAGCCACTAAGCCATAAAGTCCAAACCAAATGGATATATTATCTGCCGCTTTAAACACTAAGTCTAGGCTTTCCTCGGTACTTATCAATGTCATTACATTTACAATATCCCTGCCTGGTGAATAGTTTAGGACACCCTCAAACAGAGAATCAGCAGCTGCCTCTCAGTCACGCCTTTTTTCACCAAAGCACACTGTGCCTTTTGAGAGAGACGCCATCAGGAGACCAGAGCTGTAACTAAAGGGGAAGTTTGGGACCTTACTTCTGGCACAAAATACGTTCATCTACTCACCGATTTCAGTTTGATGAAAGTCGGCATCCTTCGGAAGCTATTCAGATTACTCGAGATCCGCGTATATCCATATAACGGGAAAGAACAGGGCATTGACAATACACCCTCTAAATAAGGCATTATCTGTCTTTATTTCACCAATACTTTAAGACGAATGAATGAATGAACACGTACTATTGCACTGTTAGTTCAGAGCTGCCGTGTTGTTGTTATTAGGGGCTATGGGGGCTGTCGTACACCCTCAGAATAAAAGTAGAAACTTGTGGGTGTCTATTGTATAGAATCTTTAAGCATAAGCGCTTCAAGTTTTTGTGACCCCTGAAGCAAAGTCAAACTAAATCATACATAATGAAAGATTCCATAATGAGTATTTTGTGAGGATATTCCAATTAGGGTCTTTATAACACAAGATAATACAAAAGGAGCTGGTAATTAGTAATGAATAATTCTTTATTAGGAAAGATCAATATTTTTTTTTCTGGTGTGTAAATTTGTCATTTGTCATTTGAATCATTCCTAAATTGTTCTACAGCTCCTTATTAGCTAACCTCTGTGTTTTTATAACACCCTTAATAATTGTATACCATAACTCCACATATTCAAATGGCTACTTAATACTCATCTCATTTTAACATGAATTATAAATAATATATAAAGTATAGATAAATCCTTTGCATCATGTTATTATTGTTATGTTATTGTTTTTACATTTTATTCTGATACTTTATCATCTTTTATTGCCCTGTTGCTTTGGCTGTAAGCTGTGTTCAAATAGAAAGTGCTGGTCAACTTTTGTTGGTTTGAAATGTTCTCTTTATATAAATGTGACCCTTTACCTTGATGAGATCAAAGGTTGTTTTGAAATACTTTGAAAAAACAATTGGGAGCAGATAAAAGATGGTCAGGCTGATGAGGCTATGTCTCATCATATTCATCATCCAGAGGACCAAATGTTGTGAATGTTGTGATTTGGACTGTAAAACAAAACTTCTATCCGATATCTTTTTTTTTTTTTAATCTATTCCCTGGGAGGAATGATAGCTGGAAATGCTCTGTAATCTATAATGCATCTAAACAGAATCAGATCAAGACGAAAAGAATACAAGGAACAGTACAATGACTAATACTTCCTCTCTCTGAATTGAATTGTCCCACATCCTAATAATGATGGCTACAGAAGACAGTCAGCCTCTATCCAACAAAATGAATGTGCCACCAATGTTATACTTTCTGGCGAGAGGGGGCAGGACAAATGGGTTTATTTTTCTTCCACCTTCGCCTCCGTTTCTATTTGCATTCTCTGCCTCACTGGGTTTAGTTCACTGAACAAAGACATGTTCTTTCTGCTGAAGTCAAATGTAAGCTTATCTCCATCGTGCAGCTTTTTTCAGAGCCCTACCAAACTGCAAGCAAACACAGTCCGTGTACAGCTAATACGGTTAAATGAAGCCAGCTAATAATGGATAAAGGGCATGAGGTAAATTGTGTGTGAGAAACAGGCGTCATGCCCTCTACTGCTTTGATATATTCTGCAGTTTGGCTGCAGCAGTTGTAATGGGATCATACCTTCCAGAGAAATGTAAACACTATAAACCAAGACATATATAGACTAATTTGATTGAACACCACCTGCCATTTTCTGCCTAAACGTATATATAAACTGAAAAAGTTAAAATGACTTCTTTATGAATCTGGACAGCCACTGGCTGGTCTCCGTGGAAATATTCTCAGTAGCCCCTGGAAAAAAGACAGAAGTCAGTTTAACTGATGCAACCATTAAATCCTGCTGTACTGCAAAGGATGCTGGGAAGGCTGCCCAGGCAGCCTCCTTACAGGCTTACAAATGAAAGTAAATTGAAAAGGAATTTTTGCTTTCTGATTTGTCGCAATACAGGTAATTGGTGCTCAAAGCAACAAAAAGAGGCTCTACAATTCTCTTCCGTGAAGGGCTTATTTTCTTTTTACTAAACTAAAATCATCATCCATATTACTGTTGAAATTTAACCTCATGATGTGGAGCTTGATCTGTGACAGCATGACAGGATATAAACAATCAATTGTTGATAGCTTTATGCTATCCTACGATGCTTTTTCCTACTTACCAAAAGGAGAAGATGGTTGATCCACTGAGGACCAGAGTAGAAATATACATTTTTAATTTACTGATGAATCTTAGCTTTAATGTAAATAATCAACTGAGGAAGTTCCATTAGTTACACTACGATAATTTAGTTACCTGTATGTGGTTGTTTAAAATAAAACTGTCAGGAGTTTTATTGTAGGGAATGAAACAAAGAGATATACAATCCTGTGTGGAAGAAAGGAATCTATTTTGTCAAGAAAATTAAACAAAGACTTTGCGTCTCACTTTATTTCATGTGCTTACTTTTCTTGTAAAACCAACACAGCATTTTGATAGGGAACCCCTCGTTCAAATATTCAAGCATAGAAATTATGTTCTTACTACAAGTGATCAAGTGGGTAGGTTTCACCGTGATATACAGCATGTGGTTTAAACATTTCCCCTGAAGTGTCTGAGTTAAGCAGCAATCTGAACAACCACAGCATGTTCATTAACTGTATGAATAAACCATACCTGACAGTGACGTTGCATACATATGCCTGTAGCAAACCTGTGTTTACATATCAGTCAACAAAAGCAATGAGCGCTGATTTTACATTGTGTCTATGGCAACCAAATGCATTACGCTTAATAGTTTTTTTAAAATTCTTTAGTTCTTTACAAGCTCTAGAGGCAAAATTCTGACTTTCCAGGGGATCATTCTCCACATTTATCCCCCTAAACTACTCGACTCATTAACTTGGTTTCTCTGCTGTGTTCAACTGTATGGATTTGGGCAATAGGTTAATCTAGGTTTTTTCACAAAAAAACAGCTGCCTGTTGTGTCTAAAAATAGCACCAAGGAGCATAGTGAGGGTTTGAACAACAAATTCACGGCAGTATAACCACAACGATAAACTGAAATATTTAAATAGGATGTCAAATTTGAGCATCACACTGTCTGTGCTTTGTCTCTATACTCTAAACATATTAATTTGTCCTGTCATGAATGGCAATATGGGGCTTTAAAAATTCTAGTTGCCTCTGTTGGAATTAAGTTATTGCAGTTTTTAATCTGTCTTTTTTGATCCATCTTCCAAGGAGTCTGAATGTCTACCATATTTTACCACAATCCATCAAGAGCTGACTTCGGTCTCTCAGGACAAAAATGGTTGACTGACACAGTGACATTGCTATTCATAACATGGCTTGAATGTGGAGGAGAACATCAAAATAACTCGAGATTATGTTGAAATGTACAGTGCCGATTTCTTTTTGCTTATAGATCATCATTTATCAAAATACAACTAAGTAATTTCTCATAAACAAACACCTCAAACACTTTAAAAACACTTTTCAAAAAATTAGCAAAACTGTGAATGTGACCCTTAAAGAATACACAGGCTTCCTTGAGTTTTATCCCAAACTCATTATGAATGCAGCGAGCCTGCAGGCAAGCAATTAATCATTTAGATGAACACAAGATGTCTGCTACAGCCATCAAACTGCTCCAGCCCTGCTCTGGACTGTTGTGAGGTGAAATCTCACAATCCACTAGGTGTCAACATTTCACCACTTTCTGTTCATGTTCTAGTATACCTAGCATTTGTAACAGGCTGCCAAATGATGTTTTCCTCATATACTTTCTTTTTTTTTCTTTTTTTTAATGACGTACACTGTTGAACACTGTGGTACAGTACTGCTGTTTAAGATGCTCAAACTGTCTGATTAAAGTTCCATGACATTAACATATAAATTTCATGAGACCAATCATACTTTTTTCTTTTTTTTTCTTTCTCATTTCACATATCCCCAAAAGGTAATGTAACTGTAAGATATTCACAGTGTGATCATATAGTTACGACATGAAGAACCACTAATTAAAGGTGACGAAGCATACCACAATATGCAAGCATGTTCATATCAGTTTGTAAAGGCTGCTATTCCCAGACTGTTGTTGTCTGTGTGCCAATCACTAAATTACTACTGACTGGTATGTGCTGACACATGCGTCAAATAGTTTAGTATTTCCAATAAGTCCCAACTGCATAAGGCACAGAGTGTGTCTTGGTACTATTTCCTGCTATTCTTTTCCATTACAGTAGGTCATGTGCCCTATGATGAAAGGGTTCCTCCCACAAAAATATGCAAACACCTATTATCTTTTAACCAGAAGTCTTTGTGTTGATAGTGGCAACTTCCTCACACATGCATTAAGAAAAAAAATCACAATTGCAAACAATAGCAAAATACACTGCCAAGGAGAATTTAGCACAATCTGACATCTGCCTCTGACCTGAACTTTCTGCACTTTCTTTCACATTGCAAATCCGTTCACAGCGTTTTTCTGCTTGGACCCAAATAATCCTAGAGGTGATCTTAACAGGTTTGATTTTTTTTTGAGAATTATGAAGAAATCTACGACTCCCTCTATGGTACGCATTATGATCCCAATGGCAAAAAAAAAATGTTTGTATGGTTTTTCTAGCTTAAAATGGACTCTTATAACAAAATCAACAAAGTTTTTAAAAAATAATAATTTTATTAAAGTTTTATAAATTTGTTGCCTCAAGGCAACACTGTACCATCGTGGAACAAAAAACAATATTTCATCTAATAACATATAAGATACATCAAATCTCCTAAAAACACTTTCCAATTCAACAAAACACTTAAACAAAGATATTTTTGTGGTGCCTGACATAAAATAAATTTAATTCTTCCTTAGAAATCATTTACAAATATGAGCCGTTGCCCTCAGGCAACATTCTACCATTACGTAACAGTAAGATATGTGTTGATCAAAACTGGCAGAAACTATCTGGTTAAGCCATGTTTAACATTACAAAACTTTTAATTGTATCATGTACAATGTTCTACACATTAAAAACTGATTAGTACATATATATATATATATATTTATCCTACACCGAACCAATCTACTATGCTACCTCCATCCCCATGCTGGCCTTCCTGAGGACTGTCTACTCCTGAAGTCTCCTCATCTTCACCTTCAACCTCATCCTCACTCTCATCCTCACTCTCTCCCTGCAGGGATTCCACCACCACCTCTTCCTCAGCATCACTATTTATCTCACCATCCTCATCCTCACTGTCATCTGGTGGCATAGCAACCCGTGCCTTGTATGTCTTTGCCTTCCCATAAAAGACATTCGGATTCATTCCCTGTATTAAAACATTTATTTTAAGTGAATCAAATATTACACAAATGCATTTTGAATTAATATATACATGGGTTATTTAATATAATTAATTTAAATCATCTTTCATCTTTCATTCTTTCTTACAGATTTCATGCACTTTTTACTTGAACCATTATGGCCACCAGGGTCAAAAATGATTCCGTAACGGTACAGTGTTGCCTCAGGGCAACATACACTTTTTTGTTATTTACTAAATAATGAATGTTTATAGTTTTCCTAAAATGATTGGAAATACTTCTCTACACACCAGTGAATGACGTTCAGATTTTTTGGAGGGGATTTGAATGACAAAAAATGGTGAAAAACACACTTTCAGAGAGAGGAAATGTGGTGATGTGCAACGTGGCCGCATAGGCTGTAAGAGGATCCAAAATCTCTTCCTGTAGAGTATGTGATCACCAATCTGCACTTTCATTGGTTTCTCAAGGGTTAGGAGATTCTTAAGGTGGTATAGACCACCCCTAGCCTGGCGACGCCATCCCATGTACTTCCGCCCAAAGATTTTGGCTCCGCACATAGTCTGGCCAAATCCCCCTACCTCGGTTCGCTCAGTGTTTTGCCAATCAGCAAACAGTTGCGAGTGGTGACGCAGAACTCACGCGCGGAGTCCATTGTAGTCCATATAATTGTAGTTTAACCACAGCGGAAATAAACATGGCGACGGAAGAACGCTAGAAGCTATCCATGAAGTTGTCTCAACTCTGGAGATCATTACACAATTAAAACGAGAGCAAGAGGAATGCCTCGTCAATTTTGTTAGTGGCAAGGATGTCGTAGCTCTCCTTCCAACTGGCTTTGGGAAAAGTTTGATTTATCAAATGGTACCGGTATAATGAAAGCGGATGTGGGAAGCGTGATTCGCAAGCTAGAGCCTCGCGAGAGTAAGCATGAACCTCGGCGCATAACCTACGTCCTTTCTAAACATTACTGATTGGTTAAGGCAACTCCAATGAATTTAAGTTGCTGAGTAAGGTCCCACCCTCCATGGAAACAGATTCCTATTGGGTTTTTCCAGACTGTTTGACGGAGTCAACAGTCGGCTTTCGCCCAGGCTAGACCACCCCCAAAAATGCTTCCTTTTTTTCTTACAAGGTCAAAAAGTCCATGTTGCCTCAAGGCAACACGGTACCATAGAGGGTGCAAGAATACATTCCCTCAAAGATCCTTTTTTTTTTTCTTGAGTTTCTGTGCAGAATTGTTCTCGCAAGGAGAGAAAAAAGAAAAAGTCTGACTCTCTTTTGCAGGAGGTTGATGCCTGTTTCCTTTGTTTAGTGTTTGGAAAGGCAGGTCGTCACATAATCATCTCCTCATGTTTTGACATAACAAAGACCCATATTATGGCCCTTTTGATATGATCAGGGGGAATAACTGACTCTCAAACTCTAACTCTTGAGACTGCATCACTGAGTCACATATGGTAAACAAATAAAAAAAACAATGCAGTGTTCCCAAGATTATGTTTCCATCAACTCAGCTAACTTTTGCAAAATCTGTCTAAACCAGGTCTAACACAATTGATTTGGCTGGTTTGATGTGCAGTATCTGTTCATAGACATAGACCTGGCTCTTCAGAGACAAAAAACAGTACTAGCCCTTTATCTTTTGAATCCAGCCTACTCGTGGTGATTGCACTCAAAGGAACCAAAGCAAAGACACAAAGCAAGCAAAGATGGGAAGAACCGAAATGAACTTACTGGTCGAGCTCTGCCAAGCCTTGTGCCCTCCATAGACACCAGACCTTTATCAACCCCTTCAATGGGTTAGGGTTAGGACATTGTTTAAATGATTTGCAGATCTCACAATTGTTTTCACGATAAAACAAAGAAAACATATCAGATGTTGAAAGTGAGACATTTTACAGTTTTCATTAAAAACATTAGCACATCTTGCTTTTGATTACAGTAAATGTAATGATTAACCATGTGACTGTCTGTTGGATTCACATCATGGGAACTTGACAACAGACCTGCTCTTCTCTTGTTACTGAGAAAGAGGAAACAGTTGAGCCAGTCATTGATATTGTATCACTAACAAAGTTCCACGTTATAGCTCCAAATAAAGCAGATGGGTGACTCATGTGTCATTCCAAATGCAAATCATATTAGACAAACTACAGCCGCAACTGTGTAATTTTTTTATTTTGAATTAAATGGAAAAGGCGTTGGTGAAATGTTTCAGTAGTTCTAAAGTAAAGCGATTTCTGGGGAAGCCTGTAAGCAAGAACTCACCAATCTCCACCCTGTAAGTCAATTACAAAGTCATATTATTCATCAACCTTTGACACATGACTAATAATCAAAAGAATGTTGAACTCTAAGGGTAAACGACATTTCTTTTGCACAGAAACTTTTGACCATGGTACATTTTGCTGAATTTTTTTATGTAACTTTATCTATGTTCAAATCAAATGGTTGTAATAAAGTAGTTTTCGGGGGCTATGTTGTTACTTTTGCTTTCAACCAAAAAAATCTGATTTTGTACCACTTCCCCTATCTATTTAAGAACTACATATAGAAATATAACTACCTGAGAATGAACATTTATAAGTCTATTGATACGTAACATGTTTCAGTAAAGATTTTTATATATGGGATATAGTCCTACAACTCCGTCCTCATCTCCATCTTCAGACTAAACTGTGCCCATGAAACAGATTTCAAGATTTAAAAAAAACTAAAGCAAGCAGTGTAGATACAAAAATCCTTGTTTTGAATAATAACCATACATTCTAAAGCAAGATGGATACTTCAAAACTTAATTGTCCAGTGAACTTTATTTTTAGTCAGGTCACCTTTCGCGGCAACAAATGCAGCCAAAGGCCTCTTATAACTTGAAACAGCCTCTGGCGTCACTTTGGTGGAATTTTGGCCCACTCAGAACAGTGGAGCTGCCTCAGTGCAGACACATTCTTGGGCTTTGCTAGAATTAAGGGCTCTTTTCAGGTCCTGCCATAGCATTTTAATAAGTTTCAGGTCCAGATTTTTTTGACTCGTGCATTCCTAAGCTTTAAATTTATTCCATTTGAGTGGATGATCTCTTATCTCTGATCTGATGTCAGACATCAGAATGTATGCTTTTGTCAATTATACCTGCATAACCATACACATATACATATAAACTTATACATATCCATATATATATAGATATATATATGGATATATATATATATTGAGCTATACTTACTCTGTATCTACTTTGTGTCTTTGGGACTGTGGAGAGAGGAACAGAGAACACCAGGGTTTTCCCAGATCTTTTGGGTCTTTGTGGACGACCTGTTCTTTGAGGAACTTGGACAGTCTTCCACTTCTGGTAAGATTTGCCACTGTTCCAAAATTCCTCCGTTTGTAACTATTGTTTCTCTTGTGGAGTCCCAGAGCTGTAGTAACTTTCCAAGAATTAAGAATTCATTTTAATCCCCTTTCTCTTGTCTCTTCTGGGAAAATACCTTTTAACACAAGAGCTAAATAAAAAAAAGTGACTTCTGTGGGTTACAAACAAAGTTTCATTAAAAAGTTCATGGAAAACTAGAAGAAATCAGAAAAGCGGGTTAAATCGTATCTCACGGCACTTTATGGAGTGAAATAAATTCTAAATACCTTTTCAGAAATGATTTAACAAATATGACATCATTTAATTTTTTGATAAAAGACTCACAAAAACCTTACATTTAATAACAAGAAAATATGTGGATTTTTTTCTAAGCCAAACAAATGTTTGGATGAATAAATATATGTATATACATAAGGTTGCTTGGAATGTTTATATTGTATCAAAGCTCCATTTAAATAGATTACTCATGTTGTAACCCATATCTTTACTACAAAAACCTGCAATATCACCATGAAAGAAGAAAGAAATTTCCAATGAAAACAGATAACACATGACCACATACAAACACAGGAACTCAAATTTCCCTTTTATTTCTCTTCTACATAATGTGGAAAAAGTCCGCCCCTCGAGCTCCATTCAATTGAATACAGTCAGACTTTGATCGCTGGGCTGTACTTTCAGCAACATTTTAATCACAGACCTTAAAGGAGAACTGCAGTATTTTCAACATTAAGCCTCTTTTATGAGTCCCCCCTCAACGCTTTTTTTAATTTTACTGCTGTCTCCTAGCCTGGCTGACGCGTCCACAATCTCGATGAGATGGTGGTCTGGGAACTACTAGGTGTGCATTTTCTCGTATTTGAGGCGTGGTTTACGAATGCCTAGAGCCGTTTATTGGGCGCTACGAATGTCTATCAAATGGCGTCTGGTTCTTCCCATGCTGCTTTGCGCGCGATTCATAATTTGGCAGCTCGTTCATGCTCGCACTATTTTCTTAGCGGTGGCGGAGTAATATCAACGAACACCCAGTACAAAATGTCAAATAAAACACGACAGAAGCAATTTTTCGCAACGAAAATTTGATATGGATTACCAGTGCACACCAGTAACCACTCCGGTGAGTTGATGATTTTGAAAACGGACGTTTCTGGTGCTTTTACGGACCTTTTTGGACATGCACAAGACTTGCCGTTCTGAAGCAGGTTGAGATGAATCAAAATTAGGCAAATACCGGAGACAGCAGTAAAATTCAAAAAAGCGGTGAGGGGGGTTCTAAAACATTGCAGACGACTCAGAAAAGAGGCTTAATGTTGAAAATACCGCAGTTCTCCTTTAACAGTGTCCATAGTTATTTAGTGGTAAACTCAGGTAAGTGTGTGCTGAAGAGATCCACCATCGATTTTCAGAAGTGTTCTTAGTCAAGTCAACCATTTTGAAAGAGTTTTGTACATCAAGTATTCTCATAGATCATTCAAATGTATTTCCAGCACGCTTTGCTGCTAGATGTGCCGAAAACATTCTCAGTAAGTCTAAGGTTCGCAGGTGAATCACATTAACAATAATGGGGCATTTTTGTACATCTTTATACTATCGTTATTAAAGAACTCAAGGTAGACCACTCTTTCTTGGCAGCGAAATTACTTTGACGTCTGATAGGTGGCAAAAGTGTGACTAATTCTAAAAGATTATTCATTTGTGAGACTGTGCTATCCTCATTAAAAAACCTGCTTGATATATATCCAGGATCTAGTTTGATGGGATTTCTATTTTCATCTCTAAGAGGGTACAAGACAAATGTTTTAACACAAAAGAGAGAAAGAATTAGAGGGAGGAAGGATGTGCGTGTCAGTGAGTGAGTTGATTAAAAATGGAAGCATCTCTCCCTGGCCTTGGTGTTGTCATTCGATCCACTCGTGGAGCCGTCTGCACACACTACAGCATTACCTCAGACTGGAGGGGCTTGGGTTTCTCTTGAGTGGACACCAGGCAGGACAAATGGAGTCTGGACCATTCATAGTACAGCTCTTTCTTCCCCATTCGTATTTGCATCATTGAGAACAGTCATTTAAGCTGAAGCTGAAGAAAAAGCATCTGGTTCTCTATTCCCTCAGATTCAGAAATACCAATGGCAGTGAAATAACTGTAGCTATGATAACCTCATGATTTATTTTCCAAAAATGTATTGATGTAGTCTGAAAATCGACTTGCAGACCTACACATTGCTGACAAGATGTTCCACTTGTATTGGGTATTGCATCGTCATGCAGGAGATAATAAAGGTTGATAATGAAAAAAACCTACTATTCTTAATTAGTGTTTTGAGATAAATATACTATTTTATTTTGCATTGATGCGAATAAATAAATGAAAAGCTTTGTAGTTCACTGTGGTAGATGACGTACTGTATCTCTACCAAGTCTCAGCTGGTGTATTTTCAATCTGCGACGCTGTCGACAAGCGAACCTTATGTAAAGTAAATGAATACTTTGAAAAATGGTGAACACAACCTAATGCGCAACTAATTTTGCTTTAATCCAGCAGCCATTATAAACAGCAGAAAAACAATGTGCATGGTCCAGTTGTAACATTGCACATTCAAGTAAAGAAAATGAAACCTGAATGAGCTTACAAACGGACAATTGATTTCCTGTCGGCTGAACCACACATCACTCCAGGCTACATGTAAGTAGGCTATGGCTCAAATCTCTAATGTTGCAAAATAGCACCAAGTTTGGTTTATTCAAGCTGTAGATCCCCCCCCCCCTCCCTTCAAATTGTACACCAGCACCACCAAAGCATCTGTTTGCTCAAGGGTTAAGCCGAATACCATGTCACCTGGTTGCCATGGCAACAGTGTGTAAAGAGATCCAGCTTCTGTGTTATGACGAGCCCTAGTGGATTTGGCTTTAAGGACAATTACCCTTTTCATGTGCTTGTGCTCAGTCTGTTTTTCTCTTTTCTCTTACAGCTAAATGTTTTCCTTTTATGTCTCTCCCATTGTTCCATTTTAGCTCCAATCAGCAAGCAAATTTCAATGAATGAGTCCAACAGCAGGGACAGTTTGTTAGTTATTGACCAGGTAATGGTTCAAGTATGACATCCATTTCCTGATTCAAGATATCATCCTAAAAAAGTATTCCTGCAATTCACGTCAATAGTCTGACCTTTTGTGACGTGGGGAAAAAGGAAAAAATACTTCCAAACTTTCAATTTACTCTGGATTAATGCTTTTTTTCTGACTTAAAACAGACACTGTTATACTGAGGAAGTTATCATTTACTTCCTTATTGTAAAATTCATAGCAATTCTTTTGTGGTACATTATAATTCATAAGGTAACACTGTGTCATCTCAAGCAAGTGAAACTCAAGGGAAGTGATAGTAGCGAAGACTTTTTAGAAAAAAGACGCTTCCTCTTGATAATGACTGCATCTTAGTTAAAAAGATCTGACCAATTGGCTGTTGGTTCCACAGAAGATTTCTAAACATACAGTGTAACTCTGTGTGTACACGCAGTCTTAGTGCTTGAACTTGATCGTCACTGATTCAGACCTATTCCAGTGCTGACTGGTAAACCTTTCGAGTGTCTTTTATCAGATAAAATGATTACAAGAAAGATTAATCCAAAGCCAAACATGCTATTAAAGAGTAACAAATTTGAGATTGTTTGCAACAAATTAGTGAAATAGTAACAACGCAATACTTATTGGGGGGGGTTCCTCATGAGAGCCATGTAACGTGCTGCAGCTGCTTTGTATATTCAGCCCTGTCTTCGTCACTGCTAATAGATAGAGCTAATGGAAACTCTTGTGAATTAAAACCCATTACTAAGTGTTGTTGGGACTGCTTTTCTGTGCACATGGTATGAAAACGGTTCAAGATACTTCTTGTCTTTGGCTACAATAGGTGGTGATATGTCCCCTTTCAGCTTGTTCTTTTTCCAGTTGACTTATTTCTCTTTACCAACTAAATCATTGACCTACAGTTTACCCACAGTGGTAACTTTCCCGGGTGTGTTAGTTTGACTAACAAATTCTGATTTGTACGATTCTAGCCGGACTAACATGTTTGATTTTTTTCTAATTCCAGGAAAAAGTGTTGTCTTGGTATCCGTCATTGCAGAGTTTGTAACAAAAAATCAGCTACGAGCTGCAGGCAACAAACTAGTAACTGTGTGGAGGTGGATGTGTGGTTTCTGGAAAGGTCCCAATACTAAACAAGATCAGATAACTGTGAAGTCACTGTTGAGTTGACAGAAGCTGAGGAGTTGATTTCAACCTTGCACTGTCCAGGGTGCCTCTTAATTTATCATCTTTGTACAAATTCCTTTTTTAAATATTTCTTTGAAGATGGGCATGAAATAAATGAGAGTTAAGGCGTGCAGGTGGTGGGAAAGTTTCAAATATCAAAACAAATGACAGTAAATACTGCATACAGGAGTCTTAATGTGATGCGCAGTGGAGCATAATGAGGCATTTCCTTGTATCACATCTGAATTACTGGAATAAAATCACATTTGAATGGCAGTGGTGTCATTTCGTTTCCAAATTAGGTTATCAATTGGATTTACAGGAAGGTAACATAAGGAAAAAGCAGCACTCTGAAATACTTTTAAGATAAAACAGAAAGACTAGTTCTGACTTTTTCTGGTAAAAGGCCACAGTTTTTTGATCATCCAAACAGTTTATGGGAAGCTCATGTTTTCAGGTTGTCTAAAGCACAAGAAAGAAAGAAAAAAAGAAACCTCAGTTTTTCTACACTCTTCCAGGAAGTAGTGAGAGGGGCTCTTTGACAGAACTCACCTGTGTCTAATTAACATAAAACCATGAGGTTTCCGTCTTTGATGTCCACAGCCTCAAATGTTTCAGTCTCACTTCCCACATTTTGCCTTGCAAATTTGACATTTTGCCTTCCCCTTTCCAGGTGAAGATAAAGACTTACACCAAACCTATGACAGATACTACTCAGTATGACATGCTTCCTAAACATGTCCTGTTTTATTTGAATCACGTGTAGGCGTCACCTCTTGGTTAATGTGTGATGAAATCATCACCTATGAAATGAAAATGATCACAAAGATTATAAAAAGGTCTTGACAGGAATAAAATGTGAAAGATTCCAAAAGGGTCATAAATGTATTCTCAGTATTTGTCACAGAATGTGCCTCTGTATTTAGTGAATTAGTGATTGAGTCAGCTATGGAAAGAATCTATGTTTGATCACAAAAATCTAAAATTAGTCAAACTCTCTTTGGTGGGCAACTCACTACCTGAGCTCCTGCATACATCTCACTTATCACAGTGAAATCTATACCGTCTAACAGGAACTGTGAGAACTCACTCACTTTGCCCACCGTAAAAGCGGTGGAATTTAGTCTGACTGGATGCTGTGTTTGTTTTTATCTGAGCAAACATGACAATTTGTGGTAATGGATGCAGAGTTTAGAGGAAACTCATCACGGGTGGGCCTGGGGTGGTGGGAGAGCATCATGACCACATCTGAAACTCAGGGGTCCCAGCTGTATCACTTCCAATCACTGCTATGGGGTAATATGGGAAGGGGAGGGGGTGGGTTTTATTCTCTCACACCATGAAAGAGAGATTGAGACATGAACTCTTCTTGTACATTTCAACAGCACAGTTTATTAGAATTAGCCACAGGTTTCAAGAAGTCAATACGACAAAAAGGACACCAGGCTTGCTGAAACAAATAAATTCCACATTGATGATTCAGATGTTTATCCGAGTTACTTGATTCCTCTTTCCCAAACCACTTTTATCTTGAGAGAAACACTATTTTCATAGATTTTCATAAATTTGAGAGATTATTTATTTCTTGTAAATGATTCACGGACAGTAGCTCAGGCTGACAATAGGACAGTGTGTACCTCGTCAGAGGAAGTGGGTGTGAGGTTTGAGCAGTTTTCTTTCTTTGCTAAAACTTGAAATCAGTGTGTCAGTAACCTGTATAAGCTTTTAGAGTAAAGTCAAACTGGAGCGGGGAAACAGAGAACAGATCAAGTGGGGGAAGACAGAGGGGGCCTGCCATGCCCACACGTATAGCTGGTGTAAGTGTTGAGAATTTAAAAAGGGAACAAGAGAGACAGGTTAAGAAGAGGTAGGACCATTTTGCATAATATGTGGTTGTATTTGCTCAAGTCACACAGGTTGTGACCAACATCTAAAGGGTTTCCTGATACGGCACTGGATGAGTCACACTTCTCAGAGACTACAATCAGTTCCTTGAATCGTTACTAAGAGAGCAACTCCCCTCCCCTCCCTTTTCTCCTCCCATTCTTCTATCTATGATAGTCATTTTGTCATTCATATGACAGCTTTGTCTCATTCATCACAAGCTGTTCTAATAGCTGCTCAGCCTTCATGTTACAAAGAAAGTTTATGCGGCTCTTTTATACAACTTTTAACAAACTCACTTGTTCATTGTCTTTCGCTAAAGTCACATGTGTGTATAGTTTTTTTGCACTGATTTATAAAAAAGATTTTGAGCCCAATGTGTTTTGATATTAAAAAAAGTCTATGTTGTATCTATCTCATGGACCAGCTCATACTATGAAAAAGAATAACTGGTGTAATGATAAAAGGGAGGTAGATACTATCACACAAAGGCACCAAACTTCATGGTAAGATCCTCATAAACAACTGTCCTACATTCTGCTTCATAAGAATCAGTCGTCCTCCACAGAATCCTTTTTTGGCAGAACGACTGAATTTCATCAGAACTGAAATGATGTGCCCGCTGCACATCATTTCAGTTCAACATAACACAATTGTCTATTTCCAGTTAATTGCAGCTTCAGCAATTCTGTGTGGCTGTTGCAAAATGTTTAGCCACCTTTCAACACATCAACTCTCCTCAAAATGATTAGTTTCCTGTCTCAGTGTGAAAAAGCTCTAAAAAACACAAACCTCACAATGCCTGCAGCACATGATCATTGATAGCATATCTATCAGTAATAATAGCTGATGGTTTACCCATCCTGTAGCTGCTGTAAACCGTTCATTTATAATTTTCAAGCTACTTCACTGCCGCTACGTCACTGTCTCATACTCAGTAGATAGAACTATTTCAGCACTTCCTTGCATGTAAATTGAGCAACCGTGTATTTCTGGTTAGAGATATTTTGCAAGTGTGTTATGCACAATATAACATCTTGACTATGACTAATTCAGTTTGAAGCAATTTTTTTATCCTTTTTTGGACAGTGTTGCAACCGCTCCATTAGTGCTCATCTCCCTGAATTTGTACTTCCCAGATGGAAAGTCATTATAACCAAAGGGTAAGATATAAGAAACCACAACTAACCCAGGAAACCCGTAAAGTTACCTTTTGGGTATAAAGACAAACTATTACAAAACATTTTTTACAAAAAATGCATCAAGGCAGGATATGAGTCTGTGTGCTTATGGATGATGGGAACAGTGATCTATCCCAGATTACAGTAACTAGTGTGTACAGAGTGACTCAACCTGCATGAACAAACCCTAGAGTCACCCTTGATCCTTCAAAGGTTTTACGAGGTATTCCACTGCACTAGATGAGACTGTTGTTTTGTATTTCCTATTTATGGCCATTTATCCAGCCTGGACATTGATAAAAGTATTCTTAGTAACTCATAAACTCACACTGGTATTTTGTGTGTGTTGATTTCTGATGAATGCCCCACAAAAAAAGGTTTTGTGTCTCAAAGAAACACGTTTGAGCATCTGTAACCGGATGTACTGGATGGGAGCAAGGGTGCAATAATGGGGCCAGGACAATGGGGGAGCTATGGGATTTGCTGCTGAGAAATACTGGGTTCATGGGGAGAAGAAGAGGAACCTTTAAAAGCTGGGCCTGTTGAGAGCCTGCGGCCTTGGTCTCCTTTGTGTCAGCAGTGGGTAAAGTGGATGGTGTTCAGTTGAGTTTTCTGGTTTGCGTTGCATTTGCTTTAACAAGAGCTTAGTGTAGTGGTTAGTCGAGTGCCGTCATGGAGGGATAGAACAGCCTTGAGCTCCGGTCTCCTTCCATATGATTTTTGCTGTGTTTATTTGGTTTGCTTTGTGTTGGTTTTGTTTGGTTGTCCAGGCCAGGGCGGCCGACCTGTGCTGGAATGCTGCACACCTTCTGCCTTCCCCGAGTGGCTCAGCCCGAGGTCCAGTAGTTTCTGCTTCATGGTGATTTGTGGTGGCCTTTGCCTTTTTAACATAGTGCTAGGACTAAACTTAATAAAGTAATAATGCTTCTTAACTGTTTTAATGTTAATGAACTTTACCAGTTGCTGGGGATTGCGGGCTGTAGCCACTGTGTGCACCTACTACTGGGCCTTTTTGTGTGACAATTGACTTGTGGGTAGCCATTAGTAGTTATTGAGCGCCATGTTTGAATTTAGGTGTAATGCTTGCAGTGGTGTCATTTGTGAACCTGAGATATCTATGTACTTTGAACTTTGTGGTTTGCACTCTCCGTTTGGAGTTTATTTATTCCCTGTTACTGACTTGGTGTTTTATCTATTTAAGGTCCCAGTGGTGGGTGGCAACCTCTGACTCCTCCTTCCTCTCATGAGCTTGGTTCTAAATAAATTGTAAACCTTTGGACACTTGACTCTTCATTGTCTTACGTTGGACGACAGAATCTGGTTACACATCTACTACACTCAAAAATGATCTTATCATTAGTTAATGAAGTGGAAGATGAGATCTCAAAAGGCAAAAATGTGAAGATTAAATATTCTTTTTTTAATATTTCAAGTAAGTCTGTTGTTGATACTTTCGAGCCAATGGCACTAATACCTTTTGTATGGCATGTTGATCTAATTAAATACCTGCAACTTCTCCAAGCAGACGTCTCTAAAGAAGCTGATGATCATAAAATGATGATGTCTACAACAGAGTAGTAATCCTCAACATACCTCAAAATCCCCAACAGACTAACTCAAGAGATACAGTCTGAAGGTTTAACCATCCATCACTGCCCAAAACCTAAATGTAATTGAAACTCAATAGACTGTCAGTGCGTGCAAGGCAGCCTAGAATTTCACAAAACTGGAGGGCTTTTGTCGGAAGAATGGGAAAAATTCCCCTAAACAAGAACTGAAAGACTATCAGCTGGCAACAGAAAGCAAGGAGGGTGTGACTGTGTTGGAAAGCTTTTAAAAGATGGAAATAAAAACATAAAAACAGTAATTTGAATAGAATATTAAAGAAATGTGTAGTTTTTAATGTTATGTCATCAGGAAATAAGGTCAACTTTTCACTTCTCTATGAAATAACATCGTTTTTACACCAGGGGTGTCCTAACTTCTGCACGTCACTGTACTTCTCTACTGGAATGTACAGGCAAAAGCAGCTGGAACAAACACAAATACCCCTTTAAAAGCCAGCAGCAGGATAAGTAAGGTTGGGCTGTTATGATAGTGATAAATTTAAATATAGATAATGTGATAGCTTCCCCTGAAAAGACCTCCAAATAACCAAGTCGGACAGACGAGGAGAAAAAAATTCACATATTCAAGTTTCTGCCTCAAATCTTAATATTTTAAACTTATGAGTCAGCCCTGTAAAAATGAGCCTGCCTGCGTGTTTCCTGCACTCTGTTAACCTGTGAGCTCATTTTGCTTGACTTTGTGTTTACTTACCATCACAGACATGGAGAGAGTATTCGGCAAAGTTTGGATATCCAGTGCACATCGCTGGAGCTCCATGAGTTTTCTTTTCTCTCAGTCTGTTACTTAGCAACATTTTGGACTGTCACAGTCCTGACCTGACCCTTACTATTTCCAGCACTATGAGTCAGATAAGTTTCGCTGTGATTAGTATTTTTTCCAAGAGGAGTCACAGGACCAGTATTCTCATCTAAACTTCTCTTTTCTTCTTAAACTCCACTCAAACAAGTCATATCTCATTTCTTTGGGGCCCACTTTCCCCTTGAGAGGAGGATAAAACCTTGGAAGCTAGCTTTCACCATGAGCTTAAAATTGTTCCAAAAAATTCCTGTCCATGCTCCCTCAACAGCAAAAAATCTCATTCTGCGTCTGTTGAGAATTTATTTGTTATGAAGAGAATTTATTTAGAACAGATGATTAAGGAATAGTTAAAAGCAACATTTAATAAGTTAGTTATGTCATAAGTAAGTGTTAAGAATAACAGTTCATGTGTCAGATATGGGATTAGATTAAAAAGAGACTTTAGGTCATTTAAGTTGGGATATACTTAGGAAATGGACTTCATTACCCATGGGACATGGTGCGTGTTACGTTATACACGCAGTGCTTAAGGTCGGGCAGCGGCCATTTTTTATGTTGTTAAGGATGCTGACAATTCAAGCCAACCACTCGCTGTATATGTTAAGTTCTTTATTACAGTAAACATTTGAAACGAACGGACGTCTCCCTTCGTTATTTTAGCCGCCATCAACATTATTCAGAACAGCGTCAGACATAAGGTCTATTATACAGCAAGATTAAAATCCACAACAAATTAAGTTGTTGATGATTTGACAACGGTTGGCCAAGATGGAAAAAAAGTAGCCACGCTATTATCAGCTGTGTATAAAAAGTCTCAATCCAGCAGATATTGATGTCTTAAAAACCTATCTGTTCCTTTAAATTGTACAAGTTGAAGTTTTTGCCATTGAAAACTCTCAAGGCTTTCAAAAGGTTTGGGTATACATTATTCCTTGTTCTGTAAATTGGGACACGTGAATATGCAAATATTTCTCTCCTGACATCTTTGCCAGCTGGCAGGAGCAAATGTCTGCCAAGCTTGCTCAAGTTTGGGCAGCTACAGTGCCACAGATATTTGAAAGCAGCTTCACTGCCTTGTGGGTTATAGATGTTATAAACATCTATAACCTAGAGCAAACATTCAAGACATTCTGTCAATTCAAACTTTCTCTCTGAACGAGCAGTGTACTCATAAATAAAGCTGAAATCACCCCACAGACATTGTCTGTAAGGGGGTGGTGCTTATAAAAACAAGATTTTATTGGAGCAAAGCAGAGGGCTTGCAATACTTTTAAATGGGTCATGGCTTAAAACTTAGCCTTAATTGGTTTCACTGCCTCACAACAGAACAGGAAAATATGTAAATAAGAGCAATTTTATTAGAAATTCAGCTTTATTACGAGAAAATGGAAAAGGGCCAGCACAAAGCAGAATGCGAAATATGGCATGATGCCATCATTGACAATCATTTTGGTTTTGATATAAAGAGCTCTACATGGGCAAGCACCAACAGCACCTCATGACTTTTATTCTAACAACATTTTGCAACATTAAGCAACTCTTGTCGCAGACCTTAGCTCCATTAGAAATAGAAAGCTGCCCCGAGCTGGGCCAAAGAATTGTGCTAGCGTAGCCAGGCGGAGCCTCCTGCAAGCCCTTGCTTGCTCTAGCTAGGCCATTTATCAGATCCTCAAAGCAAATTAAAAACAACTTTTCAATTCTACCCAGCAGATAGTCAGAATTGGTTGTTTCAGTCTTTTACATGGAACATCATGAGAGCTTGAATAAGGGCAACTGAATTTCTTGTTGGATCTTGAAGACATTTCATCAATGTTTCTGTGGCTCAGTGGTGAGAGTGGGCAGTCCAATAACCTGAAGGTTGGCAGTTCAATTCTCAACTCTCACTGCTCAAGATTTGTGAACTGACCGCTAGAGGAGTGGCAGTTTGCCACGGCTTATGTGCCCTTGAGCAAGATTAATTCATTTGTCTGCACTGTTGATCCTTCAGTTTTGTGTTGCATATTCCAAGAAGGATTACAAGTACAACACCACAGCATTTTTTTCAGCATTTTTTCATACAAAAACAGGGGGATATATCTGCAAATGCCTTTGTTGTGACTTATTGTGCTGCACCAAGAAGAAGCTCCAGCTTGTCCTCCTATGTCCAAAATTATGATGCCACAAAAAAAAAAAAAAAGCACAATTTAACACTCACATTCCCAATAAACAGCAGATTGAAAACCTGTCGGATCAGATAAGAGTATCAATAGCCTGACGCAACAGTTGAATAATCTTTTTAACAAAACTGTCTCTCTTTAACTTCTAGCGATTTAAGCACAGTTTAGGAACAAAGTACAAGCAAAAGAAGAAAATGATAGAAATTTTGCTATCAAAAAACAGTAGTCCCCTGTGACAGGACTTCCATTGTTTCTAGTTGTGCAACCCCATTTCCTCAGTTTCCATGCTTTGTTCAGTTTTCTTGTTATGCACATGAACTGTTGGAAAGATTTCTCAATAAAACATATTGTTTGATGTCAAAACAGTGACAATCTGTCCAGTTACGGTTTGCAAAGCATTTTCTGCTCACAGACTAATAGTTCACTCCTATTATTTGCCGTTTTCTCTGCTTCATTTTGTTTTGGTTATTTTTCAGTTGGAATTCCAGTTACTGATTGTACTCTTTGCTGACGCACCATCCCGGTACTCATCAGGGTCACAAAGGATCATCCCGAGTCACTTGATAAGCTCAGTTCCAGGAAAGACTTTTTGACTGAGCTCACATTTCAGCTTTTTGATCTCATACTATGAAAACTCTTTGTCTACTATCTAGTACCCATGCACACAGACACACAAGCACACACATTCTCACACACACACACACACACACACACACCAATTTGCAGCCTTGTTCTTTATCTCTCTGATTATTATCCGCTTTCAAAACAGATTCTATGTGAAAATAATGCTAAAGATCTCCTGTTTTAAGAGCTGCTTGACTGCACTCTGGGATTTGAAGAATAATTGTTTTCTTTTGGTTTTGTTTTTTTTCAAGTTATTCATGATTTTGGGACAGATATATGCACAGATATTGCCAGCCATTTAATGAACAGCCACCTCTATCAGGAAGATAGAGAGTAAGCTATTTCTACCAGGAACACTCTGCTGACACCGGAATTTGCAAGTACATCAGGGTGTTATCAATGCGTTTCCAGACAAGCATTACATAAAGCACAAGTCACCTGATAAGAACATAGTTAAGCATGAGGAGGCTAATTCATAGGAAAATTCACTCCGAATACTGTTGTGTTTATTACATGCCATATACAGAGATCTTGTTAACTGTGCCATGGTGTGCCAGGAAAGAGCAGGTGTTCTGCCAGGTCACCATACATACTAAAGTGTGTTGGCCGCTTGAAAGCTTGCAGCCATCTGCCAGATGGTATCAGCTGTGGATATGGTGCTATAGTGAATATTTACAATAAGACTGTGTGAGACTGCTTTGATGAACTTAAACAACCATGTTATTCAACGTGTGGAAGCTAATCATACAGTCCAGCAATGAGTGGCATAAAAGTCTCTTTTTATTTGGTCTTTTTTTTCATGGTTCATGGCACAGAGGAATAACATAATATATATGAAAAGATATATAAAGTGGCTTGCAAAATTATTCATCCCAGTTTCTTTAGTTTACATGTCATTTTTAATGTTTTTTGGGGATTTTATGTAAAAACAAAAGTCACCTTCCAAAGTCACTAAAGAGTCCTATGATCTTAGTATATATAAACCTGTTCAGAAAGGCCCTAGTGTCTGTATTACCACTAAGCTGGTGACACCATGAAGACCAAGGAACTCTCCAAACAGGTAAGGGACAAAGTTGTGTAGAAGTACAAATCAGGGTTGGATCATAAATTTTTTTTAAAAAACACGTTAGCAACCCTATGGTGGCGGAGCACTTCTTATCTCTTTTAAGTATTTAAAAATTGTCTTTCTTTTTATTTCCCCACACATTTGGATCATTTCTGGTAGATTTCTTTGATCCAAAATCCCCCCCAAAACATCCACTTATATTACAGGTTGTAACACAAAAAAAAGAGAAAAAACACATGGAGGGGGGTTATTATTTTGCAAGCCAATGTAGTCACTGATCAGGAATGACACCATACGCAAGTTGCTGTTCAAATGTAGCATATCTAAACGGACTGATCAGAACAGCACATTCAGGCACATTGAAAGTAACAGAGGATGCAGATAAATCTATCTGTAAATGTTATACAGGCCCTAACAGCATGAGTAAACCTCAGAGGTTACTTCTGAGGAACAAGCCTGTGTGGCTGCCAGCTGCTGCTTTCATTTTGGTGGTACAGTCAGACAGCTGTAGGTGTGTTAGATTCTCATTTAGGGTGGTGTGGGAGGTGTTGAATGTCAATCGGCACGGGATCTGCACTTTGAGTTTAGACTCGTGAAAAATAAGAGGAAATTCTCGAAAAACTCAGATAATTACTTAACTACTTTTTAGCTTAGCGATTCTTGTGAAACAATGTAGTTTCTGAAGAAAATGGGAAGTGCTGGGTTCTCTGGCTCTGCTTTAAAGTGTGATGGTTTGAAATTTTGGGCACACGCAATGTCATTACAAACTGAATAATGAGAACTAGATCTCTTCTGTCTATAATTATTAAGATTTGATGACCATTTGATGTCAATGTAAGCAGCAGCTATGATGAACTTTTGTTCCATAAATTAATACATCTATATCTACAGTACACATTTCCTTGTTGTGACAACTAGTTCTGTTTATTTCAATTAATTGAGTGTGAGCAACAGCTTACCGCATTTACCAACACAGCGCAACACAGTTCAAGCTTCCTGATACAACAAAGACACACCCTGTTCCAATAAGAGTGACATACAAACCCTCTCAGTGTTGTTATGTAATTGTCCAAGTATGTCATAAAAATATGGCGAACATTTCCATTATGAACTTGACCTTTTTCATTCCCAAGTGTCTTACGCTATCAAAATGTATTTTCAGTCTTTCCTCAACAGATGCTACAGCAGAGCGAGATTAAATAGCTTGAATGTATGATACTTGTTTGAAGCAATTCCCCATCAGATAAGCTGATCAGGAAGTGAGTCAGGGTATCCCCAGAGCAGACAACAGCAACAAACTCATTAGAAACCACACAGTTTTCCATCTTACTTCATCTGTTGACTTTTGCTAGATCGTTGATTAGATTTGTTCATGTAGCTTGTAAGGCCGTACCGTGTAAGTGTTTTTTTTTCTTCTTTTTCTGCACTGTTACTAATAACAACTGTGTTTGCACAGTGTATCAAAGGAACTTGTGCACCACTAGTCCACCTGTCATACATCATTTCACTTTGGGGCAGCCTTCTGCCACAATAGTTGATTCACGTGGCAGTGAATCAGAGGGTGTTTCCCAATAGTGCAAGAGAGCTGTTTGGGATTTCTTTTCAGCTGACATGTTTCTATTTAGCACATGCCTGGCAATGACAACTAACTGCAAATTGGTTTTCTGTAAAGAAGAACATATCTGTGAACTGGGAGTAATGATATAACCTCAGGACTTTCATTAAATCAATTCAAAACTGGAGGGGCAAAACATTTTTATCATAAATCATCTTACCAAGAAACACAATCCTGTTTTTTTAACTTCTTTTAACACCTGCAGATTAGCAGGGACAACTAGAGTTCTGCTGCAGAGTTCCCACAGAGAGGCATATCTAATTGTTGCCTTTGTGCAAGTTAGAATAGTCATAGGTAATAAAAGGTTTGGATCATGGGTTGAATTACCAAGGAACTTCAAACTGGCTTCTCGTATTTGTGCGACTGGTTTTCACTAAATTGCAGGAAGATGTTCACCCAGCAGTAGAAATGGAATTCAATGCAAAATAAAGGCATACTTTTAGCTTCTAATAAGCCAACATTGTTCAGTATTTCTTAACGAGCTGGATGTTACAGGTTGTATTGAAAAAGATTATTTCTAATAGTTGTGGATTTCACAACAAACTTGTCCATTCGTTCAACCATAATCTGTGAAGCTAACTTTAGAGTTTAGCTGGTTGTGTTCTTCCTTGTGCATTTGTCCTTAGATGACGTGATTTGCTGAAAAGGTTGTTGCCATTCTGAGAGCCGCAAGCGATGTTCATGCACATTTCCATTCATCACTGTCAGTGGCTTATAAACAAGATCTCAGTTTGCCGTATTCTCACATCCGACTTCATCTGTTTCTTTTGACTTTTACTCTACTTAAAAAACATCCTTCTTAGAAGAAAAGCAGAGCAGAGATGATAACATTCTGCCCAAAAGCTGCTGAAGTGATGTGGGGTTCAGGATCAAAGAATAACCTGAAGACAGTGGTGCAGGTTTATAGTATCAGAACTTCCAGGAAGGGGAGTAGAGCACAGGGAAGTGGATTGCTAGCAGTAAATCTGGAGATTTGGAGGAGGAACAGGGTGAGTGTGTTCGAGAAGAGACTCAGTAGGAGGGATTTGCGGTTTGTGATGACTCATAGCTTCTCCCTGGTTGGCTCAGGCATCTGGAGCTCATTGAGTACAGCTCCATGGAAACCAGCAGTTGCGGAATTGTAAACAGATTGAGAGACTGGAAAGAAGAGCGGGAATCGGGCTTTCACTGTGTCTCCACAATGTAGCCAAGGGCTCCACACCAGCAAAACATGCGTTTGCTGAGGTCAAAGAGAACAAATTAGGTTGAATATTTTCCCCTCCCTCCCACACACAAACAAACATTATTGTTTTGAGGCTAGAGGATCCTAATACAAGACCAAAAAAAAGACTTTAACGGCGTTAAAGCAAAGTAGAAGCAACTTTATCACACACAACAACCAAAGCAGGCAGATAGACTATTTATATCCAAAAGTGTTCAGATCCAAAAAGCTAACAAAAACCGGAGAGATGATCACAGGCAATGGCATGGCATGTGAGCACAAGTAGGGAAAATTAGTAAAGGTAACAGACGAACAAAGGCTGGAGAGGCCCTCCACCTTCCCATAGGCAGCAACAAAGCACTACTTAAAATCTGAGGATGATTGTGATTCACACTCCTTTACCTTTTAACCCTTTCAAGTAAAAAAAGGAACCATCTGTACATACTGTAACCGTGACTGGTTCACACAGCTAAAACTATTAGATGACTGGTCCTGACGCAGGGAAGGAATAGTGGTTAACTTGTTAAGTATTCTGTTAAATCATTGGCAAGTCAATGACATTTCAGTGATTGCATGTCCCAAAAAAATGTCAATTTTGTGTCTGTAAATATGGTCAGTTTCAAGTTAAAGTTTAACAAACACAAACTGGACACAACAGGTTGCTGCCCACTGCCAGCCGTTTTGCCAGTAGGCCAATGGCGGTTAACAGACTAAATATTGACCAATTCCTATGTTAGGCTGATATATCTGTGCATCCTTAATAAAAACACCAAACGACAACATGCCCTGCTTTCTCTATATTGTAGGAAATTTCGCTTTATTTAGTTTTAAAATGTGTGGCCAGTGTTGATTCAGCACCTATGTCGTCAGCTTTCTGTTATGTCAGGACCTACACCAGTTATCAAAACTGACACACGGTAGCAAGTACAGAGAGATTTTTTTCCCCTTTTCAGTGGTTGTTTTCACTTATAACCTCTTATTAGATTTCACTCAGACCCACATAGGAGAGTACAAACTGTGCTTGAAAGAAAAAAAAAAGAAAAAAGGTATTCATTATTAACTATTACAAGTAGATCAGCTGAAGTGAAATGACCTGTGCATGCTGCACCTAAAGCTGTGCAATCTGAAATAGAAAATAATACAGCAAACATGTCACAGCTTGCTATCCTGATTTCATTTGTACTTCAGTGGAAGTGCTCATTTCACCTGGTACATTAGAGCCTAAAACTCTGAAGTTCTCAAAATTCAGCCCTCATCTTGTAATTACAGAGTTCCTTGTGTGGATGGATTTTCCCAGCAGAGGGTTATGTTTATCATCCATCTAACATGACTATAAACACGTTATTGCACCATAATAAATCAGTGTGGCTGAACTTTGAGACTTTGCGCTAAGCTATCATATTTCCCACTTTAAAAAAAAATCCATATCTTTTTACAGAAGTAATTTCAGAATTATTAGACCAACTTTCATTTAAAAGTAAAATACTTTCAACATATTGAATGGAAATGTCATCTTGAAAAACTCCTGTGTCACTTGAAATGCAAAAAAACTGTTTTTCACACATCAAATTGACACATTCTTGAAGCATACATCTAACATACCTCCACTTGTTCCAAAAGGGCTCATATATATGTATTTTTTACATTTTTTTCCCAACTGTGTAAAAGGTTGCAGCTGCTGCCTCAGAGCTTGTTCTGTAGAATCACATGACCAGACACTACCAGAGAATTTCTCCAGAATGACACGTACAGTCGGCGAACCATAATAGCCTTCCACAGAAGAGCAGACTGATTTCAAACACTAAAATATCACTAGACATTTACAGAGTTGATTGTACCTCTCTGATATTATATTAAAACATGACCAGAGTTGAGATCAAAGACGGTTAATTTTTTAACACAAACAACAATCATGTAAAATGGTTGTTTGTGTTGTTTGTATTGCTGTCTCATCGACGCGGATTCTTTCACAAAGTGTGTATACAGGGCTCTCAGACTTACTGAGAAATAAAGATAATCCGATGCAGTTTTGCAGCAGCCTGCACTTATTTGGTTATATTGGACTGTAATCATGTGTATTCCACTCTACACACACCCAGCTTCAATATAAACTTGCCTCTTTGAAGTTAAGCAGAAAAACGATTTAGAACATGTCAAGCTCCGGGGAATGCATTCTAACGAAAAAATGTTTTGGAATATCATAT
The DNA here is from genome assembly GCF_027942865.1 of Odontesthes bonariensis. NCBI lineage: Eukaryota > Metazoa > Chordata > Actinopteri > Atheriniformes > Atherinopsidae > Odontesthes > Odontesthes bonariensis. The sequence continues at coordinate 14,399,743 of NC_134526.1, forward strand.
TTACAGGCAAAGCAAATCATGTTCAAAATTTGTCTTGCAATTTTCTCTGAGAAATGAACTGCTATTTTATGAATTGGCATGCATGTAGGATCTTACCCTTAAAAAAGACATTGCTCTGTGTAACACTTCACACAGCTAATAGCGCCTCAGAGACCCTTTCACGCTTCTGAAACCTCTTCACTGAGCCCCATTTGTGGAGGAATATGTTTAGAGCACTGTGGGAGCAGGTGAACAAGGAGCTCTTTCCTGTAATTGTGCTGTATACGTAGTTTATGGCAGATTCCCGTTCATCCAGCATTTTAAACCCTGGCTGTAAAAGCGCACATGTTCCTGGCCGCAGTCTTGTAACGTTGCTTTATAAATATTGTAGAGATGGGGAGCATGTGTGTTCACTGTGGTTGTGATACGGATGGTGAAAAAAAAGGGCATTGCAGATATCAAAATGATCAAACTGAGACTGGTCTAGCTTTGTCTTTCCTCAGTGTTGTTTTGAGGCCAACAGATGATGCATATATGAAAAAATAAAACTTTTTTTTTTACTGATGAAGGGAACAAAGAACAGAATGCGTATGTGCTACGCAAAGGTCATTTACACCACTGATAGGTCTCACTAAACTGTTTTAAGACATTTCTGGCAATGTGGAAAAGACAGTGTTGTGTATTTGATCAGAGCGCTATCAGGTTGAAATAACCAAATCAAAAGAAGATAGATAAACATATTTAGATATTCACACACTCGCTCTTACATTTGAAGACTTTAAAAACCAGAAAGCTTTCACAAAGGAAAGACTTAGAGCACAGGATGTGCTGCTCCAAAAATAACCTGAACTAACACACAAGCAGTAAAACCTTGATGTAAGTAGTTGTGCAGGGGAAAATGTTCCTGGTTAGAAGCTTTGTCTGTTGTCTCTGTCGGCAGAGTAGAGGTGAGCAGAGAGCATGTGAAGCATCTTGTCTTAATCATATGTACACAAAGTTCCAGAGAGCTTGTGTACACGAGAAGGTACAACACATAATAATAGTACAGTATGTTGTGTACCATGTGTCTTAATTCCTACGTACGGAGGCGCATTTGTTTATATTTTTTCACTTGAATGACGATTAAGTACTGCAGGGAACATTTCTGAGAATCTGAACACTCGTCACAGCCATTCATGTCAAAAGTCAGACATTGTGTTCGTTCATGTATGAGCCTGTTAGGTCACACCAACACACCCACAAAGAATCCAGTGAGTCACAAGAACAAAGGACTCTGCTTGTACTTCTCTAGAAAACTACACCATTATGCGAAAATTCTGGTGTATTTTGTCTGAAGAGGCTTCTTTTTTTAGAGGAAGACATTTTTATTTTGAGGAAACAATAATTGGATGTGATCCAGCTTGTTTGAAGCTCTTATGTGAGACTATAATGTCTCCAGCGGAAACTTATCATTGAAACAGAAAGTTTACAGCTCTTGATGTCTGATAGTGAATAAAGGCATGTTTGTGTTGCATCTCTAAAACTGTAGAGTCACACATTGCTGTGGTTTCCCATCTGGGTATAAGGTGGCGCTTAGTAAGATTTAGGGGAAATCACAAACTCAAAACCGTGAACTTGTGGCCCGATGTCTGTAACAGGAGATTCCATGCATGTGTTTGAAATACAAAGTAACACAAAATAACTTGTTAGTCTTGAAAGGAGCACATGAAGAAATGAGATGTAATTTCATAGAAAAATAGCACTTTTTATTATAAATTAACAAAATGCGTATACAAATATAAATAAGTGTGCAGTTGAATCAGTCTACTTGCTTCATCAAATTTCTCTGATATCTTCAAGCATCCAAAGCCAGAGGTTTGGCTGGCAAAAATACATCTTTATAAAAGATAGCACAACAACAAGATTTCCCTTTTCAGTATGTAAACATGGTTTTAAAGAGAGTAAGACACATTTTCATGACTCTCCTTGTTGGGAAAAGACAGATACCAAATGTAATACATTCATTGGAGGGCACTGATGACCCTGTCTCTGCCACAAATACTTCTACGTATCTTGGATTTTAGTTCCTCACCACTGAGGCCACACAGGGGCTGACTCTATTGGCATAACTGGTACAATTTTCTCAAGCAAGGCCCTAAAGGATTCAGTCATGTTGGTCTTCCAACACAGTTGTCTAGTTATGGCACATTTGGCATATAAACCTTTCCTCTAAAGCAACTAATCAATGACACATCTTTCTTTCTTTCTGTACTCAAACAATTTTACAACCTTCAGATTACAACGTTCACTCCCTTTCTATCCTGGCTGTAGAGCAAATACAACCAGAAAGCCCCCTGTGTGTCCGCTTATTTGTTCTCTGACGTTTCCACTGTCTGTGAATTTCCGGGGAAGATTAGCTGGATATTCCAGGATGTGTGAAGCATGTGTCTAATACAGCCAAGATTATCACCCAGGAAATAAAGCCAGTCTGTTCCTAAGAGCCAGTCCAGCTCTACTTCATGAATAGTTGTCCAAGGCTTTGTGCGTGTGAGCTCGACGGGCTCGAGCATGTTGGTTAGCAGCAGCATCAGCAGCAGCAGAAGCAGCAAAGGGAATTGTGTGTCATCACACTGCAGACAGCTGTTTTTAGTGAACTGTACGTCATCAGAAAGGCAGTGGAGGACTGCAGAGTTGACCCTGTTTGCATATCCCAGATCACAGTGCTGCTTTCTTTATCCGAATGTTCACATCTCAGCAATACAAGTCTGCTCCTTTTCACAAGCTCAGTACTGGGTTTCATCCTGTCACCTCTGCTGCTTCTCTACTCCGCCGACACAGTGCATGTCCTCGGGTAGCTGCACTGGTACCATCCAGTTTCTTTGTTGCACTCATCAGTCCTTGCCCCTCCAAGAGCATCAGTTCAGTACATCTAGATAGAGGCATCATACTCCTGGAGTAACTCCTTAACAGAATGAGGAAGTTGATCTCTTTTAGAAGAAATGTCCACATGGCCGTTGACCGTTTTCCTGCTCAGGTGCTGCAGGGTGGACAGGCAATGGTAGAGGGGTTTGATTAGCTCAAGAGGGATCTTCTCGCCTCCAGAGTTAATGTAGTAGTCTGTGTTCTCCTTGCTGTGAGGCATGTAGTGTTGAACCAGCTTTAGGACACAGTCGAAATGAGGAACAGAGTTGATGTTTTTAGGGTCCGTCTGCAGGTAAAAAGAATTTGCATCGCACTGGATGCGAAGGTTCTTTGTGCCTGACGCTGTCTTGACGCAGAGGGTGAACAGGTGTCGGTTGTCCGAGCTGTCCCGGATGAGGAATGTGCCAGTGGGCTGAGCTACCAGCAGAGCATTAGCCTCCTTGCCGGTGATGGTGCTCCAGTAGAAGTCACTCTGCTGGAGCCTGTGAAGTGTGGCGAGGACCATTGTGTACTGCGACTTTGAGGTAAAAGTCTTGTAATGATAGGGCAGCCGCATTTTGGAGTCCAAGGGGCTGCTGCTCATTGCGGAGTCAAACTTGCTGTGAGTTACCATGGCGCTGTGCCCGCTCTTTGGGCAGCCTGGGGAGCACTGGGTGCTACACAGGCCAGAGGAGAACAGATGAGGTGAAGCAGAGGTTCAGAAGAGGAGCTCAGCTCTCGGTCTGTGAGGAGATGAAGCACCTGAGAAGGAAAAAAAAAGAGGAAAGTTAAGTTTAAAAGTCTAATCACAAAGTTTTATATATATAAAAAAAAGAAAATAATAAATAATTCAACCAATTAGAATAAAATACAAGAACCGTTTTCACTAGATCTGCTCTCAAAGTTCTCTGGTGATGATAAAAAAAAAAATTATGATCAAAAAAAAAAAGCCCTCCCATCTTTTATGGTTCAACTCTATTGTCTTGAACTCTAAAGTCTTGGTTTTGACTGCCTGCTTGACTACCATCTGAGTTGCAGCCATTTCGGGGAAACTTTTTTTTTTTTTGTGTAATCTGCCCTCGGGAATGAGCCACCACGGTCAGTTCCAGTAATGGCAGCGTAATCATCATTGCACAATTTGCATGTCACGACCGGGCAATTTAAACAATTTACCTCAGTTGAGGCAAACATTCAAGACGTGACTTACGCGTGTTTAAACTCCGGTTACACACTAACAATATAGCAAATCTGAACAAAGAGCGATCCTCACCTTCAAAGGCTGTCCAAACAAAGTTTTAAATCCAAAAATTCAGTCAGACAGAGAGCACTCAACAGTTGTCCTGCGTCTGATGGGACTGGAGAAAGTTTTTCCTCTAGAATTTCTCTTACAATAATCTTCAGAGTTGCAGTGTTGCTGCTCAGTTTGTAAAAGTCTGTGCGTCGCCCTACAGAGGAGAGAAATTTGAGTGAAGTGCGAGGCGGAAAGGACTCCTCTTATTTATCAGGCTCCTCCTCCTCTTTCCAGTAAAGCCTTTTTTTCCTCTCTCTCTTTTAAGATTCCTGCTATGAGAAGTGCCCTCCCCTCTTCCCCGTCAAATGAAGTTAAGCACAAGTTCCAAGCAACGGTTTTATTTACCTTTGGTAACTCAAACTCTGCTGCCTAAACACTTTTATGTGATAAATCAATAATTGAGGCACTAAGGCACATGATTACAGTTTGTGACGTTTTACAGTTCATGAATATGCGGCTCATTCTTTCTGTCTCGTCTGATTGCACTTCTGCTTTTACTGTGAACTATGAAGTAGTGATTCAGTCTTGGCTGTGACAATTTGTGTAATCAATTTCTCAGAAATTCGTAGTAACAGGATCATATGCTGACAGTTAATTCCCCCATAGAGGGCGCCAGATTGAGGGGAAATTGCAATAAGCACGTATCCAAGGGCAACGAGTTATTGTTTACTTGATGCTGCAAGGTTTTGTACATCTGCTTTTCCTTCAGTGTTTGGTCATACTTTATAACTGCTTTAAAACTCATATATTACTGTAAGATTTTTACGCACGCTCTCTAGGTTTCCACTTTGTTAGAAAGGCCGTTTCATATTAGAACATGTAGCTTTGTAACTCATGAAACATCAAACATGTTGCTGCAACACTAAAACATTTGCGTGAGTGGAAAATAACTTAATAGGAAATTGCAATACCAAAGCAGTTCTTTTGTAGTGTATTGCTTTACTGTTACCATCTGTCCCACGAAATGACCCCATGCAGAATTCACATTTTTCAGTTCAAACGTAGCATTTCATTGGACACTTTAGAATGCCACCTTATGACAGTCTTTCCAGCCGTTTTTGACAGTTTCTTTTGTGGTGACACAAAAAAAAGAGAAAGATGGAAAAAGCAGAGATGAAAGAAAAACAGGTGTTCGAAGTAAGGTTTTTAAACCTGTATTAAATGTTAACAGAGTGAAGGCAGATATCAGGGAAAGGGATTCAACATTTTCTAAGTTTATGAATGGAAATGTGGGACATTTAAAAAAAATTCATTTAACCCTTCAATCATTTATGAGGCAGTACTGAATTTCAAAGGTCAACTGAAGATTTTCAAATCTGTATGATGACAAAAAGATTGTATTTTTGTAGTTCTCCTTTCATGACGGTGATCTTAACTCTATTCCTGACCTTAATTTTCCACAAAACTTCCCTTTATCGTCAGTTCCTGATAGTTTAATGTCAGAGTATTGCCGTCTAAAGCAAGTAGATTTTGGTGTGACACCTCTCTTTGGGTAGTATAAGCGTGACTGATAGAGTGGTCATACCATCTCAACTTCCACCCTACTGACTCAACTACGACTGTCAGTCCCAGTTGGTTAATGTATGACGGATTAGCCCCTGGCTATGGCGTCATGTCAGGCTTTGCCTTCCTTTAATCACTCTTTAATGTCGAGATCTGTTAGGGAGAGCCTGACAATCAGAAAAAAAAATAAAATTTTCACCATAGATACAAAATATTCCTTTGTCTTTTTCTTTTAACAATACTCAAAGGGAGAAGAACATGGTCAACAGACTAGTGCTGTAGACCCAGATGGACTTTGGTGAGATCCAGCTGTTTCCTGAGGAGTAAGTAAGGTGTTGTCTGATACACACAGTTGCTTTGGGGGAAGGGAAGTTACAAGGACAGCCTTATTTCCAGAAAATCTATTGTGTCATCACTATGAGGCATCTATTTAGCTTCTAAGGTCTCCCCTGTGTACATAAATGGAGTCAATGGATGGTCGTGTGTGGTGGATGTCTTTCTTTTACCACCAACGGTGGACAGTACTCCAATTTTGTTGCACTACTGTACAAAGTATGATTGTGCGATGACAATAAAGAGTTATCTTATCTTATCTTATCTTATCTGAAAAGGACCAGTCAGCTCATTTGAGATGGGAATGAGAAACCCCTACACTGTGTTTAAGCTCACCATGTCACTACGGAAACCACTTTGTAGGAATACAGAATGCTGACTTGGCTTGTAGTGTAGTCCATACAGTCATTTTCAAAGTCAGTCACACTTTGGATTGCATAAAAACAGATGTTAATTGATGCAAAGATGGAGCAGAGGCTCAACCGAAAATGTTTGGTCTGCCATGAGATGCAGCTCTCTGCGTTGCTGTTGTAGCACACTGTGGAACTTGTTCCAACACGATATAAGGCCAGACAGTGACAGATTTGGTTCTTAAGGTCATAACTTTGTGTGTCTTTCATTTGCTGCTTGTTAGACTTTATCTCTGCTTGCATTTGCTTTCAGACTCAATTAAACCTTTTCAGGTTTCCCCACACTGACTCAGAAATTGACTTTACTTCATGGTTCCTGTAAACCTACCACAGATGAGGGTAAAATAGCACATCTCGTGACCGGAAAGGGGTGAAAACCAGAAAAATGATAATAGAACAAAATATTTTGGAACTTGATCGAGCAAATGTTTGCCTAGATGCGTTTGGGTGGTGTTTGTGTTGTTGGCAGTTACAAAAGGGTAACTTTTGTTTGTACAGCGCAGTGATCTTGAATTAATAGATTAAGCCGAGGGCAATGGTAAATTCCATTTTACTAAGACTTAAATGACACAACTTGAAACACCTGGTTGTCAAGATAAACATCATTATTCATTTGACTTCCAAAGAAGCTTATATGATTTAAATCTATTCAGATACAGTTGAGGTGTCTCTGATGGGCTGTGATATGTTGGAGAGTTCCTGCTATATCAGTCAGTCTAATTCCTGTTTGTTCAATGTCATTGTTCTATTCAAACAGGCTCTCCAAATGGTACAATGTGTTTGGTTTAGAACATTTTACCAGTCACAGCTGTTTTACTGTAAAACTTCCTCATTTGTCGGGAAAGGCCACTTCAGTTTGATTACCAGTCAGTCAGTAATAATTTCCTGGTACCATCTTGCTCTCTTTGTCTTTGTGTTGCTGGCAAATTCATATTTTCTTTGCAATCCTGTGAATTGGGAATACCACAACCTCCAGTGGGAACGCTTCATTTTCTTTGCTTTTCTTTTCAACAAATTTTTAAAGGCAAAAAAAAAATACAATTTGAGTTTATTGTTTTCTTAGAAACATATTCACTTGAAAAGTGTTGTTGGGAAACACTGTGTTTTCCATGGTGGAATGATGTCAGGAATTCACTTAAGATCATTTTGTTCAAGAGTGTTGATGAGTTATTATTCGTCACATTGATTGCACAATTGCATTATTTAGTAATGCTGTATCTACACAGTATAGAATACTGTTTTTTTAAAACATTTTCTTTAAGTTATGGCACCATGTGAGCAGTCTCAAAGAATAAAAAGTTACCTAAATCACTAAGCATAAATGGGTGACTATTTGAGGAATCCTTTTTAAAGGATTCCCCTATATCTTTTTAAAATCTACACAGAAGCAGTTTGGCTCTTAACAGTACAGAATGTGGCTTTTAACACATAGCTGATATTGTTTTCACATTCTGTCTTTGTACCATCATGGCAAAGTGGAGTCCCAGAGACACCTAAGAAGCAGGAAATAACACAAAGGTGGTGTTGTGCAATTTCTTCATATGTCTGTCAGTAGTTGGTGTTACAACTGTGCAAGATGCAGAAACAAACCTCTACATGTGTGTGTCAAAATAGAGACTGACTTTGAACACGGCTGTTCTCCAGGAGCACATTGGTGTCGATGTTAGCCTCATCATAGGATGGCCTCTATAGGATGGACTGCCACACCCTCCACCTATCTGTGCAGCTTAAAAGGCTTTTGAACCAGCATCTACAAATTCCTTTATCCACAATGTGCTCACTATTTCTTTGCTTCCTCTCTGGTCATTCCCACAGCTCAACTTTAAAAACCAGTTCCAGTTAAGCAACATAGACCTCAGACCATCTCTGTACCCCACTCTCAAAACTCCTCTCCACCTAGCTTCCCTAAATAACGTCCAGCTCACTTTGCCGTGCAATGAGTCCCCTAGTTTATGTTTGCATTTGCATTTACTGGGCTAAGATTTCAAGTGACACATGCAGCATTTAACATTTTTCTCTGAATACCATATGGTGTCTATTTATGGCTGCCACAGCTGTCTTCTGGGAAGAGTTGAAAGCAGAACAGAGAGCTATTCAACTTTGACTCCTCATGTACGCAGAATATCAAGCACTGGTGGCTCGTTTAACCAATTTTATAAAATGTTGTTATCAATCATTCTATTGCATAAGAATTTTCGTAAAAAGTTTAAATACTACGATATTTAACTGTCAAGACCACTTGATGAGTAAATTATCTTATTTGCTGTCTGATGTATTTTGCATTATTTGGCAATGGCCTTGCCCACTTTATGACCTCAAGCTCTGCTCCAATATTGACTTACACCACATTAAAATCCATTGACTGGGATTTGGGTCAAATGTGGAAGAGGAGATATGCTTTTAGTGGGAACGTATTTTTTTAATGGATTAAGCCAGTGAGATAATAAGAGGAATGTCTAGCGCTGTTGTGGTAAGTTTCTTCTTTGGGAGCACATGGCTCTATTACCATTCTAGCCCCATGACAGTGAGTTAGGAACTTCATCTGGAGCTGTTATTGAGTCTGACTCAGGATTAACTCCCAAGAGACCTAGGCTAGAGCTTTTGTGCCGTTTCTCTCCAAATCCCATACAGCTAACACAGAGTGGCAATGACCATTTTGATATTGTAACATGTGAAAATGGATTCAGGGAAATGTGCACTCTGGGAACATGTGACTCAGCCAGTTTGACTGCAAAGAGGGGAGCATTGAGGGAGAAGTTGAAGACGCAGAACAAATGCATCTGAGCCTGGCATCCAGTGCATCATTGTTTTCCACAGCAAGTCACATTGTGTTAGAAGTGGTTGCCCAGCACATGGCAACTCATCATTTACAGGAAAGTTTGAGTTCAGATGATAGAGACTGCAGTATCTCAGCTGATCCAGAGTGAACAACAAACTGTACTTACAGAAACAAATTATCTAAAAATGCACTAAAGGCTTTACCTCATGAACTATTGGTTAAAAAAATTAACAAAGATGTTTCAGTTATTGTCTAAAAGGCTTTTTTGGGGAATGACATGCTGAAGTAAAAGCTTTTTTAACAGATTCTGAAATCTGACATGTGGCATGTGGTTTTATTTTTCTCCCAGTCGCATTAGATGAGAATACTGATACTAATGTCATTTTGTGTGGCCTGGTAAGTATGATAGTGAAGCTAGCAGTTCTAGAACAATGCTAAGTAAAGCAGTTAGCTTGAGTAAAACTAAACTTGAGTCTCAAGAGAAAATATGATAGGTGAGCTACAAATAAGAGACATGTGTCTGCTTTAGGGGAGAGGCACAGTGTTTTCCTATCACTAACCAAGTAGATTTTTAACCCTCCTGTTGTCTTGCGGGTCAAAAGTGTCCCACTACCATGTTTAGCTGTAGAAAAAATACCGTAAACTATCTTTTTCCAACTTGAAATTTTATGACTTTTCCTAAAGGGACCCCATCATTAGAAAAAGTCAGACTTTATTTTTGTTTGTTTCCATGTGGGCTGTACACCACTAGGGTACAAAGATTGTCTTTTGGGTCATTTTTGACCCGTGAATTATAAAAACATTTAAACATCAGAAAAAAGTTCACTGTTTTTTTCCCTTTCAATATAATTAATTCAGAAGTAATTACTTCACATTTATATAATAGCAATAATAAACCTTTATTATGTAAAAGAAAACTGAGAAAACAAGAAAACTGTTGGTCCAACTGACAGTTGGTTTGTGGTAAAAAAAAAAAGTGTAATCCTGAAAACTGGTGATTGTCTTTTTGTATTGTGTAACAAAAAATACATGATAAAAAATGTATTGAGTTAATAATTGAGTTGAATAGATAAATAACAGGTGGTTTCATCATACAAAATAGATTTTGGATTTAAAATTCAATTAAGTGGCTTTATTTTGGGGCTTTGGTAGGGCGGGTCATTTTTGGGTAATCAGTGGGGGCGTCATATTGTTATGGACACAAATTAATCCAATTTTTCAATTGGTTGCAAGGTATAGCTCATTAAAACCCTCAGGGGAGCCATCATATCCAGGATCAAAATCTAGACTGCTTTGATCTCTGCACTTTCTCACTGATATAAGCATGTTAGGTCACACCATCATGTTTGTATATGTGCTGCCTATGCAGAGTGCACATCTGCCACGTTTCCCAGAGCGGCCAGGGTTCTGATTCATAATGAGCTGCTGCAAACAGATCACATGGCTGATGCAGTGCTGCCCGTTTATCTCGGCTTGTCTGCTTTTTATGCCACTGTCCGTTTATCAGTATCAGATGCTTGGAGACAAAGGGAGCCAGTGACATAATCTGGATCTCAAAAATGGACTTCGATTCCCACAAATCCTAGAAATAGCTGGCTGATGTCATCGGGCAGCTGGTAATAAATCTGTCTATGCTATAAAAGCAGGTTGGCTGAGATGCTGTTTACCAAGAACATCTTGTTAAAATGCACTCAAGTGACGGGACATGTTCCCATAGCACACACAAGCTGAGACATATGCACATCTTCATGAATACCACGTTTACATGCAAATAAGATAATACTCTGGTTATTGATTTGCATCAAATGTAAATGTAGAAACACACAATTTGTCGATATCACGGTAGCCTATGGCATTTCCACATAGATGTAGTGTGTATGTGCTGCTTTTGTGGCTACCGTTAAGATGAGGATGCTGATACCAACGTGTGATATGTGGACGACAGAGGAAAGAGACATTAAGGTAGATCATAGGGGATTTACCTGAAACATATTCTGTAACTCCAGAGGAACCAAAAATCAAATCCTCATTTCCACTTCCTGTTAAGTCGCCTTTTCCTTTAAACCTAGATTGTTTAAAGGCCCGACTCAGTCACAAGCGTTAGAGGATACTACTCAGGACACATCAGTCATCAGATGAAAACTTTGATCCCGCTGACTCCATATGTGTTTTTGATTGGGCCTTTGATGACCTTGCAGAAAATGCCCCTATGGCAGACACGATGAAGTCATACCATTGGAATATAAACTGATTACAGTGATTGTGTTGAATGGAACCTATTGTTGCCGGTGCAGGTGTTTTCCTGTTCGGAGTTCTTTAATCTTCTCTGCCACCGCCTCTGAGTGTTTATTTCCTTGCCTCTAATATGATGCCAGCTGCATTAACACTCAGTACCAGTGAGTTTCTGTTTCCTTTACAGTCCTGTTCTCTTTGTCTCTCCAAAAGCTTCAATAATCCCACATTTCTCCCTCTACACTGCTTCATAGAAGTGCAACTCCTACACTTTGAGGTTTGTGGCCTCTGAAAACAACAATTCTATGTCTCCAAGAGGCTGAACGGAGGGAAATTCTGCATGGCCTCCCTGACATATGTTTTACATGTATTTACTTTTACATAGCCAAGATCAATGAGGATTTGTTTTTTTCTCCCTTTAGCCATAGATGTTGCAGGTATTCTATATATTTCAAGGGCAACCAAGGCATTAATCACAAAAGGAAAATTAAAGTAAAAAATGTGCTTGTCCTGGGTCAGAAATCAGGACCCCCCCCCCCACACACACACACACACACACACACACACACACACACACACACCCCCACCCCACCCCCACCCAGTCTCTTTCTGCAAGGCATTTCCTTTTGTCCCCTTATAGCGGGACACTCCCTGTATACAGGAAATTCTTCTGTAGCAGCTCCAAAACACAGCCTCTTTTCCCCCTGTCTTCCCAATCTTAACACGTAAATCTTAGAAGGAAGGTACAGCCTGTTCCAACCCCCAGCCTGCATGTAAACAAACAATGTGCCTCTTCCAGAAATCCAGATTGAAGACATTCTCATCTGAGGTTTCTGCAATGCAGTGGGACTGTCATTTTTAAGCTGCACAATAACCGTCAGTCAGCATCAGATAGATAGATGAGATGCAAAAGATGTAAAAATTCCACAGAACAAAATGTCCTTCTTTTTACACCACAGAAAAAAAAATCCACAAATACTGGAGTTCCCAGAACAAGAACCACCCACATTTCAACAAATATGCCGAATAAAAAAAAAAAGAAAAGAAAAAAAAGAGAAACCCACATTCCCATTTTTCACACTGGGACAAACAACCTTCTGTCTTTTTAGTTACCCTGTATCAGCAAGTTCACAACCAGAAAAACTCCAACCAGAAAAAAAAAATAAAAAAGATCTTTCTTTTACAGTAAATCCAATCAGTGTGGCACAGACACAGTCTTATTGCTCTCAACTCAATTCTTGTCAGTTAAATTAAATTTCTTGCAGTGATTCCAGTCAGGAAAAAAAATTTATACAAAGACTTAAGGTGGCTGCATAATTTCTTAGATGTAATCCATCAGTGTCAATAACTGCAGTTAATATGCTTAACTATCTGCAGTTCCTTTAATTAGCAACACAACTCTTTATAACTGCTCATAAAGTATCACCTCATATCTGTGCGGATGTTTCTGTTACAAAGACTGTTACAGAGGAGAAGAGATAAGATGGCTGTTTTCACACTACTTATTTCCTCATTGCTGCCTTCCAGTATCTTGGTCATTATGTTACAAATAAACAGGAAACACAATTTTTACGTGAATGTCAAAAGAGTTCAAGGCTTTCTAAATTTAAAGGCAGGTTGAAATGGTCGAGTCAATAATAATCTTTACGATAAAATATTTGCTGCTCGCTTTTAATGCGTGAGATAATTTGAATGTCAGATTTCTTTGCATGATCTCCAATGAAAACTAAAAATGAACCCATGGATCTTAATGAGATGCTCTGCCTTATTTTGCATGCTTGTGAAACTATTCTTGAAACTGAACAGGTAAATTATGAATTCCACATCAGGTCTCATCATTTATCTCCTGGCACATTTTACCGGTTTTGGCTATGATTATCATAAACTTTACTTTCAACGGTATGTATGTAAAGCAAAGATATAGGAAGTGAGATAGTGGTGGGGGGAGGAGGTGAAGGAAATACTTTGTTGTGGCTGCATTTAAACTCCCTTTCTCAGAAATCTTGCCCTCAGGATAAACTCTGTGTCTGAAATGATCGGAGCAGCACTCATGCTTCCAGTAAAACAACATTACATTTGCCAGCATCCCACCTGAGATGTATGAATATGCCTAAAAACACTTACAGATGTGGTGTTTTTGATTATGAGCTGCAAAGCGCTCCAGTGTGCCAGCGCCTTTTTGTTTTTGTTGATTTTGCATTAGCATAACTTTTGTGATATTTCAGATATTTCCGACTTTCACCAAACTGTTATCGTGAGTAGATGAACGTATTTTATGCCAGAAATAAGGTCCAGGTTTAAACAGCTCAGATGTGAGATGATATGCATGACAGCCCAAAAATATCAACTTAAAAGCATGCACATGCAAAGTTGAAATCCAAAATTAAACTGCGCAGCTGTGAAGTCTTTTAAGTGAGAATGTCCACCAGGCTGTGTTGCACTTTTCATTGCGCGACTGATTGTATATGTCCATATCTGTGCACCCAGCATTCTTTCCGTGCATGAGCCCGTACAAGAAAAGGCTCCTCTCATTCCAGCTGAGGTCATGCCCGGACACCGTGGGGTGCGACCTTCTCACACAGCAATGCGCTGAGAGGCAGGGGGGAGGACTCGGGCGCTTCTGGGAAACAGTCTCGGCCTAATTGGAGCCTGACTGGTCTCACATGTCTCCACTTACTGGAGGCCTGAGACAGCTACCGTAGGGCTAGGCCTCTCCTCTTTATCAACCACAGAGAAGTGAATTCACCAAGCAGGCCTGACATTACACCCCAGCTGAGTGGTAAGGTCTTGCATGTTTTAGAGCAAAGCGCTCAGATGACTTGTGCCCTTTTATACAGTGTTTAAGAAGAATATTCGAGTTCACTGGATGCCCTCGGGGAAAAGCTGTTCCTGGGATCTTCTTTCTGTACAGTATGTGCACCCTCCTGTTTTAGATCAGCTTTTAACTCATTCTGAGTAAGGACTGACGTAACCTCCCCTTGCATGTATCGTGTTCCAGTTCTCACACACAAAAAAGATATGCAAACACTTTCTATTCATGTTTTTCCCCATGCACGCTGCAGTGAGAACAGTGCAGAAAATAAAAAAAACAAAGACTTTCCTGCTTCTGTTTTTGTCTCTTCACAACCACTGCACATTCACGCTTCTTTTTCTCTTCCTGTGGCAACATACCTCTCATTTACCATCAGTCACAGTCACCTCCTCAGACCTCCTGTGTAATTATCATATATATCAATACCATCCTGTTTTGCAATGCAAAATATTGTTCAACTGTTGTTACTCAGATGATTTCAGACGATTTCGACCACTTTTCGTTTTAAACAGCACTATTTCGACTTAGAAATCAAGAACCTTGTTTTGCAAATGTCTTACTGTCATGTCTTCTCAGTGCACATCTGGAACAATTTTTTTCATCATTTGTACCCATGTTCTCAAAAAACACTGCAGGCAATGAGCTGGCTGGAGGGATATATTATACAAAGCAGTCAATCATTTAGGTTTTATTTCAGGCATAATTTGGTGTTGCAGGGAAAAAAGAAGAGTTTAATCTCTGACGGATCTGGATTTACTGCCTTCTTATGTTCAGATAAACACGTTTCAACTTGAGTAAAGTCAGGTATTCATACAGCAACTGATTGCGATTTAACTTTATCAACACATGACTTCTTAAGAACTATGAGTTAGCATAGTTTAGCATTTTTCTGTGAATCTCGAGCTGACCCGAAACAGAATTAGTCTCCCTTAAAGATTGTGGACGCTTTTGTGGCTGAAATATACTCAAATTGCCTTTGTTAAAGCAGTCAACTTTGTTAATTACACAAGAGAGCTGGAAGAGTTTTTCGTCAACAGATAATGTGCAGACATTTGATTTGGACAGGAGAATATATATATATATAAAAAAAAAGGTCATTTTTTAACTGCTGTGAAAAAGTACTGACAGAAACTGTTCCAAGATTTCTATATTTTGCTTTAGAACAGGCACATTCAAAAATGATTTCAATCCAGTTTCTCTCCTAAATTTAATCAATACTCAGTTTTTTGGAGTGTTTTGTATTAGTAAAAGACTGAAACAGCATCTTTTTGTGAGTTCAAACATTTGTGTGGTTTTTTTGGGGGTTAACAGAAGCAGCAGTGGCATTTAAGCCCTCTTGGATCTCCACTTGAAACGCCTTTTCTCTGGAAGTTTTCCCCCCATTGTTCTGTGCAGTATTGTTTAAATATTTTCAAGATCTTTGGCGAAATGCTCAGCTTGGTTCAGCTGCAGACTGATTAGTTTTGAGTAACATACTCAAAACTAATCAGTCTCCTGGCAGTGTGCTTTGTGTATCACTCAGCTGAAATGTATTTTTCCTCAGAAAGTGCTGAGGAAGAGGCTTTAACGCATGGTTGCTCAATGCCCTCCGTGCCCATGATACAGAAAAACATCCGCACACACTGATGCTGCTATTATGTAAAACTGTAGTGGTGTTGAAGAGGTGGTGCTCTGTGGCTGGTCTGCCTCACTCAATCCTTTGAGAATAGTTTGGAAATGTGGACCAAATAGTTCAATCTTTATTCATCAAATAATTTTGCTACTCAGCTGACTGTCAGGTGCCTCTCAATGAGGACTAGCCTCAGTGTGACAATTCTATTGTCATGTCCATTTATAAGGTTTACCCTCATCTACAAGGGAACCCTATTTCATAGTGGCCATTGGTTTGTTGGTTACTGGTCTGACCAAGGCCCTTGGTCTATGATTACTTTGTTTGCATTGGTAGCTAAAGTCTGTTGTCATTTCCAAACGTCCTTCATTTGAGAATAGTGGAGAATTATGAAGTTTAGGGCAGTTCTTTCATTAATATAACACTAAAAAACTGACGAGGACAAACTTTTGGTGCATGCTCTATTTGAAAATTGTTTTATTTCCCCCTCCCCCCCAATAGTAATGCAAGATGACTATAAAGATATAGTTACTTTTCTCCACAGGTGAGGTTCGGGTCATTTCTTTTTCACACAGTAATTTAATACAAATCACAACATGAATCAATCTTAGTAGACAGAAGCCCGTGTGCATTTTAATATAGTATTCATTATATCATGTGCTCCATGACAGTAACACACTCGTGCCCTGTTGTTTCCTGCATACCTAGTCCATTGAGAAAGTCATTTCTATTGATTGCTTTTCCAGGCATCATTGAATATGATACATATTCACTTGTAAATATCGACCTTTCCCTGCTGCCCTGACATTTGTGCCATAAATACTTTACAAGGCGAGCTAGTGAAATAATACGAAATGCGGCTGTAAATAAAGACTGAATTTAAACAGTAACCAGAGGAGGGCTGTTTTGTTTTTTTTTCTTTATAGAGGACAAATGTGGTCGGGGTAGTGCATACTTAGGAAGAGCCTTGTCAGAACAGAAAGGGCATGACTCAGTTTCAAGGCTGCCCTCAAGTGGAACGAATATTCCAAGCTTAGCCCTCAAGTTAATTAGGGACTGATGAACAAACATTGGGATAATCACAAAGGATATTAAAGTCATTTGCTATGAGTGCGGTCGCAGAAGAATTTCTTGGAAGCCCTTATCATATACTGCCACCTGCTGGAGGAATTTGAGAACTGCACCATGAGCTCAACGTGAGCTTGAAGTTGGGTAAATACACTCCATAATAGTCAGTGTTGAGAGAAATGAGGCTTTATTTCAAATTGATTAAATGACATTGATAGAAATCTGAGGTCAAATAACATAACTGACTATCAAATGAAATTGGCAAAAACTAACAAAAATATTAGGATAAAATACCCACTATACATTTAAATATGTACAACTTTGATAAATAAACCAATACTGTCAAGAATTATGATTGTTTTGCATTCTTACTTAGTCCACTGGGAGCAGTGCCTTGTGAGAAGCAGAGAGTAAGAGAAGCGGGAGAAAGAGCAGGCGGGGAGTGATGATTATGAACAGCAGGGACGTATAAAAGCCAGCTGCAGCGTGAGACGTCAGCCATCCTGCCTTCTCTCTTCTGGTTTATAACAGCACATTCCTGATACAAAAAGTAGTTCTTTGTTAATTTGCATTAAACACCCTGAGACAAGGGACAGCCCAATCTTTTTCAGGCATAGTTTCAATGCTCCTTTAAAGCCTCTACAACAATATGTCTTGAACATAAACAACCTGAAGCATACAGTATTGTACAATAGTCAGAGAGCTTGGTTTTACCATATTAAAAAAAAAAAAAAAAAAAAAAAAAAGAGCAGCTCTCTACACAGAAGAAGGGTATGAAAGGCAGAAACAAACATATCTATGCTTGGCTGGGCAAAAGAAAAACTCAGTCACACTCGCTAACCAGCAGCAATTCTCACCACACGACAGAAAGAGCATCAGGCACTGTGCAGCCGTAAAGAACATTTTCTAACATTTAAATGACTTTTGTATGACACACCAATAGTGAGTGATTTTGTTTGAGACAACAAGGCGAGACAAGTGTGGGAAGGAAACAAAAAGGGGCGGACAGTTTTGTTTTCCAGACATCCTAAGACCTCAAAAGCCCACAGTGATAAAGACTTTTTTTTTTTTTTTTTTTTAAATGACAAAAATCCTTAGGTTTCATCTCCAGGGCCTTCAGGAAATGAGCTTTGAAAACGAGATACAACATTACGACCCCATCCAGACAAGCAGACACCCTCACTTTATTTCACATTTCCAAAAACAGCCAAGTCTCAGCTGAGCACTTCATTCCTTGCATTGTTGTCCTGATGTCAACAGGATCCAAGTCAATCCGACATGAAAAGTTTCTGAGCTTCTTTTTTTAGCAATCTCCTGAGTGGCAACTCTTGTTTTTAAACAGTAGATGATTGTTATTTTCCTATAAAAGCACAAACAGTTGGCAAATTATTCCCACTCACCCTCAAAAAATGGCCTCTCTGCAGCTTCTGCGGCAAGACCAATTTATTTTACAAAACCACGTCAACAAAGAGGACTCGAGACGAATCAACAGTAAAAGCTGTAAAAATAGACACGTTGCCAGAACATATTAAAGCACGTCAGAAATTTTCTTAGCTTTTCTTTCAGACAGTGAGGAGTATTTTGGTCAGACCTGCTGAGTTAAAACGACGTGTGCAACAAGGGACTGCATGGGAGTATGCGTGTTTTGTGTGTATACAATGTATATGGGAACTGAGGTTTATCTTTTTTTCTATTAAAGCATCTTCAAGAGGGATTTTGCTTGGTTTAAGAGCAAGATTCCCTTCCTTCCTCTGACAGAGAGAACACGCAAAGCTGTGAGAGAAAGAGAGACATTCAGACGGGGGGATAAGAGATGGCTTGACTCTAAAACAGCATGCTTCCTGTTTTTAAAGGTCTTTACAGGCCCAGAGCCGATCCTGGGATGAGTCTTTAAGAAATCTCTTGAGGAGTTCTGAGGCCCATCTTAACCGCGGCCTCTGCACCAGCCCAGAAAGGGTGGGCAGACACCTGGACCCCCTGCTCTGTCAAGTGCAATGTCAGCAGAGCTGAGCAGCTCTAGTGCCTCTTCATGGATGACACCTTCTTCTTCCTGGCAGCCAACATCTCGTAAAAGGGGTCCCTGCTGATGGCAGATCTGTGAGCACAGAAGCAGAGGAGAATGTCAATGAAAGGAGTGTAATGGAATAAATTGTGCAAATTCATGCACTCATACGTCGCTCTAATGTTAGTGCATCTGCTCGTAAGTGGCTCATTTACGTGAAATAAGCCAGCATTCAAATGAGGCTGTATGAATAACAGCTGGAGGCAATTCATTTTTCATTATTTATTGTCTCAAAAACTTAGAACTTAATCAAAAAGTAACTCAAACTACTAGTTTTGATCATTCTATCTTTTAATTATGATATGAGAAAAAAATGTTTCCAAGTGGCATGAAAAAAAATAAAAAATCTAATTTACTGTATACTAAAGTAATCTGCATGTACAGTGGGTGCTTTTGGAGGATAAAAGTCAGTTAAGCTCACAGCTAAGTTTTTTTTTTTTATTATTTTTTTAAAAAACAAAAATACATTTATATATGAATTTTTTTCTAATATCCAGGGGGGAAAAAAAGGGGTTTCCTTAGAAATCAAGAACCTGAAAGAGCAGACTGTCAAGTTAAAATGAAAATGTATGCTTGTTCTCATCCTGAATGTTTAGCAGGTGCTTCTTATTCCCCAAAACTGCAGAAAAAGCGGACGTGATGAGATTATATAACTAACTTATAGGCTGGATGCAACACATGCATGTATATACTTATCAGGAACATTTTTTTCTTTGATCGTGACAAGGTTTAAACTCTGAAGTGATTTTATTCTATTTAATATTCAAAGTTTCTTCAGCTGGTAAGAAACATGGGTCTCAGTGGACTACCTGGTGACAGACAGCACAGTGAATCAATTTAGCTAAAATTGAAAACCAAGTGATACAGGTTGGTCATCATAAATTCTTTAAATGTGTTTCCATTGCACTTGGTCACATTAAACTTTTACAAAGCGCTTCACTTCTCTGACGTGTAAAAAGATTCTTATATCCATCAGTTTTGAATTATCATTGAAAACAGTTGGATGAAATGTGACTGTCAAGCGAATGAAAATGGTAACCATGATTCACCACATGATTCTCTATAGTCAATTAAGATTAATTGGAATATGAATGGAAATGAACCCCTTTTTTCCAAGTGCTTCATACAAATGTATTGTGAAGAAAAGGTAACATGGTTGTTATGTTGCTGTTTTGGAAAGTAAGAGAAGAATTGGTGGTGGTGGGTCAGTCTCTCTTCCTTACTGAGCTGGTCCAAACTGTAAAAGAAAACCACTGCAGCACTTAACATTCTAAGTTAGCCTGTATGAACAGTGCAGTTGGTTTGCTGCAGATTCACAGACTCACAATTATAAAAAAGAAAAAGAAATCTTCTGTCATAAGACTTGCATTCAAATAACAAAGATACACTGTATCAGGACGGGTCTCTGAAGAGAAATGATTCAATAAATATTTACTTAATGCTGTTCATCCATTCTTCTTTTTCCTCGGCAGTGGGAGCGGAGATGCGGTAGAAGGTGTGGTTGCCCTCGACAACTCGTCCGTCAGCCTCAGTTTTGCATGCTTTTATCACCTGGTCCTTGTTGTCAGGGATGAAAAGCTCGAAGCAGTTCTAAAGATATCAGATATATAAAGGTCAGAAATTACTGGAGGGGTAATATGTTACTGATAAAAAATAAAAAATAAAAACTTCTGATCAAAACGGATGCAGAATCTAAATCTCAGCACTGATTCTGTGTGTAATTCTATAATGAACCAACAGAGGAAGCTGTACATACAGGCTTCTTATCCTCCACCTCCTTGATGCTCAGGTTCTCCAAAGGAATGATTCCTCTGGGCTCTTTGTCCTGTGCAAAAGTAAAATGTGTAAATGACAGAGGCACAACGAGCGACAGCGAGCTGAAACAGAAAAAGACAGTACTCACCGTTGTGTACTCGAAGTAGTAGAGACAGTTATCTGTAAGTATGAACCACCTCCTCTTCCAGGTTTTAACTCGCCCCCCTGTGGAGCAAACAGCCAGCATCAGATCATCTCAACAACAAAAGCAGACAAGGAGAGAGGAACGAGCACCAAAGCACCGGGTCGAGCAGCAGACAGGCAGACAGATGAATGGGAAGACAGACAGATGACGGCTCCAGAGGACTCCTCTTATCCAATGTACTTTTCAACCATGTGCTCCCCATCACCATATCATTTCTTGACTTTAAATCCATGTTAATTTTCTCTTTCCATTTCATTGCCAATTCAAGGACTTAAAAAAAAATATTCTTACAGACATTAAAATACTAAATGACTCATATTTTTGAAGTTGCATATGGAGGGTACTTAAACATGAGAGGAGGATGTTAAACGACGACACTAAGTTTTCTTTAATGACTAATGAATCTTCACATGCCTGGAAGCTGGAAACTAATCCTCGCTTGGCCCTATTATTTTCCCCTATCTGCTAACTTAGACAAATACATCTTGAAAACAAGGATCAATACAAAGTATACAGATCCATGTGCTTTGTGCTTTTGCACTTAAATCAAGTTACCTGAAGACAGTTCTAAATGAGAAGAATGTTTTGGTTTGGAAATGAGAGTTGAATTTAGAAAGTAAGGAGTGGATTAAATTCTGTACTTTCTCACACCCACTGTGGGCTCTTTGGTTAACTCAGAGCTCACCGATCTGTGGCTGACCTTTCGCCCCTTTGTCACCCCTGATTTCTGTGAAGGGAAACCTGATCACAGAAGCAGATGGCAGCTTAACTATGTGAGGATGGGATGCCATCAAACTGAGTAGGACAGGAAGCTCGTTTCAGCTTCTGTGAAAGCATATCAGACTTGAATTTCCTGTTTGGGTTTAGTTGAGCAATTTCTAAGACGTATATAAAAAGTGTCCACTTAACTGCAGGGGGACAGGGCACATGGGTATAAGCCTCGTCTAGACTAGACTATCCCACCACCAATGTTAGTAAAAAGCTGCATTGTGAAACCCACTCCCCGTTTCTGTACAAACATGTGGAACACACTTCCATTATCATATAACAGCAGTGGCACTGTATATGATAACCCATCATATCACAAACACCATGATAGGTCAGACACTCCAGTCTACACTTAGTATCTACAGACACCATCGACAACTGGCAGAAATGAAGATCTGTGGCTCCTCGCCACATTTTGGCTCACCAGCATGTTGCGACAAAAAAAAACAAAAAGAAAAGCAGACCAACAGATAACAAAGACCAATGGCAGAATCACACAGCTGACGGCCTGAGACTTGATTGGGATAATTCAGAGCTGTGATTGGTTTGATTGTCACATCAGTTCTGGTCACTCAAGAGAAAAGAGAGCCCCTGTGCAGTAATGTTGATTGTTGCAGGGGTGATGCTGGGTTGCATTGGAGGGAGACACCCATGCAAGACAGGACCGTGGGAGCATGGACAAGTGGAAGTCAAGAGGGGACAAATTTTTTTGAGATAAATCATATTAGGACTGTTGATGGATTTAATCTTTAAAATCTAGTTCACCGCAATTATTTAGCAAGTGACAACACTTTTTGGGACAGACCATTGCTTTGTAATTAGTACAAAAGGTGCAATCATTAGAAGAATGCATTGTCAAATTAGGAAACTATGTGCACTTTAAGAATTTATGGCTCATACATAAATCAAAAGTCCCTTTCGGCATACTCCTCTGCCCATGCTTTCCTCCCATGGTTTGGTCCAATTCAATCCAGCACCTCAACAGGCCGAAGCCCCAGTGTTACTCTTTAAATCCATTTCTGGCATGAGATAAGAAGTATAGCTACACTGATAAAAAAAAGGTGCAGTATTCCCTTTCCACGCAAGCACAGAACAAAAAAACAATCATCAAATAGTTAATTGGTTCATGATCAATTCTATACGTTCTCCGTTGTGCTTGCTGGATGGAAAAAAAAAGAGGTATACTGCAGCTTCCCAACAAAAAAGGAGATCAAACAGTGTGACCACCAGAGCATATAGAGAGAAAAGGGTCAAGTTGCTCAGTAAAGTGGTCACAAAGCGGCAACTGCCTGAGTCAAGCGCCCAGGGTTGCAAAAGCACCTGGACTGCCCGACACAGTTTGGACAAACCACCAGCTCAATGAGACACTGAAGAGACAAACATCTTAAGTTCAAATGAGCCAATGGAGACACAAAAAAGCAAAAAAATTAAATAAAATAATAAAAATTTTAAAAAAATCTACATACCGAAAAAAATTAAGATAAAAAAGCCATTTTGAACATAATTTGAAATATGACGAAAGAGAACAAAAGCATGGCAGACCACCAAAAGCACCTGAGAGCTGAGAGATGGGCTAGCATTGGAGAGAGCAGGTGTACATACCTCCTGAGGAAAGACAACAGCCAAAATCATGGGAACAAACAAACAAACGAAGAGGAAAAGAAAACATAACAAATCAAATTAAATGATAAGGAATTCTAGCACCACAGTCATGTGGTTCATCTGCTTCAAGTGAGGCTTCAATTGCACTGCTTTAAAACTTTCATGAGCAAGCCTTTCTTTTTCCGTCCACAAGAGGGAGCTCTACTCAACGCAGACATGAATAAGCTTCTGTAAAACAGTTGATGAAAGATCACCTCCACTTAGGTCCATCTCTGTTATTTCAGACGATTGACCTTTCACCCTGATTGTTTAGCTTAAAACTGAAAGTAAGGGGTAAGTATAGAAAAGAGAGATCCAGTCCCTCTGAAAATCTGTTGTAAAGATTAACAGTGATTAGAAAAAAAAATTCTTTCACAACTTGATCAATGTTTTAAATTTCATTGTGAATCTGTACAACGGAGCAAAATCTCAGGGGAAACCAGTTAGAGAGTTGAGGTGTCTTTGTGTTGGCTGAGATCCTGTGGAACATTTCAAGTATGCAGCTGTAGGTTTCCAAAAAATGAGCTTATTTGGAAATGAGCAAATGGTCATCACAAAGTTCAGAATATAAATAGGTAAAAGAAAAATATGAACTAAACATTCTCTGTCCATTTGGGAGTTCCTATAACAAGATAAACTATGACCACCACATCAGCTTCTAAACTTTACAATTTTGCTAAAGTTTGTGCATACATTTGATCTTACAAGTTTTCAAAGTAGGTATTTGTGTGCTAAAGTGCATGTCAGTGTGTGTCTTAAATAATTAAAATGCCTCTACATGTGGTGGTCTGATTTCAAGCCCACATTCACAATACATTAAAGCAGGCTGAAAATGTCTTCAGATGTCACAGGGAGGATGCACACCTATTCGCACATGCTCACGGACATTTTAAAACACCCACACAAATACACACTCACTCTGGAGAAACTTGTTATCCTCCAACATGTGATGCAATAAAGACACAACATAGTCTTGTATCTGAACAGACGTGATAAAAAGGTAGCTTTCTCATTACAGTATGTGCCCAAATAGGAGTCAACATACTAGATACTGTCACTCACCCAGCTTTAGCAGCCAGCCCTCTCTGTCTGGGTTGAAGAAAGTGTGCGTGAGGTCGTTACCGTCGTCTTCCGGAATTTTGAAAGGTTCGTTCTTGATGCTGTCGTACAAATTCTACAATGGATAGTGTTGGACAGGAATACAAAACATGTTTGAGATCAAACAAAAAACGCCAAAGGCCACCAGGTGCAGAGTTTAGAAGTGCTGCTTACCCTGAGCAGGTCTTCAGGTAAGTCTCCTCCATCGTTTATGCCTCTGTTCATAGAGATGAATCGTTCCACTGCTGGCTTGTCCTTCACATTTGGATTGTGGAGGCTGGTGTTGAGCATGATGATGGCAAATGACAGGATGTAACAGGTGTCTGTAACAGAAAGTGTAGGTTTACAAGATAGTATAGGTGTTTAGCATCATTTTATTTATTTTTGTTAAAAAGCAGTGCCAATTTTTAATGTGTTAAAATATGAATGTGAATGTGAATGAGCTGAGCTGAAAGTGCTGCACTTTCGGGACCAAAGTCAAGCAGAGAGGAGCAGACAGATGTTGCTTCGTCAGTGGAGAGAGTGGGCAGACAGCACGTGGGCAGTTAAATATGCATACGCCTTTCTGCACATGCACAGAAAGACACGGCTGACGCAGCAGCACTTTATAAGTACTGTTAGGCCCGAGAAGTTTCATGCAATATTCATATCCATCTGCATCCATGTCAGACTCACTGATAGGAGCATAATATTCCAAAAGCTAGATACAGAGCAGACTTTGTATCAGCTAAATAGAGCAGTTTTGTTATGACTCTCATTGACTTACTATTAGATCTCAAATGCAACATTATGAACTTCAGAGGCACATCTGCTTATCATACAATCTGCATTTTGTGCTGCCAGGGTACACTGTATACATTAAAAGTGCAGAACCCGTAAGGGTTTGGACGTACCCAACTATTCATTTTGAGTATGTGAAAGCGTTTCAATGGTACTGTAAATCCATTTTCACGTTTAGTTTTGGATACTTTCTTTCCCTCTCTCGTGCAGACATCTGCTTGAGGAGTTTATTGAAAAGGTTGAAAGACACTGCTGAAAGTACCTGTGGACTGGAAAACACCAGGGTTGCATTGGCAGTAGCGCTGAGCAAAGGCCTCCATCATACGGTCAATCTTCTGGGCTTCTCCAGGCAGCCGAAAACTCCACAGAAACTGTCTGTCATGGGACACAACTGTCGTCAGCAACAGTATCACTTCCAGTTTAATAAAAAAAAAAAAAAAAAAAAACTATTTTCTCTGCTCAGACACAAAACTGAAACTGACAGCTGCATCCTTGCAAACAAATGAGGTGACTCTTGAAAATGAACTTACTAACACGGTTTTAATTTAATGAGCGGTTAATCTGTGGGGATCAAGCCACAGCTGTATGTTACCATTACCTGCAGCTGAGTGTGTAGCTGCGTATGTTATGAGATGCTTGGAAGACGTCTTACCTTAGTGCCTGCACTAGGTTGAGGTCTGTGAACTCATGAAGCTCCACAAAAGCATGGAGGACTTGGATATTAAAATCATCTCTGAAGGAGACAAAACTTGACAAATTACTAACCAGTAAACATATTCAATTTCTAATCCCATAAGAAAAAGAGACACAACAATTTCTGACGACAACGCTGCGAACAGAGTAAAAGAATACAACTTCAATTCTGTTTCAGTTATTGCTTAAAAAAATATTAATCTAGCATTACAATAGAAAAAAAAACAACTGGATCATCTATGAATTGTTGTAGGATCTTTTAAGTATTCTTACTGACAAGCTAATTGCTGAAAATGAATTTTAGGCAATGATTTAATTTTTGCTAAGGAAGGTTAAAGAATGCTCATGCAGTAGTGGTTGGCCTAACATGGTGTGCAGATGTCAGAGGACCTAATAGAAATGTGTTGGACATATCAGGTTTGTGATCTGGCTCAAAAGAGTTAACGAGGTCAATGATACAATAGATGCTCCCCTCAAACACCCCCCCCCCCCCCCCAAAAAAAAAAAAACCCCACCCCCTCATACTTATCATCTAATCTACATCATGAGATCATCCGCGACCTTTAAGTCCTTCAGAGTAAATGATCTGTCCTATGGGATCATGGGAAGGCTCTGTGGAGCTCAGAGTCATATCCAGTCACCACGCTTTTTAGTAGACAAATAGCCACGCTAATCCCAAGGCTCCCTTGCCGTTATGGCCCCTCCTTACAGAATCTAAATCATCTAGAGAGCTTGATAGCAATCCAGTAGAGAGCATCCACTTCCTGGTCTGACCTTACAGGAGAGCACACCCTGACTGTACCAATGACCTACCCTATAGTCCGTCAGCAGTGTAGACTGTACATCAAGTCCAATATTTCCTGCATTATGTGTTCAACACAACACAAATGATGAGTGCTCTCCAGTGGAATCCATGCATTCCTGAATTGTGAGTCTCTTGGTCATGTTACTCATGAATGAGTAAGATAACCAAAGACAGATGGAGGCCTTTGAGTAACGGACATCGTCTTGAAAGGATAGTTTAGATGTGGAACCAATAATCCTTGTTTGGAAAAGGATGGGCGTGTGTCTGACCAAGAGGAAACAGCAATAGGGAAAATATGCACCCTCCATTTGATGCTTTCATCAGCCACGTGGATGGGTGCTCATGAATGAAGATGGGGAGTATAAAACAGATAGTAAGATAGAGGAAAAGAGAATTGTTCTCCTGACCTTTCTCCGAGGTAATCTCCAATTGCTGTTTTATTGAGGCCCTCGCCTTTGTAAAGGAATTGAGCAATGTCATCACTGGTATTTTTCAGCAAGTCATTCTCAATCAGGAACTGGATCCCCTGAGAAAGAGAGCAGGCGGATGGTTACACACTGGCTATAAAAATAAGTGTGACAACTCACATTTCTGGAGAGTAAAAAGCATTACTTCCACCTACCTTTTTGGGGTCCATGTTAAATTTCTTACGACCCATGGCCACCTGTTTATTCCTCTGCATGTTTTTCCTGTAGAGTAACAATGTAAATGTTAAAAATGAAAAAGCACATAATCATATAATATTTTGTTTCATATGTCACAATGTTACAAGCATAGGAATTATATGTCAGGACTCCAAATATGAATTATAAATGTTATCAATCTAACTGGTGATGGGATACTCGATGTCTCATTTGGGCGATATGTCAGAAAACTGTATAAAACACCTTAAGGTTTTGGGCTGTTACAATTAAAAACAATCAACAAACATTAGCTAAATGCAGGTTTATCTCACACATACCATACATGAGTGAGTAGGAACAAGAAATTGCAGTGAAAATATGGCAGACCAGTTGAAATAATTTGGAGGTTGGGGAGATAAACTCAAACTGTCAACATCAAAAACTTTCCTGATCAAAGAACACGGACTCTGATGATAAAAAAGAAAAATATGTTAAAAAATGGATTCCAAAACTGGCCTTAAATCTAATATAAACATGAAAGGACGTTGATCAAGTGAGATGCTAAACAGTTGAGATGTATGTAGGAATGTTTAATTTCTCAGGGCTTGAATAATTCAGGGGTCAAAGAGCACCCCTAGAGTCTGCCATTGCCATGGTTACATTCCCAGTTGATAAGACGTCACAAGCACTTCCCACAGACACCCGCGCACAAGCATTCCATTGGTTTTTATCTGCCAAGTCCAGCAATCATCTGGCAAGTGATAATACAAACAACCACTTGCTGTATTCAATAAATGGATCACATGAAAATCCGATCACAAGCAGGTACTTGGACCTTTAATGGGCGTTCAGATGCAAGTGAAAGAGTGTTTCTGGACATTGCAGTAGAGGATAGGATCCCTTTGCACTTGAGTAGGCCAAACCAAACCCAAGCTCTCCCTCTCCTGAGACCATCTATTGTCTGGCTCTGCCAGTACACCCACTGCATTATTCAATGAGGCCTCCCATCATCAGGGTGTGCCTGATGAAAGATTTAAACTGCCTTAAAAGCAAAACCAATTTGGGCAGGGTACTTGGTGTGATGGAAGGCTCAGTTTGGCCATCAAACATGAATAATTGACAGCTACATTTTGCTAAGTTAATAGCAGGGAAACAAAGAGCCAACTTAGGCAAAACAGAGGGGGAAATGTGTGAGCAGGGAAGGGAAATCTGTCCGGTTTTGTTACCTCTCCTCAGTGGAACCCAGGTTCTCAATCTCAGTGGTCACTTCTGCTATCTCATCCTTCAGCCGCTGCAAAGAAAACCAGTATGTGTGTTAAAATGTTATAAGAATGACCAGAAAATGCGTGAATCATCTGTCCACAGAGGGTGCAGCCACAGCCAACAACGAGCAAACTATTCACATGAGGAAAAAAAGAGGGAGAGGTTGAATCACCTGTTTGTTTGTAAGCCAGGTGGCTAGTTTAATACGCAGAGCTAACAGTTCAACAAAGAAAGAAACCATTTCTGGTTTCAAACAGTGCTGCACATTCAGCACTACCCAGTTCCTTTTAACTTAAAAAAAAATGACAATGACTCATGTTGTTAGCATGTGTACTCTCCCCAACAGTCCTCTCAATCTGAATTTCACTTGGAAGAGCCCATTAGGGGAATAACCACGATACAAATGGCATAAGACAGCGTGTAAGTGGATTATATTTTGTGTGGCATTATAGTGATTAAAGGCCTTCAAGCCAGATTTAGTCGATAAAGCCAGGCCTGATGGTGCCAGTCTGGTGCAGTAAGGGTATTGGGAATGAAAGGAGATGAGGAAAATGACATAATCTTGATGAAAGTGTGAAATAAAAAGCGAGAAGCATCAGAAAATTCTTATATATAGAATTTAAAATTTAGGCTGCTGTCCAGTGATAATCTATAGTACTTAAGTACCCCTTTTCTTACCCTGATACAGTGTCTGTGTATCATTTCTTGTGCACAATACTAACTTACTATAGACAAAACCACAAAGAAAACATCCATCTTTTCAAGGGCTGTGCAATCACAACACATTCCTCAGATGCTTGCCTCCACAAACAAAGACTGTGCTCATAAAGAAAAGAGGGGGGGGGGCTTGACATGCAGCCCCAGGAGAGGAGGGTGTGGGAGTCACAGAGGAGAAGAGGGGTCAGTATGCAGACCACTGTGGAGGTGAGGAGTGGAAGATATGGGCATTAGTGGTGGTCAGAGGGGGGGGGGGGCAGCAAAGGTGTCCCAGGCTCATAACAAAGTGATGGATCGCACCACGAGAGTCCATCAGGGCCAGCGGAAGTCGAGTCATGCACAGTCTGTGCCCTGTGTGAGTTACTGACTTACTACTGCCGGTTACTGAGTGACAGATCTAAACTGAGCAGCTACCTAGAATAATCAGCTGCGTTCTGGGATAAAGTCAACAGTCAAAAGAGAAAAAAAAATATCTCCATGGATTATGGACAGGAATCACATAAACCCCTTTCAGAAAATTGAGCAGCTCTGATTTGAATCCAGGGCTTTGCTTAGACAGTGAAGGGGATGTTCCACTGGCTGCTTTCATGCATGCAATCACAGGGGCCTCGTCATGTTCTGTATGAAGAGTCTTCTGCTTGTCTCATTTTTACAGTCGCGAATATTCAAAACTTCATTTAAATCAAACACCTGAAAAAGATCAACTTGTATCTACAAATATAGGTCTCAGACTTTTGGCACGGCACACTTTGAGAATATAAAAGGCAAAACAATGAGCAGAAATTATTTGTAGAGGAAGTGAGCACTTGATGGGAAATACCTCACATTCCACTCGGAGTGCAATGTTGAAAAATCTCCTTGGAAAGGAAGAATTGAGGCACAAACAAAGCCACAAAGTCTCATGCTGAGACAAACTGAAAAGATTTTTTTTTGTAACTGTGATAGAACGCCTTTTTAGAGCCAAGCAATATAGCTAATATTCTATTCATTAGAGTTTATATTCCAAAGTAAAAGCAACATTAAATGTGTTTTCACAATCAAATACAATCATATTTCTAATATTATTACACGTTTGCTTTTTGTACCCCTTCTACCATTTGTTGCTTTTCAGATCTGTGCAATTATAGTTACATAAAACCACATATTCTCCTCCAGAATTACCTGAATGTCCTCCAGCAGCTCTTGCTTGCGCCGGCGGATATTCTCCAGCTCCTGCTGCTCCTCTGGAGTGAGGTCGTCTGGCACTGGAGAGAGATAAAAGAAAAGATGAAGAGATAGCACCTTTACTCTTGTCTGTGCACATCTATTCTTGCAGCATGTCCCAAAGGGGGTTGCAGTGCACTGAAATCTGATTATACTTTATAATATTACTTAAAGTGTAATTGCATGCTCATGACAAAGGATGTGGACAACGCCACAACAGTACAAAAGAGGTTACAGCAAGAAAGAGTAGAGAAGGGTTATCTAGTAAAGAATTATTCCAACACATCTTCACAAACATTTTAAACACAAAGGCACGCAGGACACCCGCGGAAACTTTGACCCAAGTCTGCCGCAGCCAGGTGCAACCAAAACTTTTAAGTGACTAAATTAAAACGCTCAGATCAGCCAAGACTCTCTTCAGAGCCTGAGCAGCACAAAACGTGACAGATCTCGACGACGTGCTGTCCGTGTTCCTGTCACTCACACAATAGGTAGTTATAATTAGCTCAATCTGTGCCAACCACTGAGGAGTGAGCAATGTGTCCCGGTTGAAAGATAATGTGCTAGCACAGGCCCTTCCTGCTCTAAAAGCACAGGGGGGGAGGTGGGGGGGGGGGGGGGGGGGGGCATCAGCAGAATCTGCTATGGCAATGCAACGATAATTTTGAAAAATGTATTCTGCTAATATTTCAGTTCAGATTTTTTTTAAGCAGGTTTAGTCATTGGCTGGACTGCATCTGACACCAATCATTCAGATGTAGTGCATCAAAGTGTTTCTTGGGAAACACTTTGAATTAATGGAATTACAGAACTTATCATGTGAAGCATTTTCTTTAATTACCCAAGTGGCCAAGCGTAGGCTTCGTCCTGTGACCTCTGCTCCTTTCTTCTTTACCACAACGGCTGAGCTTAAAGGTTAAAAGGGCTTGAACAGAAGGTTAACTCTGTGGAACGCCAGAAACTATTAACGAGGTATGAGTTAAAGAGTGGAGGAAGCTGAGAACAGAGAAATCTTCAACACCAGAGCTCCACAAATTACTATGATAAAAGACATCTCAGCTCTCGTTTCCTCTGTTGGTCTCCATCTTTTAAATAGAAACTTATATTTGGTATTTACCCCATGTCGTCTGAACATAACTGCAGAGTAGTCGCAAACACTCACACCTGCAGTTATCCAGTGCTATCAAACTTTTCCCATTCTGTGTATTCTGCATAATAGATGTCAATTACTTTATTAACACAGGGCATATGGGCTTCAACATCTTGAAGCAAATACCCATGCCATTCTATGGAATGTCTGTTAATATTCAATGCTGGGATAATAGACAATGGAGGCAAAAGCAGGAGCCTTACGGCAGCTCGTTGAGAAGCGCCAGAACAAAGCAATGTTGTCTTCCTATCTTGCTTTCAGACAGCTGGGGGAACACAGCAGTCCACTCGAGGTTGACCTTTAACACATCGTACCTCACCGCCAACTGCATCCCTTGTGAACCAGCAGCATCCAAATGTTCAAAGTATCCATGGAAACCATGGCTGGATCTACAAAAACCTTCTTGCTCAAGTGGGAGAGTTGACAGGATGGTGCTGAGCAAAGACAGACACCAAAATACATACGCGTGCAATTTTTTTTTTTAAATATTTGTTCCCTTCAGGGCATTTCATCAGGGAAGACATGAATGTTTTGGAATAATACACCACAACATGCACACAGAGAAAGCGCTGAAAGCCCAAATCATTCTGATCTCCTGGACAAGTGAATTCAGAGCGCGTCCCTGTGACGAACAGTGCAAACAAGAGAAACAGGGAGGATGAGCTTAAGACAGGAAGTCAATTCCTCTTTCTGGAAACATAATATAAATTTGGGTGGTTACAAACACTGAGGGGAGCCCCACCACCCAACGCAGGACAGCAGGGACCAACACAAAACAACCACAGCATTCCTGGCTTAAAGGAGGACCACAAAGTGCAGGGACTGAGTGAAGGGACGAGCTGCATAAAGCACTATAATTTATCTCCAAGGAGGAGATAGAGAAGAACTGAGCAAAGTGGTCATTTAAGGATGGAATCTGTTCATTTGCCATCTGTTCATTCAAGAGCACAAACAAGGAGCTTGTGCAAACTCAGTTGGACAGATGGAAAAAAAGCACCAAGATCTTGCAATTAAAGGCCTAGGTTTCGACTTAAATGCCACCCTGCATCCCCGCACATCATCCGACACGATCAGAATTAGTCAAGAAGCTGGCCCTCCTTGCTCCAACCAAAATATTCAAGACCAGATCAGGGGAGGGGAAGACCCCACCCACAAATGTGCCAGAGGTGGGCACAGAGTGGGTGTCACTTTCAAAAGAAGAGCAGAGGAGGGGGGAGCCCATCCACTTACACAAATGCTGAGAAACGTCTCCTCTCTGTTTTACAGTGTTGCTCGACTCATTCTGCAAAACCTTGCCAATGGAAAGTGGCTGTCATCAGAAAAAGACAGGAAATGAAAGAAGAAAGAAGAAAGGTAAACGAGGCAGTTACAGGTTGATTAGGAGTATCCGTTTTTAGAAAAGCCACAAGACAAATTTTCTGATGCAAGATTATTAATTATTTTTTTTAATGTTTATTTAAGGGAAATTATGGAGTTTTCTGTTCCGTTCTCAATTCTGATTTCATGTGACTCTCAGATGCCTGAGATGGAGAATAGAGTGAGCCTACGTGAAGTGATTCCCACAAGCTGAAAGAGAAACAGCGGATTGCCCCATCTTCAGGGACTGACACCGGGGAATTACATAGACATGCACATGAAGGCGTGCATGAGCGTAGCCATGCACATAGACCAGGTTACAGTCACATTCGCTCATGTAATCCTTGTGTGGCGCCCATACACTGATGCTGGCACACTGCGTTTCCCCACTGTTCTTGACACTGACATGAATCAGCAACTTGTTTTTTGTTTCACATCTAACCATCAACACCCACTGTGTCCAAACTCTAACGTTCACTGAGAATCTCTACTACAACAAAGGTCACTGGACCTATTTGTTTTCAATTAACAAGCTTATTAAACCAAAATACAAACAAAAACAAAGTAATAGATTTAATGAAATAAAATAAACAGGCACTTTAGATAGGCTTTGCTGACAAAGTCCAGTTTTTATTAGGTCTGTATGAATTGGACTAATCTGAAATTTAATGAACTGGATTTGATTGTGTTTGGATTACAAAGAATTGGACTGTAACTGGCTTGAATTCAACTGTATCTTAGAAGTGCCTCGAGATGACATTTGTTGTGATTTGGCGTTATATAAATAAAACTGAATGGAATTGAACTCAATTGAAACTTTAATAAAAGATTGACAAATATAACAAAAACTTTGCGAAGAAAAAAATAAAATCTGATCTGATAAAACATTGGCACAAGCATTCATTTGCTAAACCGGGGAAAGTATAATCCAAGTTGTGTCCTGGCCTCCATCACACACGTCCTCTACTAAATTCAGATTTATGACTCAAACAATCAATACTTTCCCTTTGAGAGTAATGAAGGTGCCTTCTTCAGCACTGCAGCACTCTGCCTGCTTTAGACTGCTTTCTACACTGAAATTGCAGTACTTTTACTGCGCTTTTGAACTTTTTAACTCACCCAAATACCCCTCCATTTGAGCCGTGAGTCCCTTTTGTCAAACAACTGTATACATGTCCTTATGTTTCGCCTCTGTGAGGATCTGAGGAGCTTCTACAAGGACAAAGCTGTTTTTAGTGAAGGCTGGATCAGCAGAGAGCACCAGGGAGGGGACATCAAGGGAGATAGCAATTAAAGTTCCCTCTCCCACAGCGGCAGAACCCACAAATACACATACTGATTGCCATCCTGGCATAAAAGGCAGACATCTCATTTCCACCTAGATCACTGAAGAATTCTCCTTGGAAAATAAGGAAATTAGAATTCTCTGTGCTTGTAGGATTTAACAGCCCCTCCTCCCTGCAGATGTGACCCAAATTAGGAAGCACCTCTCAGCACTCAATAACTCAAGAATATTATATATATCTAGTGATAGAGATAGATAGATATGCATACATGCACTAAGACTAGATGATTTCTAGCAGACACAAACATCAGAAACTTAGCTGAAAAAAGACAGTTTGTTCCACCATAAACATCTATGGCTGTGTATCTTGAAGGGTTAAAGGACTGAAGATGCATGAATAATTTTTGTTTTGATGGTTCACAGCAGCAGATGGAGATATGAGTGAATATGTTTGCATCGCAACACTGCCTAAAATCTGCTGAGGGAGCGAATATGCAGAGACACAAATCTACTCTGATTACGTTTGCTTCAAGTACACACAGTGATGGAAGCAAATAAATGACAATGGAAGAAACAATTGCCCCACTGTAATCATTTGTTTTGCGTCTTAAATTTTTTCTTAATATATTTCTAAGGAAACACCTCTGCCTGACCCCCAGTGCACTATCCATTGAGCTTGATTACCCTCCTCCTCTTCCTACTTTATCATGTTTCTTGACTCTTCCTCCCGTCTCCCTTTTCTATCCATTTTAATTCCCACTTGAGCCAAAATTATCATTAAAAAAAGGTAACTGAAAACATCACTTCATCAAGCTTTTGAAGCAGTTAATCAAGCCTTCTCTGCGCCTTTAAGGCAGTTGATGCAGATTTCTCTATAGTGGCACTAATAGTTTCTTTAAAACTTGCTAAAAGGCACCCTCCATCTCCAAGGTCCCTGGAGGCTCCAATCAATCGACCCCCTTGCCAGAACCAATAACTAGCCCAACAGTAAGAAGAGGCAGTCTACTTCATGATTAGGTTTAATGCATTCAGCGCAAAACATGCAGAATTAATCAATACTGTTTGCTGTGATGGACGAAAGAAAAAAAAAAAAAAGCTTTCTGCTCCTTCTAGCTTTTAGCTGCTTTAACAGCAAACATATTACTTGAAATATGAACTATAACTACTGATCTCTGATCTAAGATTGAATCTCATTACTAAAACAAATCCCAAGGGTGCTCTCTAACATACAGACTACATACAAACACACACACATGCACACACATACACAAATATAAAACTCTTGTACCACAAATCATAGAACAAAGCAGAGCTAAGGAATTCCAGCCATTGATGTGGTCACCCAGAGGAACTTGTCCATCTATGACCTCCCGATTCACTACACCACAAACATATTAAAAAAAAAAACATCCATCGCCATTCTCAAAAGGAGCACCAGTTATGGATCAAACTTCTAAGGAGCATCCAACCTGTGGGCAGGAGAAGGTGAAGGGGGTCTGAGGGAGGAGAAGGAGCCTTGTGTTTAGCCAGGGAGGCGTGGGAAGGCGAATGGCAGGGGAACACAGAGACAGTGGGAAGAGTGGTGGGATGATCACAGCTCTCCCTTTGTGTCTGCAAGCAGCATCGTTCCTCCACAAGGCCCAAACACAGAGGCTGAGGTCTACGGCATGCTCGGTTTTAACTTTGCTGAGTCCTTGCTTCCTGAAGCTATGATAAGTTATCATCCCATTTATCCATAATGTATCCTTATGATGATAAACTCCTACCTTACTTCTACATGCGGGCTTAGTCGCTGGGACAACTTATGCACTTATTGCTAACATGCACGATCATATGAAGTCAGACAAAATGCATCTGCGCCACCACATCCCCATTGATGACACACTGCTACACCAATACCCAAGTCATTGAAGCTTCATTCCCTGGACTTCACAAGGGTGCAACATGCATCATCTCCAGCATAATTCATTTAACACGGTCTAATACAATGAAAGCATACCAAGGTTGGGGGGGTCTCAGAGTACACAAACAGTGTTTTGGGGGAGTAAATGAACCAAACAAATAAAATTCAGTGCAAACCTGAATAAGAAACTCTCCAGTCACTTTCTTTCTTTCCACAGAGCTCCTCTTCTTCTTTTCACTCCACCTTGATGTCTAAAAAAACATAGACCCAGCTGTCCCCTCTTCTCTTAGGTCCCATCGCTCATTGTAAGCCAGTCAGACATCCACATTTCAAGCAGCAGAGGGAAGGAGCCTGCTCCCCAGCCGGGAAGAGACACTGTTGAATTTTCCTCAGCTGCACAGCTATCAGCCTGCTCGCAGCACACTGACACTGACACAATCCATTTGAGAAGGAGCCTTACTCACTTCCTCACTCCCTCCTCTCCCTCCCTCCCTCTACACGCTCTGAGCTGTCACAACCATTAACATGGAGGCTCCACCCAGCGGTCATTCCTTTCTCTGCTGCCTCCTCTCTAACAAGAACACACATCACCAAGGCTAAACAGTATGGGACAACCATACAGGCAGATGTAGCTATAACATCATAGCTTTTCTTTGTGCCAGTGATTACATACATTGCACTGAGGCTACACAAGCAGCATGTTTTCAAACTGTGTTCAGATTTTATTTCTTTGTGGCAGAGTTGCACTTACTGATTTATATCACAGCTCATGAATGATATGATACGGTGGCGATCATTTATATCCTCAAACCATTAAAACCATTGATTACACCAGCAAACATTTACTGATGCTGTGGCCGACCCACAGTTGGGAAATATTTCAAGATAAAATGTTAAACCAAATGGCCAACACTACTCTTCCACTCATCGAGCAAGTCATAAATTCAAGTGTGAGCTGTTGTTATGAGTCAGCGATTCAAGCTCGTCTTAAACTCTCCTGACCAGTCATGTGGCCGGTCATACTGACACGATCACCTCCAAAACTTTAGTTTCTGTGCTGGAGACAATTCTGTGTTTTTATTATGGCAAGTGTGTGAGTGTAATCCTGAGGATATTGATACTCATTAAGAGACAGTTCCCAGCTTTCCTCCTTGTAAGTCTGTGTTTTTGGAGCATGACTGTACACTTGTGCCGGGTGTGTCTGCTGCACAGAGCAGACGTAAGAGCTCGCCTCATGTCTGAGTGGAGTCAGATGAGTCAACGTGGAGCCCTCTGCTGTGCTGGCTAGACTCTGCCACCCTAGAGTTACAGAGCTTCCTCCACCTGGTGTCAGCATGGGATCCAGGCATTAGAGAAGTTATAGCCAGCTCTAATGTCAAACACTACTTTATCCGGCATTATGTGGGATATTTATGTGGTAATAGCAACTGTCTCGAGATGGTCTGAAAAAGTCATCGGAATAATAAAGACGCTCACCTGCATATATTTTCCATTAAAAGAGAAAGAGGTTCCGTTTTCCATACAAACAACTGTCTGAAGAGATAATAATGAATTCAGATGTCGAGTGAAGTGTTAAAAACAACATATACAATTCGTATGTGCTGTGTATTTAAAAAAGAAAATGCAGTTCAAGATCAAACATGCTTACAAAGATTCTTTTTCTTAGGAAAACACAGAACAAAGTGCGAGCCTAAATATCAGGATCAAAAAGTAACTATGTATAAAGCCCCTGTTCATTACACAGTGTGCTTCCCTGGCCTTTTTTAGCTTGTGACCCCTCATCAAAGGGTTTAAAAGACACATTCAGGGTTTGGGGACATATGTATTTAAAAGCATAAACAAAATTTTTGAGGTTGTTTAAGTTGGATACTTTTTTTCAGCAATGACCTGAGGTAAAAGAAGGCAGCATTTCATAAATAAGCTACAATAAAGACTTAAAAAGAATTGCCACAAAAGAAAGCTTCTTCAACAGAAATGAGGCCGTGCCTCCTCCGACGTCATATCCCAACGCGGTTTAGAGTCAGCGCAGGAATGTCAGGACCAGAGGATGTGGGTGGGTGGGAACTGTTCTGGTGAATGTATAGTTAGGCCTGCCACTGTACAGCTCCAGTCTAAAGCAAACACACAGATGGCTCAACAGCACAAACATCCTGCAGAGGCATACACACACACACACACACACACACTTACCTGAACAATACATCATTAGAAACACAAAGGGGCAGCTTTCTTTATTAATCTGCTTTCTGTGTTTTTGGTAATAATTGTTTTGATGGGCCGCAGTCTAAGGCTTCACTATGTTTTCCCTCAGAAGCGGAAGTGCCGTTTCTTCCCACAGTGCATGCCTTTGTCTTCTGATGCCGTTAGCCTTGATTCTTATCGGGGCTGTCCTATTGTCAACATCCTCTCTTCCCAATTGACCACACGTCCTAAACACATGATGGGAAAGCTGAGAGAGCTACACAACCTTTGCGTATTCAACTTCCATAAAAATGTAGTTGCAGTCCTTTCGGCATCTTTATTTTTGTCTCACTTTTTGTGTGTGTAGGATGTCACTTCCTTTCAAGCATACCGTCGAACTCTTGGCTTCCTGTTTGTGAGCTGCTCTCTTCGATAAGTGGAGGAGTGAAAGCTTAGGTTTGACCTACTAAAGCTCAGAGAAAGGCAATAAAATAGCCATTCTTTCTTCTTCCTGAGGTGAAAGAATGGATATTTTACACAGAATCCCTGCATCCATCTTCCACTGCATGTTCGAAACAATGCACCAACACCAGGGGCTGCAAAACCCCTCAAGCAAAGCAGCAATGCACCTCAGCATTGCTCAACTGTTTGTCATGCTGACAAAGTCTCCATGGTGCAAGCAATTTCTCAACGCCTTATTTGTCACTAAAAGAAACAATAGACTCAAATACAGACTATAACTATCATTTGCTAAAAAAAATAATAATTAAATCAGTGCGAGAGATCACATCTGCAAAAACAACAAAAAAAAAACAACAAGCTTTTCCCAAGTAAGAAAGAGCATAATGTTGAAGAAAAGAGCCATGGCTGAAAAGTTATGAACAAATAATGCTGAACTGCCTCAGCGAGCAGTACTTGAGTCTTTATAAAGCCTGATCTGCTCCACAGCCATTTTACTCATAACCCCGACAACTCCTTTCAAATGCTTTTTCTTTGGAGTTGCTCCCAGCTGCCGTTTAAAATTTCTAACACCTTATCAACAAAAGATCACGGGGTGTTTGGTCTCGTATGCGGAAAAGAACGAGAGGCATGTCTTTACCTGCTGATGACAAACCTGAAAGTCAAGACACATAAATGCTTTGAGAGATGAGTAAAGTAATCAGCTGTATGCAAAAAAAAAAAAAAAAGGTGCAGGACCAGAAGACAAAGACAGAGGTGAAAGTGACAGATTTTCATTCCTGGAGGAAGAAAAACCGAAGCTCAGATGTATGTGTGTAGATTCAAAACCTTTCCGACTATGAAAAACAGATACATGCAAACTTAACACCAGTTAAATGCTTCAGACCAGGAACATGCACTTCAGGACCTCTCACAGATCTGCACGTTGACATTAATGCAGTGGCACGAAGAGCTCGGCCGGTAAATTCTACCGTTGTTGCTCTGACACTGATACATGCCACTAAATTCATACTTCAGTCAGCTTTAGACCCGATTCAGCTGCATAACTACAAATAACAATCACGTGGGGGCCCAGTTTAAGAAATAACTTTCCAGACTTCTTACCTCTTGACATAAACACCAAATAATTAGACCAATTTTGAACTGTTATTAAAAAATAAAAAATAACTGGGGAAAATGTGTTGGTCGTCTCGTCACCAAGGTTTCGTGAAAGGTGTCACACATGTGAGAGGGTAAAAAAGATTTCAGGATGCGTTTGAACCGGGATGGGACTATGAAACACTGCAAGGAATAACCCGACAACGTCCTGTACCTAATGCCAGTTTTGGGTGTGAGCTCCCAGCATCTTTAAGATCAGACATTTTCCAGGTTGATATCACATCATTTGAACAAGCATAAGGCTTTCCTGACACATAACTTGAGATTTTTACATATGTTGTGCTCTCAGCGAGTGCTTCCAGGTGACTTAAATACTCTCATGTCACAGCGGTCGGCTACGCCTCTGCCCTGAATATGTATTACTGAGCTGTTAGGCACCAAACTTACAACAATACCCCACTGCTCTGTACTACAAGTCCAATTCCCATTACATCACTAACTGCACTGAGTGAATGATGGTCTGACAGGAGAGAAAGGCCGCAACTGATGCAGAAAGAAGGCTACAATATGATTATGGGGGAGATGATGACGATTATCAAACTGCCAAGGCATCAGTGCCAGGCAGGGTGCACCGTACAACTGGGCCCATTAGAGCTTTCAGCACCACTCATTAGGGAACCATTAGTGACAACTACTTTGACTTCCCAGACCACCCACCTCTAAGTGGCAGAGACAAATTAACTCAAAAAAGGAATCGACTTGCTCCTGAGTCTCGCTGCCTGCGAAAACAAGGCAGCAGTGTGCCAGCCAGGCCGAGCCACGACCGCTGAGGGAAGAGATGTTCAGCAGAACAAAGGAGTGAAGGCAGCCAGACCACCGTTATCCAACATGATTAACAGTGACGCAAGTCAAGGGTGCTAATTAATGCTGCCAGGCCCAGCAACACAGGCCTTCTGTTTCACACCAAAGGCTGCACGCTCATTTTTACTCTGCAATAACACTCTCAGCTATCATCCAAAGTAAGAGAACTACAACCAGCATGCAGCACAGTTGTGGCATTAGAGTTGTGGAATGAGCTTCTGGGGGTAACATTGCCATCTTTTCAACAGGAGGGACACTGAAAGTCGAACTGCAATTATGCTGACACTGTGGGTGTCTGTCTGCTGTCACACCTGTTGCTCAGTATCCAGTGAAAGAAATGACAGTGAAGACCTTCACTGAGGTTCAGGCTGTTCAACATAGCGCTAAAACAGAATCCCAAAAGTATAAAGCTACAATTCTGTAGCTTTATATCTATAATATTTTATAATTCTGTAAAAAATATGCGCTCAAATCTGATCATGTCACTGGAAAAAGGGCGGGCAGGCATGAATCGGACCACCTAACTGTACATTGACAACACAAGAAATCCAGCTACATTATGTTCTTCAACCTCCTTTTTTAGCATGTGCTCTGAAACTGGGCAAACAGAGCAATGAACACGGGCCAAGTTGACCCAAGACATAACGTGGTCGCAGTAACACTGGCAGAGTGATGCACTGTAAACAAGGCCAGAAGCAGCAGTCTGAATATTTGGAGGTTTAAGTCTACAAAGTCAACAGCAACTTAACCGTGTTTCCCCAACAACTCATAGGGCCCGGCAGCCGTCGGATCGATGCGGGTCGAAGTAAGACGGTTTCTCCTTCACTCACCCACTCCGTCTTCGGATTTCAACACCATGCTGACTGCGTCTCAACCGTTCTCAAATAAAGTTTCTGGAGGTTTCCACGAGCCGAAACTTTGTCGTTTACTGCCGTGCGATGAATGTACTGGGCTTTAGGGTTTTCACGTCAAAGTTTGCGAAGTCTACAGCGATACAACCGCCTCGGCAGAGGAAGCGCGTTTCTACTGACAAGCTCAAGGGAGTGGTGTGAAAATCCTGGACGGACTTTAACCAGCCTTCCCTCGGATTGAGCTACTGTCAAGTCAAACAAGATGGAAACAACGTGCTTCCGGCTACGCCTTTCACACTAAAGGGCGCGTTTCAGCGCGACACTCCAGCTGACTTGTTGAAACTGGTTTTAATGAAATAATGGCTCAGCACATCTTAGTTTGAGGGTCGGATGCTACTCCGGCGTTTTCACAGGGACCCTAAATAAAAAAATGCAGAGCTGGTTCCGAGACTGAGGACTTTGTGTCGCTCAAAGCAACATTAACGTGGAATGTGGATGAGGAAACAGTCACAGCAACAGAAAAAAAATGAAATAATGACATGACATGCTTTCCTTTAGAGATTAGAACTTTTCACATAGTCTGCTTCAAAGCGGGTCAGATGCCCCTTTATGCACGTCGCGTCTTGTGTGAAAGTACAGAGGTGGAATGGTGGGGTTCAAGTCAATCCACCACTGGTGTGCCTGTGTGCGTAAGTGT
Organism: Odontesthes bonariensis; assembly: GCF_027942865.1. Classification (NCBI taxonomy): domain Eukaryota; kingdom Metazoa; phylum Chordata; class Actinopteri; order Atheriniformes; family Atherinopsidae; genus Odontesthes; species Odontesthes bonariensis. Next base: position 14,442,093 of record NC_134526.1, read on the forward strand.
CAACAAGCTGATTTCATGCCCCAGTTTGCCATCTTTGCATGCACGCTGATGCAGCACTGAGCCACCTCTGTTTGGACTGTGTGTACCAAAGGAGAACAACAGCATAAATAAGAATGTCTTTCTTTTCTTTTCTTTTTTTTGCATCTAAAAGGTGCAACCGCTGAGTGAAAACAGATATAGAACGCAGGACATTGGAAACGGGACATGTTGGCTTTCGGTGTACACACATGCAGTGTTGACAGCCAGCACCTCAAAGTTAGCAGAAATAGTCCCCCCGCGAGAAAACCAATGGTAGATTCATGTGGATTGCATGGAAACAATAAAAGGGCAGATAGCACCGGAGCTTTTTGATGAAGAGCTGGAAGGCAGGCTTGATTATGAATCAGCCCTCACCTAAAGTCATGAGGTTTGGGTAGTGAGAAAAATAATGATGAAAAAAAAAAAAAAAAAAGATCATGGAATCCAAACAGATCAAATTGTCTGGTCTCAGACAAGAACAGCACAGCAAGGTTGTTACATTGAAAGGTTTGTGGGTGGAGTTTCAGATGGGAAAATGACTAAATTGCATTCACTTTGTTCTCCCACCACCGCTTACTCACAGACTGCAGAGCAGTGGGGCTGTTTACTGAAACATGGAAGTCTAGTCATTCTAACACCGTCATATTTGACCTGACCTGTCCTTTATTTTACCCAGGTTTGTGCACGTTAGAATTTGCAGCTTTATAGTAGCCCAGCTACACTGAGTACTGAGGTAACAGATAAACCTCTCTCAGACCTGCATTTCTGTCAGTTTAATGTAGAATCTGTGTCTTTTTCTATACTTTTCAAAACTAAATACTCCAATCTATCTCTTTGGAATATTGTAGTCTATTCACGATACTCACTACAGTCAAGTCATCTTCATGACCAAGACTGATCCACTTGGAGTGCACCCTGGGGTGCACAAAGTGGTGCGATCATGCATCTTCTAAGGCCTGGATGTAACAGGAATAGAAATGCACGTAAATCATAAAATCCTGCAGAGCATATATTACATGTAACACAACTTACTGCAAATAAAAGACAGCACTCATTCCTTTTCAACGATGACGATAAAGCGTGAGGCCAAAAAATGAAAAAACGCAAATAAACCATGTTTTATAAGCTAGACTTTTAATTTGAAGTCAAGGTTATTCTATTTCCGGTGCTGGTCTGGGTTCAGAAATTTTTATGTAACACTGAAACTGCAGTTAACCGGTGAGAACGCCCCCGCATTGCCACCCTGTTGCCTTGAGCTCTGTCACACTAACACACGCGCGCGCACACGCACACGCACGCACGCACACACACAGATCTGTTGTCGGGACAGGCTTGAGTGGGGGCAGGGAATTAGTGATTGACACACACAGACATAGCAGCTCACTGCTGCTGAGCTTGCTCGTGTTGTTGCTTTTGATTCACCACATCCGCCAAGAGCAGACGTGGGCTGTGAAAGCTTCAACCATGAAAACAAATGTAAAACGTTGTGGAGAATATGGCAGCAACACCTGTGTTGGGCAGGGACAACACTCAGTGCTTAGAAACACTTCTGAACACCTGTTGAATATTAAATCCCACTGGACAGCCTGATCCATATGATAGCAACTCTTTAAAGTCCCCCTCCGCTAACAAATCAAGTTTTAAACCTTTTTAACTTGTCCATAAGATGCTATTTATGTGTACAAGACACATCAGGAGCAAATGTTACAAGTTTCTGCTTTAATCTGAGGAGCACCACTGAAAGTCTCACTTTGGCACGGCCATGCAGCCCATGTGATCTACCTAAACTATTTGGAACCCGCACAAACCAATCCTGACTTGAAAAGTGGGGCTGCACAGCTAATTTGATCCTTCCATATTTTGAGATTTCATTAAAAGGGATTGGTTCAGGGCTTCTGCTAAAATTTGAAAGCCAGTTATTATTACTCAGATAAATCCAGCAACACCCCAACCGCATATTGTTTGGCTTTGTTTGTAGTGGTAAAACTGGCTCCACGAACTCCTGCTGAGAATGACCAACACGCTGTATACCTGGCACAACTTTAAAGTTCCAAATGAAAGCTCATGAATCATCAACCATCAACATACGATACATTCAGGTTCTTTGCTGCCTGTGATCAAAGATGGAGTCGTTTCTTATTCCACTAGTGGGAAAACTTTGAGGGCTCTCCATCCCCTTCTTAAAAGTGAATAAATCTGTCTTTTTTGTAATACTTGCAACACTGTACTGCTCTCAGATTGGAAAGAGTTGAGCTTGTCTCTGCCTGTTCATGAATACAGGACAGCCAAGAGGAATGCAGCTCTCACAGCCAATGTGAGGCCAGGTAGAGGTAGAAAATAGCTCCTCTCTGTTTTTGTTCCCCTCTCTCAAGCATTTGATGGATCAAGGTACTGTCCTGGGGCAACTGAGTTGTATTAACCCAGGTCTCAAGACCCACTACTAATATTTAACCCCCTTTCCAAAGATGAAACTAAAACTCAGCATGGCATGGTCAAGCTGTGACCCATGAATGCCTCAATTGTGTGTGTCACACACTCAACAACTGACAATGCAGCCTGTGTCAAATGAACTCTGTTCACACAAAGTTTCAATTCATTGTTACTAGTTCATCCATTCCCCCGAGCACTGCAGTACATCTGCCTTTAAGAACCCAGAACTAATGAAACCAGAGAGCTATTTGACCTTTAGATCAGGAGTTGATATCAACACACAAAGTGAACTGTTGTCTGCAGATTCCTGATTCCTAACACAGAAGTGTCCCTCGAATAAATGTGATGTCAATGCAGTGTTTAATGAAAGCATATAATCAACATAATTCTGCATTGGGATCAAATAGGATATTGTTCAAACAAGTTCAAAGATGTAGCTTGTTTCTTGTTTAAATTACTAAGAGGCATTCCTCAGAAGAACTTTCTTTTTGTTTAGTTTTTTGCTGTCCAGGGTCCTTGGTGTCAGCCAGCATCCCACAATTCCTCTGTCTACGTACTACGTGGAACTGAAAGTGAGCTTCACTCGCTTCTTGGCAGAAATGTAGAATATATTGGGGGAAAAAAAATCGCATACTAGGTGCTAATTCTAGGAAAATCAAGACGGAATGTTGTTTAACAAATTTACAGTAGCAGGGAAATACTCTATGTGCTTGCATTTCTGTATAAGCATGGATTACAGTGTGGTGTTAGAGTGTAGTGACTCAGTCGTCTAACAGTAGTCTATTTAACTGATGACAGGCCTGTGATGATGCATGTCAGTAGTAAGTTGAGGAAACATTTGCACATCTATCACTCTGTCCAGCTTATACTAGTCAATGTATTTACAGAATATAACAATCAGATCCAACACTTACAAGCTTTTCTCCAGTGGTGGTACGTGAGAAAGTAAATTTACTCAAGTTAAGTGTGTCATGTTGAGATTTTGACATAAAATCAGTGAAATGGTCATTTCTTGCCTAAGATTGGGTGTGCCTAAGTATTGATTTTCAACTGAAATCACATGTTGTTGTGCAAAGAAACTGATGCACAGGCTGTTCCTTCCTATGTGCATTTGCATTTGTCGTTAAACTAGCTTGAAATTGGTGGGAAATTTTTCAATATGAGAAAAGAAAAAAAAAATGCCAACTGTGACCCCTGCTGATCATTTCTATGAATAACAGGAGGACAAAGAAACAAACACACAAACAAACAAACAAAAAAAACGTGTTAAGTGTATTGTAAATCATTATTACCCAACTGCTTACATATCTGCCTGATAGTTCCAGACATTTGGAGGTTATTATGTGATAAATGATTACAAAATAATTATTTATTCATTGCTAAAGGGAAATCATGGTGTTGCAGTGGTATTATTAACAGAGACCCTCTTTTTACCAATATAGAATGAAAACCTGTGGCAAAGTCTTTGTATCTCTCTGCCTGTAGCTTCCAAACAAAATCTCCAGAAACCTCCAGAAAGGTGCTTCTTGAGAAAATACTTGAGAAACAAGTAAACACCAGGCATGAAAAATAATCCTGTTACCGTGACGATTACCACATGCACGAGAGACATTCTTTGGTATTAGCTCAGCCTGGAGCAATGCGGCCCTGCGCATGACTCACTGCACAAGTTGATTTTGAAACCACTGTTCTGCATTTGTAAGTGCAGGCGGTGGTTAATGAGACCTTTGGATCAATGTATCCTATAATTTTCTGGGTGAGAGGGAGAGCAGATCTGAAATAAGAGAACACATCTAACCCCAGTATGAGTGTCACTTAGGTGATTTCAAATTGCACAATGTGGGCGACCAGTCACATTGCAATGAACTTAAATATGAAGCTCCCAACACATTACAGAAGAACCTCATCGCACAGCACAAATATTCAGAGGTACCAGGGGTACCTCTGAATATTTTACCCAACTGTGGGTAAATTATATCAAGGAGGAGGGTGTGAAATGCAGAGAGCTCCAGCTAAAGCACCTCAAATGTCACCTCGAGTTTGCATTTAAATGGTCTCTCCAACAAGCACAATCGAAAGTGGACAATAGAACTGTTAATATTTAATGAATAATTCATGAGTCTGACTAATAAACAGACTCAAGAGAAGATTAAATAAACACCTGACTTGTTGCAGATGGATTCGGTGCAGTCATAAAGACCTGATTAGTCTGTTTCTCTCATTAAATTTGTCACGACAGAAGTGTCTACCAGGGAAACCAAATCCATCCAGAGGGATGATATGTTGCTAGAGCTGTGTGGATTTAATCCATTTAGATACCCACACACTCCTCCTCCTACGTCTCATTAATAATCGAAAACACGTCAGACTAGATGTTAACAATGAACAAATGTTCTTTGTCTTGACTCTCCAGAAGAGGAAAAATATATGCGATCTGTATGGTGACATCATCGTGTCCTTTAATGTAAAGTAATGCGTGTGCACAAGCTTACTGATTAATATGCATTGGATTTACTGAATCATTAAGAAAATTTAGGAGTTCATCTCCAAACACTTTAAGAAAATGTGAAGTGCACTTTAGGACAAATTAACAGAAAGTAAAAAATATACTTTTTCTTGGCATTTAATGTTAATTGAAAAACAACAAGAGGTGGGAGCATCACCTTTTTTTTACCTTCTCTCAGCTCGTTCAGATATGAGGCCTGCTGCTGTTTTTCGATTGATGAATCTAGCTTTATTGCCATATCCATGTGAAAGATGATATTTAGAAACATTTATATCCAATCTCTTTATGAAATTAACAGAACTTTTTAAAGAAGTATAGCTTATGTTTGAGTCACATAACTACAGTGTTGGACCAACAGTAGCATTTACAGTTAGAAAGGGCGTGAACACACTGTATCTGTAATCAGTTAATATGATGGAAAGGGGAAGTTAAAAAGAAGATTGAGACATCAGTTTGATTTGTCATCCAGCAAAATAACTTTGTTTTAGCTACTCTGTTATGTTTACTATTAGCTCCTTTCACAGCAACGTCCATTGGATGTAAATTAAGTGATTTTATAGTGTTGCTCATGCAATTTGAGCTCACTGGACAACCATTAGATGAGTCACACATGAATCATTTGTGTGATTCATGATTGAAAAAAAGAAAAAAGAAACACAAATACTTACAGTACCCCAATCACAACATAAGAGACCTGACATGTGATGCCTGCCATCACGGTTTAAGGTCAAATGTGTCACAGTGGAGGTGCATGGCAATGTGTTGCTTTGCTCTCAGCCCACATCTCTGAGAAAAGGCTGAAAATGTAAACGGCAAACCTGCAATAAAGCTACAGTAAGTCACTAAAAGGCCTGACATGTTTTTCGGTTTTGTTGGCAAAAATTCCTGAAACTCAGCAGAACAATCCAGACGACTTCCCCCTTGAATATCCAAAGCGAAAAAGAAAGAAAGAAAAAAAAAAAAAGACATCATCTCTTTTCACACATAACCCTGTTGCTGATTCAGGGGCTTTGAAATCACTGAGACAGCACTGTTTCCCCTTGGTACACACTCAGTCAGCTGATTCACCACAACCCAACAAAGCCAGCACACGGTTTAAACACTCCCAATGGAAACCTGCCCACCACCCTGAAGCAAAATCTAACACAGCTGCAACACTTAACAACCGATCCAAAACAACACATCAGCTCCATCACTATTCTGATCGTGTTATCACCGAGGATTTAAAGTAGAAATGTGAGCTCAACATCAGGGCCAGTGTAACGCCATCTCTCTCCTTTATGTGTAATCAAACTAGAAAGTACTGAGCCATTTGTCCAGGTTTAGGACGCAATCTCCTGTCAACACAACACTGCACTCCTGTTTATCACAGAGGTGCGAAGACGTGACTGAAAAGCTGTATTTTCACTTCAGGTGTCAGCGTTGTCAGACAGTGCGAGGATCCGCTATCTGCTATGCGTTTTCATGAATGTGGAGATTGGATCTGCACTGTAAGTGGCTTATGTCACACTCTCGGCATATGAGAGCAAAGGGCAGAGGTTTAAAAGGTGCTAAATGAAAGCTGACTTGAGCCACAGCAAGCTGCTTCTATTTCTGTCCAACTGTTTGTTTCCGTCTTTGGTGGAGCCCTGTGTTCATGCCAGGGGTCACACAAGTATACTGTCAAACAACAGGATACCCGACAGATAGAAGGAACTAAGAAATATTGTTGGGTTTTTTTAGTGTTCAGTGTTAGAGGATTACAGTGATGAAGGAACACGTATTAACCAACCAGCAAAAAAAAACAAAACACTACGTTACTGCAATCCAGCATGCAATTCAAAGTTGACAGTTGTGACTTTACCTGGAGGTTGCTTATGTGTCTCCACAGCTGGACACAAGAACGTCTGAAGGCTCGATACACACAGTTCACTCACTGTCCCCATAGCTCCAGCTCCAGAATGGAATTTGCCTATCTGCGTCTGAAGGCACGTCTCTGTTAGATGTTGAGTTAAGTGGCTGAGTTACTCCTTCCTCACGACGCACTCTGAGCTGAAGGGAAGTTGCGGAGTCCCAGGCTCCCCACTGCGGGTGTTTACAGTCACTCAGCCACTGAGACTCCCGACTGTGAGGTCCCGCTTTCTTGAGTCATTTGGATGACTTCTCAGCTCCCCGGCAAGTCTCTCGCGCATCTCACACACCTACTTTCTCTTCCCCTTTGATTAGAATGTGCAACTTGCTGGGATGCTGAAATCACTTCTGCTTTCCTCCCTGTTCCCCTTTTTGTGCTGTCGTCTCAGCCTTCTCTCCTCTCTCGTTCTCCTTCACATGCGCTCTCCTGCTATTCCACATACTGTTTTGTAGCAGCCAGTCCTCAACTTAATAGACTGAGCACGCGGAGAGAAACGTCAGGAATATAAAAGCATATATGCATCTGTGACATTCACACAGAATCACCATGAACTGCACCAAGTTGGCGTTTTCTCGTGCAGCGCCGCAGATTTTGAATCCCTTTCCCTCTCTCTCAAAGCTTCTAGCCACCCATACATTTTTAGCTTGAAAAAGCTTTGTACAAAAATGAAAATAAAAGACGTTAAAAATTCAAGATTGCATTGTTGCTTGGCAACAGGAGAGAAGAAAAGATCTGCTCCCGGGCAAAATATTGCAAGCCATTTGTTTTGATTAGGCTATATTGACTCTTGGTGAGGGTCATTTGCCACAAAACAACCACACGTTGGGGTCTTGGCACACAGGCTCATAAACTCTTGAAATCGCAACAAAACAAACAGGTCTGATTATTCCTCTAATGTTGTTACAATCAGCAGCAGTTCATTTCATTTTGGATTTTCACTTCCTCCTGTGGATAGCTGAAATGTTTACCTTCACTCTTGAATTGGCATTACATCACCTGCCACTGTAATTTAGCCCACTCGTCAGTCACACAAAGTGCCTCTCGCTCTTTAACAACTGCCTCTCTCTGCCAGTGTCATTCGTTAATCAGTTCTTCAACTCTACTTTCTTTGTCAATCACACTTAAGTCGAGGGTCCCACAGCAGAGACCAGAGTTAAGTGGCAATTACTGGTCACAACATTTGTATTTGTGAGGTTTGCATGGCTATGACATCAGCTTTGATCTACCAAAGCACCACGCAGCTTATTTTTCACAGGGTCAAACGCTTCAAACTGACCGTTCTGTGAAGTTCAGTGTCAGTCATGGCTGCTTTAAATGCTGCAGCTGCACATCACCCAGAGGGATTACCCTGTCTCTGGAGGAACAACACACAGCAGAGTCAGCAATTATGTTTAGACTTTTTTTTTTTCCTAGGGTGCACATTAGTCATTACCTTCTCCAAAGACAGCGTCAGCAAATCACAGTACGCCTGGAAAAAGTAAGCAGATAGCTAGATTGATAGTTATTACACGCAACTGTTTCACAATTACTTGTGAATGATCCCTCAAGTATCAAATGTAGTAATTTAAGGGTAGGGCTCATAGCCACCCAAACTATTCCAAAAAAACCTTTGCAAGTGATTTTTAAAACATGTAGTTCTTGACTAATCACTGTTTTGGTGCACACAACACGTTCAGCCCATTATCATGCTGTATTTATCATAAAACTTTGCTAAATCAACACTGTGGAACAAAACTCAACTCAAATTCAGTCTGTTTTTACAGATGAAAAGTAGGAAGTAAAGACTCCTCCCTGAAGAAATCCCCTAAGTTTCACATTATAAATGTAATTTGATGCAGCCGTGCCTTTGTAACTAATGTGTAGCTGCACTATAAGACAACCGTCTTCATTAAGCTAGATCAGCGGTGACTAATGTGTGATGGAATGCTGTGTAGGGTGTGAAGGCCCCCTACTTGAACCTGACTGAGAGTAGAGAGCAGCTTCCTTGAGCGATATATGCCACCATGTGGACATTGAATGCAACAGCACCTTTACTCTTGGTACACAATCAAGCTAAATAGCCTCTGAAATGTAGCAGGTAGCTTGAAATGGGCTATAAATATTAGGTGGGTTCAACATCCTACAGCAACTTCCATTACAAGCAGAAAACTGCTGTAGACATTCTCTGTAGTCTTTCTACAAGAAATTCTGATGAAAACCAGTCATGCGTTTGTCAAACAGTCACGCAGGTATGGAATTTTCTTCCCAAGCTGAATATAATGTAAAATCTACAGAGAGCTTACTGACAGGAACTCCTACACAGCAGGCGAATTTTAGCATCACCTCTGGTGACTAACAACAGGCAGAGAGAAGGCAGCCCTTCTGCTGATAAAACTAACTGAATACACTCACCACAAAGAATAAATCTCTTGCACCTAAATATAGACCGAACGTGCTTCACAGAATTTTTTCGTGATAGTAATTTGAGCTGCCTTAAAGCTTCAGATGCTGTTTTTTTGTGTGTGTGCTTCTCTTTATCTGAATCTTTTTGAGACTGGTGAAGATTTATCAACGGACAACAAAGGGAGCGTGTTTTCTTAATCACGATGAGGATCAAGTTTATTTTTACAGTTTTATCTGACATGACTAAGAAAGATTTGCTGAAGCTACAAATCATTTGATTATTCATGTCACGTTTTTTTTTTTGTTTTTTGTTTTTTTAAACAATCCCACAAGATGTGTCTGCTTTATTCCTCTGAGATTTTGTTGCTGCTGCAGTGACAGGCTGAGTATACTTTGAACTTGAGAGGAGCTCAGAGCTGGAGAAAACTTTCCTTATCATCACAAAGATAGACAAACAGCAGGAGGACATCATATTACAGAACAGTGGAAGGATCTATATTTCTCACATGCCAATCACTTTGCCAAAGAGGAGGGATCAAACTGAGAGAGATCACACCCATAACCACATCAACCTGCGGATGTAGAGCACCACGCCTCTGAGCAGATGCACTGCTTCCTTTGTTAAATGCACATCTGATTGTGCAAATAGAGACCAAGCTGCACTGAGAGGTGCAGGGAGATTGAGAAATGTACCAAAAAAAAAAAAAAGAAGATAAAGAGATTTATACACTGTGCAGTTTAAAGCCTTCAAAGTGATTCTTGAAACAGAGCCGCACCCAACAAATCCCCAGATAGCAGGTTTAGGGCACCTGCATCTAGCAACATCACTCTAGAACAGAGTGCAAAAACACTGTATGGTAATCCTCTCATAAATTTTAGACGGTGACTGAACATATGACTGCAAGGTTATAAAATTTACAGATTGCCCACATACATATTGCAAGCCTCAAAACAGTTGTAGCATTGGTCTTCATTAAGATTCAAGTGTTTGTTGAATTTAAAGTATGATGCTAGAGTTATGACAGCAGATGGATTACTTCCAACCTGTCCTCTCTGGCTTTAATTATGCTTAGCAGTCATGGTGCAGGGACAGAAGAGATGATATGGCTTGCACTTGCTCGTTCAGATCCACAAGCTGTCGCTTTGATGAAGGAGGTGTCAGGGTCCTGAGTGAATCTCTTTTCTTGTATCAAACACTTTGTCTGGTAATTACAAGATAATCAATTGATTCCTCAGCTGCAAAGAGAAAATGAATGGCAAAGGAAGATACCCGGAAATGAAAGTTATTAGCCTGTTTTGAGGCAAACCCCACCCCTCCAAAAATAACCATGTTGTATAGGGTGTCACTCCTAAACCATGCAGGGAAACGCTAAGCGGCAAAAAAAAAAAAAATGTATGCATGCAAAGATCACTCTTATAAAAGTCACACTTCTGCCTTATATTTCACCAAAGGTTTCTCTCATTTGTGAGAACCAGTTGTTGATTCCCATTCTTCACTCCTTTCACCAGATGAAATCCTGCAATGAGGCCACCTCTGGAGGTTCTATTTTGAGATGCATTAAGCTCTCAGAAACTTTAAATTGCTAAATAATTGAGATGAAGCCTCAATCAGAGCCTTTGCTGAGACATCAGCGGGCTCATCGTTGGCCTGACATCATCAGAGAGCTCATCTTATAGATGATGTCAGGACTTCAATTTCCAGTAAGGACTATACATTTTCTGGCAGTGAGAGCGTTTTGGAAAACTGTGTCATCTAATAAGCCAACAAGGCCGCACATGATGTCAACATGGTCTGGATGATGTAAATTCCCTTAAGAGAAAAAACTTTTTTTTATGGTTTCTCACTGCATTTTTTGAGCTAAACACGTCGAATCCATCATGTTGTCATAGCTGCGGTGTGATGCTCAATAATTCATCATGCTGATCTTTTTATATCTCCTTAGCTTGCCAGTGAATACCACAGAGGCCAGAGGTTTTAAAGCAAGCTTCTGGAAAAAACCATCATGGAACAGTCTGCCATGAGAGTGCTTTTAACTTTAACACACCCCATAATACAATGCAGACAACATGATTAAACGAAGACGCAGACTCAGTTTTTAGTATGTCAGGCTGGTTTCTATCAGTTCCACCAAGCTCTCAGTCTGGCTGCAGTACGAACACAGCTTAGACTACAGTCTGGCATATATTTGGCATCGCATAATAGGCTACGCACACGGAAATACAAAAAAAGAAAAAAAAGCATGCACTTGTGTTAAGTGTTTCAAAGTGTCCGCTAAATGCCAAGCAGTCAGAGACAAACCGTGATTCTCCCCCTCCATTCTGGTGGTCCTGATGCTGCCGCAAGCGTGGCTGGTCGGGGATGTTTCTCACCGAGCGCCCGGTGCAATCCGGATACCTTCCTTCCTTTTTATCCTCCCTTTCCTCGTCTCACTCACCTCCCAGCCGCTCGGAGATGCAAGCTCACTTCTGCGTGCTACTTTTCAGCTTGTTGCCGTTTCGATTGCTCTCGCTTGCCATTTGAAATGGAGATGCGAGTGTGTTGGCTGCTGTCGGCTGGTCACAGATAAGCGTCCAGAAAAGCCGGTGCACATGATGGCCCCTCCCTCCCTCCCGTCCCAGGTGTGATGTCACGGTCCAACTCACCTTTAACTTTGCTCGGTAGTTTATTGCTGAGATTTATACTCATTTAACTTATAAGCACACATTATAAAAACACATTTTGTATTTGTAAAAGACGTGGGAAATCTTATTTTACAATTATTATACAATTATTTTTTTTTAAAGCAAGTATACACCAATTAGCAAATATATACTAACCTTAATTTAAGATGGTCATTAGCAATAGCACTATTTTCCCACTTTTGAGACAGCAGAGAACAAACCTGACACATCATAACCTGATTGGTTGAATGTCTCACATTCACTACCTGTTTACTGCAACTTTGTCTCTTCCAAGTCCTAAAAAAAAAACCATACGAGTCTTAAGCTGCAAAATGCATCAGCTCCCAGGTGCCGAATTAAAGGAAAGACTAAACACAATGGATGCAGACGTTTCTACACGTGTGCACTGCAAGTAGTAAACATCCGGTCGTGCTCTGTGGAACGAATTCAAATTCAGAGCAGGCGTAGCCGATTTTGACTTCATGTTGTCCAGAAGAAACCCGTCTTTGACCGAGGATTCATTGTTGGGGCATAGATGGAGGAATCTTGAGCTGCAAAGATTGCTCAACTAGCTCTTTGTTGAGGACAAAGCACATTTGCCTGTGCACGCTTGTGCATTCGTGCAACGTTTAAGGAAAAACCCTTCCTCGGGTTCCTCATACCACAAGTGCAAGATGCAGTCAGACAAGAACTGGTTAACAATACCTGCGAAAGCTAAGACAACAGGGCAGGGCAGAAGTGCATAAACTGCTGGTAGAAACCCAGCTGAGATCATATGGGGGAGCATAGATGAACCTGTTAGATAGCGCTCTCAAAACATCAGTCGAGTTGAGTTTTTTTTTTTTAGAGGATGTTGTTGTATAGACCATAAGAGTCAATAACCAGGTTAACCCACTAATTTCCACAATGGAAACACTTAAAATTGCTAAACTGAAGCAGAACAAGACAGAAAAGTACACAGTCAACTCACAAAAGTCACAACTTTATTGCACCTTATAGTTAACTATAACATGGCAAGAGCAACTTTCACTATGAAAGTTCTCTCCACTGCTCAGAAAAGATGGTGCAAAATACAGAATCGTCAATGCAAACATGGGAACTGTCCATTCGCTCTAGTAAGAGTTCCTCTGTTCCACTTTGAGAGTCACACCCTAGTTTCAGTTTAACAGTCAACGAACCTCCAACGGAAATTAGACTGCCATTTCCTCTCTTGTACTGTACACACTAGTGACGCAGAGGTCTCGCGTAAAAACAAACAACTCTCTTATACACAAACAAACACATTTGCAGATAAATTCTCAAGTTAACGTCCACCAACTAATCTGAGTATTAGTAGCACATTAAAGATCGGCGTCTTTTCTTCTTTAAATTATATATTTATAACATTAAATCCTATATCTTTTTATAGCCAATTCAAGGCAACATCTCTAGAATGAAAAATGCATGGGCAAATCTTTACAGCACTGGAGGGGGAAAACACAGGTGGCACGAGATGGACTGTACAGTCTTCTGCAGTGGCAAAGCAGTTTGTTATAACATTAGCTTTTCTGTGCCCAAAGTGGTGGAGGATGTTCCCATGGTTCCCACACCTGAAATACTTTGTATAAAACAGTTTGTACAGGATGCAACTTGGTGGTCCAAGCAGACGGGCTACAATGATATGAAACAACGGGGGTTTGATCTGAACAGAGGAATAGATGAGATACGAGAGGTCTGGGTTCCTGAGTCTAAGCCCAGTTTCTTGGTGACCAGTGTGATGGTCAGAAAATTGCATAGAGATAAAAGATACACAAGGACAGTAAATGATCATGTGGCAGTCCCATTCTGACACAGTGCCTTCAGTATAAAACGTAACCCCTTTATTTCAGGACATTGGTGAAAAGTTTGTGGTGAAGTTCGTTCGCAGAGTATCAAACGGGTCCAGTCTCCAAGACCGGATGCTTCCAAATGAAAAACAGACGAGATGCTCAGATTAATATCTGCACCGCCGACAACTACTGCCTCTATCAGAGTTCCCTCAGAAACCCCAACTTCAACGACATAAAATTGCACGTTGCACTATGAGCCGTTTGAGAACGACACAAACAAACAGATATTTAAAGCTTGTATAAATTGGCAGACCGTATTTTTGTGGTCCAGATTTTCATAAATCTGAAATAAATTTGGTGAGGAGCAAAAAAAAAAAAAAAAAAAAAGCACAAAATCAGGATTTGCAGAACTAAAAACAAAATTAGGCTTCGTCAATTTTCCCGCCCGAAGCAGTTGAGACGTGCATATTTGGAGAAGGGTGAATATTTAAAGCTCTATGTTACCAACATATTATGCAGGCAAAATTTGGTCCTAAAAAGAAAAGCCGCGGGGCAGACAGTGCGGCAAATAAAAACACAGCGAGGGGAAAGGGCCATAAAAATACAATTTAGGAAGCTTAAAATACATGTTTTTCAAATCATTTCGAATCTTTGTAATTTGGTATAGAATAACATCAAAAGAAGCCAAAGAGTTACAGCTTACTTCTCACAGTTGTGGTGCATTTTTATTTCATTTCATAGTAGCTTTTGGAGCAACAACTAAGGCTCAAAGGGACGTCGGCACTCAATAAACTTGCGACATGGACGTGTAATGGTTTTGGGACACTCACTGTGGCATTCAGATTAAACTGGGTTCCAATCCGGCTTGCCAATGAAGAAAACATTTCCTGTTTAAGCGGAACCTGATCGATGAAGGGGCTGTCGGTCAAACCGTCAGCGGCACATATCTCACACTTAAAATTGGGAAAACCAAAGTGAACCCAATGTGGAGGTGGGGAATAAAAAGAAAACAGAAATTTGATGTAGAATATTGTCTTGATTTCCAGTAGGCGAGACGTCCGCAGCGATCTGGGCTCAGCGACGGACTCCAAACACCCGCTTCCCTCCAGGTGTTACAGACCACTTGTTCCGCCTGTCCTGGATCTTCTGGAAGATGCTGCCGGCACTTCTCCACTTTTCTGGTTTATAGTTCTTCACTTTCTTTACCTAAACATACATAACAATGCAAATCAAACGGACCATAAACACTGAATAAACAAAGGTGGCCTATAGCTGGCAGTGACTGATTTGTGTTTTATTACATATATAATATGCGTGTTCGGTTTTCCTCTCACCTTCCCACTGTCAAATTCTTCATCCCATTCATCAATCACAGTGTCACTCCTGGCATTGTAGACATCTTCAATAGCATCTCTGCTGATAGCAGAGACCTCGCCATCCCAACTGAGGACTAGGTAAGAAATACAAAAAAAAACAACAAAAAAAAACTTGTTCATGCATTTGAGGATGCATTTTCCACAAAGCAGCATGATCTGAAATCAGAGTCCTCAGGCAAACATTTAGATGTACATATCATCTTTGTCTCACCGTTGGCTCCATAGGCTTTATCTGTGGCGTTCTGGAGTAGTTCTTCCACCACATCACTGGTCTTTTTTCCGTCCCAGGCTACGCGAGCTGCACGGCTCGGGGCGTCGCCTAACGCACCTCCATCTGCCGCTGGCGCCTGGCTGCGTTTGTAGCCATCTTTCACTTGGCTGTCCCACACTACCACTGTGGCTGGAAACCATCAGAAAAAAAAAAAAACAGAAATGAAGAAACTGAACTAATATTCAATCAGTCTCTCCCAAAACATAACAATACATCCTCTGCAGAATAGTGAAGTGAAGCTGGGTTGCTGCAGAGTACGTTTAGAATTCGCTTACACTTCAAAGTTTTTACAAAAAAAAAAAATATATATATTTACAAGCTTTAATATCTGTATGTTTATGTGCTGTTTTTGGTTTAGCTCTGGTGCTTCACAACATAGTATCTGTCTTCAATGTAATACCTGTCTAAATAGCTCAATATATATAGATATATATATACACACACATCTTCCGTACCTATTCTATTATCCGTGCCGCCGCTGTCAGTAACGTCAGGAAGAGCAAAGTGCTGGACGCCACAGAGAGGTGGAGACTGCTTGGCTTAGCTCATTCTAAACGTCCTGTCTAACCAAGGGAAGGCTGCAGAGATGGTCCGACTCAAGGTGAAAATGACTGGACCGGCCCATTGGGATGCGACAGGCCAAATTATAGTGTCTCTCTTGACTTGAGAAGGGAGACGCACGTAGAGCTGAAAGAAACTGCTGTGAGTGACTCCAGTGCAATGAGGGAGTCTGAACTGACCCACTTCTCCGGTCTGTTGTGTTTCCTTTTGCAACCGAATCTTTATCTTCTACGTTTCTTCCTACTTATTCTCACTAATGTAACGGTGCACGTGCAGATGGTGCATGTCACTTGTCTACTAAATTTTGTGTGCCAAAAGCCTTTCAATCAAAGTAAAGTACATTCGACCAGACAGAGTTTTAATTCTGGAACACGCAGCAAAAAAAAAAAAAAAAAGTAGCTGCATGAGTTAACCTGCCTTTATTGACATTGCAGGGCTATGGCATATGTATGGTTCTTAATGTCACCGTCAGACCAAATACACCTCTGAAGCGGTGGTCTGTGCACTACTAACAACAGTCAAGTAACATAAAACATCTTCGAAGGAAGACCTTAATTATCATAAATAATCCTCATTTAAAACTGGTTCGATGCCAGATTTTTAGCAGCTCAAAAGTTACAGTCAGTTATTATCATCATAATAAATGTTGCATTTGCACACAGAAATTTACCACATCAATAACTTGGCCAAAAAGACAAAAAGCCAAATGACACAAATTCCCTTCTGGATCAATAAAGTATCCATCTACATGGCTATCATTGCACTGAATTAATGTGAGAAATATTCCTTGTGCCTTGGTTAAGCATATTCATCTGGCTTGGGAATGGTGTCATTTCTTGTGGTATCATTATACAATGCAACACTGGTTGGCATGGACCACAAGATTACACAGTCCCCGCTACAGTTCCCCTGGCTCACAGGAGCCCATGCTCACATACCTGTGCTTTGTTTGCCTATTTGGTTGCTCTCTGTGGTGGTCTTTGTGGAGGGGGGTTCGGCTGCTTCAGGCTCAGCATCAGCATGCTTGCTCTCCTCCCGCTGTCGCATCTCTTCTTTTAGTCTCTTCTTCTTCATTTTTAACTTCTTTTTCATCGTTATTAAATCGGTTGTGTCGTTAGAAATGTCTGTGGTCTTCGTGTCGGGATTACTGTTGGGGGAGGGGGGTGCAGATAGTGGCAGAGGTTAGAAAAGCTACAAAGCAGACATCTTTTTTAACTGCATGTCACTACTTTTACAACGCAAAGCAAATAAAGTATTTAGAGAGGAGAACACATGATGTGCATTCCTACAAAGAAGTATGTAGTTTGCTGTAAGCAAAGGTGGATAAACTAAGAAACGCAGCCGGATGTCTTAAATGACTGAAAAACAGAACTCCAGCCCACCTTTTTGATGTGGGGTACGCAGAAGTTGTTTCCTGCAGAGCCTCTTCAAGTTCAACCATCTTTTTCTTCTTCTTCTTCTTCTTTTTCTTCACAGAGTTCCTGCTTTCCTCCGTCTGATTGGACTCGCACTGGGTTGGGCTTGCTGGAGATAACTGAGGCTGTTCCTTTGACAGTTCCGCATCTGAATTAGACGTTAGGCTCCATAAGCCTCCCTGACACCAATCCTCCTCCTGGCTTGATCCGTCCAAATGAGACGGGACGCACTTCCTTTCGTTCCCCTCTCCGTCCTCGCTCTCCCGCTTTCGCTTTTTCTTCTTCTTCTTGCGCTTCTTCTCGTTTGCCGACTCAGCGGGGCTGGACTGCGTGACGGGAGCTGCGGGGGCATCCGGCTGCGTGTCGCCTTCCACCTCAGAATGCCTTCGCTTCTTCTTCTTCTTCTTCTTCTTCTGGCCGGCTTTTTGAGCTGAAGAGTTGAAGTCTGGCTCTTGAGACACAGAGCTGAGGCTGTTGGAAGACTTGGGACTCTTTGGGGCCGGACTTTGAAGCCCGTTGGTTTTATAAAAAAGGCTGGCATTTGGCTTTTGCGGTGTGGAGAGAAGAGACCGTTTCTGTGGGCTCTGCTGTACCAAGGATCCACGTGAGTGGGCAGAAGTAGATGACTGGGCTTTAGTTGAATGAAATGGGCTGACTCTGGGAAGAAAAAAAATAATAATTATCACGACAAACCCGATATTTGAATCAAGTCAGATGGACAACTCTCAGTTTTGAATTGCATTTCCTCAGTAAAATCAGGTTCATATTTCATACCTGTGAATGTGAGTGGGCGAAGCAACAATGATGGAGTTAAGTTGATTGTGATGCATGGGGTCACTGGACAGCTGGTGTGGCAAATGGGGCAGAGCATCAGTGCTGCTCAGACTCCGGCTGCGAGCCTGCAGTTATCGACATAAATAAAAACTTGGTGGTCTAAAGAAAATAGC
This sequence comes from Odontesthes bonariensis, assembly GCF_027942865.1. NCBI lineage: Eukaryota > Metazoa > Chordata > Actinopteri > Atheriniformes > Atherinopsidae > Odontesthes > Odontesthes bonariensis. The sequence goes on from NC_134526.1 coordinate 14,460,359, forward strand.
CATGAATGTGACCAAAAATACGGAAGAAAATCAAATAAGGAAAGGGATGGAAGGAAAAGATGGAAGGGGGGGGAAATAAAGAGGAAAGGGTATGGCAGAGAAGAATTAGAAATGGTTAGAAAAAAAGAGAAACTAAAGAAAAGGAAGACAAGTGCTGACATGGTTGATTAGACAGGTCACACTGGAAAAATAACATCACACAGAACAGAAAAGAAAACTAGCAGAAATGTGAGTTTAATTGCCTTTATACAACCAATCAATGACAACATTTTGGATAGCAGTAAGAAGTGACACGAATCACTATGAGCGTGCATTACAGCAGGAAGTGGTTTAGCTAACGTGGATGGAAATGGCGCTTTTACCTTCTTGGCTGACAGCGCCAGTTTCTTGGCAGGTGGTGGTGACATGGTGCTGGTGGCTTCAGATGTGATGTTGTTGAGAGCCGGGGGTTTTATTTTTGCCATCTTCTGCTCTTCTGTGCTCTGAGAGCGTTCAATGCTCCTGGCTGGAGATGCCAGGCCACTGGAGCCTTTGCGAGGAGTGGAAGGAGTCTCTCCCACTGGAGCACTTTTGGGACCGACAGAGTCCTGGCCAACATAAAAGACGATCACTGGTTAGGATCACAGCTTTGGCTTCCCACACAACTTGAAATGGCTGATACGCATCTTTTGAAATCCTATGTTAAAAACATATGGTAATAACTGGACTGCAAGCAGAGCATATACTTGCTAGGTTTATACAAATGGTTAAAAATGATCAGTTTCAATATGAACAAAGCACAGCGAGTTACTGGGGGGTGTGAGGAATTGCCTTGCAGTGCGTCTCTTTGGACCTCTGTACCAATTACATTTAGCTGTTGCCGAGAAGCACTGGGCTGCAACTTAGTTGCTAATAAAGTTTGCTTTTATCTACAGAGTCTACAGTGAGGGCAAAAGTCTGGACGCCCTCCGGATTCTGCAGTGTTTTCCGGGAGGAGCGAGCAGGACGTGACTCATTAAATATACATAGTGAAGAAAGTTACACCTCAGCTGTACAAAGATACGATTGGAAGAGGAAGCCTTGACTTAAAGCTTTGACTTTTGCTGCTTAAGAACTGCTGGACATCCACGCCAAAGTTACTGCAGATGTTTCAGCACTTGAAGTTATTGTCTCACAAATATGTCTGAGAATTATACAAGTGGTAGGTTTAACTTACAATTAAACATACTCTGCAGCAGAAGGATGAGTGCAGTCACTGAAATGGACATTCAACACTGTGATTCTGATTTATTTTCACATGAAATTTTTTATATTTCTTTATTTCTTTATTCTTATGCGAGAACCTTAGAGCTGTGGATGAACATTAACATTAAGTAAAAGGGAGATACTAGCCAAAGCTTGATAATTCTATGAAAAAGTACTTTTTGTTTTGTTGAGGATCCTTTTTTCACCCTATTCTGTTTCAAATTTCTTGTATACAATTTGTAGATTAGCTTTCCTGCACTGTAAGGATTTCTATCACAGCCAAAATCTAACTTCTAGTTCTGAATGTCATCTTCAGCATCATGTCTGCTGCCTAAGCCAATACAAATGCTGTCTTAAGATTAAAAAGTTACCGTAAATACACCTCAAAGTAGGATTAGTATTAGTTTTCCATTGGTTATTGTACCTTTGAGTCAGAGGTGTCAGCAGAGGAAGAGTCAGACAAAGACTTAAATGAGGTAGACGCTGCCATGCCTCTGCCCTCGCCACCTTGTTTTTTATCCCCCTCCGTCCTGCTGACCCCGTTGTTGGAGGGAGTCGGCGTGGTGCTGCGGGACTGCACCTGACTCTGGGGAGAGGGCTTCTTCACCTTCTTGGAAGGTTCCTCGATAACCGTGGGTCCACCGGGCAGCTTCGGTGGACCGTTGGAGGATGATGTCCAGTTGGAAAGTCTGGACTGTGGCTGAGTGCTCGCACCGTTCCTGGAAATGGGCAAACCCAAACCACCATCCATAGACTGGATCTTACGCAGCTGTGAAGGCTCCAGTTTCTGCCAAGAAGTATTGAACTTTAATGGAAAATGATGTATTTAGTTCGACTAAAAATCAAAAGGCGCCACACCAGACGAACACTTTATCAATTTCAAAATAATGAATAAGATCAAACATCATCTCTTCCGTTACCTTTGTGACCTGCGGAGAGGAGAGAGGCCCATTCAGACTGGCCCTCTTTATTTGCTCTGATGATGCACTATTCTTCCCAGAATGCAACATCCCCTGCTTTGTGGCCTGCCCATCTGTATTCTTCCTCGTTTCAGGGATCCTTCATGATACAATTCAAAAAAATCTATTTATGTAATGATACACTCAGGAGGTGCAGACTTCTCTCTTTTTTATATATAAATCAGCAGCGTCTTACCTCAGATAGAAAAGGACATAAGCCTGCTGGTTCAAAACCACTTTGATGTTACTCGAGTGCACCATTGAATCATTCATTTGGTACCATTGTCCATTACTTGCCTACAACGGAAAGAGATAAACAATTCAAATAAAGCCCAAACAATGCCTGTCCATTTCAAGTAGATATTCTAAAATGAATACATAAGACGGTGGTGGTCGCCTTACCTTGACGTAGCAGTAGTAGTGGCCGGCATGACAGCTGTAGCCGGAATGCACCAGGACAGCATAGAGGCCGTACATAACAGGGTCACCTGAGCTCTGAGACATGTAGGGACGGATGTTCAGGAATTCTGGGTAACCAACATCCTGGAAAATGAAACAAAAGAGAGTTTAGACATACAGAGGAAGGAGAAGGCTCTTTTACAACAGTCACTGGTGTGCAGATCAACCGCTAACCTTTGTTATTTTTCCTCCGCTGAAGTTGGCAAACCTCTTCAGTGAGAGGGTCAGCACGTTAGATGTTCGATGGACAGTGAAGCGCTTGGTGGCCGGCACTTTCTTTTTGCACCTGCGGCAACAGAGAGATTCATGATCATCTCCTACCTGAATAAATGTTTCGCGGTAACAACAACAACCCAGTCATTCACACCCAGCAGACGCGGATACTTGGATGATGTCAGAGAGAATATAAATTACACTCACTTGGCGCACATATAGGCATTCTCTCCACTTAAAACATCTGGTTTGACAAATAGCTCCAGGGCTCGCACTATGTTTGCAGCTTGCTGCAAAAAATAAAAAATAAATAAATAAATAAATAAAAAGAGAGAAATACTTCAGTGCGGCTTGGTTTTTATTCCGTCTAATAAAAGCCATTTTGAGTTGTTGTGCAACATACCCGTATCTCAACGGCGATGTCCAGGTAAGGGTCATACGTGTCCGACACACTTTTACAAATGGAGCATTTCACTGAAAGACCAAATAACAAATCTGACTTGTGTGGATAAAAGCAGCCTGAAAATCCCTTAACATTTAACCATCACTAGTTTCAGACCTGAGAGCATATTTTAGGCCAATGTGACACTTGAAATGTAAGGAAGGGCCTCCAACTTAACAAGCTGCTCCTCAATCTGAAGACGATAAAAGTACGCAGAAACGTCTGCCATGACTGTTCGATGATCGTCATTAACCGCTTTCTTCAAAGCGCCCAATTTAGAAAATCCCAAAGACCGACAAGCAAAATAGCAACAGCGATTCTGACCCCACGCATCACTGTTCCAGAATAAATACCAAACCCAAATCAGTTTTTTTGTTTGTTCTTTTGTTGACACCGACTTAATTGTTTTCTGCGAGAGAAATTGTTCAACAATGCATTGCCGAAAGCAAAACATCTGAAAATCTGCACAGTTCTAGAAAAAAAAAAAAAAAAGAGTGAATACCTCTCGACCTGAGGTAACCTCCAAAGATCTGGTGAACCAATGTCGTGGCCTGAGTCTGCCTATCGAGCCTAAGAACAGAGAGAAAAACAGGTTAGCGACCACATCGTAGTTTTCGGAACAACGCCCCCAATAAGCGGAAAAACTTACTTGGGGTAGCCATTGAGGCAGGCTTTCTGCATGGCGTCAATTGTGTATCGCAAAAACTCGTGGGCGTCCTCTTGGCTCCCGAAACGAAAATGTCTGGCGATTTCTGTGGGAGACAAATATATGACAATAATACTTTACCAAAAGCTAAAATCAGTGAGTCATTCATTGCAATATGGGTTCCATTTACTGCTCAAATCTTTTAAGCTTCTCTAACGTCCCTTAAATGTTGTGATTACTAACAAATAAACAGCGACGTAAAAGACAGAATTAAAAAAATAAATACATTTTGTTCTGCCGGCATGGTTGTTCTCTGAAAATTAAGGCGACATGTAGGAACATTGATGAAGCAAAAATAAATAAGAGCATTTCTGCTCGGTTAATATACTGTGAAGTTAACAGAGTGCTCTTAAATGGCTACTTAAAGCTGGCCTCCAATGTTAGCACACCATCAATCTGAAGCTCAGCTATGATCATATAGAAAGCTTATGATCGGTAACTTCAGCAGGCTGGCGTCTCGTCTACAGCAAGAGTCGAGCATTAAAGCTAATGCAGCTGTAAACACTTTGGCCCGTGTGATTTCTTAATGGGAAAGGGGAGAGTGTAGGCTGGTAGATTTCTGATGTGGTCATCACTACATTCCCAGCACAGCATCCTTACTCACTGAGGATAATTGAGTCACATCAAAAAGGGTGGGGGGGGCAAGACCCCATGCACTTATGACTAATTCCAGGCACTTATAGGAGGGAGATAGCTTCTTGGAAACAAGTATCTTTGGGCATTAGATTGGTGTGTTGCGTTTCAATTTTGTTCATGAAACTCTGGAATTGCCTTAGGATCCAACAGCCAATCAGCTGAGCTGATCAGTGAGCTCTTATATATGTTGTGTGCGACATATTATCATTTTTTGGAGGTAGTACTGAGAATAAGCACAGGATTTTTTTTCACTGCACAGCCTTTACGCTGTTCCAGATGTAATGGTAGATTTCTAGGACGTACAGGAAAAACAAACAGGGAGAGAAAAGAGGCCGGTGGGCTCGTACATTTTTGTGCTAAAGCTGCTCCTCTCAGCCCGCAGTCGCAAGGAGACAGAGAGGGCATTGGGGAAGGAGGGAGGGAGGAGATAAAGGAGGGGGGGACAGAAAAAGAAGTACAGGAGGTAGAGAGTGCAGCAGCATGCAACGAAGAAGTACGCAGGAAGGGAGGGAGGGGACGAGGACGCAATGAGACTACAGCACAGCATGTCAGAGCCCAACTCCAGCCTCAGCTTTACAGTCGATGAATGATTCATTCACCACCTCCACTCTCACTACTCCACTGACATACTGCAGTTACTGGTTGTTGTTGTTGTTGCTGCAACAGTGGAAAAGTTTGGCGTCACAGTGTCAGCTGGTTTTACAACTAAATATCTGACTCCTGGCACAACCTGCGCTGAAAATGCAAACCGCTCAGACACAGCCACACGGTGTTTAAAGGGAGGAGGGCTTACTTTTTAGGTCTCTGATGAAGGACACGGGCTTAATGGCGTTGCCTGTGTTGGCAAAGGCTTGGATTATATGGTTCTGCATTACGCAGATCATGCAAAAGCCTGACTGGTGACCTGAAACACAAACAAGATTACAAAAGCTTTATATGAGACACTTCCTCCATTTAATTTTTTTTTTCTTTTTTTTCCTTTGTAAATACATGTAATTAAATAAAAAAAAGGAAACTCTTTCCAATTTTCACTTTAAAGCATCAACATGGTATACGGTTGAATGAAAAAAGAAAATAGATCACGCTAAATATGTGGGTAAAAGACAACTATGCGGCAAAGACATTCTCACTCCTATTACATTTCTTATGAAGTTGTTTTTTTAAAGGCAAGGCAAGGCAAGTTTATTTGTACAGCACAATTCAACTACAAGGCGATTCAAAGTGCTTTACAGATACATTAAAACAGTAGAAATAAAAAGCATGATCTAAATTTTAAACAGAAAAGAAAGAAATAAGAACAATAGATAGATAAAATCAGTAGTTAAAATGTGATTAAGTTTTGAGCTTTATTCAAACGTAGCTGAAAATAGGTGTGTCTTCAACCTGGACATAAATACACTGAGTGTTTCGGCTGATCTGAGGCTTTCTGGGAGTTTGTTCCAGACATGTGGAGCATAGAAGCTGAATGCAGCTTCTCCATGTCTGGTTCTGACTCTGGGAACTGATAAAAGACCGGATCCAGATGACCTGAGGGGTCTGGAAGTTCCATACTGAGTCAGGAGGTCACTGATGTATTTTGGTCCTAGACCATATTAGAGCTTAATAGAGCAGCATCAGAACTTTAAAGTCTATCCTCTGGTGGAAAGGCAGCCAATGTAAAGACCTCAGAGCTGGACTGATGTGGTCCACAAAAAAAAGGAGGGAAAGATACCAAATACTTAGATAATCTGAAAATAGCTCAGCAATGCAATTACCATCGTGTTTATTGCAGAGGCTAATGTTCAACGCCCCATAAAGGCTTTTGGAAGACCACAAAGTTAAAACAATACAACAGATACATTTATTCATATCAGATAAAAACAGAAAAGGGTCAGAATCAGGTTGAAGTAAATCACCAACAACACCAAAAGGATCAAGTTATTTAAAAAAAAGCAACTTTGGTTTGCACCCCACAATGCCATTCTGCTCCGTGTCTGCACATAAGCGAGTTAGCAGTTATTTTACAAACTGCGACTTGTGCATACTGTTCAGGATAATCTGAGAGAATGAAAGTAAATCTGGCAAGGTACTCACAGGCACGACTGTGCTCCTTTGAGAGTAAGTAGTTGGCAAGCGGCGGGGTGTAGGTGAGACACTGCACGGTGGAATTGAGGAAGCAAGTGTTTCCGAGGTTGTGGAGGCCGGCTCCCACCCTGTACACACGCTCCCACTTAAGGGTCAGCTTGTTCCCTGGAAAGAGCATCTTCTGCGGGGCCGGGATCCCATCACTCTGACCCCCAACCACATTCTCTGAGACTGAGGGTGCAGGTAAACACAGCTATCATCTCAAGTTAAGAGAAGAACGTCGGAAAAAATATCAAACCAGAGAAAAATTTCCAGTTACATTTGAGAGCTTACCTTGCCTCTTTATTTGAGGAGGCTCGGTAGCCTTCTGCCCAGTGGCCCCCTCAGTTCTGGGATTGAGGATCACATATTTGTTCTTTAGGCTGTCCAGCTGATAGGAGAAGCCCTTGCTGGCAGGCTCAAACTCGATTTTCTGCAGAAGGACCTTCTTAGCAGAAGAGGCCAAGAGTTTGTTGAGGTCACCCTCATCACCTGCCTCTTTTCGACCAGGTTTTAATGCCTCCTTGAGTTTATCTACTATAGGCATCGTTGGAACATCACTGAAGAGAAAGACAAAAAGCCATCGTCACAGGTTAATGTTTCACCTTATTACATAAACACCCGATTCAAAAGCACTCTGCGGTGACTCAAGTGACATTGCGGCACGATTGAAAACAATGTTGTTCAAATAGATTCTAAATTTGTCTCTTAGCTAAAAATATTAGAGAGATGGAACTTTATTGTTCCCTTGGGAGCTGCCCTCTGGGAAATTAAGGTGCATATTAACAGTCCTGTTTGAATGTGCTTCAGTAGGTACTTCTACAGGCTGCATTTCCTGACGTTGCCTCACAAGTGAAGAGGACAAAGCACATCTGAGAAGCCAGCTGGGTCTTGGCAGCTGTCCCCACTGTTACGCAACACATTAGAGTAACATGGGATGGGGAAGTGTATAGAATAGAAGAGGATGAGCACATCATAAGGTGCAAGCAGCTGTTGTCAAGCCACACTTAAACCAGATAATCTTTTCCCTCTTTGCCTTTCAGTAGAAATGAGGCATTCGAAAGAAATCGTGGTTGATCTATGCGGCTTTAAAAAGATAAAAAAAAAAACATTTTGTGGTCTGGTGTTCCTTAAGACACTAAAAAGACTATTTCAGAGCAAATGTGTACATTTCCAGAGCCGAAATTCATCTGTCGGGGTAGGTGAATGACTTCTGATGTTCCATTTTCTCTTAAAAAACATGTTCAGTGCTGTGAATACAGCGTTCATCCTTCATTGATTTTCAAGGTACCTGTGAGATGCCTTAAACACAGCCAACCTTCAGAAAAAAAAAAAAAAGAAAAAAAAACTTTCAATGAACTGCCCCGTGTAGATGTGTCAGTGGTGCAATAAAAGAGCAAAGACACATTTCCACAAGAGCCGTGCTCATCAGTGGGCAGTGACGTCATGAAGAGGAAGGAGAGCTGAACATGCATTGTATGCACAAGGACACACTGACCTTCCAATGCTGCTGATACTGATAAAACTAAGAACGACGAAGCCCACTGGGACACAGCTAACCGCAGGGATGGAACTACAGGAGCTGACAGAAATACTGATAAACACACCCCGACATGGTGATCAATCAGATTATAATTGCATTAATTAACAGTCTTCTGATTTTTTTGGCATTTGTAACAACCACAATGCCAAATGACTTGAGATCCCGTCATGAATGGGCTTCTTTTAAGCAAACTACTAAAATCCATGCTTAAATTCCAGATTGCGGTTCTGTCGTGTGACGGGTGACACAAAGCAGGTCATCTTTATCTTTTTATCTACCCCACCTCACATGTAAAAACTACCCCGGTGATGCCTTATTAGCCAAGATGGCAAATGAAAGCCTGATGTCGAGTATCAATTACAGGGGTCAAAAACATACAAATCGTCTCTTTGGTGTCATTTCTCACGCTATTAATATTCGATCGTCTACATGATGCGATTGTCTGTTTCCCCATTAGTGGCAGTTAAGACATTTTCATACAAATAATTCGTCTTTGTTCATTTTTAATCACCATTATAAAGGGAATGTGCTCATTGTGCAATAAGAAACAACTTCTAATGAATAAATACTTATTCTGCAACAAAAGCAGATCTGTTTTCCTTTGAGGCTTTTTAACATTAACTGCATATATAGCTTCAAGAAGCTGTAAACGTTCAGTGCCTCAAGTCTATCAAGATATGGAGGGAAAAAGAAAGCTGGGATTGAGGCGATTGTGAAGACATGATCTTGATGATCTCTAATTACTGTGTAATACAACAAATTGTCAATCGTGACCGGTGTAGTGGGGACCACTGACATGCAGTCTCCCTTATCATAGTGACCGTATGTAGGATGCTTTTATTCATGTGGCGAAAGGTAAGCCCGACATGCATGCTGCACATAAATTAAATGTTTTACACAAGAAATTAGCACGTACGTCCACACAGAACCTCATAGGCACTCGTTAATAACGGCACGTATTCAATGCAAAGCAGAGCAGACTTGTGTGCACCGCCAAATAAGTAAAACGCGAGACCTGCACAAAAACAGCCGAGTCACCTACAACTCAAAAATATGCAAATTGTTCAAGTTTATCATTAGGATAAGTCCAAACTGTTTCTTACAATATGCAAATGTCAGGACGTGTCTTGTAACTCCTATTATTATTTACATTTGTTATTTACGATAAACTGCAAAGGATAAATGTGCAGACCATCTACAAACTACCATTTGCAGCCAATCTGCTCCATGACCCACTCCACAGCCAGATATCTTTTATATTGAAACGGTAATATTTTGATCTACATCAATCTTTCGTATGATATCCATTAGAACGGATCTTAATTGCACGTCTATTGGAAAATTAACAGAGAAATTAAATATGCAACTATTTTGCTGACAATTTCCAAGAAAAAGCCTCTGGAAGATGAGGATCTTCTGCTTTTTCTTCTTCTTTTTTTTTATACATATGGTTGAAAATGTTAAAGTATTTATTGTTCATGTACTGGGAAAATGGGGTGTGCATTTTAAAACTTAATTTACAAAAAATGTTGCTGGTGAATATCAGATTAACCTGCAGTTGTTACCTTCTTCCGAGTTAAAAAAAATAAAATAAAAAGGATATTAGAAATCACTCAGAAGGTGATTATTTATACTTTTAAGACCTAACACAGACAGGTTTGTATAATGTTTTAAACGATCCTCCCCGCCAGAAAAAGAAAGCGACAATACAGGTCAGGACAGGTTACAAACAGAGGCTAATCTTAAAGTTAAAGTATCGAGGTAGGCCTCTTATTTATTCCATATTCGTTGCGAATGAAACAGTGTCACTGAAACAAACCTTCAAAAGGGCAACAGCAACTGGAAACACAAATCGATGGACTTTATTAGCGTTACGTGAGCGCAGCATCACCGCTGTTGTCACTCGAACAACGCAGACGGAGTTCAAGCTGGTTTTAGAAAAGTAGCTAGCTCGCTGATTTCCCAGATTATCAGTTGGTGTGGATCGTTTACTTCGAGATCAGACTCACACAGCAGACTGAGCAGCTGGACTCAACACTTGGGACCAGTCATCAACGCTTACATGCTAGGTTGCTAACCTCGGTCACAGCCATTTTCAGTCTGGATGGTTTAGATTTTAAGTCAAACAAGGGAGACTATATTCACTAAATAGCTTAACTATTCGATATTTATTTTTTTATTCACCCCATATTGTCGAAGTTTTCTTGTTGTGCAATTGTATGTTATAAACCAGCAATGACAAATTAGCCAGCGAGCTAACTTAACGTGGCGAGAGCCTCAGTCTTCCTCAATGCTGCAATGTGGGTTAGCATCTCAGAATCCAGGTGGCTAACAATCCCTAACTGCTACATCCTTGCTTCCAGTCTGGCGCCATCGGTATTAACAGACGTAAGCCACATTATTTACATGAACACTTGCATTTGTTCACTCACCTTTCTCTCGATCAGCCAAATTATTTAACAATAGAAGGGTCTGCTCACTCAGCTGAAGCTACCGAGTCTGGTATTTTCCCCCATGCTGCATTATCAGAGGGCGGTAACAACAATGACAGACAGTGATCATGCACCAATCACAGCGCAGGTCATACCGTCACAGAAAGGTTCAGCCAATCGACGCTTAGAGTGACGTCTTGCTGTCGACAGAGGACGACACGTGACTTTTAGGCAGCGCTGTTTACCATTGATGCAATCGGCACTGTAGATTTTGAACAATTTCTAATAAGACAACACAGCAAAACATCACTAAATATATATTAATCATCAACGTGACAGGGACTCAGCAGCTTTCCTTTGACATTTAAAAAACCTACCAAACCTTCCAAGACAGTAAAATGTAAAAGCTTATTTCGAGGTCCAATGCAGCTTTTTACAGGATAATATGATAAAAACTTTGAACTGATATAAATTAATCTAATATGTTACTGCTATGTGTGGTTTCTCACTGGGAAATTGTTTCTTTTTTCTTTTAAGATGAAAGAAAATCCAAAATCTTAAAGCATTGTTACTTTTAATTGACACAAAATTAATCCATATTATGAAATCCTGCGAGTATCGTGCTTGAAAAACTGCTCGTCACATGGATTGGCCTCGTGGACCCGTGAATGTCCCATGCGATTCTCTCCGCTAAGTGGCAGCAGTTTGCCTCTGTAGTGGCAGTGCCTCGTCTGTTATGTTCTGATTAAGGAAAGTAATTCTACTGCATGAGTTCAAACTAATTTATTCTTAACGTCCATCTAATTCAATCCTTTGTAACTGGTGATGACCGATGTCTGCTTCATTTCATATACAGTTGTGAAAATAATCAGTATATAAAGTACATCAAAACAGAGTTTGGCATTTAATAGTCAAATATACAGAAATGTTTCGAAAGGATATGCATGCAAAAATCATCTAATCTCAACAGTCCAATGTGAAAACCAGCACAAGACATCATACTTGATTACAGTTTCAAATGCAGCGTGTTTTTACACTCAGTCACATGACAGTTGTTTGACAGTCATTTCAGTGTCTCTGCAGGACAATTTTATTACAATATGTTCTTCATACTGTCCTAAAGGATGAGCCAGTGAGACAACTGACAGGCCAAAAATTGATCGTTTGCTGTACACAGCGTCGGCATACTTTTCCAAAACTCTTATCATTTTTGGTCTTCTAAAATAACAGTAGTTCCATATAAAATATCAGTGGTGTAATTTGTCACAAAAAATCTAAAAACGTGGGCTTTTTTTCTTTTTCCATTTATGAACAAAACTTTAAATAAAATGTTCTCTTACACACACACACAACAGCAATATAACGAAAGAAGCTATGCTATCAAAGTAAAAAGTGGAGGATCCAATACTCATTTTCAATTCCCCATAGTTTTCCCATATGAGACTGCTGTGACAGTTGTGTTCAGAGTGCATTCTTGTCTATTCAGGATTACTTGAATAAAACAGTTGCACAACAAAATCAATTACTGCAATAATTGGGTGACAGCTTGTGATCAGCAGCATGCCTCTTTTACATTTCTGTCTCATAGCAATTAAAGGAGAAAAAAAAATATATAAGGGAAATGAGATTCTGAAGTAAAGCAGGGAAGAGGATGCATCGTTACCTCTGATAGCACCGTGTCAGAGATGAGGATGACGACTGCGAGCTGGTGTTAACAGTTTCCCATACCTTCCTTGTTAAGATTTATATATACGATGCATTCATGGCTTGCAGTTCACTTTAAACACTACATTTGCTTTAAGACACAACTGAAAATTCAGTTCAAACACACACGTGTAGCACAGGAAGCCAAACACCATGACCAGGAATACTGAATTGTGATGATTGTTCATTTATTTCAGCTGAAAGTGGTTTATGTAGAAGTGCTTCAAAGTTAGGAGTAAAAGTGGCAGAAAGTGCTGAGTTCATAAGACTGTTAATTGAAAACATGAACTGCAATAATAAACGTTTCCTCACAATGGAGTGCCCATACTACTGCTTTTTGGGAAAAAAAAACAAAAACAAAAAATTAAAATAAGACATTTTAAATCTTTATTTCTGGTTTGGATGTTCGTGTTAGAACATTTCAACTGCAGCCACCCCTCCGACTTCAAACAGTGAAGGAGTTACGGGTCTTCGATGTCCAGGAAATCCTTTTTGGGTGGTGCACTGCCTCTGTACCAGGCGCATGAGTCGTCGCTCCTTTTGATACAAGCAAAGTGTTTGGCTTGCTCTCCGTAGACCATCTTCTCGATCACCCAGTCTGTCCAAAGGCACTCGGCCGGGCCGCTGATCATGCAGGGGATGGAGGTGCAGCGGGTGATCTGAGGATTAAAGAGTAAACAGAAGTGAGGAACCAAATATACCACAAAGAATGACCTTTTGTGGTAAACTTGAACGTGTTAAATTCTAACTTTTACTTCCATGTAGAAAGGACATTTCTACCTTGCAATCGCAGCCCGTCTCATAACGCTGTGTTAAGCTCTTCTTCTGGGTCTCAGACAAGGAATCCCACACTTCAATCAAGTCGCACAGTGTGACATGCATCGTCCCATCAGTCTCCAGTTTGCCTACAGAACAGTGAAAAAGATGTGAGATGATGTCCAAACTGATAAGATGCAGTAAGGAACGTTATTTCTTTCAGAATGAATAATTGCCAATGTGGTTAAGGCTATACCTGTGATAAGATACTCTTTCTTGGCATTAGTGTCAAGAGTGACTCCACACACTGCAGAGGAGGGACCAGTGTAGATGGCATCAATATACTGAGTGGGACCTTTGAACATCTAATGATTCAAACAAAGAAATGCCATTACAATTTACATTGCATTGAAGTTCATGTGTAAACATGGAAATGGATTTATCCCATACCTTGATCTGTTTGATGTCATACTTGATCCGTTTGATGGGATTTCCGTAGACGTCATTGCCAGCCTCAACTTCCTGCCCTCCTACAACTTTTGCCCTGATGACTGAAAAACACACAAAAACAAAAACACAAATAATGTATTTGAAGACATGACTGTTATGTTCAAACCGAAATGAATCCGTCTGTATCTGATCTAAGCCCTGCCCAGGTTTGGCACGCTAAAGTTGGTCACAGCACATTGCTGTGGCTTGGATCTGAGAAGCTTGCATGTGCCAGGTGCTGGGAAGACAGAAGCACATGAGTGTTTCATCAGCTGCAATCAGAGGGAGGAATGTGCACTGCCTGTTCCCAGGTTCCTGCGCCAACACAGGAGGAAGCCAGTCAGCAATCTTTGAAAAGCCGAACTAGAAATCTCCCCCTTGCCTCCAGGCCTCTCTCTGCCGGCCTCTGTCTGGATAGAGGTGCTGACATGCAAATCAGCTCCGCTCTTTCGTGTGCTACCTCCCACTTTCCTTTCTTGGACTCTGAAGATACATCTCCCAAATTCAGAGAGATTTACATGGAGTAAAAATAAACAGTTCCATCGGAAAAATATATTTTCAGTGTCATTATCTCAAATCCAGAATAATGAACAAAAAGGTGTTTCAAATAACTTTGTTTGCTCCTCATGAGAATCCAAATATTAAAGCACAGTGTGGCAGGAGCATAGCTGAATGCATATGCATTACCAGCACATTGCAAGGGTTCTCTGTAAAGTCACAATGCTACAACAGTGAAAAGCATTTACACGAGTTTTTAAGTGAAGGAGTCTAGCAACAGAGCTAATGCTGACCAGATGTTCTCTTTCTCTCAAGCTCCACTTCAGTCTTTTGCATTCTCATGGTGGCAGCTACTAACGCTCTTTTACTGCCCCTAGCCTGCTTCCTAATGAAGAGAAATGAACCTTTAGATTGGCTTTGTATACAGCGATTAAGCTGCAAGCCATGGGTATCAATTTGATAAATTGTGAGTGGACAGATTGAATGTTTACTCTCAGCAGGCATTCAAACAGAAAAGAGCAGCAATCATGCTGCAAAAAACCACAATCTTCTGTATATACCGGCAGAAAAAAAGTCCTCCAAAAGCAGCACTGTCACAAACACTCAGGGAGAAGAGGTGGAATCAACTGTACCGAGGGATAATCTATACCAGTCAAGAATTTCTGGCCTAAAAATCCTTCACTTACTGAGGTGCTGAGAACCTCTTAAAGTTCTCAAGCTGAACAGTGGATTAGTGATAATCCCCTTTTGCTCGAGTGTGCAGAATAACAGATCACTTCTACTGGAGTAAAGTAGGGCAGGTGAAAATAACCACAATATGCGAAAAAAAGAAACACTGCCACATGAGGATCGCATGAGTAAGGATTTACAGCACTGAATCTGCAAGGGTTGGCATTTCAAGTTTCCCTTTACAGAGGGTGTACACTAATGAAAACATGTAGCTTATATACAATCATCTCCAATCTACTATGTATACATCCTAGCAATAATCACCAAAATCCATAAAAATTCCATCTTAGCAGTGCCCATTCCACTGAAGCCTCCACTGTTACTGCTTGAAGGATTTGATTTTCTGTGCCGATGCTCAGTTTATACCCAATTCTCCCAGGATGTGAGGTTTTTACTGGAAGAGGCTGACAAAGCCTTTTAAAAAGCTGCGAGTTTCACAAAACTGGGAACTGAAGGAACAATCTGATTTTCCAGTTACTCAAACAATAAACAACATTCTGCACAAAGTGAGTGGTCAAGGGAGTGCTTTGACAAAACAAAGAGGGGGAAAAAAAAGCAAAACACGTGTCATGTAATTGCAGAGTCTGTACATCCACTTTCCTCTGAGAAGCCACAAACTGGTCAGAGTTTGAATAAGGAAAAACTAAAATACAAAGTCAACTGACAGGCTCCTCTGTAGATGCTGTCCAAGGATGCGTAGACAAACATAATCTATCGTATTCAAGATCTCTGTGATAGGTTTACATTGAAGAGCCCTAGTGTTTTTAAGAAAAAAAAAAAAAAGAAAAAAAGTATTTCCTACTACGTTACAGTGCTACAACACCTCTTCTCGCTTTCTGTCATCATGCTTTGCTTTAGCTCCTGTCACTTTAAGGGCTTTTATACACCAAACACCGAACCCACGCCAAGAACAAGCAGCTGCAGCAGCATTTAAATTCAGAACATCACATCAAATTATTTTTTTAACATGCATGCTTTCATTAAGCATTTAGGCTTACTGCATTGGAAACTAACAGTTAATGTCACATTAATGTACCACATAGTTCATGCACTACGCTGAACAGCCAATCAGAGTCATCTCTCACAACGACCGACAGCCAGCCTTAAAACATGACGTCTCCCTGAAAAAGAAGGCTTGGTGGGCCGACGGTGCATTACACCAAAAGACATTAGAGAAAGGTGTTCCCAATGGTCAACTTTCCGCTGGGTGTATAAAAGCTATGAGACTCCCCTCCATGTCCGTTATGATTGGTCCACTGGTTGATTCAAAATTAAATTGCCTAGCGCGCCAGGCAGCTTCCCGTGTTAAGTTTTAAGTCTGGCAAACGTGCCACTGTGCAGACATTAAGCAAATGTGTTTCGTGCCAAGATATTTTGGTAAAGTTAGAAAAACCAAGACTATCGACGAGATATTTTAAGCTGCTCAAGAGTGGCACCTTTAGTGTAAAGTCTGGGCTTTGAGAATGAAAGTTACATTTTAGGGGGGGGAAAAAAAATATAATAAAAGCCCAATACAACCTATTCAATGGTCTGTTTTTTCCCCAAACTGCACACAATGGAGGATGTGAACAAATGTTCACACACACATAGTTTTAACTAGGGAGATGCTCTGCAAGTTAAATTTGCTTCAGGAGGCACACAGCATCTGCTGGATGGATCGATCCGTGCATTATTGCTGGTGATGCTGGACTTTAAAGCAGCTGTTGAGACTGTGCACATTTCAGGCTGGCTAAGGAAAGGAAAAAATAAATCTGGTTTCAGTGTCAGTTCTGTTTAAACAACTTGCAGGGCTGCGTTTCATCCAAGTCAAGTTTAGGCCAGCTTTCCCTTTGAAGGTTTTAAATGATTCACTTTCCTTCTTGAACAAAAAGGCAGCACAGATGCCCTTTTAATTGCCAAAAACACTGAAATAAAAAAGCAAAGGCATAATGAGGACAGCATATGACTGCCCAAACATTCCTCTGCCTCAGCAGAACACTCAGGGGATGGATTTCAATGTAAGAGGAATAACTCTTTTGTTCATGCTTCATCCATTTTGACAAGATAAATGTTGCTCAAGGTTGAGAACTAAACCGGACCTGGGATTTTGTTTACTGCAGCAGTGGGAGAAATGAGCCATGCTCAGGTGAGAAAAAAAAAAAAAAAAAAAAAAAAAAAAACACAAGTGAGAGCTACCGGGAGTTAAACGAGGAGCAGAGGAAGAAAGTCTTCAGTTTAAACTACCGCCTGCAGCAGTAATCTTGTCTGATCAATTTCTACTCTACCCTCCATTATTCACTGCATCTCAACTTCGCCACACACAAAGAGTTAAGGGTTGCATGAAGCGCAATCATGACCTTCAAGTGACGCACTGATGCAAGGCTCTTACACAGTGGAAACTCTGCACTTCTGTTATTTTCCATTTTAAAAGATCCTCTTGGGACAAACTAGCTATGCAAGATATTTGAGCAACTCCTCTTACGTAATCTTCTGTCGACACTTTGGCCTATGCTACATCTGTGCAACTTAATACCAGGGATTCTGCAAGGCCAACAAATACAATATCCAATGATTTATCATGGTCATCAGCACAAAATCCCCTGCACTGCAGAAACGCCTCGGTTTTGCCATATTCAGCTCGCAATGCCATTTCACTTGAGGTTATACTTAAAAAAATTGAGTTGATGTACTTTTACCCATTACCAAACATTGCTACGCAATAATTAACGCATTGTAAGCTTTTCCCTGGCACAGAAAATCCCCTTTTTTTGGCAATACACTTCACGTGTTTCTCAAACAAAGGGCAAAGCAACACATCTAAGGAACTCAAAAATCTGAGGAATTTACACAAAATGACACAAGCATATTGAAGAGTGAAATCATCCTCGTATCAAAAGGTTTTCTGCATCTATGATTCAATGGAGTTTAGTTTTTTTTGCTTTACTCCCTGTGATTTTATACTGCTGTATTATGCCAAAATGACTAGAGCCAAACTAAGTGAGCTATTAGCCTCTTACAGTTCTCCTGTTTGCTGGATTAGCTGCAAGCTGTATGATCTGTGTGGGAAATAAACAAATAACCAGCTTTTTCTCAGGAGCAAATGATCCAGCGGAGGAATAAAGTCCCTATATATTCTCTCGAGTCAAGGAATTCCATGGCAAAGAAAAATCTTTGAATAAGTCACCTTCTGTATAAATGCCACACACTCAGGCTTCTCACAAGCCAGGGGAAAGGGAAAAAAAAAGAGCACAGCATACCCCAATTTAAATAGCTGCACAAGCTGGTCACTGTTGAGACTCTTGTTAGTTTAAAGCTTATCTGGAAGGCAGCAACAAGCAGAGTTTTGTAAAAAGCAGGATAAAGGGGGGGGGGAATTCATGCAGACTTTGAGAAAGGTCGGTCTGAATGGCCATCCAAGAATCGTTCAATAAGTGCACCTAAACCTCTCGATCACTTCTTTTGCATATAGGAGCACACTGCGAAATACTGTAATGTCGTTTTCTGATGAAACAAACTTCGCTTTTCATATTAAACGGGGAATATATTACAATAAAGACAGAAAAGAAAAAAAATAGCTACTGAATCCATCTCCTGAACAAACAATGTGACAAACGTCACACTTATGGATGGAAAATGATTGTAGAGACTCATCAGGGGGTTTCCACACAGAGATGGGCTGTAATAAAGGTCTGCAGGTCAAGAGATCCAACAGATGATCAGAGGGAAAAGGGGAGGGCAGTGGAGAAAATAGGAAAATTCCATCACCGTCCCCTAAAAGCAACAGATTTCTTCTAATTCTATGCAGTTTCTTTGTCAAAGGAGGGCGAACTCAGCTCTACTGATTCCTTGTCAGAAAAATCAACTTACCGACGTCTGAGTTGCAAAACGCTTGCTGAGGATGTGCAGGGGAGCAGCTGCAGGCTTCTGCCATTTCTTCCACTCGCCAAAGAAACAGGATGGCCAGAGTGACAAAACAGCTGTTCACCGTCCAGGTCATGTTTGAAAAAGTTCTAACAGAAAGCAGCGATGGAGGGGGGAAATGAGAAAGTTGTGCAGTGGAGCAGTCTGGAAGGAAAAGAAAGCAAGAGTATCCCGAGCTTCAAATTAAGAAAAGACGGTCCAGCTGTCAGAGACGCACAAGACAAGAGCAGCAGACCATTCCTGTCGCAGACTGCACTCCCTCGACTCTCAAGTTTTGTTTTCCACTCCGGTGAGGAGCAGGCGCCTTTTATTGCCGCAGATGGCATCAAGCTCCGCCCCCCGCTGAGCTCTCCGGCTGCAGCTCAGCAGCGCCGCGAGGTCAGGGGCTCCCGACCTTTCGCGTGTGCCGGCCAACTCCGTCATCAGCTGTGTGACACACATCTGTCACACTTGCACTTCCTCAATATTTTTCCATAGAAATGACCATCTTTTCAACCCTCAGATGCAATACACTGAACCCTTTCGAACCCAAGATTAACTTAACCTGAAATTTTCCTAAATCTTAGTCATCTTGGCCCCCAATACCCCAAAATTACCTGCTTTACTCACAATATTACCCTATCATCATGATGCATGATTTCATCTCATCTTTTTTTATCATCTTTCATTTTTTCATCTTTCATCGTTTATGTGTTTTATGGTGCCGTAACCTCCCTGTCTCCGAGACAAATTTCTCCTTTGTGGAGACTAATAAAGAAACCTAACCTAACCTAATCTCAGTGTTATGTAATGTTATCATCTTAATAAAAGATCATACCTCAGGTACGTTAGAGAGGGTCACACCCTTGCATTATTCCTGTTATAGAAATTGAGGAGATTTGATATTAGATGTATTCATTCATTGCAAGCTTGAGGAGGAAACTGCAATTTGGGATATATACTGTATATACATATATTTGTGCACTATCAGCTATGAAGGTACCATACAAACAGCAGCTTATGGAGAAACAATATGAGACAAGAAAATCTAGATTCAGTTTCAGAGCTAATTAAATTTCCATCATCATCATCATCATCAAACTTTATTATATAGCCTTTTAACACAGCCGTAGCTGAAACAAAGTGCTGTACAACACAAAATAAAACAAGGCTTAAAACACAAGAACAATGTAAAAACAACAACAATATTAAAATAATAAAAACAATAAAACAATACTAGAAACAGCGTCTCATGCTGGGTTAAAAGCCAGGGAATAAAAATGGGTCTTAAGACGGGTTTTAAAAATTGGCAGTGCAGTTCCATAAAAAAGTCTCTCTGACACTCAAATCTACGATAATAACTTGTGACTTTGTGACAAAGCTTTTCTCAACAGTTCCACTTAGCGTGCTAATGATTGTAGTACTTTTGTGAAGACAAGCCAATAATTTGAAGGAAGAGACCAAGGGCTGTGGTTATTTCATACATGTCTATAATAACAGCCAGACAGAGAGGCGTTAACTCTGTGGAAGATTTCTGATTTCAGGGATTATAACCTGAAATTTGATATAGTGACAGAATTGAGAGTTTAGATGTCACATCCAGGTCAACTGCTGTCTCACTAGCCTCTGTGATAACAGTAATGGACCGATTTAACTGGATTTCAGGGGATTTTCTTCTCATGTTCTACTTTCCAAAATCTAAGATAGACCTCCATCCACTAACATTACACACGAGAGACATGTTCACATGCTAACTGATTGTCAATGTTTGCTGACTAATAGCTCTGATTTTAGTCTCTGGATTGAAACATCAAGCTGGTGACTGTCAAGAGGAGCTCCTTATTAGATTGTCATTTCATATCATTGTAAAAGTTTTAATTGTCGCTGCAGTGCTTAGAAGATGTGGGCTGATGTTAATGGACATTTTGAGACATGGGTCATGTGGAGCAATCCTGTATCTGTGGCTTTATTCAGTGAGAGTTTATTCATGATCAGTCACTTTCGGAAACCACTGAAATTCTGAGGAAGTGTGAAGGAGGAGTGACATCATGCCCTTACACTTAATAGATTCAATCTGGCGGCTATTCCCGCAGCGTAAACTACCCAAACCCCTCCATTACTCTGTGAAAGAAACATTATGCTAAAGTCACATTCTTGAGCTCTTTGTCATCCCTCACTCTTGCACAAAAATAGATGGCTCTTTTATTGGAAATTAAACCACTCCAACACCAACTAAGGAAGCTTAGGATCTCAAGAGTTTTGGGGTTTTGGGCCCCTGTGTTGACTTTGGCTTAGAAGAGAAAGATCACAGGCAAGGCATAGTCTGTTTGATGATTAGTGCTGATGACTGATAATGAAAAGTATTGATGTAAAATAAAAAGGGGGGAGAGAGAGGACTGTAGCTGCCACATTCCCTGACATCATATTTGGCCACCGACTGTCAGTCGTCTGGCCACTCTGAGAAATATTTCCACTGTTTTCCATAGTTTAGCAGTTTTGCCTGCTTTCTTTTCCACAGGTCTCTGACTAGATCTCTCATTTAAAAACACGCACAGAGAGAGCGAGGGAAGACGGAAAAAGATTCAACAGATTTATCTGTAATGAACATCCCTTTTGTGTTTTTCCTGACGGGAAATGATTTAAACTTTATCTTTTCCCTAAAATGGAAAGTAAAAGTGGTCTCGGTGAGATAAGGAAAAAATTCCAAACAGTGTGTCATTTTGCAAGAAGGAATGACTCGTAAGCAGACTGGAGGTTACCAGAAACAAAAGATGTAATGTGGACAACAACGCAGATGTTGAGAAACCAAGACCCATGAAAGGAAGTGACACATCCAAGATGAAATGGGTGGGAATTTGTTTCCTGCAGTTTACCAGAGGTAGCGGAGGAACAGCAGATACCTTCTTCTGGGCAAAGTCTTCCGCCCCTTGTCCAAACAGTTGGCTTCCTTTGCGCTGAGATGCTGACTGATGTGGTGGGCTCTGTTCAGACTGCAACCGTATCCATCGCTCCTGGGCATATTTCAAATGACCTTGCAACATGACCATTCTGAGCCGTTTCCCACATTGCAACTCTCCCTTTAGAACAATGTTTCCCTCACCAATTAAGATCTGGATTATTGTGTCAACATTTGGTTTGAATTTGTTGAAGGAGGGTGGATTTGTCAGAGAAGTGCAATGTAAGCAGGCCCCCCGTCTACCCACTACAAATGCCAAAAGGTGTTTAAAAATGGCCTGAACCTCCATCCTCTAAATTACAGACTTGCAAGGCCGAGAATACTCTCTGAAGGAAGGGCCCAGTAAGGCAGAAAACGAGGGTCTCATTGTGGGAACTGGTGGGTGCTGTGGCAGTGACCCACATCCTCTGCTCACTGACTCCCACACCTGTTCTTGGTTGCCAGCACACATTGCACATGACCCGACCATCACGCAACTTTGTGGTGCTCGGGAGCCACAGTCCAGGGGTATTTCCCCAAATTTTTCCATTCATCAGTGAAGCTATTCACATATCACTGGTGACAATGTAAGGCAGTGAATCAACATTGACAAACAGCTCCGGGGACAACAAGGAGGAGGAAAACACATGCTTGAATTAAAAACCACACCAGAGACTGTAGGGTCAGATGGTCTGAACTGTCCACAGGGTGGTGTCAAAATGTACCAGTTAGTCACCGTGAGTCTGCTAAATGTCCACAAAGTTTGTCTGCTAAGTTTCCTGACTGTCATGAGTGTTTCATAATGGAACTATTGTTGCTTTGAGTAACTTACACTTACTTTCACGGGATCCGTCACTTTTACTTATCAGACCCCGATTTCTTCAAAATTAAATCTGGAGTCATTTCCTTCACAGATGGCAAAGCTACCAGCCCTGTGACTTGCGGTATTGTCATGGGAACAGAGCAGTTTAAACAGAAGCTGAGTGTTGCACAAGAGTTTAATCTCTTCAGAGCAACGGGCCATTTGACCTTTTTGCATTACACAATTTTGTAGTGTTTAATTTTGTTAGTTTCTGAATCAACTCGGAGTGGATTTTCTCTCTGATTTTCTCTCCGACTCTGCTCTTTTTACAGCAATGTGTATATAAAGACAGTATTGATTGGTCTCACTCTCGCAAACAACTGTTTTGTTCTTGTGCGTCTTCTGTTATAATAGCACACGAGTTTGGTTTTCTGGCATGAGGGCAAATTGAGAAATTTTGGAATACACATGATGTGGAGTTGGTCATAAAAACTGTTCAGTGAAATTTCAAAACTCTGGGGTAAATCAAACAATTAAAGTGTGTCATAACTGGTGGGATGAAATATTTTGTAGCTGAAATGACACAAGAATGAAAATACAACCACCATTTAGACAATACAAGTCTACGCCATGAAGAAATATCTAAACTTTTCCTTCTGGCAAATGTTTGACTTCACTGAGCATAAAGCCTGGCATACGTGTGAGTGACTCACAATAAATGTACACATCAAGCATACTCTTCCCTTTTTTTGACTGAGCTACTGCTGTGAGTTTGTCCAGTAATAAAGAGCAATTACAGAAGAGTCACCTTTGATTTTACACACTGATTACGCAATCTTTGCACCTGATCAGCTGCTTTGGCACTGCCACAGACAGACGCTCTGAGTCACTGTTTGCCACACTTTAAGTCGCCTGCCCAGGCACGAAGACCTACAAATTGTCAAAGTGTTACTCTCAGCTGTGTGAAGACGAGAAGTCTGGTGTGTGGTGAAAATGCAAACGCTTGGGAGGATTCCATGATTCACGAAGAGGAAATTATCGTCCTTAGTCAACACAAATCTGTTCAAACTCAATATCTTATCTGATGATGTCAGATGAAGCGTACACGCTTTCGATTCAGGGAAACGTGCTCTGATAAACATCCCTTGGAATGAACACTTCTTGAAGTATAGGTCTACATATTTCTCTCCTAAAGTTTTATATACACATTGCAACTGCACACTGCAATATAAAACTGTAGCAAGTAGGCCCACAACTTAACTCCACTGTGGACAAAGTATTCATGTCATACACCTCAGTGAACATGCTTTGAAAATACTCCTTGAGTAAAAACATGTACAGTGTAAACTCCAATAATAGTCGGGGAAGTTAACAAAAGCAGAAAATCCTCTGTGAGACAGCTAACTCTTGTTTTCTGTTGTTTTTTCTTTCTTTTTTGTACAAAAATATAAAGTGTGCTAACAAGGGACTTTTTACAATTAACTGGAAACTGGTTGCCAGCTTAGACATGCAAACGTCCAGCCGGACCCATAGATGATCCGATGGGTATCTGTATTTGCCACCCAGGTCGGATGAGTAGTCGTCTTCAACTGCACTGTAATCATGAGGTGATATTGTCTACACATCAAAACAAGACAAGTTCTGACACTTAATTGGGGGATGTATTCTCCAGAATGATCTTTTCCCAGACAGACGTTAATTTCCTTGCTCATACAAATGATATTTGTCCTGGAAAACTTCCCCTTCCCTGAGCTGTACTGGAACAGTGTCAAAGTTTATGTCTGAGTCAGTGCAGTCTGTATTTTGGCTCCACCTGGAGGGAGCACACTGTATATTAACACATGAACTGGCCCTCCTCCAGACAGAATGATCAGCTTGTGTTAGGTCTATTGGGTCGTGGCTCTCTTTGTTCTTTGATTTGATGTCCCTCTTATCTGTCCAATCTCCAGATTTTAATCAGGATTTTCTTTGAAAAACAAGAGCCAACAAACAAAAATGATCTTGAATCACCTTACTTGTTTGCCAAATAGATTTGAGAGAGCATACAGATATTCATTAAGACAAAGTCATATGAAATATTTGTCACAAATTCAGTCAAAAAGATTATAGTTGAAGTGTTTGCAATCTACTGAAAAATAAGGAAACAAAGTGATTATGGAGCTGTGTTATTATGTCATTTATCTATTTATTTATTCTCTTATTCATTTGCTTGGCCCTAATCTTGGATCAGACACTTTCTACCTTCACTTCTGCACAATAGGTGGAAAATTGCTGTTAAGAACTATTTTGAGTAGTGAGGAAATACCAGATGCCAAGTCCTGTGATATACGTCTCATATGAGACCAATTCAAATCATCTTTTGTAATTTGTGCACTGGAGCGCTGTGGCGAAAGAATTTCCCGCAAGGGATAAAAAAAAAAAAAAGTATATTCAATTCAATTCACAGTTGAAACTTTGTGAGGGTGAAATTTACATTAAATTCCCCCGAACAGAACAAATATATTATTTATGATTCAAATATCTCCCTGAATTCATAAACAACAGGACAGCATGAATTAATTGAAATACTCTTCATAAATCTATTCTCTAAGAAACATCTTTAGAGATGGCAGGCAGCTCACTCAGGTGAGGCTGTCCCTGTTTTTACTGTACAAGAATCCACAGATGTGACACACTCAGACACTCAAAAGTGTCCCATTACTTAATGGATCACTTTTCATAATCAAAGCACATCGAGACCGCTGCTCTGCTCTGATAAAATCTGTGTGAGTGACTACAGGAGAAAATGAACATTTAAATTGTTTAAAAATAACATCTGTGAAACGATTTCAGCGGTGATCACATATACGATGGAATCCCAGAGAGAGAGAAGCACGATGTCTCCAACATTTTCTCACTCAGCCCATAGCCTCATACACGTGATGTCAGGCATCTTTGGGTTACGCCACTAAATGGCAAAATGACAGCCGACCCAATGACTGTGCTTTGTTGGCGAAGGGCAAGATGTAGAGATTGGGACTGGTTGGCTGACTGTCAGACTGTGAGATTTGATATTTGGACCAGGTAGATGAAGAAGGATAGAGAGCAGAATCTTCTTCAGAGGGAAACAGACTAACTTCAGACAAACTGGGAAATCGAATATCAGGTGGAGATGTCAGTGGAGCATGCAACTGCTCCATGAATGGATCAGAGGTAGAGACATGGGCAGAAATGGATTATTATTAAGAAATATGATGAGAAGATGACAAGTATGAGTGGAAAATAAGTGGCCAGAGGAACGAAGAGAGAAAAAAAAAGAGTCTTTGTTCTGGGACAACTCTGGGACATAAGATAGATTAGATCCTGTGTACTAAGGTTGTTAATGAAGTCAATTAGCAGCTGTGCAAATAAGGAACAACTTGAGAAGCCACTCAAACCGAAAGTTGAAGAAACAAAACAATGTGGAAAGGACAAGAATGGTGGGAGCTCAATAAGGTGGCGGGAGTAAAGGGGTGATTACAGGAGTGCAGACGAGCCTGTCATAGAAGTTGTTGAATTTCAAGGAGAGAGATAGCCAAGCAAGGTATTCCTGTTTTTTTGTTTTTTTAAAGTATCCAATCAAAATGTTTTCAACTGTCAAAGATTTGGACACAGCCAGTGTGCTAGATAGGGTGGTGATTATGAGTATTAAAAAGGTGGAGCGGGGGTGCAACTGAAATGTAACTGATGGGACCATAATGTAACATATTAAAGGGTGTTTGATTATAAGAAAGAGAGTGAAAAAAAATAGAGTAGATGTAGAGGAAGATGTATGGAAGCCAGTCAAGTCAGTGGTGTAAAGCGTGTATGTGTGTAAAATATAAGTTTTGCAATGTGCAAACATATCGCACAAATTTAATCTAGCCTCGCATCTAGTCAGTTTCGGGCTCAACCATTATTGAAAAAAATTTGGTTTGAACCTCTTAAAGAGCACACTTTATGTCAACACCACATCAGACCCTTCTCGTGCCAGAAAGCTCAGCACATTGAAGCGAAGATATAAACACACTCGTGATTATATCAACTTGGCTCTATCGACACATTGATTTCCTGTGTCTCATACCTGGATAAATCTTAGATTCAAATGTGTCTTTTCTTTAACAAGAGAAAACAAGGACCGACACACATAAAGTTGCAAATCTCTTTATTTGTTTGCCGCTTATGCAGTAAAGGACACACATATTCATTAAGAAAAAGTCAGATAACATATTCGCAACTTATCAAAAGAATCATGAAAGAATCACTAAGGTGGATAATAGTTGACGTTTTTGATTGCAGTGTATTGAGAATTAATGAGACAAAGTGATTACGCTTATTTGCAATTGTTATTTTTTTTGAACGGCCCTGACGTTGGTTCAGACGTACTCTGGTCTCACTACAAACATGTAGGCATACAGGTCATTAGGACACGGATAGGTCAGGGCCTGAGTATCATTTGTAGGGATGTACGCCAGGTTGCCTTTGAAGCTCTGAATGTGAGACACGTACTTGTCTTGGCAGATCAGCAGCAGGCGGTTACGAAAGAGGATGTTGCTCGGCGGGGTGAAGTAGTATCCGTGAGCCAGCCGTGCTGCAGGAACTGACTCACACCGCAGACCTTTATTTGAACACTCGGTGTTCGTGCTGAGGACATCTGCTTCCCAGGTGGAGGTGTTGCCCTGCAAAAACAGGCTGCTGTGGAGAGGTGTTACAAATGACCTGGATGCAGTGCGTGATGGAGGAGTGGGTTGATAATAGCCATAATATTGGTCATACGAGCCCCTGTAGTTGTTGTATGGTCGCTGTTGTCTTCGATATGGTGATGATGAAGTTTTGGTTGAAGGGCTAAGAACAGTGCTCCAAGGCACAGCCGTGTAGATCCTGGGCTTGTAGTCATCATTTTCTGTGTCGAGTCTTGGACTGGTCAAAAGATTGCTGAAGAGTAGAACATTAAACTGAAATGCTTTCAAGATACCGTCACGATACGTATTCTCATGAGTTTTGTAAAGAGAGGAGCTGGACTCTATGCCATACAGTTTCTCAGCAGAGATCATGGGGAAGCGGATGAGACTCAACAGTTTAGCCTGGGTTTCCAAACTGATGGAGTTGGCCTTCTGTGTGATCCAGCTCTCCACAGTCTTAAGAACAAAATGCTCATCTGGCACCACCAAATCTGAGCGGGTAAGAAGGGCTTGAAGGAGCTCCAGTGGAAGGCTGGTCCAAGCTACAGAGTCGGTCAGGTTTTGGTAGTTCCAGGCCAGGAACTGGATGCAGTTTTCCTCGAGGATTAAATCATCGGTCTGCACTGCATATTGGTAAAGGGAAACCTGGGAGGAGAAGGAGGTGTCTTCTGGGATGATTTTGGAGAACAGCCGGCCGATGTCCTCCATCAGCTGCTTTAATCCAAACTTGGAGGCCATTTGATGGAAACATAGCGCAGAGCTAAAGGTCACATCAATCTTATGGGTGTAAAAGTACCTAACGAAAAGCAGAATGTTAAACATCTGTTGGGTGTTTTTAAAAATGGCTACGTTATACGTTTCAAAAAATGCCTCGTTAGATTGAACATACCTGATGAAGGTTGTGTAATGTGGTTGGCAGGACATGCTGATGTCGACTGTGATGTTAGTCATCCCAGAGGAAATGTTAAAGGTTGGGAATAGCGAGAGGACCATTTTGTGTGCACAGATTGTTGTCACAACCATTTCAGGGCTGCCATCCTCCTGATTGTTTCCCATTGGAGTCTGGAGTGTGATCAGGAAGTCACAGCCAGTTCCGCTGTCGAAGATTTGGCCAAGTTCCTCTGACAGACCGATGCTGTGATCCAGTGAGTGTGTAGTATCGCTGATGGTCCAATTATTGTCTGGAATCATAAGATCATGAAGCGAATATTTGAAAGAAAAATAGGAATGTGCAGCGATCACACACTTTGGATGTAATTTAGTGGTTGGCATAAAGGGACTTTTTCTTTTAAAGAGTTCACTTACTTCCTGTTTCACAAATAACTCCAACATCCTCCTTGTGGCTGCAGTCTGTTATTCCCCAGCCTTTAAATTCACAAGACACGAGCTGCTTCTCCGTGCCTTTGCAAGTGATGTCGTCCAGCCAAATGGGTCCAGGTGCTACGATTAAAAGGAGACAACAGCAAAAATTGACACATTTTTTTCAAATCTTCTTCATAGAACAGTGGAGAGGTGTACTGAAGTCCACCGACTCCACTGACTTTCACTGCCATCTGGTGGAGAATGAATAGAAGTAAGGGGCACCTTTTCCGTAATCCTTCCCAGTGACAACAGATTTTGCACCGGGGAAGTTGAGCTGCCGACACACCACGTGGGCCTCATTCAGGTCCCATTCGTCGTCACACACTGTTCCCCATTTCCCGTCATGGTAGACCTCAACACGGCCCTCTGAAACACTCTTTGACCCAGACAGCCTCACATCACCTTCCCGTTTCTGTGAGTTTTGTTCTGTAAGCAATGACAGGGCAAGGCCACGACAACAGAGAAGTTCAACAAATATCTACTGAACCCAAAGTTACAAAACAGTCAAGGTTCATTTTTTTACAGTCAGACAAAAGTAAATACATAGCAATGCATGCGTAACATAGCCACTGCATAGTGCAAAAGTTTTGAGCCATCGTTAATTGAATTTATTTATTTATTTTTCGGGGGCTTTTTTTTATGCCTTTAATGGACAGGACAGTTCAAGAGAGACAGGAAGCAGGGGGCAGAGAGAGGGGGAAAAACATGCAGCAAAGGGCCGTCCGATGCAGGACTCGAACCGGGGCCAGCTGCAGCAAGGACTGTAGCCTCTGTACATGGGGCGTCTGCTTAACCCACTACAAAGCCGACCACTCCAATTGAATTTATTTTAATAGGTTTTGAAAAAGGAAATTGGGTGCAGCAATTTACTGAAACATGTGTAAACAAAAATATAGATACAGAATATAAGGCAACAACAGAATTTGTACAATTCTTAAAAGTCAGTATTTGGTACTTCTTGTTATCTTTAAGTAATCTTCAGGAATAGTTCTCCAGACTTCTTTAAGGACATCCCGAAGCACTTCTTTGGGAATCATCTTGTCACAAAAAATACTATTCTATGGCTGTAAAACTTAAAAATTTTTTTTTTTTTTTGTAGATGCAACTAAGGAAATATGAAGAAAAGAGGGGTGGCTCAAAGCTTCTGTACGGTACTGTACATGCAGTATTCTGGTATTAGCATTATTTCATTTGCATGAAACATTATTTTAGGTTTTTCCTGCAAATTAGTATTCTGGACGACTCACTGAACATGTCGAGCCTGTACGCACTCCCAGATACGACAAGAAGTAGAAGAAGCCAAAGAGTGTGTAGATTTCGATGTGCAAGCATTTTCAACTGCCAGTGTAGTGATCTGACAGAAGAAAAACAAAATGGGATAAGAAACAAGCTGTGTCCGCACGCATTTAATGTGCAAATATCACATTTAGTTTTGCAAAGGCCAAATCTTTTCTAACATTGACACTAAGGCGAAGTGCAATACAATGAAACACCTGTTAAAATGCACTCATCATATCCTAATATCTTAATCTTCAATACTAATAATAAAGCCACGAACCTTCAACCCTGTAGTTTTGAGCCGTGCCGTTCTGAAAATGCGCTCCCCCGTCCAGTCTGCAAAACAAACCTTCTAAAGTCCAGCTTAAAAAGAACTTCAAATATATAGTCACTGCACTCCTCTACGCCCACAGCTTTCCCTCAGTTTCATTTCACGATAAAACAGAACAATCCAGTTGTTGCACAACTCTTTGTGGACCTGTGGAAACATGTCTGAGGACAGCATCTAGCTTCTTTTTTTTTTTTAAGTTTCGTTTAGAGATCCAGAGGTGAATTAAAAGACACGACTCAGCAAATAGGAATCAAGATTTTACTGTCAGCCCCCTCGATCCCCATTCCAAAAAATATTACATACATTAGAATTCCTTCTGTCGTCAAAACACGCTTCAGATTTCGTAAAGATAAAAACAGGTCGGTTGTGCATAAAAAGGATTTTGTTCAACATGGAACAGTGAGAGAAAAAAAACCTTCTGAGAGTGTACAGTACGTGCATGAAAAGGCATCTTTTAAGGGACAAAAAAAATGACTCACAGTCTTACAGATCAATTCTATGTACATTCATTAGAAGAAAGGCTACAGAACTGTTGAAGCCCACATTTGGCTTACAAAGACCTTTCACCACGACTCTGTTGACACTGTTTGCCTTGACTTTTACTTCCTCAGAACCCAAACGAGGATCACATGTTCAAGCCTCAGTTTGTACTGAAGACGATCCTTTAAGAGTTGGAGTTATGCATTTCACAGGGAGCAGCAAGTGCAGTAAGTTCAACAGTGACCAATTTGTAAACTAAATAGAACTACAGTGCAGTGGCGTCAAAGAGTGCGTCTTTCCGTCTCCAAACGCTCTATATAAACTCCAGGCCCTCATATTTCACATCCCCGATCTTGCTTTCAGGTAAAAGAATGCGTCCGTCGAGCGTGAAGGCCGTGATGTATGTCGCGATCGTTCCAGCATCTTCCTCCGACTTGAGCGCCAGAATGATTTGATCATCTGTGTTGGGGACAAACTTGAAGGTGGAGAAACCATGAGTGGGGTTATGAGGCCCCACCTGGCTTACTTTAATGTCTTTGAAATCCGGCGAGCAGCTGAGGACAATGTTTGCACCTCGACGCTCGTCTGCCGTCTCCTCGTAGCGCTCTTTGCTCGCGCGGCGAGGCAGGAAAAACCAGCGCTGCAGGGTGTCGCTCCAAGCTGCAGACTCGTGAATAAAATAACCTGCGGAGACGCAGAGGGACTCAGTAAAACGAAGACAGAAGGGAAGCCAATTGTAAGACACAAAAAGTCTGCATCCTCACCTGGTGGCTCGATCCCCGCAGCAGATTTCATAGCTTTGTACTTGGGGACCCAGTTTTCATGTTGTACGTCCCCCTTGAAGCCCACCACTTTCACCCACTCGGGGTTGTTGTTGACAAACACGCCCTCTGTGGTGGTCCACTCTTTCCCCAGACCACCGACATATAGGTGCTCATCCTTCACTGCTAGCCACTCAGCTTTAAACCCTATCAAGAGAAAGCACATCAGGTCATCTTTACTTCATTACTATTAAAAGACAATCACCAGTTTCAGTTTGCCGCTGACATGTGAGGAACACAAACCTTTGGCAACACTCCCGTCACCGTCAGCCAAGATAACCCAGGGCACAGCCTTGTTCCCGTCGATATGGTACACGACACCCGTTCTGTCGTCAACGCTGTAGAGCTTCCCATTGAACACCACTAGGTCAGATAGCTCCATCCCCCTGCCTTTCTCTGACAGGTGGCTCTCCAGCACCACCCTGTCTGCGTCCCATTCTACTGCTACCTTGTCACCACTCTGCGACACCAGCAGGTACCCCTGCCGCATGTAGCTGAACCACGTCAGCTTCTTGTCACTGAGAGAGTTCGTGTCCAAGTCCGCGATGACCCCAATGCGGTAGCGGGTGCCCTGCGGCGTGCGCTCAGGCGAACTAAGAGGGTAGGTGTCGTTGTAATGGGTATCGGACTGCTGAGCGTCACTGCGACTGGCTCTCCAGCTGTGTGGACTGTAGGAGTGGTAGCGCAGGCCTGAGTTCAAGTGCATGACAAGGAGCAGGACAAAGGCCAGGGAGAGGACCACGGCCACGATGGGCCTCCATTTAAGGCGGAAACGAGGGTCGGTGGGGTTGGCCATAGAAGCCAGTATGGGGAGGCCTCCTACAGAGATACGCAGCGGGTTCATAGGATCATCCTGCTCCAGTCGAGTGAAGCCCAGGGGAGCCGGCATGGAGGACGGAGGGCCGGAGTGACCTACAGAAAAACAGAGAGAGAGAGAGATAGTTACGGGTATTTACTCTCAGACAGGTTGTCATAAAAAGATAAGGTTGCGTATTAGGTAAAAACATTTATATCACAGCATCCGCCAATCAGCCATAACATCAAAACCCACTGACAGATCAAGTGAGAAACACCACTCACCTTGTTACAATGAAACAAGCTGGGGAAAACCTACATCCTAAATGTTACTTTTTACAACCGTCACCAACGTAAACATTTTTTGCAGAGCGGTCACATCTCCATGTGGGAACAGCACTGCCCTGCAGAGGCAGTCTCCTCCAACAGGACAGCAGCTAGCCCCACCAAACCCCCCCCAAAAAACCTTAGGATGGGCTCATAAAAGAGTCTAAGGAGTATCCTGGTCCTAAAACTACCCAGATAACAATCTGATGGGATCTAATGGCATTTGGGGAACGAAAACCCAATCTACAGAGACTCCTCCCCGCATCCCACAGGACACAAAGGACCTATTATTAATATCCCGGCACCAGACACTTGACTACACCCTTAGACATTCTTTGCTCATAACCCAACTGATCAGAGCTCAGCTTTTGGCAAGTTGAGGAGGAACTCAACAGCATAAGTCATACTGTCATGGCTGAACGGTATTACTCTACAATCAGTTAGAACACAAGCTCTCTGGCATTACAAAACAGGTTAAACAAGTTATTTTTCTCTCTTGTCCAGCTACAACAGTTCCAAAGAAAGTTGGCCTGGATAGAAAAAAAAAGACTCCACACTTCTGTTGGTGAACTAGGATGGAAATAGCTCTCACATCTGTTTCTGCCATGTGAACAAATAACTAATGATGCAATAAATCCTGAGATATACAGTGAATCTACATAAACCAGAGACGACTATCTCAGAATAATTTCTAACACAGCTTGAAGTTTGTGTGGCTAAAATTCAAGCATGACAATTCGGATTGTAACAAGCAGGGCTCTTCAAAAGGAAAAAAAAAAGAAGATTCTCTGAACCCATCAACAACACAGTGACATGAATTACTTACATACTTGTCATAGGTAGACTCTCCTCTCTCTAAGAAACAGCTTTAGTCCAGATGGCAGGCAGCTCACTCAACTCAGGCTGTATTCTTTTTATTAAATTTTTTTTTTCGATTAAGAGTTCAGATCAGTTAGAGAACAGAGTTAAACCATGACTAGAAGCAGGAAGAAGTCCGGCTTTAGGTGGAGTAAATGATCAATAGGCCACCGGCGTGCCCGGTCTACGTGGAAGCTGGGAGGACGTCATAAAATGACACCGACTATGAACAGGTTATTCAGGATCAACACAGCCAGCACCCTGCCACTGCTATGGTTACAACACTGACTTGTTGAGTACTGATACAAAAATGACAAGTTTAATAAAGACACAACTAGTTACCAATAATTTCCATATTCACTTTGTTGCCAAGATTCCAGCTTGTCAGATGTGGACATTTCTTGCTTTTTTTATTTTTTTATTTATTCACGTGAAATTCGGTTGTTGTTCAAACAAACTTAGACATGTTAAGAAATCTCAAAGTAACACACTCTGCTGCCTTGTTATAAATCTACGCTTAAGAAAAGGACTTGTAATTACATGGAAACGAGTGGAATCTCAATCAACAACAAATATAAACCCCAGTCACAGTTTCACTTCAGTTAGACTTTCAGAGACAGACAGAAACTTCCCAGACGTGATATTACCAGGTCGAGAGACGATGAAAATATGCTGATATTTGCTTCAACAACCAATAAACTGAAGTGGCCTTTCAGCTGAGTCAACAGTCCCAACAATACCCAAACACAGTCTAATATAAAAGTGTCACCCCATGGCTCTACTCTTCATGCAAATTCCAGCAAGCTCTAAGGTTCACTTCAGGAGCTTCACAGCAGACCCCAACATGGTGCTTTTTTTTTTTTTTTTTTTTTTTTCCTTTCTGTGGGACCACGAGCTGAAAGACTCTTTCATTCGAGGGTCAAAAAAGTAGAGAAAGCAGAGAAATCAGGGCTTACACTTAGAAGCCACGTCTCAGAACTACGCTAACTTTTGCTGACATCCCCTTTCCCAAAACACAACAACAACAACAACAACAACAACAACAACAACAACAAAAGGACTTGGTTTTACCTCTTCGCCTCTTCCGGCCAGAACGCTGAGCTTGTGTCATTACAACTACCTCACAGAATCCCCACAACCGGCCCCGAGAACCAAACTCTCCGTCTGCTTGCCGATTATCTGCTGAGCAACCATGACTACAAGTTCTTTCAGTACAATGCTTGTGAACTTTATCTACACTTGGAAGATTACGATCCAGTCCAAAGGGGCAAATCGTGCAGGAGGCCGACCCAGCTTAATGAGTGCTCATTCATCAGAGTAATCTATTAGTGGCCATGGGTTAGGAAAACATTTATGGGTTGAATAATAGCACAACCAGGTGAAAGTGAAGGCCATGAACTGCTAAACAGAAGTTTACCTAACAAAGGCGATGCGGCGATGCAACCAGTACTCTGAATTGTTTGAATAGAGTCCAGAGATCAGTCTTTTGATAACTAAAGAGCCGTTACACTGAGCCACAAAGCTGGAGAAGCCTGAATATACTTTTCTTCGTTGTAAGATCACTTACTTACTGACTAAATACTTCTAAGTTTGACTTCAAAAAGGGTATTTCATGCAGCCACCTGTTGGCTTTTCAAAGGTTTCGGATGGTTTCTCCTCAGAATGTTGCGCAGTCAAAGGTCATAAAGTGCAAGGGAGTGGGACCGAGTGATATGAAGACAGGACGCTACAAATTTACCATCAAACAAAACTTCTGTCGAACCTCTTTTCTGTAGTAGCTTAAGTACATCAGTTCACTGTGGGCACCATTTCACGCCAGGGAAAACTCCATCCCTGCAGCCTAAACTGGGCCCACATCAGATCCAAAAACCTAAAGTCGGGTCAGTTTACCTTTAAAAGCATCAGTGGAATAGTCTCAGCCGAATTCGAGTTTACTGCACAGATCAGCCGCAACATTAGCAATGATTGACAGGCGAAGCGAGCGACATTGATCATATCACTGTCTGCTGGGAAATGTTGGACTCAGCGGTGTACATTTGTCTTAACAATGAAATCTATTAAAAAAAAGTTGAGGGGGGGTGCGCTCATTTCTACAGCTCCAGTTGATATTGGACATTGATTATTATTACCATATCTTAGGAGATGGGGTGGAGCACAATGATGTATTCCCTGAAATGCACTGTTCATAAATACAACACAGTTTTTACTCGAACTGTAACACTGTACGGATATCCCGTCGTATTACCTGTAGAAAAAAAGTATCAGACAGTATCTGCATTTATTATTTTCATTATATAAACAAATGCGATTATTGTCGTGGTTACTAAAATCAACAGTTTAGTCAATAAACAATAGAAACCTGTTTTAAAAAAGGCCGATAACAAATTTAAAAAAGTTCAAGCTAGCACCCAAAATACAAATATTAAAACAAAAAAACTGTCCCTGCTTGAACTAAATCAGCCTGTCACTTATAAACTAGCCACAATACGATACAGAACACGTTTCAACGTTCTAAAAGGGTTTCAATCGACAGATTTAGGGCGCAAAGTGTGTCTGGGATTAAACAACATTATCTGAGATGGGAACAAAAAAGAAAAAGGGGGGGAGAGCTCAACGATTGCCTTGGGAAAAATAACAAACAAAAAAATATACGAGTAGTTCTCAATCTACTAATATTATAGATATTTATGTTTCCAGTTTAAATGCTCCTTCACATATACCAACAACTACCAACCTTCCTTCCATTTTCTACACCTGCTGAATTCAACTCGGGGTTCAAGCACAGCTCCCAACTGCCATTAGGTGAGAGTCAGAGTCAGGGTGCATCTTGGACAGCAACAGCTACTACCCATCCCAACTTAAATATTTGCCAAAGGCGCGCACACAGTAGCTGCACCCATCTCTTTAAAGGAAGATACAAATCATGGTCTGACCCAGAAGATCAAAACAGGAACACTTTTTATTTTTGGCAAACATTGTGTGACACTCTAGCTAGCACCCAAAACACAAATATCAAAACAAAAACACAACATCTTGGACATGTGTTAACAGGCAGAATTAAAAACAGACACCACTTGACTCCCGGGCTGTCCTCTCTCCGCTGGCTTGAAGTTCACTGCCGGATTGATTCTTTTATATCCGTCAGTGGACTAGTGGCCCTGTACCAGAGAGCTGAGCTCACCCGGCCTCCTGCTCTTTGCATGTTCCTGAAACCAAAGGTGATGGAGACTTTGTACCACCTCAAATGAGCGCTGCCCCCACCCTCCAAAACTTTAAATTAACTTTCAGCAGTTTTCATGTTGAGTGTTGGCAGTAGCAGTCAGTGTTGTACACTTTTTTTTTAAAACTTTGTCCTGCACTTTAAATGTGCCATGTACAGAAACCTGACCTGACTAATATGTCAGGGAACTTGTCTAACAGGGGGAGTCTGTATGCTGCGTGTCCTCGGGGCCAGCAGAATCCCTTTGATTCCCTTGGTTTACAGGCCTTTAAGTCAATCAACCTTTGAGCTCTAAAACCTTAACTTAGCTTGGGGAGGGCAGCACAGTGATGTTAGTTTGATCCATGACTGTTTATCAGCAGAGTTTAGTTTGTAGACGACGGTAATGATTTCAGGTGTAAGCGTTCTGAGTGACACACAAACCTATATGCGAGGGCGTTTGGCTCGTGTTCGTGTCCTGTCAGGAGCTCAGAGGTTAACACACAGATGCCATCACAAATGTCTGCGCTCAGGGGCGAGCTGACTGCGTCTCTGTTCCGGCAGCTTCCCACTCCGCCTCGGACTCACCTCGGATGTTAGAGCTTCAGCTGGTGGCTGATGTCCGCTGGAGGCTGCAGCTCAGATATCATCACTCTGCCGCCTCATTTTCCTTATTCATTTACGTTATCCAGACAGACGACCATTACTTCCTGTGTGTGCTGATGACGACGGCATTGCGTCGTGTCTACGTCACTGTTGATGCCAAGGGGGACCAAACGTTGCCTTCATGTGCTGTCGGAAATATGCGTTTACAGTAACATGTAAGGCCTGTGAACTGTCCCTGCTTGATCTAAATCAGCCTGTCACTTATAAACTAGCCACAATCAGGGGCGTGGCTACGGGGGGGGGGGCAGGGGAGGGGGGTGCACTGTCCCCCCAGGAACAAGTCCTGCCCCCCTGAGAAATGCCCTGTCCATCCAAAGAAAACTGGCCAGAAAAAAGTTTGTGTCTTGTATTGATAGAATAAATGCAGGTGGTGATTTTTTAAAAAAAGCATATATCTGCAAAGTTTATAGCTTTATTTATTTTTCTGTTATCGTGTTTCCCCCCCCCTCCGTAACCTTAACCCCTTGCTGCTGAAAAAAAAAGGCGGTTTTCACATTTTCGGATGTTTTTGTTGTATATAATGACCTTAAATGTGGACTTAATGAAGGTAATAAAAAGCTGGAGTTGGCTGTTCTACATTTCTTTACAAAAAAAAAAAAAAAACTTCATAAAAAAATTCCACACCGTTAACAAAATTGACAGTCATGATTTATGCTAGTGTGACCATATTTTCATTACCGAATTGAATTATTACTATTATTATTTTTATTATTATTATTATGCTTGAAGTTGTAGTAGTGGTTTTCCACCAATTTTTTTCATGTATTGTTTTCTTCCCCCCCAAGATGAGCTAACCGCCCACCCACACTTGCCATTCTGGTCACACCTCTGGCCACAATACGATACAGAACACGTTTCAACGTTCTAAAAGGGTTTCAATTGACAGATTTAGGGCACTAAGTGTGTCTGGGATTAAACAACATTATCTGAGATGGGAACAAAAAAAAAAAAAAAAGGGGGGGGGGGGGGGAGAGCTCAACGATTGCCTTGGGAAAAATAACAAAAAAAAAATATACGAGTAGTAGCTCAATCTACTAATATTATAGATATTTATGTTTCCAGTTTAAATGCTCCTTCACATATACCAACAACTACCAACCTTCCTTCCATTTTCTACACCTGCTGAATTCAACTCGGGGTTCAAGCACAGCTCCCAACTGCCATTAGGTGAGAGTCAGAGTCAGGGTGCATCCTGGACAGCAACAGCTACTACCCATCCCAACTTAAATATTTGCCAAAGGAGCGCACACAGTAGCTGCACCCATCTCTTTAAAGGAAGATACAAATCATGGTCTGACCCAGAAAATCAAAACAGGAACACTTTTTATTTTTGGCAAACATTGTGTGTGACACTCGGCACTGTGTAAGGCACTTGAATGAAAAATGACCTCAAGGTCACAGAGTGAAACAGTGAAGATGTACAACAGTCCGAGAGGAAAGGAAAAGCGAGAGGAAATATGTGCTGCAGGAAAACAGTGGTTTGATTGTCGCGTGCCTGTACTGAACAGGGTGAAGCAAGGTAATAAATATGAATTCAATTTACCACAATATCAAAAGAACTCAAAAATTCACGTCTCGATAATTTGCTTAAAAAAAAACTCTCTGAACTACAAAAGCCGGATTAAAGTTCTTTTGAAGGAATCAATATCCCAACAACGTTCATGTAAAAATGAAGATACAGCCGAAGGAGACTAAACTGCAAAAGAGAAATGAACTGGTTTTCAGTGCATAAAAGCTTCTTTCAAGTGCTTCATAAAAAAAATAAACAAAACGTGGCATTACAGTAGTTACTGAGATAATATTTCCCCCCAAAAACCTGTTAATTAAAGAATTTATTTTGCCTTGTGATCAAATATTTCCTTAACTACAAACCAAACGGCAAGAATAGGAAAGAAAAATGCTGAACACATTCCCCAAACAAAAAATAAAAACCTTTGTCGATTATTAGTTTTCACATTAAGAGCTCAAAGGAGCACGGAAACTCCCACGCATGTTTTCGCACAAAGCAAACCACGGCGCCGTTATTCTCTTCTCTTCCGACAATAACCTTCTAACATTTCACCCGCGTGAAACTTCAAACAACACAGCAAATATCGAGCTGACGATGTGCAGTTAGGATGAAACAAACCGAGACTCAGTGAGGCCTAAAATATGCAAAAAAAAAAAAAAAAAAACAAAGGAAAGAAAAGAAGAAAGTTACACAGGAAGAAAATGAGAGAGCGGAGAACGGCCCAAACTATTAGCACATGTCTTGATTTAAAAAGAAAACCCCCACATTCATGTGTCTGAATCGCAGTCCTTCAGTAAGATGGAGGCTGGTACTGTCCCGGGGTTTCCTGGTTGGAGAAAGGCGACTGCTGGTAGCCCGTAGGGTCACTGCTGTTCCCATACTGGGCAGGTGGGTACGGAGTGTTGTGGTCGTTAGCTGGGTCTGTGTAATCTGGGCTAAAATCACTTACTCCTTGGCGATACCTTCCAAACGCAAAGTAGGACAAAAGCCCCTGTTGAAAGAAGTTGGATTGATTACAAAATCAAAGGCAGCTTAGTGTGCGTTTTGTTACAGTTTTGTGAGGCAAATTCTGGCGACACATAAAGGTCGTCGGAGGCTCACCCAGGTGATGTTTGAGAAGAAGGAGAAGGCCACGACAGCCCGGGCAGCGTCGGCCACAATGAAAGGTTCAAGCTTGGTTTTGGACCATTGGTTGGCCACGACGCAGAAGCAGATGAACCACAGGAACGTCCAAACAACTGCCCGATGTTAAAAGCAAGGAAACAAGAAGGTAAGGGCTAACATGAACCTTAGTGACAGAATCAGTTTCAACTAAGTAACACTTCCTGTTTTGGGGGAACAATTCTTTTGTTGTTGAATGTGATATCCAACGAAGCAGACTCTCACCTGAGAACACCAGATCTCCCAAGACGATGTATTTTCTCTCATTGGCATTGCTGATTTTTGGAAAGTAGGCGTCCAAGATGAGGAACACGACACAGCCCAAAAAGGCCAGAATTCCAACTCCCACTCCGTAGTTGCAAGCCTGGTCGTTGGAGTTGAACATGCACTTGAACTCTTCTTCTGTGCTCGGGTTAGTGTAGCCTTCTGCTGTGATGGTGGCAAAAACCACGATGGAAAATACCTGCGAAGAACGGACACGGTTTCACTTCCTTTATCCCCAGGTGCATTGCTTATCATTCAACTATTCAACAGACCTTTAATCAGCATCTTTCATGCATTGATGTGGGGGTCAGAGGAGCTGTCAACACTAAAACATGAAGTGGCATTAAAAAAAAATAAAAAAAAATACCAGAAACAATAAATAAACAGTTCATCTTCTTTTGCTGTTGTTGTTTGCAGCTTAAGTATCAGGCTGCAGCTGGTTCATCTGATATCATTCACCGCAGAGAAAATGCACAAATTGCTTCTTTATCAAAGCATTTAGTTTCAACGTTGCCACTTGCCCGTATTATATGAATACTGTATAGAATTTAGCTGGGAGGCGCGATGGAAGCGTGCCATTTAACCTCTGCACAACACTTTCAACCGATCAGTTGGATCCTCGCTTTAATGTTGCGCGTTTACAAAAGACAAGTGGAGAGCAACAGATGACGTTGAAGTTCCAGTTCCTGGTATTTACAGGCACAGCTCACAGATACCTCTCCATAAAGTGAAGCCACGTATAGTTTTTAGTTTTTAAACCGTCACTGGCCCAGTTTATGTTCAACTTAAACCACAGGAGCACCCCCAGGTGGTGCTTGGGTCAGGTGGTTAGTTATCTGCGGTGACACAGCAGTGGACATGCTAACTACCGCAGGTTGGAATCAACTGCTACTTAAATAATTTATTGGCACTTTATTTAAAGTTTATTAAACTTTTTTTTAACTTACGCCCTCCTAATGTCCCGTTCTAGCAGCACATAACGCTAAAGTTACACATTATTAGCAGATTTGTGTGGGCCCTGACAGCGCACATATGTTAACAGAAAATGATGTGACAGCTGCTGGCTAACTCGATGCTAACGGTAACGTCTCGCTGTAATCACTCACCCAGCTCAGGCAGCGCAAAATAGTCTGAGGCTGTTTCACAAAGTTCTCTAAATCAAAGGCACCGCCGGCCAAAGACGCCCCGTAAGCGCTGCTCTGCATTTTTCACACACAAAAAGAGGCTGTCAGACACTGTAGAGACGAGATGTTGACTCTTCCTGTCACAGTTTGGGGGAGTTTCGATTTTTCAAAACAACTTCCTGAAAACTTTTCAAAGACCTCCCTGCACTGATGCGTTAAGGAACTCCTCGGAAACGGCTAGAGTTTGGTTTATGATACAAAGACCAAAAGAAAGCCACACGAAAAATGTTTTGGTAGTTTTCAGACTTTCGTTACTTTTAGTAATACGAAAGCGAGAAACCTGCTATAAGATTGCTTTTTTTTTGTCCAAAAATGTTATTTATTCTATTTCTTGGAATCTGTCCCGTGAGGTAAATTTGATTTTTTTTTTCATGTAGAGTTCTATAAAAACTAAGGTGTCAAGAAGGAAATGTGTCACCTTCTGGTTTGTAAAATAGGCTAAATTTAATTTAAAATTTAAGGCTTACAATATCATCTATAAGAATGATCCAATACGTGTTGGGGTATGTGTGTGTATGTTTCACGGTTAGTTCAATCTTCCTCTTTTTTTTTCTTTTGTTGCTATGACAATTATGCCTGATCATTATGGGGACCTTAATTTGAATCACTTTTGGAGACATCCTCCTTTACTAAACTCCACTCAACTCAACTTTATTTATAAAGACCTTTAAAAACAGCCGTGGCTGAAACAAAGTGCTGAACATGAATAGCAACACAAATTATAAGACATAAAACACAAGAACAATATATTAAAACAATAACAACAATAAAGCAAAAACAGAAACAGAAACAGAGTCTCATGCTGGGTTAAAATCCAGGGAATAAAAATAGGTTTT
Source organism: Odontesthes bonariensis (assembly GCF_027942865.1). Classification (NCBI taxonomy): domain Eukaryota; kingdom Metazoa; phylum Chordata; class Actinopteri; order Atheriniformes; family Atherinopsidae; genus Odontesthes; species Odontesthes bonariensis. The sequence continues at coordinate 14,502,619 of NC_134526.1, forward strand.
AAGACGAGTTTTAAAAATAGACAGTGAAGGAGTCTGTCTAATGTGCAATTTATTACACGAAAACACATTACCTGCAAAGTTCTAAATCCATTCCTACTTGTGCGGTACAGACTTACTAAATGTGCGTGGGGGTGAAAATAAAGTCAGTAATTTTACGTATGTTTGTAGTGTAGATTAGAGTGAACATTTGTGACAGTAACAATGACAAAATATGATGCTGTCATTACCTGTAAAACTTGACAATTTCAGCGATAACATCATACGTGTAATACGTTGCCACCTCTTGTTCTCTGGCGGTTTTGACATGTGAACTTTAAATTGTTTGCAATCTCCAAATGTTTACGTTCAAAAACCCATGTTGTTCACTAATTCATGACCATGCATTTTGCAGTTCTGCAGTGCGACCACTGGAGAGCAGTGAATACTCATGATTCAGTTCAGGGCAGACTAAAATAAAAAACACTTGCAGTGAAACAGACATATTAGACATACATCTGCTTGAAATAATGATTATACTGTATTGTTTTTCTGTCTACTTATGATTGTCTCACACAACGCAATTTCTAGATGTTACACCACATGTCATCAGGCATGCAGCTTTGTGCTAATTGCAAATAAGTCTCAGCTGTGAAAGAGGAAGGGGAAGTATGTCATAATGTTTCTAGATTATTTTGATGTCATTTCTGAGATATTTTCCTTATCTCTACTTTTCATTCATTTGCATATTTCTGTTAATTTTTTTTTTTTTCACATTTTGCTCATTTGTGAGGAAGTTGCTTATGCCCCAGTAGCTGTGTGTGATAAAGGCAGAGTGGAGGAGGTGTTCTGCGAGACAATTTCACAGGAAACAAAGCAACGCTCTCTGTTGGGTTTCTTTCAAGCAGTGGCTCTGCATTATGGGAGGGTAAATAACAGACGGCTTTGACAGCCACTGTTATTCTCAGGATCAGAGATAACCCACTGTGGAGCTAATGCAGAACACCAATGTGAGCTGGGTACATGCAATAAGTTGTGGTCATCGGGAACTATGGCACACAGTGCCAGCTTCAGTATCAACGTTTGTGAGATGGATTCTGACTATGAGTAAGTTCAGTTTTTTTTCCTTTCTTTAAATTTTTGTCTGAAATTAAAGTCGTGGATAAAGTCTTTGAAAGTTTCTCCTACGATTCAAGCTTGTTTTCTTACTTATATTGAATAGACAAGTCTTCCTATGAACACTCAATAAGATTGTGCTCTTGCAATCAACATATCATGGGAAAGATGATTATTAAAGACATAATGTGTAATATTTCACGTTGTCTATTAACAAATTTGAGTCTTATCATTCACAAGTATTACCTCAATCGTTATTAATTACCTCCATCACAAAAGTGCAGTGTTCTTATATTCTTTATATTCAGCATACGAATGTACATAAGAGTGTTACACTCCAATGAATGTCTCCATGTTGCTCCGCCATTTTAAAATCAGCATCAGCTTCGCATTTTCCGTTTCCACATTGGAAACGGAAAATGCGAAGCTGATGACATGTCCTTCTACAAATCCCGTAGTTTTAAAATGGCGGAGCGACATGGAGACATTCATTGTCCGTGAAATATTACACATTATAGCTTTAAATATAGTTAGGAGTATTTTGAGGTGAAGTAGTAGTAGTAGTGGAACGGCTAATTTTGTTGCTGGAAAGTAAGGCTCTTCAAAATAATAAAACCTGGTATTTTACTTTGGAAGAATACAGATATCTTGTATACAGGCGGCTGCAGTGATGGTGCTTGATTGAAAGCCTTTTGGACTTTTTGGGGCATTTGCTCCTTTGCAGGGACCTGGGAGAAGAAGGGCCAGGCGAGGGCTCTTTCAAGATCTTCACAGAGCCAGAAATCGCTGCTCAGAGGTGTCCTGAATCCATAAAGATGGCTGTGTTTATGGAGTGCACGGGTACAAGTTTGAGATTTTACTGAAACAAAAATCACTAATCCCATTTCTTTTCAACTTTTGTTTAAATATTGATATATTTAGATGTGTAAAGCCTCTGTTTTATAATGGTTCAGTTGACCTGGAGGCATTCCTAGGCTTCCTTCAAATGTACGTTACATAAAAAAAAACTAAGAAATGTTGTGATTGTCATAAGCCAGTGAAACTTACAATACAGTTGTAGTTTTATGAGAATTCATAACTGCCCCTTTCAGACAGCGACTCAACCAGCAGCAGTGAAATGACAGAAGAAGTATATGACCGAGGGCAAAAGTACTCTCTGCAGAGACACAACTGGTCAGCTGCTACACTAAAAGTGCTCTCCACAATGCCCAGTCGCACTGCTGGTGAGCTGAAATCTCCTTTAACCTCCTTTAATATTTTTTTTGCACACATGTGAGCTGTTCGATTTGCATTTTGTCCTCCACACAGGGCAACAAATTTCTGCAGGCATTTCAGTGCAAGCCAGACGCTCACCTCTGCTAGTCCGACATCAGACCGACTCCCCCCACACCTCCAGAGTCCAGGCAGAAGCGGAGGAAATCGGTACTGAAGGTTGATTAAACATGCTAAACCATATGTGTGAAGGGGAAAATAAAGTAATGCGTACTACCATTACTTTATTTCCCCCTTCACACTAGTATCACAAACCCATGACTTGATATCTCACAAATGCTGTGAAGATGAGTACATGTCAATTTTGAGACTTGGAGAGTCTTTTGGTAAAAATTGACTTTCATAGCTCACAAAATCTGACAGAAGTGTTTTTAGTTCTTCCTTGTAAAGGATTTTTCATTGCAATGAGACCTCATCTATTTCTCTGCTAGGAGTTGCTGGAAACGATATGGAGCACTTGGTGTCAAACCTTCGAGGCCTCTCACTAAGTGACGGCACGCGCAAGCTGCGAGCCATGCCGCTTAGTCTGGCAGAGAAGAAGAAAGCGAGGTAGATGTGCGACTGTAACCATGAGATTGAATTAGATAGGATTTGGAAGCTTATAAGACACTATTTTGATGTGCTGTCACCACTTTTAGTAGCAACTCGCACATCTGTTCACCTATTTTTGTCAACGTTTTTTTTTTTTTCCCAGGCAACTCGCGTTCGGTACCGTCGCTGATAGTTCACTCATTAGTAGAAATATTCTATGCTACAGTCATCTACGAGCGTACCTTTCAAGGGTGAGTTCAAACGGTTACAAGATGATAAAGTGTGAACATTTGTGTGTGTCTATGTATCAGTCGTGCTCTTGTAAATTAATTTTTTTTTTCATCTTTAGACTTGGCGCCACTGCACATTCAGCTGCCTTCCTATCGTGAGCTCCCTACAGCTGTGGCATTCACCCATGAAGAGGCTGAGCGGCCGTTACGGAACCGGAGTGCTCTCTTACTTCCTTTTTCTCAGGACCCTCCTGTTCCTTAACCTCCTCCTCAGTATTATCAATGGCCTGTTCTTGATCTTTCCCCAAGCCATCTATCCTCCTCCTCCAGCTCCTGTCATATCTGACCTCAACAGTTTCACTGGCCTTGAGCTTCTCACTGGCACGGTGAGATGGCTGCATTATATTTGCACATTTGTATTTCTTTTCTGTGGCACTAATTTAATCCAGAATTCGCTTGGACTTCTGATCTTTGGCAGGGCTACTTCTCTCACAGCTTGATGTTTTATGGTTACTACTCAAATGCCACCATCAAAACTTGTCAAGCTGCTGTTTCAAGTTTAAATGGGGATCAGGCAGGCTGCAACAGTCATGAGCCACAGATGGTGCCTTACAGCATACCCACGGCCTATTTCTTTACAATTGCTGTTACCTTTTTCATTATTTGCGTCATCCTAGTGTACAGGTTGGATAATAAATTAATTACTTAAGCATTCCTTTTACTTTAATCCATCATTTTGTATGTTTTATGGTCATTCTGTTCTCTTGCAGCATGTCCAAGTCCTTTGGGAAAAGTTTTCATGTCCTCAAGTCTAATGGGAATCTGGCTGAAAAAGTTTTCTGCATATGGGACTTTAAAGTCAGCAAGAAGTCATCTGTCAGACTTCAGTCTGAGAAAATCAGCACTCAGCTCAAAGTGAGTAATCATTTGAATAACCACACTAACCATTTGAAGCATGAAACTCAAAAAGGTGCCTTTAACCAGTGAATGATTGATAATAATTTCATTACTATCCACGGATGAAAACATGGAACACACAAGCAAGAAGTGTACATGTTTGGTCACTGCCTTGCAGTTGTTTCTGTATAGCTGATTCACACATTGGTAGCGTTTTCTCACCCCCGGGTTTCATTTACTGCATTGTCCTCAGCATGTGCGCATCTGCTTAGTTTGACAACTTTCAAGTTTAGGAAGGTTTTAAAAATCTGTTGTATATACACACACACACACATAAAGTTTTGCCATTAAAATCTAACCAGTGCCAGTAACATGATCATTAAATTGTAACATGACCACTAAATATTATCCTCTATCCACTATCCTCTTTCAACAGGAGCAGCTGTCTGAGATGGTCAGTGGAGAAGAGGAAAAGAGCTGCATGCAGAAACTCTGCCACCTCATAGTCCATATGGTGGCATGGGTCTCATGTCTGGCAAGCATCTTCTTTGGTGCCATGGGAGTCCACATCCTGTCAGAGGTTAGAGTGAAACTCGAGCAAATGCCGTGTAACAGGCCATGATAAATTTCATGCATGGGACGCATAGTGAGTCTCAGTAAATTTATCTCAAGACTGCCACAAAATTACCCTTCCCACCACATTTACTGACTTCTGCTTTTTCTTTCCTGCCACATGCTTAAGACATGTTTTGGCTGCTTTTGTTTTAAGACAAGAAGCAAGAGCATGACAAACCGTGTTTTTTTTTTTTTTCCCCCCTGTAGGTTGAGGAATTTGTTTGCTTTAATGTGCAGCAGTTTCTTTCTACGTTTCAAGTCTCTCTTCTCTTTCTGGATAAATATTTGTGAACCAAATCAGCGGCGCTACACTTTTTGGATACATAACTTTAGATCAGACCTTTAAACTCCTTGTATCAAGAAAACGGGTGGGATATTAACATTTATAATGTTGCAGTCTACCAATAAATGCAATATAATCTGGCAGGTAATGAAGCTGAGTTGAACTCTAGTTTCTTCATGTTTTTCTGGTTTATGACATGTTGGACGGCAGCCCTCACAGGTATTTTGTCTAATCCTTCACAGAGGACCATCTGTGAGGATCCATCAGACACAGAGCTGCTGCTTTTGTCTGCAGTGGTATCGGGCTTTAATTTATTACTCCCAGGCGTCTTCAACATGTGTGCTTGGATAGAGAATCATGACTCGCCGAGTACACGTGTGTATGTCTCCATCTTCAGGTGAGAGGAAGTATTGAAATGAAACAAAATGGTTTAAAAACAAACTGAGCATTCCTAATGACTTCCTTGGAACTTAATTCATATAATTAAACCATATCAGATAGAGTCTGGCAGCTAGTTGAAACCTCAGATTTAGGGGCAGCAATGGAGTTTAGAGCTTTGCAAGTATTCTGGAGAGTGAGCAAAAGTTTATACAACCAGTATGAATGTATTTTATGGAACAAAATTCACAAGCATGTCCCTAGAGGTGTCCTGTGGGAGTTCCTGCAGTAGGGATAGTGGGCCATTTGTTCCTTGTACTCAACAAGAGTAAGAGGTTGTTTTTCATTGTCTGCTGTAAGTCAGACTTGCATGTTGGACTCTGTCAGGGCTCTCCTTTGTCATCAGTTCTGGTCATAAACTTTATGGACAGCCTTTCTAGGCATAGCCAAGGGCTGAGGAGTTTCTAGTTCGGTCGACTTCGGATTGCATCGTTGCTTTTTTGCAGATGATGCAGACGTGTTGACTTCTTCAAGATGAAACTTCCATTACACACTTGGGCGGTATGCAGCTGAGTGTGGAGAAGCTAGGTTGAGAATTGGCACCTCCAAGTCTGAAAAGGATGGGAGTCACTGCCTCGTGATGAGGAGTTTAAGTACAGCAGAGGTTTTGTTGACAAATTGGGGTAGGATTGAGGAGATTGACAAGCAGTTATTGGTGCAGAGTCACTGCAGACACTGTCACAATCTGCCTAAGAGAGAGCTGAGCCAAAAGTTGAAGCTGGCAATTTACAGTCAAGCTATGTTTCAGCTTTCACTATGAACACTTATGACATACAGGACTCACTGGAGAGCTTAAATCTCTAACCTGGCATGAGAATACTGCGGTGTCCTTAGGAAAGATCAAGAGGAGGTGGCTGGTGAGAGGGAGAACGGGGATCTCTGCTCGGATTGACTCCATGAACTGGTCTTGTACATCTGGGGGAAAAAAAAAAAATGGATATCAGCTTCTGAATATACTGTCTGGTTCCTAAATTCAGTTAATCTATACATGACAAACTCAAATTTCTCAGGGCCTACAATAGGGAAAGATGATTTAAAACTGAAGTTAATTATGAATCAGTGACCACAAATGTAACAGCATTTACTGAGCAGTCCTGCATTGTTTTTATATAGTTACTCTGTAAGTGTTGTCTTCAAATGTACAAATTTTTTTTACCAATGTGTGCTTAAGGAAACGATATATTCAGTATATACAGATTGGTTGATAATTATAGGACAAAAAAAAAAATATAGACCCTAACAGTCAACACATTCCAAACAGTTTTTACCATGGTGGTTAAATGGAAAATTCTTGATTTCTCAGAAACTTGTTGTTGAAGATCAGCATTGTTGGAGTGCTGTGTTATCGCTGGCTTGGGATAATTGCTGTGGAACCAGAAAGTCGACATTTACTGGTAACAAATATGTTCGAGCTTTAACCTTTCATAATGGGTAATAATGGTAAAGCTATGTGCAAACTTTTTAATTTTTCTGTACATATGACGGAGGTCAAATCCTGTTTGGTAGATTCTTAACATTTTTTCTATGTAAGCAGTGTTGGGAGAGTTTTGTGGGCCAAGAACTTTATCGTCTGCTCCTGATGGACTTCATCTTCACAGTACTTTACACTTTTTCAGGGGAATTTCTATGGAGGTGAGTTGGTGCTTTACCAGTCATGTAACTCAGTTCAAATGTTTCCCCCCCTAAAAGCATTCGCTGTCAACCCATCAACCCCTCATTTTTGGTCAAGGTTGTTCTCTCAGAAAATGTTGAAAAGGAAAAGGAAGCCAGTATTTGATATTGCCCGTAATGTCCTGGAGCTCTTTTATGGACAAACTCTTACTTGGTAATTATATTTTCTTAACTCCATACTTGTAAAATGTGTCATAATCTTAAGCAAAATAAATAAAAAGAATGAAATGGTCTTTTGTTGTTCTCAGGCTAGGTGTGCTGTTTGCTCCACTGCTTCCTGCAGTCCAAATCATAAAACTGTTTGTGTTGTTTTACATGAAGAAGGTAGGTTTAGTCCATGCAGCCATGTCACTATCCTGAAGTTTTCCTAAATTCCGGGACACACATTTTTATATATATATATTTTTTTTCCCCTCTCATTTCTTTTCCAGAGCAGTCTGATGCTCAACTGTCAGGCATCCAAAAAGCTGTGGAGAGCCACTCAAATGTCAACATTATTCATCACTCTTTTGTGGTTCCCCTCATTTCTCGGTGCCGCCGTGTCCGTCACGTATACAGTTTGGATGTAAGTGCAACGATTTTCTCCATTTATTAATGCTGACACAGAGGCATACAGGCACTGCACAACATCAAACCTCAAACGATGACAGTTTGACTTGTACAAATGGAAAGGAACTAGTGGTTTACTGTGACTTTAAAGCCTGGCCTTCTGTGCCATGCGTCAATAGAATAATAACAAACATAAATGAGCCATGCTATCGCAGGCTGGTTTGATTAAGCTCAGCTCATTATTGGTCAATCATTTGTCAGTCCACAGTTGGAGTTAAGTCAGAGTAGTACTGATTCCTGTGAGACAGTGCAATGAGTTTCTTTCAAGATGATATAAATGTTATTTTATTTATTTATTTTTTTGTCAAGATTATATCATAATGAAATTTTGATATTTTGACAGCACTACAGCTTTATTTACTTAATACAACTGTTATAAAAAAAAATAGTCAAACACTTAGAGGATAACCATTCAGCCTCATTTAGTATAAAAATAAATCCCAACAGACATGACACAAAACAAATTTACTTAATAACTGAATATTCTGGCTTTGATATTTTTTTCAGAGAATTATGGAATCGTGAACCAAAAAATTCAGTTTGTATTTTGTTTGACCTCTTCTGGATCTTTATATGTGCATGAAAACGTTGCGGCATGGACTTCACTGATTGGGGGGGAAGAAGGATTTCCTCACCAATCAGGTTCCAACTTCCTTGTGTAGCAGTTGACAGATCGGCTTTGCAGGATAGTCTGATCATAAACCTTTTTTTTTTTTTTTTTTTTTGAGAGCCAGACTGTTTTCTGGCCATGTCATTGAATTGATGTGTAGAGACTTTGAATATACTTTGCCCACTGGCAAGATGTATCATCGTCCTAAAGATGGCTTCGGGAACACCAAACCTCTTTTCAGCCATCATCTTTTTGTTCCGATGGACCTGGACCAAACAGAAGTTCTGGAATCATCTCCTTGCCACATTTGTGATTCATCACTTTCATCCATTCATCCACAGTCAATGACTGCTTCTTTTTAGGCCACTGTAAACTTGTTTTCTTTTAAGGTGTCATTTACATTTGGCTTCTCTGTATAATATGTTAATCCAATTTCCTTATGGTTTCTTACAGTTCAGAGACAAACACTGACTCCTGTTTCTGCTCGTTTGCTTTTCATTTCTTTTGTTGTCCATTTTCTAGTTGCACGGCATATTGCTTTGAGTTTCCTGCTCTGATATTTTGATGTCTTCCTATGCCGACCTGTGTGTTTGGGAACAATCAACATTTTTTACCACACTCTGAGTAAAATGACCTTGACAGGTTTTTACTCCTCTCCATTGTTTCTACTGACAGCTTTATTGTCGTCATATTTCCTGCCAGGTGACAACAGCTCCTTAAACGTGACAAGCACACTCTTTTTAACTGGAGACTTATTTGCATATTTAGTCCTGAGCTGGAATTCCATCATGGTCTTCTCTTTTGTTGTAATACTGTAAGTTTGCACAATAAGAGTTGCCTTTAAAGGTGGGGTCTGAGATCTTGGAAAAACGGTTCCTGCAAGCTATATTGAAAATACACAACCTTGCCTCTCCCTTCAGCCCACCCCTTGAAACCAGGCCTTCAAAACACATGAACGAGTCACGAGTCTGTGAACGCGCAGGGGGGAGGGGTGAGGGGGGCTGACGGTTGATTGGCATGTCAGAATCCAATAGAAGTAACTCTCATCATTACTTCTATTGGTCAGACATTTCCTCTTGCTACACCCTCTACAATGGACTAAAAGATTTAGTTTTTTTTCCCCAAACATTCTATTTTAGTGTGTGCAATGGGGTCGTGAAGAGGTTTTCAGACAATATGATAAAAAATGCTCCAGAAAACATCACAGACCCCACCTTTAAGCTTGCACACAGATATATTTGCCTGTAAAAGACAAAAAACAGCCCAGACACACAGTCTTTAAGCTTGACGTACTTTTCGTCTCTTGTCTCTTTGCATAGTTAGGCTAACCCTCTGCTTGCTGTAGTGTTTTAGTTTACGATCCAAATTGTTGACATTTCTTCTCAGTTTGTGGGGCTCAGTGTCGAGTTTCAGGCACACTAATATGGAAAGTATTTCAATGTCAGCCAATGCATTCATGACAGATTTCATGGGATTTTCTGAATGTAAGGAAAAAAATACAGAATAGCTTAGCTGACCTTTTTTGGATATAGGTGGTTATGATGCAGACCTTTTTCGGACAGGATGTTTGAAACCACCTTTTCATCACGCACAGGATTAAACCCTCATCAACGTGCGGCCCTTTCAGGAATTTGCCCACAATGTATGAGTCAGGGCTGCTGGATGAGGAGCTGAAGAACTCTCACAAGATTCTGTACTGGCTCAGCCAGGCCTACAACTCTCTGATAGAGAATCCACTCGTCTTATTTTTGGCTACAGGGGTCTTTCTGTAAGTGGGGATGATTGCAATATTATTGAATTATTCATCAACATTACTATTATTTCTTTAGTCCGTTTGTCACTGATCTGTGTATTTTTTTCTTTCAGATTGGTGATATATTTTCACACTCAAGTTGTTGATGGCCAAAGGAAAATCATCAATCGGCTTGAAAAGCAAATTGAAAATGTATGCAAAACACTTTTTTCCTCACTTTTTAAGTTTATAGCCACGTGAGCCATCTGTGAGAGGCTGAATGTAGACATTGTATCCGTGCAATGCAGTTCAGCAATGGAAATGTGTTTTGAAGCACAACTATAGTAAATTTAGACATTGTTTTTTTTTTATGCTAGCAGCAGTGTTGTGCAGGTTCCCACTTCACAACAAACTTGTTCTAGTTCAAAGTTTACCATTTAAAATTCTGAGCTCAGTTCACAGTCCCTAAAGAGGAAAGTATGCTTTTATCAGCGTCTCTGAATTATCTTTTTCAGGGCCCATGGGAGTGCAAATACTTCCACATCTCTGCATTTATGTATTCAGTCAGTAACCACCAGGTTACTCAACATCAAACACTGGTTAAGAAATGAGATGGGTTAAGAATGTTGTTTTTGCACTTTTTGACATTATTTGGAATCTGTAAAACTGACTTCCGCAGAAGATGAGCTGTAAAGCTTGAACAGTTTCCAACACGCGTGTCCTCAGGGCACTATGAATTCCAATGTAATCATCCAACCACAGACTCTTTGAGCCAAGAAAAAAACAAAGCTTAATACTGTTTATCTTACAGTACATTGTTTTGTTTTGCCTTTTCATCTCACACAGGAGGGTAAGGATAAGAAGTTCCTCATCACCCAGCTGCAAAATCTATGTGAACAGAATAGTGTGCTTTCTCCACAGAGATGAGGTAGGTGCTGGATAGTCAAGTTTTTTTTTTTTTTTTTTTTTTTTGTTTGTTTAAAACAAAAAAAAAATGCATTCATGGAACGCTTTTCTTCCATGTAAAAATGTTTCCTTTTTCCTTCCCCGACAGGTTTGCTGACATTGATGCTCATCATACCGAGATGCTTATCAACATCAAATACATTCCCCACAGGCATAGGAAAGAATGGAGGAAAGCTATACATGCAACTGTGATGTAATAATAAATAAAACATTAACTTTTCTTTTTTATTGTTTAGAGACCTTGTTCTTGAACGTTTGTATAAAAAAACTAAATAAATCTGAGCATATACTGTGTTTTTTGAATGAGGAAACCTGACTGGCAACTTCTTCTGATTGGCCCAAATATGACAAGTTATCTTCTGCCATTCATCCAGCCACACAGAGTGAATGAAGGTCTGCAACATGATAGCAGTTTTGTTCTGTGAATGTCTAAGCGACTTGGACTCTTGATCCGGTATCGGATGGGCTTCTTGTGCATACTGTGTAAATTTTTAACAACAGTTGTAAGGCAGCAGAAATGTTTAATAAAAACAAAGTGCAGTGATGAGGGAATCCACAAAATCCAATCTTCAAGTGGAAAATATTACAAAAAAGAGCAGCTGAAAGATCATCAGACAGATTGTTAGACATGTGATTTTCTTTCTTTTGGAATTTTGCCTTTAGATACTAGCTAAAGATTATTTAACACGTTACCTTGATATCACAATTATCTTAAAGTTAATTTTCTCATCAAAACAAGGTAATCACGTTGCAGCCGAGAATATACAAAAGGATGTTCTTCAGTGGTTAGCAGAGATGAGACATAGAAGTGTTAACCAGCATGTGTGGATGAATTCAAAGTGTATGCAGCTCATTTCAGCTTAAAATATTAGATGGAAATAGAGTATGGCCTTATTTCTGGAATGATTTACTTGAAAAGCTGCTGGCTGAGGAAGAACAAGGTCAGTTGGCTGATTTAAGAATATGCTGTCTTCTGTAATACAAGCAGCTAACAGGACAACACACTTGTGCTCTGACTCTTTGTGCAGATTTGCCACCTTCCCCCCTTTTTTTCCTCTATAAAACTGGATTTAAAAAAAAAAAACATGGTAAGATTATTAATTATTTCAATATCAAACCGTACACTTGTCAGTCATTCAGACAGTTAACCATGAAACCTGTTAACTTTCCAAAGTCAATTTGCTGGTACAAAAAAACTTGAGTGACTTCTTTCCGTGTACCACCAAGTGAGGTCTGACTTCCAAAGAACATATTTTACTTTACTCAAGTTATGTCATCAATTTCTTGATGCAAACAATTTTAGTCCTGGCTGCTAAACAAGTTTGTTGACTTCGACAACATCTTCTTGAGAACACAAAGTGAAACAACAAACTCTACGTGGGAGGAGCTCGACTTGTGAACAGTATATATAAATGCTCCTGGAGTCCACTCCATGTGAAGTTCTCCCCTTTGAGCTTTAAAGAAGAGGTTAGTTTCACATCTGATCTGCATCTGAGTCATGGCCTCTGGTGAGTAAAATCTTCCTGTGATCTCATAGTTCATTGCAATTTTTTTTTTTTTGACCTTTCACTTTACACAAAATTAGAGTTACAAAATTTTGCTGACTCTTTTTTTGTTTTTCCCAGATAATGCAAAAACAGAACTGGGGAAAAAAAAAATTTACATCAGTCTTCCAAAGAAATTTTTGCCCAGTTTGGCCCAACATTACCCTTTGGTAATATTTCTCTAACTTAAAAGGGAGCAACTTGATTTCTTTTTACTCAATTTTAGCATTTTTGCTGAAAAAACTATACCATGAGATGATTTTTTTTTATCTTGTAACAGGATCATGGAGTGCTTATCAGGGATCTAAATCCCTGCATAAATGACGGATACCTAAAGGCTTTCTTCAGAGAATGGGGCACTGTTACATCTTGCAAGGTAAAGATGAAAAAGTACTGCTTTTATTTCTGTATTTGTCCTATGTATTTTGACATGAATGGTTGAAAAAAAAAAATTAAAGATAACCTTATGAAAAAAAATCCTTTTGTGTTTTAAATCTAATCGCAGATCAAGAAAAATCCAGATTCCGGGATTGATACAACATTGGCCTTTTTGAAGTTTTCTACAGAAGAAGAAGCAGACCAAGCAGACTGGGCTGGTCCTCACTTTATTGCAGGGACTGAGGTGAAAACGAAACGGTTCGTCTGTCCCAAGGTGAGAATAAGCCAGTTTATTGTTCTGTCGGAGAAAATTTTCTGCCTGCTCCCTCATCACCTAATTTCAAAATCTGTCTCGCAGAATGAAGGGGATTCAGATGATGAGATGGATGCAGCTCCTGCTAAACCTGCACCAATGCGGTCAGTGGGTCTGGGCTACTTACTGGAAGATGCTCAGTGGTTAGAAAATGAATGAATGAATAAAGACACAACAATACCCCCGATTTTCTCTAGTATGATACATATAGTTGCATCTACATAAATGCACTACTCGTTATAGCTTTGTAGTCACTGTTTGTGAATGCCATATGAATTGTCTTTGTATAAAATCATACATTACAGCAACATTATGCACACACACACGTGCACACGCACACATGCACAAACAAACACGTGTGCACACACACAAACGTGCACACACACACGTGCATTATTACACACAAGTGCAAACGCACACACACACATGCACATGCACACATACACATGCACACACGTGTACACGCACACATAAACACACAAACACACACACACACGTGCACACACACAAGTGCACACACGTGCACACTTACACACACGTGCACACGCATACACGTGCACACAAATACACGTGCATACGCACGCATACACACGTGCACACACACGAACGTGCACACACAAACGTGCACTATCACGTGCACACACGCACACGTGCACACGCACACATGAACAAACACACATGAACAAACACACATGCACACACGTGCACACGTACACACACATGCACACAAACATGCACGTGCACACAGAAAACGTACACACACACACGTGCACACACAAAAGTACACACACACGTGCACACGCACAAACGTAAACACGCACACATACACAAACACGTGCAGACACGCACGGACGTGCACACACACACGTGCACTAGCGCGTGCACACGCACGCACACGTGCTACACACACACGTGCTACACACACACGCGCACACGCGCACACACACACACACAAGTGCACACACACGTGCACACACAAACGTACACACACACACGCACACACACACACGTGCACCCACATGCACACACACGCACATGTGCACTAGTACGTGCACACACAAAAGTACACACACGTGCACACACAAGTGCACACTTACACACACACGTGCACGTGCACACATGCACAAACACACACGTGCACACAGACGTACATGTGCACTAGCACGTGCACACACAAAAGTACACACACACGTGCACACGCACACACAAGTGCACACTTACACACACACGTGCACATGCACGTGCACACATGCACAAACACACACGTGCACACAGACGTGCACACGCACATGCACACACAAGCGTACACACACACGTGCACACGCACACACGTACAAACACTCGTGCACTAGCACGTGCACACGCGCACACACACATGCACATGCACACACAAACACGTGCACACGCACACACACACACACACACACACACACACACACACACACACACACACACATACACAGTATGTATCTATTGTCCAAGTTGCAGATATGACACAAGCTTTTTATTTATTTACATTATTTATTTACATTGTATTTTTATTTACATGACATTAATTGATTTTTTTAAATTGACATACATTATTTACATTCATGTGTAATATTTTTTATACATGACATTTGATGTGCCGACAGTTGTCACATTAATCGTTTTCTTTGCTCAGTGAATTACACTCTGCAGACCACCGGGTCTGTTCTAGTTCCTTCTGCTCTCGTTTGGTGTGGTCTGCTTTGTCCACCTTTCACTTATACCTTTTTTGCCAAACGATCTGCAGAGAATGACTTGGTTTTGTCAACAAAATGAATCAGGAAAGACCTGAAACTTGTTTTGGCAGAAGGAATTAATTTTATAGCAAAAATCCGTATTTCGTCTTAACTCCGCAAAAGAAGGCTATTCCTGTGTTTCTTTCTCAAAAAATGTCATTTAAAGGGGTTTATGCATGGAACCTACTTAGAATGGATAAATATGAAGGAAAAAGGAGTTTGAACTTGTTTTGACTGCATGTGTGTGAGTGTGCTTGTGCACGTGTGTGCGTGTGTGTGTGTGTGTGTCTGTGCGTGTGCGTGTGCATGTGTGTGCGCTTATGCAAATGCACGTGTCTGTGTGTGTGTTTGTGTCTGTGAACGTGTGTGTGCATGTGTGTGCATGTGCACGTGTGTGTGCGTATGCACGTGTGTGTGTGTGCTTGTGTGTGTGTGTCTGTGCATGTGTGTGTGTGCATGTGTGTGCGTTTGCACGTGTGTGCACGTTGTGTGTGTGCTTGTGCACCTGCGTGTGTGTATGTGCACGTGCGTATGCATGTGTGTGTGCGTGTGTGTTTGTGTCTGTGCACGTGTGTGTGCATGTTTGTGTGTGCATGTGTGTTTGTGTGGTTGCACGTGCGTTTGCACGTGTGTGTGTGCATGTTTTTGTGCGTGTGCACGTGTATGTGCATGTGTGTGTGTGCATGTGTGTGTGTGCTAACCTGCACTTTTGTTAGCTAGCTAAACCTGTACTGTTGTCAAAATGACTGCTATGGTCATTTTTTGTATATAATTTGGATTATCATTAATAAATTGGTGGAATAGGTAAAAAACACAACAGGAGACTAAATGAAAACTATAATGTTTGAGCTTCTTCCAGACACCAAGAGACATCACTCTCTGAACCTGCTCCTCTGTCGGATTCTTCCTCATCAAGGCTCTGAAGCTTCGCTAAAGCCTCATAACTTTCATATCTTTCTACTTGTCATTTTTGTCTCTCTAGGGTTTAGAGTGAAGTCATAATTATAACTTCACTAGGTTTTAGACTCACAAAGCATAAAAAACAAAGAGACAATGGAGCAGGACAAAAGAGCGGGAAAATGTGGCAAATAGTCAAATATGACACCCCATGTAAAAAGCATGCAGTCAATTTGACTGCTATGGTCATTCGAGGTAGCAATACTCAGATCTTTTTTGTGGTTTGAAATTTTAATGGTAAAACAATGTTAGAATAAAATATACACACGTTTAGGAAAAGTCAGGGTCCTATTGGTATTCGTGTGTGCATGTGCACGTGTGTGTGCGTGTGCACCTGCTAGTGCACGTGTGTGCATGTGCACGTTTGTGTGTGTGTGTGCATGTGTGTGTTTGTGCATGTGCACGTGTGTGTGCGTGTCTGTGTGCATGTGTGTTTGTGTGCGCACGTGCGTGCGTGCGTGTGCACGTGTGTGTGCATGTGTATGTGTGCTTGTGCACGTGTGTGTGCGTGTGCACGTGTGTGTTTATGCTTGTGTGTGCATGTGCGTGTGCACATGTGTGTGTAAGTGTGCACTTGTGTGTGTGCGCGTGTGTTTGTGTGTGCGTGTGTGTGTGTGTGTGAGTTGTGCCGTTTTGCTGAATGTATGGAAGAGCTATATGGCTGATATATGTGCAATGGTGTGTATATTGCCTTGTGTATTTTGTAGTGATATATGTTTGCTACTAGACACCTTAATTTCCTTCGGGATTAATAAATGATACTCCACTCTACAACTGTGGGTGCTACAAGGGGGCGGGCTTAAACACTCACCTGGCAGGCCCCTAACCCCCTAACCCTAACCCCAGCCCTAACCCTAACCCTATCCCAAACGGCTCCCCATATATTTATATATATATATATATATATATATTTTTTTTTTTTACATTATTAATTAATTGATAGCTTAAACCTAATTTTATAACATTCTGTTTCATTATTGACATTGTTAAGTACTTATGATGAGTAAAAATGCTGCATAACAATGCTTTATAAATAAAAGTTTTATTCAATGATCACAAAATAGCACCACTTCCACAAAAACAACTTCAAATCAATTCAACAGTTATAAATACAAACACCTAGCCTGGGCGAAAGTCAAACAGTCTGGAAAAACCCAAGAGGAATCCGTTCTCATGGAGGGTGGGACCTTACTCAGCAACTTAAATTCATTGGAGTTCCCTTAACCAATCAGTAATGTTTAGAAATGACGTAGGTTATGCGCCGAGGTTCATGCTTACTCTCGCGAGGCTCTAGCTCACGAATCACGCCAGTTGGAAGGAGAGCTACGACATCCTTGCCACTAACAAAATTGACGAGGCATTCCCCTTGCTCTTGTTTTAATTGTGTAATGCTCTCCAGAGTTGAGACAACTTCATGGATAGCTTCTAGTATGGGGGAAATTTTGGGTCAAAAAAATTAATATAAATATGAACGAATTTATAAATGTATATATAATTAATATAAATATAAAAATGTGATCGAGATATATGTGAGTAAAAATTAATATAAATATGAACGAATTTATAAATGTATATATATAAATATAAAAATGTGACAAATAAATTTATATATGTATATAAATATACATACATTTGTAAATATATTTTCAAGATTTTAAAATAAATATGCTTGACTGTGTGTGCAGTCTGCATTTGTGGATCCATTGTTTGCATTTGTGGATCCATTTTTTTGCTCTCGTGTCCATGGCGTAATTTTGACACACTCCTACTGTGCTGCAAGATAAACAAACAAATGCATGCCGATTTGAATGTGAACAGCGGCACAGCCCTCTATTCACGGAGCATCCACCAGATAGCAGTGTGCAAGGCACAGGGCAATGGCAGTGCCTTGCAGTCCAAGACAGAGGCTTTGGACGATCAATATGGAGTCGACAAGTGGAACAACTGGATGGGTATGACTAGCAGTTTAATCATTTATAACTTTTCCTGCACTTTTTTGCCTGCACTTGGTTGTGTGTAGATTTGAAGTGTATTTGACCTTCAAAGTTTACCAAAATATAAAAAAATGTCATTCAAACTGCATTTGCCTTGTTTACTTTTTACTTATACTTTTCATGACATTACTTAAGTACATCTATTTTTACAGTAATTCTCATACTTAAGTACAAGACGTTTCGGATACTTTAAGACTTTAACTCAAGTAACATTTCAGTCAGTGACTTGGACTTTTACCAAAGTCATATTTTGGAGGGGTACCTATACTTTTACTTGAGTGTGAGATTTCAGTACTTTATACAACACTGGAAGCCTTTCAGCTGTGGTCAGTGTGGGGCAGCTTTCACTCGATTATCTAATCTAAAGACACACCAACGTAGTCACACAGGAGATAAGCCTTTCAGCTGTGGTCAAGTTTAAACATACGGTTAAACTTGCGGGATTTAAACTCCCTTTCTGCTCTTAAGACTAAGCTAAAACTGTACATTTTTGATATAGCTTTTACTCAAGCTGTTGAGCTTTTTTTTCTCTATTTTATCATTGCTGTTCATGTTGATGTTCTACTGCTGTTGCCGAGTTGGTATCAGCAGTGACTGCAGAGTAACGGCCTCTGTGAGTAATATTACGTTTGCCTTTGTGCACGCTCCGCATTTCTTGTCTCAATACCAGCACCCGTTGTTTTTTGTTCACATGCAGGATGGAGACATAATTGCACCTGAGCTGACCCCTCTGAAAGCCAGCTGGTGCAACAACAACAACGAAGGCGAAGATGCTGACGTTGGTGGCTCCCAAATAACAAACTGTGCTCTTGTGAATGGACACAAGAAGGCCAAAACTCAGCTGTTTAAGTAAGGAGGAGACGGAGAGAACAGCCCATATTGCACATGTAGAGATGGAAAAGATGAGTGTGAGGTCAGGAGTAAATTTTTGTACGAGGTGATTGTGTTGATGAGCACAGTAAACTGTTTTTATTACAACCCCTACCCCTTGAATTATGCTGTTCAGAATCCTTCTATTATGTTCTAAACGACATATCACTGCCTAAATACCTAAAAAAAAATAAAAATGTATATTTATGGGTTTTGTGTTTTTTGTTTTTTTTTATTGTACTGGTACCGC
This sequence comes from Odontesthes bonariensis, assembly GCF_027942865.1. Taxonomy (NCBI): domain Eukaryota; kingdom Metazoa; phylum Chordata; class Actinopteri; order Atheriniformes; family Atherinopsidae; genus Odontesthes; species Odontesthes bonariensis. The sequence continues at coordinate 14,521,634 of NC_134526.1, forward strand.
TGATGTGTTACAAATATTTCAGTTGTTATTTCATAAACAATTCAAAGACTGCTACCATTTAAACAATTTCTCATATTTTAAGAGTTTTTATTTATGATTATTTGGAAGATTTGGTTTCAGATCCCTTTGTATCTCTTTTTCTTTGGTCTTTTGGTTTCTTTGGTCTTTTGATTTTGCTGTGCTTTATTTATTGCTCCATACCTCAGCAAACCCTTTGCTGGCTTCACCTCACAGTTCTGTACAACATTTGAATTGGTATTTAGGATATCTCTTTGAAATGTTGTCCAATTACCCAAAAAATGGTGTATCCTCATCAAAATGTTTTGCTCAATGTGTATTTGAAAAAGAAAAACATGATTCTGAAAGTGTGTAATGATGCGAGTGGAAACCTATTAAAAGGTTTGAGAAGATCTTGTCTCGGCGAACTCTTTGACATCATCTATGATTTCAATTTTTGGTAAACACCAGAAGGCACCTTGAATTTGAATAAAGACTATGGATGTACAGAATATGTAAGGTAAGTAAAAAGTAGGGCTGGGCATTTGTACGCATCCATCCATCCATCATCTTCCGCTTCTCCGGGGGTCGGGTCGCGGGGCAGCAGCTTGAGCAGAGAAACCCAGACGTCCCTGTCACCGCCCACTTCCTCCAGCTCTTCTGGGGGGACCCCGAGGCGTTCCCAGGCCAGCCGAGAAATCTATCGTCACTGCAGACGCCGCACCGATCCGTCTGTCAATCTCCTGCTCCATTCGTCCCTCACTCGTGAACAAGACCCCGAGATACTTGAACTCCTCCACTTGGGGAAGGATCTCGTTCCCGACCGGGAGAGGGCATTCCACCCTTTTCCGGCCGAGGACCATGGTCTCAGATTTGTACGCAAAATCCAAAAATGAATTCAAAAGTAGTGTATAGCTTTTAGCATTTAGTTTTATTTTAAATGTGCTGCCATATGAATGAAAGTGCCATAACATTTGTTGTGCAAATACATTTTTAACATCAGCATCTTTATGTAGTTTTTATGTAGAAGCCTCGCTCCACTGTCTGTTTCGTTGAATGACTTGCTGGTATCAACTGTGTGTTTTGCCTTTAAGTGATATTTTAGACAATTCAACTTGGCAGTGTTTGCAGATGACTTTGGTTCTGTCGACTCAACAGACTTTTACAAAATAAAAGCCTGTGAGCAACAGAGTTTTAGAATAATAAAATAAATGGTAAAACAGGGGTGGTCTGTGGCGTAGTGGGTTGAGTAAGCGCCCCATTTCCAATAGCCTTTCCTAAGCCTGCTTTTTTCCTTGGTTCTTTCCTTTGCGGGATGTTTATAGTTTTCAAGTTTTCAACTTTTGTTGCATGTTTATTACTGACAGTTGTAACCTTTCTGTTACCTTTAAGTGCTCGTTTCAAGTTTGTAATGGATGTTCCGTTCATACTTAGACTTTCCGTGTCTGTTACATAACGCTCCACTGTTGCTTTCTCTAGCTGGGACTCCATCATGTTTGTGTGTGCTCGGCTTACATCGAAGCCGTGAGCAAGGTGTTTTATTGTTATAAATTGATGACCAAGCGCTTCGCTTGGCGTGATCCTTTTCCTTGGATTTATATGCAGCATCTGCTTGAGGAGGCTAATGAAAGCGTGAGTGTCCTTGTCCTCTGTGAGATCTTCAACTCCAAAGTGCAGTTTTGGCAGCTCATCTAGAGTCCTTATCTTATCACAAAGGCCCAGATGTGCTTTTTTCCCCGTTGTTTTAGCATATTCCGCTGATGTATTCAGCTCTGCTCCCCAACTCTGGAACTCACTCCCACGAGACATCCGCAACACTGACTCTTTACCCCTCTTCAAATCAAAACTCAAAACCCATCTGTTTCAAGCTGCATTCTCCCTCTAGCCTCTTTTTTAACTTGTGTTATTTTATTTATTGTGTTTTTAATGTCTTGGAAAGTGTCCTTGAGCGTTGAGAAAGGCGCTTTTTTTTTAATTAAATGTATTATTATAGTCCTCGCTGCAGCTGGCCCCGGTTTGAGTCCTGCATCAGACGGCCCTGTGCTGTGTGTCGTTCCCCCTCTCTCTGCCCCCTATTTCCACAGCACAGAAAAGCTTACTTTAAAGTGCTTACCTTATTTTTTATTTTTTTTTATGTACAACAAAGATTCAGGTAAGTCTTTTTTTCTTTTGATCTAAGATTTAGTTTTTAAGAATTGAGCCGGAATGGCATGTTAAAGTTTAAATGGAAGATCAATTGTGTGGTGGCAGAAAGCGTTGTGTTTTCAGTTCATTGTGACGCTCCACATGTTATGCCCTTCCATATCCTGGAAAAGAATTTTTTAATCCTCTTGACATACTTTCCACTGGATTTGACCTCGACAGGATGCGAGGGGTCTTCTGTCTTAGAAGGGGTGATTTTGTCCATGTTCTTTATGGCAAGAGATTTCTTACAGTGTCCATCAGCTTTAGCCTTTCCTAAACCTGCTTCTTTCCTTGGTTCTTTCCTTTGCGGGATGTTTATAGTTTTCAAGTTTTCAACTTTTGTTGCATGTTTATTACTGACAGTTGTAACCTTTCTGTTACCTTTAAGTGCTCGTTTCAAGTTTGTAATGGATGTTCCGTTCATACTTAGACTTTCCGTGTCTGTTACATAACGCTCCACTGTTGCTTTCTCTAGCTGGGACTCCATCATGTTTGTGTGTGCTCGGCTTACATCGAAGCCGTGAGCAAGGTGTTTTATTGTTATAAATTGATGACCAAGCGCTTCGCTTGGCGTGATCCTTTTCCTTGGATTTATATGCAGCATCTGCTTGAGGAGGCTAATGAAAGCGTGAGTGTCCTTGTCCTCTGTGAGATCTTCAACTCCAAAGTGCAGTTTTGGCAGCTCATCTAGAGTCCTTATCTTATCACAAAGGCCCAGATGTGCTTTTTTCCCCGTTGTTTTAGCATATTCCGCTGATGTATTCAGCTCTGCTCCCCAACTCTGGAACTCACTCCCACGAGACATCCGCAACATTGACTCTTTACCCCTCTTCAAATCAAAACTCAAAACCCATCTGTTTCAAGCTGCATTCTCCCTCTAGCCTCTTTTTTAACTTGTGTTATTTTATTTATTGTGTTTTTAATGTCTTGGAAAGTGTCCTTGAGCGTTGAGAAAGGCGCTTTTTTTAAAATTAAATGTATTATTATAGTCCTCGCTGCAGCTGGCCCCGGTTTGAGTCCTGCATCAGACGGCCCTGTGCTGTGTGTCGTTCCCCTTCTCTCTGCCCCCTATTTCCACAGCACAGAAAAGCTTACTTTAAAGTGCTTACCTTATTTATTTATTTTTTTTTTATGTACAACAAAGATTCAGGTAAGTCTTTTTTTCTTTTGATGTAAGATTTAGTTTTTAAGAATTGAGCCGGAATGGCATGTTAAAGTTTAAATGGAAGATCAATTGTGTGGTGGCAGAAAGCGTTGTGTTTTCAGTTCATTGTGACACTCCACATGTTATGCCCTTCCATATCCTGGAAAAGAATTTTTTAATCCTCTTGACATACTTTCCATTGGATTTGACCTCAACAAGATGTGAGGGGTCTTCTCTCTTAGAAGGGGTGATTTTGTCCATGTTCTTTATGGCAAGAGATTTCTGACAGTGTCCATCAGCTTTAGCCTTTCCTAAGCCTGCTTCTTTCCTTGGTTCTTTCCTTTGAGGGATGTTTATAGTTTTCAAGTTTTCAACTTTTGTTGCATGTTTATTACTGACAGTTGTAAGCTTTCTGTTACCTTTAAGTGCTCGTTTCAAGTTTGTAATGGATGTTCCGTTCATACTTAGACTTTCCGTGTCTGTTACATTACGCTCCACTGTTGCTTTCTCTAGCTGGGACTCCATCATGTTTGTGTGTGCTCGGCTTACATCGAAGCCGTGAGCAAGGTGTTTTATTGTTATAAATTGATGACCAAGCGCTTCGCTTGGCGTGATCCTTTTCCTTGGATTCATATGCAGCACCTGCTTGAGGAGGCTAATGAAAGCGTGAGTGTCCTTGTCCTCTGTGAGATCTTCAGCTCCAAAGTGCAGTTTTGGCAGCTCATCTAGAGTCCTTATCTTATCACAAAGGCCCAGATATGCTGCTTCCCCCGTTGTTTTAGCATATTCCGCTGATGTATTCAGCCTCCAAGAGTTCTGGGTACGAGTAAAAAAGAGTTCTTTGTCCAATGCTTCATTCAGAAGATCCTTGTGAGGCATCCCTAGCCACCGCACCATAGCTCTAATGGAACCATATGTGTTCCCAGGAAACAAGTTTCGGCCAATGAACAAGAAGGCCAAAACGCACCCAAGAGACCACAAGTCAATACCTTCGTCCATTGGGAGGCCCAGGATGACTTCTGGAGCCCTGTAACCAAGAGCCTGAATGGTAGTTCCCGTAACAAGTTTTGATGTATTCATTGCCATACCAAAATCAATCAGCTTCACATGTAATGGTTGTGACTGATGGTTGACCAGCATTACATTGTCTGGCTTTATATCTGTGTGAACAATTTTAATTCTTTTCAGTTCCTTTAAGGCCACCAGCATCTGCTGAGCAATAACGCTGATCTCAGACACATTCAGTGGCATGAAATCCCTTCCGCAGAGTAGGTCCAATAAGCTTTTGTCAAGCTTTTCAAAAACTAAGCAAATGTGACCCATGTATTTGAAATGTTCATGAAAAGTAACCAAGTTGTTCTTTTCAAGATCAAGCTGTCTGAGTTTTTTTAAGATTTTACGTTCTCTTCTTCCCATGCCCCATGTGCCTCTTCTCACTATTTTGACTGCCACAACTTCTTGTGTGTGCAGATTTGTACACTTAGCCACTTTCCCATAAACACCCTCACCCAAGAATTCGTCGATGAGATAACCACCGCTTTCAGTGGGCATAAACACTTTTTTCTCAACGTTGTATTTTTTAGACGGGGCATTTAATGATAAGTTGAACATTCCGGTCGCCATTTCTGTTCAATGTTGTCTCCAAAAAAAAAAAATGGATTCAGTATATAATGTCCAAATCTCCAAAAAAATGTTCGAGAACAAACTAAAAACAGGAAAAAGAAGTGAACTTGGTGTTGGACAACACTCTGATCCAGGGAACCATGGATAAATATGTGAAGTGATAAAATTCAGTAAATGCTGAAGCTATCCGTTTCATTTAATTGAAAAACGATACAAATGGCATTTAGATGATACTCTTCATAAAAGTGAAATACCTGTACTGTAATACAAATTCGGTTTTGGTAATCAACCACTTATAGTGTTCAAATTGGCTCTGGACCAACGTCACTATGACGTCATCCTCTGTTCTGCCTATGATCTCATTGAAAAAGAAAAAAAAAAGTCGAATAGGAGGGTTTCAGTTACGTCATCACGGGAGCGCGCGAATTTAAGCTGGTGGGAAGGAAGCTTGACTACCATAACAACAACATGGAGATGAGTAAACATTGTAGTGGTTTGGAGCCGGCATATAGGGAAAGGTATTTGGCTTTAATAGGGAAATACATTGGTCGTGACCCATATTTAATGAAAATGTCTGAATTTTCGCAAGACCGGAACGATTTGCCGAGTAAAGAGGCTGTGGACATAACGAGCTACCTGGTTCTTCAGACGTCTGAAGGCCCACAAAAGTTTGAAGGCATACAAGTATTACCACAGCGGATGGATCAGCAAACTCGGAGTAAAACGTCTACAGAATGATTGTGTTTTGGTGTTCGCCAGGGTAAGTTTGTTTTCTGTGTTGTTTATGGTGCATTATCCCAATGGAAAATGCAGTGTGTAGTGCAGGGCTGGGCAGTAAAGCAGAACTTAACATGTTGAATGCCGAGCTGTGAATGTTGGCACTCAAATAACAATCAAAAATGTGTATTTTTTTATAAAATGCCGAGATCCAAATATCCAAATGCTGACATTGTGTCTTTGTTAACCTAATAGACAAGGCAGAGAGAGAGAGAGAGAGAGAGATTCTGTCGTCAAGAACTTGGGAGCTATTACATACTGTTGTTTGGCATTTAACAACATAACACTGCACTACTACTAAACAGTTAGATTTCGTACCTTTGACGAAGAGGTCACCGCAGACACGAGCATTTGCAGATTCAGCTCCTCCAGTCTGTAAACGTAGGTTAGCTATCCACTTTTTGCGGCGTTGTTCTGTGAGTTTTTTCCATTTCTCACCTCTATGGGCGATTACCTTAGGAGTAACCCTTTCCCTTCTCTCGGTTAGACCGATTGCAACATCCAAAAACGGCACAAAACTGAGGCATTTTGGGCAAAAAAGTGGCAGACAAAACAGTGTTTTCGAAGCTTGAGCTATTGTTGCTGAAATTTGGGAATTTATGATGAGGAATTAGAGGGAAAAATACAAAAGGGGAAAAAAAAAAACGGATCCGAGACCTTCCATCAACGCTATCTGACAGGATCAAGAAGCTCATTTGTTACTAACAAAATGCCCCATTCCAACTGCTTTTAAAGACTTCCCACGTATCTGTTTGTTCTGTTAAGTACTGTGTTAAGGCACGTATTGTATGGCATATGTGGTGTAAAGTTGGCTAAGCATTTGAGTGAAGTTCTTTTGATGGGAAAACTCAGTAGTACTGAGTCTGCACTACTGTGTGGTTGTTCGCTTGGGTTTGTCGTTTGTCACAATTCATGCAACACAACTCTTTATCAGCAGTGCATTTCTGATATCTGCTTTACAGTAGCTCTTTTGTCAGCTCAGTGAAATACTAAAAAATATTGAACTCAAATACAATCATGACTAGTATTTGTAGTCGTAAAGATCGGGCTAACTTCATTGCAGTGCCAATTCATCATCACGCTTCAATTATTGTTCAGAAGACTCTTAAGTAAGACCTCTCGCGTTTTATTTGTCATTACAACAATTATCACTCAAAGAACTGAGAAAATTAGTCTGTTTTCCTTAATGTTACATCTTGAATTTAGCTTTGAGCATCTTTATGGTCTTCACTGTTATAAAGTCTTCTATTGTTGACAAAGCCAAGTATGTCCTCGTAAACTTTGTTTTTCTCTTCATAAAACAACGATCAGCAGGATGGTTTTATTTGGATAGCCGTGTCGTATTAGTATTTCTGTCTGAAGGTGACTGAAAGTGGCTTTTCTTGTACAAAAGCCATTCAATCTGTGATCATTCTGACCGTACCATGTTAGGATACAGGTGGCTTATCACCTCACCTATTTGGTCATGAACTTTTATTCTTTTTCTTTTCTTCTGTCTTGCTATTTTCCAACTAAAAGAGGTCTTCATTGTCCTTGTCTCCTTCCCCTGTCCCCAGGTGTCGCTTCCCTCACTTTTTACATGTTCTGAAATCAGCATGCTTGCATCCACGTACCTGATCATCCCCAGTTGTATTCAAACTTCCAGCTTTCTATCAGTCCTTTGTGCAGTTTCCTCCTGGCTACCCAGTTTTGTATTGAAATGGAATGGAATGCAATAGAATGAAATGGAATAGAATAGAATAAAATAGAATAGAATGAAATGATATTTTATCAACACAAGAGGGAAATTCTAATGTTGTTGTTTCATTGCATGGAATTATTGCTGCTGGCAGGAAACACCGCCCCTATCGTTCCATGTTGCAGCAAAGCTGAAGAAGCCTCTGACAGAACGCACGTCACTCTTTAATTACTATGAAGAGAGCGTGTAGCGTTGTTCTTTATGTTGAGCAGCTTTTGCAACATTCTCCTGTGCACAACCTGCTCCAGGGCAGTACCCAGCACAAAGTCAGTCTTCTTTATTAGTTAGTTCAGTTTCTTTGAGCCACTGGCTCGGACATTCAAGATAAACTAATTGTTTCCATGCCATGCATGGGACGACCAGTTCACAGTACTCAGCCTCTTGTCCATCACCAACACGTTCCCATGACTGCAACTTTTTTTGGATTAATGAGCCCTTGACATGATTTCAACGATACATCTAGTATCGTACCTCATCCAGGCATAAATATCTGTCCACATCTAAATTGAGACTACATTTACCCCTAAGCAGTAGTTTACTCATTATTTCTTCTTCATGTAAACCATGTTTCAATCATAAAATCTTTTTCATCCACTTTTCAGTCACCAAAATTAGATAAGCAGACAGTGGTAACCAAGCAGCCTGTGGAAGTAAATGAGAGGACGGCAACTCATGCATCTTGGTCATGCTTCTGTAACTAAGATGCCGAAGCAAACTGGAAAAGTGTTTCTTTGTCCACGTTTCTGTTTAGAATGTAACTACTGTTCACTTTGTTGTCACTGCAGTCTGTGGCCGCCAGCATGAACTAGAAATTGACCGCTACTAGGTCTTCTTTGGATGGTTATAAACAAAAAACAGAGAGGATGTAACTTTATTCTTTCAGTTAGTGTTGTGTGCATCTTGGGCGCATGAAAGAAGTTAAACTCATGTCTTTATTAGCAAAGGTGGAATTGATTGATATGCTCACAATTCTGTAAGTGGGTGACATTCCTTCTTTATCTATTATATTTGGAATTGATATTCTTCAAAGTATATACATATATGTACTGTTTCTGTATGTTTTCAATTTAGTTCCACAGCTCGTCCGAGGTGTCCATAAATGTGATGTGCTGAATTTGAATGAACTGGAATTTTACAGCAGTACCTTTACTTCTACACAGGTAAAATATCAGCAAAGAAAGATACTGCAAGCAGATGGTGGTTCCAGGTTTGACTTCATGGTGACACCTCCTGACAGGAACTGCAGCTTTCAAATAATCAAAGCCTAAGAGATTGTTTTACAGTATAATAGGGACACACAAAAGAGCGTAGATATGTCAATTTTGTTTGTTTATTTCACCAGGAAGCCCAACTAAGATGTAGTTTGTGCCACAGACTGCAGTACTAAGTGCGTCAACAGTAGGTGGCGGCAGAGTACCGCACAATCTGCTGATAAAGAGAAAGAAACTAAACTACAGTACTTTCTTGTCAGTGGTTGGATCAGGTCCTGCATTTGGCAGGGATATAGGTACTTGGCCTCTGCCAAGTGTTCAGTAGTCTTCAAAGCTGTGTCTTCTTGCTGAGGGAGAATTAACTCTTATTTCTTATTTGTGTGTGTGTGTGTGTGTGATTTTTAGACTTTGTATCATCAGCAAAACCTTAAATGAATACCACATATTGTTAAAGCGGCAGTAGGCAACTTTTTTTTAGTCATATTAGCTTGAACTGTCATGGGATTCTGGAAGTAGAATATTAAATAGGCTGTTTAGGAAAAATAACGAATTCTGTAGCTCCCTCTGAAGCCTGTAATCATGCTTACAAAAACCGAGCGCTCCCGGCTGTTTTTAACCAATCAAGTTAGGGTGGAGGAATCCTACCTGTCAATCACAGCTTGTGCACACGCTGCTGAGCGTGAGTCTTCCCCAGCTTGTGTGCGCTCACACTGGTGTGAACTCACGTGCACAACCTCGTCCACAGAGGGGGAGGGGTTTGGGGGGCGATTCGGAGCTTGTTAGAGGTTGGGGGAGGGACCTGAAAGTTGTATCAGTTCGAATTTTCCGACTTTAGACTCGCAATTTTGAAAACTTGCCTACTGCAGCTTTAAAATCTATCAGAATTACTGAGTCACTAATTTCAGTCCTTGGTATCACACTGAAATATCACCTCAAAGGATATCTGGAGAAACACAGCAATCTGACCCATAATGGGGGGCACACATTTGCACACTCTTCCACATCCTGTGGCACTGTGGCAGGCTAGACATATCCACCACACACTTGCACTGTGCACCGGCAGACCAGCCCGTCTGGCACCAACAATGCCATGCCACGTTCAAAGTCACTTTAATCCCTGTTCTTCTCCATTCTGATGCTCGGGTTGAACTTCAGCAGGTTGTCTTGTCACCTCTACATGCCTAAATGCACTGAGTTGCGACTGTGGAGGCCATTGGAGTACAGGGAACTCATTGTTATGTTCAGGAAACCCTGAGCATCCCTGGTGCTTGAGTTCGGGTGAGTGTGCCTGGACCAGGCAGCCTGGTGACTTTAAAAATTTTCAAAGTGTTTTATAGTACCAGGGGTGCGGAGCTCCGGCGGGGAGGGGTGCACGTGCACATGCACACTGTTACGACCCCTGGCTCAAAAGGTGCAACATAAAAGGAATCCACACGCAGACGGGATGACGGTTTTGGGATATTTATTAAATAAGGAGAATAAAAGATGATGTAGGTGCAAAGTCAGTAATCGTGTAGTGTATGCAAAAGATGTCTAGGGGTCACCAAACAAAACCAAAACGGAAAAGGGGAGGCCCCGCCATGCCAGTGTGCTGGGGATATATACTCATGCTCATCAGGGCGCACACCTGTGCTCCATCAGATGATGAGCAAGAGCCTAACGCACCAACAATACACAACTGACAGTGGGCGGAGCAGTCCCAGGACTAACCAGTCGGTCACAACACACATGCACACACACGTGCACACGCAGGTGCACAAGCACACGCACAACGTGCACACACGTGCAAATGCACACACACACACACACACATGCACAGACACAACGTGCACACACACGTGCATACGCACACACACGTGCACACGCACACACATGCACACACACGTTCACAGACACAAACACACACACATGCACACACATGCACACGCACGTGCACAGACACACACACACACGCACACACGTGCACAAGCACACTCACACACATGCAGTCAAAACAAGTTCAAACTCCTTTGTCCTTCTTATTTATCCATTCTAAGTAGGTTCCACGCATAAACCTCTTTAAATGACCTTGTATGAGAAAGAAACATAGGAATAGCCTTCTTTTGCGGAGTTAAGACGAAATACGTTGTTTTGCTTATGAACACAAATTCCTTCAGCCAAAACAAGTTTCAGGTCTTTCCTGATTCATTTTGTTGACAAAACCAAGTCATTCTCTGCAGATCGTTTGGCAAAAAAGGTATAAGTGAAAGGTGGACAAAGCAGACCACACCAAACGAGAGCAGAAGGAACTAGAACAGACCCGGTGGTCTGCAGAGTGTAATTCACTGAGCCAAGAAAACGATTGCTGTGACAACTGTCTGCACATCAAATGTCATGTATAAAAAATATTACACATGAATGTAAATAATGTATGTCAATTTAAAAAAATCAAATAATGTCATGTAAATAAATAAAAAGCTTGTTGCATATCTGCAACTTGGACAATAGATACATACTGTGTGTGTGTGTGTGTGTGTGTGTGTGTGTGAGTTGTGCTGTTTTGTTGAATGTATGGAAGAGCTATATGGCTGATATTTTTTTTTACATTATTAATTAATTGATAGCTTAAACCTAATTTTATAGCATTCTGTTTCATTATTGACATTGTTAAGCACTTATGATGAGTAAAAATGCTGCATAACAATGCTTTATAAATAAAAGTTTTATTCAATGATCACAAAATAGCACCACTTCCACAAAAACAACTTCAAATCAATTCAACAGTTATAAATACAAACACCCCCCACAATACGAAAAAGTATCAAAGCAGCTCCATCACCAAAAAAAGGGGCCACGCTACAATGATCCAATACGGTGCTGCTGCTATTAAATGAAAGGATGATGGATAAAAAACGTGTGAACAACACCAGTTTTGAACCACCAGAGATGAAGAAGTCACTGTATGAAATCACTCAAAGACTTGCAGATCAGGGGGGTATTCCTAGAAGCTGGCTTAGCGGAAAGCCTGGCTTATTTCGCTACTTCTGGCTAAATTTAGCGAGTTCCGTTTCATAAACGTGGCTTTTTTGAACACCCGCTGAGTAACCATGGTAATTTATGCTGCTGAACTAGCCTGGTCCCGGGCAGGCTAAAGTTGAAGCTTAGCTTAGCTGCAACTCAAAAAATGTCTGACCGGCTGAAACGGACTCCGGAAAGAAATGTTCACCAAGAATTCTGCGCTCCCGCAACTCATGTCTTGTCTAAAAAACGAAACAAAAACTGTGGTTATCATATCACCACTTTCACTGTCTCGAAAAATCAATCAGTCGGTGCCAGTGCAACTAAAGAAACGCAACTATACACACGTATTGAAGATGAAATTAAATGAGAGAGAACATGGTATTCATTAAAACTAATCAATACCTAACAAACATCCGATCTACACCCACGTAGGTCCAGACTCAGAAAAATTGGGGACAGGTAATAATGTTAATGATACAAATTATTGACAGCTCCTTTCAAAACAGTCAAGGACACTGTACAAACAAGATATTAGATAAAACGCAGGAATTAAAACATCATACCATATTAAAAATACACAGAACGGAGCAATAAATGGAGGTAAGCAAAGTTAAACGGATGGGTTTTGAGTTAAGACTTGAACAGAGGGAGTGTGTCAGTATTGCGAATGTCAGGCTGCTGCTCCACATTTACAGTAGCCGATAATGTAAAACAACCGACTGGCTGAAGTATTTGAATTAAGTTCATCATCTCCCTCAGGCTTCCCTAATGTTATCGGTGCACTACACTGTGCCCATGTACGCATCCAAGGCAAGGCAATTTGTAGAGCACAATTCGTACACAAGGCAATTCAAAGTGCTTTACAGCTACATAAAATCACAATAAGGCAATAAAATCATTCCAAAAAACAAAAAAATCATTAATTAATTAATCTAAAAGTGAAGAGTGCAGATAAAATACTTTCAGGTGTCATATGCACATCTAAATAGAACTGTTTTCAGTCTGGATTTAAACATTGTCACATTGTCCAGGCCCCTGCTGGACCCGTGGAGGCTGACTATGTGAACCGAACATTTTTCCATATCCTAAATGTACAGGTACACTTGGGGATAATTGTCCATAGACTCTGAACTGGATTTCTCATTTTGAAAAATACCACATCAACCCCTTTGAGTAATGCTGAGCAATGTTACATTTACGCCCTGTGAAACCTCATCATTGAGTCCTATCCTCCGACCATACAGATGATCTGTGATGGAGGTCATTTCATTTCCAACATTGAGGCTAAATGGCCGGGATCAGTTCATGATTCTAGGATCTTCCGAGCATCCTCACTGGCACAGAGGTTTGCACATGGCGCGAGAATTTTACTTACCCGAAGGAGTGTACTTTTGAAGTAAGGTGTAGCATAGGCAGAATTTTGGTAATGTAATGAGAGGTCAGGTGTAGAGGTCATCTTAAGGAATTTAAAGTGCTCGTCATACTTTATTATAGATAGCCATATAAGGCACATATTGCATCAAATTGCCTAAAGTCTTAACACATGTATATCCATCCAACATTTCTCTTATTCTGCAGGAGAGTTCAATGGTGTCCTGCTTGGGGATAAAGGCTATGCATGCTGGCCGTACCTCCTCACGCCATATCCTGATCCAGGAATCTTTTCTTCGTTGAGTTCCAGTGCCTGAAAGGACTCAGTTTCTGACACAGTGAGGGACATATACAGGGACACATATTTCCTTTGATCCTTATTGTTGGGACCTTTGAGTTAGAACTTCTTTTCATAATTTAGCATTGACACAGTAGCAGTTTAAGTCAGAGCAAGTGTAAGAAGGCTAAATGGACAGAGATGATTTATAACTTTCCACACATTTAGGTCATGGCACCCCACTGTGAACATAAATGTAAAAAACAGATTTCTAACACTTTGCATGAACCGTACAATAATGACAAGTTTGAGTTCAAGTTGTGTTGAATTGTTTAATTATTATTATTACATGTTTCTCAAGTTCACAACACGAAATTCTCCTTTATCTGAATTTATACTAACATCCCTCTCCAGTTTCATAATCTCTAGCTTGATCTTTTTTATTTTCAGTTTCTTGTATTCCATATCTATTTTGTCGCTCTCTTTATTGGACAAACACATTTCTTCAAAGGCTACTTACCACTCTGAAATATTTTCCTGTACTTTACCTTCACCTGCTGCCAGGTACGCTTTTGGCTGTTAAGATAGCTCCTGTTGAGATGTAACAGTGAAAAAATAATATGTGGGTCACACACACAGGATAATATAGTCACAAAGTATGATAATGCGTGTCGATTATTGGGTTATTAATAAACTGAGCAGGGCCAGTATATGTGTGCTGTACATCTCATACAGAGACAATTCAGCATGCTTTATGTAAACAAATTATAACACAAAGAGGAGAGCATAAATACATGAGGACAGTGAAATGAATGTCAATGGTATGAAACTTTCACTACTTACGCGTTTAGTCTGTCGGCAGTTGTTAAGCCTGATTCTTACTCGGCGCAACCTCGCTTTGACCCATTCTTACTAGCTGGTCGCAAATGGCGCAAACGGTCACGTGACCCAAAATTCCGCCACGCCCCCCGTCGCAAGCTAAAAAATCCTTGCGCGTCGCAAGGTCGCGCACACAACTTTTTTTCTGACTTCACGCGAGCTCAACTGGAAACAGCTGACCAAGAGAAAGGAAACATGAACACTGCAGAGACCGCGGTGACCGAGAGGGTGCGCCTCTACAAACATCTGTACGACACGTCTATGAAGTTACACTGGGACAACGTTGTCCCAAAGCCAGGACAACGTTTGACAACGTTTGACAAAGTTCGTCTTGTTGCAAAGGACGAACATTCCACCTTCTCTTCTGTTTTTGCCGCAGCCGCTTAGCTCTGAGATACATATACAGTTCTACACCCAGAGTAAATTCATTCCGCATCAGATGTGCCAGCCTCTGCTGACGTGACACCACAGGTGGCATTGTGTATGCTTTCTTCGTATGCTTTTCTTCGTCCGGTTCTTCAGCTTGTTTCCTCAACAGTGACGCCTGCTGGTCTGGAGAGAACTGCAAATGTGACGCATACTCGGCGCAAACTGCGCTTATGAGCTGAAGGAACTGTGAAGGGGCTGGCGCTTTCGATGATGTCATTAATGGTTCTCGAGCCAGAACAGTTGCGCGGTTGCGCCGAGTAAGAATCAGGCTTCAAGGCTTAAATGGGAGATGGCGCTAGTTCAAGCGACGCTTACCGGCTATAGCCTGGCTTTTTTTAGCTACTTTCTAGGAATACCCCCCAGGTGTTGAGAAACACCAGCTGTTTAGGCTAGGAGGGAGAAGAAGGAAGAGGAGGAGGAGGAGGGAGAAAGAGACTCAGAGCGTGACGTAGTGATTTGTCGAGCCGGCTCAGCGAGACACATATCACTACGTCACACTCAGAGACACGCCTCTGCGCGTGCCGTGCGTGTCCACAGTTGCCGCTCGCTCTACTTATCTGCCTCTGAGCTGCCACCCTTCTCACTCGCGGTTGCGTTTATTTTGCGGAAAAAGGCTACAAACTGCCTTTTAACAGCTGGAAAACGGCAGGAAAACAGCTGGGCTGCTGGCGCTCCCTCCTCTCCCCCAGCTGGGAGGACCCCTCCCTGCTCTCTGGCACTCAGGCTGCTGCTGCTGCTGCTCCCTGCTCTCCCCCAGCTGGGAGGACCCCTCCCTGCTCTCTGGCACTCAGGCTGCTGCTGCTGCTGCTGCTCCTCCACCGGCATCCACCGGCAGCCAGAGGCATGATGGGAAATGTGGGCCGGCTTTGTCTCTTCTTCTCTTCTTCCTTTACTTTCTTTATTATTATATATGACTCACACAACATGTGCTTCACAAAGCTGTTTATTACATTATTTACAATTACATCCACGTCAACATGGTTTGTATTTGAGTCGTACATTATGCTTACAGCTGTGGTCAGTGTGGGGCAGCTTTCACTGCATTATCTAATCTAAAGACACACCAATGTAGTCACACTGCAGAGAAATGATTAGCTTAAATCAACAACAATTTTTACGGCAGATAAGCAAACATTCACCTGAGAGCAGCAAGAGGAACTACCAATCAGAAGCCTTGCATTTGTTCAGATTAAAAATCTTCTTTGTGGATTACCACCTTCTCTTGTTAGGACTTCAGTTCTGAATGTTCTGTGGGGAGCACATGTTTGAAGAACGATTGAAAGTGCTTTATAATTTGTTGGGATTGTTTTAACTGGGGACGGATCTCCCGATGTGAATTCGAGCTTTACGCTTGTTTGTATTTCATTGTTCATTAAAGGTCAGATGTTAACTTTTCTCATGCTTTTCCTGTTCTTGCTACACAGATATTTTTTGAAGAAAATGTGTGTTTGGTTACGAGGGAAAGTTGACCCTTATCATCTTCCCCAAAGACCCAGAAATCTTTAACGCAGTCTGAAAAAGTTCAAGTCCTGTGAGAGCTGCTTAAAGAGTTTAAATGTCTCCAGGTTTTAGAGGCCAAAGCAAAGAGTGAAAAGCTTTAAGGTGGAAAGTTTCATTCTCTGATTTAATGGCTCAAACTGGTACTAAGCAGCTTTTAGTTTGTCAAGATGAGGGATGAAAGCTCCTAAAGAAATAAAGTCTGCAGTTCAGCATCCAAACAGAAGAATGGAAGCAGCTCAGAAAGGAGGCTGAAGCTGTGATTGGGTGGTTCAGGCAGATGCAGAGCAGCTTCTGGAAGCAGAGGGAGGGGCTTCAGCTCCTGTGGATGCTGATGGCTGTTAGGAAAGGAAGGGCAGGTTGTTCAGCTCAGAGCAGGCTGGGATTTATGAAGCCAAAATGAAAAGAGAAACTTTAGAATTCAACCCTTCAGTGCGGAGTTGAACAGCTCAGGCTGTCGGCTGAAAGCTCTGAGCCTCCGAGAACGTGGAAACTACGACCATACGACTTTTAAAGTTCAACAACGCCACTCACAAGGAGCAGCTCAGGATGATGGGACGCTGCCTGGGGTTGGACTCATCATGGGTTCAATTCCCTCAGATGCTCTGAGTCACAGCTGTCTTTCAGCTCGCAGCCCAAGCCGTGCGTCCAGATGCTCAGTTATACATCAGCTAAAGGTAGATGATTTATCTGATCTGATTATTTACCACGTTTATTCAGCTTTGGACATATTTCCACAGCACAGAAAAGCTTACTTTAAAGTGCTTACCTTATTTTTTATTTTTTTTATGTACAAAAAAGATTCAGGTAAGTCTTTTTTTCTTTTGATCTAAGATTTAGTTTTTAAGAATTGAGCCGGAATGGCATGTTAAAGTTTAAATGGAAGATCAATTGTGTGGTGGCAGAAAGCGTTGTGTTTTCAGTTCATTGTGACGCTCCACATGTTATGCCCTTCCATATCCTGGAAAAGAATTTTTTAATCCTCTTGACATACTTTCCACTGGATATTGACCTCGACAGGATGCGAGGGGTCTTCTCTCTTAGAAGGGGTGATTTTGTCCATGTCCTTTATGGCAAGAGATTTCTTACAGTGTCCATCAGCTTTAGCCTTTCCTAAACCTGCTTCTTTCCTTGGTTCTTTCCTTGGCGGGATGTTTATAGTTTTCAAGTTTTCAACTTTTGTTGCATGTTTATTACTGACAGTTGTAACCTTTCTGTTACCTTTAAGTGCTCGTTTCAAGTTTGTAATGGATGTTCCGTTCATACTTAGACTTTCCGTGTCTGTTACATAACGCTTGCTGTAGTGTTTTAGTTTATGATCCAAATTGTTGACATTTCTTCTCAGTTTGTGGGGCTCAGTGTCGAGTTTCAGGCACACTAATATGGAAAGTATTTCAATGTCAGCCAATGCATTCATGACAGATTTCATGGGATTTTCTGAATGTAAGGAAAAAAATACAGAATAGCTTAGCTGACCTTTTTTTGGTTATAGGTGGTTATGATGCAGACCTTTTTCAGACAGGATGTTTGAAACCACCTTTTCATCACGCACAGGATTAAACCCTCATCAACGTGCGGCCCTTTCAGGAATTTGCCCACAATGTATGAGTCAGGGCTGCTGGATGAGGAGCTGAAGAACTCTCACAAGATTCTTTACTGGCTCAGCCAGGCCTACAACTCTCTGATAGAGAATCCACTTGTGTTATTTTTGGCTACAGGGGTCTTTCTGTAAGTGGGGATGATTGCAATATTATTGAATTATTCATCAACATTACTATTATTTCTTTAGTCTGTTTGTCACTGATCTGTGTATTTTTTTTTCTTTCAGATTGGTGATATATTTTCACACTCAAGTTGTTGATGGCCAAAGGAAAATCTTCAGTCGACTTGAAAATCAAATTGAAAATGTATGCAAAACCCTTTTTTCCCTCCCTTTTTTAAGTTTATAGTTTATAGCCATGTGAGCCATCTGTGAGAGGCTGAATGTAGACATTGTATCCGCGCAATGCAGTTCAGCAATGGAAATGTGTTTTGAAGCACAACTATAGTAAATTTAGACATTGTTTTTTTTATGCTAGCAGCAGTGTTGTGCAGGTTCCCACTTCACAACAAACTTGTTCTAGTTAAGCTAAGTTCACAGTCCCTAAAGAGGAAAGTATGCTTTTATCAGCGTCTCTGAATTATCTTTTTCAGGGCCCATGGGAGTGCAAATACTTCCACATCTCTGCATTTATGTATTCAGTCAGTAACCACCAGGTTACTCCACATCAAACACTGGTTAAGAAATGAGATGGGTTAAGAATGTTGTTTTTGCACTTTTTGACATTATTTGGAATCTGTAAAACTGACTTCCGCAGAAGATGAGCTGTAAAGCTTGAACAGTTTTCAACACACGTGTGCTCAGGGCACTATGAATTCCAATGTAATTATCCAACCACAGACTCTTTGAGCCAAGAAAAAAAACAAAGCTTAATACTGTTTATCTTGGAACGTCACCTCTCTGCTGGGGAAGGAGCCTGAGTTGGTGCGCGAGGCTGAGCGGTTCCGGCTAGATATAGTCTCACCTTGACGCATGGCTTGGGCTCCGGAACCAGCCTCCTCGAGAGGGGTTGGACTCTCTTCCACTCTGGAGTTGCCCGCGGTAAGAGGCGTAGAGCAGGTGTGGGCATACTTATTGCCCCCCGGCTGTGCGCCTGTACATTGGGGTTTACCCCGGTAGACGAGAGGGTAGCCTCCCTCCGCCTTAGGGTCGGGGGACGGGTCCTATTTGTGCTTATGCACCAAGCAGCAGTTCAGAGTACCCACCCTTTTTGGAGTCCCTGGAGGAGGCACTGGAGTGCTCCTCCGGGAGACTCCCTCGTCCTGCTGGGGGATTTCAATGCTCACGTGGGCAATGACAGTGAGACCTGGAGGGGCGTGATTGGGAGGAACGGCCCCCCCGATCTGAATCAGAGTGGTGTTTTGTTATTGGACTTCTGTGCACATCATGGACTGTCCAAAACGAACACCATGTTCAGGCATAAGGGTGTCCATATGTGCACTTGGCACCAGGACATCCTAGGCCGCAGCTCGATGATCGACTTTGTGGTTGTATCGTTGGACTTGCGGCCGCATGTCCTGGACACTCGGGTGAAGAGAGGGACGGAGCTGTCAACTGATCACCACCTGGTGGTGAGTTGGCTCCGCTGGTGGGGGAGGAAGCCGGTCAGACCTGGCAGGCCCAAACGTATTGTGAGGGTCTGTTGGGAACGGCTGGCGGAATCCCCTGTAAGGAGGAGTTTCAACTCCCACCTCCGGCAGAGCTTCAACCATGTCCCGGGGGAGGTGGGGGACATTGAGCCCGAATGGGCCATGTTCCGTGCCTCCATTGTTGAGGCGGCCGACCACAGCTGTGGCCGCAAGGTGGTCGGTGCCTGTCGTGGCGGCAACCCCCGAACCCGCTGGTGGACACCAGTGGTGAGGGAAGCCGTCAAGCTGAAGAAGGAGTCCTATTGGGCCTTTTTGGCCAGTGGGACTCTGGAAGCAGCTGATGGGTACCGACAGGCCAAGCGGAATGCGGCCTCGGCAGTTGCTGAGGCAAAAATTCGGGCTTGGGAGGAGTTCGGGGAGGCCATGGAGAATGATTTCCGGACGGCCTCGAAGAGTTTCTGGTCCACCATCCGGCGGCTCGGGGGGTGGGGGGGGAGCGGTGCACCGTCAACACTGTGTATGGTGAGGGCGGGGCTCCGCTGACCTCAACTAGGGACGTCGTGAGTCGGTGGGGATAATAATTCGAGGGCCTCCTCAATCCTACCGACACGCCTTCCGATGAGGAAGCAGAGTTGGGGAACTCGGACGTGGGGCCTCCGATTTCTGGGACTGAGGTTGCCGAGGTGGTCAAAAAACTCCTCGGTGACAAGGCCCCGGGGGTGGATGAGATCCGTCCTGAGTTCCTCAAGGCTCTGGATGTTGTAGGGCTGTCTTGGTTGACACGCCTCTGCAGCATCGCGTGGACATCGGGGGCAGTGAATCTGGACTGGCAGATCGGGGTGGTGGTCCCCCTCTTTAAAAAGGGGGACCGGAGGGTGTGTTCCAACTATAGGGGGATCACACTCCTCAGCCTCCCTGGTAAGGTCTATTCGGGGGTACTGGAGAGGAGGATCCGCCGGATAGTCAAATCTCGGATTCAGGAGGTGCAGTGTGGTTTTCGTCCTGGCTGTAGAACAGTGGACCAGCTCTATACCCTCGGCAGGATCCTGGAGGGTGCATGGGAGTTCGACCAACCGGTCTACATGTGTTTTGTGGACTTGGAGAAGGCGTTCGACCGTGTCCCTCGGGGACTCTAGTGGGGGGTGCTCCGGGAGTATGGAGTGCCGGACTCCTTGATATGGGCTGTTCGGTCTCTGTATGACCGGTGTCAGCGTTTGGTCCGCATTGCCGGCAGTAAGTCGGACATGTTTCCTGTGAGGGTTGGACTCCGTCAGGGCTGCCCTTTGTCACAAATTCTGTTCATAATTATTATGGACAGAATTTCTAGGCGCAGCCAGGGCCAGGCGACCTCAGAATCGGGTCTCTGCTTTTTGCGGACGATGCGGTTCTGTTGGCGTCGTCGGGCCGTGACCTTCAGCTCTCACTGGAGCGGTTCGCAGCCGAGTGTGAAGCGGCTGGGATGAGAATCAGCACCTCCAAATCTGAGAACATGGTCCTCGGCCGTAGAAGGGTGGAATGCCCTCTCCGGGTCGGGTCGTGGTGAAGAAGGAGCTGAGCCAGAAGGCGAAGCTCTCGATTTACCGGTCAATCTATGTTCCTACCCTCACCTATGGTCACGAGCTGTGGGTAGTGACTAAAAGAACGAGATCGCGAATACAAGCGGCCGAAATGAGTTTCCTCCGCAGGGTGTCTGGGCTCTCCCTTAGAGATAGGGTGAGAAGCTCGGTCATCCGAGAGGGGCTCGGAGTAGAACCGCTGCTCCTCCGCATCGAGAGGAGTCAGATGAGGTGGCTTGGGCATCTGGTTAGGATGCCTCCTGGACGCCTCCCTGGTGAGGTGTTCCGGGCCCATCCCACTGGGAGGAGGCCCCGGGGAAGACCCAGGACACGTTGGAGAGACTATGTCTCTCGGCTGGCCTGGGAACGCCTCGGGGTCCCCCCAGAAGAGCTGGAGGAAGTGGCCGGGGACAGGGACGTGTGGGTTTCTCTGTTCAAGCTGCTGCCCCCGCGACCCGATCCCCAGACAAGCGGAAGATGATGGATGACTGTTTATCTTACAGTACATTGTTTTGTTTTGCCTTTTCATCTCACACAGGAGGGTATGGATAAGAAGTTCCTCATCACCCAGCTGCAAAATCTATGTGAACAGAATAGTGTGCTTTCTCCACAGAGATGAGGTAGGTGCTGGATAGTCATGTTGTCGTTGTTTTTTGTTTGTTTAAAACAAAAAAAATGCATTCACGGAACGCTTTTCTTCCATGTAAAAATGTTTCCTCTTTCCTTCCCCGACAAAATCTTATCAGTGTCAGGTTTGCTGACATTGATGCTCATCATACCGAGATGCTTATCAACATCAAATACATTCCCCACTGGCATCAGAAAGAATGGAGGAAAGCTATACAAGCAACTGTGCCGTCTGTAAATTTGTTACATGTTTTGGCATCTTGCCGACCAGACTAGAAAGTATGGATACATAATAAAGAACGTTTAAAAAAAAAAAAAAAAAAAATTTACTTTTCTTTTTTATTGTTTAGAGACCTTGTTCTTGAACGTTTGTATAAAAAAACTAAATAAATCTGAGCATATACTGTGTTTTTTGAATGAGGAAACCTGACTGGCAACTTCTTCTGATTGGCCCAAATATGACAAGTTATCTTCTGCCGTTCATCCAGCCACACAGAGTGAATGAAGGTCTGCAACATGATAGCAGTTTTGTTCTGTGAATGTCTAAGCGACTTGGACTCTTGATCCGGTATCGGATGGGCTTCTTGTGCATACTGTGTAAATTTTTAACAACAGTTGTAAGGCAGCAGAAATGTTTAATAAAAACAGAGTGCAGTGACGAGTGAATCCACAAAATTCAATCTTCAAGTAGAAAATATTACAAAAAAGAGCAGCTGAAAGATTATCAGACAGATTGTTAGACATGTTATTACGGTTTTCTTTCTTTTTGAATTTTGCCTTTAGATGCTAGCTAAAAATTCTTTAACATTCTGATATCACAATTATCTTAAAGTTAATTTAGTCATAAAAACAAGGTAATCACGTTGCAGCCGAGAATATACAAAAGGATGTTCTTCAGTGGTTAGCAGAGATGAGACATAGAAGTGTTAACCAGCATGTGTGGATGAATTCAAAGTGTATGCAGCTCATTTCAGCTTAAAATATTAGATGGAAATAGAGTATGGCCTTATTTCTGGAATGATTTACTTGAAAAGCTGCTGGCTGAGGAATAACAAGGTCAGTTGCTAACCTCTCGTATTTGGCTGATTTAAGAATACGCTATCTTCTGTAATACAAACAGCTAACAGGACAACACACTTGTGCTTTGACTCTGCGCAGATTTGGCACCTTCCCCAAAAAACTAAACGGATATTCAAACTTAAAATCAAGGGGGAGCAAATAAACCTGATTGCCTCTGACTGGTTTGTAATCTTGAAATCAGTTTTTTTTCTCTCTATAAAACTGGATTAAAAAAAAAAAAAAAACATGGTAAGATTATTAATTATTTCAATATCTGAAGTAAGAGTCTGAAGGTTATTTAAACCGTACACTTGTCAGTCATTCAGACAGTTAACCATGAAACCTGTTAACTTTCCAAAGTCAATTTGCTGGTACAAAAAAACTTGAGTGACTTCCTTCCGTGTACCACCAAGTGAGGTCTGACTTCCAAAGAACATGTTTTACTTTACTCAAGTTATGTCATCAATTTCTTGATGCAAACAATTTTAGTCCTGGCTGCTAAACAAGTTTGTTGACTTCAACAACATCTTCTTGAGAACAGAAATTAAAAGAACAAACTCTACGTGGGAGGAGCTCGACTTGTTGTGAACAGTATATATAAATGCTCCTGGAGTCCACTCCATGTGAAGTTCTCCCCTTTGAGCTTTAAAGAAGAGGTTAGTTTCACATCTGATCTGCATCTGAGTCATGGCCTCTGGTGAGTAAAATCTTCCTGTGATCTCATAGTTCATTGCAATTTTTTTTTTTTTGACCTTTCACTTTACACAAAATTAGAGTTACAAAATTTTGCTGACTCTTTTTTTGTTTTTCCCAGATAACGCAAAAACAGAACCGGGGGGAAAAAAAATTTACATCAGTCTTCCAAAGAAATTTGCAGCCAGTTTGGCCCAACATTACATTTTGGTAATATTTCTCTAACTTAAAAGGAGCAACTTGATTTCTTTTTACTCAATTTTAGCATTTTTGCTGAAAAAACTATACCATGAGATGATTTTTTTTTTTATCATGTAACAGGATCATGGAGTGCTTATCATGGATCTAAATCCCTGCATAAATGACGGATACCTAAAGGCTTTCTTCAGAGAATGGGGCACTGTTACATCTTGCAAGGTAAAGATGGAAAGGTACTGCTTTTATTACTGTATTTGTCCTATGTATTTTGACATGAATGGTTGAAAATCTTTTTTTAAAGATAACCTTATGAAAAAAAATCCTTTTGTGTTTTAAATCTAATCGCAGATCAAGAAAAATCCAGATTCTGGGATTGATACAACATTGGCCTTTTTGATGTTTTCTACAGAAGAAGAAGCAGACCAAGCAGACTGGGCTGGTCCTCACTTTATTGCAGGGACTGAGGTGAAAACGAAACGGTTCGTCTGTCCCAAGGTGAGAATAAGCCAGTTTATTGTTCTGTCGGAGAAAATTTTCTGCCTGCTCCCTCATCACCTAATTTCAAAATCTGTCTCGCAGAATGAAGGAGATTCAGATGATGAGATGGATCCAGCTCCTGCTTAACCTGAACCAATGCGGTCAGTGGGTCTGGGCTACTTACTGGAAGATGCTCAGTGGTTAGACGATGAATGAATGAATAAAGACACAACAATACCCCCGATTTTCTCTAGTATGATACATATAGTTGCATCTACATAAATGCACTACTCGTTATAGCTTTGTAGTCACTGTTTGTGAATGCCATATGAATTGTCTTTTTATAAAATCATACATTACAGCAACACTATGTACCTATAACCCACACAAATTGTACTCAAAAATTACATAAAATCATCATTGTGTCCTATCATTTTTCTTTTAAGTTTTTATTCAAATGACCAGAAAATCAATGAGAACAATCAAACGTCTTATGCTGTAACCGTGCTGCATGGTAAATGTTATTTCATGAAATAAAGGAGACAGTTAACCTTAACAGTTGAAGTTTTCATTGACACAAACGGAAATGATCAATCCCATTTAAAGAGACGTTTCCTCGTATGCGCTGCGGTTCGACTGACGTCACAGAGCAACAGCCAATGCCTGCGCAGAGCGCCAAGTTTCTTCCATAGCGTCAAAACATGGCGGAGAAGGGAGAAGAAATTTGCTTTAAGAAGGTAGGAGCCGACACATCACTACCATCGTTGTGTGAGTGTTTTCGCTGAGAATATACCAAGCGAACACGGACTCATCTTGCGTTTCGTGCTTTTACGCCCACCGTAAAGGTTTTCAAACGACACATCAGACTTGACCTCGTTCAGTACTCAGCTATTCAGGCTGAAATGTAACTGAACGTTATGCGCCGAATGGAAGAGGGGCTCACAATGGCTCCATAAAGTGTCCCGCAGCCAAAAATGTTGTAAAAAATAGTTACTTAGCATAATTAATAACAACAACACAAGGATTCTGTTTCAAAATCAAGCTTCCCGGCTCGTCGTTCCACAGAGGCGGGGCACAAGTTGCTTCTCCGGTGACCGGGTTAACGTGCCCGGGGATCGTTGTTGCTGACGCTGCAGCAGCAGGTGTGGTGTCACTGATGCTGCTGACAGCTTCTGAATTACGTCTTTGTTTTTCCTTTGCCTTGAAAAAAGTTCGTATATCCATTTTATGCTTTTTCCAAAATAACGCGGCAGCGCAGTTCGAAAAGCCGGATGTTTACAATGCCACCCATTTACCCATATCACCTTGGGCCAGGTCGGTGACGACATTGTTGTATTGTCACCTGACCTGATTGTCACCTGGGGGCTGCAGCGACAACACACACACACACACACACACACACACACACACACACACACACACACACACACACACACACACACACACACAATATAATAGCCTATATAACTTGCAAAATTCCCAGCATAACATTTGGGAAGGCACAGCCTGCCCGAGCCTTTATTACCCGCCGCCCATGCGCAGCCGCTGTTTTCTGTGAAAACGTTTGGAAATATCGCTGATATTTTAGAGAACAGGATTTTTCAAAGGCATTTTGGAGGCGGAAGGTGCGCGTGAGAAAAGAATCTCGCAAGATCATCATCATTATAATGTAAATCATTGTTGTTTCATACACTGCATTATCATGCTCTATTCATGCTTACAGGAAACAATAAGCAAACTCCTGTCCAGTTTCTTCAAGGAGGACAAAACCAAGCGTGAGTTTTTTGTGTGTGCAACACGACTGTTATTGTCTGTGTCTTTTTAAAATTTTCAGTTTTGTGATTACATCTCTCTGTGTTACAGTAAGCGGGGATGCTGCTCTACTCATGACAGAGATGCTGAAAGTGTTTGTGCAAGGTATTGAGTTTTCTTGTGGTTTTATTCAACTGTGAGACACTGTTCAGCTGCATGACGATGATAACACTCTTCTCCCATTCCCAGAGGCTGCTGTGAGATCGCAGAAACAAGCTGAATCAGAGGACTGTGACCAAGTAGAGATTGAGCACTTTGAAAAGATCCTACCACAGCTGGTGCGCAGCTCAGCATTCCCTTTCTTTGATTATTGTTTTTAAATCATTATTTATTCATTTGAATTGTGTTTTGTGTAAATACAGCCTTGGTTATCAAAACCTAGGAGCTGGTTTACCCACATATTACATCAGGTCGTGATGGTTCAGTAAAATTAAGACATTTTATTATTTGCATTACTTTTTATCATCAGCCTTTGTTACAGTTATCACAAGGACAGTAATTACAAGAAAAGTCCCTCAGTGGTTTTAAAGACAGTTATTCAGGCTCAACTGAGTTGATTATGTGAGATTTTACTTGTGTTTTGAAGTAATTGAATCCAAGTTTACTAAATGTTTCAGCAACTCTAGTAGTCCAGCTGCTAATAAGGTTTTACAATAAAATGCTGGTTGAAAGTAAGAAGCAATGTGGACATATGACAAATCTTACTTGAGCGCCATTACACCAGAAACTTTGTCAGAGCTATCAAATGAGTTATTTTTAGAAAGAGCTAATTGGATTAACATACATTCTTGTTTTCTTTCTCTGTTGCAGCTCCTGGACTTTTAACACCGCCACAAGATGGCGCCAGAGTGCTGCCAACGTGTTTTTCAGAAGTTTTGTTTTTACAGATGTTTATTTTTTTGTCCTCTATCACTGCAATTTCAGAATTATCCAAATCCGAGTTCACAATAAAATCTTCATTCGTGTTTGAATTTGAATTTTAAGATTTTGTGAAAGTGAAAAACAGCAGCGTTGTCCACATGCTTCGCCACCACTTTCACCAATAAGGGCCACCTGTGCTCCTCTCTGCAACAACAGGTGCTTCCAGCATGCTCCATGGCTCCCTTCATCAAAGCTTCCAGGAGCAGTTGGAAGCAATTAGAGTAATAAGGGGAGCAGCCAGTCCCTTAGATGATGACAAGTACCAGGAAAAAAAGAAGTACCCCCTCCGGCCACTTTGAAGTTCCCTTTTGCTGTCCTGCGATGTTTGGTTAGGGGAAGGGGGAAGGGCAAAGGGGGTCTCTGGCACAGAGGGAAAGTTGAATGGGAGTGTGTGTGCACATATGTGTGCATGTACTAGCTAAACATGACCAGAGACCACACGCATAGATATTCTGTTTGAAAGGAAACATAACAAAACACATCGGAACATGGTCCAAGAGGAGCAGGGTGTAATTCTGAAGGTAAATAAACAGAAGAGGCGAGTAGTAGAGGTGCTTTCTCTACTTTCATCACAGCAGAGGGGGGAGTTAGGCCTACAAGGGAGAGGGTAATGTGGGGTTTCCTAACCCAAGTAGCTCTCTGGTTTTCCACCAGCAATGTGTTTGACCAAAGTGTCGTTTCTGTGAGTCAGCATAGCTCTACAGGACATCACACCATTTCTGTGTGTGGCTGTGAGGTGATTCACAGTGCTCACACACAACTGGAAGCAACTCGAGCAACAGTCATGAATTCAGGCTCGCATAGGTGCTCAAGGACACGGCACCTGGAATTTGACCCAGCACCTTATTTAGTAAGGCCCGGGCTGGATTTGTGTTTCCCAGGGGTGACTTCCAAAGCGGGCTGTCAGGAGCAGCTGAGTTTGGTTGAGTGATGTTTAGTTTAATAATGCCACAATGATTATTGGGGCAGAAAACGAATTCTTGTTCAGTGCATTATTTGGTGGGCTAATAATGAATCTGTAACAGTAGCATGTCATGCTCACTCCCCCTCTTGTATTTAGCAGATATTAAAGTAAATGATGTTAAGTGAGTGTAATACATCCTTGCTCATTATGACTCATAAGGAGCAGATCGGTACCTTTGTGCTCAGTTGCTACAGTTTATAGCCTTTGTGGAAGTTTGATTGAATTGAAATCGTTCCAATCTGTTATTAATTTTTGGGCATGGGATGAAAATGTGCATATTATCTTGGATCTCCCTTTTATTTTTTATTTTATTTTCTGTAATATGAGTTGTTGGATGATTCTCTATTGGCAAAGCAGAGCACTACTGTATGACTTTCCTCCTGATGCATCTTAAGGGAACAAATTACATCTGAAGGCAGTATTATTAAACATACGAAAGCAGTTAGGACAAGAATGAGGAGGGGCGCTCATGAGGGTAATGAGTTAAAGCTTTTCTTGATCATACATTAAAGGCAGGGAGTGTCGACAGCCAGTCCAGACGCTTTGGAGAAGCTCCGCAGTGAGAAGTCTTTCCCAGGAGTCGGAGGCTGATCTGTCTCCAGCTTTCTGGCTGGTCGTTGGACAGTGCTCCACATGGGATCAGGTCCTCAGCATTACATTGACATATTTGCCTGATTGCAGTTATTCAATTTAAGACCAATTTTGCAGAAGGCAAATTTATCTGCCAAGATTAATCCTAATCTTTAAACTGTATGTTAAGTTAAATTTGGTGTAAAAAATAAATGATGTGATTGTGTAAATGACAGGAACTTGACCTTCACAATGAAATAACCCTATATGGCTATATATATCGGTGAGGTTTAAGTAATCATTTGGGGTGGAGTTGTCTGCATTACTCTGAAAAGTCTTACAATGTATGTTAGGATTATATCATTTTGATCCTTCTCCCTTCACTTGTCTGTGTTTTTTTTTAATAAGACTGACGCAGCCTCTCCATGTCTCCATGTCATCTCTAAGCTCTTCTCCTTTCAGGTCCAAACCAAAGTTCTATGGCAAGCCATTTTTTCTGACTGCTTTCTGGGATGGCAGTGACAGCCTTTCAACTGCCAAATCCTGGGAGCTACATTGAAGTGTCAGACTTATATGGCACATAAAATGCTCACTCCATGAATGTGTGCATAAAAATATTTACGGTACCCTATACAACATTGTCACAAGTAATGCCATAAGTCTGCTATTTTTAACCTTAAGCATTTGGTTGACTATACGAAGCTTTAGAAAATCAATGCAATTATGCAGATGTTTTCTAATTTTGTAAGTCTCTCCACAGACAGCAGACATCATGGAATCATAATCCTTGACACAGCAACAGGTGGCATCTGCCATATGTGTTACCTTTACCCTCATCACCTCAACAACTGCACATTTGAAAGTACTTACAAATAAATATGTGATGCCATGCATCTGTTCTCGAATGTATGTGCATGCATGAATGTTGTGCTTCATCTGGGGCTGTGATGCATTAGTGCTCAGGAGACAAGAGGCCCTTGTGGCCCCCTCGTGGGCATGGAACTGTCTAACCATGGAGGAATGCTGGAGGGGACACGGAGTGAGAGCATTCCTCTTAGATGCCCCAGGCACTCACACACATGAACAGTTGCTAACCTTTATGGTCCTGTCTACAAAAACAAAACTCTCCAGCAGATGTTTAGTGCGCATGCGTTCTGCAGGAAGCTTGCGTGTGTGGAGAGAATGCAAACATAGAGACAGCCTCTTGGCTGAATATATACACTGCTGTGACATACGGGTTTCTGGGAGGCCCCAGGCCTCTATAAGGGGCCTGGGGTCCTCAGGCTAAGCTTTGTTAAGGAGCCACGAAGCCCACACTGGGGATGATTAGAACATACCTGGCAGTTTGAGCCACTTGGGTGCTCTACTGGGATCATTTCTAAATGGTTGTGGCGCTTGGCTGTTAGTCTGAGGCTGGAGAGGGTCTGCTGCTGTGCTCTGTGTATTGGCCGGAGCTCTGCTCGCCACGGGGGGCGGAAAGGATTCTTCCGGGAACCAGTGAGGTGGATGATAAGGTCAAAGACCTTGGCACGCAGCTGAAGAGGGAACTGGGGGCAAGAGAGATGTACAATTAGGCCTGCAGCTGGGTTATTTCTGGAGCACTGTACTACTACCTTAACTGCATTACCCTCAAGTCCCCGCTACTCTCCATTTCCACCTCCCCTTTCTGTGTGGTGTCCTACATGGTCAGGGCAGGGATAGACAGTAAACACAGGGTAATCCCCTTACATAATTTTGTCCAAGACCGTTTAATTAATTTTTTGGGCAACTAAAAATAAAGACGCAGTTCAGTCCAGGTGACGTCAAAAGATGTGCGGGAGGTGGAGTTCAGCCGATTGCTCTATTTTTAGGTCCCATCAAAAGCAGTGATATGGAAATACTCCCAATATCTGTCAGTCATGCTTAAAGAAGCTGTGAACTCAAAGGTCACACATTAGGAATGATGAAAGGGCCAATGTTTGATGATATTTAAAAAGAAGCCAAGTAATGACCCAAATCTCTTTAGCTTGTGGCAGGTGGCACAGTGTGAGGTTGGCCTCTGTGAGACTTGTTAAAGGACTTCATCAGCAGGCATGTGAGGCCCTCGTTGACAGACTAATATTTGCTGCAGTAGCGCCATACATGCACTGGACCAAACTGGTAAACATGGCTTATGATTACTTGACTTAATTGCCTGTCCAATTTAAATAAGAATGGAGTTCAGCCCATCAGGATGATGTCTGAATACTTAGGATCAGCACGCAATCTCAACTGTCTCAAATCTCAAGCCTATGGGAAGCCAATGTAAACAAGAGTTAGTATTACGTCAAACAAGTCTGTCTTAAGTTTCTTCCACTCATTCAGAGGCCAGCATGTTAGCTGTCTGTCCTCACAGTGGTCGGAGGCACTGGAATTCTAAATTAGCCCCAGTGAGTCAACAGGACAGCTTTCATGTAGACAAGGGCTCATGTAAGATTGCAGGAGAGGTCAGGATGTAAGGGTGAGAGGTCAGGACGCAGTGTTGGTCCTTGTCTTTAACAGCTTCCTCTCTGCTGTGTTGTGCAAACCTGAGCTGTAATCCCTTGTGATGCAGTTCAAAGCAAAGAGATTGCCTCACCCTCTGGTACAGGACTGGGACTCCACTCAACTTGTATTAGTCACATAGATCCTTTGTTTGTGAAGCAATGCTGTGCCAAACACGGGCAGATCAAGGCTATTTTATGTCTCCAAAACCTGATCGGTCGCTGATTAGTTTGTCTTTCTATGATATATAGCAGTAGTTTACCTCAACAAATCCTGAACTAACTCATGGTTTCATGGTTTGCTTTTGACAATATATGGTATTTACATTAATGTATAATTTCAAAATATAAAAAAAAAGAAAACGTGGCAATGCTCCAACTCACTCTCTGCCTTTGAAAGTGCACCTGTTTCTGCACATATGTAGCTTTATATTGGAGGGAAGTTGAAACTCTAGAGTCAATCCGCAACACAGCGGGGTATTACTGCAGCGAGGTGTCTTTTTCATTTTAAAACCCCTTCAGACCCTGCGTCCATTGGAATGGACATGACATATTTCTGTCTCTAAACCAATAAATACTCTGTAATTTAATGATGCCAGCAGTGCATGTTACTGATTGGATCCTGATTATCCAATCACAATCATTTCATGACATTGAGCAAGCTCTGAGAGAGTGACAGACATCAGACAAGACAAGCATGGCTGAGCGACTGCAGAGAGGGAAGAGTATGTGTCCATTTTCAATCAAAAATATCAATGTATGTTCATGCTGGCCAATTAAATTTGCTCTCAGTATAATTGTAACAGTTACAAGTGATAATATTTGAAGTTATTTTGAATATATATCATATCATTAATTCATAGGATTTTTTCAAAGTCTGATGTCCATTGCAATGGACATCAGGAGTTGGGCGGGTTCAGCTAACACTAAAAGTGTCAGTATGTAAAGATACAACATACCTGTAAGTTTTTCATTTTCATACAGTTTACTATGGGAAAAACAGATTTTTCAGGTAATCTTATCTGCAGTCACACATCTATTGTGATCATGTGCATGTTCAGATTGCTTTATTTCTGTATCTTCTTGCAGGCTCCAGGTTTTACTGGTGATGACCTCACTACTGTTCCCTACCAACTCTGTGATACACCATAAAGTTAATGTGCATGTTAAAAACTGTACACAGACTCAAAACCATGCAAACATCCAGTTCCAGATGTTTAGGTCATACCATATTGGTTACCATGTGGAAAAACTCAGCATTATTTTCCTTAGGTTTTTCTGACATTTTACGCCCATTTTGTCGTGGCGTCCATTGGAATGGACATGAAAAAATACTATTAAAAACATGAGATATCAAAAATGTGTTTTTTGCACTTTGTTTTTGTGTTGGAGAGAAGTCAGAATCAGTTTGAATTTATTTATTTTTTTTCAGCCAAAAAAATGCAGGTCTGAAGGGGATAAGAAGGAGAGAAATACAAGATGCATTTGGGGCTCTTTTTGTTTCCTTGGCATAAAAGATTGCGACCAAGAGAGGTGATTTACTGTAGGCTGTCTTAATATCAGACTAGAAATAAACCAGAGCTTCTGGAAAGATGTTCGCCTGGAGAGGAGAAGAACGGAGTTAATGCACTGTTTCACATTGCACAACTGGACTTTGGATGATGTATGGGTGCGACTTTAGGGGACAGCTGGCTCCGAGATGTCTGCAAACCTCATGCTTCATTCCTCAGTGAAAATTTCTTGTAATCAGGGTGCCAATACAAGCGACCTCTGACCTTTGGAGGCAGGTACATTGCACCACTCTTTCCCAGGATTGTTCTACCTTCATCTGACAGAGTGGTGAGGGTAATGCTCATTTCCAGACAGAAAACGTAAACCCTCTCCAAAAACAGCAAAGGAGCAGATCCACTCCCAATGAGCTGTCATTTAAAAAAAAAAAACGCTTCTCCTGGAAAAACAACAATAAATTTGAAAGGGCTTCAAAGGCGCCGCTGGTGCCGTACTTCTCTGTGCATAAAACAAAGCACCGGCACGCTCAAAAACCACTCAATTGCTCAGGCCGCGATGAAACACACATCCAACAACAAAGTAAGACAGAGTTAGAGGCTCCTTTGAATTTTCATTTACTGTGCAGAGGCTTTTATGGTGTCTGACTGTTGGCTAAACAGTTAATTGTCTTTTCCTTTCACCCTTCACCATTTCAACCGGTTTGCAGTCATCCTCAATTTGGTGACATTTTCCACACAAAAGACACATAAGAGCCCCTTGTTTGTCAGCAAATCAGCAAGATCCTAAATAACCAATATATGGGTTCCTAACATGACCTTAAAAGTAATCTTTCCTCATAAATGTAAGCACAGACCATTGCCACTAAATATCATGGTAGAGCTGTTGCACTGATATACAACACAGACGGAAGAGCTTCAGTGGAAGGACAATATCCTGCATCCTGTTTCTGTCAGGAGGCTCAGCCATGATACGTCTGAGTGGCCAAAGAGAAAAGACCAGGTGTCCCCTTGTGTTCCTCCATTCTCCCTATCCAGTACTGATCTCACTAACTAACAGCACCAGGGAGCAGCTTTCTCTGGCACAGGAACCTGAATCACTGAGCTGAAAAGCTGCATGGAAATGAGCTCCTAGTTGACTCTCAATTGCTGACTGAATGAAGAACTCAGATCAAAAGAAGAAAACAGGTGATTTATGGTCAGTGTTACAACAGGATGCGTGGTGATCATCAACACTGATTAAATCTACCCATCGAACCATAAAACTGCACAAAATTGGCCTCTTACTCCATACTATTGGTAAACATTAAACATGCAGGGCTGACATGCATAGTGGTGTTATTCGTGATTAAATATGCTTTTGATTAAGGTCTCTGAGGTGAGCTGCTGGTTTTCATTTTCTGGGCCAGATGAAGACCTTCAAAAGAAGATGCGTTTGACGGAAACATGTTTCAGGAGGATGACGTGAAATGTATCAACTGAAGAAAAAAAAATCAAAGGAAAGAAATTGCTGAAATGCCTTTACATTATCCGCTCAAGATTTTTTAGGTGATCTTCCTCACTGTGACAGAGATTCAAATATTCAATAAGGAGGTTTTAAGCACTGGCACCTTACCTGGACTCCCTGATCAAAAGATTTTAAAAAAAGGAGAGAAAGATAGAGAGAGAGAGAGCCTGCCATGAGATTTAAAAAGACCCCAGATTTTATTTTATTTCCACATTAAGGAAAATCATCTAAAAGTGAGTGCAGCTTAAACAACTGTCGAATTCTCCACAACTGGTCATTGAAAACTCAGCCAAAGAACAGAGAGTCTGATATGAAAATAAGTCTCAAAGATCTTTATATTTTCACAGCAGGATATGGTAACTGTCGGTGTAAAGGACCACGTGTCCATTATCAGAAACAGTTTGCCTAAATTTAACCTGCATGAGTCGGAAGCCATGAAATAACCTTTGCTGTCCAAAAACAACTTTAGAGCAAAATCGCAGTTTGCCAGTGAAGCTTTTTAGGCAGAGACCAGATGTGTTGGAAAAATGTTTCCTGGACAAAGTGAATCAAAGAGCGTTGGGCCACGGTAACTGTAGATATGTTTTGTGTTGACTAGACAGCTTTGTAGAAGAAAAATCTCCCAAACTATGAAGTACAGTACTTAAAATGTCATGGTTTGGGGTTTTTATCTGCTGCCTCAGGGAACTGTGAACTGTGAATTCTGGATAATATCAAAAAGTGCTTGAAAACAATATGTAACAATATGAGGCCAGGTAAGGTGCCAATATTGTCTTGATATCAGTGCAAATTCTGTCTTGAAAAATTGAATTCGACTGGAAGTGAACTTTTCAACAGAATTATTATTATCCCTGGTACATTCGCATGTCCACTGAGGAATGGCTCAAAAGGAAGAGATGGAGGCTCTTGATCCAACTGACATTTTGCCCATGGATCAGATTCAAGAAAACATCTAAAACATCTTACAACTGGAGAAGGTTTGCATAATGGTTCAATAAGCTGATTTCAGTGAATGGTTGGCCATTGTGGAGAATGTCAGCAATACGAATATTGAAGACATCTTTGTTGAATAAATGACGGAACAAACATGTATTCCACCTCTATCTGTGGGTAGTGTTATGTTAATGTTTGCTTGCTCAAACATGTGATATAGTTCACTTTTTCAATGGGAGGTAGGCTTATTCTTACAAATAACCTCATTCACAACACACAAAGCAAGCTATGTTTAGTATTTTCACTGTCTGAATGACAATTTGTTATTTTCCCACCGCGACCACGATAAAAAAGACAACACTCTTTGCTAACACAGCTATACTTGTGACAAAGAGATCAAATACTAATTATTCTGTGATGAACAGAGATGTTTTTTTGTGTCTCATTGAGGTCAAGAGTGATGTTAACATACCATTTCATGGCTTTGGATCTGAGGGTGCTGGCCAAGGTGTTGGAAACTATGATAGGGCTGGACTTGACATGCGCTGCACATTTGAGGTCATGAAACCTTGTATTTGCTGACGGTCACCTTATCTCCTTCCTTCATCTTTCTTACTTGGAAAAATATTGTCTCAATGTGAAAAGGAAGGTCAGATACTCAGCAACAATGTTTAAAAAAAACAGCCATCATAACCGTTTTATTCCTCTCCGAATGCTCGACACTGAGAAGGAAAGCAGACCATGCTCATCCACAGCTGAATAAACTACTTAAGTCTATCTCATATGGCTACGGACATGATTTTTGAAATGGAAAAACCCAAAAATGTGGTAATGATAGAGATAGACAAACATAGCCATGTTTGATTGCCAGACTTCCTTTTGTTATTTCACAGTGTGTTTGAAGTCTTGAGAGAGTGAATAAAATCTTCAGTGAACTGATCTCAATTTCAGCACTTTCTCTGACTCAGAAATGAGCTAAAAAAAAAATGAGCCAGACAAGATTCACAGATTATACAGCTACAAAACGCTGCGCTGACAACAAGAACTTCTGAGATCTCCTGTTGTCTACTCAAACCAGCTGTGTCAAACCTTACCTCAGATAAGCTGGGGATCTGTTTACTGCACAGCCCATAAATATGGCCTAATTACTCTACAGTGAAGCTGGTGGGACAGATGTTACAGTTGCATCTCTCCACCTCGCTCAAGTACATATTGATTGTTCACAGACTGTTTACACACTTTTCATTCATCTGTGCTATGACCATTTCCAGTTGTAATCATTTACCAACCCTGTTATTTACATAGCAGAGCCCCTCCAGCATGTGGAGCCCATGCTCTTTACCCTCTGCTTGTTTCGTGACTGCACACAAGCAAATAAATAAAAAAGCGACGATGTATGTTCAAAAGTAATCCATAGAGGAGCTGGCCTTGAGGGTACGGGATCTAAACAGCTTCTGATGACTGTGTATATGCAGGGTGAGTTAAACAAGTGACACAGAACATCCCGCTTTGATCTGCTAATTACAGCGGAAAACAACCTGGCAACACAAGCAGACTAACCGCATTACCTGCATTTTCCACTTTTGTATGCAACAGAAATGTTCAAGACATGCGCTTTGAGGTCAAGAAGGTGAAGTTCTTTGTTCTGGTTTATGTGTCTTTACAGCGTTTACAAAATCACAAACAAATGTAGAGTAATTCTTGAAAACATCTTTTAACGGTTGACAGACGTTAAACACAGCTGCTGTGGCATTGTTCGCCACTCAGGGGCAGCAAAACATGTTGTGAGTACAAACCTGACATAGGCTAAATCAGCTGGGGCATACTTCAAGGAGTTTCAGAAAACTGATTATGACCAAGAGATATATGTAATGCGGTGTCACAGAGACACGACACAAGAAAACGTCCCTGTGTGTGAAGAATGATCAACGGATTATGGGAACTTCTTTTCAGATTCGCTTTACAACTGTATTACAGAGGTCGCCTTCGCTTAGAGGAGAAAAAAAAAGCGCCATGTGTAAATCTGTGGTCTGGTCGATAAGTCAGGCTTCTGAATTTGTAATTCATGCACATGTACTGTACTGTATACGCAATTCAGGCACACTATGAGTAGGGTTTGAATTAATGGAGTTGAGTTGAGTCCTTCAATGTGAAGTAAAGTCCAACATTTACAAAGTTTTAGCTTTGTTTCTTTTCCCTTATGCCTCCCATCTTATCCTGAGCAGCAGGTTTCAATGGAGTTTTTGATCTTATTCATCCATTTAATACAACAGCCTTCTGCAGCCAAAAATAAAGCCTTGACAGCAGTGAAAATTTGCTAAAACTGTCTTTGAATGTACCCGATACTTTCCATTTCAGATTGCTTCACGGCTTTTGTCTTGATTCTTTGTTCTTATGTTAAATCAGTACAGGCAATTAAACGCTGCTTTTAGGACGATGAAAGGCTAAACAAAGGTTACGCATCTTTATCTTTTCCTCCAATGGCAATAAAAAAAAAAAAAGTTAAATTACTGTTAAGCTGTCATTTTTATCGTGAAAAGCCTTTGTGCTCCTCAGAGGCATTAATAGCTGCACCTTGGTGATGCCTTTAATTGCCATTTAGCATTAAGCTGGCTGGACAATAAAACCGAGGCTGAGGGGATGTTGTCAGGTTTAATGAGGCCCTTGGTGAAAGAGCGTTGCTGTGTCGGCACCACCAAAGGCTGCTGCTTGAATTCGCCCCCAGTGGACCAGAGTGGTCCTGTGGGGATTTGATGGGCTAAGGGAGCATAGACCATCTCTCTCCCACTGTGGGGGTGTGAAGGGGTGCAGTGGCATCAGTGGCCCTCGCTGTGCATGGCTAAGCGAACAGAAAGCACAGAGTGGGAGAGGTAATAACCGCATTGCCATGGAGTAAAATGGGTGGCATTATGATGCTGAAACCAGGTGTAGATGATCAGCACGGTGAAGAAACTTTTACTTGGTCCAACAGCAGCTGGTCGTCTTTCACATCACCTGAGTGCAAGAGTAAAATATGGGCCTGTGGCAAAGAATACAGTGCCAACAAAGGCATGGACAACCATGGGCACAAGCAAACTTGTTGACAATGACATGTAACACAAAGGAGAACAGAGTCAAAAAAGAAAAGCAGTGACAACTGGGCCCATATTTAAGAGGGGTACATGGTTCACCGTCTCACATCGAGCCCTCTGCCTCATTCCAGTTACTTTGATTCTTTATTCACCAAACCCCTTTCCTAACCCCCACCACCTCATCCTTAAGTCCAGCTGATGGAGGCTCTTTTGTCCACCAGCACCCAGGCAACAACATCAAAGAACTGCTGGGTGTAAATGCAGAGTGCCTGAAAAACAAAACAAAACTGAAAAATAAAGAAGACCCCGAGGGGACGAGAGAAAGTCACTGCAGCACCCCAGAAAGGGAAGGAAAAAGTGATACTTTTGTAAAAAGTAAAAGAAAGAAAGAAAGAAAGAAAGAAAGAAAGAAAAAAAGAAAGAAAGAAAGAAAGAAAGAAAGAAAGAAAGAAAGAAAACTATTTGCTCAGTAGCAGTTGTCTGTCAGGCATTCGTCATCATTTACTGAATACACAAAGGTGTGGGTTGGGTCATTCTAAGTTTAATGACAACAATAAACAAATGAAAAAAGACATTATACTTTGTATAAGACCATAATGACACTTTCTTTGTGCCAGACCATCAAAGCCCATAAGGGGACAGTGAAAAGCTCCATTCGTGACTACTTCCTCATTCAGTGACAGCTGAATTGGAGGACAGCTAGATTGTTGCGCAAGACAATGTCATGCTTTTGGACTGAATACTTTGCTTTGATCTCATGGGATGCCCTTGAAGCTGCATCAATGGCTGATATGTTAACAACGAGTCTGGTTATTCTTGTTCTCTTCTCCACCTACTTCCCTGTCAGTCAGAGCTCCACAGGGAAGGGGACGGTCAGAGGGAGGGGTTGAGGGAAGAAAAAAGCCTTTCATCTCTGCCCCCATGTGGGACTCCTGTTGAGCCGTGCTCGGCGTGGCAGCACGCCTCATCTTGTACCCACAAAGTACCCGCCAGTGACACACTGACTCCAAAGCCTGGCACCAGGTCTTCAGTCAGCTCTGAGCAAACCCTCTATTCAGCAAGATTGAGGAAACACAGCTACATCGGGCTCTTGGCTTATAATTAAAAGTCCTCAGCCTCAAAGAGCACAGCATCTCCATCCTAATGTTAGGCTTCCATCGGAGCCGTCAGTTTAAAACTTTTTCTGAGTCCCATCAGATTGAACGAAGAGACACATTAGGACTACAAAGAACATGTGTCCAATCAAGGATTAGAGGTTCACTCTTCCCTCAGTAGCCTAATTGCTGGATTGGCCAGATCAAAATCATTTCATTGAGATCAAGGCCACGGCCTTCCTCTTGTCTCACTACTCTGTTGCACAATAATTCACCAAAGGCAGCGACGAGCCGGGGGGAGACCAGAAGTCGTGGAGCGAAGATGAATGTAGTTCATGTTTGGAGAGCATGTTGTGTGATTAAGGGAAGCCCACATCAAACACTGTGGCTTAAGAAAACCACCAGTTGGAAAACAAGATGCTTCTTCAGAGCAGAGCAGCCCAGACTAGAGATACTGTTGTTCAGAAGGCAGCCCAGCCCGAAGCTAACCCGCCTGTCTGTCTTTAAGACAAACTGTGAAATAAGAGGCGGCACATTTTGGAAAAAGCACTTAGAGCTCTTTCTCAATGAGAGAGCAGGATGAGCTTCAGACTTTATTTCAAAGTAGTACAAGAAAATTAGTTATTAAAGCTGTAAATAGGATTGAGTTTGCATACACGGCTACACTGCCTATTTTAGAAGCAGGGTTAAGTAAGATCCCATCGATGACAGCATTAAAAACAAAAGTCTTTAATTATTAACCATAACTTCTGTACTTAAGAGACACAATAATGATGGAAAAATCTGGAACATTTTCCATAAAAAGTATACATTCTAAGTCTAAATTTCTAAGCTATCTAAATTTGATTAGCTCAAATTTTCCATACATTTGGACAAAACCTCAGTTTCCTCACCTCATGGGCTCTATTATAAATCTGTGGGAAATGCTGAATGAAAATAAATGGATAACACCCCCTTTTCCCACAGAGAGAAGTTCTCTGGACAAAAGAACCGCAATATTGCGGCCACATGTGTGAGCTTGTTTACTTACGCTTGACTTTTAACTGAAGGAATCTCATGATTTAAACAACAACATTGCTGACTAAATTGATAGCATGTTACGGAATGACATGCCCTTTGTCCCTGACTGCAATAGGACAAAGTGTGCATGTGTCGACCAGCATCAGTAGGCATCCTGGTTTATCATGACAGCATGACTGTAAGCCTGCGAGATGTCTGCTGTCTCACACACACCGAATTCCTCAATCCCTCAAGTAAAGACAGTGAAAGTTTATTTTTCAAAACCATAATCATGGAAATCTCCCCTCTAAAGAATAAACTTTAAACTTTTTCCTGTGCCAGGACCACATCAAACAAATGTCAAGGTCAACAAGGGTGAGAAAAAAAGGATTTGGATAATGATGAGGCTGAAAGGAAAAGATTGGTGAGAGACGGTAAAAGAAGTGCAGGGGATATGCTGGGAACTGAGGAGAGAATGGGGCTGGTGGAGAGAGGGAAGGTGCAAAGGGTAGTTCGTTTACAGGCGGACACCCTGATTACATTGTTACACAAATAAACAGGTCCTCTGCAGGCTCCCTGGAGTCCAGCTGTGGCACAGGAGAGGAAAGCTTTCATTTCAGGGGGTCTGAGGTCGAGCCAGGCAAATGATGAGATGGGCCTGGCTGTCTGCTTGCACTGTTTCCGCACATCTCCATCACCAAGTCAATGAACACAAGAGCCGGACAACATCTCATTTGAGAAGCTCAAGCCACTTCCTGCACTTACAGACTGTGTGGAAAGGCCGTCAGCATGGGGATTAATAACTGCCAATCTCTGAGAACTACAGAGAGAAGCTGCATCGGTTGAAAAGAGAAAAGATGTCGCATTGCTGTGCTTTCTGATGATGATGAGGGGCCATCTGTATGGGGTCAGATAAGTGTTGGAGGAAAGAGCCCGAGAGAGACAAGGTTCAGATGCCCTTGAGCCACATCTGCAATCGTCTTTCCTTCACCTCCGACCATTACAAGGTCCTGGTCCTCTCCTCTGTGTCCTGCAGCTATAAAGGCCCACATCAAGGCATGCCCTTGCCAAATGTATGCCCCCCTATTAGGGGGCCATCATCAGATAAACAAGATAAACAAGTCCTATTCCTGGCAAGACTGATCAAAGGACTCTGTTAACCCCATGGCCAATTTCAAGCAGACAAAAATCAAACACAGCTGAGGTCACATGGAAATGGAGGGAGCTAATCTACTGTCCTTGTATGGCCAAGGAGAGAAGCGGATGACAGCGAAGAGGTTGGATAAAATAATGTAGTGGTTTAAAAAAACAAGGGAGTATGTTTCTTGTAATCAACATGAATGAATTATATCTTTATGCTCATCGTAAAAACAATAAGCTTTGTGCTTTGCAGAGACATGAGCACCTGTTCACCACTGTGAACTACGTTTGTCAGTGAATCCCTAAAGAGCTGCACTCTGAACTATAAAATTCATTTTGGCTGCTGATTATGGGTGTAACAGCTTGGCTGCAGCATGTCTACGTACAAGCACAATGTATGCTCTCCCCTCCTCTAAACTTTCTTTTGGATGTCCCTAGAAGATAAACGTATCACAATAACTGAGCACTTGCGTATATCATGGTTTCATTTTTCCAAGGCTCTTTTGTCATCTCTTCTCAGTAAATCACTGCTCTACGACAGCTCAAAATGTCTCGAGGCTCACACATCAAACTACACGAAAAACCTAAAGATGATATCTTCCAACTTATGTGTACATGAATACACTTAAGTCGCTGACCCTGAGAAGTACATATCTTTATTTAAACATCAATTGCGCTTAGGTTGAAAAGTTAGAATGTCTGCCTTTGCTCATGTAATCAGATCAAAAGCTCTCTCAAGATGGCCATATTGAATTGTCATCAAAAGATTAAGCCAGGATAATAAGATGGCTCCTATGTTGGACCACCCACAGAGAGTTGGGAGACACGTGTTCCTCTGCGTTTCACCAAGATCTTCATAGCACGGTGTACATGCTTTTTGTCCCAGCACTTTAGAAAATTGCAACCCTCTCATATGGATGAAATTGTCTTGAATTCATTGGCATGAACTGACTCCTTTTACTAGTCCAAATCAGTTACAAATAAATAATCTGTTATACATTGTACTTAGGTCCCACAAAGTTCTTTATATAATTATTTGTGGTACAGGTTTATCGCATAATGGAGAAAAGTAGTTTCCAGCAAGCAGCAGGTTTACTCTCAAATGATCCTGATAATGATGGGCTTGATCTATATTTAGTTCTCGTCTTTCTGAAAGTTGTAGCTGGAAGGGAGAGATGTAAACAAAGCGGCAGAACAAGCATGTGATGGCTGCACTGTGCTGCCTGAGATGGAATCCTTGGGGGGCAGAATCAGAGGCCTGGGGGGAGACTAAAACACCACATATACTCTTCAGACAGCACCACAGAGTCTAGCTGAGGATTGTGGTACATCCCAGAGCTCTGTCAGCAGCCCATGAGGCTGCCAATATGACTGTCTGAGGAAGTATTTTTAAGAACGGCATAAAAATCACCGTGCCAGATAAGATGAAAATGCTTACACATCAAGAAAATTCTCATTTCCCTCTTAGTCTGGGGTGTTGGGTGGAGGTGCTTGTGGTAGGTGGTGGGTACAGGGTAGACAAACCCAACCCAGTTTCTTTACTCATGACTAATTAAAGGACCACAAGTCATCCAAATAGTGATGGGTTCAAAGAGACCTGAGTGTCCTCTTCTGTAATTTCAAATGACTGATTTCTGTTATTAATTATACATCTTAAGTGCCTTTGAAGAACGCTTCAGACTATCCTTGATCAGCAAAACAGCATGTCTGTTGCACAGAAAATAGAAAATTAAATCTTAAAAAAGCAAAGACGCTTCAACTCACTGGCTCCAATTAATCAAAGCTTTCAGGAAAATCATCAGGCCCTGTCTTGTTGTATCATTATTACTTTTCTGCCGTGGTTCTTCGAGCAAAACATCCACATGTGACATCAGTGTATTATTGTCATTTCAAGAGTAGTCTTGAAGCAGAGCAGGGGATGTGATTGAACTCTGAGATTTGCCCCGGAGCTGTACTTTGAGAAAAAAAACCACAGAACCACAGATAATGCTTTACAGTCCACTGGTCTCAAGTACCGTCATCAGATTTTCACTTTGTTGAATACTTGAAAAAGATTGTCATTCCGGGTTCCTCCAGAGCAAATGGCGAGCCCTCAAATCAAACTGAAGACATGCTTCACAGAGCACGAGTGTTCAGGATATATATGAGATGTAAACACGAAAAAAGTGTATCTGACTTGCCACAAGAGGGTGAAGGATGAATTGGACACATTATGATCTCTGGACAGACAAACACTGTTGACATTGTCCTTACTGTCATCAAAAGTCATCCGGGTGGAGTTTATGGGTAAAAAAACAAAAGCATCACAGTGTCAAGCACACAATAAAAATGAAACCACCTCTGTGGACTGGTCAAAGAGCTGGGAAGGCACGAGACACAAGTTCAAACACAGAGGAGCCTCTTCCTTGTCTACTTTCCACTGGAGTAAAGACTTTTTAGGAGACAGGCGAAGGCATCTCCCTTTCATCCTTCACCACAGACGAACATAGACATATAAAAACATCCTTGTTGAAAAGTGGCAATAGTCCTTTTAATTCCAGACAAACCCAATGCGAAGAACTTAATTACAGAATGGGGGCAACCCAGCCCTTTTGGAAATTACACTTACAGTAAGACCTTTGAAGCAAATGCATCCTTTATCCTATTCGGTCCTTTGTTAAATGTTTTGTCTCTTGTAAAACATGCCATTGACTACTGTGGTTTCCAGTGGGTCTCTCTTTTCTTCGTCTTTGTCAGGCATTCACTCATCAAAGGCATATCTTTTGGATGCACGGAGAAGGGTAAAATTTCAAATCGCCATTCAGTTTGTTGATTATTGGGACATTTTTACATAATCGATAACTATCCCAGATATGGATTTAAGATTATCTCACAAAAGAATGAATCAAACTGCTATCAAACAAGTATGCAAATCTATTGGGTCTATAACGACAGCACAGTTTGCTTGTTTTTCCTTGTGGCCT
Source organism: Odontesthes bonariensis (assembly GCF_027942865.1). Lineage (NCBI taxonomy): Eukaryota > Metazoa > Chordata > Actinopteri > Atheriniformes > Atherinopsidae > Odontesthes > Odontesthes bonariensis. The sequence continues at coordinate 14,565,540 of NC_134526.1, forward strand.
TGGTCTTTGAAGATTGTGTGTCAGACGAGAAGTTTAAGGAAACAACACTTGCGGTGCATGAAGATTGTCCAACTACGGTTGTATTGTTTTTTATTGACTTCTTGTTATCTTTTTGTTGACATTTTAACAGGTTGTTACTAATCTACGCGGTACTCGAATATTTGCCAGGTGCTTCCTTAAAAACTGTGCCAAGTTGCCAACTGCAATCAGCCTCAACACATTCATCAATAAACTATTTAAACAACACACCGATTTGTGGGAAGTAGTTCAACCCCTCCCAGGTAAAACGGCTTTGGAGGTGGAACGCAATCCCATGACGCAATGCCAAAAATGAAAAACAGACGTTTCGATTTTGTTTAACAAGAATGCTCTCACTTCTTTGTTGTTGTACATAAATGTCTCATATAAGTTAAAGATTTCCTCTGCATTACCTCATTATTTTCCCAGAGTAAACACAAAGCACAAAGCTCAGTGGTTGGACAGGACCAGCAGGCCTGGCATCAAACCTCCACCTAAAGCCAGATTTCGCTCTCATCTTTCTCTTAGGCCGTGGCAGGTGATGCTCTGCCAGGTCTAAGCTTAGGTGTTGGGTTCACCAATAAATCAGCTTGGTCTCCAGTGATCAAACGCTCTTTGTATTACCCAAACTTTTATGTAATCTCATAAAAAAAGGGACCCTCCTGATGGACAGAGCCTGCATGCCAAGGCAGCCGAGCCTCCCATGGCACTGCAGTGGGTGCAGGTCTCACGGTGTGGTCCTCCTATCTGAGGTCCAAGGAAAAAAAAAAAAGAAATCTAACAGCATGAAAATGCGAATTCCCAACACGTACAGAGGGCTTTTGTTGCATTTTGGACTCTACTTAGGAAGAACCAGGAAATGTCCAGTATTTCATAACAATTTTGTTTCAAAAGGAGCTGATGTGTTTGTCCATAACCCTCCTATTGTGATAAGGAAATAGATGATTGTAACGTTGATTCAACTCAAATCTTGCCTGCACAGACTGAGTGTCAAGCAGCAACCATTATGTGAGCTTCACACAGTGGACAAAGGATGCAATAGTGTGCGCATTTCATTGTAGTGTCATTGCAAACATACTTCCAATGTACGTGTGAAAAATAGATGGCAGGAAGAAGGCATGAAGAGTCTTCGTGGAAGACTAATAAAATGTCTGAAACTACAGCAACTCAGAACGAAAGAGGCAAAGATCAAAGTCTGTTTGATCTCCTTAAGTTTTTCCTCTCCTTTCAACATCACCCTGGTCTGTTTACTATCTGGTTATCATTATCCTGCTATGCCCTTAAAATCATTTCAAATCTATCGGGGTCAGTCATGAGGAGATGGGAACACAGCTTTTCAGATATAAAATAAAAGAGCACTGTTCATTGGCCAGTCCGATGGACAGCATTTTCCACTGACTGTCACATCATCTCCTTCCAAATAGCACCTCTTACGTGCGATCCCGCATTGCTTTGAACAGCAGATATTGGTAGTTGATGTGGATGTCCCGGTGTCCAGAAAGGTTTAAAGTTAGTTTTTTAAAGAAAGATTTTAATAAAACACATTCAATCTTGAAACAGGATGAATCAATAATATCCATAAATCCATTAAAAAAAAAAAAGCAGCGATTAAAGTACTGGATAGCTAAACATATGGAATAAAACTAGAAATTTTTTTGGCTGCTGTGTAAACTCTTTTAAAAACAGTGTGCTGCACTCGTCGGGGGAGTGTTGGGAGCTGTTGTGGTCTGGGTGTATTAAACATGTTCTTTTCGGCCAATAAAAACCAAACATACTGGCAGATGCAAGACAACTCAATCATAGTTTTCTGAGATGTAGCCAGCTTGGCAGAAATGATGAAACATCTATGTTACAGGTCCTTCAGTGAAGCATTTTCACTGCATAAAGTATTCCTAAAAATCCACCAGGATTTGAGCCTGTGGTTACAACTGAATGTGCTTGATGTGCGTATAAGTGTCATTTTGTGTTTTTCCGCGGTAGGGTGTTGCCAAATGTGCGTGTATATGAAGCCTCAAAGAGACAAGGCCACTTGTGCCCATGGCGTCTGGTAGAGCTCGTGACTGTGCCTGTTTAACTCCACTAACAGAGCACCGTTCCACAAAGCCCATCACGCAACCCACAGATGTCCCACAGAATAGACAGGACTGTGCCGCAACCAACAAGAAGCAGTAATAACCCCCCAAGCCCACACAACCATGCACACACACACACACACACACACACACACACACACACACACACACACACACACACACACACACACACACACACACACACACACACACACAAACACATACAAGACAAACACATACACAGGAGTCTAGCAGGCTGCAGCAAATCTTCTTCAGAACATCAAATACAGCTCTAAACTTGGAGGAAAAAAGGGTAACAACTAAATAAATAGTTTGCCTGTTCACCCATTTCACTAAAAAGAAAGTCAAGGTAATTTTGTTTGTAAGTGCTCATAGTTTTAAAAAATTAGACACACACTGTCTCCATTGTGCCAGATAATCCTTTCAGCAATTTTCACAAGGACTATTTCATATTTAGACAGACGCTCAAAGACACAAATGAAAGAATCCTAAATATTGATAGAAAGTCAAAAAGGAGGAAATGAGTGCATTGGACGGATAAAATGATTATGTTCAGTTTAGAAAAACACCATCTAAAGAGGGTCATTTGCGTTAGAAGTAGAAAGATGAGCCAACAGTTTTTTTTATTTTTATGAAAGCCTGCTAAGTACAGTGCATGGTGCAATTACACAATAACTATGGAGCACAGAATTTGTTTTACAGGGAAGTCTCAAAGGTTTTTGTTAAAGACTTTGTAAAAGGAACCAGTTTGAATCTGCAACCTTTTGGCTCAGTTTATCCTTCACTATACTACACAGGTTCCTGCATCACAGAGGATGCTGTCAATCTCCTACAGAACTGTCCCCGCAGTTGTAAACATGAACTGGAGAAAAATAAAACCACCCTGTAGATAATCCACCCTTTTATGGTCAGAATAACTGATACTTATGTGATGTCCAGAGAAGATTACAAGGCTTTTATACGTCAGATGACAGGACAGTTTTCTTCTTGACGCCAGATCATCTCAAATTAACTTGACATAAATGAAAGTGAGAAAGTTGTTTCTCATTTAACATGTGTTTTACTCACTGCATGGCAAAAAGTCGACTTTGTGAATGCAGCAACATAGTGTAACTTTGTTCACTGACAGTGGGTTTCAGAGGTGCTCTGGAATCCTTGCTGGGATTTCCACTGTTGTCTCTAATGCAGCACCACCTTAACACAATCCTGAAGTATTGGTTTTCAGCCTGTTAACATTGCTGATTATATCCCAAATTTATTGCAGCAACATTGGGAAAGGTGAGGTAAGGTTGTTGCAAGGTTCTGTTTGTGTTTTTGTCAAATAACATACTCTGAGGTGCTCCATCAGGATTTTCTCTCCCCCTAAACTGTGTTGAATTGTGCAGCTGGCATCAAATTTAAAATGTACCTTTAAACAAAATATATGAATAAAAAGGAGAAATCCAGTCATCCATTTCTATACCAATTTAATCCAACTCAGGGTTGCGGGGATACTGGAGCCTATCCAAGCTGTCATTGGCCGAGAGGCGGGGTACACCCTGGACGGGCCGCCACTCCATCACAGGGCCACACAGAGACCAACAACCATCCATGCTCACACATACTCCAAGGGTCAATTCAGAGTAACCAATTTACCTGACATGCATGTTTTTTGGGCGGTGAGAGGAAGCCGGAGCACCCGGCGAGAACATGCAAAGTCCACACACAAAAGGCCCCATCTTGCTGTGAGGCGACGGTGCTAACCACCACACCACCATGCAGCCCTAAAAAGAAGAAATGAAAAAGGAAAAAAAAAATCATATTTTGTTTTGTCTCTGTACTATATCAGTTCAACATAGGATTAAAATGATTTGTGAATCTTTTCATTTGCAGTGACCATTTATATTTGTTAGAACAATGTTATTCAATATAATTTTATTCAAAAATTCTTTCTGATGTCAGACATAAAAGCATCTGCCTACTGATCTGACTTTGGGAGCATTAAGAGTTGTGGTTATACCATATGTACAAAAAGCAAAATTGAAAACTATTCAGCTTGCCAGTCAGCAAGACACAGAACAAGTGGAAAGTGTTTAAATTAAATTGCCTCTGAGTCAGAGGTTAAATCAAGCTTATTTTTGATATCTCTATATTCACAGTCAGGCTACTTTTTTACGGTTGCCTGGGGCTGACATGCAACATAAGTTTTGACTTCAAAGCCTCCAAAGAAAATATATAAATACGAAACCATTAGCCAGCTTGTTTTCTTTAGTTAACATTTCAAACACACTGTGGAGTGGATCATGTTTTCAGTCCCCCTCCCTGTAACTCCAATGTTGATGTTGTTTTTTCTGATGGTCCTGCAGTGCCACAGCTGGAAAGTCCACAGCATCCTTAAAAAAAGTAACTGCGAAAACACACCAAAGTCAGCCAGAACACAACATCCTTTGGCCCATGTTCACTTCCCTGCCAGCTGCCCTCTAGGATACAATTTGCATTTGGCCCTCAGCATTGTATACCCACAGGGTTCAATATCAGTAACAGGAAAAATATATAAACATACAAACCCAGAGGTGGTAGCCACAAGGAGGTGTGGGGGGTGTGTGTGTGGGGGGGGGGGGGACTTGTCAGTTTGGCTAAAATGCCTCCTTATATCAGATAAACCAAACTTAGAGATGGGGATAGAAGTATACACTTATCAGAGACACGAAATGAAGATTATAAACACAGACACTTGACACAGTGAACTTCAGATGCGAGGGGTGATCCTCTGTGTAGACAGATTACCACTTCATTACACAAACGAAGACCTCAAAGAGTAACAAGGCTTTTGGCATGCACACCACAGAGGGAACTACCCGGATCCTCAAGCCACATGAGACAGTAATGTTACAATTCCAAACGTTTATTGGGAGGAAATCAAAAAATATGAGTCTTTTCGTCTTTCCCTCTTATTTTTGCCCGCAAGATTATATTTGAGCAATAAAGAAGTTTATATGTGAGGTGCATAAATACTTGGGAATAGCGCTTTAAACTCTACTCTACTTTTAAACTCTGCTCAGAGCTGAAATAACAACAGAAGACACATGAATCGGTAAAAATGAGCACAAACAGCTGTCATTAGAAGAATTCGACTCGTGTGACCGCATTGCGAGTTTGGCCGGAATAGGCCATAAAAACATAATGAAGCACTGGCTTCAGCAGCTTGAAGGCAAGCATAACAGAATCTGTGAAACGTGAAGAAAGATACTACGATCATGGCCTGCTAAGCTCACACTGAGGAGGGCAAATGTTTTTCTTTTTTGCCAGTGATTGTGTTTAACTTCAATTATGCCTCTAGTTGTACTCAGAATGACACAGACCTGAGCATCAAAGGTTTAAGTGGACATTTTAGGAAATTGGCTCATACACTTTTCTGAGAGTAACATACCACTCTAATTTCTCTAAGTTATAATTGAAGCCAATAGCAGGTTAGCTCAGCTCAGTACAAATCTGGAATCAGTGGAAAACCAAATTTTACTCCTGCAAATGTAGTAAAAACTACATTAGAGCACATTCAAGACCCAGAGGCCTCTATAATTGGTAGGTTTTTAGAACAGAAAAAGATTTAAGTGGAATTAGCTCGATGTATTTACAGTTGTATTTTGTGTTATCTGTGGAAGTGCATATCCTTTCATCCTTTTTATATTACAGATGATGTAATGCAAAGAGAAACAAATTCAACTTTTCACAGAAATTTCCAAGTTTCACATTTGATGTGCAGTTACCAAATCTAGATTTTTTTTTTTTCGATACATGATAACCGAACAAGAAGTGGTGGGTGAATCATTTACCTGAGGATCAATAAAACGACTCCTCTAAGACAAGTTTTTTGTCAACTCCCTTTTGCCTGATACGACTCCTCAACAAAACCAGGCCACTCTTAAATAAGTGTTAATGATTATAATTTGAAATTACGATATTACATTGGGACAGGCCTTGGGACAATTTTGAAAGAACTCTCTATGCCAAAACATTGTTACTCTCTTAGAATATTTTTTTAACGTGCTAATCTGTTGTCATTACATCTGTGGGATAAAATTGTCTCAAAATAACAATAATTTGATCCATTCAGTCCACTAGCATTTGAAACTTCTATTGTCGTGTCTAATGTCATGTGGGTGGCGGACCAATTGGAAGACAGCAGGTAGACGACTTGGACATGCATGTTCTCACCTGGTTCAGCTGGAAAATAGCCCAAATTTGTTGTGCCCAGAAACACAGAGGCATAAAGAGGCTCAATGATCAGGAGTCAATTGATCATCATCTTGAATGCAGAATTTCGCTCTCATAACATATCCATCAGATACTGAGAGGAACAAACTGAGTGTGTGTCCAAGGAGCAAACATGTAAGCATCCTGGAAGAAATAGCTGTTTGATGCTCCAATCGAAAGTTTTCCCACAAAATGAATAATACAATACAAAACGTACCAATGCTTTTATCAGAATGACAAAGAAAGCAAATCTATTTTAAAAATAGGTTTTCTGGTGACAAAATATACACTATATGGTGACGCAAAACCTTCATGTCAGATAGGATGATACACCAGATTTGTTAAAACAACTGTTTGACAGCATTACATTTGGCAAGGAGCCAGACCAGTTTGGACAAAACAGGATTTCATCTGATGTAATCATAGATGTAAAACAAATGGATAGTGGCATAGTGACGGGTTTGGTTTTTTTCACCACTATTGGCGAAGAAAACAAACCCGTTCTTACTTCAAAGAGCCAGGGGGATGCTCTTAAAAATCACACCAGCAATAAACTACACCAGAAGTTCATCACTTTTCCACAACATGAAAGGAGTTTTCAAAGTTATGGCTCCTCGAGTGGTCCCCTCACTATGACCCGATTCTACCCCTAAACAAAGTTCGTATCAGTGGAGGGCCGGTGGCGCTGAGGCTGTTTACATGGGAGGTGTAACCATGGGAGCGGTCAAATTATTTACATTTCAAAGACAGAGGACAACATGCCACTGTTTAAGAAAGGAAGAAAAAGCAGACCTTAATTTAAAACCATGACACTTATAAATCACAGTTACAACCTAATATAGTTTCGATGAATGAGGGACTGACTTTTTAAGGTGTCTTTTATCCTGTTACCCTTGGACTGAAATGACAGAAATTAAAATGACGAATTTGCCATGGACGCAGCTGAGTTTATCTTGGTTTGGGAGTAAATTAGAATCTCAGAGACAGCCACTGAAACCTTCCTCTTTCGCATGACTATTTGAAATAATTACAGATGGGACATGAAAGGGGTGCACTGCCCCGTCAGCCAAACAAGTGCATTAAATCAGCACTTCACTGACTCCAACAGGGTGAACATGAAAACAAAGACGTTTCGAGAAAGGTATAGGATTTCTCATGACGTGCACGGAAAAGAAATGAAAGGAAGTAAAACTATTCACACGCCGACATCATCAGTTGTCACCTGGGGGGAGGCATCCAGCGGGTTTTCCTCGTCTGACTCTTGTCACCAAAAGAAACAGCAGGCAGAACACTTGAAGGGTGCTGACAGGAGTGGGGATGCCTTGAAATGGTGCCACAGTGAAAATACCTTTTGAAATAAGAATATATATATTTTTATTTTTAAACAAACAGAGCTGCTGCATATTTCATGAGCAAATGAGACGGTTTCCAGCGACATGAGGGTGTACAGAGTGCGATAGGTGACAAGACCTGCTGATGATAGCTGTGGCTGAATTAAGGGAGAATCCTGAGCAGTTGCAGCTCCCTCCTGAGGTAGATCATTGAAACAGCAAAAGCTGCACACCTCAACAACACACAACAACACACCTCATGTACATATAGGAAACTATGAAAGAAAACACTTGTATGTATCCAAGACAAGCAGGGACGTGCTGTGAACTGCATTTAGATTTATTTCATAACACAACCATTGTGGAGAAAAATATAGCACCACTGATTACAGTTACTCTGAGTAATGCTCATATGAAAAGACTTCATTACACTTCACGCTGTTTTGATTTGTGGCCTGGCTACTAATGTTTCTGAATCAGAGCTGTCGTAGCACCGATGACCACAGGAAAGAAATCTTAGATTTCTATCGAGTCATTCCTGGCAGTGATAAATATACTAAAATGTAATATCCTCCCAACTGCCTTTAGTCCATGTTCAGGTATTAAATAATCCCATAACAGATTTCAGATGAAATCCACACAGCCATTAGAACTGGGAACATCTGTGGCAGGGATTTTATTTTACACTTACTTACTTACTTATTTTATACTTTACTAGTGACAAATTCAGTTAGTTGAAAACAAAAAGATGATAAGTGGTTTTATTTGAATAATTTGTTGCTTTTCCCATTAGAAAGTCAAACACACCAACAGTTTAAAATGTATTAGTCTTTTGTGTTGAGCTGTTTACAAGATTGTATCTTCAATGCCACACTGAAATGTTTTCTTTTTCCCATTTTACCACCTGGCTTTTTGTCTGCTGCCAATAAATCTATCCTGATGTGGACAATTTATAATGAGAAGACGTCCATGTTTGTGTTTTATTTTTACCTCCACATGTTCTACATCTTCCTTTGATTCTTGCTCTCATATGTGGGACTCACAGGATTTAAAAAAAAAAAATGAGGTAAAGATGACAAAAGCATACTGCAAATTACAAGGCTTTGTGTTTACTATTCCGGGCTCGAACATGACATTCAGTTCTGCAGTGTGCTCGTCTTTTTTGTTTTTTTTGTTTTTTTTTTCCGAAAAAGAAAAAAAAAAGAAAAAAATACCACAGCCGACTGGAGGCACGTAGTGAAGAAAAGAAAGGCCATAATTACAGCCGAGGATCAAGAGGGAGAGTGAGTCCGCCATCAGTAACTCTCATCTGCTCATCTTCATTTGTCCCTCACATGAGAGTGTGGTCGGTTCTGGTCTTGTTTAGCAGAACATGCCAACAATGATTCCAGTAACGACTATATATGCCTATGTCACAAAGTTGGGTGCCAGACTTCTCTGAAGGCTTAAATCTACTCATTCAGGTTGACTTGCGCAATTCCTAACTGTAACAACCTCACAAATGATTAATCGGCCATGATGGTGGGTTTGGCTATGATGCTGGGTGCAGTTGTGAAATTTACAGTTGTTTACATTTTCATGCATGTGAGAATGGACATTATCCATTTTCTTTCGCAGATGTGATTTAGGCTTGCCATCTGGACACAGATGAAAATGGACTTTGACATTGACTAAATATCCACCTCAAAGATAAAAGTGCATCCACGTCCACCCACACAAGAAAAAATGAAGAAAGAATATGCATCTGCAGGAAAAAAAAACAACCAATAAATAACAAGGCATTCTTTCTGCTCTTTCATGACTGATGTATGTGTTGAATGATAGCTATTAAGTCCAATGCTATTATTCTTTGATGCATCCCATATTTTTTCTAATGGACCTCACCATGTGGATTCTGCTTTGAAAGTAGTATTCTCAATGTCAAAGTGGAGACGCCATAAATTCATTCATTTTAAACAAATATTTGTAAAAGTGAGGCATATGACAATTTCAGCACTTCTAGTTCTCTGAAAATATGATGCCACCAGTTGCCAGTCAGTTTAATAGCTTAGCTTGGCTGAATGACTAGTTTAGGTTTGTACAAAAGTAACAAAAAACACAACATAACGCAAAAGTTTGTTTAGATAGATTCGATTTTGGTGCATGTACATAATCAAGAGAAAATTTGAAAATTGTGGGAATAAATGCTGTAGAATCGCCACATAGTGAGAAGCACTAGAATGTAAAAGAACAGGAGATACGTTTCCTCTCGGTGTCAGACTCAGTACTCTCAGATGAAAACTGATGTTTTAGAGCCACCTGCCTTGGGTAATATTTGCATGTTACCCAAAAAATCTGTAAAGCATGTGTGCGGAAAAAAAAGATAAATAACAAATAAATAACTATGAGAGGAATGTAGAAATTGTATACTAACGAAAGGCTTTCCAAAAAACACAGCATAACATAACATATTTTCCTGCTGAATGGTTGGAAGAATTTTTGGAAGAAAAAAACAAATCAGTGTATTTTACAGACTGATGGATCTTCTTCTCAACTGGTTCAAAAAATTTAAAAACTGAGCAATATCCTCATTGAGGAGAATAACAATGGTGCCACAATAAATGTGCACACTGTGAGTTCTAACCTAAAGGTTTCCTAGAATCCTTTCCTAAGACTGGCACAATAAAATGTTGATTTCAATGATCTCCACAGAACTTCTCTTGTGTGGATTCAGAGATGATTGTTGTACAGCTTTGATCGGGAGGCCATACCCGTTTCTTTGGCCCCTGCCATGTGGTACCTTGTCAGTGTATCTGTGCGAGTATGTGCACACACATGCTAAGATGCCAGAGCATCATTGCATTTCCCTTCAGGCTCAACCTACTTTTCTCTAGTAGATATCAAAGGCCTGCATTTACAGTTATCTCTGCTTGGCTGCGCCACGGAAGTAATCACTGCAGGTCAGGGGTCAGTGCTCTGGTCCAAGGCAGAAACACAACTGACTGACATTGACTTCAAAGGAAAGTGATCCTCTGACAGACTGTTGTTTTAGCCAGGAACTCTGGATATCATAATCAGGAGGGTAGAAAAGGACTGTAAGAAAGAGCTGAGGAGTGTGTGGAGGGATGGGCAGTGGGCGGGGGACTTATTTCTCTGAAGAGAAGTAGAAGACAGAAGGACTACCTTTGAATAATTAGAGCCAACAAGATCAAAGAACAGGCTCAAGTTTGGTCTGCTTAACCTCTGAAACACAGAAATGGAGCACAACAAAAAAGGCGTCACTTTATTCTGTCCTGTTGTTATTCCTTTGCTTGGCGAAACCCAAAACCATGTTTAACATAATGGAAAATATTTGAGGTCTTCTTTTATTAACCAAGAACGGCTTTGATGTTTGACGTCTTTATTTGTTTTAGAAGAAGAAAGGGAAAGGGCAATATGGCATGCAAGCGATCTTTTTTTGGAGAGAACACACGAAAAGGGGGAGTAATGAATGATATGAGCGCAAACTAAGCTTGTTCATGCTACATAATCAATTAAACATCATTATCGGCCCTTTCAAGAGGACTGAGATCAAAGACCAGTAGGAAATGATCAAAGTGACGGCATTTTGTTTGAGCACTAAGCCCTTTCTGCTACTGTGTCCTGCTCCTTAGCAAGTAAAGTTATAGCACAGATGATGATTCATGATAAAAATCTGGTTTGCTGTATTGTGTATTTTACATTTTATGCTAGTCCTGCGAAGGCTGTTACAGTGTTACAAACGTGTTGGATGTACACTAAGTTCTGTCATTGTTTGGCACGGCAATAACTAAAAAGACAGAGGATTGTTAGATTGAACCAAGTTGGCCAATTTTCCCGACTCTGATTTTGTCTTGTGTAGGAAAAGTACAAAAAACTTTCAATCTGACAGTTGTGGAAAAACCCGTGGAGAAGAGAGGACAAATTTAATCGCCTCAATTTGTGGCGAGTTATGGCAGGTTGAATAGGTTGTCGTTGGATTTACAGTTTAAAGATGAGATACTTCGCTAGACACAAAACCAATTTTATTCTAAACGTCTGTTTACCACAGATTATCTCAAGTGTATGTGTTCAGGCCACGTCAAATGTCTAACAACAGCATAAAAAAGGTGCCTCTTCAGCCTGCTGGATGTGAAAACAGGTGAAGTAGGAGGGAAGTAAAGGAGGGAGTTTTTGATGTGCATCCTGTTGAAAATGAGGAGTGAGGGTGGAGTGGCAAAGTCAGCATTTCAGGGTGGTCAGATGAAGAGTGCAGGAGGTCAGAGGAACAGTAATCTGGTTTCTATCATTGCATCCTTGTTGGTTTCAACCTAACAAACAGGTAGAAAGCCTCATGACAATTCTGAACCACAATCGCACAGTTTCAGCTGTTTCTCATCTCAAGAAGAAATGCTGGGCTTTTTCTTCAAGTTAACATCAAAATAGGAGGACTGTGATTGAAAAAGATAGCCACATGGACCATCTGTTGTGACTAATCTGCATTTACAGATGATCAAAGGTTTATTTTGCCCAGTGAAAATCCTCACTTCAACATAAAGGGGGTCTAAAACAGTTATTAACAATTAATAATAGAAATGTGTCTCCTCTATAAGGTATGGTTATTTTCCTAGGAACCCACAATATAGTAAAATTTATTCATGTTTTGGTATGTTCTAATACAAGCAGCAAGTCAGGTCAGATCATCTGCTACGTAAACCTGTCAAAATACAGTTGGCTGTACAAGACTTTGGTGTGGCGCTGGTCTAAAAGATCTGACACGGTGCTTTATAAAAGCACAAAAGAGGAGAAATCTGATCTAAAGCCCAAGTGGTGGTCTGTTTTGTCTGTAACAGTTCACACACATACACATTCATTCACACTCATGGGCATACTGCTGAATCATGCCAAAAAGGCTATTTGATCAGCGTCAGACCCGTGAGTGGTGACGTCCCATCCGACAGGATTCACACGCTCCCCGCTCCTCAGCACAAAAGGGCAGAACAACAATATTATGGTGTCCACTGAGTGCCTACCCCCCCAGTAATAACATTTCTGTGAGGGTAGGCTTGACCTACCGCTTCTCTCGTATAAAAACACAAAGCCGAGTGTATTCCGACAGCTGCTGCCCGGGTGCCCTGCGGAGAACAGAAGGAGAGCTTTGAAGATCTTGACCTTCTGGAACAATAAAATGCCATCATCAAACACTCTCCTGAGACAGGCTGCTGACCCATAGATCCATGTGTCTGCTTGAGGTAATTCATATTAAACTGTAGGGATCACAAAGTGTTTGATGCTTGCAGAAGCACAGATAATGTAGATCTGGAGCTGTTTGATGCCTCTGACTGACAACATGTGCAGTGGAGTTTACAACTGCTGTCTGAATTCTGAACCTGCTCATACGCTTCCGGTCGGACATATTTTCTGCTATGAGAACGTCCTTGTGTATCTATCTCAGCAAGATGTTTGTCTGCCATGAGCTAAGCGTTACTCATTTATTTAAATTACCCTGGATGTTTCAGTTCTTTGTCACACAACAACAGAGCTCAGTGACTCAAGAAACAAAAACAATCCGGCAGAGCATCATGCCAACAACCAGGATGTGCAGAGATGATATCCAGTAATTACAGCCTGCCGTCCAGTTGCCAAAGAAAAGCACTGTTATTTTAGGTTTAAAGCTAAGTGTCATTTCAACGCTACTTAGCCATTTATATGTACAATTTGAATTTCTCTTGGCCAACAGAGTCTGGTGTCTCTCCGACCTCGTCACAAAGCGGCACTTTCTGAGGAATGTGCTGCATTTTTGAAAGGCTGCATTTCACACCAATCTATAATGTTTCATTAAACCTGATGAGGTAGTTCCTCTCTTTCAGTAAATGTTAACAAGTAACAAAAACACAATTTGGAAGTCATCCTTGTAAAGCGTTGGCATGAATAGGCTATGATATTGGGATATTTGAAGAATCATTAAACTACAGCATCTACTGTGGATAAACTTCTACCGATCATAGCAACAAACCAGCACCCGCCAGTTGAACAATCTAGGATTAGTGCTTCCCAATTGAGGATTCCATCATTCACCTGGGGAAGTATGAGGATCCCAAAAGTAAATTCAAGGAGGGCATAGTAGAGGGAAAGCCGGAATTTCATTTAGAGCGGAAATTGAAATCCATTGCTTTGTTTCTTTGGAACATTTTCACTGTTTTTGGTTTAAGCAAAAACCAGTCATTCAGTCATAATGCTACATTAATTTAGAATAAGCTCCCTATTCTGAAAGGACTCTGCTTTCCTTTCATCGGTCTTGTCATCCTTGATTTTAGAAAGAATCTGAATAAATGTATTTCCAAAATTCAAAGTTTTCCCGTAAAGTTCAGCCAATGAAAGAGAACTGATCATGGTCCCTGTGGTATCTGCACTGGAACAGAGATCAGAGATATCGAAGGGAAAAGTGGCTCGTCTGAGTGGTCTCCAAATGTAGCTTTACATGGTTTCAAGGTCAAGGCAAGACCTCTTTCGCTTTGATGGCACTGGAAAAACTGCTGCTATTTACCAGCTCCAGCAGTAAGTCAGTTGGTGTTTTTAGCAAAAAGTGGGACATAAGCACAAAACATTAGGAAAGATGCAAACCTGTTCATGATAAGAAAATGCATTTCTCATCAGCTCTCACGCTTGCAGAGAATCCAAACACCAATGTTGCTGTTTCACTCACAAGGCTTTAGTTAAAAAATAGATAAAAACAAGCTTTTGATCTTATATAACACCGCATTTGCATAATTGGCAAAGTCTATTGCAAAGCAGAGATGCCAGCTGGGTCTGCTTGCTTATCGAGCAGAGGTCCGAAGACCTTCTGTCTCTGTCCACATGTTAGAATTTACAGAGTACTCAAGGAAGTGGTGTTGACAGGCTAGATTTGGGGTCAAGAGGGGGCCAGGGGTCAAGCACTTCCTGCTGACATGAAAGCACTTCCAAGCACACCTTGCTCTTGGTATCTGTCGTCGGCCCCCCGGACCATCTGTACCTACATAATCTGGGGCTCATCGGGCCCAAACAAAAGCCATGTGTTAATTACCTTTGAAGGTGTAATGACTTCAGGGCTGCAGCCGATCTTCATCTGGTTTCAAAGTGAGGGCCCGGAGAACAGGTTACGCTTCAGACACGTTACAGTTGTTCTTTTTTTTAACATTACCTGCCTGCCCTGCTTTACTTTAAAGGGATAACTGTGCCTCTTGGTTTCACTGACGCACCTGTGTCAAATTCAGCTGTACATGGTCACTTTACTCTCACTTATGTGGACTCTTTAATAAGTCTTTTAATGATACACTTCTGATACAAGAGGAACCTTTCTACACCTGTCCCCCAGATGTGAAGGCATTTTCTTTGAGGAAAGTTTGTGTTGTTGATGCTTCGTCTTGTTTTTATGCTCCTTGCTTTTGGATTCTTACTTTGAAATTACTATTTAGTTTTCCTCTCTTTTTTTGCATTGATTGCCGTCATTCTAAGAGAGACACAACAATTGGACTGGACTGACTAATAATCCAGAGAGGATATGGATCACCTTTTCCACTGTTTTTCAAGGAGTGTTAAGATAAATCTTTCATCCACATAGTCCAGGAAAGTGATGAATAGATCATAAAGTGATAGACATGGTGCGTAGTGCTGCAGTTATCTGCTCATTAGTCATCACGAAACCAACCTGATGTGTCCCACTCATGGCTCCTTTTTTTTTTTACCTTCTGTGAGTTAAGCTTGAGTAACACTTTCTTCTTCCCACAAATGACCGCCCTCTTCCTGACACAGGAGAGAGAGAAGCGGGCGTTGTATATTCCCAAACAGATAAGTTACCTTGTTTTGAATGAATGTTTCTGCAAGCCAGCCGCAGGTGACCACAATACCAAAATGAAGATCTCTGAGGGATGATGCACAGATTTAAATGTAATGGATGGCTTTGTAGGAAGAAGTTCTCAACCACTGGTTTCATTATAGTTTATGTTTCTGGTTGGATCACACAATACCTACTTAGACAGTACCTGCCAGTGTTTGTAAGAGGATACATGCCCTCGCATCTGAATCCCTGAAAGAGTAGTTTCGACTTGGCAGTTACATGAGTTGCGTACTGTCTGTCCCCCCTCAGCTATTAAAGATGTGTAATCATTTTCTACATCCTCTCTGCTGGGACAAAAACAAACACATTCTCGATTCCTTTTCAAGGTTTTTTTTTTTTCCTTTTGAAAAAAATCCAAAACTGTAGTTTCCAGTCACAGGATGGTCAAAGGAGCGTTGAATACCTTGATCTACTGGGCATCTACAGGAAAAGCTGTGTGATGTGGGAAGTATAGAGCCAGTCTGCGCCAGACCTACAGGTGAAGACAGACAACAGTCTTGTGAAGCTGATTTTGGGAAGGGAAGCAGAAGTGAAGGTGGTTATAAATATCCAACCCACGCTGCAGTTTCCCCACTTTCCTCCAAAAGGAAACACTTCAGATGCTACCTTGTAATTTATCACTGCTCTCTCTTCCATGTTGAGGAAAAATCAAGGAAAGGGAAATGTTTAGTTTGCAGTGTGTACAGTTGTTTTTATTTTCTACATTTCATAAATTATCATTGAGCTACTCTCCACAAGGTCGCAAATTATGATGCGATAAAGATTTTGTTTCATTAATCAAAAAGGCCTACTCAAAACAGTTAGTGCTCTAATAGGCCTGATAATTCTACACAGAGTATGTATGTATGCCACAGGCTGTAGTCGCATATGGGTCTTTCATTCTAAAACTAAGGGTGTAAAGGCAAGGATGATGATTTCAGATTCCTGGGAGAAAATTCCCAGGCCTGGAAGAGCCCATGGAAAGTAGTCAAGTAGCAGAGTGATGTAATTCTGATTAAAGGCAGCCTGTCAGACAACTGGCGACTATGGGTGCTCGCTGGCATCGGCCACAGCCCACTATATACCAAAATATGACATCAAAGCAGGTACCAGGCTGGGCCAAGAGGCTGGCACTGATCATTGTCTTCTTTGATTACAGTAGCCTCATCATCTTGGAGAAAGGATGAAAGCAAACGGCTGCTTGGTGTTAAAAGAGTGTCAAAAATAATGAGGCACATACCATGCGCTAATGGTGTCACAGCGGTTCAATGGACTAAACCAAATTATAGGCCAATTTCCTCGAAAAGGGAAATCTGCTGTTTTTTGGATGACATTTCCTCTCAATTTCACCTTTTCTCTTAGTGTGATTTTAATATATGTTCTCAAAACCGACGTCAAGAGTTTTAGCCTTATCAGATCTAAGTTGCATGTTGGCAACTCTTTCTTTTTGACATTTCAAATTCTTCATAAAACCAAAATAAGATAAAAAAAATTTTTTTTTTAAAGTAATAAAAAAGTAATGGTAATTGTTGCGTCTTTAAAGTCTACATCTTTAAAAAACAACTTCAAATACAGCTCTCACATAATTGAATAATGAGCATGTTTTCCAGCAGGGTGTGGACTTCAAAAGAGCTTCCCCATAGAGAATGGCAGGTTAAAGGACAGAAAGTGAGTAATGTGTTGTGGCTCTACAGTGATGACCTGTAATAAGGGCTTTTCCATGTCCTTTGGCATATCTGTGGCATAAATAAACATTTCTGGGGCTAAGGAGCTGGATTCTCCTTGTGTCTCACTGAGGATGAGAATAGGCGCAGGGGCAGAAGGGCTGCCGCCTCTCTGATGATAATAATAGCAGGTTTTGAAAGGTAATTGGTCTCTGTTCCCTCCTCTGTCGCTACCTGGCAGAGGGCACTGCAAAGAGTGATTCAAGCACCAGGCATGAATGGAAAACTCCTGGAGGACGGCTTCACATGCACTCACATACCTCCAACAAGGCCCAGTCCACCTCAGTCATCCTCCAGTGCACCAACACATTCCAACACACATACAGGGACACACAAAAAAAACATGCATAATCCCTCACCCTGACAGAAACACATCCATCTTGCTTAGTGGGACTGACGTGACAGAAGTGTTTACAGGCAACAGCAGCTATTTTGTGACCATCAACAACAAACAGCTGAGCTGTCAGCTGAACTATTTGATTACGCCTTAGTGCCAAAGAGACCCCTAATGAAAGCTGTCCTATCTTAAAAGAGTTCATTTTTATCAAACAGAGCATCATCTGCAACCAATAGACGTCCTCTTCTTACGAAATGAGAGCCTGCTCGACAGATGTCTCCTGCCTCTGCTACTCTGTCTCACTCCCCGTTTACATCCACATCTTAGATGGCACCTCTTGACTTCAGTCAGGATCAAGGTTGTTTACTGATTCTCTGGGTAATATCAGGAACATGTGGTCAGGGCACATGAAAGGAGTTCTACAGCGTGTTAGCACCCAAAAGCCTCTGTACATGTTTGTTTTGGGTTTTAAACAAAGGCATTGACATAAAATTAAGGGGACCTGCTTCCGGAGGTTTGCCTCAAGGTGACACAGACCAGAAGCTCAGGCTTGAAATGTTTCCACAGGGGCAGATAGTCTCAAGCGTCAAAGCTCTCGGCAGTACGGGCATGTCAATTTCTAAGTGAAACCCCTCAGTGACAAGCAACACGTCTAAATCTGACTGCCTTTTCTCTTTGTTTTTTTAGGATATTATGAAATTAAGAGATTTTACCACTGTATAATGAAGGTTTCAACCATTTTTCAGCTAAGTCAAAACACCTGACTTGTTTCCCAAACATTTGCAGGTCCCTTTTTGTCCCGAGTGTAACAGATTTCCCCTCTTAAACACTTTGTGGCATGATTCCGTTAAGTCCGAGGCTTTGCTGTTGTGACCTTCATGGGATTTAGTTCTGCAGATGAATCCCACAATCCTGACATTGCTATTATATGTTTCATGTTGCTGTTACGCTGTTTTTTTGTGCACTGTGTGCTGGAGAGTGTCAATTTAAAAGAGTTTTAAGAAACTTTTCTATGAAATATAAAAGTTTATAGTTGGTGATCTCTCCTTTGTTCTCCAATGAAGACCCTCACCTGTTTCTGATGATGTGAGCCAGAGCCTGTCCCTTTCAAGAGGCTGATCCCTCCTGATCTCTTTGATGTAACCTGACCTAACAGTTCCAACTAGCAGGATCTGATGATCATGGATAGACCCTCAGCAAAAGCATGTGCAAATCAGAACTAACAGACATGGAGAGATGGACATAGGGATGTGCGAGCTGAGCTGCTAGGCTGTATAGACAGAGAGGGGCTCGCAGAGCTATGATGTGTCTAAACGCCAGGCAGGCAGCAGTCACATGATCAATGCTGCCAGCCCAGACTTAAGCAGTAAAACCTGTGGATCTGTGAGGGCACATGCAACTGATCGGAGATGAAAGACAAGCTTTGACTTTCACAGGAGGCCTAGAGTTGGGGTGGGGGCAAGGGGGGCACTTCTGAGGGACTGCCATCAGAACAGCTGGGTCATTTTCAAATGACCTAATTCTAGGATTAATCCATTCAGACTTGCATGGTTAAATTTGCGTCTATGCTACACAAAGAGGATAGCAGGCAAAGAAAAACGGGAGAGAGGGAATTACTAGTGAAAGCCAGAAAGGCTTAGTGCTCAGAGTTCAAACAAGGTGCACGCCACGGTATAAAAAAATATATATAAAAAAAAAAACACCTTGCGCAACAGTAGCATAGCTAACCAGTGTTTTGAACTTTGAGTCTCCCACGGTTGTGAATTGTCCATGTTCTCTCTACACATTCAGATTCTTCAGTGTATGAGCATCTGCAGCTCACACTTGGTCAGTTAGAGAATGGGGCATCCCTTCATGGCTGTGAGTGTGTCAGAGGCCAATGTCCATCTGCGAGTGATTTCAGGGTTACATTTTTGAGGATGACGTGTGATAAAACAGGGAGGTGTGGGTAACTAGATTCAATCTGTGACAGAGCCTCTCCTTCTGGGCCTTACCATATGTTTTAATCTATATCAGTATGTGTTTGAAGTTCCCAATGAATACCATCAGTACTGCTGGTGACTTCATATCCATCTTACCTGGATCATAACACTTCTTGGTCTGTATGACAAATGTTTCAAACTTTAGCATATTTTCTATTCTGACATTATTTCATATGAGCATATGAGTTGCAAAAGTGAAAAAAATTAACACAAAAGCTTATCTATTTTAAAAAAAAGGAAAACAAATTCTGATCAACGTGACCTTGATACTGCTCAGAAAGGACTTCCTGAAAGTCCAAACATTCTACGTAATTTGAACCTTGCATTTCCTGCATCCAAGGATTGCAATAAACAGTTTAGGTAAAAGAACAGGAGAAGATTCTCTCACAAGCTACACTGCTATCTGAAGTAACAGGATCTTGCTAGATGTCATGATATCCGATTCTTGCAGCTCTCTCTCACCTTTTAACCACAAAAACTGACATAGAATCTAATTTATAGGCTACCCATGGCTAATTTTTATATCAAAACTGCTTTAGACACAACAACAGTGAAGTAAAATCCTCTTAAATTGATGTGATACAAAACAAAACCTGTGAATCACAGGTTCAACTATTTAATAAATCCCTGCACTGCCCAATCCTTAATCTAATTACTTTGTTTCACGTGGCCAGACTAAGTTCAAGAAAAATAAAAAAGTGAACCAAATACCATCATGACGCATCACCTGCACAAAATATTGCCTTTGCCCTGTGGGCTACACTTTGACTTAAATGTGTCCTTAAAATGAGAGGTTGTTCGAGGGAAGCCTACCTCAACCGTAACGAGGCATTCCTGTGTTAAAAAGCTGGCTTCCCATCAGGATGCTCTGCTCGACTTAAAATATACAGTAGAGCAGGAAAGTTTGGAGAAGACTGAAGTGGGAGGGAGGAGGCAAAAAAGGGGGGAGAAAGAGTGATGGTTGCTTTGATCTTTGGAGGCCCAGTCTGGATTTTTTGAAAAAAGGAAAAAAAAAACAAAGAAGAAAGGAAGGCTTCAGAAAACGTGAGCATCTCAACAAGTCAGAACTGGAATTGACTTTTTTTTCGAGTGTATCATAATAGTAAATAAAATAAGAATGATAAAAGTAATATTAACAAAAGTGATAATGATAATATTTTCAGAAATATTTGTGTGCCTTAAATTTCTGTATGAACTCAGCACCACTTTTTGTGTTTGTTTGTTTTTTTGTTACAATGTATTACAGGATGCGTATTCTCACTTCGTAAATTTGTGGTAGAATGGGAAATGGGCATTTCAAGGCCAATAAAAACCACCACATCAAATAAAACATTGCGGATCAAAAGAACCAACGCATGGGCATTTTTTCCCCCTCAATAAATTAAAAAAAAAGGGGGGGGGGGGGGGGGGTAGTCTGCCACGCTTGATCATGCCCCGAGTCCTGCCCCACTCTTGCGATTGGCTGGACGGACACACAAGGGGGGAAAGTTTGAATAAAATACAAGAGCATGGCACTAGTGTTGTCGTTCAAGCTTGTGCGCTTGGTTCAGAGGCGCTTGAGTCTGTCTTGACAGAGGAGCAGAGTTGCGAGCGCACTCTTTGTAAGTTTGAATTACATTCAGAAATTTTAGCGGATCCCAGTGATCTATCGCAAGGGGACTTTTATGCTTAGATCACGTTTAAATTGACATATTTGGGAGCGGACAACAAGTGTAGTGGCCTCTCTGAACGCGTGCGTAATTCCTGTTTGTTTCTCCGCTCCATCAGGGGAAACTGTCAGTATCACTAACGAGACGCTGCATTTTGGAGGAAGAACGTCTCTCATCTAAGATGACAGCGATCAGAATGGTTTCATCCGTGCTGCTGCTGGTGCTGATGCAGTCCGGTGCTCTTTGCGCACGGAGGTTCCGGGGTGGCCGCAACCCACAACCACGACGATCACCACCTCCTCCCACATACCGGGCGGACCGGGGTGATACCACGGAGAGCTTCCCTCTGGATTTCACCGCGGTGGAGGAGAACATGGATAACTTCATGACTCAGGTGAAGAACCTTGCGCAGTCCCTCTACCCGTGCTCGGCGCAGAAGCTCGACTACGACATGAAGCTGAACTTTTTGGAGAATACTTCAGTCACCTGCAACGACGGAAGTCCTGCGGGGTATGTACCACCATATGATCAATATAAAGGGCAACGGTGTGATCAAGTCAGGTTCCTATTTGAGTACATCAACCTCAAGGTAGGGTCACCTGGTCAGTGTGCGCTGAAAAGAAGTTATTGTGCCTCAATAGGACTTTAGCTGGGCACTCCCCGTTCTGACGGTCATTGCTTTGACCTCTGTCCGCGTGCATCTGGACAGAGGTCAAAAGGGCTTGTCGCTTTTGAGCCTCTTGATATTTGGCTTGTGAATTTTTGATATTCTCAGAGGATCATTTTAAATGTTCGACAAGAGCCCACATTAGCTTCCACGAATAGAAGAACGACAACAATTGTGATTTTATTTCTGGGGGAAAAAACACAACAACAAAAAGTGTCCTAATACACACTGTGGCTCAGTTTGGATAAGATAGCTAGACAGCTGCTTTGCGTCAGCGAAGCATGAAATTTGTGGAGAGCCACATGGCCTATGCTTCATTTCCTTTGCTTCAAATTAGAATGCAGGATTTGCTCTGCAGAAAGTTTAGATCTTAGTTTCAGACCCCCGCCCATCCTCAACGCTTTATATCCCATACTTTTTGATGACTGCACACAATGCACATTCTTCTGAGTTGTCATGTTTTAGAAGTTTACCAGTTTCTTCTTTTATGGTTCTACTTAGATGCGTAAAATGCAATCTACTTTTAAAAAAAAGTAGATTTTTTTTTTTAAAAACTACATTTGTTGGCAAGGAACCCCCCTGCTAACATTATTGTAAATAGATACCCATTTTACCACTCAAGATAGAAGGAGGCATATTACCAATATACGGATCTCCTCTGCTGGGTAAAACAGGAATAATGCTCTGGCATACTCTGTTTTCAATGTGGTTGAAGAGAGTGAAATTGTGGGTTAAGCTGATTATTGAGGAAGAAGTGGATGGACCCTGGCACCTGTTAAAGGTATAATTACTCATATTCATGACGTAATATATTTATAATTGCGTTTTCATACACCTGCGTTTGCACATACTTCATCACAAGAGTATTTTTTTTCCCATTTATCAACCATCCTAACCACAGTAAAGAGTTTTCCCTTGAAAACTGCTGATTAATATGGTGAGCATGTGTACTTTTGAGTATTTGCAGTTTGCAGAATGACATAAATTCCTTTGAACACTGTTAATGTTAATGCGACATCAGGAGGTTTGTTTAACAGTTTGTTATTGTGAATGAGAACCTATCTTTGAGCAGTTTGGTGATAGATCGACTGAACTGAAATGGGGCTTTATATACGTGTCTCTTTATGGATTTAGAATCCTGTCTAATTCCTACTAAACCCCCAAAGTGCCATGTAGAGAGAGCTGTCTGCTGGCGCAGTAAAGCTCTTAGCTCTTTAGAGACGCAGCATGAGGACAAGTGAAGGGAACAGTTACTGGCAGATGGCCTTTTCATTCACTGTGGCAGTTATCATTTAGGATGCTAATCCATCTAACAGTATTTTCCAGAGAGGTATCGTTACAGTTACATACAAACAAATACAGTAGATGCAACCTGAAATTGATAGGAACCAAGGCGGTCAAGCTGTGTGAGTCATCTCCTGGAGCTGCACTTGTTAAGAGTGAGTGGGTTGACGCAGCACCTTTCCATCTTGGCCTGTTTGTCCTGCCAAGAATGCTTCCACTTTGTTGTTTGGAAATATAATGCAGGGCCCTCAGCCTGTATCACTGACTGTGGTTTGGAGTAATAGAATAAAACATTAACCAAAGCCAAAGTGTGATTCACTGTCTGAGCAAGCACCTGAGAGATTCAGCCAAGTATGTTCTCTTTAAACTAACTGAAATGCATTTGGCAACACATCAGACAAAGTAAAGTTGAATTGATACTCGATTATCTAAAAAAAAAAATCAATAGAACATTGAATCTAATTAGGAAGCCTTATTTCTGTTGGCCGAAGCCAGTTCACAAAACACAAGTGTTCCACTGAAATAACACCGATGCATTGCCATAAATGCATCTCACTGTTTGAAAGATTCATGATAGCATTGCCCTCTTCTGGACCAACAACATACAGCAGACTTCTCTTATACATTATACAGCGCGCACTAACTACATCTCGACGTCTCAGTCTGCGGAAAAAAATACCTCAGCCCTCACTTTGTCTTCCCCAGAGTCGTTGCACGTCTTAACATCTACACAAGCATGATACTGTGTGGATGTTTTATTTCTTTTACCGTACCTTTGTGGGGGCCTTGATTTTATCCATGCTGTGTGTAAGGATGAAGGAATGATGAGCTCTGGATGAAGAGATGATGGTGCATTACTTGTTCTTAAAGAATACCCTAAAGGTATGCACTGTACAGACAGGATAGGGGACAGGAT
Source organism: Odontesthes bonariensis (assembly GCF_027942865.1). Classification (NCBI taxonomy): domain Eukaryota; kingdom Metazoa; phylum Chordata; class Actinopteri; order Atheriniformes; family Atherinopsidae; genus Odontesthes; species Odontesthes bonariensis. The sequence goes on from NC_134526.1 coordinate 14,589,608, forward strand.
GATGTTTATCTCCTGTTCGATCACTGTATCAGTTATACACACAAGCTCATTGTTCTCCTCAGTGAATTTATGTTGGCGGAATTTCTTTTTGGCTTTTTTTCTGTCACTTTTTAGAGATCGCTATCGACAAAGCAACAGGACATCTTTTGTTTATATTAAAGCAATGATGTCATGGGTTTATCTTTTATGCTCGGCCACCATCACTGATGCAGAAATAGTGAGCGTGTTACAATGTGCCGTGCATCTAAGTTGTGGGATGAGACTGTCTCGCATTGTTGTTGAGGTGCAGTTATGCAGGCACTGTAAAATAAACCATGAGGAATTCAGAATCATAATATCACGTATTTGTGACATTTGCAAGCCATTCAAACATGCTTCAAATGCTTGTTACAACAAGCTAATTTTCTTCTTATATTTTTTTGCTCTTGCAGATACTACCTGAAGGAGTCTCGGGGAAGCAGGCGGTGGCTGATATTCCTTGAGGGTTTGTATTTTGATAAAGTTAACAGACTTCATTATACTTCTCATTCTATGAACACATGATCGATAACAGAGAGCAAGGTGTGGGGGGAATGATCCATTTCGTGTTTTGTGTATCTGTGTCCAGGTGGCTGGTACTGCTTCAACAAGGAGAACTGTGATAGTCGATATGAGACCATGAGGAGGTTGATGAGCTCATCCAAGTGGCCCCAAACAAGAACAGGTTAGCCAGTTTGTGCAGCTCACTGGACTCCTATAAGTAACACCCCCACTTCAGCTGTGTCCTGTTGCAAATCTTCCCTATAAGGTGAAAAACGGATGCCACTTTAATGCCTTGGCAATTAAAAAAGATTGGATGTGTGTGCGCTCATTTACAGAGTATTTAGGACAGACACCCAGTCATAATGTTGCTGCAGAATACCTGGCGCCCTCTGTTATAGGAACAGAGATCCCTCCGTCTGTCATTGCACTGTAATAACTATAATCCATCTGGTAATGATGATGAGTAAGAGGAGGATGTGTCTGGGGGAAGCCAGGTCGGCTAATGATACATGCTGATCCGTCTCTGTAGGCACAGGGATCCTGTCTCCACTGCCTGAGGAAAACCCTCACTGGTGGAATGCAAACATGGTGTAAGTTGATTCGTGTTTGTGTTCCTAATGATGCTCAATTTGAAATCACAGCTGTCAAGTTTAACTTTATGTTGTTTGTGCAGGTTCATTCCATACTGCTCCAGTGACGTTTGGAGCGGTGCTGCAGCCAAAACAGAGCAAAGTAAGAGATCACCAAATCCTTACAATCAGGACAGTTATTTGGCCTTATTTGACCTTTTTTTTTTTTTTTTTTTTTTTTACAATTCTGCTTCTACTTTGTGTTTTGTTCAGATGGTTATGCCTTCATGGGCTCGCTAATCATTCAAGAGGTTGTGAAGGATCTACTGAGCAAAGGTCTGGACAATGCGAAAGTCCTCCTTTTAGCAGGAAGCAGGTAGGGTCAATGTTATCAGGTTTTAAAGACACAATTGTAAGTCTAATTTGTACTGTTGTATGTGAACTAATAAGAATGAGTCATGATTCTGTGCACAGTGCGGGTGGTACAGGGGTCCTTCTGAATGTGGATCGTGTGTCCGAGCTGCTGGAGGGTCTGGGGCACACTGGGATACAAGTGCGAGGCCTCTCAGATTCAGGCTGGTTCCTGGACAACAAGCAGTACCACTGCACGGACTGTGTTGACACTGTCAGCTGTACCCCCACTGAGACCATCAAGAGAGGAATCAAGTATGGGACAACAATGAAACAATAAAATATTCATGGTGTTAATATTTCGAGACAGAGACCAAAGTTGCTAAAATACATGCCATGTCCTATCGGTTTTCTTTGTCAGGTACTGGGGAGGAGTGGTTCCAGAGAAGTGTAGACAAACCCATGAAGGAGAGGAGTGGAACTGCTTTTTTGGATATAGAGTCTTCCCATCAATTAAAAGTGAGTTTGGGATCTAGTTTGTTGCATGTATATTTGCACATTTATGAGCCCAAATTGTGCGGCACATTCATGTCAAGGTTAAGTTGATTAAGCATATTTAAAGACATCTTCTCCTTGCTCCTTGTTCAGGCCCTGTTTTTGTGGTCCAGTGGTTGTTTGACGAAGCTCAATTGACAGTGGACAACATCCAGCTAACAGGCCAGCCTGTGCAGGAAGGCCAGTGGCGCTACATCCAGAATCTGGGCATTGAGCTGAGGAACACACTAAAAGACGTCCCGTAAGGCCGTGTCTCTACATTTCAGGTGGAAAATATGAGTAGGATTTCTCCAAGGATTCAGTCTGACTTTTGTTGTGTTTTTTCCCTTTCAGGGCTATGTTTGCTCCAGCATGCCTATCACATGAAGTTATCACCAGAAGGTAAGTATCATTAAATCGTCAAAGCTTCCTTCTGACTGCATCAGGAAACTTCAAGCGTACAACGATCTACCTGTGAGCTGACAGCACCCTCTTGTGTTGTGTTTTAGCTACTGGACGGACATTCAGGTTAAAGGCACCTCTTTGCCCAGAGCGCTTCACTGCTGGGACCGCAGCCTGCACGACAGCAGGAACAACAAAGCTCCACCCAAAGCTTGCCCCGTGCATCTGATTGACAGCTGCCCGTGGCCTCACTGCAACCCCACCTGCCCGACTATCCGAGACCAATTCACAGGACAAGAGATGAACGTCATTCAGTTCCTCATGCACATGGGGTTTGATGTGCAGAAGATGGCCCAGCAGCAGGGCATGGACCCCAGCAAGCTACTGGGCATGCTCAGCAGCGGCAGCTAAAGGGCCATATACGCGCACGCAGATATACATACTAAGCTAAAACTAAGCAGAGCTGGCTAGCCTCTCTGGCCAGTTTCCCATGAATGATACCTCCAACCACCCATTTCACTTCACCTCCCATTTTTATCTCTGATGCATCCCCCTCAGACCTTCAGTTTACTTTTGTCCAAACCTCACTCTGCCAAGGTGCTTCACTTATATTCCACAATCTCTTTGCTGTAGACAAGCACAGGTTCAAAACTTTATTGTCACAAGGCACAGCTCTCTGCCACTGCCTTCTTAAATTAGCTTTAGTTTTGCAAGAGGAAAAAATATCACAAGTTCTAAAGATGCTAATTGATGTTGGTCTCTATTTTTTTTTATATTGATGCCGTTTTTGTAAGTACTCACTATAGACACTGAAACAGAACAATTTTGTCAAGATTGTTTTATTTGCTCTAAAGATATCTAATTTGAAACAATTAAACCTACGAGTGATGCATTTGGCAGGGAAATATTATAAAAGGAGAAAAGTATAAGTTCAAGATGGAACTTTCTTTTAGCTCTGAAACTAAGAAAAAAAAAGCATGAACAATAGCAACAGCTACCTTTCCAATTGTTGAAAGTAGCAAAAATTAAAATATACAGGCAGAAAATGTCCACACTTCATTTTATAGTGGTTATTGTATGATATTAAGAGATGTCCCTGTGGACAGAGTTGGAATCCAACTGGTATATTTCGAGTTTTGGCTGTGCTGAAGATGTCATGATATTCAGTTTAGACATATTCTGAAATGGTGCTAAAATGGACTCTGTAACCCTTCATCAACAGCTATACTGACATCACAGCCATTACATATAGTCTAAAACTTTTTCTCAGAGGTTACATCATTATTAGAGGACTGTTAAAACCTAGGACAACTCATTCATGTTAGCTCACTTCTGTAGCTCAGCAGTCCTCACATTCAATGCAATGAGCATGTAAAGGGAGACAAATATTGTGTATTGTATATTTTTTGAGTATTTGTATAGGTTCAAGTGTTCACTCCTGTAACTCCCTTCTTATATTTCCTTATAGAGATCACTTTTTAATATAATGACAATGTTGTATGTAATGATGTCTTTATTAATGATGTTTTTAAAGGACCTCTATTTCGCAACACATCAGAAAAGGAAAAGTATTACTAACTGTAATTTTATTCTGTAACATATTTTTTAACAGTAAAAAAAAAACTCAAGCTACATTGGTAATTTACATATTTATTTTGTTTATGTAAATCATATTTATAAGTGCTATTCTCACAGAGAAGTGATTCTTTGTAAATTGTAAATACATTGCTGTTTTTCTCTTTGTGTTGATTGCATGTCTTTGTACCAGACCCAAAAGAAAAGACACATTACATATACTATAAGGTAAATATTTTTGTGTGGACCTGTTTTCATTCATCATAATGAGTCTCACTTATAATACTGAAAGTAGTGGCGGTTGCGTTAGAATAGGTTTTACGTGACGTAAAATCGTGACATATTTTCCCTTTGTACCTTTTGCAAAATATACATTATCAGATACAAAACAAGACTCAACAGAGGGCGCAAAAAAGGGAAACACAACATTGACTAGACGACACAGAAGAACGAAAGGGTGTAACACGAACATACAGTACAAGGCGGTTTGCTTCTGATGGGGTTGTCTGCCATGAGAGCGAGCAAAACTATCCAGCGAGGAATTCGATGTAAGCAAATAAGGGAGACAAAGAAAATGTGTGGTGTTATTAACAGGAAGTTGAAAAAGAAGCAGTTGAACACACTTGCCTTTAAGCGGCCTTACATTTCAACAAAAACGATCTCTGAAATTACTTCAGAGTAAATAAACTGAGGAAGAAAAACACACACTTAGTTTTAGCAAACTATGTATAAAGAAGAGGGGTCTAAGCAATGTAGAACTGTTCTGTCCTGCACTGGGAAGTCTTCTGACCTCTGTCCTGCTGTGTCCTGTCTTTTATGTCTGGTGCAGTCAGCGTGTTTATTTTACCCAAGCTCCACACATTGCAATTAGCCTTTCATTAAAAAACACACTGACACAACTATGACAGCAAGCTTCCATGCAGGTAGAAACCATGAGTAAATTGGTGTTTTGTATCTTGAGAGCACACTATCTCTGCTTGTGGATTTTTTTTGTATCAAGCATTATGCTAACTCTTTTATTCTTCAGGCGCTTGCTTATTGGTGTAAGTGGGCATTTTCCTCGCATGATAAATCCGTTTGTGTATGGAAAACCTTATTTTAGACTCAAGCTGGAGTAATTTAAGGTCATATTCAAAGTAGATAATAAAATCCAGAAAGCAAGAGCTGAGATGGCCCTTTTGATATTGCAAATATTTTATGTTTTTGTGTCTACATAGCGGTCATGTTGTCATGTTGTGTTTTCGTGGTGGAGTAGAATGTGAAATGTCAAACGAAATCAAACGTCTGAGAAATGACAATCAAGGACTTTATTCAAGGAGTGAGATGCAGGTGATGCAATCAACAAATGACCTGGTGAAACAAAAAAGGAAATAAACTCAGCAGAACACACATAGGCAGAAACTCTGCAAACTAAATCAGGAACCGAGCCAGCCTAAATGCAAGAGCAGAACCAATGACATGAAGTGAACAAAAATTCAGAATGTGGAGCATATAAAGACCACACGAAACAGAGAACAAAAGCAAAATCCAAAGACCGTGTTAACGGCCTGAAATCCAACGTAGCCTTTTAGTGTTGAACCAGCATTTCACAAGTAATATTCAAACTTCTAGTCATCCACACCAACTGATGCTGCCTTAAATGACAACACTTGATGCAATTTTTTCGTCTTTTGAGCAACTCAACAGCTACAAAAGGCCGTATCTAACTTTTTCACATATTGAGTAAACATGCACTCCACTAAATCCAATCTTTTATTAAACATTTGGATGTTCACAATTTGCATTTGATTAAAGATGCCATTTGGGGTCCTCCAAAAACTCACATAGTATTCTTTTTTTTAAAAATATTTTTTGGGCTTTTTATGCCTTTCATGATAGGACAGTTGGAGAGAGACAGGAAGCAGGGGGCAGAGAGAGGGGGAAGACACGCAGCAAAGGGCCTCTCGGTGCGGGACTCGAACCGGGGCCAGCTGCAGCGAGGACTGTAGCCTCTGTACACTGGGCGGCTGGTTAACCCACTACACAGCCGACCGCCCCATCGCATAGTATTATTTGATTCAACTTCCAGAGTTGTTTTGGGACGTGGCTTTATACTGTGTAAATAAAAAAAATCACTGCATTCTAATATCTCAGGTTGAAGTATTTTAGGTAACAGCTAACCCATTTCTGCCTCCTTCTTATACGTGTAGGCCAAATCTGCCATCACTTGTGTATAATCATCCCTCTCAACCTGTATGTAATTTATGTCTCTAATGGGAGTCTTAACCTCCCTCCCTGTCATTACTCTGTGTGTAAATGCCAGTTTCATACTGAGGGAGCTCTGACTCAGCCTCTCTGGGTGCTCCCTAGAAATACGACTCCCATTCTGCCAGCCACATGTAGCCTCCCACCCCTCTGTGGAATATAGACCCCCTATTTATAGAGCTGGCAAGCCCTGTAACCCAGGGCTCGTCACAAACTTTCATTTAAACAGCCACCCGTAGCAATCCACTGAGTGTACAGTGACATATACTGCAGGAACAGGATGAGCTTGCTCAAGAAGAAAAAAGTGGGAAACTAAATCTGAGAGATAGAAAGACACGGGAGCAGCAAGACAAAGAGCAACAGTGAATTTGATGGACAGTTAAGGGCCTACAGCGAAGACATTACAAGGAACGGGCCAACGAACAGTGAGACTTGACTGACAGGACAACAGACTTGTCCACCTGTTGGATCTTGGAGCTATTGTTGGAAGATTGATGTCTGGACGCAACGTATGAAGAAAAGTGTTTTGGAAAAGACCTAAACTTGGAACTTGTGCCACACTGGTTAACAACAGGTGAAGAGAGTCAGCAAAGGAAAAGCAAGATTTAAAACCTACTGTTGAGTAAGAAAAGGCTCACATAGTTATTCTACAAAATCTTTATAGGTGGATTGTCTGATACAAGTGTTAGATGCACAGTTTAAAAACTTGTTTGAAAAGAGGAAAACTAACTCGGACTTTTTAAAGTCCAACTGTATATCTTTTATCGTTAGAAGCTACTGTTTAAACTTTTACAGAGCTGTGTATAAATGTAATCTGATCTCGAGCAAAGTGCTCTAATTACAAAGCACGGTCAGTAAAAAAGTTACAGACATTTGTAATTAAGGACCATCTAAAAAAAGAATTCAAGGAAAGGGTGAGGTCGATGTGAAAGAGAGGAGTAGGCCGCCAACACACCAACAAAAAGAGAACAAGAGCCTCACCAAGAAAAACATCTCTTTCTGAAGGACATCAACACACCATGGATGCTCATGGGGGACACTACCTCAACAAAGACGCTGTGCTTTCACCTTTAGGTGCAGCCCGAATGTGCCAGCTATTGCTCGGCTGCACCATAATGGCCCTGGTGTCCCACGGTGCAGACTACAGCGCCTCTTATGGAACCTTCTGCATGTTTGTGTGGTGCTTCAGCTTTGCAGTCACACTGGTTGTGTTCACCTTGGACATTACACGGCTGCATACTTGCATGCCAATATCCTGGGATAACTTTACCGTAGCTTTTGCCATGCTGGCGACACTCATGTACATCACTGCCTCTGTGGTCTACCCTGTTTACTTCCTCCAAACAGAGTGGTCCGATGACAACTACGAAGCCCAAATGTACCGCATTGCTGTCACGGTCTGCTCCAGCATCTGCTGCTTTCCATACGGAGTCGAGGTCTTCCTAACAAGAGCCAAACCAGGAGCCGTTGTGGGCTACATGGCAACTGTATCTGGTCTGCTCAAGGTGGTCCAGGGTTTCGTGGCCTGCATTATTTTTGGGGCCCTAGCTAATGACAGTGAGTACAACCTGCACATTGCCACCCAGTACTGTGTGGTGGTGTACAGCTTGTGTTTCTCCGTCACTGTGATAGTGGTCATAGTGACAGTGTCCGGTAGAACCTCCGCCTTGAAGTTTCCATTTGACCGATTTGTGGTTGTCTACACCTTCTTCGCTGTGATCCTCTACCTCAGCACCACACTGATCTGGCCCATCTTCAGCTTTGACAGGAAGTATGGCACCACTACTCGTCCAGAGGACTGCCCCCGTGGAGAATGTCCCTGGGATAGTAAGCTGGTGGTGGCTGTGTTCACCAGTGTCAACCTGATACTATATTTTATAGATCTTGTTTACTCCCAGAGGATTCGCTTTGTCTCCAGCTCTGCTGTGTAAGGAAACGCCTTCGATAGGCCTCAGAGAAAATCACAGTATATGTGAAGGCCCCATTGCCTTTAACAGTTCAAGGTGTGCCTCCTTTTACTACCAGTATTCATCTAACACAGAGCATCTGTGATTAGCAGTATTATACGTCACAAACTTTCTCCAGTTTCGCAATGACCTACAGTGGGAAGCTGACCAGGTTCATGTATGAGCTGATCTCAGTGCAGTGTCTCCATCTGAGCAGCACAAGCACCCCTAAACAGTGGGTGTGGTTTAATAATGGACAAACCTGGAAGAGTGGGTGATGTTTAGAGTGCCAGAACAGTGTTATGTCGGAGAGACTTTTTTTATTTAACAGACAAGCAAGTTACAGTTACAGTTTGCACTGAATGTAGATTTTGTTTTCGACTTTTAAGACATTTTCCTGTGCTTTCCTTTCTTGTTGGTTAGATTTTAGAGGCATTTGGTGATACTGAATGGTAAATGTATTCAATACATACATTTTTGAAGGATAACAATTGACAGTTTCAAACTGTTTTTTTTTTTTCTTTTGTTAATGTTTATTTAGCATAAATTGTGTGTAGCATTCTGTATCCTGTCTTCTTTGTATGTTCAATAAATGGCCAAAACGTAGTCCCATATTCAATGTGGACTTTTTCATTTTTGCAGCCATTTCTCTGTATGAATTCGGTCCTCCGTGAACATTTTCTATCAACTTTCAGGCTGACTTGATGTGACTTAAGAGAACATTTGCTAAGTGTTATTACTATCACCTCTGCATATGTCCAAAAGCTAAGTTAATTTAATAACTTTGGCAACATTTGTCAGTATTTGAAGGAATAGTTTGAATGCATGTAATATGTACGCCATTGGGGGAAGAAAAAAAACACTCAATGAAAAGCCTTTTGTGCTCTGCATGAAGCTAAACACATAACAACATTTGTAGTAAATAGTACTTATTAATGTTAGGTTGGTTGACACATAAACAACATGAATATGTCAGCATATGCTCCATCTATTGTTTGGACATTGATCATTTTGGCAGATCAAGCGGTGCTACTTGATTTGGCTTCTAAGCAAAAGTTTTGATCAAACTGGCTTTTAACACGATGGTACGATGTAAAAGTACAAAAATAACTGCAAAACTCAGTAGCTCTGCTTGAAATACAGTACGGGCAGTTTGGTACAGTGGCTTGCATAATAACTCATTTTGAGATATGAAGTCCTGACTTGTTTCCTAATGACATTGGGGTTTTTGTGTTGTTTTTTTAAAACGGGTTTCCATGAGCCTAAGCCTAAATTTGTTTCTCATAACAACCTCTGGGTTACACCTATCAGAATTTTTGTCTTGCCTATATTCGCTAATACTTATGTGTTCATGGGAAAGTAATGATGGGAATCACAAAAACTGATAGCAACACAATTGGAATGTCTTTAGTATTTAGGTCACAGAGCCTGATGCCCTGAGGTAGAAACTGATGCAACTGGCTTTTCGGCTTTACGGCACCCGCCTGTCAGCAGTACCACTCCTGTGATTGGTCCAACCCGTTACGTATTGGCTAAAACTCTAAGCTCATTGGCTGGCTCCTCTGACGCTCACAATCATTTCCACAGGTAGAAGAAAAACAGGCAGCTGGGACACGTTGACGGTTTGGTTATAGCATACATTTTTGTGTCTGTGCCGGTCAACTTAGAGATTTTCCTGTATTTTTGTGAGCGGTTTTCTTTTTAAGTAGCCAATATTCTCAAAAGTGTGGCCTGTGTCATCATGTGTTGAGGCGTTTCGCTGCTTCGGTGAATCAGGAAGTAAGTTTGTTTACTCCAGTAGCAGACGGCTCATCAGTTTGCAGTAAGAGATCATCCGTCCCTGTCGAGACGAAATGGCTAACTTTAAGCAGTAGATGATGTTTTCAACTTTGTGCGTTCACAGGCAGAATGAGTGTGGGCTTCATTGGAGCGGGCCAGCTGGCTCACGCGCTGGTGAGAGGCTTCTCGGCTGCAGGTGAATTACTTTGCCTCGTATGCATCAATGCGATTTGACTTGTATTGTCAATACACGTAGATTGCAGTCACATATTGAACTATTTTTCTGGATACGTGTCTTCTTCAAGGCGTGATTGCCACGCACAGAATCACAGCCAGCTCTCCGGACACAGACCTCCTCACGGTGCAGCAGCTGCGGGTGGGTAGACGGTCAAAGGATGGTGATGCTGTTTTACATCAGTTGTTTTCTTTGAAAAGCATTTGGTGTGGGTGCACGCTTGGAATTTCTATTCATTTTTACATCTTCAGAAGTGCTGATATCTAGTTTTCTTTTAGAAATTGGGCGTGAATTTCACCACCAGCAACAAGGAGACAGTTAGCAAAAGTGATGTCCTCTTCCTGGCTGTGAAGCCCCACATCATTCCTTTTGTACTTGATGAGATTGGACCAGATATTGAGGACCGTCATCTTATTGTGTCCTGTGCGGCAGGTGTCACTATCAGCTCCATAGAGAAGGTAAGTCGCAGCCATATTACTGACTGCTTTTTCACACCTAGTGCTTAATCTTTAAACAATATCTTGTTACAACCAAAGGGTATATTTAGTACTAAAAAGACTACTTTTTGACTTGATTTCACTCATAAACACTGAGTAAAGTTCTTACTTACTTATTTCTTTCTTTAGCAAAACATTTGTAGTTGAAGCACATCAGGAGGAAATCTGTGAACTGGGGGAATGATTACTAGAAAATCTTTCCAATACATAAACATAATATTTTAAGATGCTCCATTAACGGAGTGTATTGTTACCCTTTGCAGAAGCTGCAGCAGCATTGCTCCTCTCCAAAGGTAATGCGCTGCATGACCAACACTCCTGTGGTGGTGCGTGAAGGGGCAACAGTCTATGCCACAGGCACATACGCAGAGGTGGAGGACGGAAAGCTTCTGGAACAGCTGATGGCCAGTGTTGGCTACTGCACCGAAGTGGAGGAGGACCTGATTGATGCTGTCACTGGACTGAGTGGCAGTGGCCCCGCCTACGTGAGTTGGTTACACTTTACGGTGCCTAGTGCTTTCAGCATTACTGCCTTAGCTCCAGCATTTGCGAAAAATGTGTTCGCTGGATTGTTGCCCTCTTTCCATCATTGTAATTGGGATGATTGTGGCCTTGCAGGCATTCACAGCTGTAGATGCTCTTGCTGATGGTGGAGTGAAAATGGGCCTCCCCAGGAGACTGGCTGTGCACCTCGGAGCTCAAGCCCTGCTGGTATGACCTCCACGTTTGAAACAAATGTCTGGATTTTATATATATATAGGTATATATCTGTGTGCGTATTCTTTCTGGCTTTGCACTGTTGTTGTCTCTGTGTTCATTTTTCTTTCAGTATTATTGTTTCTCTGTTGGTCTAAGTAGTGTAAACGTATATTTCCTAGTTTTGCTTCATTTGATTCTTTTTTTTTTTTTTCTTCCTTAAGAATCTGCTCAGCATTTTAGGACAAAGCTTTTTTTTTAACATTCTTTTGGGGGAATCGCTGGCAATGAGTAGTCGAAGTCTTTGCACTCACTCAGTTGCTTTTTCGTTTCAATGTTTATTATTTCCTCTTGCCTTGGCTGGTATCAGAATCAGAATTACTTTATTAATCCCTTGCGGGAAATTCCTTTGTTGCAGTGCTCTCGTTACAGAAAAGATGAATAAGAATAAGATGGGGAAAAAAATTAAAAATCTCAATATGTACAAAAATACAATAAACAATAAACAGTCTTTACAATGCTACTCAGTAGCTAATTATTATTGTTATTGCACATGGTGAAGTAATGTCAGACGTACTAAACACACTCTGGATATATTAAGGGTCTGAGTAAAGACCCAGATGCAGCGTGGGCTACATGTGACATAATCGGTTGATCTATTTTCTCTTTCTTCTTGAAAGGGAGCTGCTCGGATGTTGTTGGACTCAGAGCAACACCCTGGGCAGCTTAAGGACAATGTGTGTTCACCAGGGGGCGCCACCATCCACGCGCTTCATGTCATGGAGAGTGGTGGCTTCCGAAGCCTCCTCATAAATGCCGTGGAGGCCTCTTGTGTAAGGACTAGGTAGGTTAAATGGAGTGTGAAACAAACAAACAAGTATCTATTTCCACTGGTACACAGTAGAATCATAATAGCTGATTATGGTCAATAGGTTATTTTTCATCAAGTATATAATTGAGACAGCAGGTGGAGCTAAATGCAAATCATTTTGCAGGGAGAGGTTCATCCATATTTGGTTTACAACTTACCTACTTGTGAAATTATTAATAGCCAGCTATTTGTGTTGTGATGAATATATATGACGCATACCATGCTGTAAATGTCTCTTGATAGAGAACTTCAGTTTTTGGCTGACCAGGAGAAGATATCCTCAGCCGCCATTAAGAAGACAACTCTGGACAAAGTGCTTCAGCAGCCGGGAGTCAATGCAGACGCTGTCGGAGTCAGATCTCATGGGATCAGTATCTTTAACAGCAGTAACCCGAGGGTCAAGAAGGACTGACCTTCGCTCTTCAATGTAATTGGTCGCATCACTGGGAGTTGCTGTCAGTGGGACATGCTGTCAGTAAACCACTACTGGCAGTTAATGTTGAGGAAAAAACGCATAGGATAACCGAGTGGTGTAAATGAAAAGTAAACTGTAAAAATGTCTTGTTATATTTGGGATGAGAAGAGGCTGAAAGAAAAAAATAATATCTGAACTGTCATTGGTCTTTGAAATGATAAATCTTTTATATCAACAGATGTTTTTTATATGCAAATTTATAGCTGACACGATGAGTAATTGCCTTAACAAGGAAAATAATCAGCAGGTCAGGTGTGAATTAATTAAAAAAAAAATTAAGGATCCATAACTCTGCCAATAAAAGATCTAAATTGTATCTGGGAAACATTTCCTCTTTCAGAACAGACTCCGCTCATATGGTGACAACATATGGATCTATAACTGACCCTCTGCGATACCCAAATTTCTTTTCTTTTAGGCTTTTAAAGCATTTGCATGTTAAATAAATTGTGCTTAAATTCAAGCATAACTCCTCAGATGATCCTCAGCCATTTTGTTCATTTTTGTCATGTTATTTTGTGCCCTTGCCAGTTGGTGGGAAAGCAATAAAGATATTGTTGGCAGGCAGTTATTTTGTTTTCAAGTCTTTATGTGTTGGCCTACTGAAGGTCATGTACAGTCGTTTCACTGCTCCTGAAAAAATGGAAATCAAGATAGTTATGTTGGTATGGATTCCTAAAATCTCGTTTTTAAACCCATAAACTTTCCACAGGGCTTGTTTTGTTAAAACATAATCATTAATTGCTTTAAAATTCTCCATTTTAGCGATTTATTTACTTTAATGTGCATTTACATTATTTATATAGAGGGTTGGATAGTGACAAATCACATGAAATGGGGATGATATGATAAAAATATCAGTAACTAGGGTGAGGCCCGATTACAGTTGAAAGAAATGTAGTTAATGTGGAATTACAACTATAATTTATGTCTTTCATTTTTTCAATTAATTTCAATTTATATAGCGCCAAATACAACAATCGTTCATTCATGGTATTTCCCCCCAAGTTCTTTAAAACGTCATCTAAGAAAATATGGAAAGAAACTGCACTATATACCTGTAATGTGTATAGGAGCATGTTTCGAAAGGGGGCCCTTTGTTTCAGCATTACTTTAAACAAAATATGTTCTACATACCAGGAACTTTACATGAGCAGTTTTCCTAAGGGTGACTATAAATATCTTGCTGTTATTCAGTTTTATATATAATTTTCTACTGACAAAAGAATAAAATGGAAGTATAATATCTTGCTGTTTTTGTGAGGGAAACTGCAGCCAGGCGGAGACCAACTGTTTAACCTGAATATGTGATTTATGACTGTGTTATTTGTGAACTATTTTATGTCTTCAATTTCAAAGTGACATGATTCCGACCAAATAACTTTGTTTCAATCCAACGAGTTTTTGATATAGATTTATTTTAGGTGTAGATATAGTGTGACTTGTAGTCAGTGATCATTTGCATTCGAAAGCGTTCTGATCCAACCCCGGCTATTCAAATACAGAAAATACCAACAGTGGGGTTTTCATGTTAATTAAGAGTATAGAAACTATACAACGACACACACACACACACATATATATAAATATATATATATATATTTTTAATGTTTGCGTTTCTTATGAGGAAAGGTGATCTTTCATGAATGAAGACACGTGACCAAACACGATGACGTCTGGCTTCGATACAAGAAAGGAATCAACAAGGAGAGCAAGAGCTGGTATCTGGAAATCGCTTTTGTCTGAGAAACCGAAATTCAGATGTGCCTCTAATGTTCGGCCACCTGCCCGGGGGGTTAAGAAGAGGAGTTTGGCAGCTTTGACTTCCGAGAGCGTCATTTTTTTAAAAGTCAGGTGGGTCTGGAAAGCAAACAGAGGCGGTGTTGTTATGCTGAGTGTGCATGCCTTCGCCTCGTCGCTGACAAGCGGTTAGCTTAATAGGTTAGCATAGCTAGCTCGTCAAGTTAGCTTGATTGATACAAGAAAGGGATTTCAAACTAATGTGTCCGCTTTACTCAGGCGGTTCAATACACAATATTCTTTCAACTAAGGGGCTTATTTTGAAAGTTTCAACTTGAAACGCTAGGTTCTGGTTAAGAGCTGACAAGACTGGGCTCCTAGAGTACTACGATGAGCTGGCGGCTAATCTTTTGTACACTCATGTGCTGTGAATAAAACATTCAGATTTTGGCTTGCATGCCGCGGGACTCGCCAGCCATTTCGCGCGTTCATGGTATTCCCCCCCCCCCCCCCGAGTTGGTAACGATTTGATGCCGTATTGCCTCCGTTCTAGAAGGCAGGCTGAGCACGGGGATTTCCTCATTTGCTTGTTTTGTAGGCGGGGAGTTGTTTGTCACTTTCACATGCGAGAGCTGTGAGGTTGGAGTGTCGTGGAATGTCAAAAGCGTGTAACCTGCGCGGGTCGCCTCTGCGATAATTAGTTTGTCTGGACGTCTCGTGTGCCGTTCACCGTGTCGCGGCGCTTCTCGGTGGTTTGTCAACTCATGCGCTTCTCCGCTGGTCAAACCTGCTGCTTCATCACCTCGTTGTGCAAAGGAGCAAGCGCGAGCCGAACCAGCGGTTTAGCGAGATCAGGTTGGTTGCAATATTCTCTCGTGACATTTCTTCGCAAAGACGAACGTGATTATTCATCCCGATGATCATGATGTTGATGTTTTTGTGCAGCTTCTGTGCGTGCTGGGGTTGAACATGCCAGGGAATCGCGTTCAAACAATCGTTTCGTTGCTGAATTGCTTCACCTGAAGTGACAATTCATTTAACCCCGAGTTAAATTGTAACAATGGCTGTGCCAAATCAAACCCAGCGTCCTTGGATCTATTGGAGCAGCCAAACACTTTACAGCAGCGCTGTTTTATTTCCAAAGCCGACGAGCAAGTAGCGATGTTTTTTTTATTTTTTATTATTATTTTATTTTTTATCATGCTGAATCATCACAATGATGCATTTAGACGTTCTCAGAATCCACCTCGAAATACGGCGCCACCGGACAAAGGTCTACTCGCTGGATGAGGGTCGATGTTTATCACCCAGCCGCCGTTATTATAGAGGGGGAGATGAATCGAAATGGTGCTCATTTCTTGGGCAAGTCGGTCCTCAAGCCATGAGCATCAAGTGATGACCATCATGCGTTTATCAATGGCCTCATCAAGATTCAGCTGAGAATGTACATTTTATTGCAGCGCTGTCATGATGCACATCAACAAGCAGCGTGCGAGCCCGCTTAGTCCAACTGCTTAGGTGTCAACAGCGACGTCAAAGCCATTAAAGAAATTGCACGATAAGCAGATATTATGCATGTGTTGTGATATATTTATATATATAAAAAAAAAATGGTCTCGCAATGAGTAGATTTTTAAATTGGGTCATGTGTAATTATGGCCACCTGATCTAGGCAGCAATTGAAGTACACGTTTAGTGAAATGTGACATGCTGAGAGTGCCTTTTGTTGTTTTTTTGCCGGACACTATGCTTAATGCCGCCTAGGAAGCCCGCTTCCTTATGACATAATTTAATGCAGTGTAACTCCTAATTTGTGTTATTTTGGGTCTGACAGCTGCTGTTGCTTCCCTGCCTGTGACATGATGAAATTTGCTGCCTATTAGGGTACACACTTATAGAGGGCGCAGGTAATGAATTATCCATGGAGAGTCTCTGTGCAATTTGAAAAGTCACCTTGGAAACTGTTGAGCCACATATAGGCAAGGCTAAACAGAGAGAAGTTACCCGTTCTTGCTCAGATATCCAACTTATTTCATCATCTCTGTTCATGCGAGCAAGGCATTGAAGTGTGTTTAGCAGACAGGGCAGCCCTACATCAAAAGCTCGGCTTTGCAATAAAGCATAATGCCCATCTCTGCCTTTCTCGGCAGGTAACAAGGAAAGATGATGGTCCATATGATTGGCTGATGATGCTGGCAGTGATGTGTAGATGGAAGCAGGGGATGGCGGAGATCAGCTCTCAGATTGATCCCCTCTTTCATCGAGGTAGCGAAGATAAAATAAAGCTGGACGCTGTGGAGGTGAACCGAGTGCACACCTCGTACCCAGTGGCGTTTCTCAGAATGGGCAGGCGGCGGAGGTTGGAAGAGGATATGTGAGGTTGATGAAACACGAGGCAAGACTTCACACTGCATAGAGTACAGTCTGGCCACAAACACCTTTGCATGGCCAATACAGCTGTGTCTTGGGAGTAGTTGCGCCTATTCGGGACAATTAATAGCCTTCAGAAAAGAACATGAATGTGGGATTTGTGCACAAAAGTGCTTCTTTAGCTGAACGGGGAAATAGAAATGCCTGGAAGGATGGAGGAAGGAAGGAAGGAAGAAAAAAAGATCAATACTTTCTTTTTTCACCCCCTTTTTGCAATAGTTGGGAGAATGTTGGTGATGAAACCTCTTGCAAGTGTTGTGCGGTTTATGATTGCTTAGCATTGCGATATGTCCGCTCCACTTCTCAAAGTATTACTTTCATCCAGACTGAGTCGCAAGTGTGTTTGATGAATTTCTTGGAACTTGAGTTCGACACGGCATGTTCATTAGTGCTCTGTTTATTCATCATTTAGGATAGTCAATATAAGACCCACGTTGGTAAGTATGGCTTTCTGCTGGCTGCTCTTTTTCATGTAACCTACTTTTATCTTGGCTAATGTCTGCGCGGGACAGGTCGGTGTTGGTCTGTCTTTAGGAGAAAGCGATCAAGGCAACTACTACAACTGTGTAAGAAACAAAGTCGAAATGAAACTAGTGAATCACTCAGGATTTGTCTCCTTACATTATTTTTTTTTAGCAGTTTTAGGAGCCACGATTTAGTCGGAGATAGTAGGAGCTTGTGTGTACAACCAACATTGTGAGGGAGCTCAGACTGAATCATAGTGACTTTAGCTAGTATTGACTGAGTTAACAGATATTTTTTGCAAATGCTTGTGGATCTCTGCGTATGACCAAACGGTTAAATGGCAAAAGTGAAGTAGCTGATGCTTTTATCAATTTTTAATCGTCGTCTCTGGACAATCACGTGAGTGTGAGTATTTCTATTAATAACACAGTTATTAATAGAAATTGGCATCTCTTTTTATTTTCAGGTAATAACACTTTGGCTTGAATCTGTTTGAATCAAGGCTCTCCACAGGAAAAATCACAGCGACACATTTGTTGTCTTGTCTTTTTTTTTTTTTGGAGCCTCTGAGCTCTCATCACAGAGGGGTGTTCCAACTGAAAAGAGTCCACAAAGTTGTGTGGTCTATCTATGTATAACAACTGCTCTGTTTAGCATGTGAGCTGCAAAG
Source organism: Odontesthes bonariensis (assembly GCF_027942865.1). NCBI lineage: Eukaryota > Metazoa > Chordata > Actinopteri > Atheriniformes > Atherinopsidae > Odontesthes > Odontesthes bonariensis. The sequence continues at coordinate 14,607,609 of NC_134526.1, forward strand.
GCTGCATTGTTAGGTCATTGCAATATGCATTTAAAATGAAGGCAAGCTCTAGTAAAACTCCTAGGTATTTTGCCAGTGTGTGGGTTGCCTGTAACCCTTACTTCCTCTGCCAGTGCAAGGTTGGAGTATCAAGAGCTATTCTCTTCTTGTTTAATCAAGTCCTGCAGGCAGATACTGTGGAAGGCCAGTTGATTCTCCTCACCTTCTGTTTGTACTAACAGAGCATCTATGAGAGTAGAGAGCAGCTACTGAGCATGGGAGTAGATTCTCCAAGTATCGAAACATCATTTACTGCAAACTAGTCCTTTTAAATCAGCCTCACATAATCAGAAAATACGAAGGCCCTCAAGGGTGGTGATTCATGTTTGCACTATAAAAGACATGGACTGGTTGCAGAATGCAGGCATAAATGCGCCACGTGATGTTCTACAGTTTTCTTGTTTTTTTCTTTTCTTTTTTTCATTTTTACTGTGTAAAGTTGCGGAATTTGTGTTTGTCTCTCGCTTATCTTTCTTCAGGTTTCGATTGCCTTATTTTAACAAACAACTAAAGTAAATTTGAAATTGGCATATGTTTTTGAACTCCGAGGAGAGAATAACCACATATGTGAGATGAGAAATATTCCCTCAGTGCCTTATTTACCCATATATGTTGATTATGAAAAGCTTTCATTGTAATGTCAATTGTGCCTTTATTTTTCTTTTTATTGATAGTATAAAGGTGTTTATATGTCTTGAAAATGATGATGTACAAATTAAATACCTGAAAGAGAGAAACATGTATACAACATAAATATAATACATACAATGTAATTTATATATAGACCATTTAAATAAAAATACAACATTCATTCTTGTCCCACTTCATGCATTTCTTTGTAAACATAGAAACATGGCTACCAAAGCCATTGGCTCAAATTTGAGCAGTTAATAAGTTGAGACTAAATTGTTCCAACTTTCAACACGAATAAATTCCATTTTTAAAACTTCCAAAGAAATAGTCCCTAAATCCTTGGATTAAAATGATTCCCGTATGTTGTCTGAGCCTTTTCTCTACTTTGCTGTATTTTATATCCATATTGATTACTGTTTTCTTTTTTTTTTTTCTTTTTTTTTAAGTAGTACATTGGCCTGTTGCAACAATGACATAATAATGTGATCATGATTATTTGCGAAACTTGTCGTCGCTTTCCACTTTCCACAAGCGTCTTTAGTCACCCGGGTGAAAGTGACGGAAAGGTCGTCTTTCTGTTCCGCTTTCAAACGTTCGACAGAGCTGACTGACCGACAGCTGAGACTATGGCCACAAACGGCTCCTCATTAAGGCGCATCCATCACTTCTCATGTTTGACTGGCTGCATTTTTGTGAACATCTATTGACGTAAGCGTCACGTACGTCGTTCTAAAATCACATTTTGGTCCGTAATCCGAATGAAAAGAGGAGCTCGGTAACTTGATTAGTTGGCAGTTTATGAAACTTGAACCAGTAACACTATCAAATGGTGTTATTTGACAGATGGTGAAATGTGGTATTTAGCCAGCGGTGTATTTCATCGATGGGCTTTGTATAAGGCGGTGATTATTTATGTCATATCTGCCGTGTGCAAATTTCTTTTTTTGTGTACAAAACCTAAAATGCAATATTTATACATTACGTTGAGTATTATTAAATTATCATGAGACTTGTATTGTTATGGTGGCATGAAAATGAACAATAGATGCAATTTTCTGAATTGCAGGTAGTCGTGAACAATAATTGATTGTTGTGACAGCCCTAGCCATCTTCCAGATCTGTCAGCAGCACGTGTGGGATGATGTACAGACTTTTGCGAACAGCTGAATAACCCTTCATCGCACGGGTCAGTTCTCTTTAAAGACGGGCATAAAATTTGGGGTAGTTTGCTGTTTCAGTCGTGCAAAGAACTTCCACCGGTCCAAAATACTGGCTTAGTATTTCCCCCTCTACTACAAGCGTATCACATTTCTCTCTAAAAGCTGCTGAATGATTTCTCCTCTCCCTCTCTTTGTCACTCTTATTTCACGCTCTGAATACTTAGTAGTTAATAGCTTCCCTCCCCTCTTCTCATCGTACCTCTCTTTTACACAGACACCACTCGCACAGTGTTTTCCCCATCCACAAGTTTACACCACTCATGCCATATCTCTTCCAGAGCTATTAGAGGAGTCTGATTTTTAATTTGCAGTTAAATGGCGCCCGACACATGGAGCTTGCTTGATAATTGACTTTGCTCAGCTGACAGGAGAAATGATTAGATCTGAGTATCGGGGCGATCTTTTTCAAATCTGAATTAGAAGGGAGGGACTAAAAGTAGAGGCTCTGATCAAGCAAAACAATTGATGGGAACGGCTGTTTTTGGCATGCAGGCTGAAAGTGTTGGCTGATAGTGCTGAAATTACAAGCGGACAAGACAATCATGAGAAAGAGCTTCTTTCATGTTTAATGCACTTTTCTAATGTGCTTTTAAACATAAATGTGGTTATTATCGTTCAATTTCCTCCTTTAAAAGTGCCTGATGATTGAGATGCTACAAACCTCATTTATTATTGATAAGGCAAACTGAACAACTGATCAAAGTGACTTAATATCTTAGCACTACCTACTTAATCATATGGGCTTTGCAAAGAAGAGTGGTGCTTAATGTTAATGTATGGTCTTCCATACATTTGGGCCACAGGTGTTGTGTCTCAGCTGGTGATGGCAGAGGAAAGACATTCAAATAAGCCATATGTGTAAAAGTAGCCACATCATGTGGCTTCCGCGGAGTGTGTTAGTTGTTATTCAGCTGCTATTTTCACTGAACCGAGTTGCTATTGTTGGATGCTGCATGTGTTTTCCTGAAAACAGTCTTTCATCAGCATGCACCTCTGCTGTCGAGTTTTATTCACTTCATTAGCAGGCTGCCAGTGCAAAGTGCTCAAAAGCTCCTTTTCAAGGATTGATCATGACAATTTATATTTGTATTTGCTTCAGCGATTTTAGTAATCTCTCTCTCTATGTGGATACCTTTGTGTGTGTGTGCTTGTGTGTATGATGAGTGAGGTGATCCGCAACCCACTGCCCTGTCTCAGCAAACCGTATATCCTTTTAGTCCTTCTCAGCCATGTTTAGTATTCAGAAAGCAGGCGCTGTCGTAATCTGGATTCTGAGGCAGGTTGCTGGGGTTTTTGTTTGCTCTTATGGTCCTGATAATCTTGTTACACTGCTGTCAAGTGGAGCTGGCCCTCCCTGCAGCCCTGAACCACCATGTGTGCCATCTCCACTACCAGAAATACACCCCTCCCCACCCCCACCAGCCTGCCGCCATTTTGCGACAGTTGTTGATGGAAGAGCCTTGGATGTATCCTTGAAGAATCACCTCCTGAGCATCTTTATTCAGCCTCCCACCCCCGCGCCGTCTCCCACCCCCACCTTAGGCAGCAAACGACAGATATAAATATTCATCATAGGGATGCAGTGTGTGGAAGCTGTAGCTTTGGTTCCCCCTCAACAAAGAGACCCCTAACTAATGGTGTCCATCCCTGGAATCCCCCTGGTAAGATCCTATGGAGGGGAGATCATTAAAGCATGCCACATGCTCAGAAACAGGCCTATCATGTCACATCAGCATTTGTTGCACCAGATTTATTTCCCAGGTATTTATTCATCATTATTCTTCTTGAGTATTAATCTGAGCGTCCCCTCTGTAGATTTAGACGAACGAAGACAGCTTTGATGGCTGCCCAAGTTGCTCTTGTTTTGTTAGCTCAACTTGACAACTTCTTAATTGGCACCTTGGTTTCGGTCCTTGCTGAAATCAGTGCATTTTATTTTTTATTTTTTCCAGCTTCTCCTGTTCTACTCAAGCTCCTCTAAATGTGTTGACCATGCATTTTACACAAGGCTTTTTCCTCTCTCCTGTTCCTATCATCTCAGCCTCTCTTTCCCTCCCTCTCTTCTTCTCTGTCTCCTGCCATTACCTTTCTCTGGGTGACCACACTCAGCATTTTCTATTTCCTGTGGGTGTGATGTCTCTCCTCCACAAGCAATCAGCTCTGATTTGTCAGCGTTCTTCCAGGCGATTCATAAAAATTCAGCAAGCATCTACAAAAGACGTCTGTGTCCCCGCACTTTGGCTCTACCTTCAGTGCCCCTGTGCTCCAAGCTGCAGCTTTCACCTGCTGTTCCTTTGGCTAGACAATAATTAACCAGAGGTAATATACACTAGCATTTGATCAAATTCTATGCCATCCTGTCACAATCAAAGCACTCACTGCAGCACCTCTGACATCACCATGACATTGCTTATGGAAGGTTTTAGGTGTGTTTTCCTTTCTTTGCCTCCGTTTCTATTTGTGTGCATGCTTCTTTGTGTCTGTGAGGAATGACATGCCCGGTAGTGGAAGGGAGCAGCTGTGCGTTGGACCTTGTCTGTGTTGTTCTGCCATGCCCTGTCATTGGTAGCCGTCTGTTGGCAGTAGCCTGTGCTGGAGGCTTGCAGCCTGGGCGAAATCTTTCCTCGGTGTCATATGGTGAGCTCTCACCATGCCAAGCCATGCCTACTATGTTATCCTCCAGAGCTGTGTGACAGAACCCGCCTCCTCAAACAATAATATGTGCCATTTCTTTGCATTATCAAGATTCCAACTGCTTTTTGAACAGTGTTGGGTCCAGGCTGCCAAAAGGAAAATGATACGCTTAATATAGAATTGGGGAGATGCAAAGATTTTTTGTCTTTCTTTTTTTTTTTTTTTTTTTTTTAAATTCTAACTCTTATCCCAGTAGCTATTAGTGTAGTACTTTCCTGTCTATTTGTCCATTATCTTTGCATCATCAGGCAGACCATTATCCCATTATGCTTTGCATCTGTGGTCCAAATAATGACTGGAAATGAGTCACCACATAGGCCTGTGAAAGGTAGGTGTTACTATCAGACAGATATTCATAGCCAGCCCATCAGGGATGAAAGTATCTCATCTAAAAAGTCCTCAGTAGAATGTGAAAGTTTTTTTTATTTTTATTGTTTCCCTACATAGTCATCTTCTGCAGAGAAACATGGTTGCTGCATGAGGAGCCAGAGGATTTTTTGAAGTAAAAGCATCAAGAACTCCAGTCACAATCTGACCTCATGTTATGTCCCCAGCTTGTTTGATTGTGCCGTATTTAGGTCATTTTTAACAAGCGTCTGTCTCTCCCACTTTGGCTCAGGTGACCGGCCCACCTGTAGCACCCTTTTGTTGCCATGGAAATATCCTGGCCATCTTAGTGCACTTCATAGTTACGACTCATCTGGTTTTTTTTTTCCTTCCGTTACTGAGCTCTTTCTGCACACCGCACACGACTAGCTTAATGTGCACCGAGGCTAGAAACACATGCTCTGTCAGGAGTTCCTTGTAGTGGTTCTTTTGATTCTATTTTTGTTTAAGGGGGGGATGCCTTTGTTTCCTGTTTTGATGTTTAAAAAAGTTGTAAGTGCCTGTGTGTGTTTGTTTATATGCTCGGTAGTAACACACTGTGCTGGCTGTGCAAATCAGCTTACCGAGGCAATGTGCTGGCTAGGCTGACTGTGGTGGGTGCCTGTGTCGCTGACACAGCATCTACCGTGTGTGGTGTAAAGCACCCAGGGCCACAACTGTGTGTGTGTGTGTGTGTGTGTGTGTGTGTGTGTGTGTACTTATCCTGTGACAGAGCTCACACTGTAGAAAGCACCTGATCTGTCTTAACACCCATAGGTTAGATTTCTTGCCTGCACAGCTTCTCTTGGTGTTCCCCCAGTACTGGTTTGATAGAATAAACTGCAGTGCAGCCCTGTTATTCTGGATGGTACTTTGTCTCTGCATCAGTTGCAATATATCCCCTTTTTTTTTTATTCATGAGATTATATCAGAGCCTGGGCCAAGAAAAGTGCCACCGTGTAGAGTGGCTGCCCTGTATCCCTTTAATGAGCGTATTTTAGCTGAGCGTGGATGTACATGAGAAAGACTTCCCCTTAAGTTCTGTTTTCCAAGAAATTTCCAATTGCTTCCAGCCAATTAGATACCGTTCTCCTTGTGACTACCCACAATACTGTTTGTACACAGCATTCAAGAGAGAGACCTTTCATGCACTTTTGCCTCATTGTATTTCCTTTCCCCCTTCAGCCTAACCTATGCAGGAGTGCAAATCATTGAAGTTTTTGCTGTGGTAGGTGCAGCAAAAGTCCATGTATCAATTGTTCGAAAAACTTAGTTTCACTTCAAAGACTGAAGTCCTTGACCTACTTTTATCCTTGGGATGTAGTCCTGCTGGAGCTTCTTTTTGAGAAATAGTTTAATTAGCCTTTTCTCATGCTGTTGTTTATGACTTCTCATTTCACAGAACAACTAGCAGTACAGGTGGACGCAGCTCTCGTGGCATGACTACCACAAACAAGGGAAACAAGGCCTTAAAGGTAAAAAGCTTTCATGGCATTCACCAAAGCAGTGGCACCTTTAATATACAAATGTCAGTAAAAAGACCAGCACTAACTAGTTCTGCATCTGCAGGTGAAGCGGGAGCCTGGGGAAAATGGCACCAGCCTAACAGATGATGAGCTGGTGACCATGTCAGTGCGGGAATTGAACCAGCATTTACGAGGGCTGACGAAAGAAGAAATCCTACAGCTGAAACAGCGGCGGCGCACCCTGAAAAACCGCGGCTACGCCGCAAGCTGCCGAGTCAAGCGCGTCACCCAGAAAGAGGAGCTGGAAAAGCAAAAGGCTCAGCTGCAGCAGGAAGTGGACAAGCTGGCCACGGAGAACGCCAGCATGAAGGTGGAGCTGGACGCTCTGCGTTCAAAGTACGAGGCCCTCCAAAGCTTTGCCAGGACTGTGGCACGCAATCCTGTCACCTCAACAAGGGGACCTATGGCCTCTGTGATAGGGCCCCTCATCCCTGGTAAAGTAGGTGCCACCAGCGTCATCACCATCGTCAAATCCAAAACGGAGGCTAGGTCGTAGTAGCAGTGGGCACGAGGAAGATTTTCAAGGCTTAACTTGTCAGTGCATTCTAACATGGCACAGGATGTCTTGTGTAAGTTCTCGGTTTTACTTTGGCACTAACACAAACAGTATGCTTCCCAATTCACCCCTAATTATATGAATCAGCAGTCTGTGCTTGTTAGTAACCCAGGTCTATGTGGTTGTGCTAGGGTAGTAACTAATTAGTCTCAAATTCAGACTGTTATTATCTGATTGCTTTTGAAAAATAGTGGATGTAATGTGCTTACCTCCTTAAGACTGAGCTGTTAAGTCTTCTTTTTCCTTTCTGTCCAAAGAATTGGCATTTGAAGAATATCAGACGTGTACAACCAGTGAAACGATTACTCGTAGGTGCCATTCCTCTCCTTTACACAGACTGGAGGATGAGCAAACGAACATCTAACCACATGAAGCCCATTGCTTGTTATTCTGCACTGACTTCAATAAGAAGTAATGACAAATGGTCACACCATTGGTCTTAATGCTCCAAGTCTTCAAAACAACCTGACTAATCCAAAACTGGTGAATGAGTCTAATTTCTGATACTGTTTTTTTTTTGTTTTGGTTTGTTGTCTGTCAAGAATATAGGCATGAAATAATGCTCCCAAACCTAGCATTCATTTTCTGTTTATGCATCCATGACAGGCTTCAGTGAAGTTGCCGTTGTCGACACGACTGGTAGATGCAATAATATATGTATGCACTGAAAACACAAAGAGATCTTTCATAGTTATGGTTCAATGAAAGCGATCAGCAGTTCTTAGAAGTGTTGTTCCAGAGCTGGGCACCATTCCAGTATGACAAGAATCTTCTACAATATCCGAAAACCTGAATGTTATCACAGTGATATCCTCATGTTTTGTGGGGACAGTGAAAACCACAGACAATTTGCTCATAGAGAAAATGTGTTGTTTCTCTTTAAAAAGATAAATACATATATATATATATATCTATATATATGTATAAAACAGCATTTTTTTTTTTTTTTTTGTAATTACTTGTCAACAGGGCCGTCATATATTTCCAAAAGAGAGTCTTTACACAAGCTTTACTGTTGTTAAAGTGTAGAAAACTTTGTCTAATGTTGAGTTCTTGGTTTTTATTACTAGGTAGATTAACTTCCATTGTTTATAGAAATACAGAAAAAGAAAATGGTCCCAAAAAAAAAAATTGTAAAAAAAAAAAAAAAAAAAAAATGAAACCCTGTGACATCTTTTTTGCAATTGTACCGAAAGTGGCTTACTATTGAAGTCTGATAGCTTTTTTTAGTGACTAGGCGCGTACAGTGGGGTAGCGCGTGATGTGACGTGTAAGTGACAAGTTGACAGTGTCGTTCACTGTATAGATGTCAATGCTGTGCTATTTAAAACAATTCTGTAGAGCTAAACTAGATGGTGTAAACAAGGTCAATTGTCTTTGTGCGTATTGGCATCTGTGATATCCTCCGCTTCCTTGGTGTTAGTTACAAATCATATTGTCATTAAGAGTTTACCACACGGAGCAGCGTAAGACAGAAATTGGTAAAATGGCATCAGAGGACATTCATTCTAAAGACTTCTGAGGCTCAAAGTGATGGGGAATAATGGTTGCGCCGCGATGTCTGATGCCTTTTAAATGCACCCTCCCTAACTTGAAATACAATGGCTTCACATCTGGGAAGAATTCAGTGTCATTCCAGCCTCTTACTTGATCTGATTAGATTGTAGGCCGCAGAAAGAATTACCCTTAAAATGCAGTTTGTCTGTGGATACGTTTCTTGACAAACCAATGTGTCGAGACTATAACTTAAATATTACGGAAGGGAACTTGACGGGAAACCACCATAAGGTACAGCGTCACTGCTGCAGGTTTCCCCACGGGTCTTCTGATTTAAAGCGGTAGGGTTCGGCTGACAGTTTGTATGTATGCACTAAGCTCCTGCTTGTTTTGCTCAGGACAAAACAGGCTGTGAAAAATGAACAAATCCTTTGAGATGAAAAACAAAGAAGCAGGGATGGCAGCTCTTTTTTTTTTTTTTTTTTTTCTTCTGTTGTGTTTTTTTTTTTTCTTCCTTATATTAAGCATGTCATTAAAGGGCTTCAATCCACACTCAGAAACAGCACGACCACGTAGAATTACAATCATGAACTGCTGCCAGCAGCGCTTCCTCTGTGCCAAGTGTTGTATCGCTTCCCCCGCTCCTCTAAAAGGAGTTTAACACTGAAGCAGTTGCACACCTCAAGGTGAAAGCGGTTGTGTAACGACATTAACGGAATGAACTTCATCCAGGTCTCACTCTCCTGCTGGTCGGAACGTCTTACAGTGTCGGGCGAGGTGTTAAATCTGCGGACGCTCTCAAAAGTTCGTCTCAGCAAAACTCCATGCCAGAGATCTGGGTGCTGATTATACTGTCTGTGCGCGAGTATCCTCACTTTATCAACATGCTTAGCTATCTGCAGTGGCTGGTTAACTGTGGGAAAATATATATGTGACTCTTGACATAGCCCAGTATTGATGTTGGCGTCCGTATTGCTGTGGCAGTCTTGTGGAGTGAATCTTTTTCGTGTCAAGTGTCTTTAAGGTGTTCGAGTGGCGCTGTTGACCAATCTTTGAATCTCGAGATGACGACCCTTTCTCACACATACCAGTGTATAGTATGTAGCTGCAGTAGGTATTAATGACCATTGTGAAAAAGTGACCCTTAATATGCAACTCAGTGGAAAGGTGTGAGAGAGTAGATGTAAGAGTAATCAATATTGTCAAAGTTGCTGGAGTCTGTTGTTTAATTGTTCTTGCTGGTATGTTGTTTTATTTATTTATTTATTTATTTTTTTAGTAAACTGTTTTTTGCTTCCATGAGTTGAAGAGCAATTGGCCCTCATTTTCTAGCATTTAAAGCGTAATAATTCAAAGGAACCACGAAACAAATGCACTCGAGCCTTACTCGGTTCCTCTGGTCTTAAATTAGCTGAGTTACAGATCCATGAATTGGATGTAGACTGTGACGGAAATATTCTTCTGTTATTTTGACGTTCTGCGCATAAAGTGAAGTGGATGCTACAAAAGATTCAGTCACAAGGGCCTCTTGCAATATTTTTCGGTTTCTATGGAATACCTGTGTGTGTGTGTGTGTGTGTGTGAGTGTGTTTGTACGAGTGAGGTTCCTCTGCTGCTACACCAGTCATTTATGCTCGTTGTTTGCTGTGGCATTGACCCCCAGCAGTTTTGTTCTCATTCTGTGTTGTGTGTATTTGAAACAGATTTTAAGACTGTAATTTGTTCTGCAGATTTAATTTGTATTTCGTTACTGCTTTTTTTTTTTTTTTTTTTTAAAAGAAGAAGAAGAATCCTGTTCGAGAGGATAAATAAAAGCACTTCTGTGGCAGTCGAGTAGAACAGCTCTCAAGACTTTTCTTTTTCAGTGGGAAATACGCTTTGTAAACAGTTTTTTCCTCTTACTCTGTGGAGTGGGTCTGTGTTTCAAAGTTATGGAAATCTGACTTAAGCGAGTAATCCGAAGTTAATAATCTGTTTTTGTTATTTTTCTGTATGGGTTGTAATAAAATATTGCAGTACTTTGTATGAAAACAGAATAGTTAATTGTAACTATTTATAAATTAAATTATTGTACTTTTTGCAATCTGTAGATAAGTACTATGTATTCATATACAGTAACAACTGTGGATTTAAATGTGATTCTCTGAGGTGTCTAAGTTATTGATGTATATATTGTATGTTTGTTGATACAGCTTACTTTATTTTCTATAAGAACAATAAAATGTTTTGGAAAATGAGCCTCGGCATCACTGCTGTCATTCGAGTCTTTTAAACACGGTGGAAATTGGGTTTTGTTATATTCTGTGGCGTCATTGACCCAGTTTGATACTTGTAAAAATAAACTGGCGGAGAAGGCTTTTTGCTGTCCAGGGTGGGTTTTAGAAGACAGCGATCATTTAGATGGCACAATTTCTTTTTCTGTGATCCAAAAAAAGCTATTGGGCGACCCACTTTGGCTAACCTCAGTGGACGTATTTTTGGCCCGACACGAGTAAAACATTAGAGTCATGAAGGATGTCTAGGTGTGCTTGTCCTAGATTAGGAGGAGTGGTGAGTTAGTCATCTCTGCTCCCTGTGGAGCTTCTACACCCCCCCCCCCCCCCCTCCTCCTCCTGTCTCAGTGCGCCTCATCAAACATCAGCCTCCTCAGCAGCGTTTCAACCCCAGCACATTCAGAACCCATCTCATGAGAAAACTCGCTCAGACAAAGAGACAGATGGCTGAAGACAAGCGACATCTTACCACTTCAACCTGCAGGGCAAGTCCAAACCGCAGAGCATCAGTGTGGTTGCAGTGATATTCTCGTAAACGCAGGAGGCCTCTACAGGTCTGTATGACCTGTGCCTTAAAACACGCTCTTCTCTCCTTGGATGCCTGCCCCAGACACCCACATGGCCTCTGAAGAGTTGATTAATTTGGTGGGTTGGGTTAAGGTGAGCTGGGGGGGGGGGGGGGGGGGGGGCTATCTAGGACAGCATTCTTCATCTTCACCCACTTCTGCAGCAGGTGCCTGCCCCAGTTCTCAGACCACAACCTGCTGTACAATTAATGTTGCCATCGCCATCAGCATGACTGATAATTTACAACACGTGCCCTGCCAAAACTTGACATGGGGGGCTATATTCTGCAAAATACCATCATAGCGCAGGATATGCCCTATCATTGATACATTTGGCCAATAGATTTGTTTTTGCTCGCATTGAAAATGATTTCGGTCGGTTAAGTCCGATGTGAGAAAAGTCTTGTTTTCATAATCTTTATGGTTTGCTAGAGGTGTTGCTACTCAATATTCTGAGAAAAGATGTCACGCAGATGAAGAGACCAGACAACAGAGCTGAGGATGTTTGAACTGCCGGGGAGTTACTGTGTGCCTGCTCAGCTATGTGGGCTTAGGTTTCCCTCTGCTGGCACTTTAGTGTAAGAACCACATATGATCCAACAGGGTTTTTCCACGAGATGACACCACATCCTTCCAACAGAAGGATTCCCCCAAAGAGACTTACCAAGGTAAAATTAGCCGTATTCAACCTGTTGTGTTGAAGTTAGAGTAATGCACTGTTGCTCCTCAACATGAATGTCAGTCAGCCGTTTAGAGGGGTGACCACTTGTAGTAGGATGTCCTACAGCTTGTTTGAGACTGCTTATTCATGTTGTAACTTACACATTTTAACTTTTAGAGTCTGACACGTGAAATTCTGCAGTTTCAATAGTTTGTATTTTTGCAAAAGAGAGATGTTAACTCTTTGTGTGAAGGCAGATTGTTCAGGAATTAACTATATTAAGAGGCATTCAATAGGTGAGTTACTGTCACACTTTTTTCTATTTCTTTTTTCCCCCCAATATTTCAACGATGTTGGTTGGTACAAAACACCCTGAAATGACCTAAAAGTGGAATGAATCCTGAATGATTTACTGTAGAATGTTTACTGATGTACACATTTATGTCATGGCTGGTTGAAACTGTCTGTGCTCTGGAATCATATTCTTTTGTAGGAAATGTCAGTTCAGATGGTATAAAGGTGATCAACGCTAATGTGCTCTGATGTGTGAGCTGGCTGTATTTTCCTCCCAATCATGCAAGAGAAATCCGTGTAGGATTGCAAAAAGCAGATAGAATAAACATTTATTGTTCTTATCTGTATTATGGTTGTAATTTGCCGCATTTAGTCGAATAAACTCTAAGTAAGCCTATCTTAATGATAATGACTTCTCTCACATGTCTGCCATTAAAGACAACTAATCAGGCATCTGAAGCCATGTATTGTCACGTGAGAGTGGAACGTCTGTGTTATGTAACAACGTGCCAGCTGCATTACGCACACAAGCTCCCAGTCATACGACTCGCTTCGCATCAAGCGAGAAACACTGAGCTGGGCTCTGACTTTTCAAAATAAATCCCATCTACGACTATGTGGAGGGTGCAGGTTTAAGGATGGTGCGCCCTTCCCTTGCGCGTCCTCTGCGCGTCTTGACTAACTTGACGCGCGACGTGCCCGTGCGTCCCTGCGTCGTTGCTGGAGGAGGAGGCGTTGGCGCATCGCATCGCATCGCTGCTGTGTCTTCTGCCGCCACCGCTGCCCCTGCCGCTGCTGACACAGTAACCCGCTGTCCGGCACCGAGACGGGACGCGCACCTGACACGGTGCGGCAAACACCTCACCCGACGCAAGTCGTGACGAAACCACTCTTTGCGAGTCGTGCTTTTGTTGGGACTCTTCTGCGGCTACATAATGATCAAGAACGGTCATCACCACCACCAAGTGAGCACAGCAGCCGGGAAAGACGCAGGGACGACCCCCGGCGCTGCAGCGTGCAGTCCCGAGAAGAGGAGGCGAAGAATCCGGGTTTGGTGCGATGGCTGGTGAGTTTGGCGTCTTCTCATCGGATTATTGGTTGTGTGATGAAAGTCCCACGGCACTGTCCCCGTCGTCTGCACTTTGCTCGTTTGAATGAGTGTGTAAGCCTGTCACCTGACACCGGCACAGGCCTGCTGCAGGTTGCAGGACGCTGCTTAATCCCCCATCAGTTCAGCACAGGCAAAACTTTTAACGGAATGTTCCGTAGCGTCTATCATCCAATGAGTGCTTTCATCATTTTACACAAAGACATCAACAAAATACCATCCATTTTCCAATCATGTCATCAGTTTACATTACACCACTTTTACCTTGCATTACATTTCTGGGCCATCACAGTAAAACACTATTACATAATAACATATGGGCAGGTTTGATGTTTCCTGCTGCTATTGATCACAATTCAGTGTAGTGAGGCTACTGATCACGATAAGTCGTGTGGTCAGGGTTCATGTTTATGGTGCTAATGATGAATGACGTTATATCAAAAAATGTCTGCAAAATGTCTTGGTTTTCCTCAGTTTGTTCAGGATTTAGTTCCAAGTACAAATGACGACCACAAGGTAAATACAAGTTAATAACTGTGTGTGTCATCATTGGTTTTCAAAGTAAAAATCACGTCAGAATTCTGCTTTATTTTCTGTGCTAAACTGAGCTGAGACCTGAGGGCCACTTTCATTCAGGCTTCAATGCAATGTTTTTGCAAACACTGTATAAGTTTTCTTTGCAAACATTTCTTATCCATCATTTGTCAAACATGCATCTATCTGTTAGGGTTTTCCTTCTATGTTCTTTTAAACAAAGAAACAAACAAAAAAAAAAAACTAAAAAACTCTGCATCTCTCCAGACTGTCAATTTAAATGACATATCTGTACTGAGGGAAATCCACCTCTCACCTGTTGACTGGACAGGCAGCAATGACTAACGCACGCTGTTCTTACTTTTCATTCAAAACAGCAGGTGCGAATAAAAATAAGTATTTTATAAGCTTTGTTTCAGTGCCATGGTTGGTTGCTGAATCTTCACATCCCTCCCAATAGGTCTTTTACCACCGTAATGTCACAGGATATTAGATAGTCACATTAGAGTCAAGCAAGATACTCACAAAGAGCCAGATGGAGGCTTTAATGTAATACTGGTGATGAATTAATGTGGACATGCAGGGTAGGGACGCAAAATTAGAGCCTATATTCACATCCAGTGGAGAAACAACAACAACGCGTGACAAAGCAGAAATGCAAAAAGAGTTTTGTTTTCTCGTCTCCTTTAGTTTAACGGGATAAGTCAAATTTAATAAATGATACTGCTAATATGGGATGTCATACAGCTTCATGTCAAAAGAGGCAAACTATCCCTTTAATGTCCAAAAACCATATATTTTGTACATAATGTTAATATTTGCGGTACAAATATTTGCAAACAAACAATTTATCTGAAAAGTGAACGAGAGTCCAAATTGAGCTCATTTATGTTGTAGAAGATAACATTTGGGCTTAAAGGGGATTTTATAAACACATTGTACTGTGTCAGAAATGCACATTGTTAGCCTGTTAGTCTTAGACTTAGGAAATTATGCAATTAGGCTAACGATATGTAACTTATGCCATGAGCTATCACGGTAATAAAAATGAATAAGCTGAGCAGGATTTCGTTGGTTGGTCTTGGCGGAGTCAACATAATAAAGCCGAGGTAGGAAAATACTCTACACTGTCATCCTACTCTTGCTTTTAGTGCTGAGTCGGCAGTGTGATCCTTCTGTCACCTCACATTTATACTTTGGTGAGAGTCCTCTGCAAAGCTGAGCTCCCCCAAAGCGGAGGAGATGTAGAATTACTCTCTGTCCCTGCCAGCCTAACCGAACAACGCATCACATGTTGGCTTGTATCAGGGTACTGCACCCGAAACACAAGAAACAATCAATATTTAGCCTTTAATCCTTACCTTAGCATGAAGAAAGTTTACTTTGAGAGGTTATGACTTCCCCAGTGTTCAGGCTCCTGCTTCCACCTGAAACCAGTGAATTTAACTGAATTAATTTACATTACACTCCATTAAACCTTCAAGGGAAGTTATGTTGTTATAGATTATTGATTAAAAAAGAGAAAAAGAAATTGAAAATATATTAAAATCATTGGAACAACTGGTTTGATGTTCAGCTGATTTGAGACATTTTTCAAGCTCCAACACTAAATGTTCACCAGTGTCTTCTTCTGTGTAAGGATTTTGGTCATGCTGCCAGATGTGTCAGTGACCAGAGGTCATTTGGGTTTTTGGAGTGTCAGTTGAATAAAGCCAGCTATATCAACATGTCACCATAAGCTATTCACTGGCATTTTTTAAGAAAGCCATTACCCAGTTCACTGAGAAACTGATCAGCAGATTCAGTAAGAGAGAGAAAACACCAAGCCTTGGTGGCTGCATGCTGCAGCAACAGCATAGATGATTTGAATTTTTGTGTATGAAGGCCAGGATTATGGGGGCTTTCTCTAGTAGAATTCCTGCCATTTATGTGTGGCTGCGTATCTTTGGTTTGATGGCATGTTGCGGAATATTTGGGATGCCGGAATATTAACCGGTGGGGTGAGCATGCAAAGAGAGCCAATGTCAACAGAACTCAGATCATTAACCCCTCTAACCCCTCTGGCCCACACCTGCTCAGGCTGCTGTAGCTCGCGCTATCCTGCCTGTCACTGAGCACATTGTTCTTTGAGTCCCTACGCTGGACATTAATAGGATGTACTGGCATGCTGCTTTGTCAGCAGTGTGAGAGGAAAATTCCAAGGAAAGAGCACAGTCACTTGGACATTTCTTTGCTTGCACAAAGGGACACTCAGTTCTTATTTGTCACCCTGAAGTGACGCGACAGGGTTTAAAGATCATTTGTCAGCGAAGCATCACCAAGAAAGGGTGTAAAGTCCACTTCAACTATCAGCTGAAGTTGTGTGTACAGACAAGACTGTAAACATGCTTTTCAAACCCTCAGTTAGCCAATGGTGAACTATTAATTCATTTTCGGCTTACTGTCCTTTAGACGTTGCGTGTATTGAGAGTTAAATGCAAAATTGTTCAACTCCTTGGTTGCTTTCTGCTGGCATTTCCATCACATGCCCATTTCATTCTATCACCGTGTTCACACACGTCTGCCTGTTTTTGCCCTTGAGAAGCTTACTTGCTGTTTTCAGTCTCTGCTAACAGGTCTCCCTAATTAATATTTCATCATCACACAGTGATACGCCCGTGATCCATGCCTGTTGAAAAATACAACAGGAACACAGTCGCTCATTGGGCATCTTTCTGGTATAAAACCCCCAAAGCAGCCTCCTGCTCTTATGTAACTCAGTCTGAGGCTCTGGGTTTTCACCTCTTTTCATTCACCTCCAAATGCTCCTCCCTGTTACATTCTTCTTGGCTTTCTCTGTCACCTAAGAAACTGCTCACATCGATCCCATTCAACCAGTTTGACAACACACAGACCATTTGTGGCTCATAAGCCCCTTGCCAAGAAGCCTCTTTCCTCTCAGAATAATGATGTGAAAGTGCATTTTAGTTGTATTCTATGTCTTTTAAATGGTATTTCAGTGCCCTAAACAGCTGCAGCTAAGGCTATTTGCAGCCAGGCTGTGTATAATGACACTGCAGCAAGGTGGAGATGCTGTTTGTCATTAGCATAGCCCAGGGCTGAAAACAACATGGGATTATGTTACCCTGTATATAATGTAGAAGTGGTAGCATTGTTTTCCTAATTTTTTTTTCTTCTGAGTGTGCTTCACTTGAGGAAGTGCAGTAGCTGCTGTTGCTAAATGGATAAGCACAAAGGAAATAGAAATATCAGTCTGATCTCAGCTGTTAGCAGTAGTGACTGTGAAAGGAGGCTAATGCCCATCTGTTCCCTGTTACTATGCTAGATTGCATCTGTTACAATCTCAGTCTCCTATCTGTGCTAATCTAATTATCACAGATGGTATCATAGCTGGGGAGATGAAGAGAGGGAGGGAAGAACACACCTAACCATTTACTTTTTATGTTCAGTCTTTTATCAGATATCTTACTGCTGAGATCAAATGTGCAGACCATATTGATGGGTTCACAACAGAGCACTGAGAATATCAAAGTATCATAGTTTTGCAAATTTTAACTTAAAAAAACAACAATAATGTTTGAATCGCTTTCAGGTTAGGTGGAGACTACTTTTTATTTACATTTGCTTTCATCAAAGGTTTGAAAAAGATTCCGAGTCAAGTCAAACTTAATTTCTATGACACATTTAAAAAATAACCACAGTTGACCAAAGTCACATACAAACTGAACAAATATAAATATAATCAACAATTAAATAGTAAATCATCCAATAAATTCTAAGAATAAAAATAAAGTAAACAGTGCTTGCATGATAAAAGCCAAGATCTGACGCTAAACCAGATCTAAAAGCCGATGGGAAAAAATAGATTTTGCACATTAGGAGCCACAACCGAACTGTCAGCTTTTCCTTTTAGCTTGGATCTAGATGATTCATAGACCTCAGTGCTCTGAATAGAGCGTAACGCTTGAAAAGTTCAGACAGGTAAGGTGGCGTCATGCCTTTGAGTCTCTTACAAGCGAGCAATCAAATTTTAAACTGGATCCTGTCACGGTCTGGAGAACAGGTGTCCTGTGATGGCACTGTTTCTTTCCAGTTAGAGGGCAGGGGCCTATACAAAAGTACAGAAGTGCTGACTGATAACACCAGCATACAAAGAATTACAATAATCTAAACTAGAGCTAATAAGAGCATGAATAACTCTCTCAAAGTCCAGTAAAAGGATGTGGGCCTTCATCTCATTGAGGAGCCTTAACTGAAAAGAGATCATCTTGATTACTGACTTATCTGTTTCTCAGATTTAAAGGCACAGTCAAAGATCATGCCAAGAGTCTTTGCAACTGGATGACAGTAAGAACGTAATGGGCCAGTGGCTCTGTCGTAACCATCTGTTATATCATAACGATCGCTCTTTTGTTGTTGCTGTGTTCAGGATGTGGAACAAGTTACCCCCCAACTCACGCGCCATTGTAGGCCTGGTAATTAAATCTGAACTTAAAACCTATTTACAACCCTGATTGTTAAAATCTTGTCTTTAAAGGGAAAACAAAGTGCAGGTAAAGTTACAACAAAAGTGGACTCACATGAATTTATAAGAGTTAAGAGAGTTAAAAAGAAAACAAGGCTTGTGGTAATTATCAGACACAAGGTTTGATAAAAACGGGGCTCTCTGGTACTTTCTGGTGTTTCTGGAAATATATATGGAAAGTTAAAGATGTTCCTTCTTCCACTTTCTTTCAACACGTCTACATCTGAGAGTGAGAGTTGCATCACCGAGCCACTGTCTGACACTGTCACTGGTTTAGAACATTTTATCCTAAAACGAGCCACCGAGTCCAATACGTCAGTATAAGTAGAACCCCTGAAAGCTGCAGAAAAGGGAGACGCTGTTAAAGAGTCAATTTTGCGCACACAGCACATGGCTTAACCTGAGAGCAAGGCAGCGTAACAGTGAATAAAACAGCATAAATCTTACTGACACATAACTCTAAAGCAAAGGACAGCATGAGGTCCAGTGTGCGTCCCTTTTAATGTGTGTCGGTCCGGCCACCGACTGCATGAGCTTAAGAGGATCCATGAGATCAAGAAATTCTTCCACCAAGGGTCAGGACTCACAAAAGACATGCATATTTTAATCACATGCTTCAAAAATTTCTAAGAAGATACTACATCCAGAATATACTACAAAGTTTCCAAATTTTATCACTGCGTTTCAAGAAAGAGCCAATTTTCCGCAGTGCTTCGTTTCATCAGCGGTTGTGCAACTGTGATGAACTGTATGTAAACTTTGTAAATGTTGTAAATGTAAACTCTTTCTACTCGTGTTTCTCCTTCACAGCTATGACATGGTGCATTATGGCCACTCAAACCAGCTGCGGCAGGCCAAAGCTATGGGAGATCACCTCATTGTTGGAGTACACACTGACAGTAAGGCTCCAGATACATGCTTGTTATGATAATGTGAAGATGGCAGTCATTCTGGCTGCAGTGCAGTATGGAGTGAGCAGATTTCCTGGTTTTCCTTCACCGAGTAAACTAAGTTCCGTCACCATAAGCCTCCCTCAAAGAGTGATAGAACCAGAGTTTCTCTGGTTTTCCTGCAACAGAGAATTCAACAAGATGCACGAAGGGCTTTAAATCGGGTTTCACATTAGGTTTTGGCTCTGTTTGGTCTGAACTGAGATTTTGCTCCCCCAGTAAGTGGTTTTCTGAAACCCTACAAGGAACTCTTATGGCATAGATTAATACTGGCTGTTTTCACATGGATCTTGATTCTCCAAAAATGCTCAGAGTACAATCAGGCTGTAAATCCATCCATCTAACCTTCATAACATCGTGAACGATCATCAAGTCGTGTGCAAATGTTGCTACCATTCAGCATTTCCCCACCAATCTTTACTGTGGACTTTTATCCATCGGCTCCTGGCATTTAGAGAAGGAAAGGACGCAAAGAAAACAAATAGCTCTCGGTGAGCTATAAAGGTCCTCTCACACACTCTCCCAGTTAAAGATTGCAGAAGAGGTGTGTTCTGCTTAACGAGAAAGAACATGAGAAACTCAAATATTGATCCAAGGACATGGTGTGGGTCTGTCTTGGCTGACTTTTACCAGGAAATACATCGACTGAATCTTATTGATAACACAACATACATCTTTGGTTAGTAAGCAGAAGCGCCTTCCACATTTAAAATGGAACTTGAATTTGATACATATTTTTTGGGCCTGTAAGTGTACATCTTTTTTTATCATTTTCTTTAGCATCTATATAAACAGTGAAGTCAGATTCTTGAATCAGATAAGATGGAAGAATTTGGGCGACTCATCTGTGCCTCAGCCTCTCATGGCACATTCAGGGATTCTGACATTGTGAAAAAGCAGAATGCCTGCGCAGTTTAGGGTATATATCCAGATATGTCAGCAATGTTTTGGTCTGTGGCTGTGTTTTACCCATTTATTTTTAATCTATACATCACTTCATTTCAGGTGAAATTGCAAAGCACAAGGGTCCGCCAGTCTTCACTCAGGCAGAGAGATACAAGATGGTGCGGGCCATCAAATGGGTGGATGAAGTCGTGGAAGGAGCTCCATATGTCACCACTCTCGAGACCCTCAACAAGTACAACTGCGACTTCTGTGTGCATGGAGGTACTGTATCACCACGCTGATTTATTTAGAAACACAAATGCATTAAAAGAAGTTAAAAAAAAAAGAAAATCTGATTGCATAAGATCACTGAGTGTGTCATGGTCTTTCAGACGATATAACACTCACTGTGGATGGGAAAGATACATATGAAGAGGTGAAGAAGTCAGGGCGCTACAGGTGAGCTTTCCCGTTCTAATATGCAGACGGTAATGCGAAGAGCCCAAGTGGGCTGCTTGCGTGTATTTCATTAGGTCACTTAACATTTGGTTGCAGGGAGTGTAAGAGGACGCAGGGAGTCTCAACCACAGACCTGGTTGGCAGGATGCTCCTGATGACCAAAGCACACCACAGCAACATCGTGAGTAAAACCGAATTCTCTAAGTTCGCCCTCAGCTCAGAGAACAAACCTAAGTTTTTCCTATCCTCTTTTCAGGACAGCTCAGACTATCAGCAGCACACAGACAACTTTGGAAAGGTAAAAATCTGACATTTTCCTCACAGTGCATGTAAAATCGTCAGCTTCTAGCAAAACCCGCCAGTGGCGTCTGTTCAGAACAAAATTCTCGGCTCTTTTGCTTCCTGTTCCTCAACTGTTTAGTCATTCAAGTAGGGAAAGTCCTGTTAGGGCCAGATGTCAGTCACCATTCAATAACTGCCTTTATTGTGGACCAATTTAGTTATGTAGGAGCCTTGCCAGTAAACAGTGAACTCCGCTTCTGTTCCTGGATGTGGAAAGTTGAGACTCAAAGAGTGATGGTGCTAATTTGGCGAGGGTTGAATGAATGTCTTCTGGATTTGTGGTACTGCTTTGAGTTAGCCACTGGGTGGCAGTGATGTCCCACGAAGATCCATTCTGGTCTGGGACGATGAATATACTGATGTGCATCTGTCTTCTTGCTGCTTCATTGAATTTATGCTCACGTTGTGTATTTCTTTATCGTGGGGTGTCACATTATAAGAAGGGTCACAGTCCTTGGACAGGAGTGTCTCAGTTCCTGCAGACCTCTCAGAAGATCATTCAGTTCGCCTCTGGCCAGGAGCCTCAACCTGGAGACACAATCATCTATGTGGCAGGAGCCTTTGACCTTTTCCGTATCCTTTTTCAAATAAAACATTCTAAATTTATGAAAACACAACACTTTCCACCATGTCATTAAGTGTAGTTTCTGTTTATAATCGCAACAGTTTAGGCGTGATACAACAAAACCAAATAATATAAAAAGAAAGGAAAGAAAGAACAAATACACACATCCAAACGTAAAAGAACGTAACTTTTCACAAAATATGATTTTCGAGAACAGAACAGCCAAACAGAACACTCAACATTTGACAGAACACAAGAACTTATTCTCTTTCTGGCAAATTGCAACAACGTGAAAACAGCATTTATCGCCTTGGTTTGACATCAGAACAAGATGAACACAAAATCTGATAAGATCACCTGTCGGTGCTGTCAGAAAAGTTGCACAAAGAGCTATTCAGCAGGTGAAGGGAGATAAATGCCAACAGAGTGTGTTGGTTTAGTTCTATTTTCTCGTTTTGTGTTCTCTGAAATGTGTTTTCTCATTTGCACTTTCTGAAACATCTCTCTTCTCTGAAATGTTTCAAATCTTTTGTTCTCTGCTTTGTTGTCTTGTTTAGTTGTGTTTAGTTGTCACACAGATTTCACATCCGTGGGCCTCTGAACAATAGTGAGCATTTAAAATCCTGAGAGATGGTCATCTAGTATGAAATACGTTGTTGTCCTTGACGTGTCTCCTGTCAGACATTGGCCATGTGGACTTCCTGGAAGCAGCACACAAGCTCGCAGAAAGGCCATACATCATAGTGGGGCTGCACTTCGACCAGGTGAGGCTTTTATTACTCAGTCTGAAACCCCTTTGTGGCATGTTCACCTCCTCTGAGAGGATTGTTGGCTTTTTCTACATGTTTATTTGTTTTCCATTTTTTTTTTTCAGGAGGTGAATCGTTACAAAGGGAAAAACTACCCCATCATGAATGTCCACGAGAGAACGCTCAGCGTCCTGGCTTGTCGAGTGTGTTCCTCTTATTTAGCTTTGTCAGTCGACCCAGTGCATTGTAACCTCATTGTGGGTGTCTTTGTAGTCATATAAATAATTCCATGTGCTTTGTTTGTTTTTTCTTTTTACAGTACGTATCAGAAGTGGTGATTGGTGCACCATTTGCAGTGACAAAAGATTTGCTGGACCATTTAAAAGTAAGCACAGGCAATACGATAACTTCTCACCACAGCGTGGAATCAGAATCAATCAGAATAGATGTTTTGATCTTTGTGTCTTCAGGTGGATCTAGTTTGCCATGGCAAGACTGAGATATACCCCGACAAGGATGGATCTGACCCATATGCTGTACGTCATGTTATACAGTCGTACTTTGGAAACACTACAGCGGTCTGCAGTGATCATTTGTTTGATAATTTCTTCTTCATACCCAGGAGCCGAGGAGAAAAGGAATCCTGCGTATGGTTGATAGTGGGAACAGCCTCACAACAGATGCAATTGTACAAAGGATAATAAAAAACAGGTCTGACATTATGATATATCCTCTGGCATTTTCAGTATGTTTAAGGAAACAAAGCTGGATAAAGTTAACTTGCAGCACTAATAAGTTATATAATAGCTGTTAATAAAATTTGCTTGTATTGATTGTTTTCACCTACCTTTGCTGAATTTAGGTTGCTATTTGAGGCAAGGAACCAGAAGAAAGAGGCCAAAGAGATTGCTGTAATCCAGGCCATGAAGCGGCAAGAGGAGGAAAAGACTAAAGAGAGAGCCCAAGCTGTGCTGTAGGCCCACCAACTGTGGATTCAACTTAACACTGACAAGCTCAATTTACATAAACCATGCAGTAAAATCAGCTCTTTTTTAAAGTGTAACAACACCTTCTACACATGATCCTGGCTAAAAACAGTAGCCTGCAGTGAAACAGTGGTGCTCTGCTGCAGGATTGCCAGGTGTACTATATATGTGTATAATGAGATAAAAGATAAGATGATGATGATGATGGGAAGATGTCACTATATCTTCAAATGTCTATTTTACGTGTTTGGATATTTTGAATTCCTGAAGTACCTTTTTTTGCCTTCAAAAGAAAGTTGAATCGTATCGTTGGCTTTTGGCACAAGAAGTGTGTGACCTTTATAGGCTGATCAGGCATTTAATTATAAAACAAGGAAATGATTTGATTGGTCATTTCTGTGGAGCTATTGCTGCTTTTTGCCCAGCAATGGGCTTAGCCTCACAACTTATCAATCTGTGTATATACTGTATGTATGTAAGTATTACTAAGTGATTGCAAGCTCTCTGTCCACTAGAGGGTCACGGGATGTTTTTCCCTGCTCCTCTGTTCTAACGTCAGTTAGAATTAAGACACTGTTGTACCTACGACTGACTCCTTTAGGACCTCACGTACTGTGCAACCAGATTCTGCTCCACTTTGCACTGCTCAGAAATCCCCAGAACTTTTCTGTTTTAATAATAGAGTTGTTTTTAACTCCAAAATGTACACTGTCATGGCATGAAGGTCTGGCCTTCTGAGTGCAATTGTTTTTTGTTTTTTTTAAACCAACACTCCTTCGATTTATGATAGCGTAGAGAAAACCACCGTTTTAACCTTTAGTTTTCATGGCATTAGGAGATAAACATGACAAATGCAAAATGTTGTTGGCTTGAACGTGAAGTAGACTGTCACTTGAGTCATGAATGATTTAACCTCTGTATATGAAATGGGAAAAAAAAAATTATATTTTTTGTAGAAGTATATTTTACTCACCTCCTCTCCACTGACTGCTGTGTAGATGGTCCCATATTTCAAAGCATAATAATGTCTCTCTGTTGAGTTAGAATGTATTTAGTGTGAGCTATGATCTCTATGTTATTGACAACTCTCAGTTGACATAATGTAGAAACTGATTGGATTAGAGTATACCATTGCTGATAATAGTAATATTCCGAAAAGCTATTCCGTGTCTTGTTTTCATTTTAACAGAAAAGGTGTGCCCAGATTTCCATGTCCTGTTTATTTCTGTTGAAACTGCACACTTTGGGATAAATGATAAAGCGACACTAGTTACATAACCCTTTATGTCAAGGCCATGTTTTGATAAGAAAAGATGATCCATTCTGAATTTTTGCAACATATGAGTCACACATTAGTTTTTTAAATGTCATGTCACCATAATGAGCTTATCATACAGACTGATTAAGTTCAGAGCAAAGTTCTGTAAGCTTTACATACACATACAGTCAGACAGTAGTACTCCCACGCTCCAATAACACATACACATGCTAACACATGTTCAATTTCCAAACCATCCCCTAAGTACACCTACAAGTTTCAATGTTGTATGGAGCCCATTACTCCCTAATCAATGCCCATTAATTATGCTGAAAGCACTTGTTCCTTTAATCCATTTCTTTGACCTGGTGAGTAAAGAAAATCTAAAAATCCTCACCTTTTCAAACCACCAGGATGCTTTTTCCATTCCTTGGTGGCCCTAAGTCAGGAAGTAGTATAAGTATGTTACAGTGACGATGCAGTCCATCACTTTAAAGGATTGTTTGTGGAAGTCTAATTGGTTGTAAACTTTTCTGATTGGCTTGAGAAGCGCATGAAGTTGTTATGAGAACATGTCATTGCATTCATATTCACTTTTGATGCTTCTTCGAGAAGTGAGTTTCTAAAATGTGTAAAAAAAAAAAATGGCTTTGCCATCTAATTATTCTGTTGTGCGTAGGCCTAAAGATCCATTTTTAGTAGTTTATTAGGCTAACTCGTTATTATGACATATCTGTGTAATCAGCAATGATGATTCAATTGAATCGAGACTGCAGTTATCTTTTCTAATATTTGATGACGTTACCAAATTGGTTTAATTGAAGTGGACGCTTATTTTGAAGGGAATTAATTGTCTGTTCCGGTGGGATTTTTTTATTTATTTTTATTTTGGAAGACATTGCTTGGCACACGTGCCACTAATTATGCTCATTTTCGCCTCCGTTTGTTTTTTTTCTTTGAGGAAAATTACACAAACAAACCAACTAAAAGCTTCCGTCGTTTTGCTGGCAGTTTCATCTGAGAATCAAACGAGACAACAGCGTGAGAAGCGCCAGCAGACAGATGTTTTGTTGCTTAAAAACGCTGCCACTCCCGCTGCAGGTACAACTCTTTTATCTGTTTGGGAACTTGGAAAAAAGTGTTGAAACGATAAAACACTTTCAGAATGAGCTGCTTCTTTTTGCATTTATTTTTATTGCTTTAACACGTTAAAGTTTCTAAATATGAAACACTAATACCAATTGTGTATTATATTTATACTTTGGTTGCAATTGGACTTATTTCTTGGCGATACTCCCAGATCACTGAGGTTTAAAGCAAGAGACTCTCACATCTCCTTTAGATCTGCATGGGACTGTGCCTTCATCAGGATATCAGAGAGGAGGATAAAAAGGCAAAAATGAGGAACGCTAAAATCGAAGAAGACCTCTGCGAGCATGCCCGGGCTGAGAGGAATGTGGTCAAAATCCTCATACTTGGTAAATTTGAAGCATTTTTGTTTTTTGTTTTTGTCCGCTTAGGCTTTGGCAGTTTTAATTGAAATAATTTCATTGGTTTGCGCCAGGAGCTGCAGAGAGTGGAAAGAGTACAGTGATCAAACAGATAAAGATACTCTACAGCCATGGCTTCTCCAGACAGGAGCTCATTAGTTTCAAGGTACTCGACGCTTTTGAAACGAGAACGCGAATAGAAACTAAAGGGTTTAAAAAACAACAACAACAACAACATCAAACCTGTTTTTCACTGTCAATGACTGCACATTCAATAAATAAGTCCTAATGTTCATCAAAGCCTGCAGTATTGGACAACCTCTTGACCTCTATGAAGATAGTTCTACAAGGAATGGGCATGCTGCGGATAAACCTTGCCAACAAGAAAAACAAGGTGAGTTACAGGTCTTTTTATAGTCGAGTCCTATTGCAACTCCTCTTTATCACAGTAGATGTCACTCTCAAGCTGTCCATTCCTCACCACGATCAGTATAGATGCCTGACCTTTATTGCCTAAATTACACCTCGTATTAACGGGCAGTTGAATAAGGGGAAAAATCTACCTGAATGCATGCAGATCGCTCTGTGAGATTGTGTCTGTCAGACAGGATTTGGAGGTGGTCAGGCTCCAACTCACATGCATCTAGGTCTTGTTTAAGTCAGCCAGCCCTGTCAGACTGAAATGCATGTTGAGATGGGATCCCATTTCTAATACCAGGAGGAAATCTTTATCATCCACATTACACATTGAGCTGCAGATCATAAATTGATACAAGGTGTTTATGTAAGCCTAAAAGTAGGAACAGCAGGAGAAAGAAATGACTATCTTCATGTAGCCCGATCTGCAGTGCATATCCGATAAAACGCTTACTTTATTTCTTATTTTTCCAAACAAGTCAGCAATGTAACGTTTTTATACTTTTCTTTCATGGTCAGAAACATGCCCGATCCATCCTGTCCTGCAGCCAGTGTTTGGGAGATGACTGGGAGCTGCTTCCTTTCGTGGCTCACGCTTTCTGTGCACTTTGGGCCGACCCAGGGGTGAGAGCCGCTACAGCCAGGGGTTGGGAGTTTAAGCTGAATGACTCTGCACTCTAGTGAGTACGCTGACCTTAAGTGATTTTAAGTTGCACAACGCCCCCAATTATGACTGACTGTGAAAATGTCAAGGGAAATTGCCCAGTAAGAAGAGTGTCGTCATCTCGTGTCAATACACGGCAACGGTAAAGGCAGCGCTGAGAATAACTCGCCTGCAGGAAATGATTTGCGTGACATTTGTGGAATGGAGGGCTTAATTGGGACATTAAAAAAGAAACTGTTTGCAGATATGCAGGAGGATGGAAATCAAGGTGGGGCAGATGAAACGAGCATGATAAAAGGGACAGGTTTGCTTGTTTAAGAGGTGAAAGGGCAGCGTGTGTGTGTGATGCTGTAGCTTGAGGAGACTAAAGGTGGATGTTTTGTGGATTCTTTGGGCCTGCTTCGCAAATATGTGCATAGATTATTAAAAATGGACATTTTTAGAATTAAGCTGGTTTGCCTACGTCGGTGTGTTGACCATTTTCATCTTTTATGTGAACAGAACTTGTTTTTTTTTTCCAGTCGCTGTCCTTCAGCCTCACAATTATGCCCTTTCAACAGGTAATTAAAAAGGGGGCAGCCTACATGAAATCCCACCTCACAACTCTGCGTAGGTTGTTGAGTATTTTGTTGAGTATCTGTCTTGCATCATCAGCTGAAGAGTGGAATACATTTTCATAAAGGCCATTATTGTTTTGCATTTGTGCAAAACAATATTATCAGGTGAAAATTTGAGGTTCCTGTGGACAAATGGCTAAATTTAATGATTAGCCACTACCGAAGAATTGTCCTTTTCAAGAAACACAAACGGACATGTACAGTGAGATGCAAAAGGTGTTCAAAAGTCTTGTTACTGTGACTAGCTGAAGATAAAAAATTGAGCTGATCTATAAAAAGGCTTTTTTTTTTTTTTTTTTTTTTTTTGTCTTTCAGTTGTTTTTGTCAGGATTTCCATCTGTTCCGTTTGCAAAAAAGGTCTTTTTATGTTGTTGTCTGTGTGATTTCAGAGTTGTCTTGCATTCTCTTTTGAGGTAAATTTCTCTTTCTCTCTAAGGTCATAAAACTTTGAGGACCATCGCAAATTGTTTGGTATTGGCCTCATCAAGCGATCTGTTGTGGGACTAGGAGTTTTTAGGATAATTATTCCTGATGCATGCTTTTATTTTTTATTTTTTTTGCAGATGTGTGTTAAAAAGGCAACAGTTAAAGTTGTTGAATTTATTCTTTCTTTTGCAGTCAAATAGGTGGTTGAACTTACCTTTTGTAGTATTTCACCTGATAAATTTTCTTGGTCTTCATGACTTGAACCTTACCAAAACAGATTCTTTGCTATCGTGTGAAAGTTTTTTTTTTTTTTTTTTTTTCCCCCATATTGTTGCCGTCAGTTATTTAAATTGTTACACAGCTGCTAAGAGGTACCCAAAGGGACTGATTTTTATGCCAATGTTCAAAGAACTGGAATACATCAGTCTATTATTGAATAGTCAGTCTATATTGTCTTGAAGATGTTCAGTGTTTCATCTTGCTTGAAAGTTGATGCACATGTTTAATCGGGTCTGAATGGGTTGAACATTTTTATTTTCATTTTTTTTAATCAGCAGTTAACAATAAAGTGTCATTATTATCATCACGCGTGTAGATTTTATGGCAGAGCAGATGCGTTGGATTCCATTAGATTTTTCCGCACACAGACGGGAAGTCATGTCATTAAAAACACTTGCACTAGTTAGTTTTTAGAATGGCTCATAATCACCAAGTCTGTGGTAAGCAGTGTGGTTTTAAAAAGAAAAACGGTAAATGCAGATAATTTAGAAAGACCATTATCATCAAAGGCATTGCAGTAAAACAATAAAAACCAGGTTGCTCCCCTTCAAAATGATGATCGTAACCTCTTACTAATTTTATCTGTTGCTGACTAAAACAGTCTCCCTTCTCTTATGAAATACCTTTCAGAATTAATTTACTGCTCATTCATTTTATTTTATTTTTTTTTCATTTATCTATTTTCTTCTATAATTTTGTCTTTGAATGGGTGTAGAATTAAAGGACTGAATGGAAGTTTTTATCTCTGAGGCAACAGGGAGTCAATCTGTCAAGATAAAATCTACTCCAGGTGCCTGGACTCCAGAAAGATGGAGGTGTGACAGCTTCATTATCGGAGCTCGATAAAGTTGGTGGCTGGGGGATTATGTGAAACCTCGGCTGGCTCTCTTTCAGCGGTCTCACTCTGTTGGACCCCGCATTGATTTCTCCCTCCAGAAACGTTGGATTAGACTGTGTCGTGACACACTTGACTTCCCCGGGCACCTGACCGTGTAAAATGACTTCTGATAGTAGCGTGGGCTTGAAATGAACTGTTGATGTTGCGCTTAGAGGAAGTTATCTCTTGACGTAATTTGTGATATAGAAAACTATTCTAATCATGGATTTATTAACTTGAATCCCTCCGTAGATGCATAAAAATTGGTACATGGTAGGCTGGTAGAATTAGTAACACTTTTCTTATGTGAAAATATGTTTAAGCATCGTCATTTCAGATCAAGGCATCACATTTATGGTGGACATTTAATATTTTTGCACAGTTCAGCAACTTGTCCCTTTGTCTTAGGCTGAATGTTAGGCATCTCTCAGAACTGATTTTATTTGAACCGATTCAAAATTGTGGTTGTTCAGTGAGTTAAAACGCAATTTATCAAAAGCTAAAACTCTTGGTGTGTGATCTCAAGTTGGTTAGATATTAGAAGTGATTTCTTGAACCCAAATAAATCGGGGAAAAAAAGAAGGGATGAAGTGTGTATCTGGTAATACTTATTGAAGCGTTGATCTTGCTGGCTTCTTTCTACTTCTCCTGTCACTCTCCAGTTTCTTTGAGAGTATGAGTCGAATCATCAGGCCCAACTACATCCCCACTGAGACAGATGTTCTGAGAGTCAGAGTGAGGACCAATGGAATCATTGAGACACAGTTTCAAGCAAATGAAACAATCTTCCGGTAAGTCTTATTGAAATTAGCGGAGTCGCAGTGCTGTGCGCCCGCAGTATCATTATAATACTATGTATCGACTTGTTTTAATGATTGAAACTAGGCCACCGAGAGTAAAAGAAAGAGAAATCGGCATGGGATGATGAACTTCAGTATGTTAACACATAACTAGAAAAGGTTAATTAGATGAGTCATGCTTGAAATCTGCTAGTTGCCAGTTTAGGTTTGGTGGCTTGGAGTGCTGTGGAGAAAGCTATGGCTTGGTTTTACTTGAGGGGGTTTACAAGCACAACGTTAACATGATGGTTTTGTTTGCGTGACTTTCTCATCAGCTTGGCTTGTAAAAGATGTTGAAATAGGTTTTTTTTTTGTTTTTTTTTCTTCAGGAATACTTTTGTATTCATCACCCTCATCTATTTCACAGTTGACATGGGAATGACAATGTGGCATTAAAAAAAAAAAATGCAATAAATGCATCAAGAATTAAAGCAGGGACACTGTCTCAGATCAGGCTCTGGAGACTCAGCCTCCCCATCAAGTGAAGCTGAACACCCCTGAGCAGCAGGAGGGAGGCATCTTCCTGGGATGAATCGGACATGAAAAATTTATGTTCTCACTCTGCCTGGTTATACAGGAACATTGACACCAATGTGGAAAAAAAATATATATATATATATATATATATGAGCAGTGAATAATTTAAACTCTTCTTTTTTGCTTTTTGAGCTGCTGTTTTCAGACAGACCTTTCATGGTGTTTTCTGCCTACTTCGCTGTGCGTTGACATCATTTCCTGTGTGGGTGGTCGTATAAA
The DNA here is from genome assembly GCF_027942865.1 of Odontesthes bonariensis. NCBI lineage: Eukaryota > Metazoa > Chordata > Actinopteri > Atheriniformes > Atherinopsidae > Odontesthes > Odontesthes bonariensis. The sequence continues at coordinate 14,638,660 of NC_134526.1, forward strand.
ATAGGAATTCGTACAGAACAGGACTTAATATAATGCAGATTCTTGAAGGAATCAACTCCTTTCCTAAAACTTCTGGATGCAAAACTTGCATCGGCATTTTCATGCAAATGTTTTAAAAGTGGGTCTAAAAGGGATTCCGTCTCAACTATCTGGAACTGAACTAAATTCAGGTTTGTACTAAAAGAACAGGATCAGGTCTACAAATGGGTATGGAAGAGAATCCAGGGATTTCTCTCTACTACATAAACTGCTGCTGTCAGTTCAGTTGGCACTTATTGTCCCGCAGCTTGTTAAAACTGACTCTTGACCCAGAAGATAAATGCCTCATTGCTGATGACACATGAGTACGGCAATCTCGCACCTGGAGACTCTTTGGTCAAAATGGAAACTCATTATCTGTGTCACAAAGACCCTGAGCTTCACTTGGTGCTACATCATACGGAAGGACCTTTCCAAAACTATGCTTAATTTAACAGTAATATCCTGTTTGTGGTGAGGTTTTTTTTCCACCGTTTCTGAAAAACCAAATACTTTTTAAAGAAATCTTGCACAGAAAGTTGTTCCTTCGACTTTGGAAAATTCAATTTTTTCTGGATTTTTTTTTTTTATTAAAAAAAATGATAAAAAGTTAAGTTGACCGCAGAAAACATCCAGAGTATTCAAAATGTTACAGTAATTCTAAACTAATGAACATGAGGATCATGGATGCGTTTATTTCTTTGTTCCTGTAATCAGTTTGCCTGCACAAAAATCTTTTGTAGGAATCGTGACGTTTTGCCATGTCCGTTGACAGATTATACGATGTCGGAGGCCAGCAAAGTGAGAGGAGGAAGTGGATGAGCTGTTTTGATCGTATTCATGCCGTGTTGTTTGTTGTGGCCCTCAGCGACTATGATATGACCCAATTGGAGGATCCTTCAGTGGTAAGCCAGTAAAGATGGCTTCATTTATGTCTTAAGTTGCTCTTTTTTCACTGACTTTACACTCCTCTATATATGCCCACATCAGAATCGGCTTCAGGAAAGTCTTGGACTTTTTTCATCAATCTGCACTAACACAGTCTTCCAAAAAATCACTCTGGTAAGTTTATCTTTCGTAACTAATTTCTCAGTTTCTTAAAGACCTCACTCTTTAGTTTCCAATCAGGCATGACTTTAGAGTTGTTTTTATGGCCTTTTACCGTTTAAGCTTTTCCTGTAATCATACAGTACTTTCTGTGTAAATGGGGAACTGCAGATGTGAGATTGCATTTGATGTACACAAGTGGCATTAAAAGTTTAATTGAATTGTAGAGCAGGTCATTTAGCTTAGTTAGTTGCCTGCAAGTATATTTAAAAGCCATCATGATTAGTTTGCTTGAAATCCGTCTTACTCAGCATGTGGGGGTCTGTTTAAATGGGTATGATTCACTCACTCGTTGGACAGTTAATTAACACAAAGCATTAAAGGATGAGTGTTACCTTCCAGCCGTTTCCTCTTGAGTCATTTTCATATGATTCTGTGTTTAAATGCTTGGCAGCCAGTTCTTTCTCCCTCAACAGTACGAGGACACTTTGTAAAGAGGTAGTTGAAAGTGATAGATCTGTACATCTCCAGGAGATGACTCGATACTTCACCTGCCATTTGAAAACAAATCTAAAATTCAATGTGTCTCATTGTCAAAGGAACCTACTGCAATTGTTTTTTTTTTTTTTTTTTTTTAAGCTTTAACAATAAGCCGCACACTGATTCGTCTCCTGTATAATCTCATTGAATGGCATCACAGGGAATCTTTAACATGGTTCTAAAAGAACTCTATGTCGGAGCTCTTTCAAGCAACAGCTTTGTTTTTATGGACTGAACTGCATGCTCGTCTTACATTCATGCAGAATGCATTTGCATGTTTTGGTTCTGATGTCCAATGCAACTTGCTGATCTTTCACTGCAGTGTAGAATACTTGCTTTAGGGTAGCACTTTTAAGTTTAGAGATGTACACTGTCTCCAATATAATGGATTTTAGTGCTAATACATAGAAAGTGTAAACAATAATTGTGAAGCATCACAATGCTTTAGACGTTGCAAGACATGGTGATTAAGATATATACTTCAGATGAGATATTTTACTACAAGTGGATACAGAAATGTGATGTATTTTAGACCCATTAGTTATGGCTTTAGAAGCTGCATTGATGAGCAGCTTCAGATGGTCTTTTTGAATATCATCACTTATTTTTTTTATTTATTTGAATCTCTTGCAGATTCTTTTCATGAACAAAACTGACCTTTTCTGTGAGAAGATCCTACATTCTGGGAGACACTTGAGATTGTATCTTTCTTGCTATAAAGGTACACTGAAGAAGACTGTTTTTCCTATTAGTTTTCATTGTTTGATTACACAGTATAATGCCAGTTTGGCAGGTTAATCTTTCATGTCATCATGAGTGTGCAACGCTTTTGCTTGATTCTTTTTTTGTAATGTAAAGGACTTCAGATCTGTGAATGATACATTGGGTGCAAATATTTGACCATTTTTGATTTAAGTAGAAGTTAGTCTGTTGGAAACACTCATTTACACTGTAACTACACCTGTTGGGTTCTGATCCCTAACCTGAAGAAAAATTAGATTCTCCCCAGGTTGGCCAGCAGAAGTGAGGTTTTATAAAAAAAAAAAAAAAGTTTCACGGTCCTTGATTTGTTTTTTTTTCACGTATCTCTTTATGGTTTTACTGGATGAAAAACATGTTCACCATTTCATGGCGAGAACCCCCCCTTGTTAGAGATCGACATCTAGTCCTTTGTTTGTATTATTATTCATTCTCACTGGACCATGGTCATACATATTCCAGATTCAGAACTCTGCAGTGTTGCATCACATTTTAAACATTTGGGTATTCAGTAGGAAAATCTGCCAGTGCCTTGTTTGTAATTAATATTTCATGAATGGATCTTTGAGATCAAAACAAAAGTTAGAAATAAATATATATATATATATTCATTCTTTCTTCATCCCCAGGAGCAGATGGTGATGTGGATGCTGCAGCCCACCATATCACTGCCATGTTCTCCATGTGTAACAGCAGTACCAACAAGCCTGTGTACCACCACTTCACCACTGCCACAGATACTGCAAACATACAGCTGGTCTTCCACATGGTCATTGATCAGATTATCAAGGAGAACCTAGCAGCTTTTCAGCTGTTGTAGGTCTCAAAACTCTTTGTTTTGAGACCGTTTTAAGTTTTTCATTACAGTGATACAAATTCTATCACAGCTGTTTTTTGTGTTGATGTTTGTGCAATTTAATTGAATTATTTAAGCGGTGAGTTATCCTTTTTTAATTTTCATATCTTTTTAATTAAAATGTTTCCTGATGACTGATCATTTTGACGCTTTTGTTGTGCTCATAACTCCTTCCATGAAGTTAACTTTGTTTCTTCCCTCTCCAACCAAAACACCATCTATATCAGTCAAGAAAATGGCACATAGAATCAAATCTAAGCATGTTGACTACAAATTTCTGAGAAACGTACTAATTTTCTTTGATGTTATCGATCACCACCAAGTACACTATGAAGAAGTGGAAATTTATTTCACTTTACAGTGTTTTAGTAATGCATTCAAATCTGAAAGAAAATAGTCAGCAAGTTATTTTTGGTGATGTTAGGAATCAAATTTCATACAATAATGAGTTGTGCTTGTAGCATTTTCCACATGGGCTGCAATGTGAATAATTTATTCATGAAAACTCGGATCAAATATATACATTACCTTCTACAATTTAAAGACTTCACACGTCATCGTAAATACACCTCACATTGTGAATGATGGTACATGAAAGAGCAATGTTTTCTATCGAGGGCATTGTCTGTTGCGTTAAATATACAGCTTTTAAAAAATAAATAAATAAATGCCACTCCCCCAAGGAGTAGGCTTCATCATCCAGCGCAGCTGCCAGATTTACTGTTTCAGTCTCCATCACAGTCTGCGGGATCCAAGGAGAGGAAGACGTCTGCCTTACACTTTAATGATCCCTTGACTTCCTGGAAGAATTGGCAGCTCTGCAGGTTTGGGGTGACGTCTTTGATACAGACGGGCTATTTGGAGACACAAAAGATAAATGAAGACAATGCTTTAGGATGAGATGAAGCATCTATAACCAGAATCTATAAGGATTCTACACACTTGTGAAAAGGTTTAAAAAATACTGCCAATATACATAATAAAAAAAAAAAATGGGTGCTTGATTTAATTGCTAAACTTTAAGAGCTTGTGAAGCCCAAAAGTAATACAGGATGAATACAGTTACACTATTCTGAATTTGTAACAATCCTGTAAATAATAATTAAACTGACTTTAATATTTGACTGACATTGAAGATAGATTTAATGCACTGTTTGTTTGTTTTTTCTTTACATCGTACAGTTTGAAATATATTAATACTCCAGCATTTCACCAGGTTAACCCTACAGTAAGACCGTTAAAGTGTCTTGTAATGAAAAGCGTCCATGTGGTGCTGAAAGAACAGCTCCTCGGCTATCTATGGTAGTTTGGAAGCGGATTTAGCAGTCCAATCGTCAAAGCATTCCCACCTGTCATAAGGTATTCTACTATTAAACCCATCTAACTAACTTAGAAAAGGGAGGTTCGTGGGAGGATAAAGTTGATAAGCACTGACCATCATCTTCAAAATGGAGTTGCGCATGATGAACTCGGACAACATGTTGCTGGTCGCAGACTCTTCGCTGTCTGACGGAGGCTCCTCTCTTCTCACGAGCGATGACCTCCGGATACCGGACAGCAAGCCGGACGCCCTACCCACCGAGTAATAGCTGGGACCGGCCACCTGTTTGTACCATGCTTCCGTCGGGCTGCAAGCGACCATCACGAAAATCATTACGATGGGCATCACTAGTTTGGAGGGCAACTCCATGTCTCCAAGCGCTGTGGCTGCAGTGTGCGCCTCTCCTTCGGCAGATGGTCCTGTTGTAGGCTCAGCTCACCAGCTCACTGCTCGTATTCTCGTGTCCGGAGTTCTTTTAAAGGTCCCCGTCACCGTCCCCGCTGTTTCGTCAAACTACCCCAGAGAGAGTGATCCTTTACACACCGGAGGGAGAAGGGAGGGGACAAAATAAAGGAAAAAATCTTCAAAAGAAAAAAAAAAAAAAAACACCAGTCACAAAAATGTAGAGGAAAGTTGATGAAGAAACGATTCCTCAAAATTGATTGAAAGCTAATTTGTCAAAATGAAGTAAAAATTTTAATTAAATAAAAAAAACAAAAACATTTTCTCTCAATCATAAAATAAATGAGAATGGTGATTATTTTTGGATGATAAAAAAGACTTCAGAGAACATTTATGTAACATTTTTATGAAATTGTCCTAATGTTAAAATGCTCTTTGGAAACAATTACAAGAAAGGAGGATGGGGTGAGACACTCATGTCATCCCTACTGAGAAAGAAAACATCAAACTTTCATCACCTGACCGGACCCCTCAACTCTGTTCAGTCAGAAGAAATACGTTCCTTCCCTTTCCCTAAAGTCAACTGTTGTGGTTTAGCTTTTGTTGTTGTTGCTTCTTTATGCTTTCACATCAGCGCCACGATGTTATCTCCAACTTTTGAGACAGACCTAAAATGGTGAAGCTGAAGGACTTGACCCAGTTGTGTTTTGAGTGACAGGCAATTTCAGTAAGTCTTGTTTGCCTTTATTGGTCTAAAATCATTTCAGGCAGGTAGGGAACATACCTTACCTGGACTTCTTTCCTTTTAAAATTGTTTTAATGGTGAATACTGATACTGGACAGTCAGTGTCCTCTTCTAACCTTGTTTATCATTTATTATGACCAGTTAGAAATAAAATGCAAATGTATTAAGAATGTTTCAACAAATAATTGAACACATGCTCACCAGCAATAGTAACACTTTGTTGTCATCCTGTCTGACAGTATAAAAAAAAAGAAAAGATGTTGGAGTGTTAACTGTGCTGTGACTGTGCTTCGACCACAACAAAGCTGCATCAGATCATATCTGTATGGAACATAGGCCTCTGCATATGTCTGGCATTTAAACAGGAAGAGGTGAAGCATGCATTGTGACGCCGACCTGATTTACAGCCTGAGAACTTGAGTGTTGGGGTGAAAAAACATGGTTATCTTGAATTTATTTGGTAGCAACAGGTTTAAGATGGCAATGTTAGAGTTCTAGTCTGAAATCTTTCATATATAAAAAATGTAATATATCTGTTTATATACAGCTTGCAGTCACGGCAAAAAGTAAGTACACCCACTTTAAAACTAAGTTTTTTTTGTTGTGGGACATTAACAAAAAAACCATCTGGTCCTCGCTGGGTCTTAAAATGAGGTAAATATCACCTCAATTGTACAATCACATGACATATTGCAGCACCCTTATTGCTTCCATAGGAATTAAGATGGTAAGTAGAAGCAAGGTGCTGTCATAAACTGTGTCATGCAACACTAAAATGACCCAAAGTACAGTAAAGGGACTGTACTTGTATAGCACTTTTCTAGTCTAGCCGACCACTCAAAGCACTGCTAACACTACATGCCACATTCACACACACTCATATAACACGTCTTAGTCTATGCAAAACTACGTGCTTCCTACTCACAACTGACCTTCCGATTGGTGGGTGACTGCTCTTCCTCCTGAGCTACAGCCGCCCCAGTAACAAATCTATATCAGAATATCTGAGAAAGAAAAGAATGAAGCTATTGCAATGGCGCAGTCATAGTCCAGACCTCAGCCAGCCTGATTAAAATGCTAAGGGACCTTTAGAGGTCTGTGCATAAACAAATGATCGCAAATGACCTGAAGCAACACCACAAAGGACCAAAACTGCAACACTACAATATGACAAACTGATAAAATCATACAGACCACAATGACTTCAAAGTATTGATTGAGAAAGGTGGTTCTACGAGCTTTTAGATTTTTGAATGTACTTTGGTTTTCACAAACTTTTTTTTCTGCATTTTGGTTCAGTTTTTGTCAAATAAATAATGACATGGTGCAATATGTCGTGTTGTTGCTCATGTAAGGTTGTATTTACCTCATTGTAAGACCTGGTAAATCTAATAATGCGATACATAAAACCTTAGAATTGAATGAAAATGTACTTACTTTTTACCACAATGACTGTATAAGCTTATGTGTGCATATAATGGACATATAAGCCTACTAAAAATGTGCCATTTAGTACCATTAGATTTGTTAATCACTAAATAAAGCCTTTATTGGTATGATGGGTAACAAATAAGACTGTACTGTCTTAGTCGTTGCTCAATGGTGTGCTGATATTTTGTGTATCATACTCTTTTCATATGCTAATAAAGTAACAATGCCCATGAGATTTGTCAGATTTATTTCAGGCTTAGCATGGGTACCTAAAGTAGACTTTGAAGCGAAAGTACATGTAGCCCTGTTTTTTTTTTTTTTACACATATGATTGTTTTGTCTCTTTCTGGTACACATGGTGCACGGGTCTAAAAATACAGGCAGTTGGACAGAGGTGATCTGAAACTGAATCGAGAAAGCAATTCAAAACTGCCACTTTCATAATGTGGGAGAAAAGAGAGAATGTTTCTGTTGTGTACTCGTGGGTGGAGGGATCATTTAAACATTCACAAATGAAATCAAAAGAAGAATTTGATATAAGAGGGCAAAAGCACTGTTTACTTGTTAATCCTACAATTTGTGTTCAGAATTGTATTCAGAATACAGACAATGTCAGCAGGCTTGTATGTGACCGTTATGCAACTATAGAAAAAATAAGAAGAAAAAAAAAAAATAAACAAACAATTAATCTGCATTAATCTCACAAATACTGACAGACTGTACCATCAACAGGGAGCATGAGACTCCCACTATGGAGATGTGATCTACAGCACATTGTGCAGGTAAAGCACGGCAAACACTCACTTATCGTTGGTTTATTAGTTTTTACTGGATCAAGATCCATTGAAAACATTTTTTTCTTCTTTTAAAGGCACCAACTGTGAAACCTCTCATATATTAAACCGTCCAAGTTTTACTGCTGTGCCGTTATGAAGGGATATTCAGTGTAGGAACATGCACTTTGTTTGGACTGAAAGAAAGTAAACATTGTGTATATGATCATGACAATCCTGAGTGCATATTAAAGAAAGAAATCTAAATAAAATGCTAAACACATGACAAGGTAAGGGCTGCAAAAAAGGAAATGTGACAAAAATATGATAATACCTTTTATTATTATATACCTCTGGGATTAGAAGATGATTTGACAGTAAAATAAGTCCATTAATCTTCCTATTGCATCAAATCTGACAAATTTTTTAAGTTTTCTCTCCAGAAAATGCCGTCTGTATCATCTGTTTGCCATAAGGTTCAATGACTTCATTTACACACGTTATCTGAACACAGAATGAAATTTGAGAATCACTGGCCATCAGAAATTGATGAGTAAGACTACAATTGAAGCATAAAATAGAGTTTAAGCACATTCCCACACTTCACCATGCTGGTGCCTTTGAGCACCCATACATACACCTTAAATCCCTTTATAACCACCTCAGGTATCCTAACTCTATTTCAACTTTTACTCCATGGGAACCACACTTGTTGGCAGTTAATTAATATAAAAAAATATCACTCAAACCCAGCTAAAGTTGTTGCGACTTTTCAGTCCAAAAATGGGATTTTTTCCTGGATGGCTTCCCCATCTGAGCCAAAAGGTCGGTTTTCATCTGAAAATGTCACCAGGGTGACCCAGGTGGATGGCATAAAGTCCTGTTTACAACTTTTAATGTGTAATGTGAATTTTCATGCAACTAACTTCATATGTTGTCAAATGTGATTCACACACAAGAGCAGGCCGCCGTCGACACAAGTTGGCACCAATCAGGGAAGTTTGGCAGAATCAGCGTCAATTAAAGAGCATCTTATTCCTTTTAGAGGACGATGTCCCTTCAAACAGTATGTGCCGAGTGAACCAGCAAAGTTGCCTCCAGCCGTACTGACGACCACAGATAGGGATGGCTTTTTCTCAAAATTAACATTTACTGACACACACTTTAGTCTTTAGATTGTTCTATCTGCACTATAAAAATAAGATTTTGTAAAATCCTCATTGAATTTGTGAACAATTATCTCAACATAAATGTATAAATTATAAACAGTGCTTCTTTTTTTTTCATGTTACTTTGCAAGACATGAAGTATCATTATTCTATTCACTGATCGCTTTCTTTGTAGGTTACCAGTACATACTCGTGGAAAAGAATGACTGTGCTGGCACATGGTGATGTTCTTTTAGCATGGAGATCAAGGCTGGATGAAGGGAAAAGACTTCAAGAGGAGACTGTTCCTTGAAGAGTTGAGAAAAGCCATGGTTGAACCCTTCGACACCTTCTTTGAACACCATTCTCTTCTTCGTTGGTGAGAGACATGTGAACATCAACAACAAAGTCTGCGCCCACCAGAGAAGGGGGATGCAAAAGGAAGCTTGTGTTCACATTTCGTGGTGCCCACAGTTAGCAAATGCAGCGACCACGAAGCATTGCCCAACATGTTCATGAAACAACAGATGTCAGTGAGCGACTCGTTCAAAGACGTTATGTAGGTCACAGACCAGTGACTGGTGGATTTTAAATATTTAGTTTTAGTGTTTTTGTTACAATGGTTGATTGATTGTGATTATTTTGTTTATATTTTTGTTACTGTGTTTAAAAAAAAAAAAATGTTATCTCCAAGAGTGAAAAAAGAGTTACAGAAGTGAGGAGTGTTTGGAAGACACTATTATGTTTGTTTAGACAAAAAAAATGTTAATGTGTTCAGGCATTGCTTTTTAAATATGTTTTCTTGTATAGATATGGGCTTTTTTCTTTACTCAATTATTCATATTGGTCACTTTTGACCAGGAGCACAATATGTTATTGTATTTTGTGCCCCCAATTACAAAATTTGAATGATTTCCATTCAGTGCCCTCTGTAAACAGTGAAGAAGATTACTCTGTGATAAACAGTACACAATGTAGGATTTGTCCAGCAAATGTGTACGTTATGGTCAAAATGATATAATGTTTTCTTGTTTAAAAAACGAGTTGAATGAGGCCCATGAATAACAAATGAAAGTTACCCCACATATGTATGTATGGATGGGTGTCAGGACATGAACAAAGGAGAAGACTCCACCAGTCCACTTTCAGATTTAATGGCTGCTACACGGACAAACCAGAATGGGGTTGTAAGAATGTTTCACGGTCACATATGAGCAAAACAGAACTTTTTGGGTTTAAATGACAAACATTGTACTAGACGAAAGCGTTGTATTTTAGCCTCGAAAACCTATCCTGTATGCGAGACATGGAGGCAGTGGTATCACTCACCAGATGACTCATCATGACTGATAAAAAAAAAAAGTGTACCAGTGAATTCTACAGTGAAAAAAAAACAAAAAACAAAACATATATATATACATTTTAGGACATCTGCTGTAAACCAAGGCTCCACGGAAAGTGGGTCATGCAGTTACTTACCACAATAATACCACAATGCCTCTGACTCTGCTATCATTCGGAGAACAGAACCTCGTGTTCTCTGCAGGGCCTAGTTTCATATGTATATGAGCTTGCATTGAAATGTAGAGTTTCTTTGTATTTTCTGTTTCGGCTCTTTACAGAGCTTTCTATGAAAACTCACTAAAAACGTAATCATTACTTAACGGAAAGGTTTAACCATGTGCGCTGAGCAAGGAAACCTGAAATGGACTCTGATGCTACTTATTCTAGAAGGTAAGTGCAAGATTTTATAATAGATTTCTTTTTCAAGATAAGATTAAGATGACGAAATAAAACCTAGATTAAAACATGTTACAGGTGTTCTCTGCAGTACTTGGAATGTGGAGTATCGCCAGCAGCACATTTGTGCAGTGAGAGGATCCTCCGTTGTCATTCCTTGTTCATTTACCTATCCTGACAATGAGTTGGTAAAGAGTGTGAAGTGGGTTCATGAAAGGCATGACATTTTTAATGGCCCTTTTCTGTACGACAGTAGCTCAGATCCTGACAGATCTCCAAGATTTCAGTATATTGGCGACAAACAACACAACTGCTCCCTTGAAATACTTCAAGTGGAGCATGAGGATACAGGAAAATTCGTTTTCAGATTTATAACCACGGCCGACAAATTCAGTGGGACAAGTGGCTCAACGCTAAAGATTGTTGGTAAGTTTTCTTTGTCTCTCCCATGGACAGAGCACAGCTGTGATTGCGGAGTTGTTTGTACAAGCTGTACTTTGCTCTTCCAGATTTGAACATTTCCATGACAAAACATGATGGAAATAAAACAGTGAAGGAAGGGGATTCAGTGAATCTTACCTGCACCAACAGCTGCGATGATGGTAAACCTTCCGCATTCAACTGGTTTAAGGATGGGCAATCCATAAATGAGGGGCCGGTGGTGTATTTAAGAAATATGTCCTCCACAAACTCTGGAAACTACACGTGTTCTCTAAAAAGTCACTCAGGAACAACTTCAGAAGTCATGCATATTGATGTTGAATGTAAGTACTGAACAGGAGCACCATCATCGGGAACTACATCCGATGATGTCTCAACATTTTCCTTTTATTAGCGAATCTCTGTCAGCTTGAACATATAAACACGCAAATGCCAAACTAATCAGTTTGAGAGTCTGCAGCCTGATTTGTCTGACAAGCGAATAACTCTAGTTTTCTTTTAGACAGCCCTAAGAACACATCGGTGTCTGTCACACCCTCAGCAGTGGTAGATCCTGGAAACAATGTCACTCTGATCTGCAGCAGCCATGGAAACCCAACAGTGGAGAATTACGCCTGGTTTAAGATACACAATAATAGCATTACAGCTGTCAGTCACCAGGCTGCACATCATTTTAGGAGCATTTCCCAGAGAGATGATGGCCAGTATTTCTGCACCGCCACCAACGAGCATGGAAGCCACAACTCCTCTGTGGTGACGTTAAAGGTCAGAGGTAAATGGGTTAACATATTCAGATTTCTCCAGTTGTAAGATCATGATAAACCGACGCTTGAAATGCTTTTTCTAAAGCTTAAAATCAGTTGCCATTCAATGCCAAATTTTTCACTTTAGATGTAACTTACGGCAAATCAATTAGTCGATTTTTGTTGAAATCAAAGGGAATGTATGCATTCAGCTCTATGTTTCCACTGAAGTTATATTAAGAGGCGTTTGACCTTTGTTGGCAGGCAAGATTACGCAAGAACCAGGGTTCGAACTACGGGGGGACTCGGGGGATCCGAAACCCCCTGAAACTGACACGAGACCCCCCCGAAAACATGATTTGGGAAATGTTGGGGGGTCTCTAAAATATTGGCAAAATGTGATTTCCCCTGATGAGTTATGATTGCAGATGCGATGCGTGTGTGGAGGTGTGGAGCCTGTGTGCGTAATTGGCATAAAGCTGTGCTGTACGCGTTTGATTCTGTATGTAGGCTTCTCATGTGTTTTCGAGATCCGCGCTCTGAGTCAAGCGCAAGCAGGCTGGAGGGAGGCTGCCTGCCTGCATTATACATTTTTCTTAAGCAAATGCAATAAATCACACTGTGTTTTAAGTTTGAAGCATTTGTTTTTCAGCGCACTCTGTGAACAACAAAAGAACCATACTCATAATTACTGCTGTGAATTGCTGCATTGCTATGATTCTCACTGTGATCGCTGTTGCTGCCATCCGCAGGTACGCAGCATTTACTCAACACCGTTATATATCAATCACAGAAATCAGGTGACAATGTTAAAAAGTCTGTTTATATATTTCAGATTTGGGAAAAAAAGGTCCACAGCACCAGAAACTGACTGTGAGCTCGAGTCACAGGTGGAGATATTATTACTGTCAGATTTTGTTTGTGGATGTTATTAGTGCGCACTCACAGATTAAACAGTTATCTGTTAACCATATCCAAATTCTGCACTACCACTGAAATCAGATAAGTGAGAACGTGTTGTTGTTTGCTATCCAACTGTGTGTAAAAAAAACAAAAAAACATGCGGTTGCTCAGAACTGATACATGCAGGGAAACATAATTCTTTTTCTATTTCATGTCTATGATTTATGATCTAGAATGCAATCTATGTCAACTTGCCTGCGTTTGATTCAAGCCAAAAGCAAGAAAGAACTCTATGTGAGCCAGAAGTCGTGTACACAACTATCAACTTCAACACCAAGAGAAAGCCAGACATGTGAGATGTTTTCTCAGCTGAAACCATATTTTTAAAGAGTTATTTATATTACATCAGAGTCACTCTTTAACTGTCTAAACCCGCAGGGTGCAGCAGATGGACTCCCATGATGATGATGATGATGATGATGCGTCTGTGATTTACAGCACAGTGTGCAGGTAAAGTCCAATAAGCACACATTTCATTAATAACTATTTGCTTAAGGCACCCGTGGTGCAAACACATCTCTTTTCTTTTTCAGGACCCAGCCACTAAATCCTTCATATACTGAGCCTTAAAGACATCAGACAGCATCATTTTGAGTGATAGTAGTAAACATCTGTGTTTTAGAGGGGGTGGGGGGTTACTCCATCAAAATTTGGAAATTTATAGGATAGCTGGCACAAATATCAAAGTCAATATTCATAATATCAAGAATATTTAAGCATTTCATCGAGAAGAGTCTTTTCTTTTTCATGAGTTAGTTTAAATGGCTGTTAACTGGCCTCAGTATTTTGCTCATAACTGTTCACAGATGTTCTTGACTTGTGCTTTCTTTTTTCTTTATTCCGGCATCGTGAACATTCATTTTCTCTATGTAGTCTCTCTGCCGAGAGCCTCCTATATTACATTCCCAACCGAAACACAGAAAACTGTGGCTAGTTCGTCGGGCTGTAAAAATTTGAATGTCTGCAAAAACCAGTTAAATAAACTATCTATGTGAGCCATGAACTGTGATATTGGACAGCTGAAAGCAACAAGAAAAACACTGATTTGTAAGAAGGGACTGTACCTGTAAGAAGGGAGAAGTGCATTAATCTAAAGGTGAACATATTTTTTTACTAACACCTGCTTTTCAGTAGAGGGCCTCCAGTGTAAATCAATGAAATATCTAAATTGTGTTTTTCTGCATGTGACTGAATAAAAGAGAAACCCTGGAAAACCCCTGAACTCCCCACTGGCAGTGACTGTTCCTGATTCCACTTGTATGCTTATTCAGATTCCACTTTCACTTTCACATTTACATTCCGATACATCATTTCTAAAAGTATGTTTTTGCCATTAGTATCTTTAGTATTATTATTATTAGTATCATTATGTCCCTGTTTCTTCTTTTATGGTGAAGGACAAGTTTCATAATGTCAGAATTTTACAACCTGAACTCCTTTTGTATGAGTATAGTCCTTGTTACCATGGCAATGTGCCTGGACAAAATTCATCTGAAAAGCCAAAGTGGAGTTATCTCTCCGAAACACCCCAGATTGGTGTTTCAGTCATGTGATGTGACTTTTTTAGGTGACCACTGCTGTCAGGTGTGAAATCCTTTTGTTATACAGGTGTGGTCAAATCCTGGCTCATTCTGCCCTCTGCTGACAATGTAAGAGCATAGCATCAACTTTGAATTAAGTGCTCATTGTTGTAACATGCCCAAACTATGAGCTTCTCAGTGGTTGAGTGCATGCCATGTGAGAGCTGTAGAGAGGCTCAGGATAACAGGATAAAAGGTCAACCTGCATGCAATGCAGGGCGCTCTGTGTAACAATAAACACCTGCAGGTTGAACATGTTACCCTTTACTGTAAACTTACAGGAACAGCGTGGTGTGGAGCTCATTATAAGGCACAGTTCTTCCAAAAGTAAAACCGCTGCACACTTCCATTTTTCTACTGCACATTCTTTTCTAATTAGCTCTGCCACAAACCTGTTTCAGAACCAGCTCTCTGTCTGATCATTCTTTAAATAACACCCTGCTGTTAGCAGCCATCACACAACATAAACCCGCATGTAGCTTTAAAAGGTGAACCAAACGAACTTGCCTTTGCCCGAAGTCAACACTGACTGAGTTAAGGGTTCTCTGTTTCCTCCCAGTGTTCTTTATCAGAGGGATGTTACTGCCACGCTTTTACTCATAATGAGGGAATTCCAGTAGCCTACAGTTATTCCACAGTAATCTTCTGCTGGTGGCCACTGATAAGAAGCTTGGCCTTGTTCGAAGTAAAAAAAGGAAGCAAAAGTTATCAAGAGACAATACTTCAATGTGCTTGCAGAAACAAACTGCTGCGTGCATGAATGAGTAAACTGGATATCAAGAGCAATTAATTGTCCATCCCACAATCCTCATTATCTTAGACAAAAGTATCAAAATTTGAAATTCAAACACTAATATTTCACATATTGTACCATCAAGAGGGATGAGGGATTTTTACGTGTAGCTTTGCGTGGAGATGCTGGTGAAGTTATGAATTTTGTTTGAGAATTAGAATTAATTCTCATGCCATCCATTTTCTATACCCGCTGAATCCGTCATCGGGCGAGAGGCAGGGTTCACCCTGGACAGGTTGCCAGTCCATCACAGAGACACATGAGACGAACAACCACACACACGCTCACACTCACTCCTAAGGACAAATTTTTAGAGACACCAATTAACCTAACATGCATGTTTTTGGACAGAGCGAGGAAGCCGGAGTACCCGGAGAGAACCCACACATACACAGGGAGAACATGCAAACTCCACATAGAAAAGCCCCAGCTGAGAGTTGAACCTGGAACCCTCCCACTGTGAGGCACCACCGTGCACCCCCAATTCTCATGCCACATCTGCTAAAGTCCATGATGTTTTTGAGACACTGAAATCAGCCTGACTCTGCCTTTGCTGTAAAATATGGAGCAGAGACAGGTTTACAGGTTTACAGGTTTTGCAACTTTGACCTATGTACTGCAACTTGTATCGGCATAAGTATGTGTGACAACGCATACAAATCCAATCTTCAAGTACAGATCAATTCTGCAAGTCTGAAAATACAAGACGAGACAAAGCTTTTGTCCCACTTCTTACACGCCACACTGAATGCCCAGTGGAGCTGCTCAATTTCAGGTTTATGACTCTCTTATGCCATGTGAGAAAGTATTGCTACAGCCGTGGGACAAAGCCTTTGCACTCACACTAACCCCCGCATGCAAAGTCCACACAGGAAGGCTCCAGCTGGGATATGAACCAGGAACCCTCTGGCTGTGAGGCAACAGTGTTAACCATGTTCTATGTGATGTTGTTCTAAAATCTTGATGATCTTTTCTGCTTTCATACTGCCTTCACAGAAGTGTAAATGAGCCCTGTCAAGAGCACTAATATAACCCATGAGTCCAGAGAAGTGATGCCCCCCCTGAGCAACATCTTTACTCCTCAGAGATTCAACCCTTCCTGGCTGCTGCCTTTGTACAAAATCATGATTATGATCCCCTATTGACCAATCAACTGTTTTTGGCATATCGTAGAGGCCTAAATTGATGTATAGTCAATGAATTTAATGAGACCGAACATGTAATATATTGGGTTAATACTGTCTTCATTTAAATCATTTAAAAAAATAACCTCCTATCCCATATTTGCTGTGATCTTTCCCCCGCCTCTTTGGTAAACATCATGGGGTTAAGGAAAGATGGGGGGAGAAATTGTTAAGGGCTACTGACAAGACAACCACGATGCAAATGAGAATCTGACCACACTTATTCCCATCTGTGATATGCGCCTGTAGCAGGCTATCTCATATAGCCTACATACTGTATATATTTATATATATATTATAATAATATAAAATGTGATATATTACTTTATTACTAAGGTTTGTTATCAAAAGAAAGAAAGAAAAAATGCTCAAAGTGAAAGATATTGTTGTCACAGGTACCTATAGACTCACTCTCCTCTCCTCGTTGTTATCCACACAAATGAGTTAATTTACCTGTATGGAAATTATTGTCAGTTTAAAAGTTGTGGTTGCAAGGAATTTTCGGACGTTGTAGGGAAACTTGCTCTGTGGTCCCTGCCAAACCGGTATTGATATGATTAACTTAGGCTGTAAACTTTATTATAGCTTTATTATAGCCGACGCCCACTTCTGAAAAAACGAAACTTTAAGAAACGAGGAGAGGAAATGAAAAGAGGATTCGGCCGTCAGTACGCAGGCACGTGGCCTGATCGGTAGCGGGGATGATTTGGCTGCTTTTGCCTTGCTGAACAGAGGGAAACGTAGCGACGCAATCAGCTCTGGTAAGTGTTTGAATGCTGCCTGCTCCATGATGGAGAGTATGTAACACGTTATGACAAAGTAGCGATAAGATAACTTTATTAGCTGGAGTGGCTATCGGACTTGTCACAGGACACGTCCGAGTAAGTGTGGCATAAGTGGGTTAACAGCGAGATGTACTCTGGTTGACACCTGTCATTGCATCCGCACGGTATAAGGATCCATTTCTAGCGAAAGTGAGGCTGGCCGTAGCTAATGTTAGCTGCGCAGTAAAGCTAGTTAGCCCACACACTGCTTAATTATAGCAAGGGTGCTGGTTCATTGTGGCTCGGAGCTTTCACTGCAGATGACAATTGTTATCGAACTGATAATGTTTGCTGCCAAAGTGGTTGTTTGGCCTTTATTCCCAGTTTTGTTGTCAAAACAAACAGGAAGTGACTAGAAACATGTTGTTTGCAAGCCAAATAGGTGATTGGCTAAGCTACTAAGCCAAAGATCGTTGACTAGGGCGAGCACTCGCTCGATACCGGAAAAACTGACATCCGACCGATTTGTATGTAAAAGTGAAAAGAACAAAAAGAAAAGAAAGCCAACTTAAACTACACTTGTGCTTCCTATCCTGCGGATGCTACTTAAATAGGTGTTAAACAATGCTTAGTATGTGTGTGTATGTTTGTTCCACCTTTTTAAAAACTAAGACCACCAACCTGGAATCTAATTTACTCCGTTTACCGCAAGTGTTTACACTACAATTTTCATTAGCCAGTTACGTCATGAATGGGTTTTAAGATATATTTTTTCTTTTACAAATGGAACCATACTGACATGCAAGTGATAGCATTAACCATCTGACTCATCCAAGAAAAAATAAAAACGAATGCCTGCAATACCAGTGAATCAGTCATAAGTTTCACTTTTGACTCTTACCAAATATCGGACCTTTACCACATTGATTTATGCATCAGAGCAACGTATTATGTTCTGAATGTATATTTAAATAAGTATGACTTGACAATATTTTGTGAGAAGAGTGATTTCAACATGTTTCATAATATCGTCAGCCTTTAAACAAACATCCAACTAGATGATTAGAAAAGACAAAAGCTAGTATGAGTTTTCTAGATACACCCAGAAACACCCCCGTATAAGCATCTTTTTGAATCTTCAGGATAAAGTTTTTTTTTGAGGCACTAAAATTTCTGTGGATCTCAGTTGGTGGGACTGTTTGTGTGGGTAGTGGTTATAACCAGCACCATTGCAGCAGGATTCCTCCATTTCAATACTTAAAGAGTTAATTGGCTAATTTGTTGGGTAAGGCTGTTCAAAGTCTGAATATGCCCCGCGTGATTGTTGCAGACCTGATCGCACTATCATGAGACCGCCACTGGCAAAACTGAAAGTGAAAGGGAACTGCTTCAGGGTTGGGCATTGACTGAAAATAGTTTTTTTTTTTTTTTTTTGTAGATTGATGCCCGAATATGAAGTGCTTAAAATGTGACCATGATATTGTGGAGAAAGGAGCCAAGTTCTGTAGTAATTGTGGCGAGAGACTTTGTGTTCAACCTGCAAACACACAGGGTAAGTAGATAATTTCAGAGTTTTATTCTAAAATTTCTGTGTTTTTAAATTTTTATTTTTTTTTATCAAAACAGAAATAAAGAATATCAAACAAAAGGAAATAAATGGCATAGATAGTCCTCAGTGATAATGCATGGATATATTTTCTTTATGTCACGGTCTAAATACTAGAATTTGAATTTGCAAGGTGATTTGACTTTGATTTGAAATGCAAATGCATTTTTGATACTATGATAAGAAAGCACCGTAAGTCTGAGCGGGCACACAGCTGTGAAATCTAAACCGCCAAAGCGAGTTTGTCCACGTCTGGGTCTGAAGTCTGATTTATTTATTGACTTAATCACACATTCCGTCATTTGTTAAACTGCACGTCTTTAATCCAGATTCAGGAAATGAGCCTAAATCCTTGGTAGCAGACCTGGAGAGAAGAACGGAGGACTTGGAGTCTCTGAAAAATGCTCCGGTTGCAGAGAACAACGAAGCCAATAAATCTCCCAAACGTCCAAATGATGAGCAACTCAACCCAAAGAAAAAGGTGAGTGTAGTGGACAATATTTGCCTGATGCACTATTATACCTAATTACTGCAAGAAATCCTACCTGTATGAGGGTTATAATGTTCAATATCCTTTGATGTGTTGTTTTAGAAACTTTTTAATTCTACTGTTAGGATTTGTTGACTGTTGTGACTGAATTACAGTCATATTATATTGTCTGGGAAGAGCGACAGACTTTTAACTGATTCTTGATGATATCCCAAATTGAGTGCTCAGACTGAAGCATCATTTGATACTGTGGGAGAGCAGAGCCATGACACTTGTCCTAATTACACAGTGTGCCTTGTTGTCCGGTTCATGAATATTGTGTGAGGTTAGGATGAGCTCTGTCTAGATAATGGCGAAAGCCAGGCGCCGAAAAGAGATTGGGTTTGGGCCACGTATTGAATGAGTCAGGAGAGTATAAAAGATTATCACAAACTGAGGTCAAAGGGAATTTCCGGGCATTCTGAAATGTACTTGTCTCTGTGACGGTCTGTTCAATAAATTCCCCATAAGAGGCTGACCACGGCGCGTCCGACTCATTTTTCTCCACAACAATAGTTGTCAGGCAGGATATCCATCCATCCTTTTTCTATACCGGCTTAATCCAACTCGGGGTCATAGGAGCCTATCCAGCGTCGGGCGAGAGGGGGTGTACACCCTGGACAGGTCGCCAGTCCATCACAGGGCCACATAGAGACAAATGAGACAAACAACCATCCAGTAGGGTCAATTTAGAGTGACCAGTTAAAGGGATAGTTCGCCTCTTTTAACATGAAGCTGTATGACATCCCATATTAGCAATATCATTTATGAACATTGACTTACCCCCTGCTGTGTCCTGTGAGCCGAGTTCCGGCCTCGTTTTGTCCGGCTAGTTTGCTAGGGTCCCGAAAATAAAGTGTCTTGCTTCTCAAAAAAACATGTGTTCAAAAGAGTAATACATTTGCATCACAAAATCGTGCCTCCAGAAAAAGTCAGACCTCAAAATTGCTTGCCGCTATTTTTCCTCCCTTCATATCAATGCGTACAGCTACCTAGCGATAGCCGCACCTGTTACGGTGTTTACTGCTCGGAAGCAGGGGAGTGCTCGGTCTGCACTTCGGTCTGCGCAGTTTACACAGCCCGTAGTGATACGAAGGTAGAGAGAAATAGCGCCAAGCGATATTGAGGTCTGACTTTTTCTTGAGGGACGATTTTGTGACGCAAATGTATTACTCTTTTGAACGCATATTGTTTTGAGAAGCAAGACGCTTTATTTTTGGGACCCCAGCAAACTAGCCGGACTACCTTCGTCAACGCCAAAACGAGGCTGGAACTCGGCTCACAGGACGCAGCGGGGGGTAAGTCAAATGATATTGCTAATATGGGATGTCATACAGCTTCATGTCAAAAGAGGCGAACTATCCCTTTAACCTAACTTGCATTTTTTGGGGCGGACGGAGGAAGCCGGAGTACCCGGAGAGATCCCATGCATACATGGGGAGAGTTTGCAACCTGTGCGGCGATGGTGCTAACCACCACAACACTGTGCAGGCCCTAAAAATCTGCTTTTTTTACCAGAACTCAGTGTTGAATTAACAACTCGTACTGTTGATTCTCAGCTGAAAGCATTGCCAAAGTTAACTATCCAAACCACTTGACCCACCAAGCTTTGCTGTTACCGTGAAACAACTTGTATTTTTCGCGTCGCGTTACCATGGGAACCATGTATTTACTTGTCAGAATGTGTTTTATCAGTCCTTGTATCTTCTCCCAACATGCCAACAAATCTTTTTTTTATAGCCTTCAGCTGGTTATTAGATCTAACGTACACTGGAAAACATTATATTCTACTCCTGTACATCAGAAAATATTCAATCATTAACTTGATCACCTTGATTTGGTCACTTATCAGTAACTGTCTGACCTATTTGCTGATAACATTAACATTCTTTTGATGTTAACAGTTTTTGAGCTTTATGTGCAGCTGCCAAGATATAAAGGGCAGGCATGTAGTACTAAATGTAACAACTAATGATTTTTAGTGCACCCCTTTGGCACCATTTTGTGCCAGCTGACATGCCAAGACGAGTTGATTTCGACTTGAATAACCCTGGTGGGAGCAGCGGGGCTCACGGCTGCTCTGCATGCTTGGGTCTTTATTTCTGAAAGTCATCTGCTGCTAATAGAAAGCGGACGCTCTTTTTCTGAAATGCTCTAAATTCATCCTCATGGCAAACATCTAGTGATGTTAGTATTTATGTCAGAATGGCATCGACTATGGCATAGCAATGACAACTGCATGTCTAAAGACAAAATTCCAGTTAAACACTTACTGGGCGCTCACACCACAAGCGCCTTGAGCGGCCACGGCGGCCAGCTGCCATTCATTTTCAATGTAGACTGGCGTCGATGAGCGACCGGCGTTGTGAGCGGCGCGTTGGATGCGTCGAAAGTTGAGAGAGGCTCAAATTTCTGCAAATGAGCAGCGACCGATCTGGATTCCGAAGGCGGAAAAAAAAGCAGAAAGAAAAGAAATCATAGGATAAATGAATTATTGCAGTCTCCGGTTTCCCAGAGCTGTACGATACAAGTACATCAGGCGATTTTGACGCTTTTGGTGTGAGCGCCCGGTTATAATAATAATGCTAATTATTCTGAATTTGTATCATTTGGAATAGATTCTAGTTTAGATTTTAGAGATGGAACATGTTTATATCTTTTTTCCAGATTTTATTTAACCTTCCTTTGCAGAACAGATTTTAGTTCCATTTTTCTTTTCCTTTTTAGAGAAAAAAGAGGAAGAGGAACAAAAAAAAGAAAGATGGCAACATGTCATCGGATCAAGATCAAAGCCTGTCTGACCGATCGCACACTTCTGTTGGAGACAACCAGACGAAGAAGAAACATGACAGAGAAGACTCCACCGACAGTGAAAGTTCAGACAACGCGATGACTGAACAACCAAATGAGTTCTCCTCACCGCAAGCACAGCCCAGTTCATTGGTTGCTAACGATACGGGCGCCTCACAAGACACACAAGTCATTCAGCGTGAAAAGCCTGCTTCTACGGTTGGGGCAAGCACAGGAGGGCAGTCTGAGGGAGCTACAGGTGGGGCATGCACAGGAGGGCAGTCTGAGGAAGCTACAGGTGGGGCATGCACAGGAGGGCAGTCTGAGGAAGCTACAGGTGGGGCATGCACAGGATGGCAGTCTGAGGAAGCTACAGGTGGTCCACAGTCTAAGGAACCGAAAGAGGGAGAGAACGATGCAGAGAAATCAGCACAGGATCAGATGCTCAAGGCAGCACCAGGTGACACTCCAGCTCAGCCTTCCGTCTCAAAGAACCAGACCTCTCAGCCAGGTTCAGGTGAAGGGACACAGCCCACTAATCCCGAAGACCAAAAGACTGCCATGAAAAACTCAAAGAACAAGAAAGAAAGAGTAAATACTGAGCAAGCTATGCTGGACCAGAATGCCAATGAGGATTCGACAGCAAAACTGACAGGTGAACCCAAACAGAAGGGAAATAAACAGCAGGATCAGAAACAGCAAGGAAAGGGTCAACAGGAGCAGAAACAGAAGGGGAAAGGTCAGCAGGGGCAGAAACCGAAGCAGAGTGAAGCACAATCAAAGGTATTACAGGTATTACACCTACATTTTATACATTTTATATAACCGTTCTCATGAGTTTAAGGTGTTTATATTTAATATCACAGGCTGAAAACTCAGGCTCCAGTGTGGATCCAGAGGACAAAGAGGAAGTGGTGGTTGTTGAGGAGTCTTCCGATGGTGACAAAGACTCCAAAGAGGGCAGAAAGGATAACACAAAATCTAACAGCCCAGCCGGGCCCCCCAAAAGGTGATCCATCTCTGTCAATACAATATATTGCTTTTCATGAACTTTTCTGTCTTGTGCATTGAATGTAACACTGCAGTTTTATATTGTTCATGCTTTGTGCAGGCCGACGCAGAACAAGACCATCTCTGCACGCGACAGACTCACGATTTACTTCCATGCAGTTCTCTCAAAGGACTTCAAATTTAATCCAGGGGAAGATCAAATCTTTATCAGAGCAGGGAAACACATTGGTACATGGGAGGAAAATGTGTCTGAACTGTTTGTGAGCAGGTATGTTTTCTTGAACAGACTGTAATATACAGTATAGATATACAGTATATTAAGTTGCTTGGCTGGTAAGTTTGATTCATTGTGCTGAGGAAAAGATAAAAACCCCTCAAAAGGTTGTTATGGGTTCAGAACTGCCAGTGGTTTAGATTAATAGCTTTAGCTCTTTTGTGTATGCATGGACATGCAGGGCTGTTACTGCTTTTTTATTTATTTTTAACCACCATATACATTGGTAATACCTGTTTCTTTTCATGCATTCCTGCAGGGATCTTGGAGAGCACGGGTTTCTGGTCGAAGGCAGTCTGACAACCAGAAGAAGTGATGCTGCATCTGTGTCGATACCATACAAATATGTTGTCTACAAGCACAAAAAGCAAGAGTATGAGTACGAGTACATATACAAACTTGATTCTTCCCAACACAACACCAACAGATGTTTGTTTGTGAAATCCCAGCTCATCACTGAGGATGGTAAATCTAACCCTCACTTAATCAAACTAATTTTAATTTCACTTACATTCAATGTTTTCCACATGCGTTCCATTTACAGTTACCCATGTTATGTACTGTTGTGTTATTTTTTTTAAAGGGGACTGGCATCAATATGATGACATCATCTGTGCTGAGCCATCAAAAAACCTACTCAAACGCGTAAAGGAAAAAATTTGGCCTGAACAACGTGACAGTCTGATTAAAGGCAGACATATAGCTGGGAATTTGATGCTGGAGACCATATTTGATCTTCTCAGGAGCTGGAGTGATACCAACTTGAAGAGTTTTCAAATCCAGCTGACTCAGTTCTTTCAGGTTTTTGGGAATCCTTTTGTGTATGAAGAGAGATCAAAGAAATGGTACTCCTTAGACTTTGGGGAAGATGATGTAAGTATTGAGTGTTTTTGTGCAGAATCAAGACACCCCCCCCCCCTCCCCCCCGGTAATGCCACTTCAACTCTCTGCGTCTGTTTTGTAATATCATAGGTGAAGAAAATGCTGAAGGAGTTCATGCTGACAAATGTGATTCCTCAGCTGAAGGATGGAGATGGAAAGAGTCTCTACATTCAGGACACGATGAGAGCAGCTGTGATCATGCTTCATGTGATGAAGCAGTACCAAATCAGATTTGATAATGCTGAGCTCCATGGGCTCTGTAATGCTCTGTGTTTACCCAAACTAGAGAAAGACAAATTCCTTGAGTATTGGACAGACTTTTCCCAGAGTGTGTCTGTTCTCAAAAGGTAAGCACCTATGTTTGTGGTACTCTTGGAAGTACACAGTATTGGTAGACTTTAAGCTTGAACAAATTTTTGTTGTAGTTTGCCAGAAATGTTGGTGGCTCTGATAAAAGCTGTGAAAACAGCTGGAATGCCTCGATGGATTCTGGTACTACCACTTCTGCACCTCCTCAAAGGCACCGTAAAGCCCTTTGAAGTACAGACTTCTGGAAACTCGAAGAGTGTCTTGGCCTGGGCGGGTTTGCAAGGAATTGACATTGTCAATTCAACATACATCAGCAGTCAAGATAGGAAGTAAGACTCCCACTGCATCCACTAACAGGCCTTACTGTATAACATTGCTTCAGTTCTTTGCAAATGGATCTGTATCACTGTGTTTTTGTGATTATTTTTTGCTTTTAGAGCGCTTCTAAACGTGATGAAAAGCCACAGTCACTTGATGCAGGTGGACTCGCTCTCAGTTCGATCCTGCTTGTATCTGATGCCAATTGATGACCTGTTGGATTGTAGCAACATCATAAACCCTGAGCTTTTGGACATGCTTAATGTTTTCACTTACAAGGTTTCTCAGGATATTACTGCTAGCAACTTTCAGGTGAGTGCATATACACAGATGCTTCTGTATTGGAAGCAAGAAGTGTTGAACTTGAGTCTTCTTTCAGATATCATCACATACCTCACACTGGAATATTATAAGACCGCTATAGCTCCAAAATAATTGTGTGTTTTTACTTTCCTTTGATTATACAGCCTCAATCCAATGAGAATTAATACATTTGACATGATATTATGTATTATATAATAATGTATTTATTTTTTATTTATTTAAAGGCAGTAACTGAAATTCTGGCCCACATCCAAGTGCGTCTTATTGAGGAAAAATACAGGTATACCATGAATTCTGTCTATACATATGTTTGATTTTCTATACTCGGCCCTTTAGAATTTCCAATATGTCTGCATATGTATGATCTAAAAAAATCTTTAGGTTTTCATTACTTTAAGTGACGAGAAGCCAATCGCTTATGTATTCAGGGGAATTATACATTTGAGAGTGAACGTCATTTTCTTGGAGTCTTTTTTATAATGAGATTCAAAAAAGCATTTCCAAAGAGTTTGAGCGCCAACACTGCACAATTACACAGACTGTGTTTAGGATTTGATAAAAACAAAATTGCCAGAATATAGAAATTTCCAAAGGTTTACATGGTTTTAAGCTCCACTATATGGGTGTATTTTTATTCTCATCTGCTTTTGTTTCTGTTTTATCATAGATATGTCACAGAGGCTTACAGGAAAGAGTGCCTGGTAATAGCAGTGAGACTGTTAGAGAAAATCTGCAAAGGGGTCAAGCCAGGATTATATACTCAAAACTACCCTGATATTCCTGTGGCATGCATGAATCTGGTTGCATCGGTGTCAGACTTTGTTCGATGTAACAAGCAACAGGTACAGCATATAAAGTATAGTTTATACCAGTCAGCATTGGTTTTTCTGACAATTGCCTGTACTCAAAAACGCTACTATTTTTACATTCAGGAAACTCAAGAACAAAATGGAGAACGACAATATGCCAAAGACATGGTGATCTCTCAGGCCATGGACATCATGAGAAAGTGGATGAGTCAGTCCTTCAGACAGAATATGCTCAGCAGGGCTATATCTGCATCATCCATTTACCAAGTTAAGATGACAGAGGAGATTGAAGTGAGCAGCTTGTTATATTTTTTCCCCTTTTTTTTCTTTCAAGCATTAAGTATACATTTGGATGTCTAGAATCCATCATTCTCAGATTATGCTGAACCATGGGACTTTAATTATTTGTAAATTACAGATTTGGAACAACGTAATCTCCATCAACTTCGAAGATGAAAGCTGCACCCAAGAGTGGAAGCAGACATTTACTGTGGACTTTGAGGGAAAATACAAGAAGGTGAGTGACACGCGGAGAGGTTTTAGACATGTTTTTGGTTGAAGTGCAATATTTGTCATTCATTAATGTGGTTGTGTGTTGTTAGGAGTCTGCTATGAATCAAATTGAATTCTACTGCACAAAGATAGAGGAACTGAGTGGTTCCCATCCACATGTTGCTGCCGGCATTGAGAAGTGCGCTCTTGAAGCGGTTACAACTTTGTGCCAGGTAAGAAGATTTACGATTCTATTCGAACATTTCTCTTGATTGCATAGTTTCCCACAGTCTCAGCTGTATTCAGCAATGATGTCAACATTATTCAAATGCCAAGATGACAGATTACTGATGCTAAAAATAGGTTGATGGAAATAATAGGTCTTCTGAAATTCAGAGGTTCACAGCATCAATTTTTAAATAAATTTTTTAAAATTTTTTTTATTGTTTCTCAATGTATGCAGACAAAGTCTGAAGGCAAACTGTTTGAAAGGCTCAACATAAACTGGAAGTTTGAGAAACTCATCTCTACCATTATCCAAAAATCCTGGCCAAGGGACAGACGAGGGAGTTATCAGCAAGATGAAGAAGAGGTCCTTCGACACCTTCTGTCCTGGAGTGCTGCCAAAGAAATTTTCAAGCTATATGGTATATAAGAAAAAAAACCCAACAGAAATATTTTGTAGGGTAGAAATATGCTCTAATTATACTAGTAAATAAATAAATAAACAGAACTGACCTTTTGAATGCTGTTTTTTCCATGCTCAGACAAAAAGGCGCTTGAGAATCTCACTCGGGATGCGACGGACAGGATTTCCGAAGCAATATCATCATTCACTGCCATAAACAATCGGCTGGTCGGAGGACGCATTAAGATCAGCCTCCTCAGCATTATTCTTGAGAGGCGAGATGTCTTCTTAGAACTCCTGCAGATCGGTAAGAACGGGATTTTCTAGAGAGATTTGTTTAAAATTTCAAATCTCAATTCCAAAAGAGTTTGAACACTGTGTAAGGTGCAAATAAAAACTGTAAATGCAGGGAATCTCGCAAACTTTTCAGATGAGCTTTTGTACAGAGAAGACTGCAGCATTTGTGAATGCTCCCTCGTGGCTTCTTCTTCTGTATGATAGAGCTTCAACCTGCATTTTGCGGATGGCACGGTGAACTGTGTTCACAGACAATGATTTCTGAGTGTTCTTGAGTCCTTGCAGTGATAACCATGGCACAATCATGCCTGTTTTTATTGCAATGGTGCCTGCGTGCGCGAAGATCAGACCAGAAATATTGATTATCAGCGGTTTCCCATGAACAAATGTACTGTAGATGATGGCATATTCAAAGTCTGCACAATATAACAATCCTTCTGAAAATTGCATATGGCTGAACCTCTTATCTATCTTTACATCTGAGAGACTCTGCCTTTCTTAAAGTTCTCTTTATGCCCAATCATGCTCCTGACCAGTTACCAATGAACCTAATTAGCTGCAACATGTTCCTCTCGCAGTTTCTTTTCAGTACCACTTACTTTTTCATCCTTTTATTGCTCCCATCCAAACTTTTCTTTTTCTGCCATCAAATTTAAGATGAACAAATAATGTTCAGGGAATTGTAAAAAAAACCTCACTTTTGGCATTTGATATGTTTTCTACGTTGTAAATGAAATATTGGTTTATGAGAATTTTTTTTTTTTCTGTTTTTATTTAGATTTTACAAAGTGTCCCATTTTTAAAAAAATTTTTTTTTTGGAATTGCTGTTTAAAGTGATATGGCGTGATAGTGTGCACAATGCTGAGATATTTAAGTGTTTTCTTTTTTTTATTTGACATGAACAGACTGCCTTGCTGAGAATGGGCAGTACAGGGATATCGCCAAAATGAGACGGCTGTTGCAATGCAGACAAAATGAAGTGAAAGCGTTATACCATGAAAAGGAGCTTGTGGATGTGATTTTAACAATGAGCCACAAACTTGAGGAACACATGACGGGTATAGTTGCCATCTCAGTAGATTTAGTCCCTGTGGTTTGCTGCAGAGATGTAATACATGCTTATTTAATTTTCATTATAGTCGATGTGGCTGAGCTGGAGGACAAGAGTCGAGTCAACATGGAGATGATGCCCTTAGACCATTTCATGGAGGTTCATCAGTTTGAAAGAATGGCCTCTCCAATGGCCGGTAGAGTCACCTACTTCGACCTGAATGAGGAAATCAGAGAGATGGCAGAAGTCCTGTTCACATTTAAAGACAGTTATCTGTTCATAATGTGCTGGGAAAAACATGCAAAAAACTTTGCTGCTGAAGAAATGGAGGATGACGAACCCAGTGAGCATTCAGTAGTGGATATAATGGCAACACCAGAAGAAATATACGAAAATATTTTCATGGGTTGTTCTGCCGAATACAACGAGACGTACAGTTGTCTGAAGAATGGCAGCATAAGGCTGGAAGAGGTCAACCAGCTTTTCAAAGCATACAAGGGCAAGTACGATGATCTCATACAGGAACTGGACATCATGTGCAAAGTTGATAAATCAACCGACAAACAGTGGATCCACAGCAGGGTAGAACAGATCGAACAATATCACGAGCTTCATCTAGCCGTGGCCTCCGCTAGAATTATCACGATGGTCAAAGAGACGCTGGGACTGCAAGGAGACTTCAGAGTTTTGGAAACGCTGCTGGAAGTTGTAAGTGACCATGTTTTGGGATTAGTGCACATGATGCATACAAGTACAGGTATTACACTGAGCGGAAATGGAATATACTGTCCCCAGACTCATTTGGGAAAACTTAACCTTAACTTTGACTCCTCTCTCACCTCAGATTGACACAGATTTTCAGAAGGAGCCACTCAGTCGCATTGACAATGACTTGATGCAGGCAAAGGTGGCTCTGGTGGACATTACGGAGCCCCGCAGACTGTGTCTAGAGGAGCTGGGACTCAGAGGACATTTTGTAAAATGGGTGAAGGATGCTCTTGAAGGTTAGTATAGTTGTCAAAGCATCAATTTTCTTTCAGGTGTAATTTGAAAATGATATTTAAAAAAAAAAAAAAATGTTTGTCTGAATGTCATCCTTAGATATCAATGAGTTGAAGGTGTTTGTTGACCTGGCTTCCATTTCTGCGGGGGAGAATGACATGGATGTGGATCGGGTCGCTTGCTTCCACGATGCGGTCCTTGGCTACTCTTCAGTGCTTTATGAGCTCAAACCAGACTCAGGTTTTCGTGCCTTCAAAGAAGTGCTCAAGAAGCTGTGGAGATCTTTGGAGAATGATGGCAAACTTCCACAAAAACTGGTAAAAGCACACCTCATAGTTATGAGGTTTGATATAAAACCGGCACTATTCATCAGGTTCTCCGTGTTCTTCTTGGCAAATTATACGGTATTAATATCTAACTACAGGGGTCCATATAAATGTCTGTATAATGCAGTAAAGTCTCTTTGTTTAATTCTAATTATAAAAGAGAGAAAATAATAATTACCCAGCAAGGTAAAGAGGAGTATTATTTCCTTTAGCGGGACAGTGCACGCCATCTGGAGTGGTTGAAGACTGTGAAAGACAGTCATGGGTCAGTGGAGCTGTCATCTCTCTCATTAGCATCGGCTATCAACAACAAGGGCATCTACCTGATCAATGCACGCGATGTAAAAAAGGTAAATGATGGTAAAAAGGAACAAATAAGGATTTTTGTATATACTGTGTCTATGATGCTTATATAAGCGTATTTCTGTTTTTCGATCCAGTTGAGTCTTGACACGGCTCTAAAGCTGCAGATTCCAGAGGAGCATGATGAGGGTCGGTTGTTGCGCTGCTACTCTCTTGAGGAGCTGAGGGAGTTACAGAACAAACTGATGCTCATGTCTGGGAAAGGGGATCAAGGGCAGAATGAAGTTGATCATTTTGCAGAGGTATATTGACTCATTTTCCTTTCATAAACACTGTATTAAGACCCCTTCACTTTCTGCTCACAATGTTTGTTAAATTTCAAATGTATTACAAATATCTGCAGTTCGCTACAATATATAACTAATAACCCACAATGAGAAAATCAAAATTTATTGTGACAAAATATCGAGACTCTCTCTTTTGGCACTCCGCATTGTGGTTCATCCTGTTTGCTTTAATGTGTTTAGACATAATTAGTTGAGCCCATCTGCGACTAACTGTATTGGACATCAATGGATTGTATTTGAAGATGACTACGATACTAGTCGTATGTTCTGATCTGGATAGAATGTTGCAGAAACACTCGTGCAGCAATGGTGAAAACAACCACACCAAAAAAGTTGCATTCTAGAGCAACAGAAATTCCAGGTTAAGCTCACCAGCTTGTGTTGCTGTTGAATAATGCAACAAACGCCCATGTATCTGGCTTTTGTTAGTCATCAGTTTGGTGTTACCCGTGTTGAAGGTATTCTAAAATTATTTGCTTAGTTTAGACTAAATTATAAGTGATTTTTGTCACAAAAATTTTGCACTTTTTAACAGAACCTTGAAATCTTTTATGCTCGTGAATATACTCGATTGCATCTGACTGTAGGATTGTTTTTGCTTTACAGGTTTTTGCCAGTGTTCAGAGACTGGCTGAGGCCTTCATTGCTCTTTACAACGCTGGAAATCCACTGTTCAGAAACTGGGAGGTGCAGATGAACTGCTCTCTAAGTAGCAAGGAACCCAGCATTGTGATGGACTTCAACTTGGACAGCGTTCTCAGTGTCATTGTGGAGGGCAGCATAGAGGAGCAGCTGCCTGAACTTTGCAGGAAAATGGAGAAATGTCTGGACTACTGGATGGATTTTGTAGACAAACAGAGATCCCACCATTACTATTTGAACTACTACACAGCTGAACAGATTGTCTACCTGTGCAGCGAGCTTACTCAGCAAAATGTGACCAGTGTAGATGACCAAGTTCTCATGATGCTTTCCTTCATCAAGCCAAACTGCACATCCTCAGACCTGAGGCAAGTCTGGCATGTACTTCAGTATGAAATCATCACCAAACCACAAGAGCAAAATGAAGACATTGAGTTTCAGACTTTTGTTGTGGTGCCGACTAATGAGCAGGGAGAGCCAGACTTGGCCAACACATTAGATTCTTTGCCGAGTCTTTTGGAACAAGCACAGGGTCTTCAAGCATTTGATCAGATATGGAATGCTTACATGAAAAACATGAAGAGTTTTCTCCCAAACATTCTTGACATAAAAAATCTCGGAAGACTCTTGGAAATATTGGCCAACAAAGAAGATGAGAACGAAGAAGACGACGAAGAAGAAGACATTTCTGATGATAACACTGGGAATTTCATTATGAGACAGCTACCTCAAGGTCTGGTCACTGGAAACCCGAACCTTGTTGTTTGTCCACATGACGATGTCTTGACATCTTGCATCTCCATTTACATGAGCAGTGCAAATGAAAGACTTCCCACGTACGATGAAGTCCTACTGTGCAACTCCTCAACTCCATACGAACAGGTGGAGCTATTCCTCAGACGCTGTCTAAGCACAGGGTACAGGGGCCAGAAGATCTATTCACTGCTGTATGGGGATCGCCTCACTTATGATGTGAGCTCCAGAGTTGAAAACTTTTTCCAGCGTATGAAATTGCAGAGTAGGAAGGACTACCGACTTGTTATCATTTGCAGCTCAGAAAGGGAAAACGCTTACCTTCCGTCAGCCTTCAGTCCGTACAGACTGCACATGGTCCCCCAGGAGCCATTTGTGAAGATCCAGAGGTACCTCCAGGAACACTACACTGTTCCAGCAGAGCGGCGCAGTGCTGCAGCAGCATTTAAAGACAGACTTTGCGTTGGTGTCATCTCCTCTAAAAGGGCTGGTGTCGGTGTGTATATGAACTATTTCAAATTGATAAAACTCACTCATAGACCGTGTTTCACTCATGTAAGTATTAACTGCTGTAATAACCTTTTTGATTGAAGGCAAATCTCTGTACGTCAAGAGGCTCTACAAAAAACTGAAGCACTCGACCAAAAAATCCACGATGAAATGTATTCGCTTGACTGAACCAAACGTTGATGAGACTGTCATCCTTCAATCTTTGTTGGACACCCCTAAACGGAAAGAACTCGCTATGTTCCACTTTGATGTCACGTCATCGGTAACTAACTATGTTAATGCTTAGTGTGTAGCTCTGCAGGCTTTTTAGTACAACACGTCTTGACACCTTAGAAATAGTCTCAATGGGCTATGTTGTGTTTTTTGAAAAGGTGCAGAAGGGTCTTCAGGAGTTCCTTTTCAAAATGCTGATTTTGCGCTATTTGATGGACTCTGACGGAAAGATGTGGAGGTGCAATGACAAGCAGCTGTATGTCATTGAAATCTTAGAGCCCACTGTCAAGTCGACCAGAAATGTCACTCGGCAGGTAGGATAAATGTATATTTAAAAAAAAAAAATAATAATAATAATTTTTTTTTTTTTTATTTTTTTTTTTTTTACAAGGATATGGTCCCAGCATGAATCATTTCGTTTTGTCATTTTTAAATTGTTGCTTACCTTAGGCTGTGACTTTCTTGCCGTTTTTCTCCATAGGATCAAACCGTGAACAGCACATTCACTGATGTGTTCCCAAATATTTTCTGCCGATCACCCAAAGAGGTTCTGATGCTAGAGACAATGAAGCAAGAGGATCCTACCATCGTGAGCAGTGATGACCCACTTATGGATGATGAGGAGTTCAGGAGTGAAGCCTTCCAGCGGCCATACCAGTACCTCACACGCTTTCATAACCACAGTGATTTAGATGTGTTCACATATCAGGGTGTTGAGGGTTCACATGTGGAATGTCTTCAGATGTTTCTCATGTACTGTGGCATCATGGACCCTTCCTGGGCAGAACTGAGAAATTTTACTTGGTTTCTTAACTTTCAGCTGAAAGACTGTGAGACGTCTGTTTTTTGCGACGCCACTTTCACTGGAGACACACTAAGTGGATTCAAAACATTTGTGGTGGACTTCATGATTCTGATGGCAAAGGACTTTGCCACGCCATCTCTCAGCATCTCTGACCAGAGTCCTGGCAGGATGCACTGCAATCTGACTGATGTCAGGGATGAAGACCTGGCTCCCTTTCTTATCAGGAAAAGATGGGAAACAGAACCGCATCCATACATCTTCTTTAATGACGACCACGTGTCAATGACCTTCATTGGTTTTCATCTTCAGCCCAATGAGCAGAACAATGTTGATGCCATAGACCCCACCTCTGGAAGGGTGATAAAAAACAATGTCATGACAAAGGCGTTGTATGAAGGCTTAATGCTTCAGAGAGTCCCTTTCAACATCAACTTTGATTGCCTTCCGAGATGGGACAAAATAGAGCGAATCTGCAGTGTCCTTGGTATCCAGTGGCCTATTGATCCAGATGAAACATATGAACTTACAACTGACAATATATTGAAGATGCTGGCAATCCACATGCGGTTCAGGTGTGGCATCCCTGTCATTATTATGGGTGAGACAGGATGTGGTAAAACAAGGCTCATCAAGTTCCTTTGTGAACTGAAGAGGGGTGGGGTGGCCACTGAGAACATGAAGCTGGTCAAGGTACATGGAGGGACAACTTCAGAGATGATCTACACCAAAGTCAGAGAAGCGGAGGATATTGCTTCTATCAACAAACAAGACTATGGATTTGACTCTGTTCTCTTCTTTGATGAGGCCAACACTACAGAAGCCATCAGCAGTATCAAGGAGATCCTTTGCGACAAGACCGTGAAGGGGACATGTTTGACACCCAACTCTGGATTGCGGATCATTGCTGCATGCAACCCATACCGGAAGCACACAGACGAGATGATTCAGAGATTAGAATCTGCAGGCCTTGGGTACAGAGTTCGAGCCGAAGAGACAGATGAAAAGCTGGGGTCCATCCCTCTCCGACAGCTTGTGTACAGAGTTCAAGCATTACCACCAAGCATGATCCCTCTGGTGTGGGACTTTGGACAGTTGAATGATCACACAGAGGAAATATACATTCAACAAATTGTTCAAAGAGTGGTTAAAAGCAATGCAATTGATCAAAGTTACATCAAGTGCATCACTGATGTCCTTTCAGCTTCACAGAAGTACATGCGGACAAGAAACGATGAATGCAGCTTCGTCAGCCTGAGAGATGTGGAACGCTGCATGCAGGCCTTTGTTTGGTTCCATGACCACCACGAAATGTTCTTTTCAGAACTTCACAAATTTGAGAGTAGTCAAAGTGACGGTATGAATGAAGGGCATGAGATGTATCCTGACATCAGAGATCCTGTCCTCTGGTCTCTAGTCTTGGCCATAGGAGTCTGCTATCATGCCTGCCTCGAAAATAAGGATAAATACAGACAGAAAATCAGCAGACGATTGCCAGCACCATACACCTCAACACCTCAAAGGGTGATGCACGAAATCTCACTCATGCAGGATCTACTTTTAAGTGGTGTGCCAATGGGGGATACTATTGCAAGAAACAGTGCCCTCAAAGAGAATGTGTTCATGATGGTTCTCTGCATTGAGTTAAGAATTCCTCTCTTCCTGGTTGGAAAACCTGGAAGTTCAAAATCTCTGTCTAAAACACTGGTGGCAGATGCAATGCAGGGCCAAGCTGCTCATTCGGACCTCTACAAAATGCTCAAACAGATCCATTTGGTGTCCTTTCAGTGTAGCCCTCACTCAACACCGGATGGCATCATCAATACATTCAAGCAATGTGGACGCTTCCAGGAAGGAAAAAACTTGAATGAGTACATTTCAGTTGTGGTTCTTGATGAGATTGGCCTAGCAGAGGACTCTCCAAAGATGCCACTGAAGACTCTTCACCCATTGCTAGAGGAGGGATGCATTGATGATGAGCCACTACCACACAAAAAGGTTGGATTCATTGGCATCTCCAACTGGGCACTAGACCCTGCAAAGATGAACAGAGGCATTTTTGTCTCCCGTGGTGACCCTGATGAGAGGGAGCTCATTGAGAGTGCTAAAGGCATATGCTCATCAGATTTAATGGTTTTGGAGAGAGTTCGGAATTTCTTCAAATCCTTTGCAAAAGCCTATTTGGACGTCTGCTGCAAACAAGGGAAAGGCTTTTTTGGCCTACGTGACTATTACAGCTTGATTAAGATGATCTTTGCAGTGGCCAAGGCCTCTCAACGGAAGCCCACAGCAGAAGAGACCGCGAAGGTGGTGATGAGAAATTTCAGCGGCATGGATGATGTCGATGCAGTTACTGTCTTTACCACAAGACTGAAGATTACACCAAACCTGGAGAACATCAGCGCCATTGAGTTTGTGAAAGAAAACATTCAAGCAGTTGGACAGGAAGAAGAGTGTCGCTACCTCCTGGTGCTAACAAAAAATTATGCTGCCCTACAGATCCTGCAGCAAACGTTCTTCACAGAGGGCGGTCAACCAGAAATAATCTTTGGGTCCAGCTTCCCAAAAGACCAGGAGTATACCCAAATCTGTCGCAACATCAACAGAGTAAAGATATGCATGGAGACTGGCCAAATAGTTGTGCTCCTAAACTTGCAAAACCTTTACGAAAGTCTCTACGATGCCCTCAACCAATACTACGTCTGCTTGGGAGGGCAGAAATATGTGGACCTGGGACTGGGAACCCATCGTGTGAAATGCAGGGTGCACAAAGATTTCCGCCTGATTGTCATAGAGGAAAGAGAGGTGGTCTACAAACAGTTCCCAATACCTCTGATCAACAGGCTGGAGAAACACTATCTGGACATCCACACTGTCCTCAGAACTGAACAGAAGAGGATGGTGGAGGAACTGGAGAGATGGGTGAAGCTTTTTGCATCTCTCAACAATCAGCATGCAGCGGCGGCTCAGACGTACAACTACCAGCCCCCAGATGTCTTCATTGGCTACCATTCAGACACCTGCGCTTCTGTGGTTCTTCAAGTTATTGAAGAGCAGAAGGACAGTTTGGATATCTCAGATGCTGAGAGGAGATTGTTGGATGAGGCCAAACTCATACTCCTTAAATGTGCTACGCCAGACTCAGTGGTGCGATTAGACTGCACAGGTCTACCAAAAGTGGAGAGTGAATACTTTGCCAGGGTCTACTTTGAGGAGCAGAATAATAGCTGTTTGGCTGATTACATCCTTGCTCACACAAGACAGGAAGTCAATTGTTGCTCCTTCTATACAGAGGTAACTAAAACTAACTAACCATTTTCAGATTTATCCTGCTGGTTTTAATCTTATAAGGTCTAATTATGATTTTAAACCATAGGTGACGACATTCTCTAGACTTCTGACGGCGTTTGACTTGGAACCTCTTGAGCAAAAGCTGCATAGTGTTGAGCTTCTCTCACTGCAGCAGTTTGACACAGAGCACTCATTTCTGAAGAAGATCAGGTTTGTTTCTTAATGACAGTATATTTCCCACTTCATACTCACAAGCAATCAGAAATACAATTGTTGATTCAGTACAACTTTCACTATTTAGTTACTGCAATGGCATTAAAGCTATTCAGATCTTTTGACCTCTTCATTGTAAGTTTAGCTTTGCTGTAAGCATTCAATTGAACTTTTAACAAGAATGTACTTGACTGTCTGAGATTGAAGGTTGAAACTTGTTGATTGAATCCCTGTTTGGTCATAGAAACTTCCTCACCAGTGAAAGTGGAGTCAGAAACACTGAACCATGCAACAGGATCCTCATCATTCAGTGTGATTTTGATGAAGACTCTCAGAGTGCCAATCTCATTGCATCTGCAAAGTAGGTCCAGTATTTTTGTTCTGTAAGATTTTCACCACTGTCATATAGCCATAATGATTGTTTTTGCCCATTTTTAGGTATTCATCAATAAATGAAATCAACAAGGTAACTCAGGGGAGCATGGGAAGCAAGGTGTTTGTCTACTTTATCACAAGACTGCCAAGAATGGAAGGAGGGACTTCTTACATCGGCTTTCATGGAGGTAAGATTAATGCGACTTGTTATTGGTTGTTATTGTCTTTTTTTGTTTTGTTTTTACCACAATGACTGAAGAATAGAGAATAATCCAAGATATATCACTATTTACAGGCCCCTGGAGATCAGTCCATATCGATGACCTCAGACGCTCAAAAGACATTGTTTCAGACATCAAAACCTTACAAAACATGACAATCAGCGAAATGTTTGAAATGCCGATGATTCAGCCTGAAGGTAACTGAACGTTTTAATAGAGTTATAGAGAAACATACTCTCTTCTTATTATGTTTCCTACAAATTTCAGTGTTTTGCGGAATTAAATTCCAAAACCCTTGTTTTTGCAGCCATGGAGGTGGAAAACATGTACACCGAGACTGAGCAAGAGGAGGTCAAAGAAAGTGTGAGTATTTTTTTTTTTTTCTTTTAATGTGAGAAAACAAATTCACATGATACTATTTCTACTTTGTTACTTTGCTATTTGTTGTCGAACAACAATGTATCATGTAGCACTGGGTTTTCAAAAGTCCGATTTTCACGTATTTTTGCTTTTCAACCGCAGGGCTCGGATAACGTTGTGGACACCACAGCGCTGCTGCGGAGCTGCGTGCAGAGTGCTGTCGGCATGCTGAGGGACCAAGTGGAAAGTGGCTTCCGCAGTACTCGGAGAGTTGAGATCCTCCTGACACTCCTGAGTGACAGTGATGAAATGAAAGGTACAAACCACAATTGAATTTAGTTGATTGCTTTTTTTGGTTGGTTTCAGTGCTGATCACTGCATCTTTCGTCAGGGGAATTTCTGCAAATGGTGAAGAAACATCTTCACTCTTTGTTGGCGACACATGATGGCAACGCATTCTCATCCATCAAAAGCAACTGGGTCCTCAAGGAGGCCTCAAACATTGATGCCTTACAAGAAGGAGGCACCTTCAGGTGAGTGTATCAGTCTAGAAGGGTAAAATTACATGTGTCGATGTAGAGTCTGAGTCAACCAGGTCACGGTAGCTTGAATAGAAACACACTGGACTTATTGTCTTGGTTTTTGAAGGCATTTCACTTCTCATCCGCAAAAGGTTTTTCAGTTCTAACTAAAACATATTCAATAATCAATAAATTAAGTCCAGTTACCCTCTGTTTAATCATTTTTGATTATATTTACATGGACAACAATGTTCCATTATTAACCTATTGAGACCTTACTCTGACCATATAAACAGCTATTTCTGATCACATTAACCCAGAAAATGGTAAAAAAATAATCAAATGAAGCTATGGGGACTATTCCCTTTTAAAGTGACATTATGTAGACATAAAAACACCTTGAGTTTACCAAACGTTTTGCAACGTACACAGCATTTGCCAACTACTCGCCTTAGTGTTGCATTAGATGACAACTGGGAACCGGAAGGATGAAAGATAACACCACCAGTTGTTATTTTAGATCTGATGAAACGCTGCACAAAGAATTTTAAAATAAATTTGAACTAGTTTCTTTCTAAGGTTCTGTGAACAGAATAATTTCTAATTAGACTTTGTTAAAGCCAAAACAAAGGCATCTGTCTTTTTTAAAACATGGCTGCCTGCTGAAAATGACATGATTCCAAGTGTTGACTTCCCATTAGTGAGGTTCATTGAATGAAGCAGCTCCCCTCTGTGCAAAACAGGATGGCCTTGATAAAAAAAAAAGTGAAGGGTTTGAATAAGCGCACTCTGCACTGGTAACATAGACATGAAAGGTTAATGGAACAATGCTCTGTGAAATGTAAATGACAGCATGACTGTTCCTCATGTTAGCATTGTAATTAGAATAAAATGACTTATGCAGAATAAGGCCAATAGTAGGAATATTGCTATGTATGTAGAAAAATACTGTCCTAACTGCCTAATAAGTATTTTTTTTTTTAATTTTTGTAGCTTTTTTGAGAACTGCTGTTAACCTCCTTTTATTTATTTATCTATTTTTTTCGCATTCATGACAGGCACACCTTATGGAAGCGTGTTCAGGCTGTGGTTGTGCCGTTACTAGCACATCTAATCTCAATCATCGACCGTGACCAAAACATGGACCTGCTGCTGGATACGAACTGCTCTGAGTTTGTGAAGAGGCTGTGGTTGGATATCTTTAGCAATGAAGAGCTGCTGGAAATCTTACACATAAAGATGGACCGCAAGTAAGTCATAGCATTATAGTTCTTTCTATTAAAGCTATGGTAGGTAATCCTAGAGAGCTAGCAAGAGAGCTAGCAAGATTCGAAAGTGTCCCCTCCTCTAAGCTCCACCCCCCCTCCCCATTCCGTCAGTGCTTCCTCCAAAGCCGGTAGAACCGCGTGCGCACAC
Source organism: Odontesthes bonariensis (assembly GCF_027942865.1). Taxonomy (NCBI): domain Eukaryota; kingdom Metazoa; phylum Chordata; class Actinopteri; order Atheriniformes; family Atherinopsidae; genus Odontesthes; species Odontesthes bonariensis. Next base: position 14,678,524 of record NC_134526.1, read on the forward strand.
GGAGCAGGGAGCCGACAGAGGGGGGCGTAGGCAGAAAGCAGAGGCATCTGATTGGTTTTTTGTAGGCGACCAATCCGAGATCAGCGGGACGCTGATCTCGGATTGGTCAGCTTTTTCTCAGTCCTGCAGCTGCCACAGAGGTCTGATTATTTTCGTCCCTTTTTCTAAATACATCTTGTATAGATTTCTCTCAGGATAGACGGACCATTTCACCCAGTATTACAAAATGTGTTTCTGAACAGGATTACCAACCATGTCTTTAAAGAAACCAATCTCCTGTAGGTAGTAACATTCAAACTATCCACAGCTCTGAGACGAGAACAATCCTCGTCCAGAACTACATAAACCAAGACAGAAGCATGAGTTGCAGCATGCCCTTCAGCTGGAGGATTAAGGATTATCTGGAGGAACTTTGGGTTCATTCACTGCAACATGAAGGTAATGGCACGTTATCGGGTCTTTTCTTCTATGCTGATATTGTAAATTTTTTTGTATTTAAATTTGATTTATGTGCCTGTCAGGACAAACTCAAGAAAAGCTCGTTAAGTTCTTCTGGAAGACACCACTTGGGCGCTACATATCGAAAGCAGATCCAGAGATGCAGATGGAGTTTTACCAGCGCTACCTTCAGGATTTTATCTCCATGTCAATGAATGTCACTTGTCACGAAGATCTCGAGGTTGTTTGTCAAAAACACTTTAAGCCCTGACATTTTACACTGTATCTGTGTGAAGATCTGCAGGCATATATATATATTAATGCACATTATCTGCTTTTCTAGCTCCTCTGTGGTGCCTTGAATTGTTGTGTCAGTGAGCTGCGACTGCAGCTAAATGACACGGAGGCAGTGATATCTCTCCCGTGGGTCCATGTTGCTTATCATGAGTTCAAAAACCGGTTGCAGAACCTCTCAAGAATGATGCAGATCGAACCCCAGGTGACCAAGGACCTCCTGGGCAATCCTCGTGCAAAAGAGGATGTTGAACTGGTGAGGCGCAATCGACTAGTTGTGCTTTTTCGTCAGGCACGATAAGGAAACTTATTCAAAACTTGTGTTTGACTTAATGGTTTCTTCTGTTGCCTGAGTTGCCCTTATATGGGCCTGTAATGTGTAGTGATGATATCCTGCCTGTTTCCAAGGTTCTCGACGTGTATGCTGCTTTTGCCTGTTTGGAGCACCTGGAGCCCAGAGTTCTGGACACAGATGCTCAAAGACAAGCCTGGCTCAGGCAGGTGAAAAAACTCCAGGTTCCCATTGAGCTGATCTGTTCAGAAGACAGTATGAGACATTATGGAGAGAGGAGCAAGATAATCGCCAGCAGAGTCCAGTAAGTCTAGCAGATTTTAGTTTGTCATTAGATAACTGCATGAGCTGTGCTTGAATTAACAATTTTTGCTGTTCCTCTGTTTTTAGATCTGGCTGGAATCGGATATATTCTCTCTCTCTGTTTGTTGAGCACATGTTGCTGGGAATCGAGGAGTTGGAGAAGAAGCTGTCACCTTTAGTTCTGGAGACTACACGAAGGCTTGGCCAGGTTTGTTTTCGCTTTAAATTCAGTAAATTAGAAGCCACCTCCATGAGATTTCTCTTTAAAAATGAACTTAATAAACTTATTACACGCCCTTTGCCATCAAGATACTGGAAAAAAATTCTGACCTCAAAACTCAGCAGCCATTTGAGGCAGTGATCGGTTTGCTGAAAACCTGCAAAGATGGAGCAGTGGAACGCATCTTCAGGTAAAATTCAGCATGAAACTGTCTGTGTTGTATTTGGTACAGCCATGAAAAAAGGTTTCAGATTGTGTCCTCTGTGACATTGCTTCAGTAAAAGATGCAGAATCCTTTTAATCTCAAAGTGAAACCTGGATCTTCAGTTGATGGTGAATCTTTTTAATCCAGGTTTGGGCGCACACTGTGTCCTGTGTGCATGGGAGACCCCAAAGATCCACTCTGCCTGCCTTGTGATCACATCTACTGTGTGGCCTGCATCAAACAGTGGTTGGTCCCAGGTCAAATGTTCTGTCCCCTTTGTATGCAACCAGTTAACGATGAGTTTCCCATCGTTCCCTCAGATGATATAAGGTTAGTAATTTGATTTTGATTAGTTTTACATCTGATAAAGATATTTACTTTAGTTCAGAGTCTTTTCATGTTTTGGTATTAGTGCCAGAGGTTCTGAAAACTATCGTGCTGCCCGTGTTACAATTCAACGAGCATCTTTGTGGCTCTTTTTTTTGTGCAGGGTTTTAGTCAACCAGCAAGCTCAGTTCAGGAAGCAGTGCAATGCATTCTTTATAGACCTGGTGTCTACCATGTGCTTCAAGGACAACTCTCCACCATGTGCAGCGGTCATTCTTCATTTGCTGTCTTTCCTCATGGTGGAGGCCAATACTATTCCCTTCCTCAGAGGTTCTGCAATCTTCTCATCTTACATACGTGTTTATGTACGTGCATCCATGTCTGTTGTGTATAAGTATATGTTTGGTCATCTCTGGATATCCTTTTTACAGGTAATCGCCAAATGCTGACAAAAGTGCTCTCTCCATTTGATGACTCTGTGGATCAAAATCCAGTGGTTCGCTCAGTAGTGCTCAAACTCCTGCTGAAATATAGGTGACGTATATGATTACCCGTTGCGTTAGTTGTATTACTGGCTATGCTTCTAAAATTTTTGATGGAGTTTCTCATTTATAACAATTTCCCTCCTTTTGAAGCTTTGACAACGTCAAAGAATATCTGCAGCAGCACCTGGTGGCCGTTGAGCAGAGCAACCTCTTGAATGAGACGGACAAATCCGAGCTCTCCTGCTTGTACATCAACTGTCTTGAGGTATGTGTGGTTTCGAAAGCTCCAGTTGGATTGCAGTATGTTACCTTGTCTTTAATGATTTTACTGTCATTTTGTCTAGGATTCCATGTTTGAGAGGTTACAGTTCAGATCCAATGCAGATAAACAGACCTATCTGCAAGATGAAAGTGCCTTCCTGACTGACTTCCTGCAATTGCATGCTCAGTCTGCTGAAAATGCTACTGTGGAGTACCTGCAGCAGTTGGCCAGAGTGCGAATGGACCTGGATATGACTGCACGCTTGATTGTGGAAAAACTAAGAGCCAAAGGTGTGTGACTTAATCACTGTAGTTTCTCACCTACTCTTACTTTCTGTTTTTTTTCCCCTTTCAGAATGTGTTTGTTTTCCCGTAAAGTAATTTCTCATTCTCTTGTCAACCTTTAACTAGGCTCCCAGGAATGTGGTCAAGGTGGAACCACAGCCTTCCTGGACAGTGCAGTGAACCTGTGCAGGCGGAGTGGGAACAACTGGTATCGTGTATATTTGATCCGAAAGATTTGCAGCCAACATGGTGTGGAGTTTGTCCAGAAACTCCTCAAAATGGATCAAATGCATTGGATCTTCCCTGAGGAAGTTCTTCAACAGGTTCAGTTATCCACTCAGTGATTTTCAGTATTAGTGGCCAAATGAAGACGAGGTTGTTCTATTTTAAATGCGGTGCTAATTGAATGTTCTGGTCCACTACATCCAGAGTAAAGAGGACACCCCCTTAGACCAGTATCTTGTGCATGGAGAAGATTACAAGACTATCCGAGAGGCTGTTGCAAAGGCCCTAATGGAAGGGAAAGCGGACGGACTGGACGACGCTTGTGAGGTAATTTTATTCCTCTGTTTTGTTGGTAACTCGGCATCGGGTCAGGACTCCTCATTTCAGGGCTTGCTTGTATGATTTATTTATTTATTTATTTTTTTTTCATAGGGGTGCAAATGCCTACCACAGCGGAAAACAATATATCTTCTGCTGGCACTGTACAGAGAAGTCACCACCCTTTACAAGCAAGCCAACGCCAGCTTCCATCCCAAGCCTGAGGTAGGTCCTTCAATTAACCAGTCAAGACCTGATGTCACACACAAATACATCAGGTCTTTGTGTGGGCAGTGCCCAACCACACTTTGGAAAAGCAATCTAAAAGCAGATAGGGTTTTTCCAAAGCCTTGGCTAGATTTTTCCAAAACAGGCAGGGCTTTTCTGAAGGGGGGCTGCCTGCCTGCAAATAGCATTCTGCTAACTGTGTCATAGGGACATTAATAACCTTATATGAATTAACTCTGCATGTTTTTTTTGAGTAGTAAGCAACATTATCTTACTGTTCTCTACAGGAACCTTTTCCGGTTTGCTATCTCACAAACAGTAGTTGGTTATACTCGGAAGTCAAAACGGAATTAACCAAGGAATCCTGTCATTTAAACTGATTATAAATTTTCTACAATGGAAACTTGTATTAGTTTGAACGGCTAATTTATTCAGAGTTACACACCCACACGTGCTTCCTAAGTTAAATAAATAAAAATGTGCCTTCTCCAATTGCTTGTACAGTAGATGTATTCATTCATGTCACATTTGTTCCTTTCTTTTATACAGTAGTTGCATATTTGTTTGTACATTTCTGCCAACAGCAACTGGAATCCCTGGCGACTTACATCCAGACATCCAAAGCTCTTGCCAGCCCAGAGGCAAAGGCCTTTGCCCAGGGTCTGGTGACCAATAAATTGGGGCCTTTGTCTGTCCATCCAAGGGTTTCAGGGGTTCATAGTTTGTCAGTGGAAATAACTATTCACTTGGCTGTCGTCTTGCTCTGTGCAAACCAGGGGATTCTGGCTCCCCTGCAGCAACTAGCAATGGCACCTGCCAAAATGCAGGTACAGATAATAGCTGCTGTAAGCAATAATATCTAACCCTCTTTTTCTTTTAAATGAATTTAAACCTTTTTTTCTCTTGGTACAGGCGGCTTTCTTGCCCACCATGCCAGAGGACATGGTAGCTGTGGCTCAACAAGCTCTGGGTCATGTGCAGTGGTACAGTAAGTAATGAACAAAGGAACTATCCTTTCCTATGTCCCATTTGATTTGTGTCAGTTTAAGAAGTCATACAGCCATGCTAAACAATTTTACAGTAGTATTTTTAATGTAATCTTTTCACAGCATGTCCTAATGGTCATCCCTGCACCATTGGCGAGGTATATTCTGATCTGATTCTTAACAAGATTGTAATAATTCCTTTTTCTTTTTTCTTTTCTTTTTTTTTTTTCTCAGAATTTTTAATGACTTTATCTGTTTCCAATTTCTCTTTCTCCAGTGTGGCCAGCCAATGCAAACAAGTCGATGTGTGGACTGTGGCGCTGTGATTGGAGGAAACAACCACGCGCCTGTGCAGGGATTTCGGGTTGTTGGTTTGCAGTAAGTGATCTACCAAAATTGGGCAAAAATACGTAAAGCAAAATAAAAAAATGACTGTGAATTTATTTGTATATTTCCTTTAATTCTGTCTTCCAATTTTTTCTGCCAGGGGTGACCGCACTCAGAGAGGCCACATCCTTGGTGACCCTACACGCAGGGACAATCCAGACATGATGGACACAAAGAGCATGTCCCCTGTTCCCTTCACCATTGTCCGGATGCTCACTCACATGGCAATGCTGCTCGGTGCCTGCAGCGACATACAGGTAGTTGGTCTTAAAGGTGCTGCTTTTAACAACAAAAAATAATGTAATAATCCAAGTAATGTGTTTGAGTCCAAGTCTGATAACTTTAATAAAAATATGGTTGTCTGCTCAGTCATTCTCTGTTTCTTTTTTTTGTTTTTTTGCTTTGTAGTCTATTTCTGCAATCGTCAATCCTCCGGTTAATGACCCGGGACCATTTCTTCTTGCACATCTGAGAAAAGATTTGCAACATCTGATCAGGTCTCTGGGTAAAGGGACCGATGACACGATCAGCACAGTTCACCTTCTCATCAGTAGCTTCCTGGAACCCCACCAACAGAAATGTAAGAAACAGCTAATTTAATGCTACATTTCCACACAAGCCATTCCACATTCATTATGTGCTTGGGAGTATTTACAAAGACATAATGACAACAACACTTGTTATCTAACCCTTAACAGAAGTTCACTATAGTGTTCTAATATGTGGTATCTTTTTCCTTCTGCTTCATTATTATCCTGTAAAGAGGCACATCGTGTGTTGCTTTCACCATTATGTCCAGGAGAAAACAGAGAGTGACCTCTAGTGGCCGGGAATTATCCTTAGCCATTTTGTAATTTCTATGCAACTTTAGAGTGACACTTGAAACAAATGTACGATTTATTGGTCACGGTTATTATGTGGAATTTCTTGCTCAATTAATGGATCAAACCTACATTATATTGCTAAAACTGTTTTAAATAATGTGGACTTGTTTTTCAGGGCCTGTTCCTTATGACAATCTGCTCTCCACCAAAGAGGCTAGAAATGGATGGGAGACTGAAATGAGTAATGCTATCATTACACCTCAGCTGAAGGTAATGAATGAATCAAAGCACGTGGTATCATTCTTTAGAATTGATTCTGTGTCACATGTTCTCAAAGATCTTCGCGCAACATGTTTTCTTTTATCACCTTATCTTCCACAGCACTTGGATAGACGGCTAAAGGAAGTGAACACATTCATCCGGGCTGACTCCCGCATCTCTGCCAGTCCAGTCATGAAGCTCGTGTTTGGCGATCCTCGGCTCTTCTTGTCGTCCATTCCGGCAAATTCTCTGATCCATTGTTCTGCTGTGTGGAGCTGCAGGGAGAAGGTGTCTCTGCTGAGCCTCGCCCACATCGTAGAGCAGAATGATGGCAAAGACACGCTGCCAGTGCTATGGAGATTTCTGCATCGGGTAAGAAAGCAGCATCCAAACAGTTTACTTCTACACAATTACTTGTTCAATATCAGCGTTATGGTTCAGCTGTATTCTTTTCAGGGGGAATACAGTAGTTTCTGTGATTTATTTTTCTTTCATAGGAAGCGGAGGTCCAACTGGTGAAGCACCTTCCCGACATCCTCACGCTCCAGAGGGATCTGGTTAAGAAGCTTCAAAACATTGCTGAGCTGACTTGCGACACCATTGCTGAGTTTCTTGACAGTCAGAAAGCAGGTACTGACACCTCGTGCACCACTGGATCTTAGCCTTGTCAACTGAATGACTCACAAACACAAGGGATGCAAAGCTCCACGAAACTCATTACTGCTTACTCAGAAATGTCAAAGTAAAACAGCTGGGAGCATAGAGTTTATAGATCCACCTGACAAGGGGTGATTCTTTATTTAGGCAGAAAAGAGACAACGATTGAATATTGTTAAAGAGGGAAAATCTCTTCCCCACATGACAGCCACTGATGATAACAGCTATTTGTAAATAGGCTTTGTTCAGCCAGTTCAGTGTGCCTCATGTCTATTTTTCTGGCTGACATCTGTACGCTTACAAAAAAAAAAAGTTTTCTTCTTTTTTTTTTGTGCAGTTTCACTTAAAGCCTGGTATGAGAAGTACATCCGAATCTTCTTGACAACCTGGAATCAGCTCAGAGTGTGTCTGGCAACCAACGGTACACGCAAACCCCAACAGTCAGCCCACTCTGTTACCATAAACTGTCCTACTTCATCATCTCACATGAATTAAAATGTCATTTAGGTGAGATTAAGATCCCAGCTGAATTCTGCCAAAAGGACCTGGACCTCAGCAGCGACTTCAAGGTCCTGATACCACGGCGACAAGGCGCAGGCCTGTGCTCTACGGCCCTTGTCAGCTACTTAATTACTCTGCACAACGACCTTGTCTACTGTGTAGATAAGCACACTGGAGAGGAGACCAGGTGGGGGCGCTCATGTCACATTTTTCTCACTTGCAATCGTTTGGCTGTAAGAGGACAGAGTGTGAATCTCCCCTGCAAATGCACACTCCATGTTTTAAAGATGAGACAATAAGAGAATTAAATGTAAAGGAGACAGAAAATAGCTTATTAACAGCACCACTCCATCTCTGAAGTGATTTTTCTATTTATCTACATCGCAGCTACAAAGTGAGTCCTGCAGATCTCACAGACCTGCATGTGATTCGTTACGAGCTGGAGAGGGATGTGATGCCCCTGGTTCTGTCCAGTACCCAGTACAGCATCGAGAGGGGCCAGGAGACGGTTCACGAGTACGATTTGCCAAAGATCCAGCAGCAGATCATCTCCCGCTTCCTGCTGGGCAAACCTCTCATCACTCTCAATGTAAGTAAAATGAAAAGCAAAATCACTGCATGTGGAAAAATATGGTGCAAAATCATTAAGACTTCTCCCCTTCATGTGTGACCTTTTATCACAGGGCATTCCAACACTAGTGAACAGACATGACCGTAACTATGAGATTATCTTCAAGGATGTAAAAGCAAAAGTCAAACAAGTAAGCTGTGATATACAGTCGTTTCTCTACCATTGCCGGTATTTATTTGTCACACATGTGTCGCAAAGGCTCATGAGTGTCTGTGTTTCAACAGGAGCCTCTTCAGACTCTCACCCTCTTTTCTGTGGCCGGAGAGCTGCACTCCTACAGTGAGGTGTGTGAAGCCCTGTCCACGCTGGAAGTGGCCCTCGGCTTCCTTGCCATGACTGGGGGAGAGCCTCATATGCAGCTGTCCTGCTACCTGGAGGAGGTGCTGCAGATGGGAAACCAGATGGCTCAGCATATCCTCAAGGTCGGCATATCTGAGACGCTAGATATATTATCGTGCTGCATGTTCTCTCTCATCCACAGAACAAGTTGTCTAGACAGTCTGGTTAAATTGTATATGAAAACTGTCAAAATTTGCCTCCATATAAAAGTTTCTTTTTTTTTTTTAGTTATCTGACTTCAAATGCTACTTTATTTGATTTAAGCGAACATGTACTTATTTGGTGTGTCTTGTTTATGTGCGTTACATGCAATTAAGTTGAATGGTCCCCTTGTTTTGCCCGCAGGCCTTGAGCATGTGTTGTCTAAAGCATTGTGTGGCTCTATGGCAGCTGTTGGCCTCGCTCAAATCAGAAAATATGCTGCGGCTCAAGAGAGTAAGTGACTTTGTTCTACCTGCATACAGATACAATGGTAGAAATTGCATTATTGTCATTTGTAGTAGTGGTGATGTGTGGTGCTATAGATTCAGTAAATGCTATTTCCGTGCTTTTTCTGTGTTCATTAGGATCCATTTGTGGGAGTTTCAGAGAAGTACAAAGAGGCCCTGAGTGAGGATGAGCACAGGCTGCTGACTGCTTTCTTCTCGAAGAGCAGCGCTGATACCTTCCTGCTGGAGATGCACGAGTTCCTGGTGCTGGTCCTCAAAAAGCCCAACGCTCCTGATACCTACAGGCCTGACTGGGGGTAAAAATAGTTACCATCTTGTCATTTTTGTTGCTCATCGAGGCTGAGATCTATATCTTGGATAATGAAAAGAATTATTTTGAAATTCCTCTTAGGTTGTAGAAAATAGAAAACGTATTTGGAAACTACAGCCTCTCAGGCTATGTGATTTCTGCCCCGTTTGCTGCTGGGTCATTTGTTATTGTACATCGCATTACATATTACCCCACAGCAAGCTAATTGCCTGCTTGGATGGCAAAGTGTACCCAAGATGAAGGCTTTTCTTTGGGGGTGTTGACACAATTAAATGCTGCCATATGAATTAAACAATTCATTAATTTAACAAAACCATCCTTTTTTTTTTTTTTTTTTTTTTTTTTTTAATTTTGCCTGGCTCCAGCACTTGAAATAATGGATTTCAGAACACAGTGGTAACATAGTGGTGCAGTGTGTAAAAGGGCCACAAGGAGGCGATAGATAAGCCTTCATGACCATCCTTTTATTGTGAAAGCATATGAAACAACAGTTTGAATGGTTGGTGTATACCCACATAAGTTGGATTTGGATCCAAACAAAAGCGAAGTGAATGTTTTTCAGCGGCGCCTTCAGCCTACGTTTGTGGCATTTATTGAACTTGGAGTTGGTTTCTGTCCGTTTGGTTCACTAATGATGTCAGTAACATACAAAAATGTTATCATCTGCACTTATTTCTTATGTGATTTTGACTTGAGAACTGATAGTTTTTTTTGCTGATTATGTGCAGGTCAAAACACTTTAGATATGTATGCTTAAATGAATATATCGTTACTGTTTGGATTACCGTTGCAAGGCCAGATCTGATTTACAGTGCTTTGTTTGTCTCTTAAAGCTTGAAAGACACGCTGGTTTCTTACATGGAGCGCAAAGACATGGACATTCCCCCAGATGTGGAGGAGCTTTTCCCAGAGGAGATTTGCCTGTCACATTATGTCGAAGCCTGGAAGTTCATTGTTACCTTCAAGCAGGAGCGTGGTCAGTGATGATGACAAACAATCGTGGGGGGGAGGTGGCAAAAACATCTTTTGTTTGCCCTCGTTATTTAAAATCATTAAATCCCTTGGATCAAGTTTACATCTTGAAATGACAGTATTGACAGATCATGTTTTTGCTCATATTTATTCATAGCAGATGTGCCTTTTTTTCCAGAACACTAATGACTGCCTCTGGAAAGATAATGCGTGCAGTTTATGTACGTACATGAAGATGTGAAATTTGGGGATTTATTTTGTTTTGTATAACTTTCTGTAGGACTCAACATGGAGTAAGTTTCTATACAGTTGAAGTCTTTTTGCTGTGAGTTTAAAAAAAAATCTGCTTTCACTCAGGTAAAAAATATGGGTTAAATCTGGGGACTTGGAAATTAAACTTCCAGCTTAGAGCTATCAGGAATTATGTGTCCCTAAACAGTTTTGGTCATTGAATCCCATTTTAGGAAAAAAAAAAAAAAAAAAAAAGATTATTATCACTGTTTAGCTTTCTTATGCTTCCATTCCTTATGTCATTGATGTACCTTTATTCTAGTTTTTAATTTGATATCCGACAGTCCAACTTTTTTCCATTTCGTTTTCTTCAACTTTTCTTTACTGTTGATATTTACTGAATAGAAATCAATAGGAAACACTTAGTTTCATTATTTCAAATCTGTACTTGGTGATGCTTTCAATAAAACGTATGTGTCACTTCGATCATTCTCCTTGTAGAACAGGGATACGTGACGTTCAGGCTTTGGTGCTTACAGCACAATGTTTAAGTATAGAATAGAAAGACGAATAGAAAAATACTTTATTCATCCCCCAATGGGGGAAATTCAAATTAGTCAAGTAGCTCAACATTTTTTTTAAATATTTACAATGATTGTATTAACAACAACAACAATAATACCAATTCTAGTCAAAAATACTACTACTAACTAATAATAATAATAAATGACTAAATAAACAAATAAAAAAAAAAAGTGTACTGTACATTTAGGCAGGAATGTCCTGTAACGTAATTAATCTACTAATATTACACAGCAGATTTCACTGGAACAACCATTTATCAAAGAAATCTGTGAGGTAGATCTAAAAATTTTACTTGCTTCCTGTTATTGATGTATAGTTTTCAACAGCTTCAGTGATATTGGGTAAGCTCATCACTCCCTTTGTACGTATTGCATCACTGCCAAAATTCAGCACAGGCTAGATATGATGCAGTGCTCAGGAAATGTCTGCCTGCCAAAGGTTTTGTGACTTTTTGACCCTCTGTTGGTGGGAGCTCAATGTGTTTCTGATCAGGCTGATGGAAATGATAAAGACAAGACAGCCTCAAGATTGCCGCTGGACGGCTTCTTGATTCAATTTCCTCTGTGCCAAAGTAGTGTTTAGCATAACAATGACAAATGGAAGACTTTGCCTATAAACATAAACCATATCAGTGACCACCCTCCGGGAGTCTGAAGTAAATGTTTTCTACAAGAATTGGCATTTTAGGTTTTTACCATTGTATTTCAAATGGTCTTTACATGCACTTTGTTTTATCTTCTACCAAAAGAAGGGTATGTTAGGCCCTCGCATCAGTGTGTACAGTCTTATTTTAAGTTGACAGCCACAGCTATCATCCAGATGATTTTTACCAGGAATGCATGATGCTATCTAGTTGTGTCTTCCATGCTCATTAGTAAAGAAGAACTGTACACGGGGTCAATAAACATGCCCACAAATGGGTCAGAGGCATGATTTGCACATGCTTGCAGAACAAGCTTCATTGAGCAAGCTCAATCGGTTCACTTCCACTTCTGTAGGCTCCAAAGCCACAATCCTAACGGTACAAAGGGACATAGAAAAATAGATGTTGTTTTTTTTTTCTACGTTTCTCAATGAGGAGGAATTAGGGACACAATTACTTTGCATCATGGTTCACAGTTTGCATTGAAGGTTGATGAGAATTTTGGATCAGGTCATGACACTTTTATGGGGAAATGATAGTGATTAACAAAGCTGGATAACATGCTGGAGAGTTTGAGTGCCATGGTGGGGTGCTTTCAGAACTGTCAGTGCACTGTTGATAATAATAATAATAATGATATTCTAGCATTTTTTGACAATCAATCTAAAAAAACATGGACTACACTGGTACGTTTTGTCTCCAGATCTAGTAAAACTGGGTCAAGAGTGGTCCATTTTAAAGAAGCAAAAACATTACTTGAACAGGAGTAACTGAAGACTGTACGTGAAATTTAACCCACCTATTTAGTAATGGTTTTGGTTTTGTTTCAGAGCACAACAAAACCTCATGCATGATTTGTAGGTTTCATTTCATCACATGTAATCCCGCATTCTTTCTCCATCTGGTTGCCCTCCTGTGAACTGCTATGTGAAGTTGGTGTCACAAAATAATATTTTAAAATGAAGAAAAGTTCAATTTAGCTCCTGGTCGGAATCAGTTTTCCCCATTCACATTTGTCTTGAGTTTATCTTGTGCATCTGTTAACCCCTCTGAGATTCTTTAATGTGAGGTTTGGCTTTGAATCTCTGCTGTGCCTTGAGCCGTGGAGGAGCTTCAAACTTAACCCTTTCCAAAACAACCTCAGATATTCATCGAGTTTACACCTTGGGGATCCGATATCATTCACAGGCTTTGACGCCAGGCAGGCGCTCGCAGCCAAAAGGGAACAAATATTTTAATGACTGTGGTATGAAATCAGTACCCTGAAATACCCCGGAGACCTCAGCAAGCACACCAAATGGCTACTGTATTTTCTATGGGGCTTTATGCTTTACTGGCGGTCTGGGGAAATGTTTTCTTTAAATTAGCCCTTTAGGGTGCTGCTGTTATTGCATTATTATCAAATTAGTGTATTTTAATTACTACGTCATATGAAATGTATGTGCCAGTAGGTCACGATAGGGTGAGAGCGCAGAGGCCGTGTCTAATCTCTCAAGTTGTCCAGCCTGCTGTGCAATGCAGAGAAGAACAGAGAGGGAAAAAAAACTCTGTGAGCACATCTGTGAATTATATTAGTTAATTGTGTGCACTTCTCCTTGCACTCAACACTTGAGTTGTCCTCCAAGCAGAAGGAAAAAATTAAGAACGCTGCTGCCATGTTGTTCTATTAAATATGTGAAGAGAAAATACAATTACTGGTTAAGTGGGAACATACCACATGGGATTATGAGAGGCATGGCATTTTGAGATTTTTTTTTTCTTTTATTCCATTTGCATGGACAAGTTTCCCAGCAAGTACATGCAAACTGAAGAGCATTAAGATTTGGTTCCTCTTAAAATGTGAAAAGAACAAGGCAGCATACGATTTCTGGTGTTTTTTTTTTTTTTTTTTTTTTTTTTTTCTTTCCTGCAGCTTTGCTGTTCATTCTAACTGCTTACTGGTAAAAGTGAAATTGAGAACTTTCCTCCATTGAAAATGTCTGCGTTTGCACATTTCCAAGTCCCCTGCTGAACTCACCTCGGAGTGAGAAAACTTAACTTCACCTGCTTCGTTACTGCAGCTTGAATTTCAATACTAACTGTCTGTTACAGCCAAACAGCTCTGCCTTTGCGCTCCATAACAATAATACCACATATTGAATCAAATTGTTATTGTAAGATGAGAGGCTGTTTGAGAAGCCAAGAAATGCATCTACCATATCCTAAGTAATAAGAAGAAGCCAAGGTTAGGTTATATGTCAGGTACATTTACATTGTCAGAAGCTCCTGCTGTTCTCACTGACATTTGTTTGGAAAAGATGCTGCATAAAGGTGCTTCGGCAGCGGCTCCTACAGTAAGTTGCTCCAGCAGATCCTTAGCTGCGCTTCTCAACTCTACACACTGCAAAGTGAAATGGATTATAAATGGTGTTTAGAGCCACCTACCTTTCTGGTCTTATGCAAACATTCCCAAATTAGACAGAATGATTTAGCTTACATGTCAGACTGTCTTTCCACTCTGACTGTGTCTGTCCCTGAGAGTCCTGGCTTTATTTATCCTTTCTGTCCAGTGGTGTCCTTTATAAAGAAATGTAAAAAAAAAAGATTGAGGTGCTCACTATTTGTGTAGTTTTTGGATTCTATGAGTTTTTATTCTAAGGTTTCCAGAAATTTGACGTGTCGAGTTTTTTATTCTTGCAGGAGTTTGGATTACATTGCATAAATCAAACAACAGAGTATCCACTTACATCACGACTGAGAAATGCCTGGAGCTTTTACAACAGACAACCTTTATTTGAAAGAGAGAAAACAGTTGCTGCCTGGCACACCACTGAGAGTGTTATATAATACAATTAGATACAATTCTCCCTCTGTCTCTGCTCTTTGTTCCCTTGTCTTTTTTCACCATTTGCTTCCTCTCACACTCTTCTCTCTTTCTAGCTTTCTTCCATCTCCTTTCACTCTCTCTCTTGTCCTTGATGGTCTTTGTTGTCAGACGGCCTTTGGCTGTGAATAGATATTGACTGTGCTAGAGGTTTTGTTTATCATGGATACAACAGGATTTGGAAGTGATTACTACTGGTGCCAGTGTTGTAACAAGCCAGGAAAGCATTTCATAGTGTATGGAGGTGCTGACAGTTATCCTCTACAAGATTAGAGAAGTTGGATTATGGGTTGTTTTTCTCCACCTGGTGATGAGAGACTAGAAGAAAAGACTGTACGTCACAAAGCCAAGACCCTCAGTACCAGGCTCGTCTTGAGTGAAAGTAATCCCCTGCCCCTGTATTTGTTATAAACATTGGCTTGTTCATCTTTCAGTAGTTATGTTAACTGTAGCCCATGATATGCAGTTTTAGCTGAGGAGAGCATGTTACTTTCTACCTCGACCTTTCACCTCAGTATTCCCTGATGCCAACAACAGGCCAAAGAGGGAGATGGGTCCCCTGCCTCCATCTAAGCTCTCCTATAGTCAGGGCCTGAGCTGGTATTCAGTTTCACAGAGCTTCTCCTCTTGGCCCCAGCACAAATACACAACACCCTCTCCGATTTCACTAGATAATATTTATCCTCAATTATAATTCCACAGATAGGGATTCTTGAGCAGAGTACAGTGGCTGCAGACAAAGCAAAGTAGCCTTGAGCCCACAACTATGGCTCACTGGGGCGGCTTTCTTTGTGCGCCCCAGACAATTCTTGCTCTCCCTGGCAGCGGTGCAAAATAAGCAATGTAGCCATTAAGAGCTCCAATGCAATGCAGAAACGTTTAGCTGTATATTTGTCCTTGTGATGAGTGCATGCACTGCTATAGTGAAACGCAACACCACCTAGAATACACACTGCTGTTGCATGTGAGAAGTGGACATAGTTTAAATAAATCAGTCCAGCTCCTTGTTAGCTGCAGTCTCGCCTGCATTAACCTCTGAAACGAAGTGTTGCCAGAGATATGTGAGATGATGACTTCAGCTGAACAGAACCACATAGATCATGCAATGGTCAAACATATGTATACAGGTATGAGAAATTATAGTGTTGCAGCAGGTAGATACTCCCCCAAATGACATTGTCATACTTCTGGGGCTGGGCCTAAAAGTAATAAGTGTGTGTTGCAATGTATGCACATCTATCAAATACACTGCAATTACGCAGAACTATTCAGCGAGACATTGTGTCAATGTTGCAAATGCAGTTTTCAAAATGAGACTTGGTGTGTGTCCTCTCAACTCAGGGTGTGTTAACTAACATGCATGTTTTTGGATGGTGGGACAAAGCTGGAGTACCCAGAGAGAACCCAGACCCGCGCGGGGAGAACATGCAATCTGCACACAGAAGGCCTCGGCTGCGATTCGACCCAGGAACCCTCTTGCTGTAAGGCGACAGTGCTAACCACCACAGACCCATAATTTATTCTATATATAAAATAAATAACAGTCATAAGTCATTGTAAGCGGTCATTGTGCGGTTTAAAAGGCAGGCGTAAACCTGCTGTACCGATCTGTGCCCCAGTGGTGCAGAAGCCTCTGACTGAACACATTCCGCCATTTACACACTATGTTGCTAGAAGGTGTGCAATGATTAGCACTTTGTCCAGCATTCCTCTTTGCTAAAATGGAATTCTTGGGTTTCTGTATCTGTTGAAAGTACAGGAAAATTACTTTTAATCGTGGATTTGTTTGTAAATTTCTCCTTTTTTTGCCTACAGTCATGCTGTAAAAGTAGCTGATTCTATGTGCAATGGTGCAGTTTATATTACAATTTGCAATTCAAAAAAGAATAAGATTTTTACATGAAACTATGTCAACATCTTGATTTTTTTTCTTTTGGATCATGGTCATGGTTTCAGCGCAGAGACATTGAAACTGAGATGTTCAAATCCATTTTTTTGGTGTCACAAACCTTTTTTTTTAAGAGAAAGCAGACATAAATGATCAATATCGTCAAGACTGGGCAACTCACACAAAACAATCAAAATGACTTAATAACACAAAAGAGAGAAAAAAAATCTGTGTAAGACTGTAGGTAAAGCTCACTACAGGTCTAATATTCTTTGTCATTTTGGTAGCAGCAGTCTCCTGCAAAAAAAAAAGTATGGTTCCCCATCTGCCAAATAAACCCCAATATCTAGCATATCTTGTGACATCGGCAGCATTTTCCAGAAACACTTATGTAATTTGGGAATGTCTTTGACTTAAAAACCACAACAAGGAACTGAAAAGTGTTTAAAGCTGCAGCTTCTCTGTGAATTTCACCAACTTAGAAGAGACAAGTGATCCTTTGTTAATATGAAAATATGAACTATCAAAGGTTTAAGTTTCAGTATTTTTACAGTCTAAATTTGTTATTTAAAAATGGATGTGAACATCGAGCATCGTGAACAAAACGTTTTTCCACCGACTCTTTACATGATTTGAATGATCAGGTCAATGTGACTCAGAGGAATTTTAATATAGCATGTGTAGTTTTAATGAAAGGCCAATATCTGTACATAAAGAGCAATATTTAACTTGGCCCATCAGTGAGTAGGCTTCCCATTACCTATAGACTTAATAGCCTCAAACCGAGGCACCTGGTACAATATGTCTTCACATCATCCATCTCATTTCTGCTCAGCCAGTATCCAGCATAAGCTGAGCCCTTGTTGAGGATCATTCTGTGATTTGTTGGTTGTCTTGGCTATTAGAGATGGCATCAGAGGACTGAGGATTTTCTAGCAGGGGAAGTAGATGGAAATAATGAGGGGAAGGAACAGCTGCCAACCGCTGATTTTTTAACTTGCACACATAGAGAGATCTGTGTGTAATGTTGTTGTTACTGGCAGGGCCTATTTTGGGCAAGTCAGCACCACTTTGAGATGCCCAGGAACGACATGCGTGTCATTTCCTGCCAGGGGCAGTTGTTTCGTTATTACTGCTGCTCACTGGCAGGCTGCTCATGTTCTGTCTCTGATTTCCAAAATGAAATGTGTATATTTTTCTTTTGTCGACAGCAGCAATATTTTCAGGCAAATCAAGATTGCGGTTCAAGAAGGTTTGGGGTCTTAGAAAACCTGAGTTTATAATGAAATGTATGAAATGCCTGAATCAGACCATTTATAAATATTCTTCAGTAGTGCTTCTGGCTTTGAAAAATAGTCTGTTTACTCTATCTTGTAATGCCCCATAGGATGGATTTCCAAACTGTATACATAAAGGTTGCACAATCAGTACTGACTAATTACAACTTATCTTGAATTACATGATATTTAGCTGGTGATAACAGGAGGGTCACATGTAATTAGATGTTATAAATGAGTGTTCTGACTAAAATAAATGTTGCTAAGTATCGAAAGTAAATCGGCTCCTCCTCTCTCTGAATGTGATTGTAAAATAAAGTGTCCCGATGGGGTCTCACTCTGCTTAGATTACATTCAACCATCTAAGGGTCAGCTCTCAGTGTGTGTAACTCAGAGCAGCAACGTCTTTAACTGTAAATGCAAACTTTTTTTTTTTGCTCTCTGTAAGCCTAAATATATTAACAAGCCTTACATTTAAAATTTGTCATTAAAAAAAAAAAAGACACATTTTGATGACACATCCATGCCAACCTCTTTTATAAAGCTGCTTATTATCCTGGCATGAGTGTTTGGAAGAGATCACAGTTATGTAACAGAACAATGTGAGAGCCTTGACAATTTTAAAGTTACAAATGGGTTCATTCTCACATCTGAGCATCAGCAACAGAGTTGGTGATGTGGGCTGTACACCAACAAGAGTAACGACTGTATAAACAGCTACAAGCAGCTGGGTCCATCAACAAAACAAAGGGGATTGCATTGGTGTAGACAATTCATGCACTTTTAAAATCCTGACAAAGGAGTCTGTGAAGCTGCGTGTGTTGCATTATGTGTTGCTGCATTATGACTGTATGTGATATGGTATCAAAAGAAGTTCTCAGAAACTCCAGTGATACAACGGGACAACAGCCCGTAGGTGTCAGAAAACACTCACAGAGGGAGGAAGTATCAGGATAGCTTGTTGACCTTAAGGGTTCTCTGAAGGCTTCCTCTCTGCTGCCAGATTCAACAGTAAGGAATATCAACAATGAGCTCAGGGAAACATTAGATAACCTCATACGGTGATACTGTTTACAGTTTTGTTTTTTTTAGTGGTCCAAAGATCCCGTTATCAGTAAAGCTTGGGGCTTTAGGCAAAAAGGTTGAACTTCTCCGGGCTGAGAGGATGAGTGGAGGGGGAGAGGGTGATAACCTGGAAGGCCTCCGGCCTACACAGATAACAGTTTCCTAACTGTCAGATAACCAAGGTCAGTTCAACTTGTTGGAGACAAGTTGTTCTTTAAGAACTTGCCGGAGCAAAATGAGAAATGGAAAATAGACATTTTGGGCCACTGTTAATGTACTTATTAGTGAGTACAAATAAGAATGATTGATAGTCAAGACTGATTGTCATGATCAATAATTACTTTCTATTTGTTTTCAACAAATGATTTTGTAAAGTAATTTCTGACTGAAATCATGAAAATCATGAAGAAAATTAAACACAAGAAACACTCTTTGATTATACTGTGTACAAAGCTAATTCTGGAGAGAGGTTTTCAGATTCATGCTTACGTCATGGATGTAAAAGGACTAAAACAAAAATAATTATATTATCAAAAAAAAAGCTTTGGAATGACCATCTAATCGCTTTGGTAAATGAATTATTATGTTTCTGTAACCTTAGAATAAACCATTTATATCTATTTGCGTAGTGGGTCTATCTGCATGAGAGAATGTGAGGAGACTGACTCTTCTTTCACATCCCTTTTAATGAACTCCAGAGGTGAAAACATGAATATGCAGAGTCAACACTAACAGATTTTCCAAGATGGAAATCACTGACCGAATTTGCTTGTCTTCCACGCAATAGGTAATTTAGACTACTGATATAAATGCAATTTTTTGTTTGTAAATTAATGCCATTTGAGGTGGTTTTGCTTTCTCCAGCTAGATCCTTTGTCAGTTATCGTTACACACTGTAGCTTTGAAACAGTCTGTCACAATTAAATGAAAACAATTTAAAACGCATATCTGAGTATTATATACTTTTAGGTATTACATATCTTTCTTTATTCTTTTTTTGCCATGGCTGTTTGAAACAGATTCAGATACTATAATTTAGTGCATTGTACCAGCACTGTGTTGGAATAATTTTCAAGAATAAAGTACAGTGATTTATTTCTAGTAAAAAAAAAGGAACAAAAATGTGATTCTAAAATGCAGTAAGCAACAAAAAGATACAATACTTTGCTAAAATTACATTGAAAATCATAATGCTTATATTACAACTTTTTACAGTGAATTTTTAGTAAAAACTAAAATAAATGAAGAATGTATCCAGATGTAGACACATCCATGTGCAGTTGTTTTACCCCTTTTAAGTTCACAATATTTATTACATTTATCAGTGGGTAATATATCAGCCTTTTAAGTATTGTGCACCCCCTCTTGGAAAACAAGTAGGATTCACGGAGAGGAGATGAACAGTTTGTTATTTTAAGTACATTTAGACACATCAGTAGTTCACATCTTCTGGGTCAAACGGGGGGCTCAGCAGCTCCCTGAGTCAGGCTCACTGTGTCAGACCTTGACACTGAACCAAAATGTGGTCAACCATGTAAATCTCTAACATACATTATGCAGATGATGTCTAGAATAACATTAATAAATCTGGGAAAGGGCAAGATGGAAGGGAAGGAGGCAGCCTGTGGAAAAAAGTGAGACAAAACTCAAACAAGTATTTCATTTTGTTTTGAACTGTTGCGGAGAAGTCTCGGCATGTGCCTGCTTTACATCACTGTGTGATGACTTTACCACACAGCCTTCATCCCCCTTTAGACTCGTTCATCTGTAGGTCTTTAGTGCAGATAAGCAGACAATAAGGGATCAGAGTTCATGCTAGAAAGGCGTTTAACATCCTGACTCCCTCTGCAGAGAATGAGCTGCCAATTTATTACCTGTTATGAAGAGAGACAGAAGCATTGAGGTTGCTTTCTTCAGCCTGGATGTGCTTGCACAGGATATACAGTGTGATATCCATGAAATCCTGTGCTGAGCAGCGGCATTCTGTTGATCTGTTTCTGTGTTGGAAACATGTAAAGCTGTCATTTGCCTCTGAGTCTTGAGGTGCTATCTCAGATTTATACCCATCCGTATACGTAAATGTCTCCCCTGCACACCTTGATCCATCACAAACTATTTCTCTCCCCCTTTTCTTTTCACCAACAACACCCATCACTCGCCGCAGATCAAACAAATCTCACGCACATGAAAACAAGGTGTTGTGCTATGATGACATTGATCAGAAATCTCCTGATTTATCATTGTCTAAATCATCATTAAAAAATGTCCAGTCTTAAATCTCTTGAACACATAAATGGAAGAAATGTAATTTTTTTCATGTAACCAAAATTGAATGCCAGACTATAATCGTCTTTTTCTTTGGCCCCAAATACATAAAAGAGTCCAAATACAGTAACGTGTGCACAGAGATCACATACAACAAAATTTTGTGTCCAGTTTTATAAACATCAAATTATCCCCAACTGGTGTCTCATATTCTATAAATAAGCTTCTATTAACAAGAAGAGCATTTTGTGTGGCAATCAGCAGAAATGCAGAAAGACTGTTGATACTAATGCCGTATGGCAGAGCCTTCCAAGGTGCTGCTGATGGACTGTTTGCTTGGACTGTGCTCCTGCGATTGAGAGGTGATGATGGCCAGAGGGAAGTTGTCAGTCAGGGCCGGCTGTCACTGACGGCGCTAACAGGTGTGAATGTGTCGCCAACTAAGTGTCTTTAGTTGAGCTGTATGGAAATGCACATGTTCAGCAGCTGCAAAGAGAGGATGTGTTTATGTGTATCCTCTTGGTGGGGTGATTATTCTCTCTGGGAGGAAGCCCTGTATCCCTCCCTTTATTTTCTGTGGGTCTGTCAGTGCAGCAGCTCCTCAGGGTCTCAGTGCTCTACAACAGCAAACCTACATGTCAAATAAATTCTGGTCCTGAGGGTGAAAGCATCGCCTGGAGCACGAGGGTTCATACACAGCCATAAAGTCACAAGGAGCTCCTCGTAAACTCTTGCGTTACCTTGGTTGTCCTTTGAAAATAATTTTAGCAAGAACTGTTGCTGTTATAATAGGAGATTGTCCTCCACCCAATATGCAACCTCTAGTAGTTGTGAGAGCAACTGCATGTGAAGTGAAATGTAAAAAAATGGCATCCGTGAAGGTAATGGTTGTGTTGTAGAAGAAAAATAAAAATATATTCTTTTACTTACTAGATTGTTTTTCTCACCCCAATCAACTACTGTTATAGCTTAAACCCAGCGGAAGTCAAATGTTGGTCATGAACATTTGCTATAAGAGTATGCTCTGATGTACCTATATGTACCTCCCGCTGCTTGTAGAGGCCTTATTTTACCGGGTACCGTTATGGGTCACATTTAAGGGTAGGAACAAACTACCTTTAGGATTATTTCTATTCTTGTACAAAAGCCAGTGCATCTTCTTTCATGGCAGCTGCAACAACTGAACGTGAACATGCACAGGGTGACGATTGGGAGGAAAAAAACCTCCTTCGATGGTTGATAGTTAGTAAAGTAAAGCATCCTGTTGTTCACATGGAGGCTAAAGCTCCATATAGCCATTAACAAATGCGCCTATTCAATCTCATCTAAGCATCGATCCAATCAGTGCTTCTTGAATCAATTCATCTTTATTAGTACAGTATCTTAGTGCAACATTCTACAAATGCATTATAAAACTGAAGTCTGTTTATATACAAACAACATGATTTGAGAATTTACATAAGTAAAGTGACAAAAATCTGATGGCAAGACATCAGAAAAAGATCATAACAGATTTGAAAAATAGTATTTCTTGCCACTTTATTCTATGTTTTTCACAATAAGATTATTGAGTCCATACTGAGGTCAGAGGATTCTTTTAGGCCCGTAACTATCCAGTCTATGTTTGGCGCTGGAAGTGCATGTGGCATATTCACACAGCATCCCACCCACCTGGAGATCTACAGTGTCTCTCTGCCTCTAACCCCAGAGACGTCAGCCTTCCGAAACATCACATCCTGAGGAAGATGGAGAATGCCAGGAGATGATGGCATGCCTGCAGTGGGACAGCATGAGGTAATCTGTACTCCGGGGAATTCCTCCCTGTGCATATTAATTTAGGGTTTGGCAAGCACATGTAGGCAGCGTAACAAAATTGCTGAGGTTTTTTCTTCTTCTGTGTAAACCACTTTCATTTCTGCCTGGGCATTACCAATGGCATCGGCCAATTCGTCATCTTTGACGTCAATATTTGGTTTTCCTTTTTGATACTATAAATGGCCCATTTGGTTTTTGCTGGGATTGTTGAAATGTATGCATTATCATGCTCCAAGACAATCAAGGGAAAACACACAAACCATAAAGTTTTGGTTGCTTTTAAATGAAAGATATTTTACGGCGGAACACGTGTATAATTTCATAACATTGGGTATCTAATAACCTTTTCTGTACGTTGCACGGTGGATAGATTTACTCTCTAAGTTCCCTTTAGTCTATTCGGTTCATTTCCTACAGTATTACCTGTTATTTTCTAACTGTTAAATAAGACACAGGTTCTTATGCAGAAAAGCTCTATTTATCTGATGTTTTGATCTTAATTTTCCGTGGACTCTGAAATTCCAAAAGCTTTCAATGAGAGACAGGATTCAACCATCCGCAATCACTCAAACACCCCACATAAAATAAACCCTTGCATAGAACATGCCTATGAGAACTGGTATTTAATCTCAAAAACACACTGCACAGGAAATTCAAAGCACTTAATTTGAGGTTAAATGAAGAGGAAGTTCAGCTTTTACTACCCTGCAGTACCTTTGCTGATCTTATGATGGCAATCTGGCTCCACACAAACAGACACCGCAGCAGCTTGACAGGTTTTTAAATGGGCTCCTGCCCCAGCACGCTCAGTCCAGGAAAAGGAGTATTACAATAAGTTTATTAAGATGTATTGACACCAGATGTGCCCTGCTCCTACTCTGCAGATGGGGCAAAAGGGTTCATGCACTAATTGGCCATCTGACCGGCCAATGTAGCTTGTAGACAGTCATCAACGTAAGAACATGTGAACATATGCATGTGAGCATAAATGCATGTATTCACATGTCAAGCTTTCAGTTTTCACTAATACAAACTTATGCTGCTGAGTAACTGACACGATGACAAGAACAAGGTAAGGTAAACACAGAGTATCTCTTCTTCTAACTGCCATGCTTTCACTTCACAGTCCTTACAGAAAATCAATGGACAGATTTAACATATGAAGAAATATGCAGCTCCGTCAGCTGTAATTTGCAGTCCAGCATGTTACAACCTTATACTGTGGAGACTTATTGACACATTTTCTACAATAGAATTTTTTACATTGCTGTCATTTATATTGAATTATTATTTACACGCTTCTTTCACTCTGACCCTTAACACAAGTTGTAAAACTTGTTTCTACAACTGACAGCAGAGTGAGGTCAGAGGTTATCAGCTTGAGCCTTCTTACTCAGATGATGTTTTTGATAACCTCCAGCACACCAAGTGTGGTCCCTTCAAAAATGATGAAAGCTGAATACAAATAGCCCTGCCATGAAACATGTCATGTTTATCTATCCTGTTAGAGTAAAGTTAATCTGGTATACAACTATTATCCCTAATGTCATGGAGTATATTTTCTGTTGCAACAAACTGAGCAGATCAGGAGAATGTTTAGAACAGATTCAAGGACATCACTATAATTGATTGTTACACGTATCAATTATAGTGATTTATTATTTTCAGGTTACGGAAAAATGGCAGTGGTTTATACCTTTTCAAATCTCACTCTGGCCTGGTGAGAAGAATAATAGGACTTCCTTTATTACAGAAGTCACCTAAGAAACTTTTATCCACAGAGCACAAAGCTGTTCAGTCTGGCCTGACAGTTGTGGAGCCGTTATCGCCAAAATGTGAGGACATTGTTCGGGAGATACTTTCAAAATATAGTTGGATGGCATGGTAACACGTAAAACTTTCAGTCATTATATCTTTTTCCTTGACACAAGTTCAAGACGAACATATGACAAAAGCATTTCTGCTTTTGTGTTATGTTCAATTGATAACACAACACCTGACGAAAATACCTTTTGTCTCTTCCTGGTTGGTTTTAGGAAATAACATTAGTTGGTAAGAGTTAGAAAAATATCATGGCTAAGGCTAAAATGATCTTTTTTCAACCCCTGCAAAGATGGTCTTCTTTTAAGTCACATGCAATTGCTTTCACAACCACGGGAGGTAACATATACTACAAACAAAATCAAAGGTTGTTTTGAACCATGCGAGGATGCATTTGGATGGAAAAAAGTCTCTCAGGTTTTGTTTATTCTAAATTCTATAGGTCCCTGATGATACAGTAATTTGTAGGGTTGCTTGTAGGATTTGCAGGTATAATGCCTATCACTAAAATCAGACAGTAGGATAAAAGACAGAGTTACTATTGTGGAAATAAGCAGAATAATGCATTCAACTCACACACACCTACACCACTTACTGTTGAAAGCTTTGAATGGTGCACAGCACACGTTGAAGGCTTTCCTTCAACTTATATTTGAAAAAAAAAATATTGAAATGAAATAAATAAAAAGCTACTGTTTTCAAATGCTAAGATCTGCTAATGTGCATGAACACAATGTTCAGGACACTCAGCAGGATGTCTTTTATTGCTCGTAATGTGGGCTAAAATCATTTGTTCAACAGTAGTTGAAAACCTCCTAAGCTTCTAGCAGGCAGGAGGGGTCTGAGACTTGGCCAGTGTTAAAACAGCAACGTGGGCCCAAGGTGCCATTAGTGGCTGTGGAGCAGCTGGAAGTGATTCCAAAAACATGGTGAGGAGGAGGCAGTTTAAAACCACATGGTTTCAACTGGGTTTTCACACTGTTCTTCAGTTTACAAGTAATTATCTCAGCCTCTGTGAGTTTGTGTTTGTGTTCTACAAGAAAGACAACAACGAGGGCCAAACTAAAGATGTGCAGCGATAGTTTAATGCACACCTTGATGGCGCAGCTACTGTATTTGAGGTGTTAATAGGCTTATGGAGGGTATATGATCCCACGCGGAGGGTGAAGGAAGGCCATCTGCTTCCTGTCTCTGACCCAGAGAGTTTGTTTTGGGTGCCCAAAGTGCTGCCTTGAATTTTTTTTTTTTGCACATTGAGTTTAAACCAAGTATTATGCCTGTGTCCTCAGCATTATGTACTGTATCTATAGGATACGCCATCAATTTATTTGGTTTTGGATGTTGATATTCAATGACCTGAACATATTCGCTGAATACACCCAACATTTTGAGACAGCAAGGTTTAAAGCAATTCTTTTTCTGCATAAACTTACTATCTTGTACCTGTGGAAAACACCTAAACAGTCTTCCTTTTTCAGGCTTTTGTGCTTGACTTTCTCTTATACAGTAGAGAAGCAGACAGTCCTGTTTAAAAAGCCCACCTGAATAAACTTCCTGTGCTATCTGCTCCAATTATGGGATTATCCCTCAGGAATTTTGATGAGTGCTGAAACACACACTGAAATACACATAGTCAAACATGTACAGTGTAGACGCAGAGTTCTGTTAGTTTTGTACTTGATTTCCAACATGTTGAAACATTGATATAAGTTTTGAGCTTTTTGTTTTCCCTCTTCTTTCCAAGTCAGACCGCATCACTCATTAAAAGCAGCAATGAGTCGGCAAAATGCAGCATTATGTGATGGAAAATAAGTTTGGATTTGTCCTTTAAACCATTATGTACAACCTTTAAATGCACCCAAACTGCTGGTCAAAACTAAATGACCATTATTCAGTGTTAAATTCGCCAGATCTAATAAGCTGTGAGTAAGATTGAATTTATCAGATTTGCAATGTTATTATCCAATCTAAAGCAAGAATATTTTCCTCTCAGTTTGGGCTGACTCACACACACACCCAGACACACACACAGGCTCTTACTGTAGATTGAAACGAGGGCTGTGTGATGTTAAGCAAATCAGCTTGTTGTTTCCATCTCTTTGAACATAAATGGCCCTAATAGCACACAAATGTACCCTGTTTTGTTAATAGCTGAACTGGCTATTTCATCTGCAGATCAGCAGATTTGTTCAGTATCTGCGTGATGTCTATCTTGAATGTTTGCAGTCCATTTGCACAAAGTTACAGTGGTTAGAGATTCAGAGTTGTTAAACATTGTTCTCTGTTACTCAAGAGCTCAAACCTTAACCCTTGCCAGCAACTGTGTTACCAACTATAACTATCAGATTCTAATTTACAAATACTTCACTGATTTCAACTCAGGCCATTAGGCCTTAAAATTCACAATGGAATGATCTGAACATATGCAAGCATATGGAGGCTAATGTTCAGTGGCTTGCATGAATCTTGGCAATTTTGTGTATCTGGCAGGAGAAAATAAATATTTGTTTAACAAACGTACAAAATAACTTGGTGCGCAGGCTCAAAAGTGTACGTGCAAACTCAAATCCACATGTTTCTGGTTCATTTAATTTGGTTGCAGGTCCACTGCGAACACTTTTGTTTCTCCTCTGAGCATTTGAATCATTAAAGATGGCTGTGATACAGTTCTTCACGGGTGTCTCTCATGAGGGCTAAGAACCAGTGAGCTTCTCAAAGAGAGCACTTTAAGAGCAGTTTACATTAGGCACCAAACAGCGGTAATGTTCCACTTGAGATAATTTAAATCTCCTAAATCCCACCAGGCCATAATCTCAGTGGAGCAGTGGACAGCCAGCAGCATTTGACTACTGCACTGTTGCATCACCGTGAATCAAGCTTGCAAAAAAAAATGCCAATCCTCGGAGGCCTGACCCACAGCCAGTGTGTATTTCGTTCTCAGAAAAGCTATGCTGATTTACATTTATGGACCATGGCAGTCCTACTGTATACAGTCCCTCTGCATCAGTAAAAAACAGACTTTTGTGAATGTAAATGTTTGTATCTCTGGCCCTAGTCTTTTTTTAAGGACAAGAAAAAATACTAAAAAGAGGAATCATGCTGCAAAATTGCAAATATGTCATTTTAAATCCTTTCATGTGAATATGATTATAAACACATAGCCCTTTTACCTTTATTTGTTACGCAATGACCACTTTTTGTTTTGACGCAGAGGCTTTGTCATGTCACTATTTTCCAAAAGTGGAACTGGATTTACAACCCTCAGCCAAACTCTAAATGCATGCACATGCAGGGACCTGCAGGATATTATGCATGCATGTATCTTTGTATGCTTAATTAATATCAGAGAAGGCACAAAGCATATGTACGCAATGGAAAGAACAAAACAAACAAACCTCAACCTAATTATCTTGATTCCCTTGTTTTTACAAAACCAAAACTCTGAATACATCAAATGCTGGATATATTTTTTAACAATATTAAACCTGTTAATTCCCAAAACAAAGCTTTATGTTGAGACTAAAGGCTGCCATTATACAAAGTAATATAAACCCAAAATTATTATCCATTATTGAGATTGCCACATGAATGTGGTATTTTAAAGATAAATAAAATATATATTTTTTTTGTATATTTTCTTTTATTATCTCTCATGATTTTGATACTTTCGTAACCTATTTCTTCACCATAATTATACAGCTGAGTATCTAATTAATCAGTGCATTATAAACATCTTCATTTGTGTCTTTAGTGAGATATTGCGATTGTCTTTGCGGGTTGGACGGTCCAATAGAATTGTGATTCTTTCAGGAAATAAATAAGGAACTTAAGTACTGGTATGTGTTGTGAGTTCACTAAGATCCCGTTTAGTTATCAATTTATTTGTTCAGCTGTTTCTTTATTGTGCACAACTTTATGTATTAAAAACAACCGTAATATTTACATTTTCGGGGATTCATTGGGATCGCATAAGTATTTAATTCAGTTCATAGATTTGCATTAGAAGTCATCTCAGGGCACTTCACACTGGTGAAAAGTTCCCTTTAAATATGTGATGATGGGTGGAATGAGATTGGGTAACAGTATGTGCCTGTCATACTGTTATTTATGGCATTGACTAGTTCCCCCGTCCTCCTAAGCATTTAGGGATGTTTACAGAGTGTGTGGGGAGGGTAGATTGAGACAAGAGGGTGGCAAGACATGCAGACTCCTGTGTCTGTCACGCATGTGTTTGTATTTTCAACATATGATGTGTTTGTCGAGCTATATGAAAATCCAAATATTTTCCGAAATTATTTTCCGTCTTCAGCTTTCTCCAAACTATGCTCCTGATTCATTCTGTCAGGGATAAAGAAGTCTGAGAAGAGGTCAATGTCAGGAAGTGTGAGTTTTGTCCTCACTGACCTGAGCCTTAGACCCAAAACCTTATGAAACTGAGTTTTAAAATGTACAAATTCTACAAGCTCATAATAAAACTTTTTTTTACCTTGCTTGGTTTTTACGCTTAGCTGCGTTTAGTGCCCCCAAAACACTTCTTACCATCAGCAAAGCTCTCGCCATTTGATTGCTGTTGCTAGGCAGATCTCAAATATTTGAGCGCTGATTTATTCAGTCACATGAAAAATCATGTTTACAGCAACATTGTTGGCTGTAAAGATGACAATCACTGTGAAGTGCAAGAGCTACACAGGGGGATGTATTTCACTTTAATTTCCTTACTTGACAGCCAGCTCAAGATTAGAATAATAGAAAATTGTGAGTCTCTTGGCAGAGAGGGTACAATGTGTGAAATGCATAAGCTGCTGAAAGAATCACTTTAAC
Organism: Odontesthes bonariensis; assembly: GCF_027942865.1. Lineage (NCBI taxonomy): Eukaryota > Metazoa > Chordata > Actinopteri > Atheriniformes > Atherinopsidae > Odontesthes > Odontesthes bonariensis. The sequence continues at coordinate 14,707,996 of NC_134526.1, forward strand.
TGATATTTCAAATTCTAGCATTGTATCCAAGAAAGAGCTAGTGTTCGCCATACTGTATACTGTAAAAACCAACATTTTTAATATGAAATGTCTCAATTTAACATATTAAATATTAAGCATTATCTTGCTTAGATATGCAAGACCCTCCCTGGAAAATACAGTACATAATCTGGATGGGAGCATAAAACCTGTTATTACCTCTCAGGGTTCATGGCGCCTTCCAGATGTGCAAGTTGCCAGTTCCATAGACACTATGATTATGAATATTCATGGTTACCGTATTGTTGAATGAGATGAACTAATAATTGCATACTGTGTTTATTTACTTTTTGCTTAGCGTCCCAACTTCATTTGGAATTGGAATTGTAAAACATTGTTAAAAATGTGTGTGCTGAAACAGAAAAAGGACATGTGAGTGGGTGGTTGGTGGTCCGACACTATGGAGTGCCATGCAAGAGAACCAAGTTTGAATCGAACAACAAATATTCACTTTTTTAATTGGCTGTTAGTCACGGTTGGTAAAGGTTAAGCAAAAATATGTATATACATAGATAGGAATGATATCAATATATGGTTAGATCATGTCACATGAACTCATAACACCACCTGAAGGCTTCCTTATACAAAACAAAAGCCAGTGAAAAACAATACCATCTCACATCTGTCTTTATTGTAACACATTATTTTGGGCATGTTGTCAAATGTACCTATTACACGTTTTCTCGTGAGACTGGGATGGATATTTTCCCACACAAATACAAGTTGCAGAAGCTGTTAAGAAAATTGTATTTGAACAACTTGTTAAAGTGGGGGCACAATGGCTGTTTCATGCTTTGCTCCAGGTCTCTTGCAAACTATTCCCAAGCAAAACAACACACCCCCTGAGTTTGTCTCTTGAGAAATATATATATTTTTTACAACCATCAGTTACCTACTCTGTTGAGCTAAATTGGGTATCTTTCTTTCAGTACATAATAGGTGTTTAGAAAATTCTCCAAATACACACGAGCTGTTGTCGACTTCAACAATGGGTTGTGCTTTTAGTTTAAAGCGAAGGCATGCTTGCTGCTAGAAATTGAACCAAGGTCCTGAGTAGTAAATGTAGCAATTAACACCCTGTTAGCTGTTGTTGTCAATGTTATGAGGTGAGTGACATGAGGCAGACCATGACTATAACAGGTGGAAATAAAGGTCAGGACGGAGCAGGTTTCTGGAAAAGGCCATTATCAAACAGGTAAAACAGGAAAGGAAATGAAATTTCCCTCCTGGCCGCTGTTAAACTTGCGTGGCTACTTGCACAGGAGCTTGAAATACCAGACAACAAAAGCAGGTTTGGGGTGATGACGATCCTCACCTGCATGCTTTTATATTAGAGGAGCTTCTGTTCTTCTACAACTCTAATCCACTGTACAGACTAACTAGCAGCAAACACGGTGGTTCATCCAGTTTGATTCACTTCTACAACTCATAGTAGAGCGCTCTAAAATATTAGGTTGGTCTTGCATGACTCTCCAGAGACCTGTATGGTTCTTTTGTCCAGTATTTAAGCTGTGGTCCTGCCCTGCATGTCTAGACAGAGGAAAAGGGAGAAATATCTGCCAGCATGTACGGTAAAAAGACTCATTCTGAGGTGAGGGAGTTTAATTACTTTTTCCCTCCCGATAACCTCATATTAACTTTGACATTTACTCTCTCTTGCCAAAAATTTGAATGGAAGACACACAGTAAATGTTCCATTTTGTTGGAAAGCAAAACAATCGTGAGCAAACTTTGATTTAGACTCTAGACATTTGTTGACATGCCACAGCAACACTGGTGACTTGACGAAAGGAGGACAGCAAACGTATACTGTAATCCAAAACATGTTAACATACAATAAGGCCTTGATGAAACTTTTTGCTTTATTTTCCAAGTGTTGGATGTTATTATTTTTGGCTGATTGAATATTTCCTATTCTTCAACAGTCGTGACTAAACCTTCTTTACTCCTCATTGTAAGATTCATATATGCATTGCAGCACCAAAAAATGAAGCAAAAGCATTTCTTGTGGCCCTTGTGGCAGCACACAACACGCTCTGTCTGTGTGCTCTTAGAAGACTGAAGGCCACACAATAAAGTTGAAAATTAGAATCACAAATCACAGTTGATACAGTAAATCAGCTCACAACTAATTTCGATCTGATTGTGTTTTCTTAATCCCTGTTGCAGTGTGCAGCAAGATCAGCCAACCCAGACAGATCAACTTTCAGTCTCTACAGCCTTATGGCTGACTGACAGACTGAACAGACCTAGTCCTGTCTCCTCCCTCTATCATGCCGGCTACTGAGCATCTCTTGTCACTGGGTCTTGCTCTGTTGAACCACTGGCTCAGCCAACGTGTCATGACTGGCAGTGGAGAGAAAATAAACAGCCCTGGATTATGATAATTGGTTGGTCAGCGTCAGCTCGAGTGCAGCACCGAAGACATGCTCAATTAATCAAGAGTTCTGCTGAAACTCTTTATAACGAGCACAACAATAACCTTTTAACAGATGGGAATCATTTTCCTTAATTAAAAACAGAAATAAATACTGCCGTATGACAACAAAACCACTCTGGCTGTTACACACACTTCAGCCACCCAGACAAAATTTCTCTCGCTAAGCCAGAGGTAATCAAGTGAATTGTAGCTTGTCTTTTTAAAAAAAAATTTTGTCTGTTATTCTAATTTAAAACCCATGACGAAAAACATGACAGACAGAGAAGTTTAAACTGAAATGATTTATGATGTGTCCTGATATTACTGTGTACTGTTTTACTAATACAAACGTGATTAGACATATGGTAGCTTCTTTAAGCTTTGATCATTTTAAACTCGTTTCTGTAACATTTAACATTCTGATCTATTATTTTGATGTTTCTTCCACAAAGTTACGTTAAGAGAACCTCATTTTGAAACCAAGGCTGATGTCTCATGCTATCAATTGTTATTAAATGAGTTTGCACTTCATCGTTGCTGAAAAAATATATTTGAGGTAAACGTACTCACATAAATGAGATCGGTTAGTCAGAGTTGTAAGATTCATAGAGTGTTATAGATAGATACTTGCATATGCATAAAGGATACATTAATTGTAGTAGTAGTAGAAGTCCACCCAGGGGACAAGGCTGAATAGTTCTTAAGTGCATTCTGATAGTTTCCTCTGCCTGGGTGTTGAATGTTTGTCACTCTGTTTTGTTGGTCTTTTCTGTGTCAGCCTGCCTCTTTTTTTTTCCTTTTCCTTCTCCTTTCTCAATCAACCCCTCTTCCTTCTGTGGTGCAATAAAAAATAAAAAAGCCACTGTGTCACTAAACCACAGTCAGACAGACTGGGGAGCTCGTTTGAAAGAGCCTCTCTCACTGACTCCATTTCTCTTCAGCGTGACCTGGACCGCTGGCGCTGGGCAAGTTTAGAGCGGACTTTGGGAGGAGACAGACTGTAATCTCAGCCATAATCCATTTTAATCAACAATAACACACTACATCCAGTCCCAGGGCGAGGCCACAGAGCCTTTCTGAGCCCCAGATTTACATCTCTGTGAGGCAACACTGAAATATGGCTTTGATTTATTCAGGTTTTATTTGGCACAAATTGTCTGAGTTACAGATCACGTGGTTCAGCCTTTTTCCCCCAGGCATCCAAAATACTTTGAGGTGTGCTTAATTGCAAAAGAAGGTTGATGTCACAGGAACATTTTTTACCACTACAGTTTGCTTTAAGCTTCTAGAATAGCTACTCTTTTTGATTACTATTTTTTCATCTAATCGCCCTATGTAGGTTTTTGAAAAATTGTTTAGAGTCCGATGTTTTAAAGGGATTTTTATTTTCGTAAGATGTTCTAAAATTGATTAATGTCACAGACAATGTAAATGTGTCACAGATTATCACAGTTATACAGTAGCACAGTATGCTACAGTATTTCTGTTAATGTCTCTCATCTGTCTTATTATGTCTAACACATAAATTAAAGTAAGAATTAATTTCTTAAGATTAGTTTAATTCTCTGGATATGTAAACTAATATTTCTAATAATATTAATAATAATACTAATATTTCTGCACGGTATCTTTTAACTTATCTTGACTGTTGCTTGTTTTTAAATTCATTTAAAGGATTTTATTTGTTTCTCTTTATATTCTTTTATGTATTTTTAATGCTTCCCTGCTGCAATGCTTTTATTTTATGTAAAGCACTTTGAATTGTTTGTACATAAAATGTGCTATACAAATAAATTTGATTTGATTTGATTTCGATGAAAACTCCTCATTTTCCACCAAAGGAAACATCTTTAAACTTTGAACTTGGAATAATGTATCCTCGAACTTAGTCTGGTTTTATCGTTTTGATCTGACACTATTGAACCTGAAATGAAAGAATTTCTCAAACTCCCTGTACTTAATTATTCACTGGATATTAGCAATTGCATGCTACAGCTAAAAAAGCTATACAGTGGATGAGTTATAATGATTATTTTTTTAAGAACATTGGCTGAAAAACATAATTTGAAATAACCTTACAAACCTTACATGTACCCACCTTCCACACACTGACACATCGACCGTATTTTAAAGCCAGGCACAGCACGACTCTGTCAACAGTACACAGACTTAATTACACTTGCTGAAGTTCTACATTACACCCCTATTACACCAATCCAGCTCTGACAAGTGGCCTCTTTGTTCACTTAGTCTCCTTCAAGTGACAGGATGTGTTAATATCACTTGCTTGATTGGATGTGATAAGTCTTGCACGCTCCTGTGTGGTTGTTTTTCTTTTTTTTTTCTTCTTCTTGTGTATTAAGGCCCAGTGTCCAGCAGAAACCTCAGCCTGCATCCAAACCTTGCGGCCGACTTTGAATTGGCCTCTTTGTCTTCTGCAGCAGATCCAAATCATCTACGCTGGTGCTGTGCACCGTCGCCATGGGAACACGGGCCGCGGTTGCCAGGAGTTTACTGTTTGCTTTGGCTTGGAATCAAAGTACAAGTAGAGGTGGGGATGGACGGGGCAGAGTAGGAGGTGATGTGGGCTAACATGGGATGGGAGAGGTGATACAACCTCACAAGGTACACAGTGGCTTTGTCCCAAAACTGGAGGACTTGATGCTTCGGTCCATCTCTGAGGGAAAGGATCAGTTTTCTTGACCACCTCTGCCTTGTCATCAACCCAACATGCTTCTCCTGATCCTGGCAAGATCTGCATGCGTCACAGTCTATAACACGATCCTACCCCCTGTAAATTCTATCACACCCCACCCCAAATCAGTTTGTTTACTTTGGCGCAAAAGGCTGAGCTCCATGAAAACAGATACAGTGTGCTGTGCTTAAAGTGACATTATCGACAGTTTTCCAAATATCAGTAAGGCTGCTGTTCACAGCCCATAAGTGCATCAGATCAAATGACATAACTGTAACACGACTCTGTTTCAAGTGACAGGCTCTCTTTTGTTATAGCAAAGGTAAATCACATGTGAAGTGACTGAAAGGAAAAGAAAAACTGTACTGTTACTCTTTTATTCCCTGAAGGATCACCAGGAGAATTTCTTGCAGAATACACATCACTTATGTGCCAGTTCATCAGATGCTCAATTGAAATTTGTATTTGTTGTCAGCTGTGCTGTACAAATAAAGTCATTCAAATTAATTTTCATTGGACAAGGTCATTTATCACTGTCAGAGCCACAACTCACTTAAAACTCCTCCAGCAATAGAAATCCTTGTTTTGACAGGCGCTGTGGAGGTAGGCACAGCTGAGGCAGGGACAGGCGCTGTAGGGGGTCTTAAGCTTACAAGACACACGTCCCGGGGCCCTATCACATTCAGGTGTAAAACCCCTCAGCCAGCACAGCAGGACTAACATTGCTTGGGACTTGTAGCGCCACGGTGTCTGCAGCAGCCCCTGAGCCTCCCCGTCTGTTACTAAAATAGAGGCAACCTCACACCGAGACATGCTCCCAGTTAGCATACCTGTTGGAGTATCAGAATATTCATCAGACTGCGGCTCATCAATCTTTTCTCAAAATGAAACAAACCTTATGTGACTTTTTGTGCAGTGTGATGAATTAGTTTACTGGGTGGGCAAAGCCAATAATATATAATGTCCATAACCTCCATGGTGACCACTTACTTTAACTGCAGGAATGAAACACATTGCTGCTTGCTTTGGAGGGTTTCATACAGTATGTGATGTGATGACAGCTGATTTTACATTTGAAATTATTTAGATGAGTCAACTATACCAAGAAAGAGAGGAGCTTTTTCTGCCTCCTGAAACTATAAAACCGTTTTCTATGGGATACAGGTGGTGCCCTCTCTGGCACAATATCCCAGATGATCAACAGATGACTCCTCGTACCATTCACCTCTGTTTCCTGTTCAGCAGAAAACGGATATCAAAACCGCACAAGTTCCTTCAGCACTCTAGATTCCCTGTCTGGAAATGGCCCCCTGAGGGTCAAACTATGGCTTCTTCCTGCTATTTGCAGGTCAAAGGCGACGGCCTGCTGCCGAGGCATTTCCCACAACAGCTCTACTGGAATCGCGTTGAAACCTTCCGAAAGGAAGAGCTGCCTTTGTGCATCAGAAAACACCACAGCAGATAAAATCTTGTGTGAGTGACTTGATACTGAGAAAGTTGAGTCTATTAAAACAGGTCGATACATAAGCAGAGGATCTATAACTATCAGCCGACCCCAGGGGGAAGTGAGCAGATGTAAGGGAAAAAGAGGTCAGATGGGCAGGTAGATCTCACTGGGTTTTATGAGATGTTAAAGCATGCAATATGAAAGATAGAATGAATGATTTCTGATATACAATATACTCTGTGTTTTGAGCACAACTTGTTCTTTGAATAGATTATTTGACAGATGAAATCAATCTGAAATAAAAGCCCTCTGAGTATTATGAATAAGGATAATTTAACTGGATCTCGCAGCATTTTTCAAGGGCCTCATTAGTGTCATGACTGATTTCCCCTCCAATATTGAGCCTGGGTCTCCTCGAGAGACCCCTGTAGCATGGAAGCGGATCTGTTGAGTAGAGTGATGATGATGGGAGCCATTTGACACATGTGCACTTTTACAGTGAGAAGACATGCATAATGCATGCAACCTTAACTAAACATCCACTGCACCCACTCTACTGGGGTGTTATCTGGTGTGTGACTTGGACTCTCTTCCTGAGTGGGATGGTGTATCACATTCCTGGAGGCCTTGCTTCCTCTTGTGTACACATGTAGATACTCAGAGGCTCCAAACGTGCATGCAAACACACAGACGCAAACACGCAATACGGAGAGAAAAAAAAGAAGACATATAATCAGAAATTTCCTGTCTGATTAAACACCAGATGTTGTGTTTCAATATCTGCACTCTGAACACTCTGAGTGTAAAACAATCCCAGATTCACAGTGAGCAAGTGCTTGTCCTCATGAGAAAACATAAAGGTCTCCAACAACAAGTGATTTTCAGTAAACATCTAAAAGATATCAGCACTTTTCATGGATGTTTTGTTTTTCTATCAGAGAACATAACACTTTTGTTGTTCAGCAGTTGTCTAATGATACAACTGTAAAGATGTTCATGTAAGGAGGAAAGGCTTTAAGACTTCAAAACCATCTTTGGCCCTGACGGAGGCATATCTGGGCTCTCCCCTGAGGCCCCGATGGAGGCTGCGTGGGCTGACTTCAGAATATCTGGCATGACACTGTGCGTTGGGTCTTTCAGTTTAGTGTTTACATAAAATGTTGTCCTCATAAACTCACAAAACATTCAAATTAGGACAGTTAATTGACAAAGAGCATAACAGCAAACCAAATTGGTATGTTATGCGATTAACACATGAATGTGGTAACTGCACGACCACTGCTGCAGCAACTGGCAGCAATAGTTGCAATAGAGTCAGAGTCTATGTTGGTCAGCCTTTCTTCAAATTATAAACTTCATTAATCAGATAATTATTTGTATTCATGTCCTAGAAATATTGTCACAAATCAAACTCATATCGTGGCTGTTTATGGTTGCCACTGTAAGGGATTTAAGTAAAGAGTGATGATGACACTGTGTTTTTCTAGTCCAACATGAATCAGTCAGGCAGCTGATTTGTGATTGAACTTTTCCTGATTTATGCTGTTTTCAATGAAGCAGAAAGGAGAGCATGCAGCTGTGTATTCCACTGGATATAAAAGCTTATATCAGTCTTCGGGTTTCTTTCAGAGAAAGAAATAGCCACACTTTGGCAATAATTTTGAAATGATAAAAAGGCCACATGAGACCTAAAGATTTAGAAGTCTTTAGAAAAAGGAATTTAACTGTATGGAGAGTTCAGTTGCACGCAGAACAACATGAACCTTTATCAGAATCCGATCTAGATGAAGTGTTGATTGCACAGACTTGAAGAGTGTGGTCACATAGAACTCAGTGAGCAGCTAAAGGTCTGTCATCAGGACCTCTTATAAAACCAAGTTAGGCTCACAGCCAGCCTGATTGCCAGAGTTTTCTAGTTTTCAGCTGAAAGGGAATCATACCCAAGGTGCTTTCTAAGGCCCATTTGACTGGCTTTTACACTCTGTGCATTATATGACTGCTTTGTGGTTTCAGCCAACTGTGGGCCTTGCCTGAAAATGAACCCCTGACTGTGAGGAGCTGACTTATATCTGTGTGTTTACATGTGTCATGAAAAGGCCAGACTCAGCACCGTAACTGAGGCTCCTATGCCAAAAAATTATGATACTTCTCTGAAGCGTGGAAGTACCCTCCAGACAGCTTGCTCTGATAGGGTCCAGGGGAACGTAGATCTGAAGATTGTGCAGTACTCACAGGTTTTAAAAAACATTCTGACACATAAAATTGCTGCAGCTTTATGATTGCTAGAAAAATGATACATAGGTAAGTGGATATAAAACGCAGGATTTTCTCTTGTTGCTATGGTAAAATATGTTTTTGTTTGATCAGAGGGGCGGTATGGGAAATATTTTAGAAGTTTAGGAACTATGCTTTGCTTCAGTTTTGGTTTGTGGTTTGTAGCCTTTCATCAAATTATTGCCCCCTCATATATTCACCACAGGCGTGAATTCATTGAGTATATCAAGGGAATAAAATCACACTTTATTAAAGCCTAAGTATTTCATCATTTCATGGATATGTCTGTGTTTATTTAGTGATAGTACAATATGTATAACAACTGGATTAATAATGGCAATAACTTGGCTCAGCTGTGCATGGAAACATACTCACCAACCCATCATTTTGAAGTTATGTAATCAATGAATGAAAATCAATAACAGCTTTGATCCCAATTGGCCTAATTGCATGAACTTGTATAGAAAATAGCCTCTGAATACCAGCATTTTCTCAGTTTTGGACCTATAGATTGTGTCTCAGCACTTCTGGCTCATGGCTTCACATTGGCTAAACAAATGACCAAATGAACAAAAAAAACGAAAGGATTGTACATCTCCACAAGGACAACAATGTAATACAAACAATACTGATTAATTAAAACACAGTCAGGAGGGTTAGAACAAGACATAATCCCACAGGTCAAATCTGTCCTTTTCCCCATAATGACTGAAAAACTGATGGGCAAGGTCACTAGACATGGTGCAGGTATTGTAATGTAATCCAAGAAAAATCTTTTGCTCTCTTACACCAAAGTGCAAGGTCAACCTTTTCTGAAGAATATAAAAAGAAGCCTGATAAATGTTGGAATCACATTCTCTGGTGAGATGAGGCCAAGACCCATTTGTTGGACTCAGATGCAGTCCAGCATGTTTTGTGTGAGTCTGGCCAGGACTACCACAGTGAGGTGGTCCTGAAAATGAGGCTCAGAGGTGGAGCTTGGGTGATACACAGCTGCATGAAGACATTTGAAATATTGTTTAGACCTACCAATCAGTTGAATCACATAGTTTATACAAATTAAAATTTCAGAGCAAACTTGGTTCACTGCACTGCAATGTAAGAGGTGCAATAGAGGTTTCAGCTGGTACTGGTGTAACACAGTAAGCATAGCAGTGCTGTTTGTATGTGAAGTGCCGAGGTTGAGCCCTGTCATTTACAGTGGGATGTCAGAGAAAGTCCACAGCGCATGTCCAGGCCTACAGCTGCTTATTTTTTATGGATCAGCCAGGGAAAGCAGACAGAAGTGAGAGCAGCAGCCAGAAGGGGGGTCCCTCAGAGACCTAGCCCGGGGGCCAGTACAGTGTCTGTCAAAAGCATAAACACGGGGGACCTCCAAACCCACAGGGCTGCACCACTGCCAAACACCGCCCACCAAACTCACTACCACCATTGCACTAGTTGCATTCATTACTGTTCAAAAACCTTCACTTTCCCACCAACAATTCGTTATAGAAACACACATTTTGGGCAGCCACAACCCAACAGAGCATATGCTATGATTCTGTAGTCATGTACTAATTAAGCATAACAGGAACTATGTGGTACTGGCCATGAAATGCAGAGGGTGATGGGTGGAAAAGAGGTCCAGATAGACAGAGTAAAGCTTAGTGTGTCAACTTTGTCAACATCCCATTTTTACACCTTCTGCATGGTCATGCCAATGTACACTACAGAGTGCATACACTGTACTTTTAAAATGTATGTTTTGACTTAAGAATGTGACTTCTGCCCATTTAAATAACACCAGACCTCACTTAATTAACTAAAAATGAATGATTTCAACAATCTGAAGTGAACATGTTTATCTTTTTGGTTTAGCAGACTTAAAGAGGAGTCACCTTATACTGTCATTGATGCAGCTTGTACCACTGTGTGTAGGTGGACAGCTGGAAACCTGCCTTTTCTCTTTATTTAGTACACTTGTTGTTGTCCAGAGTTGAGCACTGCCCAAGCTCAAACTCCATTTCAACACCACAGAGTCTGTCTCGTGCAGTAAGGCCAGCCTCTTCCACCCACTTCTTCCTCTGTCACTTCCAGAGAGAAAGAGAGATGTCTCAGCTGGACAAAGATCAAAATGAGAGGAAAACAGAAGTAGAAGATCTAAGGCAGACCCGGTACTACTCTAGTGGAATTACTTCAAAGAGGGACCTTCAAGACAGCCTTTGGTTAAGTCATTGAACTTGTTTACCAAAGAGATTATCTGAAAGAGCAGCCTCAAACTCCTTTAAGATACTCTATACCTTTTTTTCTAAGATGTGTTCCTATTATTGATCAGCTGTGCCCCAGTAAAATCTCATGTTTGACTTTTCATGAGGCAGTGAATAATTTCAAATAGATGAGAAAATTATAGATTTTTTCTATTATTTTATCCCATTTCTCAAGCTATGAAGCACCTTGCTGTCAAAGTCTGTACACATGGAACATGCAGAATGGCACACTGTGCTAAAGAAGCAACCTAGGGTGAGGCATACGCACCGTGTGATGATAAAATCACAGGCCTATAAAGTTTTTTGATTAATCACATTAATCTTATTTTGATCCTGATACATATTTATATAGATATTGAGTAGTAGGCAGACATTCACAATCAAAACTGAGGAATAGGTGTGTCCAAACTTTTTGATTAGTACTATATGTCATTTTAGGTTGTTCACTGAAGATTTCTTTGACTCTTCTTTTTTTGCTAAATTCATTATTAGGAGTCCAAGCAGTGAATCTGCACAAAGAGTGTTCATTTTCTTCTCAAAACCATTTTTGGTCAATGCCTGATAGCAGTGCCGTCGTTTGTGCTTTTCTGAAGAAACTTAAATGTCAGATTGGTTGTTTAAGTTGTTGAAGTGTTCTCCAGTTCCATCTATTACAAACTTTACGGCGTGTTCAAATAAGGTAAAATAAAGTCCATTTGTACTGGGAGAATGTGAGCTGATAACACCTATAGAATAGAAAACAGACTGAGTGCATAGACCGAGCAAGTCCAATCCTTTTTTTTCTTTAAATTCTGTCCAGCTAATTCAACACTTTGAGTCAGCCAGTGTGGTGACACTTTAGAAAAAAAAAACAACAACATTAGGAATCACTTTAAAAAACTAGATCCAACCAATGCCATTCCAGTTAATTGAAAAAAAACAAATATATATATCAATAAACATAAAACTGTGAATAAAAATTTCCTCTAAGAGTGCTTGTTCAAACAAAAGTATTCTTTGCCAGAGAATCCCTCATGTCGATCATATCAAATGTTTTGATCATTTGCATCATTCCTCTTCTGCTCTGGTGGCCTGATCCTGCCTCAACAATGGCTGAGGGCCAACTCTAAGAAACACAAATGTGTGCAGTGGAATGTGTCTCGTGTTGTGGTATTACTTCCTACCGGACAGGGTGAGAGGTGTCACGTCATTTAATTACATACAGCTTACATCTCCTCTCTGCCTCACACCCCTGGCCTTCATCTGGTTTAATATGGTTACTTTTGCAGGGAAAATATGAATATGATCTTTTGTTTATACAACTTTAATTAGCCCTTAATTAATATTGTCATCTCAAGACCAGGCTTCAAATCAGGCTGGCAAATTAAGACGACATTGTGTCTGTGGAATGCGGCTCAATTTCTGTACAAACTGAAGTGGGAGACAGCCAACGGAGAGGGAGAAATACTCTCATTATGTAAACAGAATGAAACTGATCCTAGGTTCACGCATGCTATCGCTAACATGACAAGACAACATCTGTTTTCACAGGGCCTCCAGGTTCAGCCTGCAGACAAAATTGTGTTGTATTAAGGAACTAATATTTCCTCCAGTGATGTTCAAGATGGGGAGAGGTTTTGTATTGCACAATTTGAAACTGTTACTGTTGAAAATGAGAGTTACCTTGGTGATGGCCTTGTCTTTGTCATTACAGACCTTACTGAAAACTGAAACCATATCCCTGTGAGGGAAATCAGTATGTGCTTGTTTGGAGAAATCACACTGTACCTTTGCTCTTTTGCAATTATCCCCTCTCAAAATGGAAAGATACGATATACATACATGCATAGTATACTAGGGTGGGAAAGAACGACTCCAGTAAATGTCAAATGTGTAAAGAACTCTGGTGCTGTACTTTGGGTCGATGGCGTCTCACTGCCACCTCACGTTCTTATTTCCAGACACACAAAACCAGAAGTAGTCTCCAGGGCTGAGTGAACACCACATGAAGGCTGTCTTTGTCCTCTGTGACTGTGGCCCCGTAGCTCGCTAACACTGCAGTCCCTGCCTGCAAACACCAGTGTGTCACCCAAGAGGTGTTAGACCAAACGTGCCCGTAATAGTGATATCAGACAACTTTTATAGTTTACATTTCCATCCATGTTTGTGTGTACACGTCTTTACTTATTTTGCCTGGTTCAGTTTTGAATCAGTCAGACTGTGTCATTTTTAAGCTTGCCCTGCTCTGAGTTCTGAGTTCACTTTGGAAAGACGAGGTAGTTATTGTATTTGTGAAGTCAGCCTGACATTTTCTTACGGACACTCCCTCTCACTAGATTTATAAACAGACTCAGAAAAAGGGCCTGTTCTTAATAATTTGCTCTGTGAATAGAAAAGTAGCATTCTCTCTGACATGTAAGTATAAATACACCAAATTTTTGCTCTTACAAATGCATAGACAAACAGTCTTTTTTTATTATACCTTTAGGTATATACTGTATGAATGGTTTTACTTTTTAAGTCCTTATAAAAACCTGAAATAGCTCCAACAGCACACTGTCCTTAACTCTAGGGGGCGCTACAACTGGAAGAAATATATTCTTGTTATAGATTGGATGAATTTGTTCAACATTTAGTTTGCATCATCCAAGGTCATGACTCAGTTAATCGATTAAAAAAAACTGTTTACTTCAGTTTACATGGCATGACAGTATTAAATGTGTTAATAGTGTGCCCTACATAAATAAATCCCACTAAATGAGAGTAAAATACTTAAATCTTTTACTTTGGGCCTTTGGAACAACTAGTGGATGATTAAAAAAAAGCCACATTTACTAATGAATCAAAATTCAAGATTTGTGGCTGTAATTACAGATGGACATAAAGAGATCAACAGATGAGACAGTGCAGTATATCAAAACCAAAGTAAATCATGGCAGAAAATTCAGGCCTTGGGGAGAGTTGCGACAGTGGAGTTGGACAACAGCACTGAATTGACTCCATCTTGACCAAGTGGCCCTCCAGTTCTCAAAGACATGCAACATTTTGTGGTTTGGATCTTTGTGGAGATGGATTGATCAGCAGTGGAAAAATCAACCCAACTACATCTCAAATATTTGCAGTGCTGACTGTCATGAACAATCCTCCAGAGTCACCTGACCTCAGCCTCACTGAATATTCATAAAGTCCCAAGAAAGCCAACTCTTTCTAAAATCTCTAGAAGTTCTTTGGAATACTATCAGATCTTTGTGAGATAACAGGAGATTTTTAATTAGTACATGATGAGTCATAGTTTGCTCAGAGCTGTGGAGTCCACAGCAGTGCAGTTGCAATACAAAAGTGGATTATATTTGTTGAATTTTCAAAAATCTACTTTCATTCATACTATTAAACCAATATTACAATGTTTGATGACATATTTTGTATTGGGTTTTAAACAAACGCAAAGCCCTTGGTGATTGGCAAACCTGTCCACTGCTAGATATATAAAATTTCCTTCCTTATTTTGTCATAGGCGTTTGTAGACAGCATTACATGCTATCGCCCATGTTTGGCATGTAGTCATTAGGCTGGTGGGAACCCCTTTTCCCAAAAGTCACATGACATGTTTCCAGCCTGCTGGCATTGCCAAACCAAACGTCCAACCAGCATACTGTCTACAGAGTACATGCAGTTGGTTTGACTCCAAAATATTCTGGGAACGGGTCCATTAGAGCTGGTGAGTGAGTGTCTGTGTGTATGTCTGTCTGTCTTTGTGTGGTTTAGCCTGTGTGGATGTATGTGTGCTGGTCATAATGAATATGTATGCACCATGCCAGCTTCCGGTATCCACATCCATATATCCAGCAAGCTATACTACAGCACAGGCTTCGTTTGGACTGAGGCAAATACCTTCAACAGCCTCAGAGCCGGACCAGCAGACAGGCACGCTTCACCTCTTAGAAAAACCAGAGGCCAACCTCTACCTCAACACACCTTGCTCACAGCTCATATTTCTGCACCACAATGTACCACAGTCTGCTGGAAGCCTTCGTGGACTGCTTTGGCCATTTGGTGGAACATTTTTCTCCAAAAACAAGAATAAATTAAGCACAAGAATTTTTTGGTTTAGTTCACAACGAGTACCCTAAATGGAAATGGGATATGTTTATCAGGGACTTTCCTATACATTGTAGCACTTTATCAAATTTCAACCCTCATAATTGATCAGTTGCTCAGGTTCAGACAGAGACCTACACTGAATGGTCAAAACAATCAACTTTTGATGAAATGGTAATGTTGGACATGAACAACTCCACACAACATAAGTGCACACTAAGGCATTAAGCAGTCACTTAACTTTATTTATAGGCGTATTTGTTCATTTGGACATATTTTGGAAATTACTAAAGAACAGTGCTCAAGTTTCAGATGTATCCAGTGGCATGCTACCAATGTGTGAAGCGGTCTTTCCCCAGTAATAAAAGTGCACAGGACACAAGTGACCTTTCCAGAGAGACCGCAAAACACCTGACCTTCTCACAACATTCAGTGGGAGTTCAGATTGTAAGGATTTATGAGAGAAGGTGAGAGGCTCTGGCATAGGCTCTGCCCCATCACTGACCCTCAGGGGTCCTGCCTTCCCTTGTGTGTTGACAGTGTTACTGCGCAAGTGGACCCCTGAAAGATTAGGTGTGCTTTTCTCCCAATTGTTCTGACCCCTGTAAACTGTGGCCTGGCCACGAATAGGCTATTCTGCTCGGAATATCTCACCCTTAAATGATCTCTCAGGTATTAGGGCCTCTCAACGTGTGCCTCCAGTGGTCTACAGGAGCCCCAAGACTGGGTTCATTAACTCTGCATTGATTGCTTGTGCCTTGAAAGCGTCCGGCAATGGCAGGGATAATATGACTCTATGAAATGGCAATGCAAGTCCCCAAAGACTAATTATGGCACAGACAAGTAGGTTTGTTAAGGTTTAATGTGGCTTGTATAGAATTCACATTTTTCCAACTTGACTTATGAGAAGTCCTGTTTGAGTAACGATTGCTATTAACCTCCACATTATCATAACAATGAGGTGTTTATATTGTATTACCAGCAACTTTTCTTGATTTGAAAAGGAAGATAAAGGTCCTCGCTTTAGCACAACCTTTTCCCCATATTTATGCTTCTTTTTTTTAATTTTACAATAATAGCACATTTAAATCCATGCTTTTTTCCCCTAATGCAATAACTGTAATACTTTAATCCCCTTCATCTCTGCAGGGTCTTGGTCAGAACATGAGGTTGGCAGACATATTTTGAGATCAGGCCTCTGTTCAATGCTGTGTCAGGCCTGTCCAAGCTATATTGCTTGTGGAAGCTGGTGTAGGTGTGATTGATGAAGGCTGTGATGTGGTGGGCCTTCCCAGGTGAGCAGACCCTCAGAAGTGTAGTGTGTCAGGGTGCTGTGAGATAACATTGGAGCTGTCTTCCCTGCCACCGTCCTGCAAGGAACCCCATTCATCATCATTATTGAATACCTCTCACTTTAGCGTATGGCTCAAATATGATTTCTCTCTCTGCTGTCTGTGAAGGAAACACAAAAATAACTCTCCCAACAGCACTCACCTTTCAGAAAAGAATTCCAGCTCTCATGTAAGTGACCTTTAAATAATTTGAATGATGAAGAATAAGAGTTATTTTAGCACTTACGTAACAATATCATATTTTTGTTCTGTTCCCAGTTGCTCGTGGAGAGGTACGAAGTTATAGCTATCAACTTATTGATATGGTAAAATTTACCATTTTCTTTACCAAAGGTATGTCCATGCATAACAACTGTTCTACTAGACTGAACTAAACTCATCAGGATTAAAGCAAGACAAGTGACATAGTTTCCTTAAAAATGTGTGCAAAGTTTGTTATTGTTCCATATGTAGCTACACAGAAACAGAATTCTAATTGCAAATTGCATACAAATAATTGCTTTGAATAATTAAAATCTTTTAAAAAATTTGCGAAATCTTTTGAAACATCTTCCTCTGGTAATTTCAAGCCTACACTTTGAAGAATTCTATAATTCATGCAACAACTAAGGGTTTTTTCAGGGAACCTTAAAAAACTGTAAAAGTTTAATTTTAGTGTGAATATTGCTTCAGCTTTTCTCTTTTACTGTCATAGCATAACAAACATAAACTCATTAAACACAATGATTCAAATGTAGTGGCTTTTATTGACAACAGTCAGGTAAAAATGAATGTTGTATTGGAGCCAGGATATGAATTGGTATGATGATAGTGATGCCTAACACAACTCATGAAGGGAAATAAAGAGCTGACTATATTACCTTCAATACACTACTAATGATTTGCTAATATTTTCAGTTTAATTGTTGTTGTGTACTCAGCTCAGGCTTTCTTCACTTAAATATTTGGTTCTTTGTAAACAATGAGATGGTTGTTGCCTGTTGAAATGCAGTATGTGTTGATCTTGGTAAGGCATATAGTTGCCAGCTCACTTTGTAAGCACAAGACACATTTTTCATATTGACTGGAAAAACTGACCACACTTCTTGTTTTCATGGTGTAGGTTTGTGGAAAGGTGTGTGGTGGGCCTGAAAAATTAATGCATGCATGCATGGCATCTCTCTACCTGCAAATTTATAACCAAAGCATGCTGGAGACATTGCAGTGGCTTAACAGCATTTAAAAAAAGGCTTAACTTCAACATCTGAACGATTTGTTACTAGGGCAGAAACCACCAGTAAAGAAATACACTTTCTTTAACTATTTGAAAAGTTCTTGAGCAGAACCGAAATATTCACTGTGGCGAATGCCCAGGTTTGAATGGGGCAGTTTATGTTAACGACCAAAGTCCCAAAATTGTACTGTTCATGAACAGAACTATGTCCACAATGTGTGACATTTTTTGTTCTTTAGCTGTTACTAGTTTAGCACATTAATAGGTTCAGTGTATCACTATGCTAAATTTATTATTTTCAATGTGCATCTAGCTTTGTTTTCTGGGAAGATGAAATGAGGAGAAAGATGGCTTACCACCGTAAAAGCCTGGCATTTTGGAAATGGAGTTGTATGTCACTTATAGAGTCGGGAACCGGACTTTGAAGAGAGAAAGTCCTTAATACTGTCAACATTTACGACAAAACACCTGAACAGAGTTCTAGTGAAAATAGAGATGGGCAAAGTTTCCCTTCCTCGAGAAAAAAATATGCTAGATGTTAAAAATAATTCATTGGATGAGGCTCCATCAGTTGTTTGTTTTCCCTAGAAACTCGATTAAAGTCAATTTTGCTGACAAAACAGAAAAAAAGGAAAAGTTATAAATAAACAGTAGCTGGCTCCATGTAAACAAAAAGACAGCAGGGAAAATGCCCTCCAGAGTCATGCTGATAAGCTCAGTCTCTGTCTGTTTTTCTCCAGAACCTCAAAAATCATCATCTGATGGAAATACAGGAACAAAGCAGTGTATATTACTAACTTTTTCCACGATTATTTTCCTTCAAACTCTTTGTGAAGCAACTATTTACAGTTGATCATACACTAAAGGTCTTGTTCCCATATTTAGGAAAGCTAAACTTTATAACTGAAATGTTCTGTATTATTATTCAAGCAACTAAGACAGCATCTAATATTTTGCCACAGGTGACTAAGTTTTGTTTCTACTTCTAGTTTCTGCAAACTCCTGTTTGTCTATAGAAACCGGGACATCCTCAGATGGCACCGTTTTATCTTTTAACCTTATGTCTGCACAATAACTGAATTAGCAGTGAGATATCCAGAGCTGTTTTTCTATAATAATCACAACTTTTTTTCTGTTGAATCTCAAAATCCAAATCCTCAACTCTCACTGAAAATGTGTTTGGTTTGCTGCGTAACTGTCCACCGTCATACGTAGAGAGGACAAAAAACAAGGGTTAAAAAAACAGTTTGGCAGATTATTTTTGATTCTGAATAGAACCCGGCAAGTTCAGAGTTCATCATTGCTTATGACATGATGATTTGATGTCACATGGCCAGCATTATATTCTTTGAAAATATGAAGAGACATATGTATTAGATTTCCTCAAATAGAGACAGTGCAGGAGAGTATTTGCCAGCTCTGTCAAGTGAGTATAAATGTTTATTTTAAAAGTGATGTTTGGATATTGCTTTTTTTCCAGATACTTGCAGACTCAGCCCAGCAGGTCAGTCTGATTCTGAGACTTTTTTTTGAACGAGAAGCCTGGATTCAATTCATGTACTGAAGAACTCGCCTGTATATCGGGACAATGTGATTAAAAGGACAGCCATGATAAGAGAATCTGTGTCACCATATCCAAGTAAAATAAGCAAAAGACTCCCTTACTTTATTTGTGAACATTACCATGGAATATCTAGACAGTGGAAAAATACCACAGGTAAAATCAAATATAGGGTGTCACCAATTCAGTAGGAATGGAAATTTTGAGTTTACCATACACAATGTTTATATAGGATTGTGTTACACGTGCAATAAAACACCTTTGGAATATTTCAGTGTGTATGTTGACTCAACTAAAATTCTGTGTAAATGGAAGATTTCATAACTCGGTTGAGGACATAAAATCAAACTGTGGATGTCTTTAATCTACGCGAACATGACTTAAGAGACAAATTAAACAATTAGTGGTCCAAAATAATTAATTAGCTTTAAAGTATTCAGTAAATACTTCAACCAGCTATTCCAGTGCACAATCATAGCAACTGTAGACTTAGCACTATCAACATATTTGATTGGCAATAACAAAAAATAAATCAGTGTGTTTTAAAATTGAATAATTTCTCAGCTAATTGAAGTGAAAAACTCAAGCTTGACAGGCACTGCTATACAAAATAGAGCATAAATTACAATTAGACTTTTGTCTCAAGAGAATCAGTCTCCATGCACTCTTATGTTGACCAATTTCTGAGCCAGTCATGAGAGGATTCACTTTAAAAAGTGCCCTCTAAATATTAGCTTTAGAACAGTAGGTAAATCAATCAGTCAATCAGTCTTGTAAAAGCCTGTAAATATAACTAAGGTGAATTATAAGAGTAGTCTTGTGTCTGCAAGCTACAGCAGGGGCCTTTTTTTTTCAATTCCTCCCTAAGTAAATACAACATATGCAGTGGGTATTAGGCTCCATCACAATCCCTGGTTATTTGGCAGGCTGTTGCTAATGGAAGCATGGACTTGAGTGGACGTCACAAGCACCAAGTTGAACAAAGAGCCCCTTTCTGCAGGGCAGAAGGTGCTGAAAGGCAGGGTGAGGGTGGCAGGCCTGTACTTAGCTCCACTATCATGCTGGGCGTCATGTACCACAGTTCGTAGACAAAGGTGAAGCAAACTGCTGCTTGAGGCCTCTGCAGTGGGGTCACATCAGCTGTTTGAAGATGGGGAGGCGAGGTACTCCACAAATACACAATTGCAATGTCCTTTTAATAGATGTTTGAAGTGTTGAAAGGATATTATCCATTTTGATAGCAATTGCCACTGATTCCATGAAGCTAGCACTGAATAACACAGGTAGCATGTATTTCCCTGCACTGACTTTTGGGACCAAAAGGTGGATATAGCGCGGCTTCGTACTTCATTGATTTTTCTGTGTCGTTGTATTTATCCAAGACAAATCTTGTAACGTTATTTTGACCACACGTGCCATTTAGAATAGGAAGAAACACATATAGCCTATGCACCAATTAATAGAGGACATTAATTCTAAACTCATGAACTGAGATTTTCATTTTTGTCACATGAATTTGAATAATTTTTCAGAATAATCAAAAACAAGTAAATATTGCCATTTTTTAAAAATCCCAAATTACTTTACTTCTTAAGATTCTGAGTTTGTTTAACTCAGAATCTTAAGAAGTAAAGTGAAGTGCTAGCATAGCCTGCATTTAACACTAAACGTATCTAAGAAGTAGAAATAAGAGGCTTCATTGTACATGTAAAATACCCCGCAGTAACTGAATTACATGGTTTTCCTCCTTCTAATTACTCTCTATAACAACTGCATGTCAATCAATAAGTGGCAAATTGTGGTCATACAGAATTGCACAAATCTGGAGCTGTTAACAGGGATTGCTGAGCGTGCTAACCAAAGGAAAGCCTCGGAGCCACACGCCAGGACCTCTGGAGCCACTCAACTGATTCCTTTCTATTGCACACAGTCTGCTTTTTGCCTCCTTGTGTGTTCACAAAGGGGAACTTATCTGAATCCCAAACCCTCTCCCTGTCTCCCCTCCCTCCCAGCCCTTCATAATGACATAGAATCAAGAACCCGCCACTGCATAATAAAAACCTGCATCCATTGCCAAACAGCCCAGCAGGTAGGGGAAGGAAAGGGAGATAATCTGAAGTCATTCCAGCAGAGAGTGAGTGATCAGATATTGTTGGCTAAAAGAGAGCAAAGTTTAGCACAAAGTGTGAGATTTTATTTTACCTTTTATATGGAGCAGGGGCAACAGAGTTCCATGTGGATCTTTTTATCATTAAAAAGAAAACTTCAGGAAGAAGTTTTAGATAATACAGCATTATTTTCAACAGGATGTATAAGAGGAAGACAACATAACAATTTGAAATAGATATCAAATATCAGTTACAGAGATTTTCTTTTAGTGAGAAGTTAATTTCATTTTCGTCATCTAAGCTTGTCACACATGTTTAAGATAGAGTACATCCATAAGTTGCCATAAAGGCAAGACTTCTGGTTACATCTCTCATTTCATAAGTGCAGTCACCTCTGAAGTCTGACATTCATCCCACTCATTGTGTCTGAGCTACAACAGCCACAAGGGCTGGATCTGTCACCAGCAGAGAGTACTGTAAAATGTTACGTTTCCTCTGGCAGGGCCTTTACAACACAGGAGCACGGAGGCCACACACAGCTCCCAGAGATCCAACGATGAGAGTAAATAAACCAGGCTTGAGCCATCCCTGACACCATGTGTGGATATGTATAGTGCAGACTGGTAGGAAAACAAAGCTGGGTCAAGCATGATTACCAACTCACCTTTTCTGGGGTTGTGTGTGGTGGTTCACAAACTAAATTACTTCCTTGTGAGGTCATGATTGCGCCAGACCAAAATACAACCATGTTTCCCCAAAAAAAAAAAAAAAAAAAAAGTTGGGCTTCTGTGTAAAAATATCAAACAAAAATAAAAACAGAAGGCAGTGATTTGCCAACACATCTACGTTCTATGTTTATTGGAATGTAGTACATACAGTAAAGATTGCATCAAATATCAAAACTGAGAAATATAAAAAACCCTCCCGGAGGCTGAGACATGCTGAGTCCATGACTATGAAAGACACTTTTAGAGTAAGGTTTCCCATCATAAAACTGTTTCAGGAATTCATCATCAACATGATATCAGTAAGCGTCAGAGAATCCAGAAATCACACAGAACACAATGAATAAGGATTAAGAAACAATATCACAGAGCTCTTTGGGTGGCACAGCAACATAAGCATGAATGTGTAGTGGGAACAACTGCATGGGTTTAGGAACACTTCAGAAAACTATTTCCAGTGATCACTGTTCATTGCAGCAACCAAAAATGCAAGTTAAAGCTCTACCATGCAAAGAGGGAAAACATATCTGAAAGAGAACATACACAAGAAATGCCACTCTGCTCCCTGGCCTTAAGATGGATTAAGGCAAAATGAGACTAAAATGTTGTGTGACCAAACAAATTATTAAAAACATTTTGCAAATCATGGACACCATCATCAGAATTAAAGTTGGGGAACCATCTAGATTGTTATCTGAGCACAGTCTAACAGCCAATGTCTTCAAACGTGTTAATGCAGATTGAATGTAGAGACACTATAGGCAGTGATTGCTGCTTAAGTTGAATCTGTTCAGAGATTGACTTGCTCTGTGTTTGCTGCTTGTTTCCCCAGAGGACCAAAGCTTGTTTTTTGGGTTAGTTTTATTTTGCTCTTCTGACAGTTTTTTTTTTTTGTATTCCAAACAAGCCAAACACTGGTTGTTCTCCATATGCATCTCTATAGGGAGGTGTTTTTCCCTCTCTGTCTTTATTTTTTTTAATTATCTTGTATTAGATTTCACAAGCGGCAAGAGTGAGAGATTGCTTGATTTGTCAAGAACCTGAGCAATGGAAGAAAATGGAACTCTCCAAACTATTAGTCAATTCTTCGTAGCGGGTTACAATTCTTGGCTATCTTGGCTCATTTAAGGTTTAACTTTAGGTTATATCAAAGTCAGATGTTTAGTCACTCATGTAAGAGCCGAATCAAGAGAGGACTTTTAAATGCAGCCGAGTTCAGTCCATCTGCACGTTCTCTGTAAATGTCACAAGTTGCCGGAGCAAATTCACCTGACTGAGCAAAGCAAGCTATCGTCATTGGGATTGAGAGTGACAACGCTGACATTTCAACAACGATACACTCTGGAATATCCTTAATCTGAATTCCTGAACAGGATTTACCTACAAAGTGCTCCCTTGCCTGCCTGTGGTCCGTCTGTTTGTTGTCGCCCATTGGCGTGCATAGACTTTAAATAAACACAGCTTTGATAAGCTAGGGGCCAGACTGTGACCTGTGACCTACAGCAGTTCCGATCTTAGTCCTGGAGCATGAGGTTCACCAGATGACACGAGCATAGCTCTTAAATTAGCCAAAGTTTTCAGCATAAGAAGGTTTATAAACACTGTGAGTGGATTAGGGAGTGTTGGTAGGAAATTGTCTTTGTCTTAAGTATTGACAAGGAAGAGAGCAGAGGTTAAGAGGCACAAGGCACAAAGGGAGGTTTGGGATTTGTGATAAGCATAATTCATGTGAATGTACTGCCAGTCACTGTCAAGGGGTCCCTAAACACTGCCATCAAATGACAGATATTTATGGTATTTATGACCTGTTTCAGCTTTCAATTCGTGAGCTTACGTTCTTGCGTCAAAATAATGTCTTAACTTATTGTTTCATGTGTCTGGTTTATAGACTTAGTTTGGTTTCCGAATCTTTTATTTACAACCTTAGTACTCTCACAGAACGGCATTTCCCCTCGTCTTTTAAGTGTTTATAAGTATCTTTTTCCTCTTCTTTTTTTTTTTTTTTTAAATCAAAGCTACTTCCCAACACATCCAAAGGTAAATTCAGGAAAATAACTTTATATTATACAAATATTTCTTTCTCCAAACTAAGAGTCCCTGGCTTATTTGAAGTGAATGTGACCATAGGTGTAGTCAGCCAGTGGTAGTCTGAACCCTCTTTGTAGGCAGTCAAACATTCACCAAACCACAAATTATCATTGGAGCTGGACGGACCTCCTGCGCCATAACCAGGCCCACCCCTGCCTCCCCAAAAGCTCTGGATTTATGGCATATTTCCAAATAAACATGTCTGAGGGTTGTGGTAGAGAACGAGAGGAGCTGTGGGTGAGCATGAGGGTCAGAGCTGACACCTGTATGAATGACGTTTACTGCTGCTAAGATCAAATGCTGTCTCAGATAAATCTTAAAAGATAAATCAATGTGCTGGCAGGATGGTCAGTGTCTCAATTTGACCCTATATTCAATGGCTTCTGCTCTCTTAATACTTTTATTAATTTTTCCTACTTCCAGCTCAACCTTTTCTTAAATCAGTACATTTTTTCCAGGTTAATGAGGTGTGCTGTAAAGTAAACATGGCTTAGAACTGTTTACTTTTGTTTCTGTATAATTTCTGGCCTGTACAGTAGTCATACTTATCCCTGTAGAGTGCTGTGTGGAAAACTTCCTTGCGGCTCTATGTCATTTGTAACCACCTACCAGGGTGGGATGCTCATGTTAAAATCCCTTTGCCCAAAAGTGAGAGCTGTTCTGCTTCGACTGGGGATTTTCTAAGTGTACCTATGCAACTATCAATAACAGGATGCCAGATATATAAACTGTTTTTTATGTACTATATACAGTTAATGACAGAGCAGTTATTTTGGCGAGTCTTGTAATCCTGAAAGTTTGAGGGGAAATGATTAAATAATTGTTATAATGTTGTTGCTGTTGTCTAAAAAGGGAAAAAAGCTGAGACTAATTTGCCAAAAATGTGTCATATTAGTTTTGATCAGCAACAGCCCAGAAACTAAAAGTTTCATGTTATTATGAATTCTTTTTTATTTCAAGCTCCTGATAAAAGTTGTTGTTTTGTAAGCTGGTATACTACTAATCAATGTCCCCTTAGTGGGCATAACTCAGCCAAGTCCTGTCAAACCTTCCTATTCAGGTTTCTAAAATCCACCAAATGAAATAGAAAAAAAGAATGATAAGGCGCAATACAGAAGTGAGGGTCTTTGTTTGTGTTTTTTTTATCGAGAAAACAAGTGCACATTTAATGTTGGGCGGGTGGTGGATTACATCCAGTCTTTTGCCCATAAAACCTTAGTTCGACTCCAAAGAGCACTGTTGATCATTGTTTGTGTTTCCATTCACTTGCAAAGCAAACCTGAAGCAATCTTTTAGAAAGCCTCAGAATCAGAGACATTTCCACAGGCTGGTTTGAGGGGAATAAACCAGTCTGTGTAGTAGCCAGATGATGGCGATAGAGGCTATGTTGCTCGTGGTTGTATTACAGTAGAAGTAGCTGTTCCAACTGAAAACAAACCCTAAGAAGGAAAAAACAACAACAACTGCACTGGACATCCACAAGATGGAAATGTAGAGATCTCTACTTCAGGAGCTACTTTTATCTCTGAGAAAACCTGACACATCATATCTGTCTGGAAGCCTTTAAGTTGCATGGCTTTATTTTTTTCTGGCCTAAACTTTAAACAACGGGTGAGTTTTCTCATTTTAGTCTTTACGTGGTCAGACTCAATTTTCCAAATGTTTCCATTCCCCCAAATGTGTTCATTTATTTCAAAACTATTGGCCACTCAGATTGGAGAAGGAGCTTGAACAGAATTTGCTGGTTGCCAAACATTAATGACATAGTGAAATATAAAGTTACATCACATTGGGTTCTCAAACCCATACAATGCAGAACCTGTCTTTATAAAGCAGAGGCTTGATGATCTGAGCATGGCACTGGGCTCTTGTGGCTGAGATCACTCATATTTAGGAGGAGTATGAACTGAGCTGCTTTGAACCATTCTAATGCAAACTGTCGAAGGTGTAATACCTCAATATGCTGTTGCGGTGGAGGATTGGATTGTTCTTTCTGCACCACTGTGATGCCTGAGAGCCAACACTGAGATTCTGCTTTGGCGCACTGTGTTGATGACATCAGTAATTTGTCACTCTGCAGACACACTGTGATTTATAGGTTTTCCCATGCAGCAAAATGTACCATTGGTGTTTCTTTATTACACTTAAACCCTATTACTGTAAAATGTGGAGTTTACAGCATAATACATGCTTGGAAAAGAACTGCAGGTTGAGCAAATATGGTGTGTTTTATACTAATAAAGTAGCTGGGTTATATGTAAATGTTTATATTATTTTACAGCTTGCCTTGAGGAGGGAAAAGATTTCCATTAATAAGCAGGGTGATGAATGTGAGTAATTACCTTTTATTGTAAAAAAAATACTTCACCCCCTAAAGCTTCGCACTCAGGCTTGTTTTGATTTCCCACTTTTCTGGTTAAGTTTTCACAGACAGAGTAATGACTTTACATTTGAGGAAGTGCGATGATTTATTTATTTATTTTTTAATTCTTATTATCATATAAAGTAGTTTGGTGTGAAACAACTGCGTGAAAGCTGTTAACACCAGACCATCACGAATGGCTCTCGCTTCTACATTTGGATGCTGCTGAGTGATGAGAGGTAAACAAACAAACAAGAGGCTGATCCGGGGAGAAAGGTGTTCCTTTGAAATCAAATGGAGCTTTTAGGCACAATAGTCATGAAAAAAAATGTTACCTTGGGACTAAAAACTCAATGGACAACCTGCTTGCCAGGCAGTAGGCAGTTTTTGTATATTTGGCCAGTGAGTGATTTGCAGAAAGACATCCTTGTAAAGGCCACCGGCATTGCTCTCTGAGGGCACTCTGAGTGCTGACACACAATGTCTATCAACTCCAGCAATGCTGTTAGCTCAGAGCACACCATTCTTGCCAACCAGCGTTCTTCTGCTGCTTGCTTTTATTGTACAGTATCAGCAGAGAGGTCCAGGAGACAGCCGAGTGAGAGGAGACAAAGTTTTCTTTGAGTTGGTACAGACACATACCCAGTTTGATTGCATTCAAGGTAAGTGCTGAAGGATCATCCCCGCCTGGGATACAAATCAAATAAATGCTGGACGTTGGCACGCGTAGATCCTGCATGAGGATGTTTTTGTGAGGCTACTTGATTATTTATATGTTGGCATTTTCCTGTGTTGAGGCTTCTATGTCCTGACAAGTTTAAAACAAAGGGGAAATTATCTATTGGGTAAAGGTTATATCGAAAACACCCTTTGAGCAGGCTATTAAAAAATGATCAGTCTTCATGAAGCTTTTTAAAACAGCCTCAAAGTTATTAAAATGCATAGCCTTACAGCATGCAGACACCCTGGAAACTGTGGCCCATAAAGTGCTGATAGGGAGAATCAACTGAACAGTTGTCAGCACTGGATTGATGAGAGTCTCGGGAGCATCAGTGTTGATGGCTGAAGGGTTAACGTCAGCTCTGAGGGCAGGAGGTAGCCTTTACTGGGAGTCCCATCACCGTGGTCAGTCTGGGAGTAGTTAAAGGTGTTCATTAATCATAGTCTTAATTTGTTTTCACTCTGCTGTGCTGACATAGACTTAATATTTTTACAGCGTCAATAAGGAGGGAATCTCAGTGGTTGCAGTTGTCATTGTTGCACATGCTTAAGAGCCCTGTGAGGCTATCCTGCTGTAACCTGTTTAGACTGGTGGACTTAATGGTTAAGGTGGATTGGTCTGCTTTCCAATGTAACAGTCACTTTGCGTAAAAGAATAAACTCCAAATGCTACCCTTAATGAAAACAGGGGGCATTAGAAGTTAAATAACTGACTTATGGAGGCTAAAAAGTTTCCTTTTGTAGCAAGCCCAAAGTACAAGTCCACCTCTCTCCTTGTTAGGGTTTCTTGTCTCTTCAGTTTTTTTTCTTCAGCCTCTGGTGTGGTATCTGTCAAAAAACTACTCTTCTTCTGTTTTTCCACTAGAGAAGAATAGTTGAAATAATAATTGAAACACGATAGATAAATAAATATGAAACAATAATAATGATGATAATAATAACTGATTGGATTAAGATGTACTGTATCTTTACAATAATTAGCACAGGGACATACCAGTATTTCAATCCAAGAGTTACATGGTGCATTTCATCCATGACGAGTTTTGGAGATTGTATTAAGTCACTGACGAGTCACCATTGTCTCATCCATCACATAAGCTGTACATGATATCATTGAGTCATTATAGCATCTCATTGTACTTCCTCCAGCTATTCCCAGTGAGAAGGTTAGCCCTCTAAAGACCCTATCCCCGACAATATTTTTCTTTGCTCGAAAAGTTCCAAATGAACAGTAACGAACTTAAACTAAGATTTGTATTTTATAAAGAAAAGGAAACTGCTTTGTTTAGCTTACTGGTTTGCAATATACACTGGAAACACGATTAGATCATACATGTAAAAGAAAAGAGAAGTTCCTCTTCTGAACAAATTGTTAGACAGGTATACCAGCAGTACTTTCATTAAACGCACAAACTCACTATAGGGAACTTTAATGTGAGAGACCTCAGCTAAGCTCTGAGATTATATGCAATATGAACATGTTTGCACAAGGTCTTGCAAACAAGTTGGCGATATACAAGTAATATTAACAGAAATTCCAGATTTTCATTATTATTATTATTATTCATTTGATATGCCATAACAGTTTCAACATTATTATTTGCTGACTTTAAAACATGGCTCATATTCACATAAGTAGCTGTTTCATTTAAAGTTTTGCTTTTTGAAAAAGTAAAGCAAAAGTTGAGGGAGTGAAAGACCTTATTGTTTGGCTCCACCAGTAGCTGATAAGGCTAAAGGTTGCTATGGAAATGCAGCCACCTGGAGCCAGAGTCCAATTTAGGAAAACCACAAAGTGAACCTGAACGTGTGCTACGGTTGGGAGAGAATTGAAAAAGGTTGTGATTATGTAGGCCATAATCACAAGTCAAAATATATAAACTAAAAGCCCCCTGGATACAGTGACACATCACCATTCATTTCCATCAGTTCAGGTAAACTATCACGATGTCACTTATGCAGAATACAGAAAGTGAGACTGTCACTGCTGCAGAAACCATATCCTTTTATTTAACCAAAGCAAGAACGAATGTTGCAACGGTTACATGCATCCGTTAAATGTTATAAATCAACCACATCTTTTTGAGTGGAGACGTTAAGCTAATATCATCCCACCAACGTCTGACATGAAAATCAAGAGGCAGTGTTAGTCTGACAGGATATAGGACTGTGGAAACAGAAAAGAAAAATGTGGTTTTTAGACTTGTGTTTGAGAAACGGCAGCCAAAGTATTACCTCATGCAGTATTCACAGTGACCTTTTATTCATATTCATGTAGCTAACACAAAAAATAAGTTCATGTAGAAGCTTAAGATAAACTGTAGTTAATGTATAGTGTAGAATATTTTAACTCTAGTCTAATGAATATAATCTAATACTACTGCCAGACATGCATTAAAGTATTTCAGTTTTTTTTCAACCCCCTACCAGGGTTGAATGCAAAATTGTCACTGAAAAAAATATTTGTGGAAAATGGACTTATTTCCTCAGTTAGGGTATAAAGTTAAAGATGACTCTCCTTTTGGCAAGACGTTTAATGCCCAGAACTCCCCTACTAGTCTATTAAAACTAAATACGCCGCATGGATGAAAAATTAAACAATTCCAAGACCTAAACAGGTCAATATAAGCCTTGAGGATTACAATGACCTGGATGCCAAAGAATATATGCAAATGTATCTCGTAAAATCTTTTTGTAGCCATCAGTAATCAGTTTGATCAATTATTTTTGGGGGAATTTTGGCTATTCTTCTTTTAAACAGTCTTGCATCCACTGTTTTTCTAAGATGTATCCACACATTTTTGATTCTGGGGGACAATAAGGTTCAAGGCAAAACACTCAGCTGGAACCCCTCAAGGTTGTCACTTGTGGAAACTGATGTGTATTTAGGATCATTATCCTTTTGTAAATGCCATCCTCTTTAAATCTCTATTTCATCTTTTTTTTTTGTCTTTCTCTATGAAACTTGCTGATACCGACACACCCCATTCTTCTTTTTCTTTCTTTTTCAGATTTTTGGAAAACTTGAAACTTCTGATGCCAAATTTTTCGTTGTGAAGACACAGAAAAGGTTTTCTTCTTATGACCCCTCCACAGAGGTCATATTTGTGAAAGTGCTCAGTTAGGCAGTACACCTCCACTCTGGAGAGCGATTAATCTTCCTGGGATTTTTTTAAAGTCTAACAGAGATTCTGATTTGTCTTTCTAGCAATCCTTAGAGAAGCTCTCTCAGAATATTTTCTCGGTTTTCCAGTCACAAGTTTAATTTCCACTTTTACTGCTTTTACTGTTAACCGTCAAATCTGTGTTGCAGACTGAGGACACAGCTACCTTAAAATGCGAGTCGTGTCACACAGAGTGGTAAATTTGATGTAAATATTCAACACATGCCTTGCATGAACATTGCTCTTTCTGGTCCTCATAACTCATTAGCAGGCATGTCACACCATGTTAAACTCAACTGTTCAAAGGAGTGGCCATGACATGCGACGTGACCGCAGTCGTGGATAAAGTGGATATGAATTTGCAGTTTTGTAAATTGAAAAAAGAAAGAAGGATGGGAACCTGAAATCATATCTTGGCATGACATTGAAAACATTATTAGATTTTTTTATCAAACATTAAATTAATATTTAACAGGACAAATTCGGCGGCTAATGGATTCTTCTTTTAAGAATCATACTTAGAGAGGGCAAGATGTCTGTTTTAAAACTGAGCACATGATCATTAGAGACTGCAAGATCAGATATCAAAAATTTCATGAACTCTTTGGGTTTTTCCACTGTGGGGAGGTAGTCACACTGAGCCGTGCAACTGCAATCGGTAGAGCCACACTGGCTTGTTGTGAGTGTTTTTCCACTGCCCCATACAGAGAGGTACTTCACCTGAACTGTTGACAAAGTTCCACATACTTTGTGATAATAATGTTTCTCTGATGCCTTTACAGTAAATACATCCTATTTTTTTTTCATTTTTTATTTATTTTTCCCCAGGAAAGCTTTGAGTGTGACGCAGCAGCAGCAGCAGCAGCAGCAGCAGGAAAGGTTAAGGTTACATCCGCAGAAAACAACCAATCAGTTGTAAAGATGAGGCTGAAACCTGAATATGAGCAGACACATTAGTAAAACTTAACAGTTACAAGCTGCAAAAGTACTGAGGTTCACACAGAGAGACCATACAACTGGTTATTTTTCTCCAGTTTCCAGCTTAAACCAGGCAACTGTGGTCAGGAGAGAGAACAAGGTTGAACTAGCAGTCATGGTAAGAGAGAAAATGGCCCTAATAAGGCACACTTTCATCCATCTCCACTAGTTTGGCAGTTTGATTAGATATAAATGTGGTTCTTCTTACAACACTAAAGTAATATCAGCTAAGCTGCATTATCATGCATCATGGCCCCATGTTGTTGTTGAAGCCTGGGTTAAGACCAAGGAGTGTACTTTCCAAATAAAGTTTTGTTAAAACAAATTACTACAAATGAGGACAAATCATGTAGCGTCTCAGCAGAGCTCGGCTTGCTGAGCTTAAGAGGAACTCAGTGGCAGCAGGGCACATGCTCAAAAGGCAGCTCTTGGGAGGTCAGTGTGGGCTCACAGCCAATAATTGCCTTGGAGTTCCTTAACAGGTTAATTTAGTCATGAAGGAGGCTGGCACACAATGGCCCTTCTTCCTCACAGGACTACAGCAGTGCAAATTACTGAGAGGTTCAATGCGGTTTTCCTGAGTTGGACATGCAGTGTAGAAAAAAGCTTTGTCATCCGAGCACTCCTCTTAATCTTAATATAGAAATATAAATCTTAATATATCTATCCATCCATTTTCTATACCCGCTTAATGAAGCCGGAACGTATCCCAGCTGTCATTGGGGCGGGTGCACCCTGGACAGGTCGCTAGTCCATCACAGTCTTAATATATCAATAGTCTTTATTTATAGCTAGTGTTAAAATATTTCACCATATTGCTCCTTTCTTATTCCACCCCACAGCACAAGTTCAAACAAACAAAGTCATGAGACATACCACGATAGGTATGGTAATGTCATTATCAGCAAACATTCACTGGAAATTGTGACTGGCTTCATAAATTAAAGCCCAACAAAAGGTCAGCACATAGAATTAAGAAAAAACTAAATGAATTACATGCTTTTCTGTGAAGTGCTCAGATATTTAGTGAACCTATAGGTAGGGAATTGTGTACAAATGTAGGTTACCAGAGAACTAAAAGCTCAGGTATGCTGGGAGTCCTTTTTGTGTAAAAGTGAAACTTCCCTAAAATTCAAATCTATGACCAAAACAGTCATTGTAAATGATTAGCACCGATAGCAGAAAAGCTTTTTCCTTTTTTTTCTCAAAGTCCCCAATGCTGCCAGGTTTAGCACGGGTGACTCCAGCCTCTGGTGTGGTACCTGTCCAAAAACAACTTGTCTGAGGTCGCTGCTGAGCCGGAGTCTGACACAGTGATTATAGGTGGTGCTCATGGGTGAAGAAAGCTGCGGTTTTATGCTGAATATCTGAGAAATCCATTGTGAGCTTCACCTTTTCTGAGGTAGCACTTGACTGAATTATTTGCTACAGGGAGGAAGCAAGTGAGTCCCCAGCCAGTTACTAGGAGCAATATCTCAGCCACACTGGAGTGTGGATAGGCCTGGGTGTTTGAACAGAGGATTAAGCAGGAAGTCTAGAATAAACTGACAATATTTTGTAAAACTGATCATTTTGAACAAAAATTTACACAGCAAATCAAATGGGAAGATTTCAGGTGATTAATGTTCAGTCCCTTTGTTTCACTGTTAACTGTTCTTTGAAAGGAAATTTACCACCGTCGAATACAACCACTGTGCATGGCAGCACTAACGTCATGCTCACCAAAGAAACACTCCTTGCAAATTTGCAGGACTGAGGAATTGAAATGAGGAGGGCTTCTGTTGGTTTGGAAAAAAAAAATATATCCTTCTACTTGAGGATTTGCAATGTCAGGCAGTCCATCAATACCTACCTTAAATAATGATGCCAAAAAGGCTCCAGAGAGGTTCTTTTTACCTCTCTTTTCAGACAGAAGTGTCTAATGAGATGCAGCAGCGGGCTAACACAAGAATTTTACACTTCATGTAATTTCTTTTGTCTGTGCATGCATGGCAGGTCTAAAGGCGGGCTGAGACACAAGTGGCATGTTTCAGGTAGAAAACTGTAAGCGCAACGCAAGTACGGATCGTCATGACGTGTTTTGTGCTGCTCAAGACACATTGTAAATTCTATCAGTCATCCAATAAATCCTGCTGGAGGGAAAACACAACATAAGATATATGACTGTTTCATGAATGTGAGCCAGGGTGAAGGTGTAGACTGGACTGAGTGTGAATGGGCTGCATGGGTTCAGCGAGAGTGGGGTGTAATCCTCTGGGACTTGGAACTCGGAACGTACCAGGCTACATGGGGGTAGACACAAGGCTGTAGTCACAAGGGGTTAATTGTAGGTGTTTAAAGAGCACATGTTGTTAAAGAACTGGTGGGTGGAAAGAGTTCTATTTATACATGGCAGAGGTAATGAGGTGAAATTATTCTGTCCGACAGAGATGGGATGTGACCACAGCAGGGTGGTGGAGACTCTCCCGCCTTGCCTCGGACTCCTGAGAATGTTTTCAGTCCAAATACGGGCGCTGAAACGTAAGCTTGTTAATTAATTCCCATTTACATATGGCCAGCTGTGGTTTCCATTGCGGCGCGCAGCCCAGACGCCCTGTCACAAAAACAGGCGATTGATTGGCTAATTAATGATTCCCCAGATGCAACAGTTAAATTGAAATTAACTTAATAAGTCTCAGGTGGTATTATGCTACTCTGATGTTTTCATTTCAAATGTTTACATGAAAACACATAAACACAGGCAACTTAAAAGCTCTGACAGGATTATGTCTTTCATTCTTGAGTCTTTCTCCATTTTGAAAGGGTTGCAGTGTTTCATTTCGAGGGTTCCGTTGTATTCTCTCCTCTTCTTAACACAATCTTAAACATTTGTGGCACTGCATTTGTACTATTTTCAGATTAATGACGCTAGAATCCACAGCATGATTAATCAAACACTACTTGTTCCACTAGGGGGAGCAACTTGATAGGGATCCAATAGAGAAGAGCCTTGATTGCCATTATACTCTGTCAGTCATTCACACTCGCTTTAACACCAAGGCATGATTTTATTTTTATATTTATGCATAACCTCAGCCAATTTTCAGATCAGGTTATTCATTAGGTTAAGCAACACAATGATCAACATAACTATATCATCCCATATATTGCCTAAGTGTGAATAAATATTAATAAGGGCAGTGGGGTTAGATTAAGTCAAAAAGTTGATTATGTTTTCTTTTTTTTATGAATGAATACATTTTTTTCATGTTTCGGCACAATTTCAATTGTTTTTAGGTTTTAGAAGTACTTTTTTCTCATTCCTCACTCAATTAACAGAATAAACTGCACACATCTTGTATGCTCTAATGGTCAGACAGAGTGTGTGTCTCACTTTCTGTTGAGTTTCGATGGACATCGGATGGAATATAGCCTGAAAATGCCCAGAGAAAAGAGTTTGTGTGGGGGAAAGCTTGAGTAAAGCAGGAAGAGGCAGCAAACTGAAGAACTTGCCAAAAGTCATGAAGTTTTTAGAGCTCCTTAACATGCCAAAGGAAGCAAACTCTCCTTCCTTTTCTGATATATTCTTAGATAGGTCCTCATTCATTTAATTTCTGTTACACAGCATTTATTCCAACAGATTTTTATGTACACGGAGTGATAGAAATTGAGAAATAGCAGAACACTGTGCTGAAGTGAGAGTTAAGGTTGTGATTAATAGATGCGTACAGCAATGAAATGTTTGTCATTCATAGAACTTTTTCCCCTGGTGCTCAGGTT
The DNA here is from genome assembly GCF_027942865.1 of Odontesthes bonariensis. Classification (NCBI taxonomy): domain Eukaryota; kingdom Metazoa; phylum Chordata; class Actinopteri; order Atheriniformes; family Atherinopsidae; genus Odontesthes; species Odontesthes bonariensis. Next base: position 14,743,226 of record NC_134526.1, read on the forward strand.
ACATAGACTGAAACAGCATTTGTCCATATTAGTGAGAGTCCAGGTTTTACCCTTCCTGTCTGCCTGCTGGTAGAAGAGAGAGGCCAGAATGCTATGGCATGACGGTCAGTGGCACCCACCCTGCATTTCCATTGGCGCCTGCTGTCCTGGCCAAAGCTGAAAAAGGTGAAATGACTGATATATACAGGCTCTCAGAGAGGGCCGTCAAAAATACAGTGGTATGCAAAACTTTGGATAAGTCTCTCAGCTTGCAAATATGTTACATCAGCCGTGAGTAAATCGGATCTAATTTGGGGGATTTTTTCGCCCATTCTTCCTTGAAGAGGTCCTAGTTTTGTGAGATATATGAGCTGTCATGCCAACATGTCTGTTTGTTGTGGAGGGGGGTTTAACATAATTTGATTCCACATGTTGAAGTGTCCTTGGACAAGACACTGAACCGCTTATTGCCTCCGATGCGCATTGTCTATTGGTGTGTGAATGTGTGTGATAGAAAATAAGCATTACATGGCCTGTAACACTGTGTAGACTAAGAAGTGCTGTATGAGTGTACATGTGAATGGGTGAATGTAGCTTGTATTGTAAAAATGCTTTAACAAAAGCCATACTTAACAGCTAAAACCCGTCATTGCCCCGACAAGCGGGCTGAGTGAGCTCTTAAACTTCTTAAAAAGCTTTCCAAAGTTATCAGAAAATTCAAATCATTTGGGAAGGCCAACTTTTTCACAATAACTTTATTGGTTGGTGTATTTTCGTAGAGCAGAATTGTGGATCCAATGTTACGATCAAGCAATGTAAATCCACCCACCCTTCACTGGAATGTGAAATTTTGTCAGCATGCTTAGAGCCTTAGATTTTGAAAGGTTAGTCCTCTGCCATAGACAAAACCACAAAACCTCTTTTGGTAAATTTTCTTTCTCCCGCTTTTCTTTTGGTTTTGTCTAATAATTATTTTTCCAGAGTAATGGTGAACATTGATTTAATTGAAACTGTCAAGGAAATAAAACTGTAACAGAAGCTTGTTACTGTGGTAATTAGTAGCTACAATCGCACAGCTTCTACACTGACATTTGTAAATTGAACTAAAAGATTAACCTAACCACAGACATTGTATCCCTGTGTGTAGCTGCTTGGTCAAGTCAATGAAAATTGTTTAATTAATTCAGAATTTGCAACAGCTTATGACAACCATTTATCCCTGTGGGAAAGTTATTTGCAACACCAGCAAAAGGAAAAGAAAGAAAGAGAGAGATGGAGAGATAGGATACAGGTAAGCACATGGGTCTTATGTAACGTTTCCAAGAAATTAAAGTGCTTGTCACCTGTTTATCACTAACCAGTTTGGCATTAAAATCAAACTAACCACCTGGTGCTACATGTGGCAATTGCTACTGGGGTTATTTTGCAACAAAATTATGATTTTATTATGAATGTTCCACAGGACATAACAAATTTATTTTTACCGGCAGCCTTTTTAAGCAACACAACACACAGTCCTTGGTTTAAAAGAAGTCTTTAATTGTCCCACAGAAGTTCTACATTTGGTTAATCAAAAACTTGAGAACATTGACAAGATGAAATAAAAGACCTGGGACGATAACATTACCTCCTCTTTAAGTCTCTAACCACGTTAGATGCTGCAGGGGAAAAACTTATCAACATATCTCTCAACCACAGCAACACCACTTCCAGCAGGAGTGTTTGCACTTTGTTTGCACTTTTTACTCTGGAAACCTTACGGTGGCCTTTTAATGGGAATCCCAGCTCTGTCCTGGTTTGGCAGCTGCTGGAAGGATCATCGTCTGCGTTTGCAGGGCACCCGCTGAGAAGCCCGAGCACCATAGGCTGTGCTCTCCTAGATCATTTCCATAAATATGAATAATGTGTGTCTTTTCCACTTTGGTGAAAGTCCCTGAGGGAGAACATGGAGATAAATGTATATGCCATGACATCCACAGACCAATAAGTTATCCGCAAATGTGTTTCTGGATTTACAGACATTTGTTTATTGCTGCTTAGCAGCAAAGACCAACATATTAATGAGGACAGTATTAGACTGCCTGGCTGGTAACAGCTGCCTTATGCAAAATAAAGGAGGAAAAGGCATGTCTCAAAGTGCTCAAGGGGTGATAACATTTTTTAAAACTATTGTGTTGTAGCCAACACCTTTAAATGTGTTTCAGTGGTGAGCATTTAGTGACTTGTAAGTGAGTATCTATTGCTTTTCTGCACTGCATCATTCTGTTTGACTTTGAATTGTCTGTCAATATTATAATGTTTTCAAATCACAGAAAATATTAACATAAATGAGTAAAGTTGTGTTGTATAGGAAAATACAAGTGAAATAAAACAGTAACTGAGACAAATTTAAACAAAAACCAGCAGCACATTAGATAATACAGTTATAGTGTCTTTCTACACACACAGTTTTAGCCTGATCTCATATGGGCTGTTAAAGACATGAACTCCCCCAATCTGTGGAACTCCACGACATCATGCTATGTTCACATCGACAGCATTTTATCTCCCATTTTATTGCCTCTAAACTGTAATGAAATCGATATTTTATATCCTGGCATCATTCTCCATTTCATTTTAAACTGCCATCATGTCATCATTTCTGTTTTGGCTTAGATTGCACTGTGCACCCAATTTGACTGCATGTAAGCACAATTAAATTCATACAGAAAGGTGTGGGTCTGGGTCAAAGGGAGCTTTATTCAAAATAAAGCCCAATGCAGTGACAAAGAGGGTCCATAATATCATAGACATGAAACAAAGTGACATCCAGCTTAGCCTCAATTTAAAAAAGTAGCCAAATATTTTGAAATGAGTTATTATACATCACAAATTATTAAAACGGAGTATTTAATAATCATAATATTGAAATTATTTCTTGAAAAAGTAATTGCAGAAAGTTGAATTCTTTATTTTGACACCGTGAGCTCAAACTTGGACCCTTTATCTGTTAACTTTTAAAGTAAATATAAACAAAAGTGGACAATACGCGTTTCATTAATCATCTCAGCTCCAGAAATTCATCTTCCAGTTTCCGCTGTAGTCAGATGCAGTTTCAAATGAAGGGAGTAGAGGTCAAAGTGAAAGAGGAACCCCATTTCTTGTGATAATGTTTTAGTTACATCAGAATAAACATATTTTTCAGAAGCAAAAATATACGTTAAGCGTTTTTGTGGGTTTTTTTGAGTGGTTGTTGTTCTAAATATAATTTGTAGTTCTATCCTCACCCAGCTCTTCAGACATTCCTTATATCTCCCCTTCATCACTTCCACACATTGTAAGTTCAACTGTGTTCAGGATATTAAATCAAACTCCTCTGAGGAAACCATTAATAAAAGTTCGACATCGAGCTTCCTTTTTCTGATTTCTGATTACACCTCAGAGTTTCTGAATGCAGCTTTACATGTCACCTCAGGACCGGCACGAGACAAGGTTAAGAAACCTCCAAGCTGTAAATTAACCGTATGTATTATCTATGGCCCCAAATTTGATCCGCTGATCACCGTCTCGTCTTTGCAGCAGTTGATGTGAGGCCTCCCGTCCTGGAAATGATGAAAGAGGAAGGAGGCTCGTAATGGCTTTACCATCATGTTGAATCTTTGGCTTTTCTAATATTGAATCGCTGCTTATATTTCTTATTGCTTTCTTTAAAGGGAAACTCAGACAGCATTTGTGCTCCAGTCACTGAAATGATTATATTACAAATTTGAATATTATATTTTTAAATCAGAATAAACACAATATTGTTGCAAATTCTTAGTCTGAGTAATAACAGCACAGAGGAGATGATGGCATATAACAGAGTGGGGTTGAGAACTTTTTACTTTCATGCAGTGGCCCCTCTGAGGTCAACTTTTAAGCGTGACATGCAAAGAACAAAACACAATAGCCTCATGGCTGTTTTAAGACTTAGTATTAGTAAATGAAGTGTATCAGCGGCAGCATAAATCAGATTGATTGAATTTTAATAGCAGAATCTTCTTCTCTCACAACGTTAAAGATGAATCCACATGCTCAAAATGCCCTTTGACTTGGTTGCTGAACATTCCCAAGAGAAGATTTAGTAAGTCGGGGGCAGCAGAAGCTTTTACATCTATCTGTCACGCACTGATAGAAACTTCTTTTCTGTTAGTGTTCTGGCAATTTTTGAAGAGTAATTACAATATATCAGCATAATGAAAAATCACTTGTAATGAGTTTATTTGACTTTCTTATATTAATAATACTGACAGATTTTTTTCTAATCTGGACAGATGTATCGTGCTGTTCTGTGGTTGTGATGAAACAGGTTGAACATCAACATATAAGTCTCACCGTTTGTTTTTTCCTTTTAAAGAAATCAGATATTCATGTTTCTCCTTCTGAAATCCAACTTAAGGATATTTAACAAGAAAAAGGAGTGAATTTGACATGATTTCAACTGACATTGTACGACTGGCCCGTTTTGCTTTGAAATTGCCAATTGTTCACCTTGCTTTCTTTCACTTGTAAAAACTTTTCGTCTTGGGAATCATATCAATTTTTTTTTATTTTTTTTAACCAACACACAGACTTGTACTTCTGTTTCCTAGGAAGCTTATTCTCTTTCCACATTGGCCAAGTAGAAGTCCCATCCATGTCTAGCTCTGAAGGTGTTGTAAAAAAAAAATAGGTATAAAAGGTTTCTTTCATCAGTAACTGATAGGTGCTTGTTTTTGGTTCAGTGGTCTTGTGTCACTCTTGCCACTATGCGTTAGGTATATATCAGAGCTGAAGCAGTGTGTGAAGGTCAAGAGACGGTGGAAACAAGTGTGTCATGACCAGAGAGAGCAGTGCAAAAGCCATGCTTGTCAGGATGACTAATAGCCTGGGGCAACAGGTCTCACTGTGGGGTGTTAACAATCAGCCAGGCCTCAGGTTTTTTTGCCTTTTTGCCTGACAACCAGCCACATTACTTGGATATGAGCTGGTCACCTGCATGTTGTAAGGCTTAACAGTGCATCTGTCTTAGCGAGCTTTGTTTCAAACAGGTATAGGAAAACACTTCCAATCACATCTATTAGTTTTTGTTAACATCAAGGTGAATTAAGAATCCTACTAACTCAGGATGACTCCAGAAACAATTTAGCTGTGACACAAAATGTTCGACATTTGTGTTAACACGTCAGGTCGAATTACATAGATCATTTATTTCCTTCTCTGAAACTGAGAATCTTTATTTGACAAGTCAGCTCAGAAAGCATTTCATCAGTTCAAAGTGACATTTACAATCCAACTCAACCATGGGAGGTAAAAAAAGAAACCTGTCTGCTCAACAAACAGTATTCTCATACATTCTCAGAGACGCATGGTTTCTGAACGCAGAAGCCAGCACATTCATGATTTAGCATTTTTTTTTGGGTAATCTTGTACTCTTCATTTGAACTTGTTGGTTTATAAAAATGTATAGAGGGAAACTGAGGGGTTTGTGAAATTAGACTATTTTTAGTACAGACAAATGTCCAATTACCTTGTCACAGTAGAGTGGTTGAGAAAATATGCAAATTGTAGACAGGCACTGGTTGGACCGCTTTGTTAGACGCCTTAGTGAAAGCTGAGATAGTTGTCTGTTAGCCAGTTTCCTGTTGAGTGTAGATTTTCTTTCAGTGAACAAGACTTAATATTTGCTCCTAGAACTAGTTAAATTGCTGTGCACAAGAAGATAGACATCTTGACAGAAAAATTCATGCCGCACCTGGTATGCGTCATAATCTCCTAAAAAAAAAAATAAAATAATGGAAAAAAAACACGTGATTTTCGTTCTATTTTCAAACATACAGAATTAAAATGTTTAAGGGAAAGCCCCAGATAGTTGCACGTACAGTATTTAGACTGGAGCGGACACGTCAGCACTCAAGAGACCTGTTTTCTTCCAGACTTAGCAGTACATGCTGCCATTACACAGTACATTACATGTTATATACAGCTGCTCATGTGAATCAGTACCTCCCATTTTAACACTGAGAGATTAATCTATTTGTTGACAGAAATTCAGTGAGAAGGGAGTTTGTTTTTGAATTACAAGTTATGTCTTTATGTTTGTTGTAATTCACCATTCGTGAAATGTTTGCCTAAATACAATGTACAGTCAATTACTTATTGTTTTTAGTGCTTTCTGGGCTGCTGACTGTTGTGAGATCATGTACATAAACTAAATTCTGCACCGCTCCACACCCAAACCTAACTGACGTCTCTTCCAATTATGCCAGTTCATTTGCACGTTGGTGTTACACTCAAGCTAAAGTTTGTTAAAACAATGTTAACAGCCAATTAGCCAAAGGGAGAGGTGGCAGATTTTTTTTTGTTACCCTGAAAGACAAACGTTTTCCAACAGCATTTTATTTCCCAGGTGTGTTAAGTCGTTTTTATATGGTGTGGGCAGACTGCCTTGCCCACCCTCTGAACGGTAACGTAGAACGTGTCAAAACAGTAAAAAAAAATGGACCACCAGAAATTTGTTGGGAGTTTTAATTGGCTCATAAGAAAATCAGCTTAGTGGGTGTTGATCAACCAGTGCACTGTTGCGGAAAAGTTAATTTGTGACATAGCATACCATAACACAACACAGAATTAAATGTTCTCACGACTGATACCTCATTTTAAATTCTGTTTCGTGTGTATGTTTGTGGGTTTATGGGTCCATGTTAAGTCTCATTTGATATCAGTTTTGTTAAATATGCTTGTGAAATGAAAATATAGATTTGATTTTACGTGGCCTGCCAGTGAGAACACTGTCAGACTGCAATGTTTTTATGACACTCAATTTAGGGATGAGTACAATCAAGTATTATTCAATCAAGTATATTAGGTGTTGACTTTGTAATTACTTACATAAAACATAAATAAATAAATAAGATACTTTTCTGCTCAGCCAGTAACAGATTTAAGTCTTAATTGTGTCCGAAGAGTGCATTAATGTGCCTGTGTTCTATATTGTAAAATTCCTGATTGTGTTGTCGTTAATTTATGTTATTAGGTTACTTGTGCTTGGCTAAAACTTGGAATTAATGTTGTGTTGTGTTAAAATCTAAATGATATGTGTATCATGTTTCTCTAAAGGTAGTTGTTCTTGTGAGTCATGCAGTAATCTGCGGGGGAAATTATTCCTCAAATCCAGAGATGTGACTGCCTGAGGTCTTGGCAGAGTCCTGCACAGTCCGGGAAAAACTCCACTGAGCACTTGTGATTAAGTGTCTTTATTTAAGCCCATGAACTCAAACAAGCAATCAGAGCCAAGTAAAGGCTCCAAAGTTCCTCAAAATCATGTTGCTGGGAGCAGTAAGGTTTGTTACTGACTGACGATCATCACTTTTCTCTTGTCAGCAGTAGTGCATTTTCTTCAAGAACGATTAGACTTACTACAGTTACAAACTACACAATTAAAAAAAAAGCCTTAATATCATTCTTAACAGGATAGTACTTAATTACTATCATCCCATATATTTATCCCTTTTATACCAGACTAAATAATATGTTATTATGTTATTGTTGTGATATTGACAAAGGCATATGCATAATTATTGCAACATCTTCTTTTGGTATAATGTCCCCTAAACTGACAGATTTGGGGCATCCTGTCTCTTGGCCTTGATCCAGATCTCTGCAGTGGCCTCGTTTCATTGTTCGTCTGCGCTATTGTGACATCAAATCTGCATCCATAGGCTACATTTTATTTCCCCCACGAGTCTCTTGAAATCTTCCCCGATGCTGTTGCATTGAAAAGACAGAACTGGTGAGAAAAAGTAATCACAGCACGTTGACAGGTTGAGCATGTCTGGATGACAAAGCATGTTTTGTTTTCTGCGGTTTTTATGAATGAGTTTATGTTCCTGTGTGCAGGCATCCTGGTCCTGTCTCTACCTGTCTCAAGGTGAAATTCCCACATTCTCTCTGTCTTGTTCATATCACCTGCCCTGAGCAGGTGATGTCAAGGAAAATGGATTGCAGACAGACATTTTTTATTTAGTCTTGTCAGCAAAAGCCTGATATGTCCTATGATAACAAAAAAAAGCATTCTTGCCTCATGATTTAAAAACTGACTGCTTCATTCTTCATTAACTGCTCCATTAAACTGTATGAAGCATGATAAGCTTTTGAGACTCATAGCTTCAGAAGGATTGAAGGGCTGAGTTATTGTCTGATAAAGTGTTAGACCAGCTATTTGGGGGGGTTCTGTGTCGAATATTTTTTTTAAGGACTTAAAGGCTTGATGAAGACCGAAATGTAAAAGTTTAAGCATTACACTCACTTTGGAGCTATTCATTGGCACTGGCTTATGAGAACCAGTGCAACTGGTCAGTTCAGATTATGTGGCAAGATTAGAAAAGTAGATAATTATAGTTTTTTTTTGTGTGTGTGTAGGCTTTGACAAGAGATCACTCACAGATGCATATGTGATGATTGTGATTATCTGTATATTTAACGGACTTTATAAAAACAGAAGTTCAAAAGAGGATTGTGACAAACAGAAAAGATAAAAATTCTTATCATTAGCAGACATTCAAGAATTGAGTAGAAAGGATATAAGAATACTTTATTCATCCCCCAATGGGGGAAATTCAAAAAGAGACACGAGGAAGTACAGTTGAGAGAGTTAAAAATATTAACAGAGTCAGCCATCACATAAACTTCATGAAGGGCTACTAAGCTTAAATATTAGAGGAGCTTATGGGACAAAAATACAGGGTTTAGAATATCCCAGAAAACACAAGTCAATACAATTTTTTATGATTAGGAAATGCAGCCTAAAGGATGCAAACTCTGGTTTCCATGGTGGCTCAGCTGTTATGGGAATTAAAGTTACTGCACAAATTTTTCCACTTTTGGTCTTTGGTCTTTTGGCCACAGCGTATCATAATGTATAATATACATAGATCAAGTGTTTTACATTGCAGAAAATGCACAGAATTTTGTTGAGCCATAAGGATTTTTAATGCTATACAGGATGTAAGCATAATCAGAACTGTTTGAATTTAAAACTGAAACAGTACCTTTAAGAATTATGATGACTTAGATTTTGGCTTAAAATGTGTCTTTATTTCATTATCCAATCACCAGCCTTACCCATGATGCATGACAGAGAAAAGGAACCCTAACCCTTCAAATATGGAAGTACATAAGAAAAGAAGTATGTTTGATCCTCAGTGATGATCAGGGCCATCAAACATGATGCTGCTCTTTGTGTTTGTGTTGCATCTGCACGAGTCCTTGCATGTGTGTGTGCTCCCCGTCTACATTTTTCTGCGAAAGAGTGTGTGTCACAGCAGGTTCAGATGGCCACACACTAACCCGTTTAACTAGCTCGGCGCCTGAGCCACTGATGGGGGCCCTTTACTGATCCTAGTTGGTCCAGCCCCTAAAACAAGCTCCTAAGCTGCGGCCGCGGTCAGGACCCAAACCAAGCCTCCATTCACCTCATCAACCCAGCTGTTTATTTTCAGAGGCATTAGAGGAAACACTCGACAGGGCTTATCAGATTCAAACAGTCGCACGTCTTTGTTATTTTACACACAGGCCTCCTCTCAACTCAGCCTCATTTTCAGTAATTGTTTTCTTTCTTGCTTGGTAGAATAACACGGAGGGCTACATTTAACACAAGTGGTAAGGGAATCTGTAAGTGTAAACAAGGCAGATACAATGCACACTGGGATTTTATCTGAGCCTTTTCTGTTATTCTATGTTTTTTAAGGGCAGGGCTGGAGCAAATATTGGAGAGTACATATGCTGAAATAAAATTGGTGAAATGAAATACAGGCCATGTGATGTGGAGACTTCAAGTTCCCATACAGACCTCTGTTTTCCTCAATTACTGCTTCATTACTTCTCCACTAAACATCAGACCCAGCCAGGGTTAGTGTAAGATCTCTAGAGATACTGGGCTGATTTTTATTTTATGAGTTCCCGTTTTTTCCTCTATAATTCTTAACTGTAATAATTTTATAAGACTTTAGGGTCTACCAGCTCAAGCAGAATATTATGTGTCTTTAAAAAAAGTGGTGTAAATAAACGTTGTTAAACTGTAGTACACATGGTCAACATGGTGGCAGTGTTGCACTGTCTCTGGGACACCTAGAGCTCTGTGTGCCACTCAGTACCAAGCAGCTGGAGACAAAGATGTGGGTTATAAGACAGAAATGTGGTTCAACAAACTGATTTTTCCAAATTGTTATGTACACAGTACTCTGTATTTCAACTTATATGCTGCAATTTGTGATGCAGAGGTACAGGCAGTGAACAAATGTTCGTGTATTTGTTACATTATTTAAGACCTAATCACTTCTCCTTGTCAAAAAAAGACTTGTTCGAGCTTTGTTCGAGTTTTCGTCAGGCGGGAAATGTGTGCAGTCACGAGTGACTGACAACACAACCTCTGTTCAGCCACACAGCCTTTAGGCAAGCCAATGTTACAGGCAAATATCAAGGAAAACATCCTCCAAATCCCTCAGTCTACCTCCTCATGATTCCATCAGGAGCTCTCTTAGATGGGCCAAGTTCCGCTCTGCCAACTGCGCCATAAAATAAACACACAGTAAATCCAGCATGATTAGCATTAATCATGATCACGTCACCGCTAATGCAGTGACTGAGGGCCATACAGTGAAATCACACTAACCTAGACGCTCGTCTCCTGAGGAGGAAGGGTTCAGAACAGACATGGGTACCTTGCAGAGCTGCGTTATTGTAACGTATAAAAACCAATTTAATGTTAAATTAAATAGTGGCGGAAAGAGGGATTTTAGGACTGCGAATGACGTGACCCAAAATGCACAAATCAACATAGGTGTTGGACACGGTAAACTTCACTTTATTTGTGTGACCCCTGTATGTGGTGTGAGAGGCACTTTGAAAACATGTAACTTTTGGGAAGGCCATTTATTTAAAGGGCTCTTTTCAACTGTGGCAGTGCCAGACACAGCTTGACTTAAAGGCCCCAAAAGGCTTGTAACTTATTGTCAAGGATTGGATTTCATCTAAAATTAACCATCAGACCCAATTTATTACTCTGATTGAGGACTAAAAATGCCAGCAATGGGCTGCCATTATATAAGCTGAGCCTCGAGTTAAAGATATAATGTTGCAATTTAATCCAACCCACATCACTTGCAAGGTAAATGTGTAAAAGTGGTAGTAATAGTGGCTTAGGTTTCTCTAAAGTCTTGAACTGGCCAGAGAGGCTTGGAAAAACAGCAAAATCCCCAACAATTTTATGGAGGTGGCAAAGCAGGGATCTTTCCTTAGGTGACTTGAGTTGTTAAACCCACTGAAGACTGTGTGTTACGAAATGATAGACCCAACTCAAACTGACACATTTAAACTTACTTGCTTTTAAAACAAAATGCACCACAGATTTTTTTGTTTAGGACGTACAAACGGGACCTATTTTGGATTGTATCTTAAAAATGATAAAGTGATAATACAATTCAGTCCAAGTATCAAATGTAACATGTTTAAATGCAGTCATCGCTAAAATAGATATTTTCCATTTGAGGGCAGTCACTTATGACTAAATGCTTCTGTTTATGATGGCTATCACATTAGTTTACACCCATAAATCATTTGAATATCTGTGAAACAGAGTGCACTGTTGGCTGTGCTGTGAACCAGGCCTCCTTTACATATTCACTCTGTTACAAATCCTTTATCATTATGCTGATCTGTCTTTGAATGAACAGTGACAACAGTGTTTCTCCAAAGTTTTGCACACCTGAGGACAAATGATCTTTTGATCGAGAAGCCATTTCCTCCTCAGTGTTTAAATACAGGTGGTGATTCTGGTAAAAGCTTTTGCCGCTGCCACCCTTCCTGCATTTGCACTTTTAAAAATGAAATAAGCCAAATTGTGCTTCCAGTGAGTACACTTAGGCAGGACCTGCAGAAACTCAAAGATTGTTTCACCACCATCCAAGCGCACCCAACCGCATTACACCCATACTGTAGACTCACATTTTTCTAGTTTTTTCACTCTCTGAAAGTAAACAACGTAAAATGTGTAAAATGTGAAAGTCTGAGCAAACTCCTTTCTGCCCCTGCCTAATTTCTCACTTCTCCAAAATGTGGCGTGTCTTGGTTTGCAGAGACTGCATGGTCACGAAAGAGTAACTCTCTTCATCTTCCTTCACTATGTGCATGTAATGACGAGAAAGAACATAAATATGTTAACTCATAACTCATTTCATTGTTTTCTTCCTTCTGCACAGATTGATGCTTTTCCTCGCAGGATGCAGTATGGATGCAGTTGGCACAAAAGCATGTCCTGTGGCACAGACTCTGCTCTGTGGCATCTATCCAGTGCCATGCAGCACTCTCTTCACCACTAACATTCTCCACTTTGACCAGAGACTGTAAACACCAATGGAATGGACCACACACAAACCAAAATTTGGAGTGAGCTGCTTGGTGAAGGGGCATGCATTATGGATAACACACACACACACACACACACACACACACACACACACACGCATACACACTGTGTAAATTACAGATACACTGCATTAATGGGTTTGTGTAGAAATAGGTTAACGAAGCATTTACTCTCTTACTGATATCTTCAAATATCAGACATAAATGACGTTAACACACATATTAAGTACCACTAACAAAAAGAAGGTTATCCCTTCTGTATAAAAATGGTTGTATTTGTTCATTGCCACATGTTATTCTATGACTGTTTTTTTCTATTAGATGAAGTGAAATGAAGTGTGTCCATGCTGTGAAACACAAAGCTACTTTTTGATTAACAGCAAGCAGAAATAAGTTAAAATTGATCACCTCAATTTAGTTTCCGCCGTCCAAACAGCTGACTGGATAAGGCGACTAAAAGGTAACTGTCAGAGCGAGACAAACAAAAACACACAGGTCTCCGGAGAAAGTTACACATCATCCTTAATAGAACTGTTGTAAATCGAATTAGATGGCAGAGAAATGCAGAAGGAGAAGGACTGTTTGTACTGCACTACAATGTATACTTTGCAGGCCTCTGCGGCCTAGAGTTAGTGTGTATATAATAGCTAAGTTGCACAGTAGCTGACCACTTGATGACAGATGCTGGCTGACAGGTGGGGCCATGACACCTTTTAAATCATTAATGCTGAGTGGCCACAGCTTCGTTCTACACGTCTTTTGGGCACTGAAGGTATTGATTCATGTACAAAAGGAAGGACATATTTCAGCTCAGTTCGCACTGTCCAACTCCAGAATACGTGTTATGCAGTTCCTGCCAAAATGCTTAAAAACCTAGGAAACCAAGCCATACACTGCAACATCCTGTCATGTTTGAAACAGCTTGTTAGTGAGAAAATCCGTTTTAGAAAACAGGGTCAAGTTGTTCCCTGCACTTGATTCGAGGGGTGAAGATGGTGCAGCTACAACACAGAGCTAAGTACGCATGTATTCCTGTCAGTTGACATGTATTTGGACTTGAGTTGCCGCCAAGGCTCTCAAGATGACTCAACTGATTTATGCCGGACCTCGTCCTTCTAGATATAAGGGAAAGAATTAAAGTGTGACAAGATAAATACAACACGGTTATGACTCAAAAGACTGCTCACATGGGTCGAGCAAGACTACATCTTTGTCTAAGTGCTCAGAGGGATTTGCAAGGGTGCGTGTGTTCTCTGCCCAGTTTTGAATAAACAAACCTGGCTCCAGATTTGATGAACAGGAAGAGCAGTCTGATGAGAAAAATCAATTTATTTAAGGAGCCGATGCCAGTAGATAAACAGTGGGCTCTTAGTGTTACTTATTACACTTCTTTGGATAAGCGAATGGCTGCATAGTTGGCAAGGACTACAAAGTAAGACATTTGTAACACCTTTTGAATTTAACAGTTTAAATGTCATTGGAAGAGGTGATTTATTGTAGTCTATCCATCTCCCTTATGTAAGAGATAATGGCTCATTCTTTGATTCTCCAACTTCTATAAATGCAAGAGAATTACATGCAAAAAAAAACCCACGTATGGTTTTTCAGGGAAAAACCTATGGCAACCGCTGTTACCTTCAATAAATTGTAAATATAATAAACAATTAAAACAAATGCATGACATCCACAGAGAGCCTAATGTAAACATGACATTAAAACTTTCCAAACCAGATAAAAACTGCAATCTACCCGCTCTCCAGATGATCTATGATAAGTAAAGGCTAGAAAGTCAAGATAAGAAGGACGGAACTGGACTGTAACCATCACAATGCCAGAGCAGCACATTACTTAAGATGAGCATCAAGAGTAGATCTCCTAGCGTAGAGTCCTTTTAAATTAATAATATATAATGAAATAATAAATCTTGGATTCAGACAAGGTTAAGGTAAAACTGCATAATTACAGTCATTCATTGGTCTTACTATCAACATCTGCATCAGCCTCAAAAGTCTATCATCAGTCTGGAAATTAGTTACTTTTAATAAGTAATGATTTTGACATTTTTTGTAAGAAAGACCTATGAAAAAAAAAGCTCAATATAACCAGAAAAGCAACATTAAGATAACAGTGTCCCACCCAGGTGTGTCCCTTCTGATATCACAACGTGGTGTTTGACTTTGAAAAGTTTTTGAAGTGCTCTTGAAGGTTGATTCAGCGAGACAGTTTTGATAGGAAATATGCTAAATAACTCTCTGTAAGCATATTGTGTTCAGATAAATCTTGAGAAAGGTGCTCATCGACACCATGTGTTTGGGCAGAAAAGCTATTTACATAACATTAAGGGAGAAAGAAACGTGCCACACTAGTTCAACCATGTCAGTAATGTTTTTTTTCATGGACTGGAAAGCAAAAAAATCATTCCATGACAACAACCGAGTCTGGCTTTCAGCTCATAGGTTGCAAAGTAGCTTTTATCATCCCCAGCATGGACTGCTGTGTCGTGGGTGTGCTCCATTTTGGTGTCAGGTGGGTTTCAGGTTGCTGCTCCTCAAAAATATTTGAAGTGTTGACTTTCCCCATAGAGCCAGTTCTCTGCTCTCTCGGGCCTACTTATCATCTACAACAAGAGTGATTGATGAGCTTCAGCGGGAAGATCAGCTTTGAGAGCTCAAGCAGCAACCAGTTCGGTGTACAGATTACAACAAACTGGAAAGCAGTGGAGGAATCAGAGGTTATTCCATTTCCTGATCCTTTTTGGTGAGACAGTGTAGGGACAGGTGCATGACTTGTTTGTCATCAGTATTTACTTATGTAAATCTCTGTTAGTTTAGTGAACCATGTACTTTTTTCCCCTCCTTTTTTTCTCCCTTTTCTTAGTGTCATGTTAAAGAGTATAATCTGTTAATGTTTAAACTTTTAGGTGTTATCATTACTTTGTGTTTTTAATGATTGACTCTTAATTTTTTAAAGCTGAAAATAAATCCTAATTCCGTCTTATTTGTGTGGTTTGCTTACAAAAAAAGGATGATTACAGTTTAAAGGTTTTCTTTAATTAAGTTTTTCAGTCGTTATTACAGAACAAGGAAAAACAAGGCATGGAAATAAATGCAAACACAGATAGTGCCAGTACTTAATTTACAGCTGAGCAAATATAGTATATTGCGGTGGTTAACTTTGAGGTTCAACCCGGGCTCAAGATGCTGATTTCAAGTTTATAGTTTAACTGAATAGAGTCCAACACAAGAACTGTAAATAGGCAGGTGTTTGCACCTGCAGTTTTATAACGATGTAGTTATTTTCCACGGTATTGAGAGAACAAATCCTAACAAGCTCCTGACGTTGTTTTTCCAGATGAAATATTCCAACATCTGCCCAATGGAGCACTGGAAACTTTGATGTGGACACTCATTATTCCCACACCATTCATCTCAATAGTTTTGGCGATCCAAGGCAGCCAAGGAAGGCTACCGAAAGTGGCTCATGCAGTGTGTGAGGAGGGAATCAGCTGACTGACAAAATGATCTGGGTTTATGTCAAGTTCAGCTTGTCCGCATGAGTACTGTCAAAGTTAAAAAGCCGTTCTTTTATTTAGCTTCTGTCCAACTGAAGAAACAAAAAGATATGGCTGACAAAAACATCACACCACTAAAGACTTTTGAGGAGACTGATTCAATTAAGATTTGAAGTCTTTTTTTCCAATGCAATTGCCTCAATGTCATCTTTTTTACATATAAGTAGATCACAGATTTGTATACATTCTTAATTTTTCTGAACCTTTAAGCAAACTACAGGTGTCACAGATTACAATACTCCATGACATGCATGAGTGCCTCTGCAACCACCAACAAAGGCCAAAGAAGGAGATCGGAGGGCTGTTGGTAGAACGAGACAGGATCTTCATCTTAGAGAGCAAGGTTTATCCTGTATAAAACAATTGTTTTTTTTCACGTATTTTTGGCCTGAATAGTTGAGAATTCATTTCTCATAAGAGCCCGTGAGTTTTCACGAGAACCAACATGATTCCAACATGTTTATTTCGACTTACCTGCATTTTCAAGCTGGTTTTCGCTGTTTGAAGTTGACAGTTTTTTTTTCACTTGTGACATTTTCTAACCTATTTTGTTGCACTGTTTTGTTGGCGCTCCTTGGCAAAATGAACCGCAACTCTTTATTTTCCAATTTTCTAAAAAATCTATTCAGAATTTTACTTTAATTGGATGGAAACCTAACTGCTGTCCAAAAGCCTTTGCTTCACGTAGGCCTTGCACAAAATAAATGCTGGAGAGGCAAGTGGATGAGCTCCTTTATCAGACTGTAGGATAGTCAGAGAGTGTGTCTGTAGACAAGTCAGCTAACCAGGAATGTGTCTCTTTGATCTACAGATTATGGTTTCATCTTTTAGGCTGGGCTGGGCTGATCTGCCCGTCTCTCATCTAAAGGGCCTCTTGCATCTTATTGCTATATAGACCTAACCTGTCTGTCAGGATGACCGGATCAAATCGCCTGCATGGATCTTTACTAAGGATTAGACAAACCCAAATGTGTAATACTAAACCAACTGTGACTGGAGAAAATGACTTAAGTATGAATAGCCTCTCTACCCAGAAAGCTTTGCAAGGTATTGTTATCTATTTCTGCACAAATTTTAGCATATGTGCTACTAAATGGTTCATACTGTAGTGTTTATCCAGAGTTGATATTTTCAGGCAGCTTTAAGTCTTGCATTCCTTGCATTCCTGTGATAGGTGAGTCAGATAAACAGACAGTTTGGACACATGTGCAGGTCCTCTGTTCATACATTAAATCCTGCATAGACACAAACGTGAGCAGATAAGAAACACTTGCAGCTAGACTGACCTCTGATAAGGGATTTGCTACTCAGGCTGTAAGCATTTCTAGTCTATTGATCAAAGTTTTACTGATTATCATTATCAGTGTTTTTGTTTTATTGTGATCTTCTCACCATCATGTGTCTATTACAATCATGTTCAATAAATTTAACGTAATGTAGGACACTCAATTATATTCTTCATGTTTCATCTGTTTTATGTTGGTTTATCTTTTCAGGGTGTTCTATCAGTAAAAAACAAATGTAACTGTTTTCGAAGGAAAATAAAATGAACCTGATATAATTTGGAATCCAATCTTAAAAACACACACACAAAAAGAAAACATCCCAAAGTCATGACAGTTATTACATTTTACAGAATATTTCATTGTGCTGCTTTGTGTCTGATACATGAAAAATATATTTTTCTTTATTGATTTAAGATGTCAGCACAAAGACAAAGCCAAGAATCTACTCACTTAGGAGAGCGAGTAGGACGTCACTTACAATGTGATTTATTCAAACTTATTACTCATATGGAGAAGCCGCTTCTGTTTATGTAATGATAAAAAGGAATTTGTCATTATAAGAAGTTTGTTCAGATGAAGGAATCATCATCAACATTTCAAAATATTACTGCTGTCCTAGACATGAGCCTTAAAGCTAAATGACAACAACAAATCTCCAAAATGCTGTTGAATATTAATCATGTAATGAATATGCAGCTGTAAATCACTAAAACAGTTAAGCTTTCTCAGAGTTCAGGAAGTACTCTCGATTCCACCGTAAAATCCTGCACCACAAACACAAAGTAAACCCTCCTCAACTTCACCACAGCGCTTAGACAATAATGACAGTCTTTCTGTGTTTCATGGGTTTTACATTTCCATGACAGTGCAGTGATGCATTTCTCCACAAGTCCCACAAAGTTTATCCAAGTGTGGTTTGGAGGATAAACTTATTTTCTGAGTGTGTGTTGATCAGACAATAGGTCTGTACGTGGATATATCGAGTGACAAGCGCTGAATGAAATATTTGCCATTTCCAGCTGACACATCGGCGTGGCAGCTTAGTTACATTTGCAAAATTGTGCATTTGCTCTATAACATCAATAGTAAGTCTCTACGTGTTACCACAGACACTTTGTCCAAGTGTTAAATAACAAGGTGGGCACGCTAAGGATATGTTGTGGCCTCCTTTGTGGCAACAGTCTCATTTAGACCCATGTTTAAAGGAAAAATAAAATTTCCCACACATTTTTACTCAAATATAAACTGTCAACGGTTTCCTGCCGTAAATCCTTCCTGTCACACATCACTGTCATGTCAAAGGAAATGCTAATTTTCTCACAGATCGTTCTTTGAATTTTACACGAGATGTGGCGGAATGGTAATACTATAACACAGACACCATAATTAAACCCATCATATACGGTTAGAAAATATTTAGGCTTATCTAATGCTCATCTTCTAGACAGTAGTTTGGTGGGCAGAGGGCCAACAATCTCAGACAGTAGGCTCCTGTTTCAGCTAATACTTGGATGATGCATCCTCCAGACAACCATGTGTGATTCATTATGAGGCTGTCTCAAACATCCATTAGTCTATGGACCAAGTTTATAAATGAACCAATGTTTGACAAATGATTTGAAAATTGTTTCATTTTTTAAGTATATGTTAGATTTATCACATCACGGAATAATGTGTTTTACACTTCACAGCTAATACAGCAAGTCTATAATATTAGCTTTTAAGAATATGAGCAATGTTCTGTGCTCTAAAGCTTGTCAGCTGAGGACACTGACTGAAAGATGTCAGATAAGTTTCCACTTCCACTTTCATGATGGGCATTTCCTGACAAAATTCAACCAAGATGTCCATGTAATGTCAGCACACTAATATGAGAGGGAAAGAGCCAATATATACAGATAAAACTCACTTAATTTTAATGACATGAATCCCAATGACTTTGTCTCTTTTTCATATTGTGCTCTGTTGTGTGCAGCTGACGTTTTTTTCTAGTGTTGTACACGTACAAAATGTACACGGGCACAATTAAAGGAGCTCTACATCAATATTTAGTAGCAGAATCTTTTTTATAAAGCTAAAAACTTCTTCTGTCGATCTGCTGGCAGTGTTTTCAACTTTTCTGTGATTTTTTTCTCCAAACTCTTTTACCTTAGCAGGAGCCTCTATGCATTTTCAGAGTGATTATTGCCAGAGAGTTTTTCCACAGTGCATTTTTTCTTTCTATGTGCTGTAGGATGGTTACCTAAATTTGAGTTTTCTGATTCCAGATAACACATTTTGATCTTATAAATCTATAGATTTTTTTTATTGATATAGTAAATTTCCTGGCGGGCTCCGATTTGTTATCAATAAATAAAAGATAGAAATGAGAATATTCGACAAATGAATAAAAAGATAAAGATGCCTCTTGACAAAATGCCCATTAGGCATGACTTGGTTCTGTGTGCTGCTTATGGTACAGGTGGAAACCATCATTGCAGATTTCTGGTGGTCTCCCTGTATCTCTTAACTTGTAATGCATGATGTTTTAAGCACATGACATGACAATTTGAATTAGTAATTTTGGTGATCAGTAATTCTGAACATCTCATCAAAGTGTTATAAAATGGTTTTCCTGAATATTTTGAGTATATTCTAAGGTCTTTGCAAACAATAGAGTATTGACAAATACAGTATACAAATGTATTGAAAACCTGAGCACATTTCGTGTCCACATCTCAAACTTAAACTACACAAAACGTTTTCAGAACATTCTTTAAATATTCAGCTCTTTGGAGGACAGTATCAGCTACTGCTCACTTCATGAGTTAACACGTCCAGCATAAACAGTCATGAGTGTGGGTGTCTCCATCTTAGTCTCAATTTGTTTCTTGATTTATAAAACATTAACTGCTCAGATTGCAGAATTACATTCTACACATTGTCAGATATGCTAGATTGTAAAGATTAACCAGAATTAAAACGAAGAGAGCGATGTTAGGCTGCTTATTTACTTTTGTTACGACATGTTGGGAGAACTCCATATGATTGCTCTAATTATTTGTCAACTTGTTTTTTTGTCTCATTCTTTTCTTTTTATTTTCTCTTTAAGAGACAAAGACAGAGCAGTCTCTCTGTCTGACCTGTATAACACATCTACTTCCCCTTTCCCCCTCTCACACCCAACGTACCCTCCTACTCATTTGACCTCTGACAGCTGGGGGCCCCTGTATCAGAGCCTATTTATTCGTTGGCATTGAACTTGAATCTTTGGGGCTACAATCAAAGGGGCATTGTCTCTCATGAAGACTGATTACAGACCAAACAATACTTGTTCACTTTCTCTCATTTTCTCTATTCATAGAAAGAACCACTTATCCTCAGCTGTCCTGGACTTTTTGACCATTCAGTTCATGTGGAATGCGCGCATTTCCTGTGTATAGAAGATGTCGCTTTTACTCTGACGGATCACCGGATGATAACAATCTTCATACACCACTCGGTGTAACCCGACCAGTGTTGGTGGCAGGAAGTCTGAGGGGTCCCTTGAACAGACTCACAAAGAATTGAATAAGCAATCAAGACATCTAACTCTATCTATCTATATTATAGCATAGTATCAGATATGTTTAAAATCCACACTTATCTCTGCTATTCCATTTGGAAATTAATCTAAATCTACAGTGTTGCCCAATTGTACTGCATTTATCTAATTGTCAGCAATCCTGTAACTGTTTGTAATTTAAAATGAATTTTCCTGTCATCGATGCTTGGTGCTTTGTAACAGGCATAGTGGCATTTTGTATATTTGAAGAGGACATGGCATAATTGCAAACTAAAGTTTCTCTGTAATTACAGGAAAAAGTCTTAATGGTTACCCTGAACAGCATATAAAATATATTGCTTAGATAACACAGAGCTCTGTCAAAGCAAATAAGATAGACATTGACTGACTTCTGCAGGTACGAACACCACAATGAATGACTTAAATAAGAAGTGGCCTGAAGAAGACTGCTTAATGGTTCATTAAAGAACAATGTTATTGTAAGTGGCTAATTAACATGGGCCCCCTTTTGGTTTGCCTAACTAAATATACAAATTAATGAATATGCTCCATGATTGGTGTGAGCGTGGACTCACAAATCTCTTCGATGATTTTGGGTCTTTCTGGAAAACGACAAGAAAATGGCAAAGATTGTGGAAATAGATTGAATCGACCCCACCTGACTCTTTTGTATTTGCAGAGAATAACTGAAAACCAAATGACAACTTGTTTTACACTTTGAAACCGAAACACTCACAATACTTTACTGATTAAAATGTTTGTGGTTTCTTGAATGTTTCTTTGGGACCTGAATGTGAATTTAAAGGCAGACACATACATATTTGATTTAAAGGGGGAAAAATGTGTGATAATGCTTGAACTTTGGGATAACACTAAAGCAGGTCATTTGCTCTAAATGGACACCAGATCTCTGCCAGTTTGCCTGGCAGCTGAGTCAGGAGAGTTGTGGGTTTGGACTCTGATAGTTGCTGGTTTAACAAAGGAAGTTCCTGAAAAAGGCATCCAGTTTTGTAAAACTACGTTTAGTCATTTTTCTCACATTGACCTTTTTTCAGTTTAAAGTGATGGGAGAAAATTTTACCCTGAACTATATTATATGTGAACCTTCACAGTGTATTCAGCTGACTTGCAACAGTTGACACGATGGGCAAGTTTCTTTTTCAGCCTCGGTTTGCTATCTCCCCTCCCATAATGTGATGAAGAAATTAAAACAGACTGCCCCTCAACTGGGCGAAAATTGATTTAAGTTTACTTTAACTGATTTTAGTTTTAAGATTCTTTTTTTTTTTCTTTTCCCTTTTCTTTAAAAAAACACACTATAATGGAAACACTACAGTGAATGCAACAGCTGTCAACCTCCACTCTAATCAACTGTAGGCACAACAAGGGCCTATTTTCAATCTGCTGCTGACACACACATGGACACCTGCAGGCACCACTGACCCACAGTTATCATTATGTTGTCTGCATGGGGGAAACCACTTTCTGTGCAAATGTAGTAGACAGAGATCTCCACACTTACAAGCTAAAGATCAAGTCCATAAGGCAGTTAGTAGAGAGTCTTGTGACATCCTCTGAAGATGACAGTGAAATGTTTACAAAGTTAGGGAGTAATTTTGTCTCTCTGCTTGTTCTATTTTGTATTTGTACATACATTACATCATGTCAAACCTGCTCAGTGTTTATTATAATTCTTTATCTATTCCCTCCCCATACAGTTGAGGAGGCAGTTACCAAACCTGAATATGGTGTTAAAATGAGAGTAAAAACTTCTCATGTCTGGAAATGATGGATATGTGTCATTTTTACGTTTCTGAACCTTTCTTTGTTTGGATTTTTGCTTTTTATAAATGTTTTTAAAACACTTTTTAAAATTTGTCACACTGACTCCATCACATTGACAGACTTGTATTTCCAGAATCCCTTCCATGTAACAGGAAATACCAGCCAGCCATTGAGGTGAAGTTCTATTGTCTTTGGCTTTTGTGAGCATGACCAGACACACAACCTGTGTCTATGCAGAATGTGAACAATGGAAGGGAATGCAACATCATACTGTGAATCCCTCCGGCTGGCTATCTAAGTGATCACAAAGAGGTAGAATTTCACATCAAATGATGCTCCTTGCAAAAAGCAAAGGACTCTTGGGTGTATAGGCTTATTTTCTCTTTTTTTCCCCATAGGTTCTTTCCCTGATTAGGTAATTGCTGTGCTGATCACTCACTGAAGTAACCCTTGATTTTCAGTCCAAAAAGTTGGTTTAACATATGTGTGATGTCTTAAGAAAGAACTATGCAAGGCTGTGCGTCACTCTTTTTCAACAGCAGGCCTACTTCAGACCCTGTGATCTATTCAGTTTCACAGCAGACTGGTGGGGAGAGGTGGTCAGTCTGCGATCCTACAGCGTAGGTCAACCATGCATGTTTTGCCAAAGTCATAACTCTTGTTGTTAAAAAGGTACTGTTGCTATTGCAGAATTCTTGCAGGGAAACAGGTTCTAGACTAGTGACTATGTATGTGTCTATGTATGTCAGAGTATGTCAGCAGGTAAGAAGCCTGGTAGCCAAAACTCTGGGAAGGTACAGATGAAGTCATCGTGTCAAAACTCATTCATCATTCAGTAGATTTAACTGTGAAAACATTCACAACAGGCTGATTTCCAGGCCTTCAGTAGCATAGATCGTATCAGAATGTCATAATAATTCATGTTAGAAATAAAGATTAATAGTCTCGTGAGCGCCGATTTAAAATTAAGAAAAAGGTCCCAACAGATATATTGGATTTCATGTAACTTACATGTATTTTTTTTTTTTTCAAAATGTTTCTTTCTACAGTGTGAAATAGTGGCGCTACAGTGATTCAATCTCTCATATGTCAACCTTTTGCACACTTCCC
Organism: Odontesthes bonariensis; assembly: GCF_027942865.1. Classification (NCBI taxonomy): domain Eukaryota; kingdom Metazoa; phylum Chordata; class Actinopteri; order Atheriniformes; family Atherinopsidae; genus Odontesthes; species Odontesthes bonariensis. The sequence goes on from NC_134526.1 coordinate 14,766,921, forward strand.
TGTCCAAATAGCCAATCAGGATCCATTTAGGTAGCAGTGGCATGGAACTGGATCTGACAGGCCAGGCAGAGGTGTGCTGCACCACATGTGAGCCATGGAAGTCCTCAGCAGTCCAGCTCTGAAATCCATACTGCGGATTGCACAGACATTGCTGATTACCACACTGCTGGTGCAGACGTGCAGGACAAGGTTGTCAGGTCTAATCGTCTAATGGACAGAGAGTGAAGTCACACCAGTCATGAAGAACTTTCATTTCATGCAGCATTTAATTAATTTCTAACATCTGGTAGGAAGTCAAATTCCTCTTTTTCTTCGTATTTTAGCAATGTTGTGTTTTACTTGGACTGATGCATCTTTAACTTTCCCAATTTCTTCCGTTTCTTGGCATATTCAAAATTTGATCTACCTTTATTCCTTTTTCTTTACAGATGTCAGTCTAGGTTCTCAAGCAAATAATTGTTGTGTGTGTTTTTAAAATGGTAATACACACATGGTAGCAGCAGCAAAGATAAATGCACGATAACAAAAACCAGTCCCATCTGCACAAGATGAATGCGTGGTTCCTTAGCAACCCAGCGTTGTTATTTTGTTCTTCATTATTTTTATTTATTCTATGTAAACTTCAGCCTGTGGACCACCAGATCACCTTTCAGGAGGCCTGCAATTTCGGTGTCCTGCCTCCATGCTTGGATTAACTTGGTTTAAACAAACTGGTTCTGGGCTTTGTGAAGCCATTCAGACCACAATCATTGTTGAGGGCCCAATCAAACACTTGTAGCTCCAGAAAGCTTCTCTTTCTTTCATGTTTTTTTACGCTTTTGTGAGGTATGAGACCATTCTTTGAATAATATGATGCATAATGGCATTTGTTATAATCAGACCTGCCATGGAATAAAATTGCCACAAGTTGCCATAGTTTTTACTTCAGAATTAGTCTATGCTAAATTACATGATCTATGTTGAAAAATGATCATCTGTACATATATAAATAGGAATCAATGACAACTACCTAATGTCCCACTGTTCTGAGTGCTAACAATGATCAACAGTGGTTTGTCCTAAAACACAAGTCAAATAAGCATCTAAAGACTTTTGTATGTTTGTTTATTTGCAGTGTAAGATTCACTTTGATATATGAGGAACAAACACAGTAGGCAAGATGTGCAGGACAATTTTTAACATGAAACCATCTGTTCACAGCAGAATTAACTCAAGCTATTGGTAGATGTTCTGATTTAATAGCAAAAACAACAAAAATGACCAGAGACTCTCTGATGTTTACTTTTTTAACTTTGGCAACAATGTTCTTAATTGCTCCTGCCACTGAAACTGCATATATCCTGTCATAATGAGGTCAAATATGACAAATAATCCCAGCGTGATACAGCTGGAACTTGGCATGTTTTGTATACTCCTTCAGTAGCACCACACTAACAAGCCTAACATCTATTTCATTTCTATTCATATGCATTTGGTCTTTTTTCTCTCTTTGAAATACAAAGTAAGCCCATACCTAAAGTCAGGGTTTTTAATCAGAATGAACACCAATAAAACTTTTTTTTTTGCCAGGAAAACATGGGTAGTGTTTGGTTTGCTCTTAGTCTAACACAACTGTCCCATAAAAACATTCTCTGTTTATATTCTATTCATTATCACCCAAGGATGTTTTCACACAAGTCTTAACCTTTCTCCACAGTAAATACACTTTGAATTTTACATTTAAATTGTATTATATTTCAGGACTTAACGGGAGTTACAGCAGTCTTTAACTGTACACTAACAGTTTAAAAATCTACTTGTACATCTTGGATTCAAAAAACAATTTTCTCGTCATGTAAAACGGGCCTGATCTCATCTAGTTCTACCGGACAGATTCTGTAGAATATCCCCCAGTCCCTGAGTTGTTCAATATAAATGAAAACATGGCTGTTTTTGTGAACTAACCACACACCATCCATCATCCTGCAGCACGTAACCATATTCTTCTTCTGTAAGGGACTTGGAGACAAAGTGGACTGGACTTCCCGGACACTCCGAGGGGATGAAGGTGTTCGGACAGCCTAAATTTGATGTTGCACAGACACTGAATGGAAACACCACGGTCTAGACATACAGAGTCCATATAATATGGCAGCCAAAAATTGTTAGGAATTGTGAAATCCTAAATCCAAAAGCTGATCCTTGTACAGGGAAACCCATGCAAGCTAATTGCTAATGTTTTAGTTTTGTTTCGATTACAGAAAATTATGCTTTCGTATCGGTAAGATCCAGGGGGGGAATTTTTTTACATGTATTTTGCTTCAGCTCGATTTAATGAGAGCAGATAAATGAGGTGCTGATAAGCTGCTTTACTTGTGTGTTCTCACCACTCCCTCTATGCACTATAGGTGTATACAATGTATGATTAAAGCCTAACACTGGACTCCATCTAAAAGAGGTGAGTGTTGAAGGAACAGGCTGAAGGAAGTCTTACAGAGACAATGAAGCTTGCTTCAGTGATGGAGGACAAGACAAAAAATATATATATCTGTCTTTATTTTTACGCTGCACAATCAGTGTTGAACTCTGGAAGTACTTCTTTTTTTTTACTTTGGCCAAGCATCCTGCATACTTTATAAATCAAACCATCAGTGTGAGGACAGGTTGATGACATCATTCACGGTCAATTTCCAGCAGCCGGCAGGGCTTTGATTAGCGCAGTAAATCTCCTCTTGTTTGTCTGTCTTCCTGAATGAAAGGGCAGGTTAATGGTCAGCCCTACATATGTTGCTGGATAGTGACTGTTTCTAGATGGGATTCTAATTTTCTCACACTGAAATTATGTTGCAAATGCTGCAAGCATTTTATAGAACAACTTATTTTCCATAAATGTTCGGGATTAAAACCATTTAAACGTAAGTTTATCATTTTAAAAATAAGTGACATTCTAAATGTAATTTTAAGCTTGAAACTTGCTCACATATTTCCCTTTCATAGGACCAACTTATAGTAGTATTTCATACTTATTCACAGGAATCACTTTTGACAAATGAACAATGCAATTATGGGCCCACAGGAGATCACAGTACGTTTATTTAACTTCTTAAATTCAATTCTAAATTACCCTAAAGTACAGAACATGTTTCTCTTAATGTAGGTTAACTATATTTTATCACTCAACGCCAGTTGTGTATAAACGTCCTGACGGCCTGGTGGAGAAGCAGTTAGCAGACTACTTTGCACATTTCCCCGTTTGCTCCAGAAACCAGTTGGCCCAATCTGGTGGAGAGAAGATTCAGAAGTTCCAAATAGAGAGGAAAGAAACGCATTTCGATTTATGGAATGCTCCATTTGATTAAACAGGCAAATTCAGACAAACAGGTCAATGGTTTTGGATTAAATAGTTTGCAATGTTATATGGCTCTTTCAGAGTAGATCAACATTTTCACCAAAAAGATTTTGCCTTCGTAATATGTCACTCTGGGACATCGCAGATGGGACATTTGCAGTGTGTGTTTTCTTATCAGTGATCTCTGCTGCTCAAAAGAGATCATCGCTTTGGCTTCAGAGTCTAAAGACCAGCAATGTAGAGAAAGCAAAGTCCAAAGTCACGTTGCAGTGAATATGAAAACAACAATTCTAGCGCTGGCGAATTTGCTGGGTCTTGCATCAGTTTCATGTATGTATACTTGACTGATGAGGTACCACAAGAGTCAAAATGACCCCACGTCAAAACCTGCATGCTATATAATGGATGTGCAGGACTGTCTTATTACTCTTATGTACACACAGAGAGTAACATTGCATTCTGACATGCATTTGACTGTTGTCCAAGCTGTCATTGCTCAGCCAGTCTATGGTCTTAAGTGCTCAGCTGGTAAACAAATCAGGGCTTATTAAATACACACTTGTCACTCCCCTCCAGCCAGGCATGGAAAAATTTATTTTGACAAACGTTGGCCCACAAGACTTAAGTGTCCCTAACTGACGCCAACAGATAAATACCTCTGAATTAGGAAATGGGTTCAATTTAGCCATGGTATGCTTTTAAAACGTGTATTTTGTGCTATCCCTGTGGCCTATCTAAGTTCAATAAACAGACTGTGAGTGACACATTCAATTGCTTAATCTAATTGTGTTGCCTAAATGTAATGTCTTGACTACTGTACCTTAAGCCTTTTGAGCATTTTGCTTAAAAAACTACATCTATTTGCAAAAGTAATGATTAATCTAAGATAAATTGGATTCTCATAGAACATTTGTCAAAGAAAGATAAAAACCTGATCACTCCCTAATAAAATGTTAAAGAAAGGTAAACAACATCATGCTTGAGTTTGTGCATAAGTTTGTTTACAGTACATGATATCATGTTCATGTGAGAAAATGTTTGCAAAACTATAACTATGCATTCTAATACTCTCATTCTGGTCAGAAGATCAGGTTGAAAAATTGGAAAGATAGAATTTCTACATACTGTAAGTATGTAGGTGTAAAGAACATCACATTATCATGGACACTACATCAGTGCTGCTGGGGGGCTGTCACAGAGCCCCTTTCATGCACCCATTTCTGATCATTAGGGGTGTTTACATGACATTAGAAAATGTTTTTAAAATGTATGTAATTTGAGTAAATGCTTGTAAAGTTTTAAACAGCTTCCTACTGTATGTACAGATGTATGTATATACTGTATGCATGTATAGAACGGTGCCGCAAGAGCAAAAGCTTAATGCAGAAGCTCTGGACATATTGTGTCTTTGTTTGCATCCTCTTTAGATTTTCCAATTACTTTTTTTTTTCTCAGAAAACACTGATATTTTGATAGATTGTTATATGCTTGTTTGGATGATGTGCTTCCTAAGCCTGCACCAAAAAATATCTGTTATGATGCATAACCATGGCAACAGGAAAGTTGTTTGCATCTGGGAGCAGATGATAGAAGTTTCCAAATCCCAATTAATGCCTGGAATAAGACCGCTAAATCTGGCTGGGTTGAAGAGGAAGTGTAGAAGTGGTATAGCAGGAAGAAAATCAAGAAGACAGGAGGAAGAAATTTAAACCATTTCTTCCTTTGATCAACATCGGAAGTGTAAGATCCCACTTGGATAAAATGGACAAAGCTGGACCCCTAACAAGGGATATCAAGAAGACAGTATATTATTTATTTTTGTCAGAGACATGGCTGCAGGAACAACTCCAACTCATCTACACTAGGTTTTTATGGACAGACAGCCATATAACAGTGAAGGTAGTAGGATTGTATTGCTTGTTAACAACAGATGGTACAATCCTGGACGTGTCACCGAGAAGGAGGGTCTCTGGATCTTGAACATTGAACTGTTGGCTGTGAGTTTCTGTCCATGTTGTCAGCTAAGAGAGTGTAGTTGTGTTACCTGCAGGTGCTGTGTGTGTACTCAGCAGATAAGTTGTTGCTAAGCTTCAAAAACAGCAACCCGATCCGTTGATGAAGATCTCTGAAGATTTCTACCACACCTGTCTCTGCTACACTTCAACTTTCTAAACAATTGTTTGCTGATTTTTTCATTTAATTTTGTTTTCCATCCATACCAATAGCATATCTCTAATAAATATATTACTATTAGCAATATAATTTCCCTTGAACTGAATAAATATATTACTATTATAGTGGTACTATATATTGGTACTATATTTTCTCAACCAAAGAGAAGCCGTGTTGCACTGGTAGTTTGTTAGATTTGAGTTGTTTTGAATATAAGAAAAAATATCTGTTTGAAGGCTTGTTTAACAAGTGCTATTAGAAAGAACTCTAATTGGCTTTTTCCTGAAAATTTTTTATCACGTTGACAGTATTGAGCTTTTTTAAAGTCAAAATGGCCCCCAGATTCATCTGGGTAAGGTAGTGTAAAAAATGAATAGGAGTTGTACTTCATGGCTACCGGAGAGAAGTAAAATTCAACAATGATGCCAGTTGTTTATTTAATTATGATTTGTCCGATTTTTCAGAAATATATTATATATTTATATATATATATATTTTTCAGAAAGATACCTCATACCACAAAATAAAACCCTGTCTGTGCCTATCCTGTATGCTTTTACTCTGTTTGTGTTTTGTGCTGTGCTGTTCTAAAAAGTTAGGTTTGAGTAGGATTATCATCACAGTTTATAGTGACCAGGCTAAGGAGTACATGTCTGATAGCAGGTTTAGCATACCAACTGTGGATAACTGCAATTAAATAAATCACACTTGACACAGATCTTGTCTGATACCCTTAAACGCACACACACACACACGCACACACACGCACACACAGTGTAATATATACCAAATCTGAGGCATGTGTGTACGTGTAAAGAACCAGAGCTTTGACACTGGACAGAACTTCAATGAAAAGGTGGAAATGTAATAACAACAAGAGTATTTAATTTACTTTGTAGAGTTTTGGTTGTTCTTTTCGGCTTATACTAAACTTCCTTGCTCCTGCAACATGTTCTGTGTCTACAGGGAACGCACTGGAGCATGTCACTACAGACACCGTTTAGGATTTTTTAAATAAATAAAGTGTAATACATTTTACTTTGGGTTCTTACTTTGCTCAATGGAAATTAATTGTCAAATGTAATCTTTGCTGTAAGTCCACAGATCCACCCAGGTAGGTGGACGGGAGCCTGCAGGAAAATGAAAGATCAAGCACCCCTGCACAGCTACATAATGTATTCCCATTCAATACATTTTACACTCGAACAGGCCCAGACAGTTCTCAAGAAAGGGTTGTTTGCATTTCATGTGGGGCTGTGTGTTAATGCTAGTGTGCTTTTGTTTGGTAACACAGACTTGACTTTCTGAGTGGAACTCAATAATTAATTAGGAATTCTTTTATATTTTGTTCCCTCTTTGTTTCCTATTGGTTTTCTCCCTTTCAGTTTTGCCCTGCAATCAACTTTTAACATCTCTTCTATTTCTTCTGTCTTGTGGGCCGAGTCATTAGCATAACAACAGAGTCAGGCACAAAAGTCCTGCGGGCATGTGACAGACTTGTGGGACGGCGCACATGGATGGGGGAGATAGAGGGAGAAGGAGGGAGGGATGAAGGGAGAGAGGCTGCCCATGCTAATATCTGCAGCTGGGCCTTTGGTTTTGTTCTCTATGCAGCTGGGCTGGATGAGAGAGCCTGGATTCCAACACACCCCCATCAGCATAAATCTTGCCATGCTTGAGGCTGCACACACTGCAACAATGCCACTGGGTCAGCCTATGCCAAGTCGGCTGGCTCTTCGCATACACACACACATACACGTACACATACACACTAGCATGCTTACAAATAAATTGTTGTTGTGTGGAGTTGTTTGTAGCTACCAGGGAGGATTTTTTTTCTGGATTGCATATATTAAACATTTATCATCTACTCAGACTGAGGATAAATGAAAACCCAGACAGTGCTAATTATTCCTTTCAGTCTCATTGCCATTGTCAACAGAACAAGACCAGACAAGATTGTGTCATGTGCAGGGGTCAACTCCGAGATTAATTTTGATCATTGCTTGTCACTGAAGGTCTGGAGTTATATCTCCATAGTTTTATAGATTAGGCTGCTTGGGTGAGGATTTTTAAATAAAGACAACAGATAACTAACTTCTGACATGTTCATAATCCACAATACAGCCCAGCCGTAGCTGTGCAGTGCATCCTGATTAAACAAGCGTGGATTGAAATAAAGCAAAAAACTCAGGCACAGTGACAAACTTGTTCCCAAAACATTTGTCTACAGCTTTCAGTCCATCATTAATAAACCTATAAAGAGTTCTTTATGTCCGAGTGGACAGTGTCACTTTTTGGAGTCAACTTTGACGAGATGAATGTGTGTGGTGAGCTTGAATGCTTTGCAGCTGGGTGTGAGCAGGGTGCTGGTGACAGCGGGTACCAGGGCACAAATCCCATGGCAGAAAGGGCATCTTTGTTTGGCCCAGGTGCTCTCTGGATGCACTGCCCTCACATCCTGTTTAGGCTCATTCATTATGCATGAGTCGTACATTTAAAATCATGAGCTTCCTGTCAAAAGCCAGAAAGGGCTGGCCTGGCCAAGTGTGCTTTCTGTGGCTTCAGAGAGAGAATAGAAGCGTAACATTTTCAAGTCACTGAAAAGACCCAAAGCAAAGGCCATTGTGGCATAGGCAAGCATTATAAAAACACATTATCGCTCTAACTAGTTAAGATACAACAAGGTCTCATAAACCAGTCAATGCTTTCAGTTCTGTTGAAATGGACTGTCACAGTTGTCTACCTTCTCAGTAGACTCTGTATGAACCACATTAATATGCATTGTCTGGGTTACATGTAAAGAGTTTTGGGAAACTTTTGGTTGTAGGAGTTTTCATCGGTGACAATCATCATAAATAAAGATTCTAATTCTTCTTCTTTCATGTTCCCCTGTGCTCCCATGAGAAGATGTGACTCAGTAATTACTGGAGGATTACAATAATCTATGTTGGGAAGCGTAACCTCCCCCTAGTCTTTGTAGCTCAGCACGAGATGAATCCAATAAAATTAAGCCATTTTGTTTCACTGCATGACTGTTCATTAGCATTATCTACACCAATGACTTTAGCTCTCAGACTGGGTCCCCTTAAGGTTCTCATCACTGCATCAGTTCCCCTGGTTACAGCTCAGTCTCCCAGGGTCTGGGGTCAGGGTGGGTCAGCAACTAATGATGTGATCAGACTACCAGCACGTTACTCCAGCACGTATCAAAACTATCTTAAGCGAGGCTTCCCTTATATAATGCAAGTCATACTCTGTTATCCTCATTATGGAGTATTATCATAGAAAAGTGGCATAAATCAGCTGGTTGATTGCCTGACATGGGATACCCATTCAAATTCCAAATTCAGAATCCATGCTTTATAGTTCAGATCTGAGCCACACCTCTGGTAAAAGGAATCTCAGCCTCAGTAGCCCGGAGCATCTTTTTCCACTAGATTACCCATTAATATGACTATCAGCTCACCCCGGCAGGGGCACTGCAGGTGGGGACATTAACGATTAAGAAGAGGCAGCTACTGACTCTGTGGAGATGGAGAAGACTATGTGGCTAGAAATTATCTTTGGGGCAATTTAAAACAGCTTGGATTAAACAGGATTTGGAGAGTGATACCACTTTATCAGGGGTTTTACAAGGATGAGACCATACAGCTGCTTAAGTAGATCACTGAGCTCTGATTTTGCTGGGAGGAATTTTCATAAGAGTACTTACATAATAAAATAATAGGTGATCAATTGGTGCTTAGATTAAATAAATCAAGGATATTGTGGTATGCCAGTTATTTTTCTCTGATCTCTTATTATCAAAACAATCTCAAAAAACAGAGATTGGCAATATTAGTAATTATTGGTTGTCTCCTAAAAGATCATACTTACATTCAGATACAATACTTGACTTAAATTCTTTATATAGAATATACAGTGACAATAGAACATGCCACAAAAGAAAAAAAAATATATTGTCACATTGATACAATTAGTTTGATTTCTCATTGTTTTAGACATTACAGTAAGTAATTAAAATGTCTTATTCACAAGGATTTTTTGCTGCCTTTCAGGTAGATCAATAGGTCCTTGTGGGACTTATTTTCGTCCAATGACCAAGTCTTATCCTGACTCCTATCACCTCTCATCTTAGGCTTGCACTGACACCAGCCATAGAACATTGGCCTCTGAGGTGGGACACACCACCCAATGTCAGTTCCAAATTTATCATGAGCGGTTCATACCACAAACAGCAGCTCAAGCAAATCCTCTTTGTTTACACTAGTAAAATAAATTGCATGCTATATTACACCACATACTACTTAGAAATAGTTAATTCTACATAATTTATTCAGGAATGAAACACACGGGCATGCACACAGACACGCACAAAACAAACTCATAAGAAATACCTTTAAGCTCACAGCAGGGTGTGTCGATATTTAGATTTAGCTTCCAAGTTTGACTTTCATTTGCTATACTTACAAGCTGTCAAATGAAATATGTTATTGGAATATACTGAGGTCACCCATTAGTGAAATGGAAAAATGGCAGCAAAGTGGATTCTTTGGTGAGGTCAGTGTCCGAGGGCCATAATCTGGATCTCCAGCAGCCTGCTGTGGGCCTGTCTGTCCCATATTAGAAATCCACTATCCCCAGGCTGCTGCAAGCAAGATATCCAGTCATAAGACCCAAAAAGAATGGCATCAGTCACACTTTAATAGATCCTGGATTATTGTGCTTTCATCCCTCTAACCCCACAGGGCTCAAAAGTGGGTGGTTGGCTCCGCTACAGTCTCCAGAAACTGCCCTACATCTTCTCCTGTGACCCTTACTGTTGCCTGTGGGCAAACACAGCGTGAAAGCTACTAACCATGGGGTCAGAGCCTGCTGTGTCATGGTACTTACTGGCCTCAATTTGGTCAAATTAGTAACCAATCTTAACTCTTGTTCTTTGAAAGTGCTTATAATCACATTGAGAGCACAGAGGGACCAGCTTGACCCACTGCCGGTGAACAGACAGAAACAAAAGAATCCCCTGTCTTCCTGCTGTCAACATTCTTTCTTTTTGGAAATCACTCTGGTTGTTAGTTACATCTATATCAGGACTATAACATTCTCTGAAATCCTATATCAATTGCACTGAAAAAAAAACAGACTGGGTTATAACATACTAAATTATAACAACTGATAACTAACGAATGTTTCAAATGAATCATCTTGAGTACTTGTGTGATAATGGAAAAATAGCTCTTTGAAAATAACTTTTCAAACAAGCATTGGTGTCATAGACCACCAAAGGCACTGCAATAAAACATAATGTTTTTAAAGTATTTAATGTGACAGAAGATTAAATGCGATGGTCAGCAAAATAAGACTTCAGTGTTATCAGAGCTACTCCATAAAAAAAGAACAATTAACTTCTGTAAAAGCAGCCTCTCAAACCAAGAGACTCCTATCTGATCATTGGTAGCACTTAGTGGGGACGTGCTGAGACCTCTGTTTATGCATTAGCTGGGCAGCAATAATGAGCACTGGTCTCTCACAGTGCGTGAGTCAAATCAAATTCCCTTGCCAATTACAGAGAGATTTACACAAGGCCCTGTCACACTGAGACTAATCTTCTTGGGCGATCTACGATGTTCATGCACTAAAACAGCCACTTATATTCTCATGGACTGCTGATGCTGGCCCTCGTGGTGGGATTTGTTTCTGTTTTCATATGTTTCGGCAGGATTGGGAGGCTGGAGCCAGTCTGTGTGAGAGCATGCTGCTCTTGGAACAGACCTGGCAAATGGCCCACTCAGGACATTTGACCCTGTGGATTTTTCGTTCTTCTGTGTGGTTTTTTTGGAGCTAACACTTTTCCTTTAGAGAGGGCTAAAAGGCTCAAAAGGGTGGAAAGCAAAATATTTTCATAAGTCTCCTGGACGCCAGGTTGCATAAAAGGTTCCACAGGCGTTTGCATCAAACCTGGACTGTTCAGACCACAGATTCTGTTTGTGTTGCCATAAAACTGCCCTCCCCACCCCATCCCCTCCCACCATAAGAGATAATAATAATAATACCAAAAATGATAATTACTGTACATTCTATTTGTGCATTCTATTTGCTTAAGATTAAGACTTAAATCTTAAAGTCTTGGGTGGTGTGGTGTTAATGAATTAACAAAATGTATCTAAAATATCTCAACTCTGACACGAACCAAAATTCAATTTAAAGGAAGAAAGAAAAATTAAGTTCTCTTCAAATTATATTCATCAACACATTCATTCAATCCAATTTCAGAATCATTGTTAAACTATTGCCACCACTTTGTTGTAAAGATAGCCATAAGCAGATTTTTTTCTGAGCACCTAAAATAATTTGACTGCATGGAAAACAGAGAGAAACCCCTACAGATGGGGGGGGGGGGGGGGGCACTGCTTTACAGATGCTCCATATTTTTGGCAATACTTTTACAGGGTGGTGGGGGCAAACAGGAGGTAGATCAGGATTGCCTGAGGACTGCTTTCCACCGTTGGCTAATACTTGTGATTACGGGCTGGTTTGTTGGGGTTGCCTGTTCACACTAATTGCAGGTTGGTTGTCAATCACTGTGCTTTGCTGGTGGTGAAAGGAGAGGTGGACACAGAGACCTGAAATTAAAGTATCCATTCAATCAAAGGAAGGAAAGGCAGACTCAGATTATTTTGGGGATCTTCTCCTGACCTGAAATACCAAGAAACGTATGAGTTCTCGGACACAAAAAGTTGTCACAAGAGTGTTTTCTCAGGGATATTATTTTTCTGTTGTAGTAATATACAGTACTTCTTCTTCCAAATAATCAATTTAATTTTACACAGCTTAAAAGAAAAAAGAAAAAAAAAGTCATTGCATTAATAAGGCTTGCTGGCTTGCAAGGTTAAAAAAAAAAATGTTCCAGTGATATTTGAGGGTGTGAAGTTATATAAGGCTGTTTATAACTCACAGGTTTATTCACTGCCTGGGCTTTCAGAGGTGGCTGCACTGCCACTTGGGAACAGCCCGGAGAGGAAAAGCTATGAATACCCTTTTACCACATTCCCAGCCTCAAAAGTAAAACCCACAATGTGCACACAAACTTGTCTGTATGCATGCAGAGAGTGAACACCAACAGATATGAATCCAGGTATACTTTTCCACAAGAAATTGTGGAATTGTGGACCTTTTTTGGAATAAACAGGTAAAGTGATATATATCAGATCACCAAGATTGAAATATAAAAACGTATTGCTTGTAAAGTACATTGCTGCTGCATTCATCAAAATAACGCGCACTGTTTGCCTGGTATGATTTGCCTTCATGACTTTATCAGTACCCAGGATTAAATCTATTTGCTTATGGACAAGAATGCAATTATCAGTCACACTCACTGATCAATGCTGGCAAATCACCTGCAGTCACCCATAAGCAAACATGTTTTTCTTTTAGAGAGATAGGAAAGGAATGTCAAATAAAGTCTGACCAGTTGATTGCACATCTTTGACTCATGTTATGTAAGAAGTAAATATGATTTTTTCCCATGCATGCTGGCTCCACTGACCAAAAACCTTTGTGAAGTCACCTGTCTAATGTGTGCTCACAAAGCGGCAGTTTCTATTAGTCACCCCACCCCAGTTCTCATCCCTCTGTTTCAGGTGAACAATGGCTGTGGCACCCCCTGCTGCTTTGCCAGGTGACCTCATCAGCGCATCGCCAATCAGACCTCACTCATGCAAACAAAGGTTGGCCGAGTGAAAATGCCAGTGCCGGTTCTCACAGTAACCCCGATAATATCTCCGTCCCCCCAGCCCCACACTCATTGACATAGAGCAGCCTCACAGATAGAGTTGCAAATGGGCACTTCTATGAGTCAAAGCAGGGGTGGGTGGGACACTGGACATCCCCCCAGCGGATGCCTTGTTTCCCATTAATTGATCGCTACATGATCTTGGATGGTGATTCAGGGGTACTCTCTAGGGCAGGCCACTGGTCTCTCTGATATGTGTGGGAACTGTGTGCAGGCCACGAAGGTGCACCTGTTAAATGGCCATTTCGGCCTATTCCCCCAGCACCCTTCCCATTGTTAGGGATTTATATTCAGTTTCCTTCTCAGATGGCCACACAGTAGAGGACTACTGAAGTGGACTGCTCTCTTTTCAGAAAATGGGTTGCTTAAAAGGCAGACCTGCAAAGGTAGGAAGTATTGACAGAGTGATACAGGAAGAACTGGGATACGTGTGGAGCTACAGAGGATCTCATGGCTCACAGCAGTGATGTCAGAAGTTTTAATGAGGCTTTAAATTCCCTGCCTCACATTGCTTTCGTTTTCTTGTATCACTAACTTATAATTCACATCTGTTAGAAGTTTAATGAAAAGGAGGGGGAGCGCAATAAAAGAACTGAATTTTCAGAGGAAGGGGAGAGATCACAAGCCAGCAATTAGCTTAAATGACAGCCTGTGGCCTGCTGTATGACCCGTGACCCTCATTTTAATGAGGACTGTAATAAGGGACATTACTCTGTCAGTGTGGCGTCAGGAGGATGGCAAGATGAAAGGTACTGACATGAGGATTGCAGGTGGGATGGTGGTTTAAACAGACAATGAGAAGCAGGTGCAGTAATGATGTGTAACTATCACAGTAGCACTATAACCAATGCTGTCAATGTCATTATAGTCCATTTGTACTGTATTTATCAATACGTTTCTAGTTTTTTCTTTTAATTTTCCCAAAAAGTTTTTTTTACTTCCTGTCTCAAATACTATTATGAAACATTTTTGGCTGAAAAACAGCCATCCATCCATCCATTTTCTATACCGCTGAATCCGTCGGTCGTGTCGCGGGGGGGCTGGAGCCTATCCCAGCGGTCGGCTGAAAAACAGAACTTTGTTTATCCTGAAACAATTATTTATCTTCATTGTCCCAGCCCTATATGTAACAAATTTCTCTTTTCAGTGTTTCAATCTTTCCCCTCTCTCTGTGTAACCATCAGACTCTGTCATCCCTTCCACAGAAGCATATCATCACTGTGTCATTCTCACATGTCCACTTTGAGCTGAGGCCATTACCCACTGGCACACAACTTCATGATCTTCAGAGGGAAGATAGCGAGTGAGAAGACGGGTGGGAGCAGTGCGTTGTGGGAGGTGAGGGGGCTAGGAAAAGAGCCGGAATTACCAGATTTAAATAAAGTCAACTTTCTGGCCATCTGGCCAGTGTTTGGGATGGATTGTGAAGCCTTGGAGGCTGGTAGAGCCACTATAAGAAAGCTTTGGTTTTAATTCTCACTATTCAGAGCTCTTAGCAGTACAGTCTCCATGCAGTTTCTTATTAGTGTGTATTAGTAAAACCAACTTAACAAACTTTATTAACTATCCAATACGAACATTTGTTCCTTTTTGACAAAATGTTTACAGAGAGAAATATTATCTGGCATCAGGAATCCAGGTGGGGGTTTAATGTATTTAAAAAAAGTATCTGTTGATAACAAACGCATCTCTAACAATTACCTTTGGCCAGAGGTGGAAAGAGTACTGAAAAATTGTAATTAAGTAAAAGTATCTTTACTTTGCCTAAATTCTACTCAGAGTAAAAGTAAAATTACCCATCTCGAAATTTACTTGAGTAAAAGTACAAAATTACTTAATTTAAAATGTAATTTGAGTAAAAGTTACTTAATTACTTTCAGTTTCTTAATGCAAAAAAGGATGAGTCATGAATCAAATTCAGTACAATTTGTTTTAATCGATTTCGAGGTGTATAAAAGAAGTAAGTTTGAAGTCGATGTTCTGAAAGCCGAAAGCTCCGTTTTGGCTGGCAGGCACATCTTGCACTGCATAATCACATTATTGCCTTTCGTGCATTTGAAAACAAATAATTTTTCTAAATTTGGCCACGGGTTTTCCTGGCTTTCGTCTCCTTCAGAATGTGTATCCCCTTCGTCTTCGGACCTTTCCTCCTCCATAGTCTCCACGTCTTGGTTAGCAACAGCCATCTTCCAAAGCGCAGGTAGCCTACTAGATCCACCACACCAGATTATTTAACAATGCTAAGGGCGCGCGCAAGGCAAGGCCACGCAATTGACTTTCAGTTCCGGGACAGCTGTTTAAATTTCCGCCTGCATTTAATTTTTCACCATCAATATTTGTTTTACTCAGTAACGTGAGGGGTTTCAAATGTAGCGAAGTAAAAGTACTTGGGTCAAAATGTACTCGAGTAAAAGTAAAAATGACACATTTCAAAAACTACTCAGAAAATTACAAATTACTCATAAAAAGTACTCAATTACAGTAACGTGAGTAAATGTAATTCGTTACTTTCCACCCCTGCCTTTGGCTATCAGCTCTCTGGACTGATGTCAGTCACAGCACACCCTGCAGTCAATCTAGGTGAATGTAGAGATACGCATCATGGTTCAAGAAAAGTGGCACGTGGGCTGGTGAGAGGAAATCACATCATCTGAAGTCAGAATAAGGTGACCAAGAGGACATATCCCTAAACCAAGTACTCTAAAATTAAGAACAAAACAATGTGTCAGGCAATGATTGATCAGTCTGGAATTGTTTTGTCAAAATTCAGCCGTCTTTGCAGCCCCACCCCCAGGCACTTCCTATAATCAAAGGCCATGCCCACCCATGGCTAATTAGACATTAAGCAAATGTCAAGAGGGCCTGATTTAAAGCAGCCATCCTAGACCTGAGCAAAACAAAGGGAGTAGAGAGAGGAAATGGAAAAGACCCAGATCAATACTGAGCGGTACTTTTGTTTGCTAAAATGCCATACAGGCTGAAATAAATCAGATAGAGGAGGGAGGGAAGGGCCGGCGATTGCGTTCTCACGGCTCCCCGAGCACTGCACTGAGTGCACGCACACCTGGCCTAACAAAGCCCAGAGAGAGGGGAGGGATGAGCATGCAGGCAAGCTTTCACAGAACCACACACACATGCGCACACACACAAACTATCTGGCTACAATTAGATCATTTAAACCAGAGAGGATTTATAAGTATTTTTATTGGCCATCTGCAGACTCATCCTAAACATTTTAAGTTGCAGATTAATGATAGAAAGACTCTGAGAGTGTTGTTTGGTGGATCACTGAGTTTTATGTGACTTGAGATTTCCGTGACAAACTGCAAGTACCAGCTGAGAGAAATTTGAATTCCCCTGCAAATTTCTTACTTAATAATGAAGCAGAATCACTTTCTTTCCCTAAAGGTAAAGGAGTCCAAACTTTGGTAATTTGGTTATGCACTGAAATGTTTGATTCATCCAAAACGAACACACAAAAACAGCTAATATCAGAGGTAAGTCTTTAGCCTTGACATGTTGAAAACAAAGCAGTGCAACCTGCACAGTGTACCTTTTGCAACATGTTGTGGTTCATTGGTGCTCTGCCCAGGAGACATTCCAGAGCATTTCAAGTTGTGAGTCATCGAAATTGCGACTGTGGATAATGTTTGGACACCATACTGTTGACATTATTCGGAGTTCATCAGGAATCAGAAAGAGGGGAAAAAAGGCTTGATAAAAGTTGATAAAAGGTCCATGTTTTAAGATTTAAAGATCAATGACAAGAATTTTGCGTCTGCAAATTCAAATGAATGTGAGGATTCTCATGCACTTAAATGAAAGTCAGATGAGAGTTTCTTTCTATTCTGCTGAATGTACAAGTGGCTGTCAAAGATTCATAACAAATTCCAAACAGAGCAGTGGAAAAGAATTTTGCTTACAAAGATGGATGTAAGCCAAGCATTTCTCAGAATAATGCTAATGATTACAAATGCTTTACAAAATTATCAGACCAAAAATGGGCAAATACATTCACAAGATATTTATGTTGAGTTGTATTATTATTATTATCATTATAATAACAATAATAATAATTATCATTATTAATATTAGTAGTAGTATTTAAAGGTCCACAGAGTAATTCTAGTTTCCCCCAGTTTAACCAACTTGACCTCTTTTATGTTGATAGTGATGCTCTAAAAATTAGCTGGCTTGTTAAGTCCTACTGTGTTTCCTTCCTTCTTCTTCTTCTTTTTTAAAATCTGTGTCCCCACTTTCTGGAGTTACAGGGTTTCCTGTCTGATGAATATACCTCACTTCACCCCTCCCGTCCTCCCAACCAACCAGTCGCCATGCTGCCGCATCTGTGGCATGGCTCCCCCAGTAAATCACACTGTCACTTCTCACACTCTGCGCCTCTGGAGCGTGATCGCCTGAGCTGGTTTCAATTTGTGCCTTGAGCAAAGTTAATAAGTTTGAGATAAATTCAGCTGGCCTGGCTGGAGCTGATTTGGAGTGGTGTATGCTTTCGCCCCCCTGATTATCCCTGGTCCTAAACTTCACTGGTAAAGCACAAAGAGAGAGTCTGTTTTACCCTAATGCAGTGTGACCCCATGCAGAGGAGCCTGTTATCATTGCTATTTAGTGAGTTCAGGTTACAGGTGAGTCAGGTACTAAAAAGATAATACTGACATAGCATAGGCTGACTGTTAACCTTGAGCAATAGACATCATTTCAACATCAGATCTTTGCATTAGCTCTGATATAGACCCACAGACTGCTTAAGTGTGTACCAGGATTACCTTGGCTATGTAGCCTGATTTTAAGAACATAATTACATACTTTATAAAATAACATGTAGTAAAAGCACAACAGTTCTATCTTATTAAATGTCAATCTAGCAATTGAACAGAATGCTGAAATTCTGTCTAGACTAAGACTATAGATCTATTAAATTTTCACATTTCAACTCGTGGACACAAGGATTGATATATGTTTATCAAACTATAACATTTCTTTGCCAAATTTGTTAAAGTGAAGATGTGGATACAGTTTGGAAGAAGAATTAACAACATCCAATGAGAACTCGTTTGCAAAACAAAAATAACTTATTAACTGAGGTAAGAAAGAAAACTGTTGCATTAGAGAAACTGACAAGTCAGACAAGTCAGTATTGTAGCAGGAGTGCAATTATTCATAAACACTGAAAGTGGTTTACCATACTTGCACCACACAAGTGCCAGGGCCATTTAGGAAAATTAACCTTACATCGCGATGATTCTCATCCGTGGTAACCTCTGGCAACAGGCATGATGTTGGTGAGCACCCGTTTGGCTATCATTAACAAGCTGGAAGTGACTGGGGTCCTCTCTGCTCCTAACCACATGATTGGGGGCTACCCCAAGTAACCTAACGCAGGGACCAATTATGCATAATTTAAGACTTAAGCAATTTGGACAGATTTCTGGAAATTACTGTAGAGGTTTTGTTGCTGTTGCTGAGGAGAAATGAGAGTGGGATATTTTGACAGGTTTCTACCACAAACCAGTTCTCAGATACACAAAGGTAGAGGTTACATGGTGCCTAATATCCATGTGTTGATTGGGGCTAAAGTCAGGAGGTTAAGTAAGGTCTAGTTAGATGAGGCTCTGAATTTCTACAGAAAGGGTTAGGCAAAACACCAGGCCTCTATCCCACCTGTCCACAAATTACTGCTACATAAACATGAAGGTCGGACGGCTGCATGCACATGCATAAGATGAATTTACGTAGGTGGTCAAACTTGAATTAATGACTATGACCACGGGAGCCAGAATAAAGAATGGCAGGACGGAGCCAAATTATTTAAAAAGAAAACCAGCTAAAACATGTTCTTCAGTGTCCACTGTGAGCACATTCATACATTGCAATTGTTTTCCATGGTGTGATGGTAAAATGCAAAATACACACACAAAAAAGAGAACTGGTAGAGAACAAATCTGAAATGCAGTGTAAAATGATCAAAATGTCATTTACTTCTGTAAACATTTCGTGTTCTTTTTCAATGATTTGACATATCATTCAGCTGTAGTCTTGCATCCTACGACACGCATCTCTCCATATCTTTCCCTTATTCTCTGTGGTCCCAGACATTGGTTAGTGTTAACAAGTGGATGTTCTCTTGTGTACTGCCCATCTTTCTATGTTTGCCCATAATAGTCAGACAGGAAGCTGGCCAGACAGCAGTCCGCGGTAGCCAGTACTGAAACCTCTCAACTAGGTGTGAGGAAGACTTGGTGACATCACTTATGGGAGAGCCTTCTGAGGAAGGTGAGAAGGAGGAGACTTTCAGAGAATATATTTTTGGCTCAGCTTATATACGCTCAGTCCTAATATGAGGCACTGTTGTATGCACTGGAGTTTTACTGCTGCCAGGCTCCAGTATGTATCAAAGACATGGTGCTCCGTGGAACACAAACATCCAAAACTAATCATGTCTAATTACAGCTGTGATTGACATTTATGCAGACCATGGGATTACAGTGTTTGTGTGAATGTGCATGTGTGTGAATGCATTTGCTTGTGGTGTGTGGTCCTATTCACATCACATATAGGTGTCCCCTCCCCACTGCTTGGCCCCTACAACTTCACCCAGAGACACAATTAAGAGCCATGGCCGGAAAGCAGGGCCGAGCGGGTGGATGCTGAGATGAGACAGGCTCAACAAGTAGTTCCTTTCCCTCCTTGTCTCTGAAGGCCCCTTGGCAAGACGCAGACGGCCCAAGATGTCAGCTTGGAGCAAAAGTCCAATCTGTCTCAACACAGTTGGCTGACTGCAGGACCTGAAGGAATCCCAACATGTAGCATCTCTCTGCTTGCTTTGCATTGAGCCATGCATGCTCACACAGTGGGAAACAGGAAGGCCCGATCAGGTCAGAATTCCACAGCAGTTCAGGTGGTCTGCATGTACAGCTGCCGAACTCAAGGGACGTGGCCACTGTTAATTTCGCTGGAGTAGGCCAGCTTTTCCTAAAAACAAGCCAGAAAAGTAAAGTTGCCCTCAAAACCAATGATGGGCTATAAACCTCATAGTCACAAATTAACAACAGATGTTTGTTAAAACAAGATTATGGTCAAAAATGATTTGTCTACCAAGAGAAAATTATTCTACTAGTTTTCTTTTCAAGTAATTTCTAGACATCTGTAAGACAAAGTGTAAGTCACACCTTATCATGTTGTTTTATCTAATTTATCTGAAAAACAGTAGTACCTGATGAAATTACTTTAAAACCACCAATATCCTCTTTCAACAAACTGAGACAAATCACCTCTTAAATGTCTATTTCAGAATCCCTGGGGTCAAATGACAAATCTATAAAGAACTATACCTTGGACGGTGCCTTGTATTGCCTCGAGCTCAACATTAACCTCTGACCTCTAACTAGCCACTAAGCTTTAGGTGCATTACATTTCTGACAATACTTTGCTGGCTGAGATTTGTAAAAACTGTATTTGTCAGAGAGTTCTTGTCTATGGACACTCGAGATAAGATAAAAAGATTAAAAAGATCAAAATATTACAAAAGGTTCAATTGAAACTTCGTGGCACCCACTCAAAGGACTGATGTGGTTGCAGCACTTCTTCTTGCATTACTGTTTTAAGGCCGGGGCTGTGTACCCAGAACAAACACGTTTATGGCTCAGGGGTGTGAGTGTGAAGCGAGAGTGTTGCGTCTCACTGGGTTTTCAAGTGGACAATCATCAGGCTTTTGAGAATCACTGGTACCAAGTGTCAAGTGTTTGTTTTTCCTCAACCTTCAATGAGAGTCACACTTCCATTCTATTTCCAGTTCATTTCAAGAACGCCTTCATTTTAATGTTCCTAAAAATATATTGTTATCCTTAAAGAATACGTGTATTTTTTAATCAAAGAAAATACATCAAATAATCTAATTGCTCACTGGTGTTTGACACACAGATGGCAGGTGTTTGTATTCCCCCTCCTGAAACCAAAAGTAGGTTTATTTAGGTTTTCACATGCAGACTACACCCACCAACCAGCTCCCTGTCCTATATAACAGGAGGAAGGCAATATGACTGACTCACATTTCTATCTGTGTTTTTCCTGGCCACTGTGCAAAACAACTCAGCCTTGCTCCTCTAAAATTGTCAGCTGTAAAATGACACAACTCCTCAAGTAGCTCTTCAGCAGCCATCAAACCCCAAATGGCCGTTAAAGCTCCCTGACTACCCCACCTCAGCCATCCCACCCCTGTCTTATAAAACCAGGGGCTATAAAAACCGCCACTGGGATCATTCTAACTCTCCATGTGTCCTCAGTGACAAATGGACAGTTCAAACATTAACATGCCATGCCAGTAATTTCAACATAATTCTTTTCATTGGGGATTTGTAATAGATGAGTTATGCACTGAGGGTCAGAGGTCAAATGCAGAAATACTCAAAAGTAAATGGATACCAGCAAATGTGAATTCCAAAATAAGTATCTAAAAAGTGATTGCTCACTGTCTAGGGATGTAGAATACATGCATCACCCCTGTATATCGGAATCTAATAAGATCTATATGTAGTAGCCTGATTATGAAAAATTATCCTTCTAATGCCATATAATAAGCAAACAATTTTATGACTTGTTCCAAAGTGGACACGAAGAAAGCATTACTCGCCTGAGAACGTGGGCTGACGAGAAGGATGTCAGACCATAAAGCTCCACCCAAACCTCACCACCACCCTTTCTACCCTCGTTTCCATCCTTCTCCTCAGTCACTCGGTCCAGTTCATTTCAGACTGACCAACAATAAGTTAAATGAAAATCTTAGCAGCTGTTGGCATTTCAATTTACGCTTATAAGACGGAGCATGAAAAACTCTCAGAATGTGATGACGTAAAAATTGTTACAATTATATTTTTCCAGGTACAGATTCTGCTCAAGGGGTGTTTCAATGGCAAGCTGGAGTTAAAAAAAAGTCCTTCTACAGGTCTTACACAGTGTAACGTATGCAATGATGCTGTATTTGCACTGATTTGCAAACATTATTGCAATGAAAAAGCTGCTGAGTTGTTCATCTGACAGAACTACATGGAAACAATTACTCCCTGGCAAGTGAAGAAATTTTGTGTGTCAGTGCACACATATGTTGGTACACTTGAGCACAAAGTGAGTAATTGCCACTGAAACATCACTAGGTTTCATTTGACAAGTGCTCTGTGCATCAGCCAAGCAACATCTGGAGTCAGGCAGAGACATGTGATGACTGCCAAGCACATGCATCGAAGCTCAAACCTCTCTGCATGAGAATACCCGTGGGGATGAAAACTAGCTGAGAAAATGGAGTAAAAGCTGCAAAGTCTCTGTCTGTCACTCCACAATGGTTCTTCAAAATGCAGCTAAATAACTCAAATTAAAAAGGGAGCACCAAACATCATGGCAAATGATGTTTGATGAGAAAAATAAGATAGTTTGTGATAACAGCTTCCAAAAAGAAATGAAAACCACCTTCAATTCAAAGCTTAAGGTTATAGTCACCCAAAGGAAGCATAAAAATCCTCATAAAATCAAGTTGTCTAAAGTGTGTGAATGTATTAAGTATCTCTTTCACTTCTTTTAAAGGATGCATGCAACTCACTGCACTTTAACTGCCTTCTTTGACCAAATCCATATCCTTTTTATGCAGTGACCCCTGTGTGCTTTTAGGAATTCAAGCAACCAAGTTGAAGTCAACACCTGGAATATGTAGTGCTTGTTGAAATGTTAAACTTTGATGTAGACATCACAGTCAACAGAGAAAAAACAATCGTTCTTGTTACCAACAAAATTCCCTGAAGGATATTTGCATTTGAAAATCAAAGCTAACATTGATAAGGTTAGACAGAGTTAGACTTAGACTCCTGGAACATGTGTGTATCTTTTCATGTCATATTTTACAGTGGTAGATTTCAGCTTTTACACAGCAAAAATGTTTCCTATCTTCAGCCGTCTGCACCCTATCATCTGTAAGCGTGCAGAGAATACTGAAAGTCGTCCTCAGATGTACACTGACCTGGATGGCAGTGCAACTGAAACATAGAAAGGAAGGCCTCTTTAGGCTATCCTGCATGTTTAATGAGAGCGGCTGACAAATTGAATTTAAGCGCCCTCTGAGGTGGGTTAGATGAAGAAATTAGCTACTGGGGCCTGTTCTCTGTTGGCTTTAAGTGAATCTGATTGGCTGTGGAGGAGCCTAACTGGGTCTAATCAAGTCAACATTCACAGTGAACTTTACTTTTTTTTGTCTTCGTTAGAGAGATATTGTTATCAGTAGATGTATTTTGATGGAAAAACATTGTGTAGATGTGGCATTACAGGCTGCGTTAAGCATGGCTTTTTAAACAGAATAGTGGTCACTATTCCGCAAAAAAAACCCTTAAAGAAGACAAACAAAACTAATCGCCTTAGCTATATGAGAGAAAAAGGGGAGACAAATCTTCAGGATGTTGTGAGGGATCTTTTCTGTGATCAGTCATGTGATGTAAATATCGTCTGTGTAAAAAACTTATTTGCAAAAGTTGTTTCCATCTCCCATTTCATGCATCAAATGCTCTTATTCCCACACTTTTCTGTTTCTTTTGACAACAAAACGCCTCAGAAGTTGTCACGTCCACTTAAAGCATTGACTTTTTTCTGCTTTAATCAAACCTTTATCTCAACCCCGCTCCTGTGTTATTATACGGTGCTCCAGTGAAATGGCACAATCGAGCTGTGATTGTAGCCCAATTCACCTGTGAATGGAACTACTGCCTAAAGGAAACCAGTGTCAGAAAATACTGGCAATGCACCTTGTGTCTAAAAGTATTCAGCATGCCATGTGGGCAATATCGCTTGTTGTCGCTTGTTATCTAATTGCATTGCACTAGGGCTGCAACTCCTCTGTCCCACTAGATATTTAAAAAAACATTTTACCAACATAAGCCAAGCCATTAAGGCCATGCAACTCTAACAGCTAGTGGTTAATCAGCTTATTGATGTGTTTCTTTTGAACTTAAAATGCCTATTTACTTGGCAGCAAGCCTGCTTGTTAAAAGTCTTCCTGAGGTCTCACTCTACAAGTGCAACAGTAACTGCGCTGCCCCATTTCCACCAAACAGCCTGTGCACTCACATCTGCTGTTGGTTTCACAGAATTGTACTCTTTCATAGGCAATCCCACACACTTTGCAAAGGATCAGCAATAATTGGTGAGACAACTGTAAAATGGTAATCAGTTATTTGGTGTTGTAGGAATGTTATGACAGCATGATAGAACGAGAGGGCCTCCAGTTGTCTGGCTCAGAGACTGACCGTTGGGTTTTGTGGGCTGGATGTTCGGCCGAGGGAACTGCAGTTGAGGCTGACAGCGTTCAAGTGGTGGGAGGAATCGAGGGAGAATTGGAAAGCACTGGTGCAGAAAATTGGAGGCAAGACCATTCTTTTATGACTTTGATTTTGGGATTATTACTCAACATAAGTCTCCTGACTAATGTGATTGCTTCAGACTTCCCAATAATCAAATCTGGATTTTATGGCGCGATTAGTTAAATGAATTTCATCTGCCGTCTGCTGTCTTCTGAGCAACTCCTAGGTATTCTGTGTCTGGCTTTATTTCCTCCCCTGTTCTTGGGAATGAAATGTTGGTATGTGACTGTATTTTTTTCCTGTTACAAAAAGTTGAAGTTTTCTGAGGTCTTTAAGAAGTCATTCTACAACTTTACTTAAGCAACCTGACTTATCTAAAGGTGTGACTGCATTTAGACTTATTCTAGCATGTCTGCTAAATCATCTGGGTTGATAGTTACTAAATAAAATATAGGTCAGTTTTATCAGAAACCTAAAGCTGCAATCCATGGGTGCAAATTGTGAGATGGTAACGTACACCTAAGCTTTGGTTTCTGTTGTTCAATGTTCATTTGACATGATGGGAATCAAGATGCATGCATATAAAAATGTGTAAGTTTCTCTCATGTAGACTTTTGGAATAGTTTAAAGTTATATTTTGTAGAATGTAGAGCTATCAACATAGATCAATTTAAACTCAAACCATGTACTTTTAATGCCTCACCCTAATCATTTGCATGTAAGGGCAGAGTAGGAAAAGTAAGATAGCGAGTGGGAGAGAAGCAGAAAAGTGAAATGACTTGTGAAAATCACTGATCTCTTGCATCTATGTGATCGGGTTAGAAGAATATGGGCTATCATGTGGGATGGCTACAGCTTTTCTCACTGTGTTTAAGTCCAGTCGCAACACTCACCAGCAGTCACAGTGAGCCTGCGGAGCAACAGACGACCCACTAAATTAAGACAAAAACAGGTTCTCACTGGCCTATCAACACCAGGAATTCCCCAAAAAAAGGATATGAGGCTGTTATTGTTAAATGTAACAGAGATGATATTTACTAAAAACAATACACCGATGTTAAGTACATTTTCTGTGCTGCATTGCAGAAGAGTTGCTGAAGTCCAAATTAAATTCACTCCAGTGCGCCAGCTAAGTACAGTTATGATGTATTATTCAATACATCAAGAACAAACATGCTGCCTCCAAGTAATCACAGAAACCTGAAGGCATGGCATTTCCTATTCTGTGGTGTTTCAAAAATTCATTTAATTGGTTACATTCAAATGTGAACAGAAACTATAAGAAATAAAATATATGGTGACAGTGGTACTTAAGTTTTAGAATCTCTTATAGTTTAAAATGTGACCCAAAACATCATCAGGTTTTCAGGTCAGCCGTAAAAAGTAAATAAAGGCAAAACAATTAAAAAGATAATTGAGAAAAATCATCCAAAATGACTTGTCTGTGAATAGCAAAAGTATTACCAGTATTAATCTGTTCATTCATTCAAGTCCATCATCAAAAGAACGCTGATCGACTGTGGTTTGCATCACAGAGCTGGAGAAGAAAAACCACAACCCTCCAAAAAGAACATTGCTGCCCATCTGCAATTTGATACAAATCACAAGCATGAGCCAGAAGGCTTTTGGAAAAATGTTTTACGGTCAGGTGAGACAAGGAAAAAAACAAAAGTCCTTCTGTCAGTAGATACTTATCGTACTCTGTGAACTAAAAATAATCTCAAGAGGAAGTGTTTGGGCTGTCAGACAACAAAACTGAGCCCACAAGTTGTTCTGCCAAATCATTTTAAGAGAAAATTTGAATTAATACATGTCGAAGGCCTTCCCACATTATGATAAAAATGTTGTAGAATGACGTGAAGTGAGCAGATCTTTGAGCAAACCAACCAACACCCTTGAGTTGAAGCTGTTTCAGAAGGAGTTTCACTTTAGTGGGTGAATGAGTGTGTGAAATAAGGACAGGAAGCAGAGCTAAACAGAGTGCAAGTTAGAGAAAGCGCTACAAATTAAAACAGGAAGTGAAGATGATTAAGGTACAAAATTATTTAGTTGATTAGGATACTGAAGGAGGAAATAAGGAAAATACTAATTAAGCACAGATCAGGAGCTTTAGAAAAGCATGAGAACTAAACATGAGAACAAAACCCAAATCCCTCCTGATGGTCTATATGTAAAAAACTCAATTCTAAAAGGTTAAAAAAAAATTCTCAAGCAGCATTATAGATCTTTATCTGCGAAATATATCTATACCCGGTAAATTTACAGTGGTTATTTATTTATTACCGAAGTGAAGCGTCTCTGAAAACGTTCCAGAATTGTGATCATAATCAAGACAGTAGATGGTGGATTTGGATTGTATTCTGTGTTATCAACCTTGCCGATTAGGATTTTATGCATAACTCCGCAGAGCGGGGAGGTTGGGGAAGTGGAGACAGTTTGTAAAAGAGATAGAAATCAGCTGGCGCCTGTTGAGGAGGTGCCTGTGTACAGTGTGTCCTGTGACTGCCAAGGACAAAGGCTCTCCCTGGTCTTACCATATTAACTGGATTTCTATCTTAATGCTCAGTTTTGGCTTTTGTCTACACCATTATAAGAGTGGTTAAAGACATGCTATTAGACATTAAAAAAGAATTTGCAATATTTTATATATGCACTTGATGAAAAGAAACAGGCAATTACCTAAAACAAACAAAAAGTGTGAAACCGTCACTTTAAGGCCTTCCAACTGGCAATGCTCATAAACACGATTCCGAAATGCAGTTGTCCTCTGCTCAAAATAAAAAAAAACAAAAAAACATATTATTTTCTATTCTATTCGTTTCAGCTCATATTGTCTTTCAGCTTTCCATGTTGTTGTTTTTCCTCACCATTAGCCTACACCTTCAACTGTAACTTTTAGCCCCCCATGGGACCTCTCGCGCCTTCTGTTGCAACTTTTCCCTCCTTGTGCTTGTGATCTTTAAGCTGGTGGGAAACAGTCAAAGGTATTCCCTTTTCTTTCCGTTCCACGCATGACTTTGAGTGGTGTCCCAAGAGACTTGGTTTGGGTTTACTGACAAAACTTTCAACTCCCCCCACACACTCACCATCCCTTGTCTATCCATTGGATTTCTGCTCCTTCTTGGGGACTGCCACCTGCATGTGCTTATGTATAGACACCCATTGTTAGAAATTAAGGCCTCAGCGAGCAGCTTCAACCAGACTAGGAAGAAGCCACAGTTTTAGGCCATAGCGGTGCGCTGAAGTGTAGGTGCTGGGTAACTCTAGATTTTTAATTACAGACTGGGCATAGGGCAACGATAAGAGGGTCACAGCTTCCTGATAGTCTGAGAGTCACACAGATGGAGTGTAAACTCTAGACTTCCTATAAAATCAAAGTCATCCTCTGGCCTTGTCTAAGTTTGTTAAAACCACATAGCTGAGTCACTTTTTGCAGTCCGCTTCAAAAGATTTGTTTCATGCTTTTAGGTTTCACTCATCCATGGAGTCATTTAACCTGTTTGTTTTTTTTTTCCGTTCACTAATGCTCTTGATTTTCCAGATTTTGCAACTCTTACCCGTTGTTCTGCCAGAAGAGAATAGTTGAGAATGACATTTGCTCTGATGGGCAACACTTCCATGAGTCATATTTCCCTCCTGCTGTCTGTAGGGGAGGTGGCTAAGAGGACGCCACTATGGATCATGTTATCTGCCTGGTATCTTTGATTGGAGGACCTGTTGGTTATTCTGGGGCTCATCTAAACAAAGATGGGTAATGTAATGACCTCTATCAACATCTATTGATTTTATAGCTTCACACGATTTTTTAAACTCTCATTTGAATCTAATTACAACAGATTAAAACACACATTCAATTTGGGATTAATTTGCAATTAATCATGATTAATTACACATGTGACAACTGCAACTGAAAATTGTAATCGCTTATGTCAAAAATACACTGTATGTGACCAACAAACGAGTATCTGGCCCAGGAATGACGAAAAAGAAAAGAAAGTAAATGCTTTTTTAAAATTTCAACAGGTGAAAATCAGTGCAATGGACTGATTAGCTGAACTGTTTTTTTTAGGTAAGGGATGCTAACCCCATCCCTTACTTCTGTTTAAAGAAAAGAAAAAAATAGTGGTAAAATAGTAAAATAGTGCTGTGCTAGTTGTTTTATAGGGACTTTATTATTCCTTACATATTTAATATATATTTTTCTAGAAAATTCAACATACAAAAAAAAAAATCCTTGTTTATCAGACAACAAAATCCCATGCAGATGTGTTTAGCACCTCGGATATATTTTTGACACTATAGGAAATAGGTTTGTACCAGTTTTGAGGCCTATGTGCTGATTTAGTGGTCTTGCTGAAATAAAAATTGCCGTGTGGTTAGTAACACACTGTCAGTCCAAACAAAAGCGGATTGTCTGGTACAGTACACTTTTCCTTAACCTCCTAATTCCAAAGAAGTAGGTAAAATGTAAATACAAACAGAATGCAATGATTTTACACAGTGTCCCAACTTTTTTGAAATTGGGGTTGTAAAATATTATGCTCATCCAGACATTCCACCACTGAATCTATCATAACATGCCCCAATAATCACACAAACGAGGCCGGTAACCTATTGTGAACTCATCAGAGTAGTGACAAGACGCAGCAAGGTTCTGCAGCCAAGACAGCCCTCTTGCAAACTGCAGCAAATCTAATAGACAAGCTACAGTTTTCCTCCTACTACTAAAAAAAAAAAAAAAAAAAAAAAGTCACCAAGCTACTCATATATTGTATCTCAGGAAATGGTGGGGAACAATTTCCTTCAAGAGTAACATTAGAATGCATGAGTCTGGCTCTCGGAGGTTCGGGGCCACCACCGCTGGGCCACTCCAATTAGATGGAGCTTCCCTGCTGTGTCTGACCCAGCTTGAACACAGGAGCACCCAAAGGGAGTTGGAGGAAGAAATGGAGGAAGGAGAGAGCGGAGACACACGCAGGCCTGAGTGCTTTGTTATGTTTGGCACATATTTCGCTGAACTTCTTTCACTGTCTGCACACACTTTGTGACTCTTTGGGAAGAAAAATGAAGAAAGAGATAAAAACATGCAAGTGAGGATAAAGTCACTGCTGGTTTTCCACTTCAAAATTATTTCAAGGACCTCCATTTCATATTTTGTTGGATCGCAGTTTATCGAATTACCAATAAGCTAATTAGAATTTCCTTTTCCGTTTTATTTACACCCAGCACAACCAACTTTCTTTTACAAAAATAGCGAATATGAGCACAACTTCTAAACACTACATTGCATAGTTTCAGCATATATTACATTTTGGCATGACAGGATTGATGTCAAGGGAAAATCAATGTGCAACTTAATTGAGGTGGACACAACGTCCTTTTCTTCGGTTGAAATAGTATAAAACAACACAAAAGCCAACTTTTGGGGACAGCACAAATGCAAGACCCTTTTTCTAAGATTCTTTATTTTAATCCAGGGTGGATAAGAACTGGCATCCTCCCACTGTCCAAAAACATGCATGTTAGGTTAATTGATGATTCCAGATTGACCCAGGAGTGAGTGTGAGGGTGCATGGTTGTTTAACTTTGTGTGGCCCTGTGATGGATTGCTGACCTGTCCAGGGTGTACCCCGCCTCTCGCCCAATGGCAGCTGGGATAGACTCCAGCCCCCTGTGACCCTAAATTAGATTGAGGAAATGATGTTCATATGTTTTTATCTGCACCACATATATTTTTTTTCACAGCATTGCTTTTGTAAAAAAATA
This sequence comes from Odontesthes bonariensis, assembly GCF_027942865.1. Lineage (NCBI taxonomy): Eukaryota > Metazoa > Chordata > Actinopteri > Atheriniformes > Atherinopsidae > Odontesthes > Odontesthes bonariensis. The sequence continues at coordinate 14,797,336 of NC_134526.1, forward strand.
AATCGTCCTTGTTTTTTTCAAACAAATAGCAAATACATAAATAATGACTGGATGTACTGTTCCTGTTTGAGACTTGTTTGAGACAACTTCAGCTGGGAGATTACTGTTCTAAGATGCTAACCCAAACAATAGTCCACCACTCGCTTGCTAGCTATGTATAAAAGATTCAGAAAGCCATATGAACCAACTCGGGCTCTGAGAACCTCAGGGAGGGGTCTCCTGCTGGTGCCCAGAGTCAGGACTAAACAAGGTGAGGCTGCGTTTCAGTTTTATGCTCCTAAAATCTGGAACAGTCTTCCAAAAGATGTGAGACAGGCCTCAACTCTGACAATGTTTAAATCCAGGCTGAAAACAGTTCTATTTAGCTGTGCATATGACACCTGAAAGTATTTTATCTGCACTCTTTGCTTTTTAATTAATTAATGATTATTTTAATGGGTTTTTAATTTCTTTATTTTATTTTTAATTTCTTTTTAATGATTTTATTGCCTTCTTGTGATTTTATGTAGCTGTGAAGCACTTTGAACTGCCCTGTGTATGAATTGTGCTCTATAAATAAAATAGCCTTGCCTTGCCTTGCCAGAATGTAAAGTGTATAATTTCTCTTGACAAATGTGCTGATCTGAAGTGACAGTTGTTTTAACAAGGTTTAACTGAGGAGAGGGACAGTGACCATACTCACAGAATAGTGTGACATGGTAAACAAACAGCTTAGAATGCATTATCAGGGTCCTTAAAACTGGCATTTAAAAGTTAAGTTGCACTTTCATTATTGGCGCTGAGAGAAATTTACCTGCAAATATTAAGCTGAAGTATTTATTTTCATTTTGTATTCGCACGATTTTGTTTCTCCAACATGAATCAGTTTATCAGACCATTACATTTGCTGCTGATGCCATGTTCAGATGAAATATGCCCATCCTATTACTTAGAGAATGGAAAAGCATTAAATCACACAGATCTAATGCTTCTTTTTTGTATCTGAATATGAAAAAATAATGAGCAGATTTGCATGATTATGAAACCAGTTCTATCACGAGACTATTGGTAGAACGTCACAGAGATGTGTCAAAACAGAGATTTGAATTTTCAATCTGTGTATGCAGTTGTCTCTAAAGTTGTCAACCTTTTATTTTTCCTTTACCCTGAAATAGGCTTTAACTGGAAAATAGTTGGCTCTGCTCATTGTAATAAGACACTCGTTTAAAGCCCTTGAAATGCGCCATTGTTCATTTCACCCCTACCCTTTTCTGAACGCTATAATCCCATTGCCACGGTCTAATACTGAAATCCCTGAGCACCTAAGAGGACTGGATCTGCTTGACCACACAAGATATTCCTATTTCCCCTGCAACAAGTGATATCAAAGGTATAACAATGATGAGTGGTGCACAGCTAAGAGGAAGTACAGCTGTAGATCACCCTTTTTCTAAGAATCCAGCAAAGGTTTGGGTACTGGCTCTGAAGCAGGTGCTACACTCTGGAAGGTGATTAGATATCATCACTCTTTCATTAACTTGGTATTTCTAGTATCTCCATGACTGTGTTGGAAGAATGGCCCTTTTCATCGGTCCTCCCAACAAATGAGCCCTGCTGAAAAGAGCCAGGTTAAGTTGGGAGGATAATGAAACAAGAGAAAAGTAGAGAGAGATCAGACCAAAAAAGAACAAAAAGGGAAAATGGTGCAATGTTGGTGTTCTGTATCACAGAGGATAATCAAGTATGGACCAACGAGGCAATAACAGTTGTGGTGGGGAATAAACAAATGAGGATGTAAACAGCAGCAGGTGATAGAAACAAGAAGAAGGGGAAGTTGGGAAACACATTAGAGTTTATTTTTAGATGTGCAACTGCAGGCGACAACAAGAGTCTCATTTTCACCTGATCACTAAAGCAGGTGGGAGGGGAGAAAGACTGGATATTCCATTGCGTAGACCAGACCCAGGCACATACACAGTCTTTATGAAAGGTGTCTCTGTGTAGAGGCAGAAGTGCAGCACTGACATCATCCAGAGCTTGCGGATGGGACCTTTTATGTGTTGCGGTGCCAGGGAGCAGCTCGCACTGTCAGCCAGTCTGACTCAGCGCTGTACTTCAGACAGAAACGTGTGACAATCCAGTACGTCGAAAAGTTTCACAAATTACACCACGTTCTGCTCGCAACATACACATGAAGTCTAAGCACTGAGGTATGAAAACATTTAAGTGGAAATGGATTTAAAAACTGGCCACCAGAATGTTTTGTAGGTATAGAAAGCAACAGTGATTGGTGATTCTAAATTGACCCGAGGAGTCAGTGTGAGCTCAGTGACTATGCGTGGTTTGTCTCTGCGTTGGCCTTGTGATGGACTGGCTACCAGCACCCTGCCTCTAACGTGATGGCAGCTGGGATATGTTACAGACCCCCCCAACCCCTCACCAACAACATTGACTGGATGAAAAGGTGATAGAAAATGGATGGATGTTTTATATTAGAAAAAAAAAAGTTTTGCTTACCATTGAAGCATGTACAGATACGGTGCTGCTGGCACACAAACATCTGATAGAGCATCTGAAGCAGATGTTACAGACCGGTTTGTTAACATGCCATAGTACACTCCTGTTTTCTCTAAATTCAATTCATTTCAATTCAATTCATTTTTATTTATATAGCGCCAAATACAACAAATGTCATCTCAAGGCACTTAGATAGTAAGTCCAATTCAAGCCAATTGGAATTCAATTAATTAATAATAATCATAATTCATAAAAGAAGCCTTTTCTACACATAGGCCGTCAAATCTGACTTCAGGATTGTGTTTCTATGTTCAAACTGTAGAACTGGTTTCTAAAATCATATTTCAGCCAATAGTCCTCATAACCATTTGTTAAACACATCTGTCCGTTGCAAGATTTAAAAAAAGAACATTTCTAATAAGTGTCAAAATTAAAACACATCTTTACTACAAATATGGTGACTTCAATGGTGACGATTTGTTTACTGTTATAAATCCAAAAAAACTTGATCACACTTAATCTGCAATTACGATAACAGCCACAAACCGAGCAAATTTGACAAATCTGCCTGATTCAGTGTAATCGGTTTCACAGCATTTCCCATAGTTTGTCCACACCACCTAACATCTGAAACCATGAGCCACTTGTCATACCAGTCATACCACCAAGTAAAAGCAGGCAAAAACCTGTGTTTAATTGTTTGTGAATTCAGCAAATTTGTATTGCTAGGGCAATAGAAATATAATTTTGTCTTCAAATCCGACATGGTTTTTGTTTAAAAGTGACCTCCTTGCTTTGGAAATAACAGTGACAGCTGATGATATGCGTTGTTGTAATTCCTCATGTGTGACAGTCACCTGCTCTAAGATGAGAGTACCCCTATTGAGGGTGCAAGCCACATTATTAGCCTCTGCAAAGACCCAGGTAATGTTGTAACATTATGTCAGCACTCTGAGAATGAGCTATTGTCATTCAGGCATAATTACAGGTCAGACCCTATTATTGGAAATGGAGGGCAGTGACCTACAGGGATCGCACTCTGCTTTCATAGTATGTTATTGTCATTTAAACTGACTCAGAGGGCACTGCACCTGAAAGCATGGAAGGTACCCTGAAGTCACTCAGCAGAGTTCAATATTGGATGTTCTTTTCAGGTGTGCTGCCAGAAAGATTGAGAGGTAAATACATGGCAGTGAGCAGGTTTGATCATTTAATTAAAGGCATTTTTACTATTTAAAACATGAGTCTGTGTTTATCTGAATTTTTTTGCTCTTATTTTTACAGTTTTGTTCTAACAAGAACAAAACTATGGCCCAGAGGTGGCACCTATTATCTAATACTGTTGCTTCCATATCAGAGTTTATGTCATTCCTTATAGATAAAATATCTAATGAGTGCCCAAGGTATTTCACAACAGATGAGATTGAGATTATAATGGTGCTGTCTCTGTAGAATTCCAAAGAAAGGTAAGAGCATGCCAAAAATAAATAAATAAATAAATAGAAATGTGCAGCAGTAATTACCCCACACTGCTGAGCCCAGAGGCAATGACAAGAAAACATCTGAGGAAATATTGTTATGTTATAAGTTATGTCCTCTGTGGCAAACGTTTCACCGAATAATTTGCATGGTCTAGTGTCGTATCAGTGGAAATCAGTATTTCATTTCATGTTACCTGCTGTTCGTATTGTTTTTGGTTAACTTGGAATTTTGTTGTGCTTTGCTGTGATGTTTTAACTTTTTAAAGATATGCAAGTAATGGACCATTTCCTAAAATATGCAGTGTTTTGGAAATGTATCGTGTACGTATTTACGAGAAAGCTGCAATTTTCAAGCGTCTGCGTACTTTAACTCCCTCAGTGGTGAAGCCACCGGGAGCTGCTGCGGTTCTGTGTGGGATATCAGGGAGGTGTGAGAGAGTCAGAGCAGGGAATATGAGACCGATCCTTCTGAGGGTGACAGGGTCTTGATAAGTCTTATTTAAACTTTACCCTTTGCAAAATGCAATGTGTCAACAGTTGCCCGTGGCCAGAGTGCTCTGATCTGGTAAAGTAAACACCCAGGGACAGCCCATCCATCCTTATGAGACTGTCACTTACAGTGGATACTGCAGCTTCTGTGGCCTGTGTTTCAGACATAACTCCAGAAACTGAGAGTGAAAGCACCCGGAAGGAAGAATTAGACAGTTTGCTTAAAGGATTTTGTCAGTTCTCCATGACACAGTCCTCTGCCTTGCCTGGGGCAGTTCGTACAAGTTGTGGAAAGTCTCAAACAGGTGTCATGTCAGTTGTGAGTAGCAGAAGCCTCTTCTGCTTCCATTACCTAAGCCACACTATTTACCACCCAGAGAAGTTATTTAACTCTTTATGAGTGTTAGAGAAAATATTTAAACAAAGTGATATAATAAAGTTGAATAGAATTATTTTTAGATATCTGATATATTTTTTTAGTTTTTTTTTTTACATCTAAATTCAGCCCAGCTCTTTAATATATAATTCCAATCTCCTCACAGAATTTGAACATTTCCTTGATTATAAACAATATGGAAACATCAGCAAAAAGATAAGCATATAGGATGCTGTGTTTATGATATTTTTTCTTTATCAAACACCTCAAAGGCAACAACAGAGTCTCATACACCCACTGTACTTACACTGACATACAAGTGACACTGGAAGTTTAAAAAAAAAGATGGGCGGTCAGCTCAAACATTTGCAGTGGAATCTGAGAGGTAGAAGAGGTGGAAGACATGATTTGGCAGTTTACCCCCAGTGTTTGCCTCAAAATTTTGACGCCATGGCTCGAAGTCAAGCTGAGAAGTTTCCCAAGAGCTGCTCAGCCTACAGGCGGGTGCTCCATGTAGGCTTTGAGCCCGAGCCCCTGAGGATCAGTCGACTGGAAGTCAGTCTGCAGGGTTCCTCAAACCTTTCGCAGTCAGCAATGCGAGGGCGCGAACATGTCCAACCACACCTCTGATGCCTCTGTGTTAGCCATCAGGGTTTGCTCCTCTGCATGTTGAGACCCGCAAAAATGAAAATTCACAAAAGGCAGCAGCTCTCATTAAATCCTTTCACAACATTTGTCCAAACTGGAAACTAGAACTAGAAATAATATCAAATATTCACTTTCTGATGATATTCTTCTATGTTTGTTCCTCAAAACCCACTGAATGCAGTATCAGTGTAAGAGTGTGTAACATGAGTGACAGCCCAGGGGCAACTCAGAACTTAAACTTTACTGAGGGAAATGGCTCAAGGTTTTCAATACAAGCAGGGAGAATACAGTTTTGTTGAAGTGTTATAAAATCTGCTCAATTATCCATATCGAGTGGTCATGAAATAATAACAGCTTAGACCCCAAAAGCTTTCTAGTCCCCTGTGTTTCTCTCCAACATTGGAAAAGCTTTAGAAAAACAGCTTTGAATGTCATCTGGTTGCACACAAGGTCTGCCACAGTTCATGGGGCAAGGAGCACGCCTGACATCCAAAACAGGCCATTTCTAATGCACATGCAGGAACAAAACTGGTGAGCTCAAACTGCTACATTATATTCAGGGAAAGACAGTAGTTATTCCAAAAAAAAATCTATTCATCTATTTATTCATCGTCATGAGGGGCATTGCTCACTCAAGACAAAAATGAGAAGTATGCTGACGTTATTAAAAATCAAACCAAAACAACTTTTGTAAGTAATTTTATTATGCTGCCCATTTTGCACAATTTCCATCTCAATCATCATAAACTTCAGACATCATCACCTCTTTTTTTCCCCCCGTGTTTGAATTGACCTCATCTTATTAGTACCTCATTAAAAGTATAAGCAACACTCCGTGTGTGTGCCAGCTAACACATATTCAGCATGCATCTCTATTTGTCAACTCATGAATTTGATGACCTTTACTACCTTCCTTCTTTCAGATGGCAACTTATAACTATGTGAACTTATAACTTGCTGTCACATTTGATGTCTAAAATAGAATGCATGGATTATAGGGACTAAACTCACACAACAAAGTGCCTTTTGTCCACCGAAAACAAGTGTTGGAACAAATCCAGAAAAGTGGATTGTGGCATTGCAACACTTTTGACAGGGACTGTGTTTAATGTGATTTTCCTCAATGGAAAATATAAGTTTTAAACATTGTAGCGCAATAACACATACAGTTTAAGTATTCTTTTATCGTTACAAAATATTAAATCATATCAGGAATGCATGTAAACATGTAAAACAACCACTTGTTAACAATTATTTCACCCTTTCAGAAACTCCCCAGCAGCATGTTAAAAAATAAATATTTCTAAATTCCAGTTGTATCCTTCTGCTGAATGAACACTTTTATCAAGAGATGTTTTTTGTTGCCTGTCCTGTTACCCTTCTGTAATAATGCAGCTGTGATTACTGTTTTTTTGTCTTAATAATTAATCAACTGAGTGTCAAAGTTATGTGTGTATTTCTGCTGTGTGATGATTGCTTTGTTCTGTGAAAAATGCAAAGTAAAAAATAATAAAGAACCAAATTAAGACTTTTGAACATAATGACCACTTGCTTTGTTGCAAACATTGCAGCGGTCTTTAAGTACCTTCATACGTCCTCCACTCGAGTTTCTGGACTGCTGTCTCCCCCTGTTGGTCAGTGTTGTCACAGCATGATGGCTGCTGCTCCGCTGCAGTTTGTAATGACCAATGTGCGGAGCTGTCCGTGCAAGAAAAAAAATATTTTTTTTTATAAATAGTTACCATGCATTCACACACTGGTAAATATCGATTGAATGACTCTGCAAAAAATAAAAGTGATTAAAGACTAATCTTTGCAGAATGTCCACAGCTGTATTTATACTTACCGTGTATTCCACAGAAGTTTGTAGTGACCTGTGAAAAGTATCTTAAATACAATAGCAGGATCATTTGGGGAGATGAGGAGTTTGGTATTTATATTACATTATTAAATCTTGCTGACTTTATATCTTACAGCCTAGGATAGACAATTTCAAAGCATACAAGTTTCGGTTTGAGAAGTTGAACATGCAAGTACACCTGCAACGTTTGTGAAATATGTGTAACCAAGTGTAATACAAAAATAAGAACAGAGGATCCTAACTGTCCCAATCATTATTACATAGATTGCAATGATGGCACTGGCCTTGTATCTGTGGCAATAAGAGATAAATATATCGGCTTTCCACACAAATTTTAAGTGATTTTATTGTCGTTGTTAGTTTAATTTCTAGTTATTTGTTCATATTAATTTTCTAAACTGAAACCGTGAATTAAAATGAAACCAAAGAGCATCAGGGGAAAAACACTTACTTGAGCTGGGTTTTCACTGTTGTTGACTGCAAGAGTTCTTCTGAATCAAATTACGTCTCCGCCCACTGAATGTAGCCTGTCCCCCAATCATTCCCTTGCCGTTAAAGATAAATTCAGACATCGCCTCCTGAGCTTGCAGACTCTTCACCTATCCTCAAACACTAGAGTTCTCAGTCACATTTCTCTTCAAAGTCGCAGTTTCAAAGTTAAACATTGGACGGCCGTCACTTTCGATTAGCTTTCTGATCTGCGAAGTAGCGAAAACTAAGAGGAGCGTGAAATACTTTGTTTTCTGGCATCTTTTTACTTTAAAGGATTCAAGTTTACCAGTCAAGCTGTGCGCCCTTCCAGACTGTTCCTACAGTCTTTGGGCACAACAGTTGGATTTAGAAAGAAGGATTTTCTCCTTTTTTTGCTTTGAGAAGCTGTTCCTCATTTTTTTCGCATGAATCTCCTCGATCCTTACCTGAAGATGACAGAAGAACAGGAGAAGTGTCACTCCGACGCTCCCAGCCCCAGCATGTCCGAGGACTCCGCAGGCTCGCCGTGCCCGTCCGGCTCCGGTTCGGACACTGAAAATACCCGACCGTCTGACAACCACCTCCTTGGAGGTCCAGACTACAAGAAGGAGGGCGAAGAAGAAAAGTTCCCCGTGTGTATCAGGGATGCGGTGTCCCAGGTGTTAAAGGGTTACGACTGGACTCTTGTGCCCATGCCGGTGCGCGTCAACGGCTCAAGCAAAAGCAAACCTCACGTCAAAAGACCCATGAACGCATTTATGGTGTGGGCTCAAGCAGCACGAAGGAAACTGGCCGATCAATACCCGCATCTGCACAACGCAGAACTCAGTAAAACCCTGGGGAAACTTTGGAGGTGAGTTTGCTTTGCATTTCCAGTCACTTTGGCTGAGCGCATTCACCCGCTGCCGTGCGCAGCGCAATACTTCTTAATAAAACGGCACCGCTTTCCCGCTGTTTCTAGTTTTAGTGTGGGAATTAAGATAATGATTTTATTTCTCAGATTTTTATTGTGGATTGGGTGCAATTATTTCTTGTGCACACAAGAAGTCGTATAGGTGTAGGACAAGCATACATGTTCGTTCATTTTTATCATTTAGAATCAAATATATTTATTCAATTAGGCTGTCTTCCACACTAATGAATAACTAAACTGAGTTTTCATGTGAATGTAATGTTTTCGTGATTTTTTATTTATTTTTTAGATTGCTCAATGAGGTAGAGAAGCGCCCGTTTGTGGAGGAAGCTGAGCGACTCAGAGTGCAACATAAGAAGGATCACCCCGACTACAAATATCAGCCAAGGCGGAGAAAATCGGTCAAGAATGGTCAAAGCGAGCCCGAGGACAACGAGCAAACTCACATCTCTCCAAATGCGATCTTCAAAGCACTTCAGCAGGCCGACTCTCCAGCGTCCAGTATGGGCGAGGTGCACTCTCCTGGAGAACATTCAGGTGAGATAAGCAAAATAAATAAACAGATCTGGAACAAGTTTTCCTTCCAGCTCTTCTTTATAGAAATCGAATAATTCTAAAACTTTAGGGCTTTCAGGGTTAATGATTAATGGTAAATTATAGTGAGTTTTGCAAGGCACTATGCAAATACATCTCTATGTATCTCACATGTACATTTACATGTAGGCCTATAGTGATATATCACATGTAACATATTTCCTCAAATGTGGAATTTATTCATTTGATGAGTCTAACTTTGCCTTTCTTTAACCAGGTCAGTCACAGGGCCCACCAACACCCCCAACAACCCCCAAGACAGACGTCCCCACCAGTAAAGCTGACCTAAAGCGTGAGGGACGGCCCATGCAGGAGGGCACCAGCCGCCAGCTCAACATTGACTTTGGAGCTGTGGACATTGGTGAGCTGAGCAGCGAAGTCATCTCCAACATGGGAAGCTTCGATGTTGATGAGTTTGATCAGTACTTGCCACCGCACAGCCACGCTGGGATGACAGGTCCAGCCCCAGCTGGCTACACTAACAGCTACGGTATCAACAGCTCCTCAGTCAGCCAGGCTACCAATGTTGGAGCCCACGCCTGGATGTCCAAGCAGCAGCAACAGCAGCATTCTTTGACCACCCTGGGTGGAGCAGGAGAGCAAGGCCAGCAGGGTCAGCAGAGAACCACCCAGATTAAGACAGAGCAGCTGAGCCCAAGCCACTACAGCGAGCAGCAGGGCTCCCCACAACATGTCACCTATGGCTCCTTCAACCTGCAGCACTACAGCGCCTCCTCTTACCCCTCCATCACAAGAGCACAGTATGACTATTCAGACCACCAAAGTAGCGCCAACTCCTACTACAGCCATGCAGCTGGCCAAGGCTCCAGCCTGTACTCCACTTTCAGTTACATGAGCCCCAGCCAGAGGCCGATGTACACCCCAATTGCTGACAGCGCTGGGGTGCCCTCTGTGCCGCAGACCCACAGTCCACAGCACTGGGAGCAGCAGCCCATCTACACACAACTGTCCAGGCCCTGAGGAGTCGGTCTTCGCATTGACTGCACAACACCCACCCAGACTTCTTTGTGGATGATGGCCTTCATGCCACTTCCCCTCACATCTTTCATTGCCAACAGAAAAACATGACAAGGACTTTTTTATAGTTCGGAAAATTTATCTTTGGATTGGCTCACAACAGTGCCTTTTGTATTGGTTGGAATTGTGATTATATTTTTTTAGATATAATGCTTAAGAAAAGTTAAATCCTCTGTGAGGACATACTGGTTATGAATATATTAGTATGTACTGTGTATGTGTTCTGCTCTTGTCATTCTCATCATAATCAGTGTCACCAGCTTCGTTACCATCATGATTTGAAGGTTTGACTCACCTAAAGGAGTAGGGATGCCGGGTTACAACACCCTCAGTGGCCTTACTTCTCACTAACGTTCTTTTTTTTTTTTTTTTTCACCTGAAGTAAGAAACATCTGTTTACTGACACTGCCATCTCATAATAGCTTTCATTCTGCTTTGAATTTTTTTGTACTGTATATATTTTTGATTTCCATGAGATGCAGGTATTGAGCAATGCAGGTTGGAAATAGATTAGAATTTTTGGCCATGATATGACCATGTCATCAGTGAATTAGTCAAATATTCTACTTCTTGTTTGCTTTAGCTCAATTTAATGTTGGATAGTGTTGGAAACGCTATAGCAGGTGCCATGTAACTCTTTTAGGGGCCTTACTGTGTTGCTTGATGTGACAGCAATGCTTGCTTTTATCTGGGTACTGCCTTGACACCATTGGTGCCTCTGGAGCCACAGTAGTGAGGCTTCGTCCGCTGGTATTGCAGTGTGGAAACCACAGCGCAGGTCGGACTTCCTACTTGATGAGATTCAGGAAGTGACCTTTGACCTGACTCCTGTCAGCAGCCATCAGGTCTGAGGCATGGTGTGCTTCTACCATTCCTTCTGCCACATTCTTTTTCCTAACCTTTTTTCTTAATTTATTCTTTAGCATTAATTTTATTTGAGAATAACTATTTGCAATTATCTTTTTAATTCAGCAGCAGCTAACTGAGGTGAAATAGGTTGCTGTCTTATGTGGTACAAAATTGTTTATTTATCATTTGTAAATGTTTCCGTATAAAAGTTTCTTTTATTCATGATCTAGTTATGTACAGAGTACCTAAAATTACAACTTTCTATACCTGAAAAACTGGATGTTTTCTTTTTTTTTTTCTTTCTAACAAATGACTTAATGGATAAGAAAACAGCTGTAAAGAATTTGCTGGAATCTACAGGATATTTTTTTTTTTTTTAAGTATGTGTTCCTTGTTTTATATTCTGTATCATTAGTTCTCATTGTGTCATCCTCTTAATGCAATAGGTAAACATGGCATTGTCTTAAAAGCTTATCTTTTGTATTGTATTTGTTTGCAATAAAAACAAAACACAGAAGCACTTCTGCAGTCTTTTGCCATCTCGTGTTATTCGTCAGCCCTGCCTGTGCAGTTTACAGCTGTATGAGGGGTATCCCCTGTCTGAACTGAAGTTTATTAACTAACAGTTTCAACAAGGGAATCTCCAGTGACAGACAATCAGCTGAATAAGCTTATTACTGAGAGAGTTTAAATCATTTTGGACATTTTTCTTATGAAACTCCATCCATCCATTTTCTATACCCGCTTAATCCAATTTGGGGTTGCGGGGGGAGACTGGAGCCTATCCCAGCTGTCCTTATTAAACTCACATTTACAAAAAATAAATAAATTTAAAAAAAAAACAGAAATCAAGGGAAAAAAAATGTATCACGTTATGTATCTCCATCACTCCAGTTAACACACTGCAACAGTTTGGTAGTTTGGTAAAGTTTTTGCTTCTGGCTTCTCAGACAATGAGGTCACAGGTCCGTTACTACCACGGCCTATCGACAAGATGTATGTCCACACCCCTCCCCCTGCCTGTACACACCATGGCTTAAAGAAACAAACTAGACACTGAATATTGTTTATTCATTACTGGCCAAGTGACAAAGCAATAGAGCTGGCCTTAATAAATCAGTGACAGTGTAAACACAATCAGGTACTATAGCTTTGTGTTGAAATTTAAGGCACATTCACAGATGACGTCTCTTTCCTCACATCAACTGGACTAAACCTTTTTTTGTGCCCCTCCTCATCATACGGTGATGACTAAACAGATTTTTTTCAAATTTATGTCCGGTATTTGTTGATGTTAAATGTCAGCATAGAATCTTTGAATTGTTTTGCAAGCAAATAATAGTTCACGATAGTGTTTATTATTAATATGTCAGTGTAATTCAAAGGTAAACTAATGAAAATATTGATTTGTACATTTTGTAAATGTTGCAAAATTATTTCATAATAATTCATCCACGCTTTGAAATTTGCTGAAAGTGGGAAACTCCAATTTAAGCTGTAGAAATTTGGCTACAACTAAAGGGGAAATAACAATATTAATAGCATAATTGTAACAAACAATGCATTACTTATTGTTATCTTTATTGATTGTTTATTTTGTTCTCTGGGACAAAAATAAAAAAATCACTCAATTAGACAACCATTGACTGATGACAAAACATAAATACATCGTCAGACTTAATTTCATTGTGGTATCTACAGTGTAGATACTAATTTTTATCTTTTTAAATTCTAGCTCCTAAATGTTTAAAGTGCAGTTGAATTTTTTGTTTTGTTTTGTTTTGTTTTGCTTCTACATTTTAAGTGAAAAGATTTTTACTCCATTGTGACATTTACTGTGGCATTTTTCTTCTATTTTCAAAACTTCTTGCTGCGTAGATGCTTGCAGAAATATAGATAGAAACAATATTTCCGAAACATCAGACCTGCCTCTGCAGTCTCCGGTTACAAAGGAGGACAACCTCCCCTCTGACAGTGAGGACCAGACACGGTGTGTGAAGCCCACCTCCCACAGGGAGCCCCAGGGGCACATCCATCACTGACTCTCCTGTGGCTCAAACCTGGAGCCAGGCAGTGGGGCCTTGGGGCCTAACAGGGCAAAGGGAAGGCAGTTAGTGACGGCTCGGGGCAAAGCAAAAAGGTAGAGCGGGGGTTCACAATGAGAGGAAAGAAAGACTTTAAAAATCCACATTTTGTCCCTCAAAGCAAGAGCTTTTGCTCATGACTGACATGACTCTGAAGAATTCAAAACAGGACTAATTCTCCTGAAGTGAAACCATTACAATGACATTGTCAGTGAATTTAAGGAGCACCTTTAGCCCAAACAAGGAAATCAGTTAGACAAATTCTTAAAGTATTAGAAAGAAAAATGTCAGGTAACTGAAAATTGTGGGGTTTAAGCTGCCTCTGACAGGCGTAAATGGTAACACAGCACTGACTGGCTCCTGGTGGGAGATGTTGCCTGGAAGTTAAAGTATAGCCAACATTTCTTCTCAGAATAGGAAGAGAAAAAAAAATATTGTAAACACAGATCCATGTTCCTCCACTTTCAGAGAATGAGCAGAGCATTTTCACTGAATTGTTTCATTCTCAGGTTGTTGGCCGTGTTTGTTGGTTTGTTGGAAAATGGGAAATGTTTACATTTGCAGGTCCAGCACCACAAAAATCATCATGAGTCCAAATCAAATCAGACCTCTAAGGTGATCATTTTTTCAGTTTTTGGAAACAATTACGCTCTCTTTATTCTCCCTAAATGAAAGTTTGTCAGTAATATAGAACACGAAGAACTCTTTCCACAAGTCATTCCTGCATAACCCCTCGTTTTTTGGAAATTTGGCAATTAACATTCCACAGAGAGCCAAACTTAGTAACCAGCAATGATTCCATGAGCTTTCAATCTGCTTCTTGCAGTAATCTAGTTGCTTCGTTTCACTTATTTACTAATTTTAAAGAGCGAGTAAATGTCTTAGCTGACAGAAAATGTGGATGGGACAAACTGTGAAAGCAAAGTTTTTAGTAGCTATACCAACCTCACTCTGTTCTCAAAGAAGAAAAAGAAAATAAAAAAAGTAAAAGCAAAAATGTGCAGTGATGATGGACTCTTTCATCGTGTTTCATCAGAATAAGGTGTTGTGTTGCTGTCAAAGGGTAGCACCCCACTAGGAAATGACATAAGTATTGAGGCTTTCCCCTGTGTGACACCATGGTGATTCATTCTTTGGGCTTTTCAGACACAGACTCAGATAGCCTTTGCCAGAATCATCCCAAACGTAATGATGAATTTAATATGTACCATGTATCAGATTGTCATAAAGTGTTTTGGAAAGTTAAAATAAATTTCTCCCTGACAATGACATCAACAAAGTTAATTAAACTGCAAACCATAAAATCTTGAAAAATAGAAAAACATTCAAAAGTAAATTAGGAATTCAGATCGCAAACAATTCTCAGTGCATAATTCCAAACAAAGTGCCCCAGCTCAGAAAATCTTGGCAGTGGCAGAGTGACCCGGCCGATTGGGCTGCAGTGGGGTCGCTCCCCACCAAACAGCAGGAGTGCCCTGATGGATGTTTCCGAGAAGGATCGGAAACAAGACCAAATTTTTCTTTCTTTCTTTCTTTTTCTTTTTTTTTGTTTTTTTCAGGCAGGCCTTTCCATGGGCAATTTTCCCAGGACGACCCCATTATTATTCCACAGAGACGTCTGCCCCCTCCAAACCCTATGGGTGGTCTTTCTGAAGGCAAAAGGAAGAGGAAAAGAAAAGGAAAAGCTGGAAAAAATCTGGTGATACACCCACAGAGACTGGACGACAATAAAATACACAACAACGTAAAGGACTAAGCAAAATGAAAATTCAGCACAACAAACACGGCACCAACATACAGCTAGATCACTGTTGTGTACATTATGGACTATCTTTTTGTATGCTTGTGCAAGCAACTAGATTTTTCTTGTTTCTTGTTCAGACATTTGCCCAAGAAAAATAAGAACGAGCATATGTTCATATCTAGATTTACGTTTACCAAAAACTTTAGTTTAATTTGTTGTACTTTCTTGGTGTTTTTGTACCACTTCTTCTGTTTTGATTACCTACATGGACAGTGTAAATTGACCCTCACACTCCTTTTCTTCCAAACTGTCCAGTCCATAAAATTCTTTCTTAAACCAATAAGACACATCCAGAGGAAACTCCTGCTAAATCATGTGGAAAGACAAGCTGAGTACTGGGCTGTTTCCATGGATGCTACACCCTCAACTAAAGAACTACTGGGTGAGCAAATAGGGTGTAAATAGTGAGCACATTTCCTTCATCCTGAGCTGTTTTATTATTCTTTAAACACATGAACAAAAGTGCTCAGAGTCCTCTCATTCCTGGAAAATCACATTTAATCTTAAATTTTTCTCCTGTAATGTTTTGATTTTGCACACTTAGCAGGAGAAACTTTGCCCCATGGTCATCCATCTTGCACCGGCCCTCAGAGGTTATCGGCCTGTGCCAAGAGGCCAGGCTGGACCAGGCTGCTGGAACCCTTGGTGAGTTCTGTGCCTTTGTTTGAGGATGTGGAAGAAACCTGGCACCGGCCCGAGGTCAGTGTCGCAAAATTATATTACCATAATCCCATTAAGTGTGTCTGAGGCCCCATGAGCTCCAGCTCAGTCTGGGAGTAAGGTAGGTGAGGCTGGCAGTGAGAGGCTCCTACTGAAGTACAAGACAGTAAATCATATAAGATGTACACTTTGGCATTTTAGATTTTCGCCTTAGAAACATTTTTGATCTTTATTTATCATTTACTAATGTCTTGGTATAAATCCAAGTTGAATCAGTCCCAAATCCTGTGGTTTGCTCCACTGTGCCTCACGTAAAGAAAGCATGCAAACCTTGCTGCGAGCAAGACAACTCTCTATAATTGAATCCAGGAACCTAAACAAGATGATGGATCAAGTGGTTTTGTCTGTAAGCTTTACATAATCAGCGTTTCTCATCCTTATCGTCATTATTCCTTCAGTACTCGGAGAAGGATTCTCTCCAATAATAATGAGATTTTCCATTCATTTTTCCATTTGTTTCCAATTTAGACACAGAGAGAACGATTTTGGCTGTTGAACCTACCGCAGATGTAGTGGTTTGTCTTTGCTAATTCCCTCGCTGTACCTGGTAACTCCCCACAGAACATATCCTTTTACAGTGTAAATGCCCATTAGGCATAGTTTTTTTTTTTTAAAGGAGATGGACATGTTAGCAAAACTGATACCATTCTTACAGGCTATGCGAGCTGAATACAGGCCAAGTTCTGGTAGCTGATCCTTGAGTCATAATCTTGTCTATAACATACATAGAAAGTACGAAAAATTCAAAGTCAGGTCACCAGTGGAGTCAACTAAACTAAAAAAGTCTAATATCGCAGCAAAAATGGAGGGAGGTGCACATGAGGGTATCAGTATGTTTGCCTTTTCATCACAGGCAGCACAGGCGTTAGTTGCCAGTGTTTGCAGTGACAGCAGTGAGTATTATTAGCAGCTCAGCAGGCATTTCTTTACTTACAGGGCCCAGTATCTCTAGCATACCTCCTCTGTGTTTGTCCATTCCATCTATGGGACAACCAGTAAGACCTAATCTCTTGTACAAACAAGTTAATACCTCAACCAACACATAAAAGTAAAGTTCATGGGCCAAATGCAGATTCCTGAGAAACGCACAGTGCCCGACTTGGTAGTAAACCTATTCATTTCAGAGTGACTCTGTTATGGAGAAATGAATTTATACACAAAAAAACATGCTGTGACTCTCTCATATAGCCACACACACTAAGAGAAGAAGAGAAAAAGTTTTTACCTTTAAAGTAAAATGTCTATATTCCAATCATCCACTTTGCATGGTTCTTTGCATTTATTTGTCTTTATGTGTGTGTCCATGCGTGTTTGCCTTTCCCTCTCTTTTCTTTACTAGGCCTTTGAATGTGTTCTAATATTCTTTAAGAGAAGAGTTTAGGGAAATATGTGGGGGGATTAGGCTTCACCTGCCTCACTTTCTCTGTGCAGAGATGTCACAAAGCACCAAGCCCAGCTCCCACATCTGTTTTTAACAGCTTAATTAGCATCAGGGCTCCTTTTAAACTAGAGTGACTGTCGCTTCACTTTAATAAATAGAAGCAGAAACTTCATTTGAGTATGGGGTATAGGAAAAAAATAAGTGTTTTGTGATTCCTTAAAGTTTGCTGCCAGATAACTGCAACAGGGCAGCTGACTCCTCGGAAAACTGTCTGGCTGGTAACCAGCTGCTGCGAGCTAAACCTGCTTAACTTCGAAACAAAATGTAAGGTTTTGCTTTCAAATTCAATGGATTGATCAAAAATAAAATCCTACAGTTTACTTTTGCTGCCATCTTCAGTTTTTTTTATTTTTGCTTCCACTTGTATGTTAATTAGTAACAGTTCTGAGATGGGGAGTTAGATAGGGGCTCTGGTTTGTTTTGCTGTGTGCCTCGTTATTTTCTCCACAGGCAGTTTAGTGCATTCCAACTACCCCTGAAGAATCAGCAGTTTTGACCTCATTGTGTTCAAAAGGGAGTACTTTAAAACAAGGTGCTAGCTATGGGAAGCTATTATGTGCCCCTAATTTTAGGAAAGTATTTGACAGATGAAAAGTTAAGATGCAGATTTTTCACATATGGTTTAATATACTTGCTGGTTGTGTGTTGTTCTTTTGCAGGTGAAGCTCAGATGGTTGAAATCTCTTCTCAGTGTGATAGCTGTATCTGTAGCAAACATCTGCCCAACAATCTTTTCCATGGCCCAGTTCTCCACCAAAGTCATAGAAAAAAAATGGAATTAGCGTTGCCTAGATTGCTTTGCAGCTGCAGCAGTTGGGGGAAACAGGTGTGTGTAGTGAGCCCATAGTGGGGGCAGTGGGGTCTGCCACATGTTAAATGCATATAACAGCATTACTACTTAACTAGCACATAGAGAGACAGGGAAAGAGATGCTAACCTCCCCAGGACCCATGGCTTTGTGTCTTTGTAAAATTGTAAGAATAGATGAGAGTAGTGACTATATCTGAAAAAGAGATGGTGAGTGAATGAAAAGTACAAATGTGTGTCAGTTAAGCATCATACTGACATGAGCTAAACTTGAATCTCTCTCTTTAAAACAGGATCACATAGTAGGATTTCAATAAATGAGTGAGTGTAATGCCCAGGTACAAAGCCAAAGCTACCAGACAGCACATCCAGCTCCCTCTTTCTTTTTCAGCCTTTTACTCAAGTCACTCTCTGTAACTTGCTGTGAAATTCCAATAGGATGTCAGACTGAGAAGAATCATGAGGCAGACATTTATTTGCAAGCAGTAAAGCTCATTCCTCAAATACAACATTTCCTGTTTTGATGACCATTTTTCATGATTTGTATTCCTTGTTTTGTCTGTCTTCGTTTTAACCCTTGGGAGTAAATATTTGCAACCAAATTGCAGACAACAGTTTCTCCTGTTATCAGTTGTTGCCATGGTAATAAAGCCTGCTCACATTCATGGTGCAGTAGCCTTGTTGGCATTGGCCAGTAGCAAGTGAGATGAGGTTTCTAACCCTGGGAAAAATCTTGCTCTCTCCTGATTTATGATAGCTGTGAAAACTTCAAAATTCTCTCCCAGACGTGTCAACAAACATCACAGCGCAGGTCCAGTTATGCGTGCGCTCATGTGCACAGATCCAACGAGCCTGTTTGACACCTTGTTAAGGTTTTCCTCTCCTTCCTCATGTGCTCTCAACCCCTGCACATCCATGCCCCATGTGGCCTTTTGCACTTTGGGGCATTGACCCCAAAACCCTGAAGATCACTTAAAGGATCCCCCTAACCACCACAATAATCTGGCAACATTTGGTCTACAGATTTTTCCCCTTCTTAGCCCTCTCTATGAAGCTCAGTTGAAAACCTAAAACTAAAAAAGAATCTTTATTGCCATAATTGACTCTTATAATTCAAGTCCCAGTACTTACATACTGTGAGTGAAGAGATATGTTCTATCTTCATTTAAAGGTTTTTGTGTTAAACCAAGTTGCTAACATGGTTCCTAGGACCTGTATCCCTGTGTCTAATCAGCCAAAGTACCACACAATAACCATGAGAACAGACTCTCCTGTAAGATCCAAGAATGCACTGTTGCATATCAATGACCCCCGTCAACAGAGGGACACAGAAAGAGAGACAACAAAAAGAGAGGATAAAAGGGCCCCTACCCAACGAAGGCACACAACACAAACACACTACAAACACACACAGGCAGGCAAGTCTGTGAAATATGACAGGCCCACGGTGAAGAAGGTGGGGGTGAAGGGAAGCCATATTGTAACAATCTGATTCTGTGGTCATTAATCGTATCCTGCTGTTCCAGCCTCCCCGACCGTGTGCGCTGAGCGTATGTCAAACACATTTCCCCTCTCTCGGCGGGCACACTCCCAGTCTACTTTAATGCTGCACAAAGACGCAAACCCTGAGAGCTCCTGAAGGCAGACAGGCCAGATAATCTCCCCCTTAGACTCTAGCGCCAAGTCCAGAACCATAAAGACCCAGAGAGACACAGTCACACAGGGTATGTCCTTTGGCTTGGTTGGTGCTAATGATAGCACTTTGATTCTAAGACAAATTATATTTATAATGAACGAAACTAAAATCTTTAAGCAAACATGTTTGTGTCTGTTCCTGGTGGTCTATTGGGTTGAAAATGGTGAACCGTTATAAGGTCTATTGCCTTTCCCCATGATTTCCATAAGTGTCTTTCAAACAAAAGTGACAAAGCTCAAAAATCCATCCAACATACTGTAGGCTAATACAAGCTTAAAGGTTCAAGGGGACACTTCTGGAGTGTGTGTGATGTTGAAGTTGAAGTCAAATCAAAAGCAAACATTTGAGATACATTTCAATTGTATAACTGATTACAGCTTCAGCGTTCCACAGCTAAACTTATTCACTAACAAACAGACAAACTTTGGACAGCAATGGGTGCTTGGCAACTGTAAAGTGGTCTCTATTCTCTTCCTTTTTATCCATCCCTCCATCCATACTGCATGTCTTGCTCCCTCTTTTTCCCTCCTGCTGTGAGCTGCCTCATTAGGGAAGTGATGATGTAACCCCTCTGTTTCATCAAGCGCTGCCATTTGTCATTATGACTGACAAGTGCAGAGCCAGGCCAACTTACTGGAAGAAAGGTCTCCCTCCGGCCTACTGACTCTGTAAATAGTTATTGTTAAGTTTATTTTTCTTATCTTCTAGAGAATGCCTTAGTGCATAAAGAAACAAACAAAAAAGACACTGTCATTACTGTCGTTGTAAAATATAACTCGTAAAAAATAATGTGACAGTAAATCAGTCACTGCATTTCACTACACCGAAAGTGTCTGTACATGTCTGAAAAATAACAAAAACTGAGTTTCTGACTATTTCCAGAAACACGAGAAGTATCATGACATGAGTAGGAGTCTCCAGGGCAGTGGAAAATTGTTCTGAAAGCCCATCAATCACATCACAGGAGATTGGTTAAAAGAGGAGGTGTTTTTCACCAACAACCTGCTCTGAGATCCCGACAAGATAATAGATTGTGAAGCTGTCATGAGACTTGACAGAGGGGATGTGTTGATAATAAATTAAAGTTTAAAGACTAAGTTTAAAGCTTTTATAGATAATATTTCTATCACGAGAATAAAATCTCATGTGCAAATGAGCAAAATTGTTAGTTACAGCTTAAAGGATTTGCCTGTTTTTTAAAGCTCAGTCAGTGAGAGTGACTAAGAATAACAAACCATTGCAACCTTTGCAAGAAATGACTATCTGAATGTGACAGCAACAAGCCTATGCATAATGAATGCTTCTAGCATAATAACGCACTTCAAGTGATCAGATTAATTGGACAGTGGTCAAGAGATGAGAATAAGGAGTTGAAGATGGTTTGACAGAACTCTTGACCTGTAGGTCTTTGTTTGGATGGGTGCCCGTCAGTGGAGTCAGGAGAAGGGTGATTGATTGGTTCTCTGTTGGCGTGCTCAGCTGGACATCCTGAAGAAATATCCCCATCCATCAGATCATCCAGGGCCAAAAGGAGCTGCTTCCAGATGGGCAGCATTGTTCCGAGGCCACCCTGGCAGACATCTGAAGGAGCCTGCAAGGCCGAAAATGTTACTGACAGTAACCATGGACAACCTCGGCATCTGTGCCTGTCTGTCAGCATGCTTTAGGAGTCATGGCTCACACCAAACCTAATCAATACCACACACCAGAAAGGACATGCAGAAACACTAGATGTCATTACAATTACTACCATAATTCAGCAATCATCCTCAATGAAGAGATAAGAGGTAGCACCGATGGTGCGCTTGCAGTGATCACTGTGTCTAGTGAGGCGTAACATAGAGACTTAATTGTAGTTCAAGGCCTAATTGCATGGTCAGGAGAGGAGGGTAATGAATTAATTCCAAGCCAGTCATCCATGATGACAAGAAGCAGGTCCTCGGCAGAGTAATTACGCTGCTGCTCATTAACCTCTAATCTTTGGGAGATGGGAGAGGAGGATGTTTTAGATTTTGGTGATCTGTTCTTCTGTCCAGACAGAAGGAATTTGGACAGGTACAATTGATGTTTTTGGCCAGTTCAGTAATAATACACTGCTAGTTTTAGGAAACACCCTTCAGTGGAAAGAAAATGATGAGAATCCTTCTGTGGTGGATTAGTGCTCATTAATCATTTCAAAATGGTCAATGTACCATTATCTGATATTCTCCAAGAATACTGCTGCTGGCTGCAGTTGAAGCTGGGGATGGGTATGGTTGTAGTTCAGAATTCAGCTGCTGCTGTCTGTGCTGCTATGGGTAGCAAACTGTTACTATATAACCCAGTGGCTCTTTTTTGGCATCACACCACAGGAGTTTGTAGTATAACTACAATACAGTCAGCACAACTAGTATTGCACACCACAGTAAATATAGGACAGAGATAGCAACTTAACCTGAGACCTGAAGCCAATGAGGAAGTGCCTTGAAATGCAAAACTTTCAAGTGTTGCTAGGGACTCCAAAACATCTCTGGCTCTGACAAATCCCCACTTGATATGTGTCAGCTTATTAAATACTAAGTAATATGTTTCCCTCAAATCATTATAGTGCCATTACACTGATTCATTCAACTTGATTAGGAGCAGAGGGTTTTAAAAACAATTTTACTATAAATTAGATATTAGGCCTGAGAGAAAATTTGTCTAGTCAGGTTTCAAGTATTGTTTTTTAGCTCCTTCTTCTTGTTCAAATATGATCACTATTGGCTTAAAAAAAATGGTAGAATGCCAAACTTGGTGAAAGAAATGGCAGTTTACAAACCTGTGTGTGATGCTGCATCCACTTCTTTTAAATAATGTATTCTTCTTATTATTATTATTATTGGCTATGACCGTCATGTATCTAAAGACTGCATAATAATCTGATTTTGAAATATATACCTTCGTTTTATTTCTAAATGAAGTGGTCCAGACTATTGCCTGAGCACACATAACTGAAGTTGCACTGACTTTTAACGATTGGCAGTCTGTTACGTGATGCTATATCATGGTACAATACAGATTTTCTCTGTGGGTCAGAGGAGAACCAAACACTGTTGCAAGGAAACATGAAATGTGTTTTGAAGTTACACAAATAATATTGTAGTGTAACACAAAAATTAATTGAAATTACATACATTTCCACCATAACCTTTCCAGGGCAAAGCCTATATAATATAGCTCTTTATGGTTGGGGAAAATCAGTTTATATTATGAGTTAATGCAGATTACATGGATAGGAAATGCAAAAAATGATCTAGAAAAACAAAAATCCTTTTTTAGGGACTGTAAGCAAATGTATGTGTTGACACACATGTACTGCAATATAAAACATATATAACTTTTTCTGGTTTGTACAATATCTTGGCTATGTGGTGTACAGACAAACAGGAATGGTACAAGAATAAAGCAAAGGCTTTTGCAGCATTCAAAAACTAATAGAAGGAAGCCAAAGGTTTAGTCAGTGATGTGGAGAAACATTTGCCAGGTTTCATATCACGTTGACAGATTTGAATGTATTTCCCATAAAGGGCATTTCAGATGAAGAAGAACATAGATATTTAGGGAGATAGGTGGGGATGTGTGATCCAATAGTCCCATTATGACAGGCATCATACTGCTTTCTATGTGATGATCTCTTCCATATGGACCCAGGAATGGTCAGTTTACATTAGCTGATCCCCAAAATGTGTCCCTAGATTTGTTCTCTGGCGCTACAGACCAGGAGAAAAGCAGACGAAAGGCGGTTGTGCAATCAGGACACCCCCTGCCGAAGATCCATTAAGGCAGGCTGCACAGTGACCCCAAGCAGAGCGGCAACCTTCCAAAAACATATACTTAAACACCCAAAAGGCACTGCACCTATCATATTTTCATAATTTTTGGAGGCTCCTGATGTCAAGGTCGAGTCAACATATTTTGCCTGGCAACATATGAAGAGGCCCATTTGTGTGAAATGAATATCAGAAGTCTTTCATCTGTGTTTGCTACAGAAAATTTAAGAAAATGTCAAGGTGTCATTTTCAGATGGCACCATTACAGAATCTGAGCTTCTTTGTCAACCTTGCACTGAAGAGAGTGTCAAATAATTTTAATGAGTTGGAAGTATAAAGTCTCTAAGTTTCACTGCCAAACTAAATCCTGGCAGCAGTATTGAAAACTGGTAACAGTTAGTGCAGTACTTACAAATTCCAGCTTTACAAAATATGTGATATACCCCACTGTTAGGCCTTTTTGATCATTTGCCACTGGAGTAGTTAGAAGGGTGAATTAAACCATGTGGGAAGTTTGTCACAGAGATCACATTTTGACTGATAAATCAGAAAAATAAATATAAATAAGACTGTGAGTAATGATTTCTCTGAAGTTCTTTATGAGTTTGATCTCCTTTAGCAGGATTTGTTGAGAAAAAGAGATGACAGACTTGAAGCAATCACACTCTTCTACCCATCTGCATGGTAGCCTCACCTCTATTCAAAACATGATTTCCCCCTAAGAGTATAAACCCCTCTGTGAATGTTTGAAGAAGGGGTCTCTCCCCACAGTCTCCTTAAATAACCACTTCCCCTGGAATGAAAACAGATCCATTATAGGACACTGGTACCTCTCCTGCTGGGGCACCTCTTTCAGTCTCTCCTGACTGAATTCAGGGTCTTGGCTAAATGATGAGATGTGATGGCAGAAAACTACCCCTTTCTGTTGACTCAGAGCTGGAAGTGAGTAAGCTGAACTCAGGCCTAGTCTCACCAGGGACCAGCCGCACCCAGCTAACAACATCCAACCCTTGACATTCTTAAAAAGTCTCCGGTTATTAAAGAAAACAAACAAGGGCTTGAGACTCACTCTGTACTAACAAATACTGTCTCCAGGCAATCCAGTGGATTCCTAGTGTAAAAATCCAATCAGGTTATGATGATTTGGAATGTTGGATTGGGGCAGTAGCCCAACACTCATTGTGTTCTGTGGACAGACGTAGATGTGATAATACGTAATGCTTGCAGGGAGGCAGTATGCCTGAAATAGGACTGGCAACTGTACTGGGAGGAGCAATGTGTGTACACATGCATTTGAGGTCTATATGGTGTCTTCTTATCGGGGTTACATGATGGGATGTGGCTCTTATTCCATTGGAGGGAGCTCTTTCACCCCCTTCTACCTGCCCCCACATTGCTGACTCCTTTTCCACTTCCTGGCCTCCCTCCCTTCCCTATCTTACCACACATCATTGCCCCACTAAACGCTGACAATTGCTGACAAATGAACTGCACTGCTCACTGTGCATCAGTTGCCCCAGGAGACAGTGGCCGACTCGGGGTAGTGAAGGAGAGAAGAGGAGGAAGGGACCGGGAAGCAGCAAGGCGCCTGGCACAGGTGGCTGTAAATCAATACAGATCCGGCCTCTGATTGGGCCTGACAGTGCAAGAGCAGTGGAGTGTGGGAGTCCTCTGAGTGCCACCCACAGCAAATTTGGATGTTGGAAGTTAGAACAGCAAAGGAGGGGGGGGAGAGAGAGAGGGGGGAGAGAGAAGGAGGACTGGGGTGCGCACACTTTATTCGACATTATCGCAGTGAAATTTTGTGGAACAGTAAGAGACAGGGAAACCTGATAAAGAAAGATATATTAACAGGTGCAATGTAAAAAATCGCAGTTCTTGTTTTGCATGTTTCTGTAGCTCGTGTCAGTAAATTACAGTCCAGAGGGAGTTGCACCAAACAGGGTAAACAATGCAGAAGCTGACAGTGTCATGTTGAGCTATTAGCAGACTGAATGTTCTGGTTTAGTGCAAATAACAAGTGCTTACGTAATTTGCACATATGCACACTTGCAGGCTTGGTTCCTTGTCATGCAAAAACCCACACTTGCTTAGCTTGCCGTTACTCTAATTCCAAGCAAAGCCAGTCACATGCAAAAAGTGTGGCACTGTGACCACTTTGTTGCTGCTTCATCAAAACATGTTAGGACATTAAAAAGAGAATACAGAGGAAATATGTGAAGTACACTACACAAAATGACAAATTTCTTTCAAAATCAACACCTGGTTTGCAGAATTTGAAGTGCTCTTTGTGCAAAGAAATAAAAACATTATTACCATGTTTGAAATTTTATTCTTACAGACATATTTATCTGTATCTGATTGTCTGTATGTGTCTATTTGATGAGAAGGAACCTAGAGTTAGTTGAGTTAATGACATTCCCACCCTGTATCTCCCCTGGTGAAGGACCCTCCCACATATGACAGTACAAATTAATCAAGAACCCAGACAAACCTTCACCCACTATGAAACAAAGGCTTTCCCCCAGGCCTCTCAATGGCCTCACCAGGCAATTAAACTACATGTGCAAGTATATGTGCATGTGTACATCCAGCTACAGCTTCAACTTCATCCCATGTCATAAATTCTTACCCATGCATTAAACATGAGCAAATATCTGTGTCGGACCAGCAACGCATATTTATGCGTGTTTGCAGAATGTGGGTGTGTGTTTGTACATGCATGTGGAGGAAAACGTGTTTAATGTGAATGGGGCACAGCGGGGGGTTACGATCAGCTGTGTGCAGGTTGCCGTCTTTGAGCGGCCTATGGGTGGGGGTGTGAGGACATGTCGGCCCTGTGTGTGGGAACCTTGCGCTCCTCACTTCTCATACATTGTTCTCTTGCTCCTACAAACCGTTAATGCCACAAAAGATGCTCAGCCTATTGTGGCCCAGGGACAGCTGAGGGGGGAGGCCACTGGGGCGGAGGCAGGCGAGGGAGGAGAGGTCTGGCCTGACCTGATCCTGGTGTAGATGCCTTGGTTACTGACCCTCCTTTCCTCTTCTCTTCTCTCCTGTCCTCTCTACTCTCTGCTCTCCTGTGCTCTCCTCTCCTCTTCTGTACTTTTTTCCTCTTCACTCAGCTCTTCCACTTAGTCCCTCTCAAGAGGATTTGGCAGGGCTGGATTTAGGGGGCCGATGCTTATCATACAAAAGAATTAAACCAACTTTCTGTCCAAGCTTTCTCTTGCAGAGCGCCATGGCTAAGCTGAGAATCTGTGGAGGAGGGCTTAGGTGATGTTATATTTTCATTAGACTACTGAAGGCAAACGGGGTGCTGATGGTAAGAGCTCCGGGTGTCATTGTGATGCAAATTCTGATTATTTCTTTAATTAAAGCATAAGAGGGGGGTCGGGGAGAAGGGGTGGAGTTGACACTGACAGAACTGCATGTCCTTACCCTACAAGACAAGGTTTCTCACGTCCGGCCCAGACTGGAGATCTGGGGCTCTGGGGGATTTGAGCTGGTTGGGTTAAGGGATTGGGGCTTTGAATCTGTGACATAGGTCATGTATGTATGTTGCATTAGCACATATGATTTTGATTTAGCTTCAAACAAATAGCAAGATCTTTCTTTCAGTTAATAACAAGGTAAGGTGGTTGGCCGTCTCCCTTTGAAATCCCCAGAGGTATTATGCAGGCAGACTTGCATTGATCAGAGAGAAGTCATATTATCCCACAAAAGTTAAACAATTCTCCTGATTGTTTATCAATTCTTATTAGTTATTGTTTCATTGTTAATGACTGAGAGCCCCAAAACTTAGGAGATGATGGCAGAAGAGCTGAATTGGAACCATTCACAACAAACTAGGGAAATGATTGCTGCAAAGGAAACCTCACTCCCTTTACAAACTGTGCACAACAAAAGAGGAAGGCAGAAATACATTAACTGTTGGGTGGATGAGCGATCCACCCTGAGGATCTCCACTATTTGTCCCTGCCATGGTTTTTGGCATTCATGGGATGACTTTACGGCTGTAGACCAGATGTGGTTCTTAACTGACTGCGATGCAAGACAGGAATCACTGGAGGCACAGGGCAGTGAAGGAGGGAGAGAAGGTCAATAGTGTGCATGACACTTCCCAAAATACCTCAGATCATCTTCCTGCTGGTGAGAGCAACGCATGCGTGCATGCACGTTACATGGTTAATGGTAAAGGCTGCCGCTCATAACTATTTGAGGTTGCAAGATACTGAACCCAGGAGAGGAAGGAGTGTATGTGGAAACCCTGAGAACTTTTTTTCCCCTTGGCATAGCTGCGCTGCTCTCTAGGACCATGGAGTGTTGCCCCCCTGTAGCTTAAGCCTCTGTCTCTTTTTGTCCTCGGCACAACAGTCTGTGGCATTCCATGGCAGCAAATCTGGCTGTGCTGTCACATGGGGGAGATTAGCCAAACTAAGACCTCAATAGAATGCTCACTTTACTCACCCAGTGGCTCCACCCCCCACACACACACACCAAGTTTAACCGTTCCTTGTCTAGACTGAGTGCAAAGTTATTATTATTTGCATTATTATGACTTTTTTTTTGTAATTGCAACATTTTAAATTATACACATTAGCTACCACTTAATGATGTCCATTTCCCACAATTGAGGACTCTTCTTTCATAGTTGGGCTTGTGCTGCAGGTCACACTACAAGGCTGTAGTTCCTGGGACTGCATGCAAATATCTTGTGGTGAACTTAAATCTATTTCCTATCCATTTTCTTCTGTAACAGTGGCTTCTTATGCCTTCTGGCTCCTCCGGTCCACGTCCCCTCCATAATCCAGTTATTCTGGGCTCGGTCACAGATATTTCACCAAGTTGTTGTTGCCACACACCATCCTTATCTGGCTGGGGACAGTAGAGGAGGAGGATCTTCCAGGAAACAAGGCTCAGGCAAGTTGTAAAGGTCTGTGGGAGCCTAAGGGACATGAGCTGATCAGAACCCTCTACTATGTGGTACTGCAAGAACAAAGCCATCTGACTACATTTACAGACAAAGAGGGAAAGACATATGGTTCATGTTTGTAGCATGTCGGCTTACATCATTTGGCCCTTTTATTCATCCTCCAGGCTCATTTGCATATACATCCATATCCAAATGGGAATTATTAGATTAAGATTTGCCAGATATACTTCTTCATTATATTTTTAAAGCATCTTACATCAGATCTGAGTTAAAGCATTTAAAGAGGACACTTCACACACTGTTAGAGCAAACACAATCTGATGATGGCTATGATTTCAGAGTTTAGAACATTGCTCCAGTTAATAGTTAAATTAATCAGTTTTACTCTTTGGGTAAGCTTTACAGAGATGAGAAAGGCTGAGATTCATAAGGCCCAGGAGCTGAGTCCAAGGCATTAACTGGAGTTTGCAGCTGGAGACTGGGGGCCACAGTTGCAGCGGCACAGAAAATAATTAGGTTTATTTTCAAGTAATGGTCTAGTGCCCAGAGCAGCGCCATTGCTAAGCACAGGCAAAAAGCTATTTTATCGCTGCCACATAAAAGGATCTCTCCTACCGCCTCCCAAAATGGATGTCATTAATGGACCAGGTCTGGTTGCAAAGGGGTTAGGGTAGGGACATTGCAGGCGGGGAGAGGTCTAATAGATTAGGGAAGCATATATGGGCAAGAGTTGCCCTTTCCCGAATGGTGAGCCAGTCAGTCAATGGCACTGCCCCGCTCACCTGTTTTGCATTACAGGCACAGAGCAAGTAACAGTAAACCATGAGCCATTAAGCAGATATAATATATATGCTCTGAAGTCATATACCTTAGCTGACAAACATATACTTTAGGTGAGAAAAGTAATAAAATCTGAGCTGCATGGGGACAACAAGGAGAGATGCTCAAAGCCTACACCTCCTAGGATCTAAATGCAATTTCCTGTATTTGTCTGAATATCACAACTATGACAACTGAAATCATACATCATAAAATAATCATTTATCGTTTACTTTAACCACCAAAATGCACTTCAAAATTTCATGCATCACCAAACTGTAGATTCAGCTTCCAGTCTCATCAGGGTGATTTTGTTTATCACGTCACCAAGAGTTTCTTTAGACATGAGTGTCTGGTAGCTACAGCCAGCCGTGGCCACCATAGCACACAGCAGCCCAACAAAGCTCCAGCCAAGACTAGATCGGCCTGCTGGCTTTAACTGAACATATTAAGTCATGCTTTTTCACTTGGGAGACATTGTAAGACCCAACAAGCATGTAAGCCACCAATGATCTAACACAACCAAGAAGGGGAAGTATTAATGACGTATTAAAAATCACATCATCTCTACTATATCTCTAAAACAAGGGCAGCTACGCCTCTAAAGAGGACATCTTGCTCCCAAGAGCTAGGCTTGAATTTAAATGCAAGTCATGTTTATCAATATTTTTTGGCATAATTTGCTGTACGGTCAAGTATAATGAAAAACTGATATATCTAAATCACTGCCATGTGGCGGTCATGGATAAATAAATAGTCCGAATTTTGCCCCAGAAAGGCTTTTGGGTGGGTGCCCCCATCTTTCACCTCCATGAAAAATAAGATGCCAGAGTTTACCTCTCTTTGTCAGGTTTTGGGTTGCTGTCAACAGACGAACCCTAATCACCTTCTCTTGGCAGTTGACCCAGTTCTTATGAGCTGGCTTTGCAACATGGAAGCCTTGGACATATTCAGCACATCCATTGTGGATTAATCCCAACGCATTACATCTCCAGGGTCCTGGGATTATTGGAAAAAATTCATGAAAAAATAGGGAGAATGTGGTTTATGGGGAGACCAGGCAATGTTTTGTCAGACATGAGCTCTTGTACCCCTTGTGATGCATACACACACACACACACACACACACACACACACACACACACACACAGTTTTAAGCAGGAGTGAAGTAAGTGCTTGGCAAAATGAGCTAGTATGGGCACCTGAGATGTCAGGCTCCTGGCTCCACTCATTCAGGCTGCTATTGCCCTTTTCCATTTTTTTCCATCCTTCCCACTTTCCATTTCACACAGCTTTTTCACAATACTATTTTTTTCAGCAATAAATGAACACTTGTGATAAAAAAAAGCAGGGGATTTTTGGCAGATAAATTATACAAATGATAAATTTTGTGATGTTACTCGAGAAACAACTGGTTTTGCTGTCAGATTATCAAACTGCCTGATGAGGTGGCCTTTTGGGTTATAGCACCAACATTTGTATTCACAAAGCATCCTGCGCTTTAGCTTGCTTGCTCTTTGCCTGATTCTCACCATAAATTTGGCTCCCGGAACATTTACTTACAAAGGTTTAAATACTTCTTGTTGTGTGACTGTGTGCATGCTTGTTTGCCTGGTCACACGTGCAAAAAAAACATAGTGATGTACCTATTTGTATCTGAGAATCTTATTGCCCCACATTGGTCATAAAAACTTGCACTCTAAGAAGTGAATCTGGAATTTCCATGATAACGTTTGACCTTTATTGATATTTAATTTTGTTCTTCTTTACAGGAAAGTTTTTGAAACTGCTTCTCAGTTCTGTTCTTGTCAGATTGTTGACCTTTTTGACGGAGACACAAGAATATTTACTGCTACTTCTAAAGTTTGGGAATTTTTTTTAACCCTTCCTCACATGCAAATAGCATGCACCCACAGGGCCAGGTTGGAGATGGGAACAAGGGAATAGATGTGCTGAGACAGAAGCTGTGAATCCCCACTCCAAGAGGGAGCTGGGAATATATGACATGTGTACTCCCCGTGGCAAAGGGACTGCACCTCTTGAAACAGCAGAAAGCTCCCAACCAGCTCTGAGGAAAAGAGAAGCACAAGCCACATAGATTACAACAGCATACCACTGTCACACTGATTACGTTGCTACACAGTGGAAATGAAAAAATGGAAGGTGGATTTAGACACAGTGACAGACTCAGAACTTCCCCTTTAAAGACAAATGATATCACTTATGTCAGACCGTCATGCTAATTATTGAGAAGTGGAAGTGCATGTCTGTGTTCAGGCCATAATGATGATGTCAAACTGTCTCGTGAATATCAGACATATGATTTCGCTGGTAAAAACGTTACCATGTGAAACTTGACCATGGCCTTCCATGGAGCTTGATTCAGAAAATTTGAATTTCATTATTTGCGTGTCATATGTAAGATTCATACATATTATTCCTGCTGATGTAATTCTCAGATTCCAGTGTATATGGAAACTGTGCATGAAGTTTTTTTATTTATTTTTTTATTTCTATGTGCTAAAGGGTCGTTAAAGAAATTGTACCAGCGCTAGAGGGAAATTGTTTTCTTTTGCTTAACTCTCAAAATGAACCATAGTTCTTGGATACAGTTTAAATATTGCTGGCAGAGGCAGTAACTCTGACATTACCTGCACTGTACATGTTGAATATCCCTGACTGAAGCCAAACTTTACCAAAGCCACCTATACAACATGGCAAACTGCACAACAAGTGTGTAAATGATCTCCAGTCAGCAGTGCACATCCTATGGGAGAAACACAGAAGCCACAGTACAATGCCCCTCCTCCCCCCCAACTCTCTTTCTTGAATGCGGTGGAACTTAAGTCTCATACTGGGTATCAGTTTCCACTTTCCAGCTCCCTATAACTGAACAAATTGTTTTGAATCAGATTTACTTGCAGGGTCTGTTCTTTGTTACATAGCTTCAGAGTGATTATAGGATAATGGCTAGGCTTTCCCTTATACGATGGCAAACTACATGGATTCCCCTGTAGCGGGCCTAAGTTACTAAGTTTCTGGCATTTGTTCATATGAAGACCCTGCTAACTTGGTCGGATCATAAAGGAAAAACTGGAACGTTTTTTTATGTAAAAATGAGAAACAATAACCTATTTCAGTTTTGGCTGTACTTGAATTGAAAGCAAGATGTCTTTCATTGTGAAATCAGTCAGGATGCTAAGTTCCTAATTGACCACTAGTTACAAACCAGGTCACTCTATGTTCAGACGGAAAATATCTATGTTGCATGTTATCCTCCATCTGAACCTGTGGCACACACTACATGGTTCTGATCATTTACGCACACTCAGGAAGTGATACATGCAGACACACATGTGCATGATACTTTAAGGTGAGTGAGGCGTTTATTGCAAAGGGATAATTGCCTGTGAGGAGATGCTGCTGGCGGCTATGACAGTTGTGCTTATGATGGCAGGCACCTTTCCTCCAAAAAGCATTCTAATATTTCCTGTGATCTGAGGAAATCTTCCTCAGAAGAATTTCTGTGAAATTTCAATAAAAAGGCATTGTATTTCTATCTTACTTTATTAACATATCATATCTGTCATCTTTTCATACATTCATTGATGCTGCACCAAAAGAAAAAGCTATTGCATCTAATCTCCATGACATTATACTTGTGTATTCTTTTTCAACTTTGGAAGTTCTTTGAGTGTGTGTTGTTGTTGCAGCTGTTTTGGAGTGGGGGAAGTTTTCCTTCTGACCTTCTTCACAGTTATCAATGCATGATGATGCACGAGACCTGAGATTAAAACCAGAAGCACCAGTTATATAAGCAAACATCATGGTAAAGCAACTTAATCTCATTAATTTTGCAAGTGATCTAGATCAAGAAATCCAAACAACAAAAGCTCTGACAGGTTCCCCCTTCACACAAGAAAACCTCCTTATACTATGTATTCTATACTCAATAATAAAGTCCACTAGTATAAGTGCCATGAGTTTCTATTTGACAGACATTCCCATGGTATCAGCTGTCTGAGGTGCTTGCCAGGATGTTGCTGTCCCACACTGCCATTTCCTCCCAGGGCCAGGTGATTGACAAAGACACAACAGGCCACGGAGCCAAAACGACCCACGGCTCCACTGCCAAAGCACTCTGTGTTACAGAGCCATTCCCATACTGAACAAAGGCATTGAGCAACTGGAGATAGAGGGCCATATCAATTTCAACTTTAATGAACACCTTCTGTACTCAAGCTTAATAAGCAGAGTCACAAGCTATCATCTGTGTGTTTATACTCACAGGAACATGAAAAAACACATTTTATGATCGCCGCTGTTCTTCTAAGACCAACATGAAGTCAGCCGAGGGCAGATTTACACTTTGATAATGACAGCACAGTTTATATGGATGTCAGTAAATCACGTCTTTTAGCTATCATATTTATCTCATCACGGCACAAAACATGATTGTGAAGTGACATACATCGGAAGTGAGGGAACATCTACAGAACTGAAAACAAAATGCAGAGATGGCAGCAAACTTTCGCCCGGGGTTCTGGTTTACCTTTTGCTGTAAACAGCTGTGTGTTATCCAGCTTACAGCAATGAGACGTGACCAAGCTTCCCTCCCTCCCTGCTGCTCGTCTTGCGGGGCTACTTCAAGAAAAGATATGATCGGGTGGTCTTGATAGCATCAGATGCTGGCTCACAAACATCCCTCCATGAACAATATTGGTAATTTGTTCCTCTCACTCTCTTCCCCTGAGTTCCATTGAGTCAACGTAAGCTTTTGTTTTGTCAAGCGGAGACAGCCCGACAGGCTCCTTGTCAAAACTCTTTACCTTCAGACGTCTTTCATGAAGAGTTTGATTTCCATGTTGACAGCACTCATGATTTCTTCTCATCTGTAAGGATGTGCGTGCATGTGAGTGTGCGTGCACATACCAGATATAAGCCTTCACATTACCTTGCAGTAGCCAATGAGCTCATCAGGTTTGATGGCGATGACCTTTTTTGACAGGTGTTGTTAAAGTCTGAGTAAGTGTATATGTGCATGGGGATGCTCACAGGCTTACAGTTGACTATTATTAAAGAAAACATTCTGGCATCACCATAGTGATAGCGGTGCTCTGACATGGCTTCTGGGAGTGCTGACAGGCCTGTGTCAGAGCAGAAGTTCCACTCCACTATTTAGGATCACTTCATCTCCCCATCCCTATTCTCATTTCTTTTGTCAAACCACTAAAACATTCTCTCATTTCTCTAATATCACACCTCATTTATTCATTTTTTACTGTCCATACAGTCCCTTATTGACAGCAACCCCAGTCTACAATACTCAAGTACAGCAGCCTTGATTTCCTTGCATTACAGTTCGTAACTTTGGGTCCTCAAAAAAATCTTAAAATTAACCACAATATACTCACATTGTTTTACATTTTACAAACACAAAAATACAAAAATATCCAGTGATAAATTCTCTCAAGAAGCAAATGTGGCTGAAAAATAATTCTCAGATGGACGGAATGTTTGAACTTCATTGAAGGTTCAAAGTGGAAGAAGTAGAAGCCATTCGTCTCAGTTTTAAACATATTGGGTAAACTTAGTAAAACAGCGTATGTTATTGTTATTGTCCAATGTGCCACAATAATTCTAAGAAGTGATGTTATCTTAACTGGCAAATTATCTTTATCATTTTCTAGACTCGTTGTTTTAGTTTCTATACAAAGCAAGAAAATGGCGTGAAAACATGATAGTAAACAGTGTCTGAAGCTGGTCTTGATAACAGGTCTTTCTGAGACCTGTGACTTTCTGCCACCTCACTTCAAACTGTTTTATGAGGACCTTGT
The DNA here is from genome assembly GCF_027942865.1 of Odontesthes bonariensis. NCBI lineage: Eukaryota > Metazoa > Chordata > Actinopteri > Atheriniformes > Atherinopsidae > Odontesthes > Odontesthes bonariensis. The sequence goes on from NC_134526.1 coordinate 14,832,487, forward strand.
TTGTTGTTGAGAGTCAAACATTGCGGAATAGCAGAGTATTTTTCATTTGGGTTTATTGTTGTCCCAAATCCTGCCCAAAAAAATAAGCAGAAAAAAATTTAAGCGTCTCACACTGAATTTACTTCGCAATTCAGATGGATTCTTGTGGGTTGATCCAGCTCAAGATGAGTGGAGAGTTCACCTCTCCTTGTGAGTGAGCTGATTTCAGATCTTGTGGGTAGGTTTCAGGAGTGATGACAGACAGCTGTGGTGGCACACGAAGAGGCGAGACGCTTATAGAGGTCAGTCCTCTTAGTGTTCATGTTAGGGAGGCTGCTTTACCAACAATACTAGACTGTATAAGCAACTCCCTACCAAGATCTTTTTTTTCTTTTTTTCTTTTTTTTTACAGTGTTGGCCTTTTCGAAACATTTTTTATATGACAGCTTCCCTATGAGTTCTGAGTTTAACACACCATTAGGCAGTTTGGCATTATAATTTCTGCATGACATCCATTTCATCATCACTCTCCAATTCGTTGTGACCAACACTGAAGGGAAACAACTGTGCCTGTTCTGGAAAGCATATGTAGACGCTAAATTCAAAGAGGTTGTGAGTGGAGGTTTGTTGCGACCTGCATCAATGCAGTTTGTCTTTCAAAAACATGCTTTAAAATGAACCCACTCATTTAATGGACTATAAATCTGTTATTATGGAAAACACCACAGAAACAATAATAGTGTGAGGAGCACGAGCACAACTCACCACTGAGAGAAGTGGTTTGATTTTAGCTGATACCAATACCTGAATCAATGTCAATAACATCCTTAGGATTGACTCAGAAAAACTTGCAAATACATGTCAATCTATGTATGAGCCTGGTGCTTCCTACCTCATGCTTTGATAGGCTGTAACAGTTAAATCTCTAAGTTACAAGCAATATCCATTTACGGAAAGACATACTGGTTGTATGTTGTGGATTATGTCTTACCTGGTTTTCTGCCTTGCATGATATGGTTGATAAACTGATTAAACCTGTGTTTACTTTTCTGTAATCATTTGCTGTAATATTCTGACTTTTTTTTTTCATGTGAACTAAATTTATGCCAATTTTTTTTTGTTTCCCTCATCTTATCTTTGTTGTCATTATAACAGTGCATATAATATGTCCCGGAAGCAGACACCATCTCTAACTTTAAGATTAGGCTTAAAACTTTCCTTTTTGATAAAGCTTATAGTTTTAGGTGACCCTGAAACATCCCATAGTTAAGCTGCTATAGGCCTGGACTGCTGGGGGGCCTCTTATGTCACACCTTTCCTCACTTTGGTCTCTTTTTTCCCCCAGTTTAATTTCTCATTTGACATTATTGTCATATTATTATTAACTTGTGTTTTCATGTCTCAACAGGTGTCCTTTTGAATGGTGTCATGATGCTTTTTGTCCCCTCTTTTCTGTCTTCTCAAACCCCAGCTGGTTGAGGCAGATGGCCACCCTTCTGAGTCTGGTTCTGCCAGAGGTTTCTTCCTGTTAAAAGGGATTCGTTTCTCTCCACAGTTGCCTCATGGATGCTCAGGATGGGAAATTGGACCGAAGAGAAGTTTTGGTGCAATCTGTTGGTTTCCTTAGCTAGGAAATTGTTTTTGAATTGGCTCTGTATTTATGAATTGGACTAATTTTGAATTTAATTAATTGGATTTGATTGGATTAGATTATGATTACAATGAATTGGACTCTTATTGGCTTAAATTGGACTGTATCATTGAAGTGCCTTGAGATGACTTTTTTTTGTGATTTGGCGCTATATAAATTAAACTGAATTGAATTGAATTGAATAACACAGATGATGTAATACACCTGCCGATGTGTTGATGTGTCACGACACTGAATCAGAAGTCAATAACCCTGTGTAACCTTGTGAAAGTCCCAAAACTGATGTGAGACAAAGTAGAAGGTAAGGCTGAGTTCGGTGTGGATTAGGTTCCGTAAATCACAGAATTTCTTCACATCCATGCATTCATTGTGTATACAGTGTACAACACTCTCGCTGCACAAATAATGCATGTCCATGAGCTGGTTGTGTCTAAGGTGTTAAAAAAAGACTGACAGTGGGTTTAATGCAGTGTCGACCCTGGACAGAGTGCCAGCCAATCACATTCACAACTTCAGGATTCTAAGAGTATCTAATCAACTCAGAGAACCACTCCTTTGCTTCTTAGTTTCTACATCGGTTCAAATGATACAGAAATCAAAGTTACAGACTTGTAATGAGCTTCTGGTAACCCTTAACTACAGCTGTATATTGAAGTCTGCATTGTTCTAAATTTGTTCTGAAATTCTTGAGAATTATCATGCTGGAGCTAAATTGTGTAATAATTTTCCACCAGTGTGAAATCATCACCAGTTTTCTTTTACAGGCAGGATAACACCATAAAATGTTGGCTTCCCCCATCCAAGTTCTTTCATCTCATTCTCTTTCCCCTCTTAATTTCCTTTTTAATTTCTAAGGCGATGGGATAATAAAGTCGGTAGTGAGATTTGGAACGACTGCAATCTGATGACAGATTCATAGCGAGGCTTTTCAAGTGATGCACAATAAAATGGTTACATTGCAAAGCATGAAAGGGCATTGGAAAGCTTGCTGGATCCAATCTGTTCACAAGCCTCAATTGTCAAAATACTTAGAATACTCTTGTTGCCCTTTGCCAGCATCCAGAACTAGGACAGTGCACAATCACACTTCATTTCTCCCAATCACTCACACATGCATACCAGCTCCTGCAATGAGCAAACACAAATAAACACATTTCACACAGCTATCAGATAGAGAGGGACTAAGAATTCTTTTTTTTTTTGAGTGATACTTTCCAGCTACAGTGACAGGTCAAACAAGTCTGAGCAGTGTACTGTATATTCTTACACTTTTTTTATTGCATTTGGCCTAAGGCCTTCGACACAGTAGGCAGTCAAAGCAGGGTGGGGCACAACTGTGGCACTAAACAAGGCCAAGCAGCACAACATTTACCATTAGGCCACAAACTGCAGCCCTGAATATTTGACTTACATATATATAAGTAGATTAAGTCTATCTTGCAATCACCATATTAACAACAACTAGTTTTGTGTTCTGATAGTGTGTGTGTGAGTAGTTTCGTTAGTGCATACAAGACATCTCATAACTTGAATCTTGTTTCATGTTCAAGTTTTTGCGCATCACCAAGACAACATCTATGTAAGCCTGTCCTCCCAGTGAACTGTGCTCTGTGCCCTGACGAAGCGAAGGGGAACAACAACCCTTATGGCTACAGGACAGGTAAATTGCACATGGAGACAAGGGGCTGTTTGTGTGAGACAGAAACATGACACGTTCTGATTCAGGAAGTGAGTTTTTTTCATCTCTCTCTCTCTCACACTGTAAAATAGAATCAAACCCCAAGTACAGGGAGCATTATAGAAACAATACTGGCACCTTTGTGTCTGTGAAGGTGTTAGAACAAGGTAATGTGTGACTGACAAGCAAAATGTTCTCAAGACTTGCATGTCTCATCATGAACAAAAGTTCAGCACAGTTTGAAAAACAGAGGGATGTTCCAAAAATGGTACCAGAAAACGTGCCTGCCCAGGCAGTAAGCAAGCTGTGGAAGTGTAAAGGTCCTCTGTGTTCAAGTCACTGCCTGGCACTTGTGAAAGAAAATCTAACATTCTCATCTTTTTTATTTACCATTGCTTGTCATTATGTACACCAACATCATTACCATCCAGTAAATTGCTGTGATTCAATGGCTCTATGAAGTTGATCCTAAAAAAAAGGTTCATTTACAAGACAATGAAGAAGAAACATATGGGATTTGGTGCCTTCTTATACAGCGAGAGGTTTGGCTCCAGAGCTGATACCCTTCTGTGAAATGTAATAGTACCCAAATAGAAAAGTTTTTCCGTACAGACATTTGGCAGTGATGTTATTTTGCTGACACCTCATGTCATGGCACCATCTTATAATGCCAAGATGCAGACAACACCAATATTTTGTGGGAGAGCTGGTGCAACATGCATGGATGGGATTGGAAAAGATTCAGAGATGAGAAATATATAAGCATGATATAGATACCATATGTTTCCATGTCTCTTCTCATAGACCAGAAGATTGCAGGATGATGAGGTGTTAAGAAGTCAGTTTCCTGAAAGGAAACTAGATGATAGAGAGGACGAATGGGAACAGAAGGAGAAGAAGAAGGGATTGGAGGTAAGGATGCTGAGAGAGATTCAAAAACAGTTCCCATGCAGCATGCCAAGTGTTAGGCTGGGGCTAGCAGTCTATGACCTCACTGCTCTTCGAAGTGGTAGAGCTGTTCGCTGTTCTCACTGCATCAGACTGCTCCACTTTTGTGGTTTTGTTTGGGACAGATCAAGAAAACCCAAATGGAGCACAGAACATGGTGGTAGGATTGAAGCCCAAAAAAAGAGTCTGAGCCGGCCAAGTGCTTGCGGTCGTCTCGTCAGGTCAAAACTCTTTGCTAGACGCGGCAGAACATTGCCCTATCTGACAAAGAGGGCTTACCCTGGTCTCTGGTATAATTGTGTCTGAAGCAAGAAAAAAAACCTCTTTCTGACCCAAATCCTTAGTCTGCAAAAGGACTGGAGCTGGCATGCTGCAGTAATGGTGCAGAAACTGGAGCCAGAACAAGGATCACAGCCAACTGGCTATTGGTGGAACCACTTCTCTAACCCTGCACCAAGATGAAATGTAAAACTGTATGGGAGAGCAAGTGGAAGGGATAACGAAACAGTACCCTTAGTGGATAAACTGAAGTGGTGATAGAATACATCCTGCTGAAAGACACACGAGAAAGAAAAGAAAAATTACAATGAAAACAAATATTTGATTAATGAATAGGATGGAACACGTAATGTTGAACCTTGAATTCAACACTGCCCACAGTGAGGGTGTTATGGGCAAAGTATGAAGTCAAAGGGAAAATACAGTTGATATGATTATGCCTTGTCAAAACACCTGTGCGTAACTCATTATGGATTGAATCTTTTTTTTTTTCCAAAATTTCATGTGATTTGTACAAGCCACCTACTTATAATCATTTTTCTTTGTCCAGATTTAATTTCATATTTCTCTTTTATTTCTGTTATCTTATATTACTTGTGAACCATGCCAGTGACATTGTACATGATATAGACTGAGTGAGACATTATGTGTGAATTGATTTGTATGTTTGACAGGGGACATATGGCAGCATTCACGCCATGCTTACATTAAAAAGCTCCTTCTCTCTTTTACTCCTCTCCCACAGAGCTGAACTTTCTCCAGCAGCTCTATCTAGCTCTAGCCAGGATGCTAAACAGTCCCAGGTGTCGTTAGAGCTAAGCTAACACAGTAGGCCCACCTAGTCTGCAAGACCTTTGGTTTCACCTCAAACTGCAGGCAGTCCTCCCTCAAAGGCCTAAACTTTATCATAAAAGTAATGTGCTTTAATTGTGCAAACCCATGTTCAAACATGCTCCTTCATTCATTTATTATATCTACCTGTCAGTCGTAGTGCTATGAATCTAAGTTCATATGGGCTGAATTTGTTTTGTCTTGTTAAGTCTACTGTAAGCTTTGAACAAGAGATTGCTCAACACTCACTGCCAACCACTAGGGCAGTAAATACAAGATTAATATGACAAGGAATGCAAAACCTGGAACCAGTCAAGATTAATTTGTTGTATTTTTTTTATAAATCCTGATCTTGCTGAACCAGTGGATTAAAGATCTTTGTCTGAACTTCCTGTATTACCCACAATACTTCCTTATTCTGTCTGAGGACTGCTATACACATGCTCCTGATGAAAATTAGGAAGCAGAGTAAACACGACTTTTGATTTGAGCTGTTGCTCTAAATGTTTTACATATCTGTAGTCTTTGGCAGATTAAATTATATGGGGAATTGAAAGTAAAGTTACACAGCTGCTGCTTTGATGCTTGTAATTCCCAAACAGGCATTGTGCCTTTAACAGTCTGTCAGGTGTTGGTATTCAATCATGCAGGCAAGTATGGTCTCCACACACTTGCATGGCCAATATGCTTGCAGAGATGGACAGGTGAAGGGAGGGGCACAGTGGCTACGTGCCTGCAAAATGGTTTACAGAGGCCGAGCCAAGGGGACGGGGGGGTTATTATGATAAAACTTCTATACTGTATGCTATGATCTACCACCATGTTCTGCATGTAGATATGCCGTATGCTATATGCACAAGCGCATACCAAGGAAAAGGTAAATAACACGTAATCCCTTCCAAACCACGTCCATCACAGCCCCTCCCATATGCATACACTTACATAAACTCCTCTCCACGTGCACCTTTTGAGCACCTTCTAATCTTTATCTCTCCTTCCTCCTCTATTTTGTTTTCCTCTCAAACTAAAGCAATGACCTTCCGTGAAACCAGTGGTTCTAGATAGCAGCCACAATTATGACATCATTGCTTTGACAGCTACTATTGCCAAATGACCCAAAAGTCTTTGTCATTATCTCATCTGGCATCAGGCCCTTGATTTGTTGACTATGCTCCGTACCCTTCCACCCTCCATTAAGACACATGAGCATGTAGGTACATACATACACACAAGCTGCAACCTCTACCCCTGAGAATGAGCCAGGGCGTGCCGCAGGAAGCAATGAGATAACATGTCACCACATATCCACTTTCTTGGAGGACATTTTAGCACACTGAGCTTGTCTAAACCTGAACACGAGAGACAGTACAAAGCTGCTCTGCAATTTCAGTATGACTGTAATCTTTTTTTTTTTTATATCAATTTATATAAGCAACAGAACGCAAAGAAATAAAAATGGCACACATGGCCCTCACTTTAGCTTAAAAAAAGTATGTCACCACACCAAGTTGCAGCAATTGGATCAGACACAAATCACCGGTGTAAACCTCTTGAACACAGGCATGAGTAAACTCCAACGGCACCAAAAATGAATCACTGGAGAAGAATCTCTTTTCTCTTTTAAGGTGATTTCCTGAATTGTTGTTATTCATTCTCTTCCAAACTAGATCTGTATCATTTAATGTTATATGTTTGACACATCCTTTGTTTTTTATCTTTCCAACTTTTTGTTGCAGCCAAGCAGGGTCAACCACAGGCTAACTGTTGTCATCCGATTGTGAGGGCTGATTTGATGTGGTGTTTCTATCAGTAGCCATCTTATTCGGCTGTTTGTTTTTCAGCAAAAAGACAAAAATCTCGTCAGCACTTTTATATGACATCAGGAGAGAGAAGCAGCTCCTCAGTGAGTGAGTTTCTAAGGAGGTACAGTCACATCTTTAATGCTCAGGGCAGACAGAGAAGCAAGAGGCACAATAAAAGAATCTAGAGAAAAATAGAGCACAGTAGGCTGTGAGTGATGAGGAAATTAAACATAAGCTTCCTTTTTAAGCAGTGTCCTGTGGAGAGAAGCCCAACTGAGGGTAAGGGCAAGGTAGAGGCCTTTGGTTCCCTCTGACATTTTTTGCAACAAGAATCTGTCTTTAATACTTCCACAAACCAAAGGATGTGTCCAATCATGAAAGACACAGACCTGTGCTCAAATTGTAAGACGATAGAAGTGGCAAGGCAAGGCAAGTTTATTTGTAGAGCACAATACAAGGCAATTTAAAGTGCTTTGCAGCTACATACAATCACAAGAAGGCAAATAAAATAGTACTTGTTCATGCAAGCACAAATATAACTAGACTTAGGAGAGCATTTAGATCCAGTTGGGTTATACATAACAGAAACGGCATCTACTCTTATTCTATGCCATAAATACTCCGTCTTTTAGTACAGTCATAATATGACTTTCTTATCTCTGCATGTCACTCTTCGGTATGTCTCTTTGCGAAGGCTGTTTGAGTTGATCAGTGAGTGAAGAATGAGTGTGTAGGTGAGGGAATTAGAAAGAACATGAAAATGTGCATTGTTTCTTTTCTGTTACTTGGAACTTTACATAATAAAGAACAATAAAGTTAATGTATTCAAGTACAATTATAAATCAAGGATTGAGCTGAAAATACACAAACTGTTTGGTTGTGGGAGTTAAATGCTGATCGGGTATAACAAATTAGCATGTAAAATGCTGCAGGAGCATGGATTGAGCCAATACATTGGGAACTGACAAGAAAATGGTACCTGCACGTGGGCGTCCTGTCTGCAGGTTAGAAAAGAGGGAGGACGTGAAGTATGGCGTTACATTATCAGGAGCCAGTGGGTGGTAGAGGTGGAAGTGCAGTGGAGATAATCCCCAGATTTTGCCCCTAAGCCCTGTGCATGCTGGGCAGATCAGGGGCTGAGGGAGAAGTGGTGCTACCCTGTGGCAGTCACCTACCCTTGAGCCCCCCACCTGACCAGCCTGGCAGCCCTGCTGCCTGATGCCTTGGAAACTCAGCCTTCAACCTCAATCAGTGTGTGCTGAGCACATACAGCTAATTCTAGCTGTACAGACTTTGAGCCTGTTTTTAGTACAAATGTGTCCTGACCTGCCCTGGTTCATTAAGGGTAAGCATCCTATAAATGTTTTGGTCACATGCAGAGGGTTACTTTCTTTCTCAACTTATGTTTCGTCACACCTAACCTTTTATAAGTTTTATGCTATTAGCAAATAAGCACCTTTGGGAAGTATGATAATACCTGTTGTTACCACAGAGTGAAAATGAAGTGTCCTGTGTGTCAGTAAGCAGGACACAGGGGGTCAGTGGGTTAATGTGTTCAGTATGGCATTGGGTTTGGCCCAGGGGAAAGATGAAGCTGAGAGGTTAACCTGGGGGCCAAAAGGTCAGGTAACCCCAGAGCACCACTCCAGGCTGAGCTCCAATTCAACTGGAGACTCAGAAGAGAGACTTTTTAACCCACACATCACCCTGCAGCAGTTGAGAGCACCAGCTGTTAAGAGGAGCAGCTGAGGGAAAGATGGAGGGAGAAGTACAGAGAGAGCTCAGCTGACAGGATGTGCACCAGTCCCAGAACACTATTTCACTCCCATCCATCCCACTCTCTCTGTTTGTAATCAATCACAGTAAGCAGTTTTTAATGTTCATTTGAAGCTATTCCTCCCATAAAAGTTTAGGTTTTATCACTTTCCTGTAGTAATGTGAAATAATATCTTTAAATGGTTTTAAATTATACCAATTTCTGAAATAGATCTAGATGTGAAATCTGAAAAACATTGCGGTCCCCCCAGTGGCAATAAACTCTGGCTCTTCCTCAGCCACTCATAACCTCTTGATAACCCCCACCACTATCATTACGGCCATCACACTAATCATGTGATATGCGAAGTTTGGCTCCAGCTATGAAGCCACAGCTTCACACCCAAGTCCAGTGCCTTGCTAAGTAACTCAAATGTATAAAGAAGAGCTGAGTACACGCAGTGCTGGAGGGATTCTACAGATAGCTTAGCCGACTGTTTCCCCTGTCTGCACCACCAAGTCACTATCACTTCCCTCTTTCTATTATACTGCCTAATCTCTTGCTCTCCCTTTCTTAGGGGAGTTCCCAGATGACTTAAATGGATACAGGGGGTGCGTGAAATGCGTGAAGACACTTTCAAAACAGGAAAGACTGATGTAAGGGGTGTTATTATTATAGTATTATTCTCAGTACACCTTAAGCAAAAGCTCATTATCAGGATCAGATTGAATTGATTTAGTCTTTCAGAGTTGAGTAAAGTTTGCACAACGGATAGAGTAAATAGACTAATTCAGTGGTAAGTATTCTGCTTTCTCACAGAACAGAAATTAAGAAATAGAGAGAATTAAGTATTATTTTCATCCTATTATTGAGTTATATTCAGACATTATAATCAATGTATTCATGAGAAACTGGGCCTGATCAGATTACACTCATCAGCACAGCCATCATTCAAGTTTCAGGTGGAGATGGGATAGTTTTGTAATTGTCAGTCTCAGGAGGATTCATCATGAGAACGCTATTTACCCGGTCATGAGAACAATGAGACTTTAAAGAAAGAACTTAGTCATGCCATGCTTACATGCCTGACAGAAACACACAAACAAACCATTGAATGCACAAATAGAGGTCCCTGCATGTTCTCAAGGTGAGAAATAAACAGAATGACAATGACTATAATAAGCATTTTGGCACAAGAGTCTCGTAACTACACTTTCTGAGTGGGGTGTGTGACACACGGCCCCCAGTTTTTTTCTCAAACACATGGAGGTTACCACTGACAGATGTTACTGCTGCATTTCACTCCAGAACTCCAACAAACGGGAAAAAGGCTTTTCTCAAAGCAGACACTATTCCGTTTGAATGGATAAACACTGTTTACTGAAACTAAATACTAAAGAGGAGCTCAGATAAATTACTCTGATGCTTTTGCAAATGGACTTGTTGAGTTGGGTCCAGACATTTTTAGATACATTCTAGGAATACTGCTCTATAATTATGTTATAGAAAGACAAAACCAGTTGTTAAAAAAGGCTCCTCTGCACCATTTTCCTTATTCATTTGCTTTATATTTGGAGCTTACACCAGTTTTTGCCTTTTCTTTTTTCATTGTCACCTGGTTAAAGATAACTTATGGACTCTACAACTTCATTTGTATGTGAAAATAAACATTTGTAAACAAACTATGATGGCATGAAAAGAAGGGTCCATTATTCAATTGTGGGAAATAAAGCGCAAATTTGATAATCATCTAGTGCGTTGTTCATTTTGCTAATGAACCTTGGGTATTATGAAGAAATATGAATGGTTTTGATCTGAGAGCGTTCGAAGAAGTAGGAAGCATTTAGAATTTCTGGCAAGGAAATAAATATTCTCGGGCTCATTGATAAGATCACGCAACATCAACTTTCCGGGCTACATTTCAAGCAGGATGAACGGGACAAAGCTGCCTTTGAAATACAAACACAAGGGAAAAAAGACCCTGAGTCAGCAGTATTTTGAACATCTTTTGTTTCCAGATAAAAGCAGTACTAAATTTGGGTCATGTTATTTTGATATCTGTGCATCCAGGATTATCCACCATGAATCAGATGGATATGAGTCTTACTAAAAGCAATGTGTTAGTATTTAATTTAATTTAGCTTCTATCTTTTAGGCATATTATATAAGCTTTTAAGAGCTCACCATGGTCCCTCAAAGAAGGCGGGAAAGGATTGGATGGTTTTCTTTGGTATGTGGAAATACTGCTGTCCCACAGTTATCATGGCGCAGATGCATTTGCAGTGGGGTGAAGCAGTTGATTCAGTGTGTGTTGGTGCTGAGGGCCTCACTGGCTGTGTAAACAAAGGCTCACTACCCTTGGAGCTGATGGCTATCGACCAGCCTAGACACAGGAATGACAGCTCTTATCTGGCCCAACGATTGGCTATCTAAGATACATGCCTCACTGTGAGAACGAGTTTGTGAAATAGGAACTATCTGTTTAAACTTCAGCAGGAATAAGATTAAACTAAATGTACACATCAAGCTGCTCACAATGATGCTACATTGGTGACACAGCACCGCTGTCTAGTTTGAGCTATTGTTGTGATAGGTGGCCGTGTGAGTTTTTGTTGTTCCTCACCCCTGTGCCAACTTTACACATCAGGAAACGAAATTCAAGTGCTGCATGTAAAAAGGAACTTTGTGTGTGTGGGTGTCAAGGGGTCACTGCTTTCCCCGACCAAAGGATTCCTGCAGTGTGGGAGGTAGCACACTGTCATACTGTCCAGTGCTTAGAATAATGAGATAGTGACATACTTTGTAATAAACCTCAAAACAACTAAAAGCAAAATACCGTGACTGGACCTGCTTTAACCACTGATATCAGAAATCATCAAACTGCACAGTGTGCACAGGCACATCTGGCGGCAAATGCTAAAACTGAGCATAACTGCCCCCCAATTCATGATTCTTATGTTTTATGTTTCTTTTGTTGTATTGTTTATAGAATTATGTTTCTTTAGCTTATTCTCTCCGATATGTCCATGCATGCAGACCACTTATTTAATGCATATATGTATCTTGTGTGCTTTTGTGTAACTATTTCGGACAGAAAATGGAATCTCAGGAGTTATATTTCCCTGGTTAAAGTAAGGTTCAAAATTATAAACATAGCAATGGAGAGATACCGTGACTGGATACACTGGCTTTGTATAAGGTATTGCACAGTATGTGCATGTTACAGTATGTGAAATGTTAAGTGCTATGAATAATGGGTGAAAAACAGAGGACACTCTTCATATGGTTTTGCAGCAGCAGCATCAAACAAATATGTAAGCTTTCTCTGCAGTCTTAGACATCTAAACAAATCTGTGATGTACTAAACATTTCAGAAAATACAGGCTGTTAAGAGTATTGAGGCAATCTGTTAGTGCTGTTTTGAAACTTAAATGTATACTACTGCTACTTGTGTCTCTTCTTCTCAAGCCACTGTATTTCTTCAGCTCCATCACATAACAGAGGAAACTGTTCCCTTGTTACTTTACATAAACTCTTGCATAATAAACATGTAAGAAACTGTGAACTGTCTGAAATGTTCAGAAGTGAAGTAAACTAATACTTTACACAAGTGCCGTTGATCTGTTGGTTATACTTCTCAACTTTAAAGAGCACTTGTGACAGCTTTACTCACATTTCTCACAATTGTTCACAACATTCATTTGATTTGTAACATACAAACAACCAGTCAATGAAGCACAAAACAATTAGCAGATTAATCCACTCTGAATTTTTTTTTATTTCCCATGTTTATATTGTAACATGAAAGATAATAATGTGACAATGCAATGTACAATAGCAATACACTATTTTTACCTTTGGCACTTTTAATACATTTTTATAACACTTAAGAAAGACAGAGAGCTTTAAAAACATGTGAAAACTTTCTCCACTATTTTTTTTTTTACATCATTTACACTTTTACATCGGCTTATAAGACTTTTCATTTTAATTACGAGCACTTACTTTTAATATCTACCTGCACTATAATGCTTCATTTTGACAGCTTTGCACTAAGATATCATTAATCCCCGCTGTTGACAAGTTGACACCACCTATCTAAATTCACCAGAAACATAATGAGACATCTTCAGCTGACAGTGTTTTCCGAGGTAAACTCCAAAATATCACCAAACGACCAGGACAAGGGCTGACCTGACCTTTGACTTGATCTTTTTTTCACAGAAAGAAGAAATGAGCAGAACACACCTCTAAAAGTTTTAGAGTCTTCCATCTAAATGCGGTTGCTTCTCTTTGACAGTCAGTAAAGGTCAGGCCACTGAGGCTGCTGTGGTGAATCTCCCTCTGCTGGAAAATTTCTGATTTTCAGTAGAAAAAAAGAGAAAGAATATAAATCATTTGTCATAATTTCCCCTGTCGGACAGATTTGGCTCTCTTTCTTGGCCAAAGTTCAAAAGTGGTGTTCAGCGGAATGGGAGTGACGTTCTCACCAAGCGGGGACAACACAGTGTGTTTGAGGTGGTCTCTCAGCCTGAATTCTGAATCCAGGAGTGAAATGGCTTGTCAGAGTGATGTATGATGTAGGGGATGGGGCGGGTGGGTCAGAGGGCTGGCATCCTGGACTTGAGATCATTTACTTTGCCACTTCATTTCACACAGGATGGAAATATATATATATATATATGAATTATTTTACTCTGTCACATATCTATGAAAAAATGTAACTGTATACTTTAGTTAGATGTGGATTTTGAAGGACAATGATCAACAGCAGTGCTGTAAATAAATCAGAAATCCAACAGTTTAAAAAGGTAATCACGGTGTCCATGATCAGGTCTATAAGTATACCTTTTCCTTTGAAAACTTCAACAAACATGAGATCCAGTGAAAAGGGAAATGCGTCTCTGAATCAAAATGTGCTTGCTCATAAGGTCAAGCTCTCGTCATCTTTACCGTAATTAGGAGTAAACCCACATCACTTTCTACATCACCGCCTCTTTCACTTTCACTCTCCCCGCAACCTATTGGTTCTCCTGATACACCATTATTTCCACGTTGGGCAGAACCTCCCCCAGCCCCCTTTATTATTGCAAACCCCACCCCCAAAACTCTCCCACACCCCCTTGCCCCCACCCCTCGCCTTGCCACTGCCTCTCTGCATTGATGCTGATAATTGCCACTGAATGGATCTGCAGATTCCCATGGATGTCAGTGGAGCCTTTGGCCTGTAGTGTTGCTCCCCTCCTCCTCATCCTCTCCTGCTTCCCTTCTCCCTCTCAATGAGGATTAAGACAGAGTGACAGAGGCGAGGGATGGAGAGGGTGAGACTGAGGGATGGTTTGCCATGCAACTCCCTCATCTATGTCACCTTGCCAATCATGGCTGTCACCATGAATAAACCAGAAATGCCGCTGCGTGTTTTATGAATTTTGGGAAACACATAACCTTAACGTCAAAGTCAATTTGCAGCAGATTCATTGATAAAGTTCTTGCTTGGAAAAATACAGTCACAATAAAGTCAAGGTAAATCCCATGACACATTAGAAAGTGAAAACCTGTTGGAAAACAGATTGCCTTCATAAAGAACAATTGTGGAAAATACAGAGTAAAGGCAAAGTCGCAAATTCCCACCATTTCTCCTGTGCAAGTGGAGCTGAGTGGATCGACGTCATGGTCATTGGGAGCCCACGCATCCTTAGCAAGCCAGTGGTAACCGATACCCAGTCAATGCTCATCCAAGCTCAAAACCCACTAAAGCTATGCTCTCTTCTGAGGAAGTCCAAGGAGGGGCCTACCCACTACACCACAGTTAATCACATCACAGCACAGGGAAGAAAAAAAGAGAGAGCATGAAAGCTGAAAAGAGGAGCACTTCAGTGGGTAAAAGACTCGGCATGATGGACAAGATAGAGACAGAGAGTAGTTCTGAAGGAGCGACAGGAGAAAACCATCACATGCTCCCAATTCAAACCAGTGGAATATATACACAATCACTACATTGCATCACACAAAACTCTTTAATGCAATATATGACAATAAACTGAAACATGGAGCTACTCCAAAACCAAGTGGTAATTCTGTCTTTTTTTTTCTTTGGCTACAGCTCCAATTTGAGGAAATGGTTTGGAGCGTTCTCAAAGGCGTCTGTGCTGCAGGAGTGTTTGGAACCAAAAAGGTTTGGCTCTGGACTGTATGTCAACCTCACTTCAAATTATCCTCATTAATGACAATTCCAAGGGGAAGTGGCCATTTGTATGTGTGTGATACTGGTGCTCGCAGCCTGGAATGGTCCTGGATGTGCACCACGATGAAAAGTGGCAGTTATGAGTCTGGGTCACAGGTTGCGAAGAGCCGATGTCTGCAGCCAGTGGCAGCTCTTCCAGCTATGAAACTGTGGGAGAACTCAGCATTTGTTACTTTAAGTCAGAAAACAATTAAATGAGGACCACCCTAATTATTGCTCCTTTTTCCAAATAGGTGGGTGTACTTTCTCCATGGAAACATTCATTTGCTTTCATATCTGACATTTAGAAAGCTAACATAAAGCTTAGTTAAAATTGACAATTAATATACTAAAAATATTTCTATTAATATGAACATTACACGTTTGAATTTTAAGTATTCAAAAAAAACTGTAAATGTAGCATCCTCCATTAAAAAACACACACACTCCTTCTTGAACTTTAAGAAAGTGATACAATATGAAGCTTAACAGATAGGAAAAATCTATTGGCTGACATGATCAGTTTATGACTTATAGGGTTTCCAGCTGGAGTACTTTTTTTCCACGGAGAAAGATACATCAAGAAATGTTGAAATGAAAAATATCCCAT
This sequence comes from Odontesthes bonariensis, assembly GCF_027942865.1. Taxonomy (NCBI): domain Eukaryota; kingdom Metazoa; phylum Chordata; class Actinopteri; order Atheriniformes; family Atherinopsidae; genus Odontesthes; species Odontesthes bonariensis. Next base: position 14,848,244 of record NC_134526.1, read on the forward strand.
CATTATATCTGAGACAGTCTTCTACACGCCTCCCCTTCTCCCCATCTCACCATGTCATTTCCCAAGACTGTTTACCACAAACACAAGAAAGACGCTGCCTGAGCTCATTATGGACGGCCAAGTTGCTATATACTGCCAAGTCCTGCCCCACAGTGCGGGCTTAGCTCTGTCGTCTTGACAACCCAGCATCCAAGAACATAGAGTTGGGGGCAGATGGGGGGGGGGGGGGGGTGTATGATGGTGCTGGTGGTGGTGTTAGTGTGTTGCGGCGGGGGCTACATGATGTCATCTTGTGGTGTGGAGGGGGCCAATCAAACCCTGAGAAAATTATGTCACCTTTTGTTGAGCCGGTCCTTTCAAGGCTATACAAGTGCAGTGAATTGAGCGCCGCAGAGAGGTCATTTTTTTCCCTCCAGAACTGTGTATATGTGTAAGTGTGTGAGAAAAAACGAGGGGAGAAAAAAGCGGGGGAGGCAGACAAACAGAAAAGTGCATTGTGGACATGCTAATGTTGTTGACCATGAGCAGGGCCATAAAGATGTCATGAAGCTCAACTTCCAAACTATCAGCAAAGGGGGTCTTTACTCCCTGATTCTTTTTTCATATTGCATTGACCTTGTCCCCCTCACATCTGATTCGCAATATAATCCCTATCATGCTTTGAAAAACTTGTCAGAACTAGAATAAAAGCCCAATCAAACTTCAGTGGAACCCATCACAGTTCCCTTTGTTTTATTGCTGAGAGAAAGAAAACAATACGCAACCCCTCAAGGAATAATTGCATGCGTCGAAACTCCACTGTTACACACTTCTGCCCCACGTCCCAACCCCCACTGGGGCCCTAGCTCCCACCCATTCTGAGCTGAAATTGACAGTGAACGGTATTTGAATGGTAAGTCACTGCTGAATTGCCAAACTCATCCAGACAAATTGAAAACAATGTATGTAATTGTAATGTACACTGTCATGGCTTTCTACAGAAAGAAAGCACCCTGTGGGGATTTTATCCCCAGAATTGTTAAAAAATCCCTACAATCTGACTCACGTTGACCTAGACAGTGACATTAAGAACTTATGTGTCAACATTATACGCAGAGTTTGCAGAAATGAACTCAGCAGGGGAACATCATTTTCCATCTTGTCATAATTTATTAAAAGACAAAAAAGTCTTTGTGATGAAACTAAATTATGTTGTGAATCACAAATGTTTATCTACAAGTAAATGTCACATTGTTCCATTTTCATTTTATACTTTTTTATAATCGAAACAGGAATTAGTAAAGAAACTGATACAACTCCAGCTAGTTCCCTGAGACTATATTCAGACAGAGATATAAATAACGCTGATGCAGAAATGCATTACAGCAAAATAAAGCTGATGGCTGCATATTCAAACCTGTCTTGTGAAATGCAAAGATAGTACATTTCTTCCATAAGTCGTTCAGCATGATTACATGTAATGTTACGTTGAGCTCCAGTCACAACTTGACTAGGCTAAGTAAGTCTGACACCGCAATGCAGTGAATTGTGTGAGAAACTGTGAGTTATTGTGACGCTTATAACTTTGTCTGTGGCAGATCATCGTAAATGTAAGTGTAGCTGAATTCACTGCATGGACATAGTCTTTAGGTTACTTGAAAGATGATTTTGTCAGATGATGCTATGGTTATAAAGTCAGCGGAGCGACAGTCTGGAAATGCTTTGAGCGTCCACAAGTTGAAACATAGATTTATTGTACTTATTGTACTTAATTGTCTCAATTTCTATCTGAATTAGCTGTCTGACAAAGGAAAATATTAGAGAGAGCAGCTTTATTTTACTCTTTTCACAAAAAGATGGAACTTTGCAGCATGTGCAGAGCACCTGGGGCCATGTAGGTCAAGGTGAGTGCATAGATGCAGGAGTGATGCAGGAACTCTACTATTTGGTTGCATTAGTCTAATCTGGAGAAGTTCGATTTCGTTCCATTTCCAGCAAACTATGACGTTTAGATGAATTTAAAAGTCCGGTTTCAGTTGGACTAACAACACAATAATTTGTGTGAAGTAAACATCTTTACTTAGTGGCATTAAGTAGATTCATTCTATCATTTATTTGACATTTCTCCTCGAGTACACATACTTTTTTCCCAATCAGGTTTCAAGGATCCCTCTCCAGCTAGCTACTCTAAAACTGGTTTCTTCCTGCTCCAAGATAGGGAGGCCGAATACCAAACTCAAGGCTTCCAAACAACAGCTCAAAAACCACCAGGAGTCTTCATTATGACTTTGTCTCCATTTCATAAATTATGATTGTGACAAACTAGCCCAACTGAAACATGTATGACTTGAACCGGAACAGCAGGAACAGATCTGTACCCAGATAACAAATATGACATCATCTCAATGGTTATTATTCACGTCAACTTGCAGCTGGAATGAGAAGACAAACAGACAGCAGCTTAGATAAATGTTTTTATTTCTTTAAGCAGATTTTGACAGACACAACATCATGAAGATAAAAATCATGATCAGAATGCTCAGCCTGACACAATCATCAGCCCACATAAACAGGTTGCCAATGTGTCAGAGAGAAATGTAGCTTCAATGGGAGGGATTTGGTTTGCTTTCAACACCTTGATGACAATGGCTCCTTTGTAACTGGAACTGAAAGATGGAAGCACATTTTCATTGACGAAATGATCATCCTGCAGGATCAGGATCAGAAGCATTTTCATTTTACAAAGTGGAAAACTTTATTTTGTTCTTTATTAGATAAAGCTCAAGTTAGTGCACAGGTGAAGCACTGCCTTCAGTCTGTAAAAATAGACCTGGAGAATGAATATACCATCTGATGATGTTCCATTAATAGTTCCAGCACTTGGGGATATTGTCTCCAGAGTCAATGTTACAGCCACAGTGGATGAGCTACAGCATGAATGACCACTGGAAATCAAGAGCAGATGTATTTACAGGAAAATATATCCCGGGTTCAACTCAGAAAAAGTAAAACAATATGTAGATAGTCGAGGTAACTTTGGCAAATGTGCATTCATCACATAGATTTTCCTATGAGCGCTTCTCCAGACACTGAACGATCTGTTCCACAATGTTTGAGCAGGAGAAAACACTCCTCTGTCCTGCTGAGTTTAGGTCACAGCTTTTCCAGCTTCAAGCTCCTGGCTGAATCCTGAGAGCTACACTGTCAGTGATGGAGCTCATTCTGTCAGCAGTCATGCCAGGAGCAAACATCTGCTGCAGGAGGTGCTGGTCCGTAGTCCAAACTAGGATTTAGTGTGATCCTAGAAACATAATACAGAAACTAATGAGTGATGGGAGCCAAAAAGCACTTGCTTGAACATCGACACATTGCTCATGCCCATTTAAAGAACATTAGATGTATATAATCTTTTCTAGCATACTTTTTCTTTGGGTGTATGGTAGGATAAATATCCAAAGCACTTAGTAAAAATAATACATTTATAAAACAGCAAAGTTAATCAACACAAATGCCTACTCAAGTGATTTTCTAAGCAGAACAGATTTGGCTGCATTCACCAAGTTTCCAAATAAAAAGGCTCATGGCCTTCAAAATGGCACGGAGAAGTTGCAGATCAGCTAGCTTGATAGGGCCTCATCCAAAACTGAAATGATCACATTACGAGAGCTGGTCAAATACAGATTTGCTTTGTTTCTTTTGCTGACAGCTTTGTGGTTTCAAATTTCCAAGCCAAAATGTTTAAAAAAAAAATAAAATTAAATCCTGATTTGAAAAGAATTTGCATTTCAAAGATTTTAGATAAAAACATGTACAACACTGTGTGAAACAAAATCATCTGAAAAAGAAGACAAACCAGGTGTTAATTTGTCTACAACTTCTCTTTTTAATCATCAGCCTATCTCCCGATGAGATAATGCAGGTAGGTGGCCTTTTGACTACCCAGACTTCTACCTGTGCTTGCTCATGCAGCCTCCCACAAAATGACATTATGCTGTCCACCCCCGCACACCAACCACTCAACCCTGCAGTCGTCATGGCAGCATAGTGGTGAGACCGGCTTGTCCCGCCTGTTCTATGCCCGGGGAAGGAACAACGTGTCAGAGGATAAGTAGTCATCCATCACTATATCTCATCTTCTTTCGGCTTGTCTGCACCTCTGAGTTGGCTTACCTGTGAGGAGTCACGTCCCACCAGCGCACAGGATGTGACCTCACTCTCACGGTCTCTGTTCGTGTCCCTTCAACTGCACCTCACATCATCTCTTAACAGCCTGCTTCCACTGGCATAAACTACAACCACTCTATGCTTTTTGACAACATTATTTGCCATTATCTACCCTTTTCTTTTAACTTCTTTTTCTAGATCTATTCTCTTGGCCTCCACTCTGCATTTTCCCTTCCCACGTTTCTTTCCTGTGCCTCACTTTGGAGCACAGCCAGCAGAGCAGCGTCAGCGCACAGAACCAGGTCCCAACCTGCCTCGCAGTCTCAGCCTGCCCGTGTATGTCTTTCTGTGCCTTGAGCTGCAACTAAGGCCGGCCCCTATCGCCTTCCCCCATCAGCACATCTACTGTACCTGTCTGCTGGCACCCTGCCATCTATGCACAGTTCCCCTTCAATGAGAGAACCAGTTTGATGGGAAGAAAAAGAGATAATGTGAGCCTAAAATCTAAAGAAAATGACTACTCATCTAGGGGTCAATCGTGTTTGACCTCCATTGAGAGCAACCAAGGCCACCCTGAGAGGCACACTTATACAGTACCTCTCATTCAGGCTTCTGGCTCTCCTGCAAAACCCCATCAACAGGTTTCTTTGAAGGCCACCGACTCCGTGGTGGGCCATCAAAGCATATCTTCATTCAGTTCCACTGAAAGGATCTGAGGTTCCTGACAGAAGTTGTGTTTGAAGTGATATCTCTATGCCATTGCATTCTTTACCGGGCTGTCATGACTTTGGTTACAAAATCAGGAAAAAAATTGAATATGGGCGCAGATCCAGTGCCAACACCCTGATCAAATCTCTGATATAGATGTGCTACCACCTCTGATCAGTAAACTCAAAATACTCTGGTTGTTTACAACAGTTCTCATCATTCATAATAAGACTGCAGTGTGTGTGTGAGAGATCACATTATCCACTCAGTGATGATCAAACAGAAAACACAGTCATCCCTACCTGTTAAATCTGTGGAGATAATGTTTCCATTAGTCTGCCTCTTCTTGGTGCCCAGCTGAGATCATCTGAAAAAGATAAAAGATGTGGAAATAGGATGACTCAGAAAGAGGCACATTCATGGGTGAACATAAAAGAAGAAAAAAAGAGGAGTCAAATTTAATCTAGGCCATCGCTGTTGAAACTTGAATTAATGCACAGTCTCTAACATACAATGAAAAATAACAGGACAAAAAATGATCTGAAAAATAAAATGAAAACATCTCCCTTTAAAGACAAACAGTTGGAGATTATGCATCATTCCATGAATCTATTCTCCAAACTGCTTCGTCCACCCCAGGGTTGTACTATAATTGAACCAAGGGAAACAGAGATGCTTAACCCTTAATGCTTTCAGGGACTTCCTCTAGAATCTAGATCCTCACATCTTCAGTGGTTTCCAGGCCAGTTTGGAGATTCAATCCCGCCGGCAAGTTTTGGGTCAGCCTCTGGGCCTCAGCCAGCTGGTCATATATTGTAGACTGTTTTCTCTATGCTTCCTCAGCTTTGAGTATCAATTAACAGCATTCAGTTGAACACTTAACAGTAAAGAATTGTGGTAAAAGTCCACAGCATGGTGCCATACCAAAAACAAAAAGCACAAAAATTGCACAGTGATAACATGCTACATTTATTTTTTTACTTTTTTCAAACACATGTGAACTGTTTAAATAATCAGGAATTAACATACACAGTTGGCACCAATACATCTCAAATATGCATGAAATTATGTGCTAGTCAGATTATGACATGAAAATAGTGCAAATGTCTCCTCAATTTACAACTGGGTCATTAAAAGAGTTTCCTAGTTTAATAAACTGGTTCGTGTATACCATGTTTTAATAGAGATTATAATTTTATTACAGAAGTCATAGAGGGCAGGTAGAAAAGCACATTTCTCTTTCTCTATGTTTAATCTTTTCTCGCAGCAGGTCAGACTAGGGGTGTATGATCTAGGCTATTTTTTTTTCAGAATTGTAGCTCAGCAATCTGTTGTGCAGTAGACACAGTGCAGGACGTGCCATGTCAAGAAGGGATAATTACCTCAAACACGTCATGCTACAAAATCTCTTGCTGTGGCACAAAAACAGAAGACTCATACAGTTCTCATTTTCAACGGCTAATCTATGTAAGATGTCTGATGCTAAATAATTTACTCCTTTTCTAATTTTTTTCCTTTTCTGACTTTATAAACAAAACAAAGTTGTTGTGGATCATTTCTAGAAGTGAAATAAATAAGAACCAGCAGACTCAGCAGTAGAGGTGATTAATTCATTTGCTTGAGGCTCTCGACAGATAGAAAACAGTTTATTACTCTGAGACTGAAAAAAAAGCTGATTATCTGGGCAGTAGTCCTCACAGCAGCCTTTATGTCAGGCCACCTGTGCCTCATTCCCAAAGCCCAGAACGATTCGACTGTTCAGCCCATCGCTCTATTCACAGGTCAGCCTACTCAGAAAACTACTGAGAAATCGCTGGCAAGGATTTGCGTCTCTGCCACTTCTTCCCTTTCTTGCTTGACAGAATGCAGAGACAGAGCTACGGTTTTGACATACACCTCCGCATGATAATGGCATTCTGAGCACTGCTTTCCTCAACACTGTGTAGGAAGAAAAAAAAAGGAGCCAGGACGATAATCCGTCAATAGCACAGAAGCTTCTTTGCCAGTATTTGGTGCATTAAAACTAAATGTATAGATGTAGAATTCAAGTAAAGAGTTATTTTACTAATTTTAGTAATAATTTCAGTCAGCGCAGGTGAATTTCCCTCATATAAAAACTCATATATAACCCCAATGACTCTAAAATGATGAAGTCTTTACAAAAAATAAAGTGATATATAATATAATATCATTGAAAAAAGAAAATACCGCTGTCAGATTTTCCAGTAAGTTTAGAATTGTTGCTATTTTAAAGGTGATACTGAAGTTTTCCAAGGTTTGCTAACACATTCCATTCACACTTGAGAAAAACTAAATGGGTTTGAGTTAAAGAGGCCTGTTTCAGCCTTACATTAAGGCCATTATGGACAGGCTGCTATCGTACTTTTTCAACATAATTAAATGGAGCTCATCTTCCAATTTGAAGATCATAAGTCACATGTCTGCTGTCTGTCCCCAGTCTCAGCACAGAGACAGGGGGAAAAAAAACTTCCTGGCCTTCTGCCCCCGTCACTTGGAATAGTTTGAAGAAGGAAATTCAATTAAAGAACGTTGTGTCCCAGGCGGGATTCAAGGCCACTCTAAACTCAATGATTCAAGAATCATTTGCAAACTGTCACTGTTTTGAGCTCATTTTAACCTGATAGTTTTGACTGTAGATTGTTTTTCATTTTAATAATCATACATGTCATCTAGCAAGAAAGCAATACATCCATAAAAAGGATACTCTTTCACTTGGTTTTCTATCAAGAATGATGATAGTTGCTTCAGCAGATATGTCAGTAAGTCCTCTGGAGAGCAACATGCACTTTGATTTGTCTGAGTTTATCTATAATTTAAGTTCTGCTCTCAACTACTTTATCAAATCACAGCATGTTTACATGACGCTAGACAAAAAAGATTTTAAATTATTGTGTTAGTATAACCATAAACAGACTTTTAAAGTCCATGTATACAACTCAGTCTCACCAAAATGATAAAAATGGAGCTTCTCAAAGTCAGACCAACACACCCAGATAATGCATTTGTGAATAAAATCACTGCTATACACTCAGCTAGGGCGTTCTTGACATGTGCCGCCATTCTGTCGTTTTGCATCTTCTTTTGAAAACAGTATTTCAGTTTCAATTTATAACAGGTTCTTTTGTCAGTCGGTTAAATGTGTCTGAAACGATGACCAAGACTCAGGCTACCTTGTACTCTACCTTACTTATAGCATTTTCAGACTGTTTCTCTACTCTAATAACATTCTGAATTTATAACCAGAGCATCATCTGATAGAATCACCATTCAGGTTACAAAAAGACAACTTAGCAGTGAATTCGGCTATACTTACATGTTTGATGATCTCAGACCAAAAAAAAAGGTAGAATATAAAGAAAGTTTTATCACACAGTACACAGTGTCATGGCGGTGGACATACTTCAGTTAATAACTTGACCCCCCCCCCCCCCCCCCCATCAATGTATACTGGGACAACGACGGTGGTCCAATTAAATGTCAAAGTCAAGCTGTAACCATAGCTCAACTGCATGTAAATGTGCTGACTCTTAGAGTAGAAGTAGACTGATTATGTCCTTTTTACTCAAGCCAAAACACTTTTTTGAGCCTCCTGAGGGGCAGTAATGAACCAATCACCTCAGTATTCTGTCACATATAGATTGGAAAAACCTCAGTCCATCCCTCCATGCTCTTTTTCAGATTTGATGAAGAAGTTTGTTTTAGCAGTGGTAGGTTCTGGTTTTGGATTTGTATATCCCTTTTGATGTTCCATTCAATAACAATTGAATTGGAATGTACAACTTTCAACTGGAAAAAAACAAGAAAACTCCCACTGGAAGTCAGAATTCCTACTAGATGAGGTTCATCAACCCTTAACTTCTACATTTTAAGTCATGTAAATGGTAGCTTACAAAGCAAACACAGAATTTTTCGTCTCCATGAATTTAAAACGTAAAACAAAGCACTGGTAGAACATTATTGGCTCATCTTTTTTCTCAATTAACTGAACTACAGAACTACTGATGAGAATTTACTGTTAAAAAAAGGAAGGGAGAAAGAGTTCTGATATCCAACAACAGAAGTGCAGCAAATGCAGAATAATGTTAATTTGTCAGTGAAAGTAAAGATGGGAAGGCTGGATAATTCTTCTTTGGACTGCAATGTAATAGTACCCTACAATTTTTAAAGGTTCACTGAATTGTTCCAATGTCACTGACATTTTCAAACATAGGCAGCCCCAAACAATGTGCCCCAAAGTTGTGTTTTTTTTCAGGGTTCTTGAGTTGGTAGTCACTTCAAACACCCAAATATATACTCTCATAAAGTGAATCTTCGGAGAACATAAAAAAAAAAGAAAAGTCAAACTTAAACTTGCAAGTTTGCTCAACCAACTCTGTTTTATGTAAATCTACAGTTTTATGGGAGTTCTGCAAAAACTTGGCAGATTAAGAGAATGTAGGCACTCAAAGTGGCTTTTCCAGTAAACCATTTAAAATTTATTTGGTGTGCTGGTTTATTTTATAAGGGCAACAGGTTCAGGTAGATACTGGATCAAGAAAAACCTGTCAGTGGGATGCAAATATGTTTCAGACTGAAGCTGCACTCTATGGTCAAATGACAGCTCAGGTCCCTCTTCATCCACTCACAGACAAAGGTGCTCCCTGCCTCCGAGTTTCTCTCACCCAGACCTGTTACCTTGGCAACAAATGCACTGTTTCCGAGTGACACAAAGCCTGAACTAAAAAACCTCCTTTCAGGTTGAAAGCTCCAAGAGTTGAGGGGAAAACAGCAATAACAGGACGGTGGGGAGAGAAACTGAATACTGGGAAATTGCTTCACAGAGTTTCTGGAAGACTTGGTAAAATGATTCTTTCTTTCCTCTCCCTTTTAAAATACCTTTCCCTGGCACCAGGCACCATAGGTAGTTACGTGCTGGTCTCACTTCTTTTATATCCTTTCTTATATTTCCGCTTCTCTTTTCTTTTTTTCAAGCTATCATACTGTGCTAAGTGAGTTATCATGTACACCAGAAGGCTGGAGTTGCATGTGGCTAAGCTAAGCCTCCAGATGAGGTAATGTTTAGAGAGTTGGTGAGCCAGGAGAAGGGTTGGTCAGGTCTTGATTAGCTCAAGGGTAGGGGCTCTCTCTAATATTGGACACCCCTTTGTGTGGCGAGATTACTACCTTATGAAAAACTGCCCCTGCTGACACGCCTGATGGGATCAGAGCTTCCTGCTCGCTGTATCATCCTGCTTATGAGCTCTCCACACACGGACGGGACAGAAAACACACAAACACTGAACACACACACTTTTGAGTCTTTCAGAATCGACAAGCACGGACACAAGGAAATCATGTCTCTCACCGAAGAGCAGCTTATATTTAAACAAGCTTGTAGAGGGACCCGTAAACAGTCGTGAATGCGGCTGCAAACATCATCACTTATAGTTCCTAGTTTATTTCCAGTCGCTTACGTCACAACCACAACTGATGACCCTAAGATGGGAAACAACCTGTATTTATTAACAAGGCCAGATGAAAAAAAAAAAAAAAAAAAAAAAAACGCACTCCGGCACACAAACTGTGGTCGTTTCCTCCGGTCAATCTCCAATGAAAATCACATGAGAGACCGCTTTCTACATCAGAGAGAAAGAAAGAAAAAAATCCCCCACAAAAACATCAACAAACAAAGCAAAAAAAAAAACAAGAGGATTAAGAGTAAAAGCGTTGAGGAAATTTGATCCTAGAGGTTTTCTTAAGGCTTTTGAGGCTCTAGGATGATTTCAATTATTTGATATAAATTCTGATGGTCCATTAGTTCAAAATAAAGCTCTGCTTCTAAGAGATGTGTAAACAGAAAGTTACAAACAAATACTGCATCAGAGACTGAAGCTGAGCTTTATTCCATATGTGTAATTGACTGTTAATTAGCAGTGGCCTTACTTCACAAAGTCTTTCCCAAACAAATCTTAGCTAAAACCAAGGACAACGAAATAAATGCAGCAGTCTGGTTTGCTCAACCGCACCAAAAACTTCAACACCTCTCTATTTAGCCTACACCAACAAACACTCATATTTCTACAGTGAGCTCTGTGAAAACAAATAAATGGTGTATACACACAAGCGACAAGCACACATGCATAGAAATACACGTACACACAAACCAGTCGGGGACACTGGCACAACCTTGCGCCAGCGGTCCTTTAAACCAGTCATGTGAAACGACCCATTCCCTTCTGCAAATCAGATTACATCTCTGAGCTGAGCTGAGGCCTGCAAGTACACACCCACATTTAAAGCTCTGGGCTCATGTCCCCACAACACTCATACACACACCACTCAGGCTAATCAGATTTTGTCCCAGAAGCTCTCCTGTCTGCGTGAATGTACACAAACTGCCAGTATCAGCTAAGATGGGCAGTACTAGCTGAAAAAAAAAAATAATAATCAAAAGATTTGACAAATGTAAAGCATTAACCAACAATGCACTGTCAACTAAAATTTATGTAGCAAAAGCCAGAAATTCCCTTGAAAAGCAAATTGTTTCTTTCTCAAGGAAAATCGTGGAGGGCTGTGATAAGCTTCCTCTCAGCAGCGTTGTTTCAACTGCTGTTTGGCAGTTCTGCTGTGGAATGAGCACATGTGGAAACATGTTTATGGTGCATTTGGTCGGAATGCAAATGATACATGATTCACAAATTATTCAAATCCTATTCAGGTTACCAAGCACTGATATATTAAAAAACAGGAAAATGCCTTGAAATCTGTGTCAAATTTGCCTCAGATGGGGATTTCATGTTAAGCTTAATCATTCCATTGAATGATTTATTTAGTGGATACATATGTACATGGAGAGCTGAATGAGCAAAGAGCAGCAGAACAATTAAACATTCTAAGTGTGCAAATACTTGAATATTGTTAGCGTCTGTGGTGCCTATGTGGTGCTGAACTTTTTTGAGTTTCTGTGAATGAATAGCAAAGTTTTTTTGCTTTGAGACTTTCAAGTCACAGTGTGAAACGAGCTGTTTTGCTTCCTGTTGGTGGACTAATTTGCTTAATCAAACCCAGAAAGCACAATCCATCCCTACAGGATGTACATTAAGTCATCGCTCTGGTTATCAGAATATTCTACATCAGACTGCCGCTCTGGCCTAACCAACAACCAAATCTCATTATCCTTATAAATTTCAAAGGAACGTGAAGTACTTCAGCCATAGGCTGTGGAAACACCATCACTGCTGTGACTGTATCCATTATAATGACTGAAATCCTTCCTAGGTGTGCTGTGTAGCTCAATGTCTGTGCCGCCTTTGCCCTTAGTGCTGCAGAGGTCAATGGGTGGGAAGTTGTGGGTGGCTGGAAGCTAAGATGACTGTGTCCTCAATGGGGTGTCAGGACTCTGTCAGTCAGTCCAACTCAAGTTCAGCTCAAGCGGGGTCATTCTGTCTTCACAGTGATATCTGAGAAGACCAGCAATGGAGACCAGCAGCATGGAGAATGGAGGAGCAGAGGTACCGCGCCCTGGGTTAGATTGCACTGGATGCTCAGATAAGACGACAGGAAAGGGCAGAACGGGCAGGGCAACACGGGAAGCTTAGGCTTTTGTTACCCTCGGAAGAGCTCACTCAACCCTCAGATCACCTGCCACACCTGTGGAGGCCAGAATCTGATTCAGTTGCACAGCACTGGGAGCACTGGGAGTTTGGAACTAGTCACCTCAAATTGTACTCCACATAAACCATACAGCATTGCATACAATGAGTTACTGTACAGCTATTTCAACATGTTTTGGGCAAAAATGTAAAAAAAAAAAAAAAAAACATATTTCCTCCGACATTTTTCTTTTTTCTCTCCAGAATTGACTTTGAATGCTCTAAAAAGTTAAACTTTTCCTGTGGTATGCAGACAGAGATGGCACTGTGTGCCAGGAAATTGAAAAAAAAAAAAAAAAAAAAATAAAAAATGAACAAGCAATTTAGCAGATTTAATTTAATAGAAAGAAATTCAGTTTTTTTAGCAGACCTTCTATTGTACAGGATGTGCATGCATTCCATATGAAGCAGCTTACTGAATTGTTCTGAATGGTTCAGAATTAAGGTATCAAATGCCCGCCCTGACAAACACTTAAACAAGTGCAACAACATGTCTAAAACATCACGTTAATTTCATTGAAATACAAGACAAAAAATGGTATAAACTAAAACTTTTGGTCTTGGTTTTGCACACTTTAATGACAGATACACTTATCCTTTTCACTTTACCTTGCTTTCCTTTCTTCATCAATCAACTCTGTTGGGGGCAGTCTCTTTTTGTTCATGTCAACCCCAACCCTGGCCACTGCAATGAGCTCTGCTTTTAAATGGATCCCGGTTTTATTTAAGGAAATATGGTACAATTATGTGGCAGTGCTGCCAATGATATTTTCGATCAGGGGTCCCCAAACAGCAGGCCACAGACCGGTACCAGGCTGCAAAGCATTTGTTACTGGGCAATTAGAGGTTAGACCAAAAAAATTAAAAAGACTGAAATATCTTGAATTCTAAGCACATAATGACAAATATAATAACAGTCTTTTTCCTGTAATGACACCGAACGTAGCATAGTCTGCACATGACCCAACAAAGTGTTTCTAAAATGTCCCTGGTGAATCTACAGAATGCCCATCAGTATGCAAATAAAGTCCAAAGTTAATAATCCGAAATGAGACCACTGACAATAGTGCTTACACCTCCAAGATGATAACTGTGGAGCAAAGTTTTCTGGAGTGAATCCATTTCACAACTTACTGAGTAATGCTTGCTGTCTCCCGATATACCTCAACTGGACTGTCAGAGGGAAACAAGCTCAGGGCTCCAACTGATTCAGTTATGTTGAGTTCCAATGTTTGCATGAGTTCATGCAAGGAAAATGTGATGTGCCATGTGAATATTATCTAACATTACTTATGTGTTATAATGATGATGTATAGATGTACAGAGTGCTGTAAAACAGAAACTTTAGTGCCAGTGTTAATAACCAAGATGGGAGACATATAATGTAGAAGATGATATCAATATAATCACACATCTTGAAATACATGCTTTATGCCGAATTCTGTTGTTTATAAAAATCTAGTTTATCTCCTACCCAAACAGCAAAAAGGTGCATTTACCAGAGTCATATGCTGACCCACTTTTGGACTGAGATCTCAAGAAAATAATAAAATGATGTGAAGCAACTATTTAACGACAGAAAAACAGACAACCCAATCGTTCTCATTTAGTTACTGTGAAAAAAAATAAGTTTTACAAGACTGAGTTTCGTAGAAAAAGAAAAAAAATTGTGATGATGTCTCAAATACGCCACCCAATGATCCTCTATCACCTTTTTAACTCAGCGGCCAGTGGAAGTAGAGGCCAGGAGTGGTTACAGGAGCTGTGAAATGTTAGTTTTAGAGCAAAGGTAAACAGCCTCTCCTATGGTGGGCCTGTACCCTACACAGAGTAAGCACATGTTTCCCATTGTGGTTAAAAGGGATGCAGATTAAAGTGTAGCAAAGCCGGAGCCTAAACTATACACCCCATGTTGGGATCACAGTATTCTCAGGTCTTTTGCGGCCCAGTTGGTAGCAGGCTGGTGTGTAGGAAGAAGGCATGGTCAGATGTATTAAAAGAGCCAGCCAGAATCCTCTAGAGCCCAAATTTAAAGACTTTCTTTGGACCTGAGGAGGCAGACAACGTTGACAGAGCTGCCTGAAGGAAGCTGACGGACAGTCACATTAAACTAAAACTATATTAAGGGTTATGAAAAGGTGTTGAAACTGAGCAGATTTTGCTTTCATAGGCCCAATAGTGTCCCAATCACCTTCAAAGCTCATTTTAAGCAATGAAAAATGAAGTTATGGGAAAAACAAAGAAAAGATTAGACTAAAAAAAAATGACTTATGGCCATTAGCGAATGCTGTCGAATACTTGGTTTTCACCCCAGGGCCTCAGGGTCAAACAGGCCACATTCAGGTACCACAGGGGACAGTTAAAGCAGGAGACTGTGACTGTGCAGCCAATTAAAGGACACTCTAAAAAGGCAAGCAGTGCAAGGGACATTGAGGAAGATATGCATAGTGAAGCATATCTGCACTTACCAAAAACTGCCAATTAACCAACACCACATGTAGTTCAGCTGTGACTGCTGTGGTTGAAGAGCCTACATGTGCAGCAAGTAAAAAGACTTTCTGTACAGGGCAAAGAAGGATGTAGAGGGAGGGTTGAACATTCATTCCGCCAGTCACACCCAACATTAGTATCTCTGCCGAGTGGTTTGAGGGATGTAGAGTATTTGTGGGTTTGCTGAACTTTAAATGAGCAGTCAGAAAATTATTAAGAAAATGTTTTTTGGTTTTTTTATTTGAATGTCTAAGATTTATACACAGAATGTCAAGTTTTGACCTCAGAGAAATCAAACTTTTTTTACACGTCCAAATACGCTACAATGTATTTTAGTCTCAATGTGAAAATGAACAGACTTGATTCAAATGCATCGCCGATAACATGAGGCCGACTTGGCTTTGCAATATACAAAGTCTAGTACGCTTAGTTCTACCCAGTGAGTTGGGACTCTCACCAAGACAAGTTTAACATGAGTATTCCAGAAAATTAAGATCCATCATTCTTAACCTTTTGGCCTCACATAAACTTGCATAATTACATGTTATGTGTCTGTCAGTCTTGCAGCTCTGGTTTATCTACTTCTGTGTATGTTTGTGGGAGGAATTGGGCACCAGGAATTGTGTGCAGGGTGTTTGTGCAGATTTGCAGGACCTTCTCACCCACAAAAACACTGTGTGGGTGAAAGAGTATGGCATGTTAATGAGCATGTGCGTGGTCGTGTTTTGAAACTGGAAACAGATTTATGCAGTGATCGGGATTGGCCCTAAAAAGGTCACACTGAGTAAGTTCACCCTGCTCAGTAAACCCTCAGTAAGCCCTTCTCATTCTCCGATCCAGGTGACTCTCAGCCATGGTTTCATGACACATAGAACGGGCACACAAGTACCACTTTCTCTTCTCTCATTATATCAGTAGTTTCCGATTCCAGTGACGCCACACTGACATTCAGTTTCTTTGATTAATTGTTTCCTACAGGGCTCTCAGAGTGTTTCCATTTGAAAAAAATAAATGACCAAAAAGCTCCTCTGGACCCTTGATTTGCTAGATCTAAACACTCTTTCAGCCTCAAGCACAACCACAACACAAGATGCCTTGGCATGGCTTAAAAAATATTAGTCACCAAACATAGTTTTCCCACTGACCCCGATCACAGCATTAAATGGGACGGAGTGAGTGGGTATATCTGTCAACCTATCCTGATTACAAACATCCTTCAGCGACACGTGTAAAATAACACACGAACTGACGCATCAAAGCCAAAGAGCATACCACTGCATACATATGTGCATGTCCGCATGTAAATGTCAGGGACTGCAAGAGTGGAAAATGGTAGGATGAGGAACACATCTAATTCGGCTAATCCTGCCAAGGATTAGGAGCAGGCAAATATCGTCAATAATAAACAAATGACTAACATTCCCGGCCTGTGTGGTTACCAGCCCCAGGGCTCCAGCTAGAACCCAGCAGGGTCTGGATCCAATCCCTGCTGTTTATCAGAATGGCCACTTGTGAAACCTCCATGATAAACACTTGGGGGACAAACCCAAAATGGCTAACAGAGCAGTCTAACCAAATCACTCCTTCTAATTTGATTTAGAGATCAGACCACTAAGACCACAGCCTGATATTCTGGCCACACTGTTACCACTCCATTATTCACTCTGACGTGGCTTTCTTGTTAACCTTATTCTGTAAGGTGATGATTCGCCTTAATGGTCTCAAGTGACTGACTCATATTAGAATTTTTGAGAGATATTCAGAAAAAGATGGACAGAAAAACGGACAGGGGAGCGTACCTGCTTTTTAAAAAATTATTGTAGTTTTACATAAGCTGCATCATTTGTTATTGCTATCTTTTAAATGAGTCAGCTTCTGAATGACAGCAGAGCAGCTCACCTGTTCAGAATTACTGACAAAATATTGATTGTTTGTCTGGTTGTCACCATGGAGATATTGCAAAGGAATGCTGGACAGATAACAGAATGGGCCATAAATTCCCTCAAGGAGTGACAGGATTGCTTAATTAGCACAACTTAATTAAACGTTAGATCAAAGGTGAGCAGTGAAGACAGGTTGTAATATTTTGCAATAAAAAAAAATTGTGGAAGAGAACAATCCTCCACTGGGAATGCATACAGAGAATGTTTCCCCATCTTCTCTCCTTTGTACTATGTGACATCAGTTGAAAGGCTTCACTAGTTCTCAACATGGGTGGATATTTAGTGGCCTTAATCTGACTCTGTATGTGTGTTTGTGGGTGCGCTAGGAAAGAAAGTCGGTCTTTCGCTCTAATCCACCTATTTTGTTTCGGTCTACTGTTCAGATTCTAGATGAAAAAGTGTATGGTAACGTTTTGCTTTCTCACTTTGTCTCGACCGACAGTGCAATACCTGCTGGGCCCGGGGACTTTCTAGGCCTGAGGGACTCTGCTCCTTTAACTCTGACCCTAGAAGCAAGTCCTTGGCCAGCACAAAAGCCATCTGGGGTGCGGCTGGGAGCTTAAGCAACAAAATAACTCTTTCAAGCAGCACTCTGCATGGTACTGACTGCAGGGCGTTGAGGTTGCCACTACCAAAACTCTGACTGGACCTCTTCCTTTTCCACCCATCTAATCCCAGCCTACATGACTGACTCCAACTGAAAACCTCACACGCCAGAGGTGGGAGCCAAAAGCACTGTCAGATTCAAAAAAGACCACCTGCTCTTCAAACTAAATTGCAATCACAGAATGCCATGGAGAATAGATAGAATGAAAAGACAGGCAACAAGAGAGAGAAAAAAAGAGAAAAATAAAAGGAAAGACAAGTCACTAGTCTCCCTCTGTGATCATGGCAGACAAAAGAACAAATTGTACGGCTGCGTCATAGCTCTGAGGGTCAAAATTGGCATAGGGTCCCACTCAGCACTGTTTGTATGTGAACATGTTGATATAGGTTCCATCAGTCCCCACATGAGAGTGAGAGAGGTGCACAGGCCCACCTTTCAGCCTTTCATCTTGCTTTCTTTTGTATTCCGCTACTCCGTGCCTCCTGTTTCTCTCCGCTATTGGCTAGAATTGACTGTTATTATTCCAAACAGTATTATCATTATTAATGCCACAGGTCTCAGGACTATGCACTCCCTTGGAGTCGGGTCTGGATAGAGTACCAAGCAATCTCCCTAGATAAAAGCTCAGCAGAGAGCTGTATGCAAGCCAGACAGCTTGGACAGGCCTTCATCCTCACTTCTCATTCTCAGAGAGAGGTAGATACCCTACAAAGACAAAGATGACTTTAATCTTAGCACTTTCAATCAGGTAGAAACATTTGAATTGAGAGCAGGTCCGTGAAAGGCTATCAAAGTCACACAGGGTTAGCCACCAGTCAGAAAAAACAAACTGTACTACTAGGAAACATATTTGCATAATAATATGTAGAAACTTTAGAAAACCTGGAAATTGGGAGTCATGAAACTATATCTTATGGTGCCCTCCATTTCTACTGTGCCTTATATTGTCAGTGGCTCGTATGAACTTGGAGCTGAGGCCATTTCCCAAAGTCAGCCATGCATGACGAGTTATTTTAAAGGTGGTGTGGAGAGCTGACGTGTGGCCAGGCCAGGGCAAGGCAGCGGCTGGGGTCTCGGCTTAGTGCCTCAAGCCCCTCGCTCCAGTGAGGCACACAGCATCAGTTCCCGGCCAGAGCCTGGACACTGATTTATGGGACAGGGGGATTACGATCAAACCAGCCATGAGGACCACCCAGAACATGGCACAGGACGACAGCCACACAAAACAGGCATGTAAACTCTAATACTTTTAAAAAAAATAGACACTAATGTACACATTATGACACAAATATCCAAACCAAATACCACAATATTACTATATACATATATAGATAGAGAGAGAGAGACAGATTAAAACTTCCCAAAAATAGATCAAATAAGCATGTAAACAGTGCATAATGTGTGTCATGGTTCTTAACCACTCAAGTGCAGCAGGAGGAATTAATGCACTGAAGCTTTTTCATTTGCACAAAATAAAAGGAGCCAACTTTGCTCATCGGAGTTCGTCTGCATCCACAAGATGTGCCTTGTTAGAGTGCGTCCTGCAAAAGTGCGTCATATCATTTCTTTTCTTCCAACTTCAATTTGCATGATGCATGATGCATAATTGAAGGTTGATGACTTTTGTCATTTTCTATCTCAGCTGACGAAGGTCCAAAACAGGAGCTTTGCATGTGGTAACAGATCGAAACTAAAGGGGTAAGGGACCGATTCTCTCAAATTGGTCACATTCAACTTGATTAAGTTACTTCAGATCAGATCAGATCAGATTTATTGGTCATGCATACATGCATACACATGAAATTTGTCCTCTGCTTTTAATCCATCCAGGTTGGCACCTGTTGACACACACATGCGCATGCACAGGGTCACACACTCAGAGACAGATACCAACCTGGAGCAGTGGGCAGCCATTTGCAGCACCAGGGGAGCATGGGGGTACGGTGCCTCCATGACAAGGAGGTGGACTGACACCCCTCCAGCTGTCAGTTCCACCAATTTTTGAGGGGCGAGAGTGGGAATCGAACCTGCCAACCTTCCGGTTATTGGACGACTGACTCTAACCACTGAGCCACGGCCCACGACTTGATGAATAATTACCTTTCTTGATATAGATCTGGACTCCTCATCCGTATTTATCCTCCCCAAGTCACTATTCAAGAACATGGGCAAATAAACTGAGCCAAAGAGGAATAGTCAAAGAAAAGCACACATTTCTCACTTGCCAGGGCATAACAACTCAACCTCAAGGCACCAGTTGGATGAGTTGAACAATAATAGTCAATGACAAATCGGACGTGGTGCATTCCTTGAGCAAACACTGATCTCATAAAGGGAGACAGGTAGGTAAACACTCACCTGCCCAAAGCTAATAAGAAATGTGGCCCACACATACACACATATCGACACACAGACTTGCATATATTGGGGCTTGTCAACAAGTGTAGACCGCATGAAACTACGATCTTTCATCTTTAAAACTGACCTTACATATAATATAACCTCCTTAAAACATATCTGATTATGTGTAGATTGGAAATGGCTGCACAATTGTGGGTCAGGAAATAACTGTTGACTAGATTATCTTTCCAACAGAACTCCTTAGACAGCACCACTATACATAGTGGGATGCACAGTCAACACTTACTAACCATGTGGCCTCCCTCAACTGCCTTTTGATTGGACACTCAGAAGTAGAGAAGATAGAAAGAAGAGCAAGCAATGGCGGCAAAAGAGTGGTGGTGAAGCTGGCTGCCAGTGATCACATGAGGAAAAAAAAATTCCTGTTCGATTTCCTTGGAGATGAATCAACAGCAGGTTGAAGGAAAGCAGAGAGGGCTGGGGGGCACTTGCTGACCTGCTGTAGTTAACAATTCATCAACGTATCCGGATCCCAAATGATTGGGCAAACATGGAGTGCTACGGAGGCAAAAGGGCCCCAAGGGGCTGAGAGAGGGGCATTACCCTGGGGTGACACACTGACAGGCACACACTGGTTGGTAGAGGGTGGACCAGCTGAAACTGCGAGTGAGGGTTAGGGGCTACCAGTGGGGAAGGGAGGGGGCATGATGGGTTGTGGGAGAGTGGCTAAGCAAACAGAGCACTGCAGGCTACAGTACAAAACAGTATTGATGGCTGTAGCCTTGGAAAGCGAAGTAATTAGATGATTTGTGTAAAGATGCCATTTTGAGGATAAGAACAATCTTTCAAGTACACCACAACAAACATAACCCAGTAAATTCTGTTCCAGTTCCTCGTGTTAAGTTAAATAGTTAACAGGATTTGGCTACCAGTTGTGCCAACAGTAAAAGTAGGAGTTGCATCAGTTTTATAAGCCTGAACCACAGTAACACAATATGTCTCTGGCATTTTTCCACTGTTACAGAACATTTTGCACATCTGGGTGAGCCACAAAGCTGCAGAGCTAAACACGACTGACTGAACACAAAAGCTTGTAGAAGAACATAACATCACTCTATAATATCTGCAATAGCCCTATGAGAACACATGGTTTAGCATGTTCCACACAGAAAAAGGTTTACAAGAGACAACTTTAATGATGAAACACCACAAGCACACTGAGATGATTAGCTGTGTCTTTAGAATCACATAAACTTACCAGAAGATCCCTGGGAGGCAATTAAAGACTGACATCTCATTCCAAGAATGTGGATTCCTTCACTGTGAAAAAAAAAGACAAATGTCATTTCACACACTGATTATACAGTAGTATTCCAAAGCTATACCAAAGAATGCTTCAGTCTTTATTCACCCTGGGATGTTACTTTAGGTGAAACAGTATTAGAACATGTAACAATCAGAATCCAAAATACTTTACTGATTCCGTGGGGAAAGTGGGTAACATGATGTATGAGTGAAAAATAGCTCATTGCAGAAAAGGACCAGTTTATAAGGCACTGACCGCTTTAGAGTGGAGCAGAGTGCCGTCCATGACAGATTGAAGACAGAAATAACAGATGAGCAACGGGTGGATCACATCATACAGATGAAAAACCGCAAGCCTTCAATACTCTACTTATACTGGGCCAGACTTTACGTAGTGTCATGTTTTGTCTCAGTCAGCAGAAGTTTTCATTTTAACTTTATGCACTGTCACAGCTTGGTTTGCTCTCTGGAATGGCAAACCAAATCCCATTATCCAATTGGCCGGCAAAACTTCGAAGGGTAGAAATGCCACCATTACAGCAGACCTTTCAGTGGGCAGCAGTGTACAGAGGGTGTGTGAGCAGAGAGGACCATTTACTGGTTCGCTTCTTCTACCCACGTCAGAGAAGAGTGCTTTCATAAACACTGCTTAAAGTATGTCCTTCCTTTAGCGGGAATTAGGATTCTCTCAAAAATGATCCACCCAACAAATCTTATACATGAAAAACAGAATGTTCACAGTGTTAGAAAAAGGAGAAAAAGAAAGGAACAAAAACAAGCATGATTATGATAAAAATAGCAGATGTTAAGCGTCACTTCTCGAAAGGTGTGTCATTCAGGGAGCTTGGGACAAATTTTTGGCAGCGGTCGATGTCTAAATTTAGCATATTCACTAAAATAAAAAAAAGTGAGTTCAGTCTCTGGCATCGAAAGTTTCTCCTCCCCATTTATGACCTCAGTGGTGAAGTCAGCGTCACTCATGACGAAACACTAACCATATAAAACAACAGAAAAAAGACCTCCTCAAATACGAACTTGTCAAAATTCAACATTTCCTGAAAATGATCCTATTATAAATCTCCGGGTCCAAAACAAGAGAAAAGAAGTTTTCTGTTCTCTAAATATAGAAGAGAATTGCGTTTTACATAATAAGCTTAAAAACTAGAGCCTTCTCATTAAATGAGTCTGTACGAGTACTTAACTCAGAAAGTGTACAGACAGTGAATTAAGTATGACACTAGCATTGGGGCTAATATATGAGTTTACAGTATCCATACATGCAGAGGATGAGCACGTGTGTGGCAGGCTGGGGAGGATGCCCCTGGGCAAGATGAAAGTAAGTGAAGCAGAAGTCCCATCTAAGCTCAAAAGCATGCAAGAATCTGGCCTGTTACTAAAACACAAGCACAAACACGGGCGATGTTAGGGATTACACACTGCATAACTGCCGCAGGAAATCGCAGGCAGCACAGGTGTAGCCATCGCCGCCGACAGATTCGTCCCCGTCTCACTTCTACCAGCGGGTGTCTGACTGACAGCTCATCATTTCCTCTTGTTGGCTGTGTGAAACCTGTGTAAACATCTGTATGCTTGTGTGTGCGTTACTGTGGACACACAGGTGAGGATGACACACATGGTGGGACTGCTTCGGCTGATGTCATGTCAAAGAAGCCTCGTGGAACATTACCACACATTCTTCATCAGAGAGATAGAAACCTGTGTCCGACTGATTTTATGATTGGTCTCTTGATTCCTTGAGAGTTCAGTCTGATGTGAAAATGCCCGCGACAGCAACGGCTGCAAAAATTTGATTAAATGAAAACATTTTGGATTTCTTTAATCAATAGTAAACGTTAAATGCTATTCTTTTTTTCTTTCTAAGCATAAAGTTGTCTTTTAAGGAGAGCTACAGGGAAGAGAAGGGGGAGGAAAGCATATTCCCTCAGTAAACAGCACCCTCTAGAGCAACATGCTACATTTAATCCTGCACCTTCCTCTGGTTTCTGTGGACAGTTTCTGTATGAACTGCAGAAAACTATGCCACAATGCAAGATTCACCAGCACCGTTCAATTTAAAGAAATCACAAGTAATTCTTTTCATTTCTCATATTGATCAAATAAGAACACAGAGGTATTTTCTCTTTGAAAGACGTCAAATT
This sequence comes from Odontesthes bonariensis, assembly GCF_027942865.1. Classification (NCBI taxonomy): domain Eukaryota; kingdom Metazoa; phylum Chordata; class Actinopteri; order Atheriniformes; family Atherinopsidae; genus Odontesthes; species Odontesthes bonariensis. The sequence continues at coordinate 14,871,612 of NC_134526.1, forward strand.
AGCGGGTTATCTTGTTTTTCTGTCTTCCACATGAGCCACAGGTATTGTTCAGGCTGAACCACTCGTTTTCTCCAAAGTCACCTGATAATGAGGTAGGCAGTTATTAAGATGTTTGCTTTTATCGTGTGCGATGTCATTAGGTGCGGTTTACAGTACACAGGAGAGATTAAGGCAGTCCACGCATGACAGAAATAGCGGAGGACTTTGACAATAAGCCAGCTAACCACCACTGTGAAGCGGGCCGAGAAATATGAGCGCACTGTAGGACATGAAACCCAGCAAGACAAACCATTTTCTCTCACTCTCATTCTGTCTCTCTGTCTCAGTTGCTGTTTCTGTTTGCCCCAAATCATGTTACACAACCACAAAGGAATGCCTTGTATATCAGAGACAGATTTAAAGCAAGAGGGGAAAAAAAAGGGAACAAAAAAGAGAGGATCGTAGAAAGATCTATAGAAGCAGTAGGTGTTGTTTGCTTCCTCTACAGTATGTCTGTATAAAAGGAAAACATGCCAGGGACTTAGGGAGTATTGTAAAGACTGACTGCAGTGACACACACAAGTCAAACACATGCACACCTCACTACTTCGCACATACTTATATAAATTGAAACAGCCTGAGAAGCACCAGTGTGCACCAACCAAGGAGCGCTACATTTTTCCTCTATATTTTTCCATTGCTATTAATAAAAATAGACATCGTACTGTTTCATTACATTTTGTTAGAATTAGGGGAGCACTTGAAAATCCATCATTCTGTGCGCTTTCAAATTTTCCCACAGTATTCCCACCATTTTTCCAAGCATTTGACCTATACGCAATAAAGCAGCACTCAATTAGGTCGGCATATGGAGCTGAAAAGGGGCACTCGTATGCCTCTCAAATATGGCACATAGCACCCACCACCCGTGTTTATGAGAGCTGTGTGGCATCAAATAATCTTTTTTTTCCCCCCTCACATCAAGACAACTGAAAATCCTTCACTAATAATAACTAAAAGATTATCATTTATGATATTTTAAGGTACTGTTAGAGTTGTTAACTAAAGCCAATATTGCTAAATTGTGGTTTAACATTGGGTCTATATGCTCATATAATTTACCCTCAGAGGCTTTGGTGATTTAACATTACATGTACTTTTGTTGCTTCATTCTGGATCAAAATGTACATTTCTCACACCCTTGTGATCTGCACTGGTAAAAGGTGTGTGTGTTTGTCTATTTGTATGTATCAAGTTAGCAGAAGGTCAGAGTGGTGAAGTATTAGAGCACTGTTTGCTCTCTTTCATGTACTCTTGGGGACCAGCCTGTTTGAAAGTTTGAACAGTGACGCGAGAAACCCGTAAAAACAGGACATAGCACCACTGTGTTTGCTTAAGAACACCCAAAGAATGGGTTGCCATTACAAAACAAATCTCTCAGCCTGCATTCCTCCCGTCCATCAAACCCTACCTGTTGAACAAGATATGACATAGAACGGAAAAGGTTGTTACGAGAAGAGCTGCCTCATGGCGGGGTGACTTGTAATTTGTCAAGAGGTCATCAGTCTCTCTAACCCTCATCTCTGATCACAGAGGGAGTCTTAGTCTATGTGCAATAGCAAATGTTTGTGTGTTGCCCGCAGTTTAATTGATATGATGCTCTTTTATCATGATATCTATGGAGCTGAAACATATAGTTATAACAAAGGAACACATGAAAGAAAGCACAAGTGCTATATTTTGATAATTCATTCACAGTTCAAGTCACGACTGACGTGAACACAAAACATGAATTTCAGTTGCTTATATGTGGCTAATTCCTGATTTTCTCCAAGTGTGCATGTCAAAATGAATAGAAAGCCGTTTCCACAAAAGTTAGGACTCTGTAACATGTCAATGGAAAACAGTCTGCAGATAATTAAAAATGATCCAAACTGCATTATGTAATTTGAAAAACTGTAGAAAGATAATAGTTCAACCAATAATGCCAAAAAGGTGAAGCAGCGCAAAACTACTGTCATTAGGTAAAGAACCAGGAACTAGTCAGTGATTGAGCTGAAGCTTTAGATTTAGATGTTACAGTAAGATATTGTGATATAGTTCAAAACTTAAAAAAAAAAAAAAAAGGTTTATCTATAGAAATTAGCAAATAATTAGGTTTAATTAGGATTAAGAATTAATCTCCAGAATATATTAGATTTAAGTTATTCAGAGAATCCACTAAAATATCTGTATATGAGAAACTACCCTGAAAACCTTTATTGAAAGGCCGCGATCATCGACAATGACATGCATTAAAAACCTGATTATGTCATGGAATCATTGCATGGGCTGAAAACCCTCTTTGAGCACAGTTTATCGCTGCATCCAGAAGTTAAAACACTCAGCACCCTAACTATTTTGGAAACAGACTAAAGTGTCAATTTTAAAAATCACCTTGAGCTACAGGAAACAGTGATGGACAAGAAGACAGAAGACCATATAATGGTCCTGTTTTCTGTCCAGATTCTGTTATATTTATATATACATAACAGTTTAACCCATGCGAAACATGAAGTAAAAATAGTCAATAAGTTCAATCTTCAGCTTTTATTGTCACTAACTGACTTTGCCCCTTGTGTTCATCAATATTCTTTAAAAACTTAAATAGTTAGGTTGTCTTGAAAATGCTGATACGATGTGTGTCACTCCAGCCTTGAAAGATAAAAACAAAGCACACGTCAGTCCGGATCATAATGGCTCAATAATATTTTTCATCAGAAAGGCCAAATTTGCTCTAATGTAACTTGATAGAAACTGAGAGAGAAAGTGACAGATAAGACAAAGTTATCGTGATACAGGGTGAAAATAGACCAAGTGGAAAAAGAAAATAGGAGAGAGTCACCACAGGATTTCAGCCCCTTCTCCTTCCCTCCCCTCACTGCCATCACCCGTGTATCAGAGGAGCCACTGGGAGAACTGGATGTGATTTGTATGTGTGTTTTTGAAGAGAGGTGCTCATAAACAGCCATGAAAGAGGCCCCTCTATTCAGCCCGCCAGCAGAGATGCGCTTCACTGGGCCAGCCTTTTGTTTTCCTCTGTTCACAAAACCCTAAGCAAAGAAAAAAAGGGGGGCGATTCTCTCGAACTGTGCAGGCCCAAATGATGCCATTAGATTAAGGTGCCCGCTATGGTTGAAAAAGGCTTCAGTAGCGCTTGAAGTGATTTAAAAGATGCAGGAGAGAGCTGCCCACAAATCCTGCTTGAGAATAACCTTGGAGGAAAATGGAAGGGCAAAATGCCAAGCAAGTGATCATTCCATATTATGCAAAATTGCTCTCAACTCCATGAGTGCCATGGATGTTAAAACAAAAGATGAGGAACATTCCTTTATCACGTGATGAGGGGCAATGTGCTGTGGTGGTGCGTAGGGTCAGGAAGTTCACCAAACTTCCCACGCTGCACACCGCACTCCATAGTTAAAGCCCGTAACACTTCATTATTGGCAGGGGAATTTTGTTACCAAAAAAGCCATCGTCTCAACGCGCATATTGGCATGAGCCCTCAGAAAAAAATAAAATAACACAAACCTCCTCGTTAGCATCACGAGGCGAACACATCAATCAGACAACAAGGATAAAAGAAGGACATGTAGAAAAATTCTTACAGGAAAAAAATTTCGTTTTTCCTTCAAGTCACATTATGTGTAACATCACAGTGATAAAAAAAAAATAACTACATGTTGCAGCTATGTCATCCATTAATGTTAAAAGACAAAGCCTCTCTTCTTAAACTAAACCCGCTCCAATCAAGCCAGCAGAATATAATTCGATAGTGAAACACAGCAAACCAAAGTCATTGAGCGTTACAAATCATCGTAATTCCTGTTTATTGAAAGCCATCTAACAGGCACTAAACACCACTCCGCCCACATTTTCAGTGTCATTGAGTCCGTTTGACATCTCACCTAACAGGAAGAACTTTTCATGTTTGTTTTTCTTTCGCAAATGAAGTTCTAATTTTGGCAGCTGCCCACACCTGCTCTCTCGTGACCATCTCTGGGTCTGAATGCTCTGCATACGTCTTAAACAAAGGAGCATCTCAGATCTGAGGCAGGTCGGTCGAGTGCCTTTTTTCACTACTTCAACCCATCTTATCGGAGCCAGTGTTGCATAAAAATGTTACAGTAATGAATATTCCAATTAGCCTGAGTCACGTCGTCTGCCTCATGGTGAAATCGTTTTATGTCATCCATAAACCAAAAAAATAACAACAGAAAATATTTACAGTTTTACACATACAAGTAGAACTTGTTGAGTTAAAGCTTACATTCCTAAATTAAGGACAAATAGTGGTTAACTGTTGATTTCAAGTTAAGAAATGTGTCCAATGGATTGTTGGGTGATGGCAATTATGGATATGTGTATAACTGTGCAGTCTGCACCACTGGACATACTGTATAATTATATTTACCATATAGTTATAGCACACTGTACATACCCGTCGCAATAGGCCTTCATGCGCACATGTATTATATACCTGCACTTCGGTGTGTACATATATATATATATATTATACTACAGTTATGCCTATGCACTTCTGGTGAGATGCAATTTGCATTTTCTTGCCTGTATCTGTGACGTATACAATGACAATGAAGTTTAAACTCATTTTATCTAAAATCTACATAGAAGAAATGATAACACCAGAGCATTATGAAGACGTGTGACTGAGGCAGCTTTGACTGTCCCACATTAAGGCAGAGAGCCATTATATTACGCCCCTGAATTCATTTCTGTGGAGTCAAATAATTTCTACTACAACATGCCACTGCTTTGCTTTCCACTCATTATTTATCAAGAATAGTAAGTCAACGGATAAAATGTGTGAATTACTTATTTTTCATTGGATTGCAATTGCTCTTAAAAATGACTTGAGGTTGAAACACCTGCACACATGTTCAATAAAAACACCAGAGGAAATCATTATTTTAACTATAAACAACAGGTAAGCTCACAGTGAATCAGCTGGAAACATGCAGTGACTCAGATAGGCTCCAAACTGATGGGTTTTCCCCTCAGTTGGCGTATTTCTCCGCTGTCTGGCCACCAAAGCAATATCCACTCTAACTGGACATCAGGAATGTAGAATGTGCTAAATATCAACCACATTCGGAAAAATTGATACTTTTTCAGATTAAGCGTCCGTATTCGCCGTTTCTCTTCTGAACAGACATTAATTTCTGCCTATCCTAAAGGTTTTTGCTTTGATACTGAGGTGATAACAATGAGCCAGATTTTTTAATGCTAGAATAAGTAATGTACTAGGTGCTCCAATGCAAGTATAAATAGATAACAAATCCTGAGTTATGCATTTTAGAATGCTTATACACCAAGTTGAATTAGTTACCATGAAACCCCTACCAACATGCCACATAGTTAAAACGTTTTGATTTGTTGATGAGAAAAAAAAACAAAAAACTGACAGACTGCATTTTATCACACTCAATCAAGCTCTCCTCCATGGAAAAACACCAAACTTACACTAAGAAGGTAGTTCAATGTCAAATCAGTCATTACAATGTCTAAAAAGCATTTGATATCTGTGTCTTGTCCTCAGGGAGATAAGACTATTGAATCATTTCTGTAGTCTAACACTTATTAAAACTGAACTGTATGTCTTTCTAAAACCCCTATTGCAGTCCTACATGCTCAATTTAATTTCAATTGCTAGATTTGTATTCATATTCAAAACGTATGTTTCGTTATTTATAATAATTGCAAAATTAAGCTGCAGATTCCCAAGAATCAAAACCAGAGTGGACTCTGAACACCATGATGTCAGTGGAAGTCTTTTCCAGGATGTTTGATACGGGTCCTATGGGCTCCTGCCGATAAGAGTGAGGAGCAGGTCATTTGGAGACCCTCAGCAGACTACTTGTAAGTGAACAATGCTGCCTCAGTCCCAGCTATCAGGACATCTCCCCACAGACCACATGAGGGCCAGCCACACACACAGGTAATCGGCCTTGACAGAATGGGACGAGCTCCTCTTCCAGAAACTATAAACCAACGTTTACACCCTATACAATTATTTCTGCTGCAAGTCTAGGACAGAAACTTGGGAAAAATAAAACATTTCAATGAGTAGAGGCAGTTCAACCTTTAAAACTGAGAAACACCTTTACATGCCACGTCCAGCACTGTCAAGCAAACATTTCAGTCTTCTCTCTTAAGTGACCCTCCTTGCACAAGTGCCATCAGAGACTCTCTGTCAAACCGGTTGGTGACGAGATCACTGTTCATTGTGATGCCAGTCGTCATGGTTACACCCAGGTGTTGCTCATGAACCAACACTGAAGAATTAGAAAGCCAAGGCACTTACAAATCCTTCTCCATACCACAGAGTCAATAATCAGGAATGCACTGTCTAAACTAAAGCATTGTTCCTCTGCCAAAAAAAATACATTTATTAAAAAAAGTGAAGAACATGAGCACTGAAGAAGCCTCTGGCTACTGTCAATTCTGGATGGGAAAGAAATTAACTGAAGAGAAACAACAAGAGTCAAAACTGGTAAACTGACATCTTGGTACCTCTCCAGACAGCTTAATGTTGTCTAAAGCGTCAAGCCTCGACTGCAGTGCGTGGGGAGATGTATGCTGATATACTGTGGGGGACCAACTAAAGCTGCAGCTTCTGTAAGGCAGAGTCAGAGCTCCTGAGTAGAGCAGCTGCTGTCAACAGCTGGATTTCTTTGAACCAGCACTAAGCTCTCAGACGGCAGGAAATATCCTCTTGACGTCTTTGATCTTAGCCCATTAGAGTATCATTCAGAGTAGAAAATCTAATATAAAAAAAAAAGAATATCTCACAAAGACCTGACAATAGTATCTGATCCATGTGGACAAAAGCTTCAAAACCAAACTTTTTTTTCCCCCCACTGTTCATCTGTCACAGATTACGATTTGTATTACTTTGCCCCTGCGTGTAAAATGTGGAACGTTGCCATTTTGTTGACTGGAAACTTGACTAAAAATCAATCAAAAATCAAACAATATCTATCTGTCTTACTTTTAAGAGATAGCTGCCATGTTTAAGAGTCATCTTGACATAAAGAACAGGCAGCTCAACCAACTCAAACCACAAATCAAAGTTTTGAATCAGAAATGGGTGGTTCTGAGAAAATTCTGTGTGAGACAAGACAATAGCTAGCCTGTTGTCTCATTTCCTCCTCTCTTCTTTTTTAAATATTGTGGTATCGTAAAACTGACAAATGCAAAACGGGGTAAACGGATGCGGCAAGAGCGGTAAGGGCACTGCGGAATTCAACGGTACTGAAAAGGTCCTCTTGAGAGCTTTTCTGCATGCGGCGACGAGCCACAGCCGGATCTACTTCAGAGATGCAAGGCCTTGCTGCAAGCCACAACAATAAGAATCTTTGTCAAGGAGGAAAATTAACATTATGTAAATGAAAGGAAAATGTATTGCAACAACTATCCCATTAAATGAAATCCAGGTATGTGTTTGTCAGAAAACAAAAGGCTAATTTAAACATCTGCAGATCTGAACTCGTGCATCCCCCTGTGTTCGGGATGCTGATCAGAGACTTCCTGAGGAGGCAAACTATTTTAGAGACATTAGAGAAGTGAAGTCACAATTTGTTCAGGTATCCTAAATTTAGCAGCATATTACTATTTTGTTTGTTTAGGTTGCTCTAAAGATTAAAGATTACATGTGAGACAGGGCTTCAGTTAAAAACAGATAAACAAATTACTTTTGTAGACTATGGAACGAAGACTTTAGTTTCTTGTGATTTTGGCTGTCATATGATTTTCACTTCCATGCATCGAGATTTTTCTTTTTTTTTCTTTTTAGTGATTATGATTGAACTGTTCTCATGTGCACAAACAAAACAACGAATACATACTCCGATTGGACTTGAGTGTCTAATGCACCACAAAATAGCTAAACACATAGTTAAGTTAACAGGCCAGGGACAGACTGGAGGCACTTGACTCTCTTTCTGTCAAATAACAGCTCAACCTGCACTTGACCCCTCTGTCACCTAGTTTGAGTGCCTGCATTTTCCACACAACTGGTTGGTTGAGGATTATCTGACCCCGACTTGAAGAACTTGGCCCTCCTCACTTGGCAAGTGCTCACTCGTCCTGATGTCATGTGTCTAATTGCTTGTGCTGTGTGGGATGTGAGGTCTGATACATGGTACATTGTTGACTGTGTGCAGAGGCTTGTGTATGTGTGTGTATGTGTATTTTACGGGGAGCCAAGCTAACACTTGCCTTCAGCAACTCACACACACACTCATGTCTTCACCCGCCACAACCTATCATTAGCACTGTCACGTAGCCGCCTCCGCAGCGGGCCTCACAAGCCCTAACAACCACCGGCACACACACCTGGAGGGCCAAACACTTAGTTCCCAGCGCTGTGCTTCGTAAACACTGCCTTTTAACAGACACACATAAACCGACACACACACACCTATTCATATCCTGCAGCCTCAGCTTCTACCTTGCACCTCCCCTTCTCTGTAAGGTATGTCTCACCTTTCTATCTCCCAGACCGCAAATGCTTTAGTGCTATTTAATTTATTTCCTTTGTTATCATTTCCACACTAGTTGAGCGAAACAGCATACAACTTGCAGAGCTAGGTTGGCAGTCACTTCCGTGCTGCTCCTGTGGCTAGACAAACAACAGGCCAATTTGAGAGTCTACAATTCATAGAAACAAAATCTGAAAAGTTGAATGAAGAAACTCAACAAAGAAAAGAAGCCTTCTAGAGTCTAGGAGTCGAGTAATTATTTTTGACATCTTCCCTTTGCTCGTTTCTTCATCCATGTTTCTTTGAAAGCACACATTGGTAAAACCACTAAATATATAATTTCTCATTGGGAGAAAAAAGTATTTTTTCATGCCGACAATGCTTACCTGCCACAGACACACGCACAACTTTTACAAAGGGTGTCACTGTGACAAATCAGACACAAGGAAACAGTCTGACAGCCTATTGGTTAAAGGGGGCTCAGTGCAAACACACCCTTCAGTCAGGGTTCATCTGAGGAACAATAGAAGACCTCAGGAACGTGCTAACCCGACAGGAGCATTTGAAAAAGACATGAATCTGAGTAATGTTTGCCCTCGTTTGTCCTTTGTCATACTACAAGGGTTGTCTTGGGCCTATGCTTGCTCTGTAGCATGTTCTATTCAGAGATGGCTTAGTTTGTAACATGTTGCTCTGTTAGGTGTCTGAAACCTGAAACTGTCAAGCTTTAGAGGCCAACTGTGCAAATGGAGAATCCTTAACAAAACATCAGATCAAAAGCAGATTACAAAGGATATCAAACACATTCTCTTGCAATAACCTGGAAATGACAGACCATTCCTGTGCGACATGCATTATTATAAGTAAAAAAATAAAATTTTTAAATAATTAAAAAAATATATATATATATTTTATCTGAAACTTGTGTTAAAACTGTTTGCTTAACGATCCTGAGGAGTAGACTGAATACTTAGTTAAAAATTACATAGTTTAAAGCCTTTTAGTGGTTTGAAGCTGTGCAGTCCGATTCCTTGCCTCACAATGGGGAAATGAGGGCATATTGCTTAACCCAAACATCTTCTGTACATCTTTCTCTCCAGTACATTGATTAAAGTCCCTTCTAGTGTAGTCAACTAAGTGATCCATTGCTATACCTTGCCTTGCAGATCTTGCAGAAATCATCTCAAATCTGGTTTTCAGAAATGCAAGGCTTACTTCTCTCTTTCTGCATTAAATCTGTGCCCTTAAATGTACATTTGACTTGCTTATGTGAGTGTATGTACTGTGTGTTACAAATGACCTCATCAAACCCTTAAATACACATCAGAGGGGTCTGGGCAACATCAGAGCCGAATTTTGCCACAGAGCCCCAACAGTGTCTTCCTGCTTCATTTACATATAACAATATACAAGTCCACAGCTCACTTGCAAAAACACTTAAACAAACAATTCATGGCATGCTAAACTCAATCTTTGTCAGAGCTTGAGTTTAGCACACAGATGCATGATAGTGCAGGACTTTTGTTGCTCAAAACAAACCCTGCATTTAGATTTCTTACTGCTTGCTGGGGTATTCCACTTTATTAATGGTGCAGCCTCAGAATGTGACTGCTGTGAGAAATATGCAGAGTTGTCTCCAGCTAGAGAACTGGGAAAAGATCCAGCCTCAGGATATATGTGTGTGTGTGTTGTGTGTACATGCAGAGGGCTCAGACATGATCAAACAAAGCACACCCAGGTACAGTATGCCATCTGCAACACTCTTCTCCCCCCCCCCCCCATGCCCCCTAAAAGTTTACTCTCCCGCCTTCTCCGTCTCCACGAGTCTTTGCACTATACCGAGCATCAGAATGAAAGAGGCCTTGTCTAAGAGGCTAATCCTTGGGCGATTAGTCAACGCGTCTCGATTAAAAGCCCGCAATGCTACCACGCCCCCAACCCTCAACCCCCTCGGTGGAAATGGAAGCCCACAGGTGTCCCTACAATGCATGTCTCATTGGGAGAAAAATGGGTTGCGGGAGGTGGGTCAGGGCTGACTTTCACATGAGACAGAGGAGAGGAACGAGGCAGGAGCAAGACCCAAGCAATATCTCACAGAAAGCTTGACAGGGGAAGCAAAAAGGCTGCACAGCATCCCATCCCTGCAGTTTTATTTAGCCACTTTAGATTCTATTTTTCATGTGTAGTCAGTTTTACGCAAAGTGGACGTTTTCTTTGTAGAAAATGTAAGAGCAACAGAACTCAGTATCAGGGAAAATGAGTCAAAGGAAGACATACTGTATATTTTTGACAGATTATCCCTTCATCAGAGTGTTCTCTGTAAACAATCATTTTGAATTGAAAGGATTGAGAGAAAAGACAGGTATTTTACCTAATCAGCCTCATACACCCTCACTTTCCATCAACATAAATACCTCAACCCAAGGGTATTCCCATGCCCAAGCATGTCCTGACTGACAGATTGTGAGTGATGGCACTGAACACAATCTTAATACTTAGAAAAGCCTTCACTGCAAACACAGTCACTGGCAAAGACTTAATACAAATCGATGAGGCATTTAAATAATTTAAAGGAGAATCAGCAGAAACATTTTTCAACAGGCAAATGTGTAAGACATCATAAAAACATTATTATTACTTTTTCGAAGGGGATATTTTTCTCTTGCTTCACTAATACTATCAACAAAAACAATCAGTTTATGTGATTACTGTTGAGCTATGTGTAATTAACAGAGACTAAATTCCTTCATTGTCAGTGTGAGTTTAAGCCATTTTTCTTAATCTGCTCCTAGTTAACCCGTGGCAGCAGGAAATGACCTGTGGGCCTGGGGACAGACTACTGTACTTCCCCAATCACATCCATCGTGTGCCTAACCTTGACTGAAAGCTTTAAAAAGGGAGGGGGTGTATCTCCAGAGTCCGGACACAGAGAAGAATCACTTACCACTTCCCCCAAGAGACCCCTGTGGAGTTACACAGAGGGGGGATTCAAAAAACAATGGCAAGAAGGAGGGGCTAAATATTTCCTGAGATCACATGTTGTTAGGAAGACCACATCACTTGCCAACCAGGCAGCCAGACCGGCTGCATGTGAAGGTCCACAGGGTGAGAACACACATGGTTTCAGTTTATCTCTATGTAGAACTTGGAGGAAAGAAGGGGCCTGGTAGCAGGAACCCTCCAATTCTCACTTCCTGCTTCTGCTGGAAACCTGATCTGTTGGCCTGCCGTCCCCATCAACACAGGGTGTAGTGTTCACCCGGCAGCTGAGGGGATGGCATGTCAATGCACGGGGTAACACATCACACAAAATCAGCCTGTCAGCACCCTGAAATCCAGGCTGGTGTTTCCCTAATGAGATGGTGGGGACGCCGCAGAAACAATCCCATGCAATCATGCTGTCAATCCTCCCGTGCTGTGGCGGCAGGTTAGGTGACATTTCTTCATTTCTACAGGAAGTATTTTTCAAACACAGTGGTGGATAATTAAATGACATCAAGCTGAGTGGACTGTACTAAAGGGGAGAAGTGACTTCCTCCTTTTTTAGCACATAAACATTTTCTGCTAGTGTGACAGACTGGCTATATATGGGTGATGAATGGAGAGAGGCAATAATTATAGGTTTGTAAAACCCTCTTAATTACCTTTACCATCTGAGAGATCAATGTTACTTAAACTGCTCCTGGATGAAACTACCCTTACTAACCTCCCTGTCCCTCCTTGAGAGTGGAAGATGAGTCACCTGGGAAAACCACAGATTACATTTGGCCAAGTAAACACACAACGCATATAAAACTACAGCAAAGGACCTACATGGAGGCACCATTGACCCTAGTTTGAACTAATTGTTTTCATGTCTAGTGTGGAGGAACTTGTGCCGCAAGCAGCATCAACTGCAGATTGCAACCAACTGAGTAACCTCAAAAGTTCAAGAAAAACATGAAAGGAGCACTCTAGAGCCATGGTTTGATTTCCCCTTACGTCCTCAAGTTGAAAAATGCCATTGAACACGGCAGAAACATTACATTACGGTCATTTTGCAGATGCTTTTAACCAAAGCGACTTACAATAAGTGCGTTCAACATCGGTAGGCAAAAGAACTTCAGGTCACAAGAAATCATGAGTGCATTTCCTTCCAAAACCAAACAGCTAAGAGCAAAACTAGTGCTAGAGTAAGTGCGATAAGTCAGGTACCTCAGCCTCTCACCAACTGCACACCAGTCACAGTGGGGTGGGGATGCAAACCCTGGTTCGGGTAGGGGAAGAAATAAAAAAGGTAAGAAAAGTAGGAATGGGATTCAAACCCTGGTTCGGGTAGGGGGTAATGAAAATATAGAGGGTGCCAGTGGTGGAGGAAACAATAAGTGCGTAAGGAACTAGGACGGAGCAGGTGATGTCCTAAGAGGGGGATCTGGGTAGTGTTTCCTGAAGAGGTGGGTTTTCAGCCTGCGGCGAAAGATGGGCAGCGATATCAGCTGTCCTGATATCAGAAACATAGCAGAAGGATCTGTAGCATCTTTAGATATAAATGTCCAGCTCTAAATGAATGAAAATACGAAGGTTTCGTGACATAGTCATGCTGTATTATGCTGACAATAGATCTCCTTAAGTTTTGCACACCAACTTTAAAATACTATGTGATAAAAGGGATTACCACAGGGAAATACTGCACACATTGTGTAATATAAAACTATTTTTAGTAATGACAATAGATTTATGGAGCGGTGTGTGTGCCATGTGTGTTGCCAAGGCCTAAGCTCCATTGTTTATGCTCTGCTGTGTCTGGGCCAGCAGGACCTTTGACTGAATTCTTGCCCCAGCATGCAGAAAGTTTTAACAGTGTTGTTGCAGGAGGGGGAATGATTACATTATAAAAGTACAGGGCACCATATGTCCTAGTCAGGGGCTAAGCCACACAATGACACAAAGCAATATCCAGCAGGCCTTCAGTAGCACTTCTGCTTCTCACAAGCTGACGCAGCCTCGCCGTGGCTTTGTGCAGTCTGCTCACCTGGAGCTATTTTCCCCAGCTGGTGAAAAAATGGGTTAGCAAGTCATCAAGTGAGAGGGATTTAGGTCTCAGCAAGTGTCCAGCCATCCCTTCTGATCTGGTAACCTGCGAATTTCAAGTTTTAATGCCCACATTCCTCCTGCGATTAACCTCCTTTGTCTTGAAGATGTGCCTGACAGTGATGACGCGATGCTCATATGCTCAACTGGCATGAGGTACTGTGGGATAAGTACTGGGAGAAAGGAGTACATTAAAATCTGGTCTTGGCAGAGAGGACTTTCAAGTTTATGCACATGAGCCAACACTCATCAGAGTGAACCTTTGCACTGAAGTTCGTCCTGGTGTAGCCAGTCCATTATCTAGATCAGGACCTCGAACTTTTTGCTCCACATCTCCCTTTCCCCTCTTTCTGTACTCTCCTTGTGCCTCATAACAAGACAGAGCATGTTCACTGTAAACCTCTCCGGGGGGGTGAAAGGGATTGGGAGATTAAATTTATTTTGAATTCCTTCCCCTTAATGTGGCAATTACCCCCACCTTTCCCTCTCCTCATCTTCTCTCCTCCCTGAGTAGCACAGCGTAGACTCTGTTGCACAGCACATCTCATTTATGTTTTGTACACAGAGAGCATTTCTTTCACCCCCAGCTGAATCTCAAACTTCACATACAGAAAAGGCCTGCCACTCATTCAACTTAAATTGGATTATATGTACGTGTACAGCTGAGGCTCACGTGTAAAGTTTGAATTCTTTGGTTTAAGAGTGGCAAGAAAAATATTCTGGCCATTTGTCAACATCAGTTCCAGTCCTGTGTACCTTTAGAATAGCAAAGCCAGAAATACAGAACAACTGACTTTGAAAAAAGGGCCATTTGAGGGTCGAGGAAATTTGTCATTCTTTATCTGAAAGTGAGCGTGGCTTACATGTACAGGTATACCTTAAAACATATTTGTGGCAGCTTACAGCTGACAGAACAGGACCTCTACAGTCAACCTAGTCTTGTGAAACACATTTTCCTGAATCACACAAAAGCAAATGGCCTTAAGCTTTAAAACCACAAATCTAAGGATTATTATAGCCGAGCAATTTGCAGAGTCATAATCCTGGTCATTTCTGTCTAATCTTAGTAAGCAGATCAAAAACCGAGTGCACATGTGCGTTTGCTGTGCACAACGTTCCCATGTTTTTTTTTGTTTTTTTTTCTGCATCCATGCCAAAGTACAGGAATGCTAAGGCCAATGCAATGCAATGTTACAGTTGCAAAAGTGTTTGATCATGACGTCTGAAATTCTCTGATTGAAACCAGTTGTGCAACAAAATGAGCTGGGGATGTGAAATTTCTCAACTGAGTCCTTCTTCCAGTATTCAAAGGTTGTGTCTAACCTCTCAGAGGCGACAAAGACTGCTGTTTAGGAAATTAATTCCACCAAAAAAAGCTCAATTTCCTTCTTTTCTCTGCTTGGAGGGCCAGTCACAACCCCCCTTTTCATTGCGTTTTCACACATTCCATGCATCCAAAATGGTCTCGTTTTCTATCAGCTAAGCCTCTTAATTGACCGCTCTATGCAGTGAGGGATTAGCTGATAAGAGGGGGTAAAGAAAGCGAGGGAAAGCAAAACACAAAGAGGAAGTAAACGGTCAGTTGGGGGTGGCAAGACACCAAAGGATTACCCCTGTCATCTGTTCTATGATAAAAATACATCTTCAGATGTGTGGGAAGTAGAAGGAATGACTTTGAGAGGTATCCAAGAAAAACGTTCGCTATCAGGCACTTCGGAGGCACCCTCTCTCTATGAGAGAACAGAGGAAGGCCCCTGCAGCGAGGATCCAGTATTTCCTCCACCAGTAGCTACAGCTGAGACATTCTCAGTAGTTTGAGCTAAAAACCTCAAACTCTTTCAATAGACCCGTCTTTAATGAGCCCCACAATACTTGGCCTACATCTCTCATGCTATCTGCTTCATTGTATTACCCAGCTGCCCAGGGTTAAGTATTGCGTCGTGGCATCGTCCCTTAATGCGCTAATCGGTTCTTTCTATTATGCGCCGAGTCGCTATGACCTATAAATTTCAGTAAAAGCAAGAAAAGTAAAGTTGTAAAAGGTTGCATGCTGCTGGGAGATCTCCAGTCTTTTGAGAAAAGCTGTAGAGTGACTAAAGCAAGTACAACAGGGACTGATATAGTCTTTAGCCTGCAAACACACACACACACACACACACACACACACACACACTAAGATGGTGCCAGCTGTACCACTAACTTAGGTGGAGACCAAGTATCAAGCCAGCACAGGCCTTTATAATCGTGCTAGATTTATAGGTGTGGTGCCTTGCCTTCTATATTTAATTACAGATTTTTACAATGATAGCATGTTAAGTGAAATGTAATACAAGAGCGTTAGAACTATTGCTCTGACCCAGACATAGCAGCACATGAAGCCCTACCTTTTAATTTCACCATATAAGGTTTCAGCAGAAAAGGCTGATATGCTTCCTGCTCAGAGGTGAACAGGTAACGCCACTCACAGAAAAGCAGACAGGAGAGGGTTTCAGTCCTCTCGTTCTGCCTCTCGTTTTCAGGTTTATCACTCCATTCTGTCTCCTCCCTCACCCCATTCCTGAAAGGTGCACATTTGTATTATCTTCTATTTTACAAACAAAGGAGCCATTGAGCGTCATGCCTTCTCACATTATCTAATTAGGTTAAAACAAATAGAAAAAAAAGCAACTCTCACTCCAGGGAAATTCCACCTGGAGATGACAGGGGCGGCAGTGCAGTGGGAGGGGATGGGTGAGGGCGATGCAGCAAGGGAGGAGGGGGAGGAAAGCCGAGCTCCATCTCTTTTTGACAGATTGGTACAGACATGAGAAACTTTACACGCTGTTTATTTGACCATGCTTTCCATGTGCACATATCACGTTAAAAACCACAAGCGTCGGGAGAGGAGTCACAAGAAAGGGCTCCTTCCTTCCCTCAACATCAGTCGAGCTATTCAGACTGATTTATGCAGCACAAAGGTCGCAGCGGGACAAGCATACACTTTCATGTTCCATACACCAACTCTGTCTGTTGTGAAGACAAACACGCACAAACAAGCACATGGTCATTCGCACACACACTTTTTATGTAGCTACTCAAACGCATCTGTCAGTAGGCGCTATAATCTTCAATCTGACACCTGGTGATCAGCAAACAATTACAAAGCCATCAAACAAGCAAATACTGGTGGTGTTGAAACCACAAGAGAAAGATCATAAGGTGAAACTGATGGCAGATTTAAAGCTGTAAACAAAAAAAAAAAAAAAAAAACACTCAAGTACAAACTTGTAAAAAGAATAATATTAAAAATAGAAAAGAAGCCCCAGCTGTATGTTCTTGGACGGAGTAAATAGAATGCACTTTTAAATGCTGCAATAAAATCTCAGGAATCAAAACACAATATTCGTTGGCAGTATTAAACATCACGATACATCTAAAGTGTTGAGCTCTGAGGAATCATAAGCTCCATGTGCCGCTCACATTTGCAAAGCAGATGTCTTGAGCATACGAAGTCTGTCATTCCTCACAACAGGACAAGGGACATAAAAAATAATAAAAACCACTATGTGCTGAGCATTTAACAGTTTTGTTTTTTTAAACAATGACAGCATGTGAGCTCTTGCAACACTTGTTGCATAATTCAACACACTGCGTAGTGCATGCATTAAAAATGCTGGGTTAAGTCCAAGATGATCAATAAAGAAAAGCTAAGGCCACCCATGTTTGGCCGTCCCATCACATATCGCAGATCAGACTATTTATTGGACAACCTGTAAAGACCAGAGGCAAAGGCTCAGCCACATGTTTTACTGCTCTGTTTGAATAATCAGGTACAAGTAAAACAAACAGCTACAGAAGGGATGTTTAGCAAAGAGCTCAGGATCCAACTCGGGGTAATAAGTGTTCATTAGTTTTAATAGCCTGGCTCCTGAACCAAATGAAATGAAGACTAGGAGACCACATCCAGCTAACGTAAATAAACCAAAAATCTCCTCTACTGTCCGTTTGCATAAGAGCAAAGTAGGAACCAAAAGATCATGCGTCCTGACTGAGAAGTACAGTTTGTGCTCTGGAGTAATTATGAAAGAAATTTATCAAATGGGTAAATTTTGAAAAAGAGGGAGGACAACATGAAACAACCATAGAGTATTTAGAAGAAAAAAAAGAAGAAGAAAAAAAAAATCAATCATACACGAAAGGATACAGATATAAGACTTGAAACCCTCTGAAGGCATGGCAGAGTCTGGGTTTTTCCACTTCTTTTAACACATCACAGTGTGTTAAAACAAAATCTGTGGAACTTTGGTCAAGGATTGTTTAATCTTCAATAAAACTTTTCAAAAACATATCTCCTGCGACTCACTGTCTGTGTCTTAAGCCTGCGTTAGTCCATGAAGTAGCTCCTAGCGGCACATCTTGAGTCCACCTGAGCTCGGAGAAAAGTGGTGAGGCAGGCCCAATGGTCCAGATGGCCCCCCCCAGTACAAGCCTGAACATAAACATGGCTTGGGTCTGGTTGTGGAGGGAGAGACCCCGTTTATTTATGGACATGTCTGGGTCTGGGACACAATTATAGAAAGATAGATAGAGGAGATGAAGGACAAAGGAAAAGGGCGGAGGAGCCATGCGTCCAAACTTTTGGATGGCTTCCTGTATGGTCAGACAGTGTGATCTGGCCCACCTACACAGGATCCAAGTATTAGTGTGAGTCTGTGTGTGAGTGTGTGCAAGGTTAAAAGTGCATTTCCCCATACTGATCTTCCTTATCTACATATTAAGTCCAACGTACAAGCTATAAAGTATAATACGTTTTTAAACTGGAACAAGAAAAGCAACAACTCGCTCATTTCAAGAGCTAATTGAACCCTCTATGACGTCAAACGTGCAACAAAAAAAGCCCATGTACCCAGAAGTATTGGCTGCCAGGCGGCAAAAGTAGAGTGAGGGTGTGAGGCCGGGGAATTCAAAGAATTTTCCTGTGTGCTTACCGGTAAAAACCAAGCCCACTTTAGGATTATGAAAATATGGCTCAGTAAGGTTTGTTTCATCTTTGCTGTGCTCTCCTTAACTATATCAGTTCAATTGAGATTTTTACAGTGGAGACTTTACAGCTTAATAGCCTGGCTACAGAAACCCAGACATCATGAGGTGTTTTTTATGGCTTTGATAGCTTCTTTATGACCTGGCCAAATGTCACTGCTTCCCTGTACAGCAGAGGTATAGGTGGTTCTATGGAAAATGAGCAAGAACTTTATGTTGGTTTAATAATCAGTGTGGCATGCTTCACATAAATCAGGAGAACTGTGGATGAGGAAGTCTTTATCACTAGTTCTGAAATACAGAAACGCACAGGCCCTCATTGGAGACCTTGGTAAGATGATGCAGCAAGTTCTGCAAAAGCTGTGTTTACCCTTTTCTCAGGGAAACAAACAGTAAGCAGTCATTAATGTCACCGTAACTGTTCTTCTGCCTCAGTGCGAATAATCTCAGCTTGTCTCGCCTCATCAACGTTGTGACATTGCAGAAGGCAATAAAACTAGGGTTAGGTGACTACCATGGTGGCCTAACACAGCATGCGCTCACTGAAATAGAAGCATTACACAATCACACCAAACATCTGAGCAACTTTGGCTAATTAAGACCACGCTGCTTTTTAATGCCTGTTCATATCCGACTCCTAAATGAATGCTGACCCTATGGCTCCCTCCAAATAAGCTTGGTCAAAGATGGGAGGACAGGGGGGCAGACGAGGTAATAGGAAAAGTGGGTTCCCATTCGTCTTATTACAGTAGGTACAGTTTTGTACTGCAAAGCCCCACACTAAAGGCTTTATTCATGAAAACATGTTCGAATGACAAACTGCTGATCAGAAAATAACTTACTTTCACAATGCTGTGCTATATATAAATCAACAAAAGCAATTTCTGTGAGCAAAGCCTTTTAGGCATAAATACTATCAAACATGCTTCCAATTGCTTTGATCCTCCTTATTCAGCAAATGAGTGAAGGGGGGTTACAGAAAGGTAGTTTAAAAGCTCTCAATCAGTACCATGTGGAGCTTTATTGGTGCACCATTGCCATTCCTGTTGCCTTGGCAGGCATGAAGGACACGGAGACCCAGGGGGCAGAGGGACTGGCCATCATCATTAAAGTCGATAAGCTGGCAGCTGGAAGGAGGAAAGCTTGCCATCTGCAGCCACCAGGTCCCGCACCATCTCACTCACATTTTCCAAACTGTTTCTACAATCTGCTCTCTGCCCCTCCTCTCAAACAGACTAAAGCTCAGGCCAGTTGGTCTGTTGCATGGCGCCACAGTTCTGGGAGGACCAGAAAAGTCCAGTCTCACCTTAGTGTCCTTAATCTCTTTTTTTCCCTCTATCAAGACCACCTGGCCCTCTGTCATACCTCTGAATAATAGCCTGCTTTAGGAACATGTTTAAGAACATGAATATGTTCCTTGGCATTGATACATCAACATACCTCCCTGACTTCACTAGCTCATTACATGAATCTGCAAAATGTCACTGTTGTGTTTCCTGTTTTTGTATGCACACACTGTAGGACAGAGGATTTGGATTTCATGTTGCAGCTTGTACAGAGTTGGGGATTGACCGAGAAGGTGAACGGGCAATTGCGTTTGCGTTTGTGTGTGACAGAGAGGGAACGAGACAGATGTCTGAAGATTCTCCTGGCAGAATTTACAGTGGAGGAGTGCTGGCTAAGAAAACTAAAGGAGGAACACACATAAACATGAGCCCAACCTCACCCAAACTCCTCACCTTACACCACACTGACAACCAAGTTCACAACAGCCATGCATCACTGCTAATCTGTTTTTTGTGGTCATTGGCTGGTGGCTGCATGCACATATAACCACGGAAACTACATTAAAAGTCAGGCTTTCTACAGCTGTTCACACACCAACACACGTGCACAACATTTAGGCTGCTGCTGATTGAAAACTACAGCACCCGTTAAGGGGAGCAGCACATGTTCCAAATTTTGTGATTGCCTGTTACCCACTGGGACATTGTGTTGCTGTGGAGGTAACCCAGTGGAAAGATGAAAGAGTGCACAAACTACACTGAGAAAGGCCCGTAAAGGAGCTGCTGCCGCTAACAGCACCCCGTTAACATCAACAGCGGGCAGCAAAGACGCACAGTAATAATAAAGTTGCAGAGAAAGGCTCGCCATTTAATGCTTTACTGCACAGCTGCAAAATGTGTTTAATGTAGGTGCCACCATTCAAAGGTTCAAAATCTGAAAAATGCAGCTAATGAACAAATGTTTTCCTAAAGCTTTGCCCACCTACAAAGTGCAGAAAGACAGTGAAGTCCAGCATTAATGATTAACTTGCACAGCAGACTGAGGTTTATCTGGGCCACTGACTATCCAGACACACTGTACACTTAAAAACATACTACAGACTTCCTCCTCCGTATCTCTACCAAAGCTCCACCTTCACTTGCCCTCACATATTGTGTGCAATAAATAGCTTGAGGAAAAAACATGGTTCTCTTCTGTGAGCCATTGCCTGGCTGCTCTGAACACGCCCGGTCAGGTTCTCAGCTCAGCTAACCCGCAGTAGCTGTTATCAAATGCAGCAGAAGGATTTCAGTGATTGATTATTATGAAGAGAAGACTCATTATGAAGAGCTTGGTAGAGATGGAAAAGATAAAGCTGAGAGCAGTGTGGCAATCTTTCGTGTGTGTTGTGGATTAGTAACTGTTGGTCTGAAACTGAATTTGGATGCAACTGAAGCTGGGCAGTACTAAGACCTGAAAGCAAACTTCCACTGAAAATACTAAGGATAAAAAGAAAAAAAGAAAAAAAAACAGGAGCAAATAATAATGATCAACCACTCTGATAAGACAACATGTTGGAATCACATCTTGGCAATGGTAAGAAAGCGGCCAGTAGATAACAGGGTTGTGGAGGAGCAGTTAGCAGTTATGCAGAAGGCCGTGCACGCCTTTCTTTGTGTACAACCTTCTAAAAGGTGGCTAAAGTCCCCTAAGTGACAAATACTGATTAGCTATAGATTATGTACAACTTGACATGGACTTGTGCCAGAGCAAGAGGTGCAGCTGCGCATGTAACACACGCATACTGTGCTTATGGATAAATGCGTTTAACCTATACTAATAAATATCTCACTGCACATGCACACATTTGAAATATAGCGTAGATGCATGAACTGAGAGCACATGCAAATACAAGGTGACTCGCCCATGATTACAACTTTTTTTCCCCCATGAAACTCCTTCCCTTAATCTCCAACTGGTAGAAACCTGAATAACTACATACTCTCCAATCTGATTTGCTATTAGAGAAAACTTCAACAATGTCGCAAGCAAAATGTGTGAGAAAACAAACCGTGTGAGAGTTTGGCCAATCAGGGTTGAAAAGAACTGAATCAGGAGAAGAAGTAATCAACTGTCATGTTTCAACAGTGGTTACAAAGAGATCAAATTTGTCGTGGTTAAAGACATCTCTGAACACAGATTATTTCTCTCTTTGAAAGGTTTTTTCCTTTTTTTTTTTTAAATATTTGAAACAATAACAATTCTAATAGAAGAACAGTTTGTCTTGGCCTTGTAGTTGAACTGGCACTGACACATATATACAGAACACCTGTGGGAACTGAAATCTATGAAGCAACCTGGCATTGTACTCGTGCTATTACAGTCACCCAATCAAAAGCCGCCACACCCGCTCCTTTACCAAGCCACCTGTATCCCAGTTTCATTCATTCTCTCTGAAGTTCACCTGAGTGTACCAAAGCTGACCAAGTACTCAAAAGCATCAGGATGTCTCGATAGTTTAACTATTACTAATCAGGATTCAATCAGCCAACAACCAGACTGGCCGTTGACGACGGTCTGTCAGTTTTGTACTGCATTTGAACTGTGAATACCAAGTTTTGAACCAAATTGCCAAACCGTTTTTTAAAGCATATCCCAAACTTTGTAAAAGATATTCACCTTATCCAGACTTGTATGCAGAAATTAGTCTAAAATGCTGAACAGTTGACTCTGCCGGTTCAACAGCATTTCCACTTGTAAGTCTGGGAAAGGGTCAAGACAGACAGATGTACAAAGTGAACAGTTGACTTTATTGGTTTTATCAGTGTCGGTACACACAGAGGCACACGGCCGCTTTGATCTTCAAAGGGAGATGAGTTAGAATGAGGGGCAATAAGAAGATAATAATGCCAATCTACATCCATTACTCCATAGATCACAGGGTTACCGTAACAAGCAAAGTAGAACTTATTTTCAAGAGGGGAGTCTATGTCTCACGTTACCACATTACCATCTAGTGGTCAAAGTTAAGACTACCCATTGTGCCACTAAATGTGTTGCATACAAGCTTTGTGAATTTAAACTTAATTTAAAATACCAACTTAAAAGTTCAAATAAGAGATAAGACATCAAACAAGCAAACTGTGAAGAAACTCTCACAGAAACAAGACAGATACAAGAAGATTATGCTTAAAATTCTCAAAGCATTTGTCAATGCAAAGTAGTGAGAAGTTAGATGCATGCACAATACCTACCAGACCAATTGTAAATTCTATAACTGAATGTAAACGGCTGTAGAATCAAACTAAAGCTGTAGCCAATCAGGACACACACGAGGAAAAGAATGAAACCCTGCTGTAATTTGCCAAGCTGAAATCTAATAAGGAAGCCCAGTAAAATCAGCATTGCAAAGTTAAAATGGTCTCCTCAAAATGTGAAGCATGTGACATAAAGCTCCACTGGAAAAAAAAAAAAAAGGGGGGGGGGGGGGGGGGGGGGGGAGACAACAACACTTTACAGTAAAGCCTCTTTTGTGTCACACTTTGAAAAAGTATGAGAAAGGGCAGCACAATGATCCAGTGATTTGCACTGTCACCTCTCAGCTGGCTCAAATCCCAGCTCTGTCATTTCTGTGAGGGGTGCTCTTATTATTCTGCTTTTGCCTGCATCGGTTTCCTCCCAAAGTCCAGACACATGCATGTTAGGTGATCTGGATATTCTAAACTGACAATAGGTCTTACTAAGAGCATGTATGGTAGTTTATCTCACTGTTGTACTTGCAGTCTGTCCAGGGTGCACCCAGCTACTCGCTTAAAGACAGGGTTTGGATTGGCTCCAAGCCTCTGTGACCATGAACAGGATAAAGCATTTATAGAGAATGAATGGATGGATAAATGATACAGGCAGTAAGTCACAAGAAAACGATCCAACTGGGACCTCTAGTGGCAAACTGAAGAAAATATATTTAAAGAAGAAAAAAAAAACTCCAACCTCCAGGATGTGGTATCTAATGTCTGACTGGTTTTAGTTACAAACCCAAGGCACTGAATCTACTTAACTTTACCGCAACATACACTTGAACAGATATTAGCTTTTCTTAACCTGGTTTGACCTGTGTGTGTTTTATCAATTCTTACTTAAAAAAAAGAAGAAACAGTTTAAGTGTTTTGATAAAATTGGTCAGTCTAAGG
Source organism: Odontesthes bonariensis (assembly GCF_027942865.1). Lineage (NCBI taxonomy): Eukaryota > Metazoa > Chordata > Actinopteri > Atheriniformes > Atherinopsidae > Odontesthes > Odontesthes bonariensis. The sequence continues at coordinate 14,895,679 of NC_134526.1, forward strand.
TGTTTTTTCCCTCTTTTAGTTGTACCGATGATGTTTGAATGTCTAAAGCATGCAATCACTGAACATAGAGTTTATCATAGAAATTAGTAATAACAAATAACAAAACAATAGCATATGCTGTTTTAATGTTGAATTTAATTAACTTTAGGGAAGCATTTACAGGGTAACTTTGCTATGACCAAATTCTATAACCAATTATCCACTCTTTTTGGAGATCTTTAAAAATGTTTGAGGAGTTGTACATCTTAAGTTAATATAATAACTGAATATAATTTTGGGCCAGCAATTAGATTCCTTTTTGATTAATTTATTTATTTGTAATTTATTGCAATAACAAACTGCCTGACCAAAAAAGAAAAAAAGTCACACGGTCTTACATGTTGTTTGTCCACCTTTAGCTTAGAACACAGCATGTATTTGCTGTAGCATTGTTGGCATGAGCTTATCTGATGTTAAAACATTCATTTCTGTACATTTCTGCACCGCTTTGTAAAATCTTCTTCAGCACATCCCAAAGATTCTCAGTGGAGTTAGGGTCCGGACTCCGTGGTAGCTAATGTGTGAAATGATGTCTGACACCCCCTTAACAACTTTTTTAAATTTGAGCCTGATTAATTCTGGCATCGTCAGCTTGGACTATGCCTGTGCCATCAGGGGGAGAAGTACTGTGGCCGACACATGGAAACGCATTGCAAACGGCAAAACAAATCCAAAACACATGCACGAGAGAAACGCGCTGCAAACTTCAAAACACATGCAAGAGAGAAAAACACAACGGAAGTTCGACCTGTGTGGGATAGGCCCTGTCTATTAGGGGATCGACTATGGGAGATCGACCATAGACGATCCCCTTTCCCAAAGGTCGACCATAGACATTATAAAGATATTATAATAATAACAATACATGTTCTTTATATGTCTATGGTCGAGACCCCCAACTAGTGGTCTGGCGAACTTCCGTTGTGTTTTGAGTTAAAGGGATAGTTCGCCTCTTTTGACATGAAGCTGTATGACATCCTATATTAGCAATATCATTTATGAACATTTTCTTACCCCCCGCTGCATCCTGTGAGCCGAGTTCCAGCCTCGTTTTGACGTTGACGAAGGCTAGTTGGCTGGGGTCGCAAAAATAAAGCGTCTTGCTTCTCAAAGTAATATGCATTCAAAAGAGTAATACATTTGCATCACAAAATCATTCATCCAGAAAAAGTCAGACCTCACAATCGCTTGGCGCTATTTTTGCCTCCCTTCATATCAATGCGTACAGCCACCTGCCGATAGCCGCATCTGTTACAGTCTTTACTGCTCGGAAGCAGGGGAGTGCTCGGTCTGCTCTTCGGTCTGCATAGTTTACACAGCCCGTAGTGATACGAAGGTAGAGAGAAATAGCGCCAAGCGATTGTGAGGTCTGACTTTTTCTGGATAACGATTTTGTGATGCAAATGTATTACTCTTTTGAACGCATGTTGTTTTGAGACGCAAGATGCTTTATTTTTGCGACCCCAGCCAACTAGCCGGACTAGCTTCATCAACGCCAAAACGAGGCTGGAACTCGGCTCACAGGACGCAGCAGGGGGTAAGAAAATGTTCATAAATGATATTGCTAATATGGGATGTCATACAGCTTCATGTCAAAAGAGGCAAACTATCCCTTTAACTTGCAGCAGTTCTCTCTTGCATGTGTTTTACTGTTGGATTTGTTTTGCTGTTTGCAACGCGTTTGCACGTGTCGGCCACCGTAGCTACGGAATGTATCTTGAAACAATCTGTTGATGGAAAGACCAGATTAGTCAGCGTTCAGACAGTCACCAGAACCCTGCTGAACCTGACCAACAGAAGCAAAGCCGGATCATTTGCTTGGTAAATGATTTATTTTGCTAAGCAAAATATTAATGTAAGTCTTAATATCAATGTAAATTTAAATATTGAAACAGAATTTTTAAATCATATTCTCAGTGACTTTACATTAGTTTTTTTTCCTTCAAAGGCCTCCAGTTAATTTAATATTTTTCTAATTTTTTGGCAAACTCAAGCATGACTGACATTCTTCGCATTAAAATTTTTACTGCTGTTAACACACATAATCGACCAAAATAGATCCTATTTGCCCCGAATATAGTTATACATGCTTGCACAACACGGACAAGAGGCCAAATGGAGGAATTGTAGACGAGTAACATTGGTTGTTGCATACATTGTCCACAAGAGGGCAGCAGAGGCTTAGAAATGCTTAAGATCAACTAGGAAAAAAAAGGATATAACTAAAGTCTACACTACATCATAGCTATGGTTTCTCACTGTCATCATCTTGTAAAAAAAAAAAAAATACTGTTTTTAACTGAGCTTCCAGTTATTTTAACTCTTGTAAAATTGTGCTGCTGTGTATGCTCATTCGTGTCTAAGGGACACTGACAGCCATTTCTCCTCCATTTATGTCAGAAGCTCAGGGACTCACTTTAACAGCTTGACAGCCTTAAACATATGAGCATCTGCCTCTCAATCAGATTTTAATGTGACATGATCATTTAGTTTCCACCATCCAGAGCGGGCAGAGGTATTGAATAATCAACCTTTGCTACTCTTTTTAAGGAGAAAGGATTGTGACTCAGCCAAATTTAGCCTTAAATAATACTTTCTTTTAAAAAGTGCTAAAACTGGCTTAATCTCACTCAAAGGTGAAGGGCTAAACACACATGTAAGGAGGAGTTTGGTGGTCTAATGTTTCCCCAGTAGGTAACACAGGAAATGTCATGCTCCTCTTCACAATTTAAATCTCCTTTATAATCCCCACTAGTAACAAAGTTAAAAGAGGAGGAATTAAAGAGTGAACTTAATGTGGATGGCTTACTTATGTAGGTGTGACTGGCTAGAATACAGTGAGGCTGCCATGGTGATCCATATCAAATAAAATAAAGGCCGAACGTGGTCACAGGTTCAGTGGAATGTGACATTTGTGAGGGCCAGACATAAAGAGGTATTTTCCCTCCAAAACAGGAGCTGGGAAAAAAAAAAACTAGTGCGCACAGGCTGTGAAAACCATGTTTGGAATTTAAAGCATTGCAAAAAACTAGATCATGGTGATTTTCTTTGCATGCAAGGCTCGGTTAAGGACAGACCTGAAAGTCCACTCCAGACAACGGGATGCTTAAAATGTACATGCACCAAAAACATGAAGAGTTACAATGAATCAAACTGATTACAGTACATATTGAGTCGACCCTCAGCCACAAGGTAAACATCTACGCTGAACACATGACTGCGGCCTCCTCACCTGCGTACATTCCAGTCTTAATTTCAGAAGCATAGAATTTATAGCATTACATCACTCCACTTCTGCAGAGCCATAGTGTCCCTGTAGAGAGGTGTGAGCGCAGACTTCTGAGTGCAATGCTGTCTGGGCTGACAAAGATGTCCCTGTGCTGTGTGTTTTCACTGTTTGCCCTCTGCTTTGCACACTTGTGGTGGGCCAGGGTCAAGGGCATGCTGGGTAGGAGCACCCATCCTTCCCTTATACTTCTATGGTTTTATCCATCTCTGTAGCATTCAGAGGGATTGTGCTCAAACGTGAATCTTTAGTAAGGGTAGGTTAAGCAAAATTAAAGCTTACGGTAAATCTGATTTCATTATTGTAGTGGACCCCGTGGACTACATAGCTGCATTGTAAGTGAGAGAAAAAAAAAGAAAAAGTCCGAGCACCAGGTGCAGGAAGGTAGGAGGAAGCTTTATAAAAAAGGACAGGTTTTAAGTGTCAGACCCAGAGGCATAACTGAAGAACCCTCACTCATGCTCCCTGCCACACTCTCACTGAAGCACAGGCCGTCTGTCTCAGCCTCCAACTTCCTGATAACTCCCCAACCAGCATTACACCCTCCTGATCCAAATATACACACATTCACTCTCTTAAGTTGTTGTTTCCCAACAGGAAAACAGCTATCCGCTGCCATTACTTACCAGCATTTACCCCCCTCTTCTCACCTTCCTCATTTCCTTCATTGTCTTTAATCCAACATTTGAACAAAGCACCTCTTCCTCATGAGCATCATTAGAGAGGGGACCACACTGCCACAACTGTGGCAAGGAATAAACAAAATGGCTAATTAGTCCAAAGCGGTGGTCTGGTGTCAGCATTAGAGTATTGCTTTTGTGTGGCAATATCGCCACAATGATCAGTTTAAAGAATAATGATAGAAATAAAATAAAAAAAAACCTTGGTGGGACATCTGGACACAGCTCTTAAAGGGATTATATGATGTGTAAAATTTGAGTTTCTACACAATTTGCATTTCCTCTATGAAATGTAAAAAATCCAAGCAGATGAAAAAAAAAAAGACAACTGCTCACAAAATAGTTTATAAGTCAGGTGAATACTTAATTCTCCACTAAATAATGAAAACCACATTTCAAAAGTTAAACTAAGAGCAATCATAAATGGAGGGAAAAATCACACAAAAAAAAAAACACTCTTGAAAAGCGTTTCCAGCTTTTCAAAACCTCTCTCCTTCTCCCTTTCACACACATATAAACACATAGGCACAAACACATACACCTCGAAACAAAGGTGCCATTTTACTCAGGAAGGGTCAGCAGTTCTCTTCATCAGACAGGGGCTTGTTCTTGGTCAGAGGCTGCTGCCCAATCTCAGGCCACCCTCCCCTGGCTCCACCGGCCCCCTCTGGCCCCCCTCCGGCACCCACCACCCCAGAGACAAGCTCCCCATTGTTCCTCCACTACTAATAAATGACAGTTCTCCTGTTTAGACAAACTTTACAGCCCATTCTAAACACACTCAAGCTGAGCGTAAATGCTGCTCTATATGCAGAGATACCCATTTTCTTTTTTTTTTTTAAACAGTCTGACATTTTTCACGGAGGTCATTACGATGTTGTCTGACAATAATGATGGAAAGAGGACTTTTTTTTTTGCAGATGAGATAAAGCAATTCTGAGGGCTTATTTGATACAAAAACTGAGGGTAACTCATTTTCCAAACTTTTCCCTTAATTGGTCAAAAATGGTCATTACACAGAGCCTCGGTTCACCACAAGGTCATGCTGCTCAGGCACCGTTGTCACCTTACGGGCTCGATCAAAGTCAGGGACCCGAGTTAGGCCTCGAGTTTGGACATGATAAATCACCACTCAACTTAAGCTCATAAACACACCATTAACACGCTCGACCACAGCAACTCTATCTGTTTACCCAAAGTACTAAGCTGGGGAGTATTGCTCTCTGTTTTGGCCTGTATTAGCACGCCTGAGGGCCTGATGCACATATGTATCACTCGGTAAATCCAGCTCTAACTTAGGGCCAGTGAACTGTTGCATTATTGTAGGATTGAATTTTAATTTCAAGTGCCAGACAATAAGGACTATATGCATGTATAATTTGCAGGGACTTACAAATACTAGCATACAAACATCATCTGCAACTTGCAAAGATCAAACAACATAGAACTTGCAATATCGGCTCGTTTTGTTCTTGACAAGTGTAATAAAGATGAGAATACAAATCAATCTACATTCACAAAAAAATGCTCGTAATAAGAAAGTTCCTCCAAAAAGGTTGAGTAAAATAAAAGCAGAGTTTTTAAGTCTTGCCCTGGTGTGTATGTTTCTCTGCTGCGGTTCACCACAAGCATATCATGTAACAGCACAGCCAGCATACTCAGTCCTGCGAGAGAGCAAATTCCACCTTCACCATTCTAAGCTGTGGATAAACGCAGGTAGAGAAAGAAAGTACATTTATCGATTTGTCTTCTTTTATGTCTATCAGTGGGCGCATGAGCATTACAAGGGAGTTTTCAAGGATCTTACAGAGCGCAGGAGTGATTTTGGCTGTGCGCTGGGCAGGCAAGGTCACATCAACACACGTTCCCGCTCTGCCGTTTAAACGCCAAAAGGAGGAGGAGGAAGAAGAGGCAGAAGTTTTGAGGAGAAGAGCAAAAAAAGTCCCTGTGTTTAGTCAAAGCCTGCTCACTGACACAAAGTCTGTCTTTGTCTGCCTCCCAGGGTGCCAGATAAAGGAATTCTTGTGTGTCGGGGGCTCTGACCGAGTTTATTTGACACTTCAGCTCCTTTTGTGAAGCAAGTGTCCCACCGTCAATGCTGGCCATGAGAGTCACTTGGCATTAGACAGAGGGTCCCTCTTCAGTGGAGAAAGGGGGTCTTGTTTGGAGAAGATTTTTAATAGAAGGGGTGTGGGGTGGTGGTGAGTTTTAGGGGGTCCGCCGCCAGTGCTCAGCACTGTATGCACACATAGAGCTGGACTCCATGCCATGTCCCAACAGTAGATGGAATTCTTTAATGCTAAGGAAGTATATGGAATTGACAAGTGAGAGCTGAAAGGAGTAGAAAGAAGGTGGAAGCTCCATCATATTAAGCTGCATGAATACACACTTCCTACGACTGCAACGCCACTATGTCACCGAACATGCGTACTCGCAAAAAAAGCAACACACACTTCTCTCACTTCCTCGAGACTGTATGCTTCACCCATTCCATGATCAAATGCACCAACGGGTCCAATTCCAACCCTTCTGAGAGTTAAATGCAGAGTAGATTTGACACCTCACACACACACACACACACACCATGTGTCAGGTGGAGGCAACCAGAAGAAATGACAGCTGCTTCACAGGATGGGCCATCCAGAGGGCACCGCAGTTCAAACCGCTTTGCTGTCACCTGAATGGAACCACTGTACCAGAGGTGGCAGGACAACATGTTGCTTTTTATGGACACTGGACTCACACTGTGCGTTTATATTAGCTGAGCACGATCTTTGGCAGCTTGTGACAGGTTATTGCTCTGTGAGTGAGTTGTGGACACCTGGCACTGCAGGTGCATGCTGACAATTTACAAGGTGTAACGTTTAGAATTCAAGCATTGGGCAGTCTGACATTTAAGGAAGTCATTTTTGAGGCAATTTTGAGATTGAGAGATGCCCAAAATTAATGATTGTAGAGCAATGGATCAGCATGGTCATTCTCTGAATAGGTTAACCTAAATATGGTTTAAGGGGAATCTGACGAGGTTGTTTTTAATGTAAAATGTGCAAATCTCCACTGGCGATGAGAAGAAAGGGATATTGTTATCCAAAGCAGTTCAATGTTAGAATTTGACTGTAAAGCGCAATTTGGTAGAGATGATATAGCCCAAATGGGTGTGTTAGGGAGATAACGACAGAACCTTTGGCCAAAACTGACAATCTTGGATATGAACCTGCATTGACTAATAATCTTTCTTTCTGAAAAAAACAAAAGGTCTTGGAGAATTCGTGTTTTCTACACACCTGCTGATTCAAGAGAATCACATTGATGTAATCCAAATCCCTGGACATCCGTTGAGCGCAGCTTTCAAAATATATTCCATAATATTCTTGGTCTTGGTCTTGATCTTTCCCTTTGCCAAACCAAATTCCATAACAACACATAGGATAAGGATTCCCAAAATGTGTAATATAGCACTGATCATTTCTCGTAGTGGCCACTGTTGACCACGCGTGTCTCCCAAGTATCCCGAGAGACTCGACTGTTTGTCAACCAACTTGTCCAACAGCAGGGCTGAAGAAGGAACAGACACCACTCATCCCGGACAGAATAATCCTGATACACCAAACGATCCATAGGTTGAGTTTTGAATCCATCGGCTTCTGCCATCGCGATCGGGTTTATGCAAAAATGATAACTTCTCCACATGTGTCAGCGCTGAAACTTTGGTAGTTATTTAATCCTTTAAATGCGTTAAAAGAATCCTTGAGTTATTTTGTTACAAGTCAGTCAAGGTAGTTCTTTCCGATGATAAATGAAAGATGCTGATTCCTTAAAGTCCGGTGCGGTGATGGTCTCCGCTGCAGTTCCAGAAAGCGTCTCTGCTGTTATGATACTCCCCTGTGAAGAGCAGCAACCTCAATGAGCCATAGTTGGAGAGGAGCAGCGCAACACATGCTGCTTTCAGCAAACGCAGCCGCGCAAGGCATTGTGGGAGGTGTAGTTCATCACTGTTGGTGCCAAACGTGAGAATTAGGAACATAACACAAGAGCAAAACCTTTATAGAGAAATGATAAAAAGAAGAAGGACGAAAACTATCAGAAGGTACTATTGTGGCAAAGAAGACTTGTAGTGTAGTATGTAGTTTGGTCACAGTGCATGTTTTATTTAATTTAATTTTCAGGTTTTTGCTTGATTACAAAAGACCTAACTTTATATTATAAAAAAAAAACGGTTACTGGCATTATGAATAGTTTGATCTGAGATTTATGTTACATGCAATTTCATTATCAAAGCCAAATATGTTTATCTCAATCTTCTTCATTTTTTTCTTTAAAAATCTTCTTTTGTTCCCATAATGTAACAGTTATTATGCCAAGAATGGAAATTGCAATCACTCATCATCTGCTGGACTGATTCCAGGTTGCGTGTGAGCCCTGTAGTCGGTGTGTGTGAGTAATAATGATCATCTGTCGCCATGTAGAGATACAGCGATGTCAGTGCCTTGAATCACCTTCCCATGAATGAATCTCTTGTCTTTCTTACCACACTTTCATGTCTTAACTACCTCCAGGCTTGCTTGTATTTCTGGCATCATAGCTTCCCTTAAACTTAAGAATAAAACTAGAACTGGATTTCAAGGATCGGAGTGCAGATTCAAAGATTTTAAAACAATAAAATAACTCAACTTACCATCTGCTGCGGAGACTGAGTCATGGTCAAGTAGAGTTAATTGTTTGCATATTTAGTGTTCACCAAGGTCAAAAGTCCCATCAATATTTGCAAAGATATATTCATCTGTCACACTCTGAAGTGTTTTAAAAGAAGATACATACAGCATGTTTACTAATATAATACTAAAACTATTGTGGGTGCATTCTATCCTCAATGATAACATAGGTGAGACAAAATAAAGTTAAAGAGAGTAAACTTTGACTTTTATATATACATATATATGTATACATACATAAGTAATTTGTTTAGGTCAAAGTTTACTCTCTTTAACTTTATTTTGTAATATTAACTGTAATAATCTGTAGACAAAAATGCAAATATTCTCCAAAACTCAGAAACAGCTTAAGTGAATTTAGAATTTAAAATTTCTACATAATTTCTACACAATTTGAGCAGCTGAGATGACATCTTCACAGAAGCAGGTGAAGCTCCACTCCACCTTTTTCTTAACTCCTTTGGCTGAGCTCCAGTGCAGTCCATGAGTACCTGAATTGCACGCGATTCTGTTAATTGCAGGTACTTGGCTTTCCTGTGTGCAGGGGTTGAAAAGTTGCTGGAGGTTTGTGCACACAGCATTGCGTGACTAGAGCTGGAGATGAAAAAACAAAGACATTGTTTTCAGTGATCAAACCCCCTTTATAGTAACTCAACAGCATTCCTGTCTCGCATTCCTAAGCCACCGCTGCTGTGTGAAGGGTTTTCTTTTCCTTTTGAGAAAAAAAAAAGAAAGAAAGAAAAGGAGAGTTAAACATTTTTATGTGGTTCACTGTGTTGATCTCGCTTCTTCCAAAAATGTTCTTACTTGCTCATTTCAAGTAAGAAATCGAGACTGCAATCAGGAATCAAGACTGAACTAAAGTATTAGAACAGGCAGTTATCTTTTCAGGGTAATTACAGGGTAGTTGTCTTTTATCTAAAATTATGTGACGAATGCAAATAATGGAGCCAGAATTTCCCTCTGCTTTCAATCTGAACAATCAATAAGCCTCACGGCAGAGCCATAGGACATGACAAGACATTTTTTCCAAACATGCACATAATGCATGAGCTTGTAGGCATGCCCATGTGTTTACGCATGTGTCTGCAAATATGCGTTCGCCCGCATGTATCTGTAAGTGCATGTAGGTATGTGCTAATGTGCACACAAATGATTTCCAGACTGGTTTGACGATGGTAATCATATCCAGAGAACACAAAACCATTCTAAAGTGTGCTCAAACAGATGGGAGGTAAAAGAGGAATGCATCAGAAAATCTGGGGGAAGTGAACTTGAGTGAGTGCAGAGAGGCTTTAGATCATTGGTAATAGCAAAAAGAACATTTTTAGAATACATCTACAATTGGACGACTGTAAAATTCACAATAAATGGAAATTTACTGTCGGATGTTGGTCGTGAAACTAATATTTACAAGAAGCAATGACTTTAGTTAACCGCCTTTTGACATTAAAAAAAACTTTGAGGACAATTGAGTCTGTCGTATCTCCAGTGTGTGCTCTGAGAGTGATTAAGAGTAGAGCACATTCATTACTGACCCAACTCAGACACAGAGGGGCTTCAGAGCAGAAGTTTTGTGTTGGACTGTTTGGATGTCCTATCCCCTTGTATCTCTTTGACTACCTCCAACACAAGGCTCCATTCAAACAGACTGGGAACAAATGTTTCCTTATGTGGCTCTGAGTGCACAGGCTTCAGTGGCAGGATAGAGAACAAGAGCCTATGAGAACGAAAGACAGAGAGGGTTGCATTATTTAAAGGCGGGGTAGGGGATCTTTTTCTGGAACATTTTTTTTACATATTGCTTGAAATACTCTTCACACCCTCATTGCAACCAATTAATTAAAAGTTTTGACACAAATATGAAAAGTTTTAGTGGCCTCTAGAACGTGCAATCTAGGAAAAACAGTATCCAATCATTGTGAACGGACCGTTCACAATGATTGGATTCTGATGCCATCTATCAAACTGCAATCTGCTTCCCCCCCCTCCTTTCCCCTGTGCGCGTACCCTGCTCCGTGAACGAAGCTTGGCAGGAAGCTAAACTACAGCCAGCTTGGCTAGCACCTAGCATTATTAAACGTATAGTTAGCATAAGCTAAATACTAAATACGGCAACGATCGATGCTTGCTGTCAGAACAGCGCTCGTGCACCTTCGTGCTCGTGCGCATTCATGTACTCTAGAGGCGTGGCTTCGGGGGAAAGTGAAGAAAAGGGTTGGGACTTTTTACCTGTGTATTTTCAAAATGCAGCTTCGCTGGACTCAAAATCCAGGATCTCCTACCCTACCTTTACCACCCATAAGACTACATATAGTATGGTGTGAAGTGCATTATGAGCTAGAGGTAGAGGGATGGTTGTTAATGATGTCACAGAAAGGGTATATGAGACAACAATAAGAATTACCCAATAAATGCATGCAGTTTTGCTGGCACAACAGACAGCACAAGCTTGCTAGCCTACCATACTCGATTACCCCTCCTTATTTTCTCACTTTCCCACTTTTCATTGGTGTTATTACCTCCACATCCGCCTGGGAATGAATTGGTAAATATCAGCCAGGAAACCTGAGGTTATGTTCCATGTTGGCAGCTGATGTAATTCTATGAAAAACCAACATGCAGAGTTATGTCCTTTTTTTGGCCTCGCTGTGGAATTGGGTAAGTGAAGCTAAATGAGTTCCGAGTAACGTGGGGGAAGATTTCTCATGTGAAAGCTGGTAAAAAAAAATGGCTTGTGCCTGTTTTAGATAATAAGCCATAATGTGCCGTGCACCTCTTTTCTATAGAAGCACCCAGGATAAAGAGCTAATCCTCTTGAGCTATGAGACTGATAGAGCTGGATTCCTTCCAGCACCTCAGGGAGTCATATCTAGGAAAGAGAGAGAATCTTTCAAAGCAAACCATGTAATCAATGACACAAGCCCCCTCCAACTGCTTATTCTATTCAGCAAACCATAAACACTTTGGTGAATTAACTTCCTTCATTCCTTGTCATCTCCGTTTATCTCTTACCTTCTTCAGGTCTTTCTCCTCTGATTCTACATTGAGAAGTCAAATTGTAACTAGGAATCTAATGTTTATTCAAACATGTTTTCTCACTTAAGGGTAAATTAATTAACTTTTGCCCTTGACTATTTGTACAATAACACTGACATGCATGACTCATTCCTTCTTCATCTCTAATATACACTCTTACACTGGTTAAGAGGGGAGAGTTCATTTGGACAAACACACCCTTCCTGGAGTGTTACAGTGGTGTAATCGTGAATTTCTTTTTTTTTAAACCTGCAGGCTACTTGTTTTATTGGTTTTATTTGTCAAAGAATAAACCTTACTGTTCGAACATCACATTCTGAAGCCTAATCATCTACAAAAAGTTTATGCAGCAGTGAGTGTACAGTTCTGCATACAAATGTTGAATGTTGGCATAAATTCTGCCTTTGTCACTCTTTGAAAGATGCATATTAGTTAAAGGTTGAAAATCAAATTAGGAAAAGGTATAAATAAATTTGTCCAAACAAGGGAACCATTGTGAGGAATATTGTTGTTATCTGTACTTAGCAAGTAAGTATATAGTGCAAACAGAAAGATGTAAGAACCTTCCAAGTTGAAGATAGAAGAATATTGCTACAACAGAAGTTTGGAACTTTCAACAGACTTTCTGAATATAGCTTTTTAGCCCAACTGAGTCATCAGTATAATCTTATTAAGACAGGTAACCAAGGAGACATTGGTCCCAATGAATAACATCCACAATTCTTTTATGGAAATGGTACAACTATACAGAAGGACCACCAGTGCAGCACTCCCTCAATCAAACCTTTATGCTTAAGTTGTCAAACTTGTGTAAAAGGTACCAAAAGAAGGTATAATCACAGTCCATATTGGATATTTTGGTTAAATCAGCCATTTTTTCTTTGTAACTAAGGAGTATTTTGTGCTGGCTGAGGAGGAACAAAATAATTAAAGTAATTTTAGAAGAATTTGAAACATGACAAAAAGTGGAAAACATGTGAAAACCAAAAACTTTCTGTGTATTCCTGGAAGATTTTCTTGCTGTGTGTGTGTGTGTGATCTTGGTGGCAAGCGGTGTGTCAGGAGCTGGGAGTGTGACAGGGCTATGCGTGACTGGGAGAAATACACCTGTCTCTGTGCTCAGGTATGGAGGGGGGAGCCGGCACGCAGGGGCCTGCCAGCTGAACAATGCTCCCTATTGTAACTTCGCTCTGACGGCAGACACTCACAAGAGAGGAAGCCCTGATCTCAGTGTGTATGTAGCTCGCTCGCTCGCTGTCTATCTGCTCACACAATCACATGGCTTAAATGGCCAAATTATTTATAGTACACATATTGTGCTGACCTCAGGCGCCATGGGATAAATCCCAAAAACTCTGGATGTTACACGCTAGCTGCCAATTAGTTTTAGCTAACAGATTGTACATCCAATTAAAAAAAAGAGGGCTGCAATAGCACAAATGTTGTGTATGTCAGTATCAGTATACTGTATGTTGCATGCCCATGAATATTAAAAAGGATTTAAAAGACATGATCTCTAAAGGGAAAAGAAAAGATAAAATTTAAAAACTAGAAATTATTGCTTGATAATCACAGAGAAAGATGATTCAGAGGCGTTACCGGCCCATTACAGAAAGCACAATATTCTTAAAATAAACACAACTTTTCTTAGCAATCCATTATCAGCCCTGCAGCAGCCCAGGTTTTTCCAGACTCTTTATTCTCAGTTTAGATAAGGCAACCTTGAGATTGAGAGCCACGATAATGTGGATGAGAGATAGATAATACAAGAGAGACCCACAAAGAAAGAAAGAGTGTCTGTTGGTAAATTACCCGGGCTCTCTGCGGTTTCCACAACAAACGTTGACTCTCATTTTCTTGATTTGTGGGCCAGTTATGATGAAAAATGAAGAGGGCAACCACGGGGAGATTTTGGCATAGGAGGGAATGTGAAACATCTGCTTTCAGAAGTTTTAGTTCTGGGCTGAGCTTGGATGGACACAAGTACCCCTTCTGTCAAACAGAAATTCCAGCTGTTTCACAGATGGGGTCAGTTATTTTGTGTATAATGTGTTGCCAAAAAATAGCCAGACTGTCTTTGATCTAATTTTCAACACATCACAAAGCCTTTTTTCATTAGAAATTCCATCATTCAGTCATTTATTCCGGTTAAATTCCATGGTGTATGTATTTGTGTGCTCGTGTGTGATATCTTACGAAAAGGTGTGTGTGTGTGTGTGTGTGTGTGTGTGTGTGTGCTCACTGACTAATGCAATACAGTCTTCATAAAGGTAGTATTGTTAAGTTGCGTGCGAAGCTCATGCTTCAGGCTTTGGGTCCCCGCCCACCCCTGTAAACCACGGGCGTTTTTTTTCCTCTCCTTTTCTGCCTTCTACACCTTCCCCTTTCTTTTTGTTACAGGTAAACATTTGATGTCCGCACGCAATCCCGAGAGAGTCTCCTCCCCTTGTTCTCTCCTCGGCTTGCTGGCTTCCACTCACTATTACTCACACTCTCTCACACATACATTGCACATTCGCTTCACGCACTCTCTCTCACCCACATACAGACAGACATGCTACCCTTCCCTCTCCATTCTTCTGACATTCCTCTCCCCACTGACTCAGCACCTGTTTCCCAAGGAGGTTATGAAGTTTCTCCACAGTCACTGCTCTTTTTCTGCTTGCCTGGAAACAGCAATTCACCCACAGTCAGGATTTAATGGCACCTTAACACACTTTGAGCTTTTCTATTGTGTAACTGAATTTGAACCTTCTGGGTCACTGTGGCTCCATGCTATTTATTTCAACCAATAATTATACCAGTTGTAACTATTTGAAATGTTGCCAAGCCTGGAAACGGCAATGCCATTATTTTGTCATGATGGGTTAAAAAGAAAAAAAAAGAAAGAAAGAAAAAGTAAAAAAAAAGAAATATAGACCATAGACATCTACATTGCGTGACTACAAGCATCTACTGAATCCACGTCAACAGGAGAGTTTCTTTGGAGCTCAAAGGACTCAAGAATGTAATCAGAAACACAACACTTCTCTATTTGACTCTACTACACTGTACACTTACTGCTATAGGTACCCAGAACAGAGTTAGAAAGTGGGATTATATTTGATTCATTAATAATTTTAAAATTGAACTCATTATAAAAAATTTTATAAGCTCGGCCAGTCTTGATCAGATCACGCTCTATTACTGCAAGTCCCAAGTCTTGTGGATCAGAGAAAATCCAGCCATGATCAGCACATTCTGATCCCAATGCAATTGCCTTTTGTGAAGCAAAGTGGAAAATGCAGCAATCTAATGTGGTTGCACATGTAGCAGCGAGTACCCCTTCCTACGTGATAAAGGGTCTGAACGGTCTCAGGGATCACAGATGGCAGCAAAATAGCAAAACAAGCCTTAGCAGCAGAAACAGCAAGTGAGCAGATGCTTTCAAAGTTATCCTATTTCTGCTAAATGCAACAAAACAACTTCTTTCTGATGATGAGTGACAGTCTGAAAATGCTTAAAGGGACTACGAGTTGATATGTAGTCTTAATGGGCTGCTTTTCGGTCACAATTTCAATCTGATAACAGAGCTTGAAAAAGTATGTAAATTAAAGTAACTTTAATGAGAATTCAGATGTATTAATATACACTTATGTGATACTGTTTTTTTTGCTAAAGATGAGCCCTTTAGATACCCCTTTGGATAATCCTTTGTTGTTACTATCTTTTTCTTTTTCTTCTGTTCCATTGTTGTCTCCTGGACAGTAACTCTGTGGCATTTGCAGACCACCTGGGTTAATTTGAGTCGAGCTGAATGCATTTGTATACAAGAGTAATTACATTCCCACCTACATTATCTGGGTGTGATAATCCAGCTTTGAGAATTTTAAATTTTTATGTAAATGTTTACCTGGATTTAAAAAGTCTGGTTTGGTTGGACTTGCACAAGAACTATTCTTTACGGTGACCCAAAAGGGTCAACACAATACAAAAGTCCCAAAACAAAAGCTGCAACACAACATGAACGAGTGAAATGATATTGACTTTCTCAGCAAGGAGGCTGAATTAAGACAGAAGGTTCATATCAAGGTGGGACACAAAAAAAATGTATTGATTAATTTGTCTTTCACTACACTACACACACACAAAAACAACTGAATAATTTCTTTTCTGTATGATGAAGTAACAAAATTACATGGCACAATCTCCCCTGGATGTATTTGAAGGCAGCTAAACCTTCCCCCGTGATACTAATTAAAATCAAATGCATGAACAAATGTTAAGAACTGTATCAAACTGCATTGAACTGCATCAAGACATTAGACTTAATTGTTCTGGGTAAGGATATATTGTTCTTAAATAATGCTGTGACCACGTGTTCCGATATGTCCTCGAGGGGATGGACACACATCCCGAGCGTTTTCTTAACCTCTATTTAGAATACAAAAAAAACAGATGTTCCTATATACCAAAGGAAACTCGATGTGCAAAAGCAGGACATTTTTGTAAGATACAACTGAAAATATATATCGTATTTTTAGGTCTAACTTGATTAGTCATTGGTATATGTTGGCTTCTTCCAGCATGTTCTCTAATTCATAACTTCCAAAACCAACATACTTTTTTAATCAATTATAACTTCTTACAGCTTTTAGTTTGCAGATTCATTGTTGCTCCTAGATGGTTTACAACTTTAACAAATACACAGATCTATGTGTGAATAACATGCAAAACATTTATTGGTGCATGTGAGTGATTGTGATCTAACAGATGTTGAACTCTGGGGGAAGGTAATAAAACAAGTCCAAATCCTGTCTATGGATGCCAGCTCTGTTACCACTGCCAACCTCTGTCACGCACACCCTTCAAGCTGTACTCCAGCACCAACTCTGAAACTGAGGGGTGGTCTGACAGGTTCTGACACACCATGGGTGTCCTTCATGTCTAAGCAGAGAAAAACTAAAGCTTTGTGCATGTCTAGTAGCATTAATGACTTCACTAATAATTAACATATACGTAGAAAGAGATTTTTATTTTTATTTTTTTCCATATTCTGAGTCTCACACACACAAAACCCAGCAACTTTTGCATGTCTGTACACATACTAAAGAGTACCTGAAACATGGGGGTTACTGACAGTTGGAACAGGATAATCACAGATAAATTCAGAATGCGTGGTTATCAAACAGTTTGCCTTTTTCCTGTCAAACTTCAAGATTCTCATGATAACAGTTGGTCTGCAAGACTACATTCTATGCTTCAAGTTTGGCTGAGTCACCTCCATCATTTGTGTCATGAAAAGTCACCGTGTTAGAGAGGAGAGAATTGTCCAATTCAGCCACAAAAGAAATTATTTCAATCCCTACATTGTTGTCTCCTATAATAATTGCGCCTGCTGCTCTCTTTCATCAGAGGCTTTTGGCTCCGTCCAACCGGCCCAATTAGCAGCCCTGCTGAGGTGAAGTGTATTATGCAAATACAAACAGTTACTGTACCAACGTGAGCAGCCCCCACGGTAGCCTACAACAAGGCTATGTTAAATGAATATTAGATTTGTTGTGCCTACAACAAGTTACCTATTGTTATACTGGCCTCTCTGCTGCTCTGGAAAAGCTATTCAAACAAGATAATCTGTCTGCGTCTCGTCAATGCAGCGCACTGTTCGGCTGTGCTCGGACGAAACACTGTGACAAAGGGGCTGTTTGATTGGGAATATGAACCAACTGATGTGAAAGAATAAAGGGATACTTCTTACAGTCTCAAACATTTGTAGGCGCAAACCCTCAGATCCAAATACTCAATTTACACAAACCTTTAAAGTCCTCCAACCCTCCTGTAACTTAACCTTTGCCATTTGTCTGTGTCTATTGTTTCACACTCAGTTCATCTCTGTCCCTCCATGCTCTCATCGGGAACAATTGCCTTTGTTTCTAAGGCCAGCAGATGCCCTGGATATAAGGTGTGACAGTTGGGTTGGAGCTGTGAAAGAGCTGCTTGTCCTTCCTCACTCTCCAAGGTGTGTTTGTGGACAGACAATGTGGTAACATAATGGTGAAACAAGTCATCCTGTAAATTTATAACTTTTCTAACTCCTTTTCATGACCTAAATCAATTTGATAGTGTAATATTTAAGTATGCATCCATGATATGTGATTTCTGATGATGCCTTTTTTAAGTTGGAAGTTTGTTTAAGTTTTTACGAGTTTTTTGTGGGTTTTTTGGGGTTTTTTAAAGCGCAGAGCTCCTCGTTACCTTTGTTTTGACATGCTTTCAATTGCTTTGACATTTCGTTTAAAGAAAAATTGTTATTCAGTCACACTGGCAGAGGTAAACAGGTGGGACTGGGGCGTAGGGCACAGCAGCTGTGTCACTTTCTCTTTGGTTATGTCAGACAGCAGTTTGTGAACTGCCCTTCCCACAGCCGAGCCAGTTAATGATAGGGTTCAGCTGGAATACAAAGGCTTCTTCTTGGCACGCTTTGGCAGAGAAAAGAACAGCAGCTTTGAATTGAGTAAAAATATCAACAACAAACCACTAATAAAAGAAAAACAATGAAAAAGCATATTTTTTTTTTAAGTCTTGGTATATTGATGCAAAACCATAGATGTAGACATATAAACGTTAAGGTCAGTGTTTGCTCTAATTTGTAGATTAGTGTGTTAATTTGCTCCCATTATCAGAGTAAATATCTGAAAAAAGTTTGTAATTAACATGTCTACCTCTGGCTCATTTAATAGTTATATGATAAAATCTAATAATAATGTTGCATTTCAAAAAGAAGTTGAGTCATAATCATCATCAACAGTGAATGCTGAAAACAGTTTAGCATTTAATTAAGCAACAAAGGACTTCATTTACCCTCATTTCTTATTTGATTTACCACTGTCAGAAATCAGAAAGCTGTTCCACCCTCAGGGTCTGACTGTAACTATTTATGTGATCCTCCTTTTTTTTGTATGTACCAGATGCTACCTTAAGTTGTGACTACAGTTGTGCAAAATCTAAAAGGGCAATTCCTTTTGTGTTTAACTCTGTGCTAAGAACAAACACTTATGTGTAACATATCCATCAACCACTTCAAAGGAACGATAAACAATTTATCTGACTGGCTAATCCAGTATCATTAGCCTTAACTCCTCCTCTGTCATTATTTATTTAGGGCACCTGCCAACAAAATGAGGTTACACTTCAAAACATTTTGCTTATGTTTTGTCCTCTGGCAGATTCTTCTGAACAGCACTGGCAATGCTACAGAGGCCCAGAGTATAAAGTCGATTTAACTTGACTTTTGATGTGTGAGAACAGTATGCTGAGGTCCAACTTCTCTGGCTGATGCTGACTCACTCAACAGTAAGCTAGCGTGACAGCCATGGCAGGTTAATATATTTTCCCTCCAGGCAAGCACAGTGAAATATGACTGACTGGCTGTTGGCTTTAGGTAAGGGACAAAAACTTGTGTTTAAATAGCTGAATTGTTTTCATTTGCAAGTCCCTTAATAAAATAACAACACAAGGCTTATCATCTTTATAGTAAATAAGTCAACCAGCTATTACTATGATGGAACGATTTACACACCTACTTTGTTACCTCAGCGCAGGACCATCATGATACAAAACTAAATGTAAAGTTTTTCTGTTCTGGGGGATATAGGTCTCCCTGAGCTCCACGTCATATTCTCATAAGTCTCTATCATTTCTGTCACCACTAATTGTACGTGAAGATAATATTAATATCCTGAGATGACGACAGAAGGAATAGTGAAAACTTTTAACATGACCAATGCTGATTATGTGCCACTTAGTTATGCCTACAAAAAAATAAATACAACAAAAAAATATTTAAAAAGATTAAGCTGAACAGTGTAGGACACATATGACTCATTGTATGAACAAAAAAAAACAACTGTCTGCATTATCCTTAGCATTGTTTTGGGCAGGTGTGTACCTACTTCTACTTATATTATCTGCATTATCTATGCCACATTAACAATATACTGTAAATATAATAAAAGGTTCTCCTATTAATGAAGTGGTATAGCTTGTTTGTTCATACCAGTAAATATGACTCATAACTCATTGTTCTGTAAACGACCTTCCTTAGAAATGGCATTAGGGAGATATTACTCATATGAACGTTTCCACTTTATTGCTGAGGTCATTCTCAAAAGTTTCCTGAAAGAAGCCAGCTAACAATGTAGGAGGGGAGGCTGGATGCTCCAGTAATGCACAGACCTTTCATGCGTTTGTGACGCGAGTTCAAGCCCATTATGACAACAGCTTTTTCACTTCTAAGGGACATACGCCTAATAACTGTGCAGCACTCTGCTAAAAGACTTTGGTCACTTCCTGGTTAGCTTTGTGCAATAACCTTCGTTGCTGCTGCTATCAAATTCAAGATCTCATTTTCTTTTAATAGTGAAATGTCTCACTTTTAACATCTGATATGTTTTTTTATGTTCTATTGTGAATACAATATTGGTTAATGAGATAAAGCAAATCATTTTACACACCACCCCTTTTTCTTCGGGGGGTATGCCTGCATATCTGCAAGCTACAGCTACTTTGCAGCATTTTTTTTACCATTTGCAGCACATCCACAGCCCATTACTGTGCACCCATATAGCGGGACTATGCTGGTTTGAGCAAAAACAAAGCCTCAAATAGCCTAAGGTTTTACAGAACTAAAACAACATCAAGATTATCTTGTGTTTATTTTGTCAAAAGTTCGGATTCTGCATAAAGTTCCTGGTTTTGGATCACTGATTGGGTGAATGCTTGAGAGGAAGCATGGCGGTCCTGGCTAGACTGAAGTGGAGGAGCTCCAAAGGATCTGAGGGCAAAGGGAAGTGGGTAAGTTAAGAAGTATGTTGTGGTGGGTTTCAGAGTTTGTATGATGTGTTCTGGGGGGTAAAGTATGTGTGTTTTTTATGTGGATTGATGAGGGCTGAATGGAGCACTTCTTGTTAGGAAGAGATACAGCAGTGCACCTGTGGCTGTTTGGCCCCTTAATGCTATTTACTGTACATAGTTTCTCTTTTGACGGCAAAGGGGAAACAAGAGGGCACAGGTTCTGAAAAAAATATTGCAATGAGATAACAAAGAAAGATATAACCTATTCATAAGCAACAGCCCCTGAGATAGATATGTTCACACACATGAAGACAACAGACTCACAGAGGATTGCACACAAAAGGTGTTGCTACACACTCCCACTCTCTCATCTCTTCTGACATTTATAGCGCCAACAAAACCCCACAGTAGCTCTTTATGATTGTGAAGGGCAAATACTTTTATTACAGGCAAATGTTGAGATTACTTCTCATTCTTTTACCCCGTGGACTACGTGAGATTTACTGTCCACAACACAAAGTCCAGAGTCTGCTGCCAACACACTGAGGATGACGGAGAGGTTTTGTTCACCTACTGAACCTCAGTCAGGCAGGTGAACTCTGGCTCACCTACCTGAACGGTCATCCAGGCCACTGACAGAGACAGAAAAACAATGCAACACACAGCTGTTGCTCTTGAATATGAATTCTAACAATAACATACACAGTGAGATGTTCAAATATTTCATACAGCAAAATAATACGAATAAAAGAAAAATGAAAGCAAAAAACAATGAGCTGGTTTACAGATTAAGCTGTATTTGTCACCTAAAAAAATAGGCATGTTTGCTATCACTATTTCTGCCTGTAAACAGTACTGCTATACAACATAGGTGTGTGCAGTTTGATCATATCACACTCAAATGTCAACAGCGGTTGACTGACTCATGTACCTATTGTAACTATTAAATTTTTTTTTCCCTACTGGAAGCTACTGTGGTTGCTGTTACAGCCACATGCACCAATGAGAGTGAATGAAAGAAGATACTGACAATTTGTTCAGTGGCAAAGTTCTCATGCACACACACAAAATAGATAAGATGATTGAGAAGTTGATTCAATCATTGATTCAATAATCAACTTGATTATTAGGAGCATTGATCCAAAATTTACTTTAAAAGCGCAAAGGTTTAGTCAGAGTGAGATGGTTAAATAGAGATGGGTCTCATACATGCCAGGCAGGCAGCATGCATGCATGTGTTTGGAAAGGAGTGTAAGTATGGATGTTAGGTGTGATGTTGTAGGCTGCGCACAGAGTCATTCCTTTGTTGTGTGCAGCAGCGTTGCCCTGAGGGCCGCAGGAGCATGAGTGTAAGCTACGTGGTGCTCTGGGAACAAGAAAAGCAGCTCTGTTTTTGGATAGCTGTCTTGGCTTTGTATGAGCGCTTCCTGGCACGCAGTCAAGATCCTGCCCCTGGAGAGGGAAGATTAATGACAGCTAGTCACGGAAGGGCTTTACAGCCCCAGAGAGCAAAGGAGACGAGAAGAGTGGGAGAGGAAAGATGGAGATGGGAAGGAGGAGTCAAACAAAAGAAGGGAGCTGCGTAGTTAGGGTGATAGGTGTGAGAAAATGGTCTGTGACTTGGTGAGTGTTTGGGTATGCATCATACGGAGGGCAAGAAAAAAAAAGAATTAAGCGGATTGGTATAATCCATATAAATCTTCAAAATAGTTGTAAAAACATAGTAAATCTAGAGGCTGGACAAAAGCCCATGCACTCCTCTATGAGTTTCATCACTCTAATCCAGCTTAGGTCCTCATTTCTGCTCAGACTCCTGCTTAAACCCCACCCTGCTCCTCCAGCTGTGATCAAGCTCTTTGTGCTAAACACCCTTGCCAAATCATGGGGATGACTAGAGGTGGCTAATTACACAAGTTTTGTTTAGCCAAGGTCTAGACATTGCATCTTCCCTGTCCTGTTATGACACTTGAGCACAGTGTGGTCCTCATCTTGCAGTTTGTTTTTCTCACATGATATTGCACTCAGGGAAGACTGTACACACTAAAGTCTCTTTCTCATTGGAAGAATAGCCCACTGAAATATTTTACTTGAAATGGGAGGGGATTGTGAAACAAAGTCAGATTGAAAGTGATGTAAAAATATAACAGCTGGGCGACACATAATCTTTGTTGAGTGTGGTGCGCTCTGGGCTGCCAGAGTGGGCTCAACTCACTTTTTCTTTCGATATCACACTATTACTGATGAAAGTGGCTTGTGTGAAGGCTCTGAAACTGAAAACTGTAACCCAAAGAAAAAAAGGGATCTCTTTTATCTGTTAGCACAGCGGCTGGAGGCTAACTCCTTATCTGGCTGACAGCTGCAGTCCAATATTAAGTAATAAACCATTTGTTTCAAAAAGTCATGCTTAGCTCATGAAATTGTCATCTGCTATAGTGTGCAGTGATGCAGTGCAGGGTCACCCCTTCCTTTTGTAGCAGCCTAAAGGGTTATTCATTTAGAAGGATGTAGGCTACTAGTCACTGGACACAGCTCCAGTTCTATGATTATGCGCATAGCCTTTACCTCACTGAGAGGAACATTGTTGCTACTGGCAATGGGGGCAAAAAAAATAACAACCTTGTATGAGAGTATTTACATGCATTTAAAAAAATAAAACATCCATACAGATTATTTTATTTGTGTAAACGGGTTATAAGAACTTGGGCAAGAGATTAAGCTTTTCATGTAAATTCTCGTAAAGAGATGCTTCTTTAATGAGAGAGCACAGGCTGGAACTAAAGAAAAAGGAGAGGCATCAACAATGGTTCCTTTATATGTAGCATAGATCACAACTTGTACAATGAAAGAGCCAAGAGCTGAGGAAAGTGCAACGCTGCTCCGGCCGAACTCTCATGTGTCCCAGCTCAAAACCCCAAACCAAAATCCTGGGCCGCAGGGCAGGAACAGGTCATGGTGAACTCACTCTCCTTGTTCCCTCTTTCCTCCCCTGACCACAGAGCTGATGACCTCACTCATTTTTCAGTCACTGACAAACTGAAGTCTGTGTACTGGATGAAAAGTGATTCTGGGCAAACCTTGTTTGATGAAACTGAAAATTCCTCAAACCAAGAGAGGATGAGGACATGTGTATCTGATTTTCAAAGTTGTTTACTTCATCCTGGCAGCATGCTGGATTCCTACTCTAAAACGGATAGTTACATGCTCCACTTGACAGTGCCAGGCAATTCTGACCACAGGAATGAAGGGGAAAACCATATTCATCCAGAAAACATCTCTCATAAGATCATGCTTTGTCAGACAACAAAGTGCCACGTTTGGTCCGCACTTTCTGGGAATGACATTCCTACTTCTGACTTATACACAGTATTGTAATTTACAAGATTCAATTGCAGTGCTGGCAGTGACAGATTTAAAAGGTTTGGAAGTTGTGGCAAACGGTCTTGTTATAGTTTTTAACCGGCTTTGATACAGTCAGCATGAAAGTCAGTGAAAGAGCTGGTTTAAACAATTTGTAGCAAGATGTTACAGGATTTGAGGATTTTTTCTAGATTTTGTTGAGCTGCAATATGTCAAAGTTCTCTGCAGCAAGATGCAGTTTGACACAAATTAAAAACAAAGAAGTCCATTGCACATGACTCATTGAATTTAACTGTTGGACCTGGAGGAAATTAATTTAGTCAAGCAAAACAGTCAAACCTAATGGTACTTTTCATCACCATTTTACCCAACAGACTCTAACAGTCTCTACACTCTATCCACAGCTGTGAAATCTCGGGCCTTGGAGATCCTGTGTTATCCTCAGAGGACAATAGCGTTCTTGTCAACAGTAACATTCCCAACAAGGTATCCAAAATTCAAACTCCTTTTTGAGAACAGTCATATATGTACTTCATATCCCACTGGCATAGTATTTTACACAAACACCTGCCACCCATTCTGCTGACATGCAGGGAGAAAGCAGAATGGGCGGTTGGGGACAGAGGGAAGAAGGGAGGGGTGCTATTGTTGGCACGCTCTTACAGCTCTGTAGGCTGGGGAATGTGTTGAGGTGGAGAGGGGGATTTGACAGAATAAATATTATTCTTTCACAGAACTGCTTTGAATCAGAGCCGAAACACCGAATCTAAAGCTGTTAGGACTGTATGAGATCATTTAGAGGATAATGCTGCCATTAAAAAGTGGGGGGGAAATGTTCAGCAGTTACAGGAATATATAAAAAGGGTCAAAAGGAATGGGGACAGGAAGAAGGTTAAGAGGGAAAGTAGATTTTCGGTTAGTGACTGGTAGGGCAACTTGATAATAATGGCTGTTTTTGACTTCCTTGATTTCCCTGAAGAGAATGTCAAATGATGAAAGTGGGGACATTATTGATTCTGTTAACAAATTAGCATGTTTATGGATAGATAGATAGATAGATAGATAGATAGATAGATAGATAGATAGATAGATAGATAGATAGATAGATAGATAGATAGATAGATAGATAGACATCTCATCATCAGTGGTACTTTTAACACTTACTTTACTTGTAACTCGACAGATGAAGAGCACGTGATGAATAGTAAAAATGCAGACGGAAAGAGAAATATAGTTGAGTTTAAGTGAGCTCAGCAACTTTGTTTGTCAAGTTGGACGCTAGCAGTAAATCGTTCATCGTGATCAAGAATATGAGTTTGGCTTTCACTGATAAGTGATCTGTAATTCGATTCTTTACCAAGTGATTTATCAAGAATCCAAGAATTGGATTAAGTTCCTCCTGATATTCATATAAAATGGTGAAATTCCACTGTAGGAAATCTAATTCTTCAGCATTTTATTCTATGTTGTATGTGGAAATCTTTATCTATTACAGCCATTTTGAAATTGTAAAAAAGCTAATTCTGATATTTGTATGGAAATAAATTATTCATGATTTAAGTTGAATATATAAAATATGTTAAAAGACTTTTCTGTGGAAAACTACATGCAGGGATGAGACTGCATGGAAAATATTCTCGGATCACTGAGTTCACTCTTAGACAATACTTGTGATTCCACCAGAAGTGTGTGGCATGTTTCAGAAGCTTCTATCTGCTAAATACATGAGTTGGACAGGAAGTCAGAAACCTATATAGCTGCAGATACAATCAATTGTTTTTTTCAACCCTGAAATACAAGGTAAAATACGACCCATCCCCAAAATCCCCACATTTTATTTAAGCTTTTAAAGGAGCTCTTTTATTTAAACAGTATGTTTTTCGAACAACATTCCCTTCAAAAATGCTCACGTGAAACATGCAAAACAAGCTTTTTCCACTAATTATTTCAAGTAGCTTGACATTCATGCAGTTCACTTACTGTTACAGATTCTTTAATATTACACAGAACATGGAATACCAAATGCAGTCCATACCTGAGTTAAGTAGAGGAGATTCACCTTTTTGGCTTAAGATGGCAGCGATTATCATGATGTAAACGGAGAATGATAATATAATGGCAAGCCAGTCATGGATGCCTTCTTAGGTGGCGGTATAATACAGAAGACCTGAAGAATCAATTTTTTTTAAGAAAGACTAAAAAAAGCCAAATAGTGACTGTTCATAATTACTTTGATCCTTTTACAGTTTTATAGCACTGCTGAGGGAATTGTCGGGTTTCTAATTATGAGTTTTTAGTATGAAATGATGCTACATAAATAGGATTGAATTGCATTACATTTAATCAAAACACACAGTGACCTTGCATCCCAGTGCTGATACATTTTTGACTGCAGCCCTGTTAAAAACACACAATATAAGTACTAATAATCCTTTCTTGGAAAACATGTACCCCCCTGCTTTGCTCTAGTTGTCTTGTGTTTGGGCTCCAATGAAACTCCTCAGTCACAGTGCACATGAAGCACAACTCTATATATACTAAACCCTTCCTCTTAAAGAGAGATGACCAGTGGACTCACTGAGATTTAGATGAGGCTGACATAGGGGACAGACAGGATAAGAAATGATAGTTGGTTACCGGGTACAGAGAGGACAGTGTTCAGGGGAGAGAGCATCTCGGATGGACAGGCACAAAGAGACCATTGGTTTGTTAAGACGCAGCAGGAATCCAGTCGGAGTTCTGTGGGAAAATTTGAGCTCAATGAAACACATCTCTCCTTCTTCTTGGCAGGTTTTTGACGAAGGAAGAGATGGAGACATCACAATAAGCATTTGTTCAAACTAATATGAGATGTGAAGGATCGAGCCTTTCACGAAAGGTAAAACTAAGCAGATACACAGTGATGGACACACCCCATTTAAAAAGGATTATACTGTAGCACTCTGGAATTCTATATGAATACCAGAAAGGATTGAAGCACTTTAGAAAATAATAACAATATTGTTTCTGATCCTCTCCATACCAGTACCTGGAAAAAGTTTATTTCTGCCAAATCCCGATTCAGAATATTAGATTTATTCCCCATGTCCAGGTTCTCCCTTAGTTTTATCTGTATCATGAGCTGTGCCAACAAATGTTGCAATCCAAAGCACTTAACCAACTCCCATGGATATAAAATTCGATCCAAAAGGATCACAGAAATCCCATTGTTCTCCATCGTGCAACCTTTACCCATCACATTTAAACACTTTTGGGAAATTCTGCACATCTCTCTCTCTCACACACACACACACACACAAGTATACCTCTGCATGTTGCAAAGAGCTTTAGGGAGTTGTAACAATATAGGAATCATATGAAAAGAATCATTTAAAGTTTAAAGAGTATTGACACTGGCTGAGCAAACTCTTTTCTTATGATTCTTTTTAATGTCAATACTATTACTCTTAATTGGATGCTTTCTCATGTGGTAACTTTTACATCTGTATCATTTTTAATCCAGTTTATTGAATAACATACATTTTACTCCTTTCATCTGTCACTTCCTTTGTGTCTCAGGGGGACGTGTGGATGGCATTAGACATTATTTTGACTGTCATCACATGAATGGTCTCTCTGTTTTGGGCATTACTGCTTTCCCCTTTAACAACTGTACTTCCACCTGTGGCACCTGGCCTTTGGAACCACACAAACCACAGGATCCTGGGGGAGCAATTCCAAACGCAGCTAATGCTTCATATCCCCAAACCCCCACCAGTTGGCATAAAGCTATTCTGCTCTGCAAACACACCAAAGGAATGTCTAAAAGTCATAATCACTCAGTTACTGCTTTGTTTTAGCGCAAATGCACACTGATGGTAACTCCACTCCAGCCTCGCGTCACTATTACAACCCTTGATACTACACGTAAATACTATCACTTCTAGTCACTTACCCCCTGCAGAGTCTCGGTTCACCTCCACTATTCTAATACCCTGTGACCTGCCGAACTCTATCCTGCCTCCTGCCCCCATGGACTTCACCCAACCTCGTGTGCCCTCCCTGGCACCTTTGCCCCGCGGCCTGGCCTCATTCATCTAGCCACCCCTCTCCGGCCAGGGGAGCTGAAGGACCCCTTTGTATGTGCTCCCTGGGAGATATTAACCCCCGTCTCCGTGCTCCCACCAAACAAAGGAAGCACTTACTAACCGCTAAAGCCTTAACAAACAGTGGCTTTCAAATGAACCCTACTCCATGCGGTGCAGAGGGAGGGGAGTGCCCAGGAGAGAAAAGCCCAAAATATTTGCTTGTTTTTGCAGATTACAGAAAACCTGGCGGTGCTGGACTCGTATCTTGTTGAGTTGACTTGCTACACCACGAGCTTCCTGCTTTGGCTTCAATAGTTGCCACTTAAATAAGGATGAAAATAGACTGAGACATGCAAATAGAGACAAGCACCCTCCAGCTCAATACATTCCCATCAGTAATTGACAGTACAACCTACTGTTCGGTGATTTCTATCTCCATCACTTATCTATCAGAAAAAAAAAAAAACCTGAGCCTGGAGTCCATTTAACAATTATACATCCAGACAGTTGAAATAGCCAGATCTCATGACAACTCACAACTTGAAAAAAACCTGTTTAACATCCATGACCTATAATAGCTGTGAAATTGCAGCTTTTGTTAGTTTGTTTTATAATAAATCTGAGACTTATTGTCATAGTGTTACTGAAACACCTCAGACACTTAACTGTCTAACTCCAATCTCTCATAAACTGTTAATACTGTAAGACATGCCATTTTACAAACAGCTGTGGTACTGTCCTACTGACACCACCCCCTAGCTCTCTCCAGCCTGGGCAAATTCCCGAGTAAGTATTTGAGCTTTAGTACCCAGGATGTAAAACACTACCACTTTTCCCCTAACTACCTGACTTCGCTATAACATGCCGAAAGTGTCCTTTAGAATTGATAACCTAATACCATTTACCGCAAATGAAAAATGAGCATAGCCACAATGATGTCATCCATTGTTTTTTTTAAATGACATACAAGAGATAGGTATGAGTAAGAACTCAAGGACACTGCACTGAGCCCATGCATTAGAGGCTCTGACTATAATAATACACTTATTTTAAGTGTTGTTAAAAGCCAAATGGCTTTAAATGATGAGACCTGGGAGTTCAGACCAAATTGGGATCAATTTCCCATCGTTTTCCTGTTTCCTTTCCTTTTCACTCTGCATATATTTCCTTTTCACTTACCATTTAATCATCTTTACGAACCAACATTACTTGGGTAGATTTTTAAATTGTTTTGGAGTACAGTACATACAAAACAACATGAGAAACACTAAATAATGAGATTGAAATACAGTTTAATGGTTTCCAATAAACTTGGTCCTTCAGTGTAACACATAAAGGAAAGGTCATGAGGTTGGAAAATAAGGAGAGACAACAATCAGTATCTGAATTTCAAAAGGTTAACACCTAAAATTGTGTTCATTCTTTATTATTAAGTCTTTAATTAACATTTATGGGGGACAGATCATGGAAAAATCACTTTTTTCTGTGATTGATATCAAATATTTCAGTTTTTGAAGTCAGTACCAACTTCAAAAGTCACTTTCCCATCATTTTCCTGTTTCCTTTCCTTTTCACTCTGCATATATTTCCTTTTCACTTACCATTTAATCATCTTTAGGAACCAACACTACTTGAGTAGATTTTGAAATTGTTTTGGAGTACAGTACATACAAAACAACATGAGAAACACTAAATAATGAGATTGAAATACAGTTTACAGTTTTTCTCAGTCGCTTTTGGACAATTCTCAGATCAGAGTTGCAATTCTCAAAACTACGTGTTCAATTGTCACATCATTGTGTCACTTGTGCACATCAAACAAGCAGTTTCTCATTTCTTTCAGCAAGTTGCCAATGCTTTGGCACATCCATGCACATGATTATGTACAATTCTCTGCTGTTTCCTACATTATCAATTGCTTTTGTCATGTTGATCAAAATGTATTGTACAGGTCTCTGTTGAATAGTCTCACCCCCCACAACATTAAGGCATTAGTTCATCGTATAGGTCTTTACATGCAAAATGGTTGAACAAGTTGTCATAATATGTCAAGCATATTTCTATACATTTCCATTAGACTTTTGTTCAAAATCTGTCCTGAATTGGTAAATTGCTCCCAGGTGAATGTTGACTTTCTCTAACGACCAATCAACTGACAAATATATATATAGCTGGAGCACGACACAATGTTTCAATGTCTGACAATGGAAGGAATTAGACGGGGCCAACAGCCACAGAGGAAGAGGAGGAGGAGGAGGAGGAGGAGGAGGAGGAGGAGGAGGAGGAGGAGGAGGAGGAGGAGGAGGAGGAGGAGGAGGAGGAGGAGGAGGAGGAGGAGGAGGAGGAGTGAGGTTGCGTGGCGGAGGAGTTGTGAGGCAGAACAGAGGAAGAGGCAGAAGAGGCCGAGGACATATGCGCGTTCCAGATGAGATCAGAGCCACCCTTGTGGACCATGTTGTCAATCATGGGCTTACAATGGCAGAGGCTGGTCGAAGGGTGCAGCCAAATGTTGGCAGAACAACTGTGTCCTCAATCGTTCAGACTTTTCGTCGAAAGAACAGGTATGTAATCCAACAATAGGCACTGTTCTGTAATGCTTCATACAATGTAACAGTATTCCACATTACAATATAAGTAAGTATACTTCATACAGTGACATTTTATCTTACTCAATTTTGTGTTTTGCATTGCTATATTGTTTCCACATAGGACTGCAAGACAACTTCACAGGGGTGGCAGAGGGCCCCTTTTCACACCTGAACAGGAGGAGGCCATTTGCACCATGGTTATAGAGAACAATGCCATAAGACTTAGGGAGATACAGAGTGCCATTATAGAGGACAACAACATCTTTGCAAACATCCAAACAGTCAGCATCTCAACAATTGACAGGGTACTGAAAAGACACCAAATGCATATGAAACAGCTGTACACTGTTCCCTTTGAAAGAAATGAAGAAAGAGTGAAGGAGCTGCGCTACCATTATGTACAGGTAAAACATGTATGAGCATACAGTAGCCGTACTTCACGGTAAACAGTACAACATTGCATAGTGATATACAGTACAGTAAGTGTGACCTTTACACATTTGCTATGGCTGTAGAAAAGAAGATGCAATATGTGCTGTATACATTTGATGTAACCTTATCAAAATGAAAATGCATGTAACTCATAAAACTAATTTTGTGTATTCTGGATATAGCGTATAATGGAACTGGAAGCAAGCGAGCCACCGCACAGCTTCATCTACATGGATGAGGCTGGCTTCAACCTCACAAAACGCAGAAGGCGTGGGCGAAATATCATCGGGCACAGAGCGACAGTTGATGTGCCAGGCCAACGGGGCGGGAACATAACAATGGGTGCTGCCATCTCAGAAAATGATGTGCTAACGCATATTCCCCTTATTGGTCCATATAACACAGACCGTCTAGTCACCTTTTTAGACGCTCTTTACAGGGATCTCATCCCTGAACATGAGAGAGGTCAGATTGGAGATGACTTGCCAAAGCATGTGGTAATTTGTAACAATGTCAGCTTCCATCGCTCAAACATCGTCAGGCAATGGTTTGCAGCTCACAATAGGATGCTGATGGAGTTCCTCCCACCCTACTCCCCATTCCTTAACCCCATTGAAGAGTTTTTCTCTGCGTGGCGTTGGAAAGTGTATGATCGCCAGCCACATACACAAATTATCCTTCTGGCTGCCATGGATGCGGCGTGTGAGGACATCACAGCAGATGCCTGCAGAGGCTGGATAAGACACTCAAGAAGATTCTTTCCACGCTGCATCGCAAGAGATAATATTCAATGTGACGTGGATGAGAATATGTGGCCCAACAGACAGGAACGTCAACAGGTCTAGGAAGACTGTCTGCACTGTAATTCCTACAGCACTGTATGTACAGTTTTCCCTTACTAGATTGTAGGTTCACATTTCTACTTTTTCTTTGTGCTATGCAGTGCTGTCTTTTCTTTTTTGTACAAATTACAAACAGTAAAAGGGTAATTGTGAATCTTGTCTCTTGTAATCAATCTCACACATACACTAAGGTGTAAATTACAATAATTGTCATCAAAACTTAGCCATAGTTTACATCAGAACATCCCTCCAGAGTACACTGTTATATTGACAACATGACTAAGCAATTTGACTGTCTTATCCGTACATAATGACACAAGGACTTGACATTCTGATGGCACTGACATGTTCATTGACACAGATATTTAGTTTTGAGAGATGAACTAAGGATTTTGAGCAAGAGTGGCTTTTGCAGGTCATCCATGGTGTTTTGCTATTTGTCCAAATAGTTTTGAGAAATGGCATACTGTTTTGCAAATGGCAAGGATGATTCGAGAATTTTACCAAAGCGACTGAGGAAAAACTAATGGTTTCCAAAAAAGTTGGTCCTTCAGTGTCACACATAAAGGAAATATCATGAGGTTGGAAAATAAGGAAAGACAACAATCAATATCTGAATTTCAAAAAGTTAACACATACATTATTGGAATTTACAACGATGAGACTTACAGCTTGGGATATTCATTCAAGGACGTTTGGATTCCTGTTGGACAGAAGTTTGCATCTTTTTCCTGTCCATCCAATAACATGCATGTTAGGTTAATTTGTAACTCCAAAGTGACCCTACGAGTGAGTGTTTGTGTACATGTATTTTTGCCTTGTTTGTCTCTGTGTTGGCACTATCTCTGGCAGGGATAGGCTTAAGCTCCCCTTTGACCCTGATTTGAATAATTACCAGAAATATGCACTCAAAATGTAACTTTCAAAATAATGAAAGATATATAAGTACAAAAATTGCAATCACAACAATAACTAAAAATACACAACAGACCAGATGTAATGTTACATCATATACAAGGAACTGCAAAATACTGACTTGTTCAAGAATACGTTTGGATAAATTTTATAAAATGTGTAAAAGAAATTGAATCAGTGAAGTTGTTGCCAGTTCCTTTGTGTTCTGGACGGCATCGTATGCCTCAGTCATCATGACGCAACATCACATTGCATCAGCCGCGGCTATTCAGAGACAACACGGGAAGCCGGACAGCCTCTCCCATTCTCTGGCGAAATTGCTACATCTTCAATGTTAAATTGACGATAAAACAGTTATTCACAAAACATAAGATATGCCCAATACTGCATTTACTTTCATAACTACAACATGTTGTCCTGTAGCTTAATGAAGTGATTTGTTCTGAAATCGCTGCCGTTCACTGAGGAAATCATGTTATGAAGCCACCACTAACAGCCAGGCTTCCGTGCCGAGGGCTGCCCGGCTTCAGGAGGGGGCGGGAGAGTTTAGTTTTTTTCTACAATTCTAGGTCATCATTGGCTAAATCGACAAAAACTCATCACTTCCGAGGCTGCTCGGCGTCTCTGGGGGTAGATTAGACATGGGCGTGTCAATATGAGGGACTGTGTCGGGATGATTGGAGTTAGTGTTTGTCCATCATGACAAACTGTGCAGCCGAATTTTTAAGCGGGTAGAAGCACGCTGGAACTTCATTCCCAAAGCGGATACGAAAGAGACTGGTTGTCTGTGAAAGTGCTGTAATACTTTTAGTTGTTTTTTTCCAGAGTTCATGCAGCCCATTCACAAATGTTACCTTTTTTAAGAATACTTACCACCACCATCAAACTCTAAGTATTCATTATGACAGGGAAAAATGCTCCACAGATTCTGATCCAGCCACAGATCCAGCCATTTACAGGCCTTAGATTCGATCATACTTGATTTTGGCCTTGCTGTGTGAATTTTCAAAGTCTATACCTTCTTTCTGTGTATTTGCTGGGCATACTTGTCATACTAGACACAGATATGTTATAACTAATTCTTTTTAACTTCGCTATCTTCTGCTTTGGGATGGCACGAGCCACTACAACCCTGAACGCGTAACATGGGCTTCCCCTGCTTTAAAACTCAGCAGTCGCCACTGCATTGCATGTTAGCAGAAATAACACTGAGAAACACTAAGTAATCTGTTCCTCTTGCTTACACATGAAGACACTCATTTGTTTGTTTTGTTAATCTAAGAACCTATTGAGATAGTAAGAACTCACACACCCTAGTCAGTCAGGTGAAATATTTTATGAGGTTGAGGTTCACAGCAGAAATGTGTCAGAAATGTGTATCTAATCATAAACTTGGGACTTGACTTTATGAGGATTTTACCCTCAAACATGCTGAGTGGATTGTTCTCTTTCCTGACAGTGGAGAGAAAACTGCAAAGTTAACAAGCAAAGGGAACAGGATTGAGAAAGCCCTCCGGTGGTGCAAGTCTCTGTGTAGATTGTATTGTTTAAGAGTTTTGTGAAAGCGATGATATTGCACAACTGTGAGGACTGAACAACTGTGAGCATCGAGATGAACCATAGGTCAACAACCTCTACAACCAATGAATATCCAATCCAAAAAGCAAGGATACTGTATATAATAATATTGTGTGATTAAAGATGGAGAAATAAGATTAACATTTCAACAATAGAATTGTGTTCATTCTTTATTATTCAGTCTTTTATTAACATTTAGTGGGGACAGATCATGGACAAATCACTCTTTTCTGTGATTGAGAGCAAATATTTCACTTTTTGAAGTCAGTACCAACTTAAAACGTCAGAAAAAAACACAATCCAAGCATTTTATTTTGAGCTCCATAGATCTGAAAATGTGACCTTCAGTGAATTGTTCAGATCTGCAGGGGAAACTTAGGTCCCTTCACATGGTTATTGAGCCCCTTTTCTCAATATCTCCACTTAGCTTCAACTTCAGATGATGCTGCTTTCACTGTGCCTCAGAAGTGAGAAGTTGAAACTCTTTTCTAATTTTTTTGCTTTAATATCAACATCTTATCTCATTATTAGCTATAGTTCACTTAACATAAATAAATTAGCCTATTATGGTCTACGTTATACAGTATATCCTAACAAGGATGTCTGACTTGTTATTGATGTTATTAAATTCTTTTTTGTTAACAATCATGTCAGACATTCTGATTTCCCATTTGTCAGTAAATGTAACATCAATATGGAACCACAGTTACAAAAAAAAACATCAGTGAAAAGTTGACCATATTAACAGCAGCTCTAAGTGTTAGCTGCTAAACATTTAAAACACAGACGAACAGAGCAACAATGATGTCTAGAGTTTTTTTGGACAGAGGAATTACGAGTTCTGAACGACATTATCAACAAGCCAACAGTCGTTATGTTCTGTAATAAGCATTTTAACAACTTGGGCTGTTCGACATGTGACTCCAGACAAGACTGTGTAAAAAAGAGTGATCGCTAACCTTTCAGCTGGCCATGGTCCAACTGCACAGCGTTATGTAAGCATTAATAAAAAACTATTTTCTAAGTATTTCAGTCGAGTGTGTGGTTTAAGCCCTCATGCTATTTATGATATGCTTCCTCATACTGTATCAATGTGCTTCAAGGGTTACTACAGGAAGAAAGGGGCAGAGTGGAGTTGAGTTTGTCACTCCACTGTGTAAAATAATTTGCTTTAATTGAAACGTAATTTAATCTGTGCTATTTTGACATCATTTTCATCAAGACCTCAGGAAATTATGTCAGCTTGTGAAAAAAAGGACATAATATGTATCCTTTAGTATTTAGCTACGGTATCAAGAGTCACAATAGGACATTATAAAAACATGGGCAGGAGCTGTAAAGAGCTTTTCAACCTTTGTTCTGCTGAGGTGATAATCATAATTTATTTAAACAGCACAATGTGACCTTAAATGGATTTGGAGTGTGGCGTGATGTTGGCTACGGTACGTACATTTGTTTCTAAAAGTGTGCTGTGGAAGGAGGATTTTCTTATGTCTATTAATCTTTTTTTTTTTCTAAATTTTAGTCATTTCTAGTGGAGCTCAAAGTCCCTACTGAACAGTCTTGCCAGATTGGGCAGTTTTGATTCAGATTTTGACAGTAAAATTTGCTTGGGACGAATGGACATAATTTGGGTCGGGACTTGGGTTTAGTTTGGCGATATTTAAGGTAATCCACTTATCTGAACTGTCTGCATCACTGACTGGCCATCGTCACCTGTCAGTCGCCAGGCCAGCGTTGACGACAGACACTGACAGGTAACACCCTGATGATGCTATTTTTAGCAGCAAGTCAAGTGCAGTGGTAGACTTAATGGGAAGATGCTGAAGTGAACACAATAAAAGAAGAGCCAGAGAAAAGAGTGGGAAAGCAACAGTGACCTTCAATTGTGCCCCTAAAAACTGATGAAAGCAAGGCCCACTGCAAATTTTGCAATACAGACATACTGTACAACTGACAGCCTGTTCTGCATAAAGGTAATCATTTAAATTGACCATTGTAAATGTAAATAATTCAAACATTTTGAACATTGTAGTTATGTAGAAGAGTACCATCACCTTCACATCTAACAAGGATATGTCTATATATATATAATATAATAACTTGTCAAACACAACATTAGTAAACAAGATTGTTAATATCCTGTAAGTGATCCAGAACACATATACTGACATGCAAATAGAAAAGATAAAGAAGACAAGTTGTTTCCTTGTGTTGTTCATTTTGAAGGATCTCCTTGTCTTTAATGACTTGGAAAATTTGTTCAGTTTTTAAGTGAATGTACTTCAATAAGAATGTTTTACAATGTCTCCCATCAGTCACTCATCAGATGAGATTTGGCTGCATTCTCTTCTCTGTCTAATGGAAACAAACCTCTGTCTATGCTCCTCAGGCAGCAATACAGAACACTGTGCAAATGTCCATCCCCTGCATCTACATCCCTGTATCACTCCAAACACATTTGTTACAACCCCCTGCTCACAGGATAACATGAAACCCAGAAGGAGTGGACGGGCTCAAGTCCAAGCTACAGAAATCATCTTCCCACATCTGAGCTCTCTGCCAATGAATGAGGCTTTGTCTGCGGAGGAATGAGATCTATATCTCCCATTTGGTATTGCTCATGTCGTCACTAATCAGAAGCAGATGAGCAGCCAAGTTCTGCTTTGCATTGACTGTGTGCCTGCATGAGTGTACTGAGCCTGGATGGATTTAGTTGCTGAGCTATAGGACATGACTAAAAACTTATTATATGTAGATCAGAACATGCTGATGTAAATCGTGTGTTCTGGTCTGTGTCAGGTTTTGTGAGCACATACATTTGTGATTCAGACATTTGTGATTTCGTTCAATTATTTCTATCCACAGCCAAAAAAGTGAATTTTATGTTTGGGAGAGTGCAGTTTGACAGTTATTTAAAGTTATTAAAGGTTTAATTTACTAGTGAACCACTGTAACTGTAGAAGAGTGAACAAAAGTTCTCTTGCAGATGTGTGCACAGGATAGAGGCAATGTGTCCTCAAAGTGATAAAGGCTTTAATAACTTTAGGTTTAATAACTCCAGCAAGTCAGACCTCATGGAGTTTGAAACAAATGATGGTTTTTGGTGCCATCCAGCTAAAACAACCACAGCTGAGCCGCAGATTTGACAGGCTATAGTCATCTGCCACCTTTAGGTCATATGAGGAACAACCACTAACCATTTTGTTCAGGGACAATTAAGGGATGGTTTGAGAGAGCTGAAAAAGCAAATCACCTTTAAGTGTACTGCACAAACAATACAGTGATAACATTGCAACACCGTTTGCCTTTTGTTATTACTAGCAGCTCTCATGTCAGCTCCCATGTCAACAGTTCAGCTGAATTAAATGGGAAGGGAAAAGAAAATATGACATAAAACAAACAGAAAACTGTGGCAGTTTGTTTGCACTTAAAACAAAAAGGGTTATATTTTAGCAAGTCCAGTGCTAGCATTGAAAAGTCCAAGAAAAGTGTTCAGTGACATAAATACAATGGAATGGTTCGATTCATAAGTCCAGTGGGACACATTTACAAATGTGAGAGTGGCTGCGAAACCCACTGACCAGAAAGCAACAGCATTCAGAGCGCCAGCATTCAGAGCTCAACGCTGTAAAGTAATGTCACTCATGGACTCTTCAGGACAGAAACATAATGACTCAAGGTTTAAACAAAGGCCGTAATGATGAGGTGATGATTTCCCTGACAACTAAAAACTGTGTTGAGTCATTATACATATTTTAAATGAGAATAATTATGCCAAAAGCTGACTTAGATGCATCACTTAAACATTTTTTTGTTAACTTCTCACACTGATGTTATGTAGTTGCGGTGATAGCTCTGTCAAATGAAATTGATCTGACTTATGGCCAATTTGGTCTTTGGTGTTATAAGGACATGATTTCCAACGAGGGGGAAAGTTGCTCTTAAAAAGCAACTTTGTGATGTTTCCCAAACCACGCTGCTCTCAAACTTCTCATGGCCACATTCATTTTGTACAAAAGGATCTCTGTTCGCTCTGGCCTCTCTCAGTATCCCTTTGTGAACTTAGTCAGCAAGCTCTCAGCAGTGGAATGCCTGTTCACAGGGTTAGGAGGTAAAATGCACACGGAGGGATGCATAAAGTTGTATGCTTAAACTTTCCCATGTATTTCTAGAAGACAACCACATTTAGATGCAGCTGGAAGCCAAAGACGTGTACCTCCAATGGAAATGGAGACCGTGTCCCAGCTAAATGACACCTGTTGCAATCACTGCATTTCATAGTTCGTGATCCTAAAGCATTATGACAATATGAGGACCTGCATGGAGGAATATTCACTTCATCAAAGTTGAGGGGAGTTTGAGAAGGTACCGTCTATCTGGGAGGATGACAGGAGATATAGAAGGAGGTACAGGGGGCAGAAAAGAGTGAGAGTTTGGGAGCTCCAGGCACCCTCTTCACCGGTAAAGGCTGTACGAGTGGGATGAATGTAGTTCTTTGTGCTGGGCAGACTGTGGGCTCCAATGTATGTGTGTGTGAAAAAGAAAGAGAGACCTAGGCGGCCCAAGCTCAGGGCCTACAGATGTCTGGAGCTGCGCCGCTCACCCCCGGCCTCCACAAGCAGTAAGCAGCTGTTGTCAGAGAGAGACAGGCCGCCCCGGAGAGACTGGGAGGGGGCCAATGGGCAGAAAACAAGAAAGAGCCTCTTTCACAGCCTGGTATGTCTTTCTGGATCCCAACACAATGTATCCTTTGAGGACCCAGAAGAATAACATTTAGATTTAAAGTTTTCTCGTTCTGGGAAGGTTGGGTCGGCCCGCTTTGCTGTCCTGCTCGCTAAACTGTCGAGGGGTTGAAGCTGAGGTTAGGGCTGGGGCTTGAACTCAGAAACATTTCACTCCTTTGACCAGTTAAGACAAGGAAACGTCAAATATGTTCTGGGAAAAAGAAAAAAAGCAAACATTTGTCTTGTTCTCAAACATTCGGTCAATGTAATGATCTGCATGTGACTTAACTGGTTAAGAGAAATGTACAGTCTGTAATTAGTTCCAAGTCTGATGAAGGCATTCCAGTGTTGATCAGCCACAGAGTTCAACATTTTCTAAGCTCACAGCAGGTGTCCATAAAATGTGCACCTGCAGTCAAGGGAACTGAGCCACTCTGTGTTTCCAAGGCTCTGAGGTAAAAGAGGCATAACACATTACTCGCTGTGGTACAGAATGTGTATTGAAAGTTTTGGAAGTTTACAGAAATGTCTCATTAGAAGAATTATGTTTAGTAATATCCAAGAAGCATCCATGGGGGAAAGTATTTATCTGTAATCTGTTTATGTGAACACATACTGGGAGGAAAAAGGAAGGGAGACATTTCTCTTTTTTTTTATCAAAAAGTGACTGAAAGGTAAAACCTGTTTGATAAAACATGACACAAAACATAAACTATTTAACATATTCTGAAGGTGATGCGTACAAAAAACATTGCTCGCCTCTTCTGTGTGTCATTCATATGCATCATAAGCTTTTTGAGTGACATTTTATGAAGTTAAAATGTCACAGAAAATGGTTACAATTAGGAAAAAGTGCAGGTCAGAATGTCATCCCATTTACAGTACATGTTATGCAGTATGACTTGGCACGTTATTTAAATGCTATTTCACAAGATCAGGCTGAATTTCTCACATACGGTAAAGAGGTTATTGCAGACACAACTTGAAAGGTACTAATTCTTAAACAGTGACGTAGTTAAAACCAGAAAATCTGTCACCAGCTCTTAGACAAACACACACTACCGATTCAGGCTAAGAAACACCCAAATATGGGAATGATAACAAACTAAATAACTCAAGTGAAACATATGCAATGTGATCTAACATAAGATTACTGTATGAAATGTATTGTAATGGTGGAATTAAGTAAAATACACACGCAGACTGGCTCCCTAAGTCTCTTTACTCTGAAACAGACAACTAATTTGGAATTTGCCCATTATTTCTCCCCTATCCCTAAAGACAGGTGACACAACCTCTTTGTTCAGTATTCAGGTCATTTGTGGGACAAACTGGGCATACACAGCTGAAAAGGTGTGATATGACAGGGCAGGGTGACAAAACAGATCAAACAGTGAGGAATACTCTGCCAACATAAACACTAGAGAATAGCTGTGGAGTCACAAGCCTGCCTTCCATATATGTTCAAGCTTGACCAGACCATCAGCATGCTGAGACAGGAAAAATGCCCTAAAATCCAGCCCACGATTAACTACATGATCATATTAAACTATGAGATCCGAAAAGATTTGTACCGGGTAAGATGAAATCTTAAGATCTGTCAGATGCTGTCAGATTAAAGGGAATACTGGCAGAAGTTAGAGTTAATGTGCTGAACTTCCACCTGCAGCTTGAAATGGGATGATTAGTCACAGTTATCGCCGTCATTAACTTGATCGACAACTCCAACCAAAGTGAAGATGTACACATGCTGTTTGCATCCCTGCCTACAAAGAAAACATCAAACAAAGCATGGTAACCACAATATCAAAGTAGAGTGGTTCTACAAGCCCATGAATAAAGTACTGTTTGACAATAGAGTCAGATGGATAACATTTTGAAGCAAGAACAATCTAACATCACTTCCATTGTTTGTTGTCTATGATTTCATTTCAGATATTCAAAAGCTTTCTAGAAAAGAGTCCAGATTTCTGCCACCAACCACCTGCATAATCTATATGGCTTTTTCATGAAATCTCCCATCTAATCTTTGTTAAAGAGGTTGCGGACAATGCAGTCCGGCTCTCTGCCCATATGATATTTTATCAGATAGGTTTTTGGTGAGAAACACACATAAAGTAAAGAGGAGAAATGAAGGAAGAAAAACTGAAAATGTTTGAGAGATGACAGAAGAGAGTAAAATATGGGAAACTGGAAAAAATGCAACCACAAATAGGCTCTTTCACTGAAAGAATGCATGAACATATGGTCGAGTTTCTTGGAAAGTCTGGCTATCCAATGAATGGATTGTTTGTTTATTAGCCATTAAAACAATGTGGGGAGCAACACACTAGACAGTTAAAGAGACAGTACAAACTGAGAGCATGATGTGGATGAGAAGACAGCAACTGATTACAGCATCAAATCCATCCCCTTAACTGTCCCTCCAGAGCTTGGAGCACACTGTGCTGCACAAATTTTGATCATCACATCAGTTCCGAATGTTCCACTTCATGGATTTTATAGTTGTCTCTTCTCCTGACACAGAGGGAGGGAAGGTCTCGTAATTATGTGGAACAATCTGAGATGTAGGTGGCTCTGAGTTGTGTTAGCGCTGTTTTTGCTCCTTTACCTTTGACCTGCGATGAAAAAGACCAAGTGGACAAAAATCTGCTTCGTGGCGGAGTGAAACTAAAACCTTGTTTAGACTTCAAGACTTTCAGTGAGGTCCTATTGCTGCACTGGACAAGTATCGTTCTTTATTCTAATGCTACAATATACAAACCACAAGCAGATTTTTGTTGATTCTGTCAGTTTTGCTCTCCTGGTTAATCAGGAGGAAGTGACAGATTCTCTCCACGGCATCTTGAGTCATGATCCTGCACGCAGGGAAACTTCAAGGAAGCTTGGGTGGTTTCACACCACCTGACAAACTGACTAACTAACCAACAAAGTCTACTGTATTATACTGTTTTTCCTGAGAACAGCTGCGCGCCTTCATATTGTTGTTTGCTTATCTATTGTCCTTGTCCAGGTTGATCCCCAACCATGTGTCACCTGACCCTGTCTCTTGCGTTCTCATTAGCTGTAGTCCTTGCTGATGGCTCACTCACAGTCACAACTCCTCCACCGACTGCTCCAGAATATCAAACATACCAGATATACAGTCAGGTACAGGAGGCATCTCCGAGCCTCGCATATCACTTCTTTGGAGCTTTCACACAAAGTGATCAGTGGCCTTCGTTTCAGCCACAGATTAGCCTCAGATCTAGAGCATTTCTTTCTGCAACCTCCAATATTCGTTAGGGATATGAAAATGTAGGTTTAAACTCTTTTAGTGTGAATGAGTCTTCAGTGTTAAAATGATGAAGATTGTCCAGTGCAGCTGTTGTCTGAACTTCCCACCAGTGCTACTTTGCTATTTATAGTTTCTGGTGCTTCATCTTCTTTGTTGTGGAGTTGGTTGCCGTTGACCCCTTCTGGCTGTAGCCGAGTGAGGCCTACATTCAGCTAATCAGTATTCACTCAAAGCGTAGCGTTATTTGTCTGCCTGTGTTGAAAAAATGGCCATCTGTAAGGGCTGTGAGCAAAGCAGATAGATAAGGTATAAAATGACTCATACTTTTCAGTCTTCAACATCAGTGTAGAGCTTAGAACTTAGAAATGTTTTCAAAAAAGAGAGGACATTGTTGCTGGCCCATATCATAAAAGACAAGGGGCAGGGAAAGAACTTTACAGCCAAGTTTGTGGAGGATGATGATGATGATGTGTATAAAGATTAGACCATAACTGTTGAAAATGTTCAAAGAATTTAATGCTAAGTTAAATAAAACAAAGTAAAGAGAACATAAGATACAGATGTATGAAACCCCTTCAAGGGACTAATTAAGGAAACGAACCTGCTATTAAAATGAAATTTATACATTTAAATTAAGATTGTTTTGTTTCTGTTAGGGTTAGGGAATAAGGAATAAACTATGTCCCTGTCTTGAATATAAGAGATACAATACAACTTTTGCACAAGACATCATATTAAATGTGTGTGTTCATTTGACAGAGTGAGAACTGCCCTCCTTTTGGGAACATACGGAAAAATCGCCACAGCGTAGCTGTTACTTTGAAGCGTGAAGGCTTGAAGTGCAAGGTAAGACTGAATTTAGGTAACTATTAGGGAGTTAGTGGTTGTATGTTCCCAGAAAGTAAATCTTCTGAAGTGATTGAAACGTGTGTGTAAAACTAATGCTCCCATCAGAACTCAAATGAAGATGGATAGAGATCCAGACAAAAGGGAGCGGATGGGGGGAGGTGGAGAGATGGAAAAGGACCCCTATGGGCTTACCAAACAGCCCAGGAATGCAGTGGTAAAAATGAGTTGGGCTCTCTGGCACAGGATGGCTGGGTTTAGATGATGGCTGTGACAAAGACTCCTTTCTTACTGACTTTAATAACTACAATGCACCGTGGAGCCACTCACAAGCAAATGCTTATTGTAGAAAATATTAATACACAATGACATGCCAATGTACCCATGCACTCATATG
Source organism: Odontesthes bonariensis (assembly GCF_027942865.1). Lineage (NCBI taxonomy): Eukaryota > Metazoa > Chordata > Actinopteri > Atheriniformes > Atherinopsidae > Odontesthes > Odontesthes bonariensis. Next base: position 14,939,293 of record NC_134526.1, read on the forward strand.
AGAAATCCAGCTGTTCATGTAGTGATTATTGGAAATATATTTAATTTCCCAACTGGATAAGTGAACACTGCCTTTAAAATACAAAGTTTATTATGTATGTCAGGCTTTACCTCTTAATAAAGTCTTAAAGCACTACCAGGGTAAAGCTCATCACAGCGTAAAAACAGTCCTATTGATATATTTAAACGGGTCAAATGGACTCCTGGTTTCACAGGTCCTTCAAAATCTTGAAATAAAACAAGATGCTTTTCATGTGAAAAGACAAAGATGTGGACTCAATAGTGAGCAGATATTAAGGACAAGGGATGGACAACAGGCTAAAGCCCACTGCTACTAATGATGATGATGATTCCATGCGCAGTGTAACCACCTGACTATCTGATGATGTTAAGCCATTCAACAAACTCAAAGCATCGACTGTTGATGCACCACGAGCTGCTTAGAATAAATGTGAACAGGCTCCATATGCATTGAAATGCTATGTCCGACTGGATGACTAAACTTTGTTAATCAAACTTTAATCTGCATTATCAAAACTACAATAGACAAAACTATATTTGTGATATAAGAGCAGCCTCACTCTGCAAATCTTGAGCAGAAACAAGGCTATCAAGATTAGGTCACCTTTTTCCATGTCCACTGCCCCAGATACATTTCACTTTCAAAATTTGTAATCTTCAATACCAGTTGCCATCTCATACTCAACTCATATGACATCTTATTCTGCACATAGAGTTTGTATGCGACTTTTTCCCCTGTATGCAACCCAGCCACCAGATATAACTGTTGCTATTTCGCATTTCTAAATGCGTAGCATGGATGAGAAGAATATAAATCTTTCTCACACTGCTTTTACATCCCTTCAAGATATGCAAATTTGTGAACCTTATCAACCAGAAAAATAGCACATATTAGTGACTGGAGAAGTGATGGAAGTGTATTCTCACTTATTAGTGCAATCATTCTAAATCTGACGGTGTACACTTTATCCTGCCCCAGGCATTACCACTGCCACACATAACCACACTTTTCCCCTTCTCTGGCTCCCCTTTCCACAGCTGAACAGCGGGTTCTTGTGCATTCCACGGGGTCCCTTGCTTTCCAGTTATTCTAGTCACATTCCCTCACCGCCCTGCATTTCATGCACCTGACACGTGTGAAAAGAATTCCCAACCCTCCAAATGTTATTCCACGTTTTTCTTGCTTTTGAAGAGAGAGATTTGAAACTCCCAGCTGTTGGCCACCTAATACACAGAGAACAAAGTTGCTACAAGACGGCGACTCCCTAATGCATCCCATCTGGACTGAGAATGAAGTAACACACACAGCTCTTAAAGTCCCTACCTGGATCTTTTACAGCTGATTCTGTGTAACAGCTGTGAGAGCAGAGGTCTTAAAGTTTCTTGTTTGAAAAATATGACCCCCCAGTGATCTCTCCAACGGAGCCCTGTTAACAGAAGCTCTCACATCGGAACATCTTGTAACATCAGCATCTGAAAAGAGTGTTTTGTTATACTGTCAGTTATAGTTATAGTTTTTTTTTTTTTTTTTACTGCCACACTTTTTCTGAAAGAAGTGTTTTGCGAGTCTTTGACTCAGACTTATAACAGTGACTGAGTTAAAGGCAAGAAAATAGAATTAACTGGTAAGAAAGGGACAACCATTGAAGCTGATGATTGGGTTTACTGTTGAACACTTTAAATCTTACTTGAAACAGATACAAAACCTAAAAGAAAAAGACTTTTGACAGAAATTTGGCGTGACCTACATTAAAAACCACTGGAATCTACTATTGCCATGTTATCATAAAGAGCATTCTTTTGCTGTCTTTTTTTCAAGAATATGAGATCAAATGCTTATGGACATCTATCAGAGTTGTTTTCTGACCTGAAATGAGATATTTTCCATCTCACCCTCTTCAGTTACCAACTCTACAACCAGTTCAGGTGTTACCCTCAACAATAGCCATCTTGTCCAAGTTGTCAACTTTCGCATTCCTAAACCCATGTAATCCCAGCTCCAATACATCATAGTGTTACCACAGGTGACGAATATCTCCAGCAGACACAGTGCTCCCTTTGTTCCTCAAAGTTTGGTTTTCCATTTAGAAAAATACAGCATAGCCAAGATGGACACAGACATTGGAGAACAACATGGAATAGGGTTCTTAAGAAATCTGAGTCAAATGCAGGTGTTTTGATACTGACAACCAGCACCTGTTAGGCACCTCATGCTATCAGTTAATCAGTTTTAGTCAAAACATCACCATTCAATGGGTGGAATTCAGTTTGTTTGAAAATGAATCAATATTCCAAGAAGCGCTTTAGAAGTCTAGAGGCAGCTGCGGGAAGGGAAGATGATAGGAATCTCTCCTGAAAAAACAAAATTGAAACCACTAAAGACGGCTCAGAAGACGGATCATTTCAATCTCCAGAGTTTAGACAGCCATGCATGAGTTAAAAACCTTATTTCAAAGTTTAAAGCCTTCGTGATAACAGATGTTTTCTGCTCTGAAAATGGTGTACAACCACAACTAATCCAGTAGGTGGCATCACCACTCAGCAGAGGGAAACTTAATGCCTGTTTGCACACAGAACACACATAAGGATCTCTCTAGGATATTTTGTATCTGCGTGTAGGATTGTTGTGACGAGTAGCGAGAACTCCATTAGTCATTACTTTCGATGTACTAGAGGTGAGTTAATCTTCCTCTATAATACTAACTCCATCACTCTACTTCCTTTTTAGATGAAGCTCCAATTATTTCTGCTGCTCCGTCATCAGAGGGACTGTACTACTTCTGCGCTCTCATAACCGATGATTGTGTAATGCTTTACAAAAGAATGCACAAAAAAGACAAAAATCTGAAAAGGAAAAAGACAAGAGTCTGCAATAATCTGATAAGTAAGAATCATTTAAGGGGTGTCTGGATGACTCATAAAAAGATCATGTTCTGTTTTACCATTTCGTAACAAATGAACAGATTTCAATGAACAGATTGAATAAAAACAATCACTCCTTAATATGTTTAGCTTTTTTACGTCTGAGTTTCTTCTTTACTAATGTACCACATAAGTACTTTCAATCTAGATTAATAGGTACATATCAACCTCACAGATATGGTTCATTGGTTCTCTCTATTTTCCCGCCATCGTCTACACTGACATTCTCCACCTCTGCAATGACTCCACAAGCGCCTGTTAAAACAGCCTCACCACCGCCAGCAGCCATCTGGGCTTATTTGCAGCATAATTGCCTGTCAAGCCCAAGATTAAAGAGTTTCTTGGTAAGTTTGTTACTGCTTAGTTTTCAAGTTTCTCATAAACATTAGAAACAGAATTCAACTTATTTTAAAAAAAAATGCTAGATTAATATCTAAATAACTGCATAGATGAACAATAAAATGTTGTGAACACTGAAATCTCTTGCAGGCTGAGGATCTTTATGTGACAGGTTAATCCACATTTAGACAGTTTCCCCAGATCAGAAGATCACGAGCATCCATCAACTCCTACAAATACATCCCTCTCTCCTCTGATTCAGTGCAGAAGCTTAAAAAACAGAGTGGGGGACCAGTTTGTTTATAATCTCATAAATCACGCTGTGTGATATGCGCCCCCAGATGGAACAAATCTCCAAGAAATATCTGTGGGGCTCCCAGAGCTGTCTGCCAGAAGAAAATAACCCTGCTCAAAAGTCTTACTCGTAGATCTTTTATTTCTGGATTCAATACGGCCATATCATAACGAGGAAATATTACTGTGCTAATCATAAGTTATAGTGGCTGTATCTTGAAAATATTTGTTGTATTTATATCTTGTTGAGACTATCTATTTGCTGGTTTATCAGCAGCCACATCTGAAGCGCAAGTATATGCAAACAGTGGACTTTGATAGAAGTGTTGTTGCTGTGTGGGCGCTAATCACACATCTCTGCTTGTGCAGCCAAACCGCATTGATGGCCCATCATTACTGACACCATCATAGTGCACTCTGCAACATAAGTATGAGATCTCCGGGAAGGAAAACTGAAGAGCACCTCTGAAAGGCTGCAAGAAGTCCTCGTCTGTCAGATTCTGAATGACGTACCAAAATGTGGAAACCGTGATCCTCACAAGATCACTGTTCACATAAACACATGGTCGTTCCTGCGAAACATTGTAAAGCACGTTCAAGAAAACTACTTACGATTCATGATCTACACTCACTTCAAAAAACTGAAAGCAACGGCTCAACTTCATGGAGAGCTGGCTTTGAAAAGCTGAAATAGATGCAGCCCCGAGCCATCGCACTCTTCCTTTCTAATCCTCTGACTATTGATCCAAGTAAATATCCTTCAACCAAAACCACCATCTTTCTTTTCCCCTTTAATTTCTTTTTTTTCCTATTTGTTTCATCGATTTCAAGCCTGGACCTCTTGTTGAGCCGTGTTGATTTTCTTGCTGCCACTTCTGTCAAATTACTCCACAGTTCTTTGTTAAATGTGCAGAGTTTATTGATAAAACTTTCCAGTCGCTTCAGCGGAACATAAAAGTGAGGGATTGCTGATGGAAAGTGGGCGCACACAAATTATAGGCAAATGCGTCTTGCTACGTTAAATCCACATGTTGGTATTTTTGATCAGTTTGAAAAAGATTCTGTTCAAATTGTTCAAAGGTATGAGTTCATGTAGAACTCTTGTTTTTTGGTACAAACTTATAGATTTTGTGAGGGGGTGCCGGGACATGTCTCCCTTAGTATCACACCATCTTAAAGCTGACTAATTTCAGGACATAGTTCTACTACTTCTGTGCATTGGTCCTTTTTTTCATGGCGTTTTGGTGCCACTTTAGAGCAATCTCAGGTATAAGTGGAACAATCTGAGGTGCGGGCTGCTCTTAGCTGTGTTGGCTCGATCTGTCAGCCGTACAAGCGATGAAGAGACTTAACCTTCCATAATGATAACATTCCATGATTCCTCCTCTCCACCATTACTGGGTTTCACCCGCCCCAGGCAGCTAAAACCCAGCAGAGATTTGGCCTGTCTGAACACCTTTTCTCAATCTCATTTGTTCATTATTTTTGTCCCATCCAGACATTCACATAAGGATCTGGATCAATGAAGGTGATCTCAACTATTTCTGTAAGTGCATCAACAGTGTTTGCCCATTGCAGGTGTTGTCTTTGTGATTCAACAGTGCTTCTCTGTTGTTTATCATTTTTGGATTTTCATCTTTTTTGTAGTGAAAACTGTTGTTGACGGCCCTGCTCCTGGGCTTGAGTTTACTTTCAACGAAGGATATCTCAGTGCAGACATAACCAAGTCCTTCACCTGCCCATCTTTGCAGCCTCCTCTGCAAGCCACTCTACAAAAAAAATTACAAAGTGTTCCTGACTAAAGTCATCTCAAGGCGGTGTGTTTTGAATTTATTATGTTTTGAATTTTCACATAGTGGGTGAATTCATTTCTTAAGTGCATGATACATCTTACACTAAAAATGAAAAAGCACAAAAGAGTTGCTTGATAATTCACTAAAATGTTAGAAATGAAGTGTCTGATTAACAAATTCCCCTTTGGAAGACCCACAAACCTTCAAGTTCAAGTTGAATCTATGCGCCTGGCATGTCTGAGTGAAACCTTGAACACCTGCCCTGAGTTCACCCAGTCTATCACTCACTGCATGCTGTAAAAGACTTCCAGCTCTCTGCAGACTTGTGTAGGAAAAGCAAATTGGCCTTGAGAAAAGATGGTTAGATTGAGTTGCAAATAGTCATGCCCGTGCTAGCATGGCAATGAAATCTGTTTGTTGTTTTGCAGATCAATTTGGCACCCAGACGGAGACTGAATACCCTAAAATGTTCCAAATCCTCCAAAGAGAACATACCTAAAAAGTCTAATGAAGCACTAAAGAATACCAATCAAATAACATCAAAGGCTAATGTTTGGTTTTATTACAATTCCTGCTAAATTACTGGATAGGAATTTTGAATAATCACACAAATCTGAAATCATATCAGCATTTCTCGAAACACCCCCGCAACATGTATACATGTGCGTCTTATGAGCCAGCACACAAGCTGCTACATGGAAACTTAGGAGGCGGTGGAGGTCGGGTGAGTGGGGTTTGAGTAAATGTTGGAATCTTTATTCAAGACATAACCTTCACTTGAACGGCTATTTATGTTTTTTTTTTCACTCTTTCTATAAACTGTTGGCAGGAAATACATATACTGCTTAATTCTTTTCAAAACCCAAAGAAAAAACAGAAAAAGGAAAAGTGGTTCATCAATTTAATGGAAACAGATCTTTGTATTTTACAAATGTCAAAATGATGAATATAGTAGAAGTGTAAAATGTACATATTTTGTGGTTTGTTTGTTTTCTTCAAAGCAAAATCATTAAAGATGAGCTGGAATGTCACTAAAATCAGTGCACGGAATGAAATGAACATAGTCAAAATATGATGACTCAAAGTCTTTGTGTAGAAAATGAATATATAGAGATGTTCAACAAAACAACTGTATTCATTTTCCCCTAAACTGTGAACTATGTTGTAAAAGATATGGATGATAATGCAAACTGTATAGGCCTTTACATTAATAGAATTAAACAAAGAAATCATGTAAAGCTGAAAGCAACAAGGAGGCTAAAAAAACAGCTTATTTTGCTCCCATAAGTTCTTACACAGACAATGGCACAGTGATACGAGAGGAGAGAGACGCCACACAAAAGAATAGATAACTACCTTTATCTTGATTTAACGTCTTCTTCTATTAGTTGTTTCTGATACTTCACTTCGAACATCTGGTGGGATAAATTTGACTTGCGACAGGATATGGTGCCCTCGGTGACCACTTACATCACATATAAGAAGGATTGGCATTGACTATAAATGTGTACATTTTGGATTATGGCCAAATAATTGCAATATTAGCACAAATGATTAAATGTTTATATGTTATCATACCAAAATGATGACCAGAGAAAACATTACACATCATTATGTTTGCATTGCTCCTCTGCACACGTTAGCATCCTGGCATCGGCATTTATTTCAAAGCATTGCTCTTCTTAACAATATCATCAGAGAACTGCTAGCTCTCGCTTCTAATTCATCCACAGGAAGAATAGATCAATGGGTCAGACCTGTGGTATTCAATAGAAGTTAATGAGGAGTGTTATTTTAATGGCCAGCCTTTATGTAGCCTCAGTTCTTGTCTGGCATTTGAGTTTATAGCTAGCTAGATAATTACAAAGTTGTCACATGCCCGCAGACAGAAAACACTGTCTGAGGCATAGCTAGAACCGGGAAGTCACAGTCTTTTCCATTGTCTTCTCTGATTTAAATATTCACACTGTAATCATGTGGATGAGCGCAAAGGTTATGTCCCACAGGAATGCATCTGAAGGAAATTACTTTTTTTGCATTAAGACTGAGACTCACAGCAAAATCAAATCATGATCCTTAAAAAAGCTTGTCAATTTAAAGTGTCCATGTGACTGCAAGACCCGTGCTTCTGTCTTCATGCGTCTGTCCTGATTTTTGTTGTACACAGTCAGGGAGACACAGTACAGTACTCAGACACATTTTACAGACTGAAGAAATTTGGGCTTCTGGGTCAGTTTGGGCTCTTTGCAGTTCCTCCGAAACTATACAATGTTGAGCTGTGACTTTTAACAATGTGTCAATGTTATATTTCACTCAAAGAATTTCATGAAAAAGAAATTGTGATTGTGAACTAAATTGAATTATATTCACATTATGTAAGTTTGTTTCTGTGTTATCAAAGAATTGTGGGAAAATTCACGAGCTGAAACGTCTCTGCTTTCCAAAAGTTCTTGTGCTAGGTTGTTTTGTTTTTGTTTTGCGCAGCTGCACAATGCACAGGCTGGCAAGTAATTCTGTTTCTAGAGAAACAAATTCAAAAACAGAATCTTTGCAACGAATTATATCAACAACCAAAAATCACAACACAGCACATACACTTAGCTCTACCTCACATCTCCTGCACACATGCAGAATTGCCAAGTAATTATCAGGAAAAGTGGCAAAACAAACCATGAATAGGTGATAATGTCATTGCATGTTTGATGAGGTTTATGGAATGAAAATGTCCAGATGTTGTCTACTGGCATTTGCCAAATGCATCATTCAGCTATGTGAGACAAACAGCCTTTAAGGCTTATCCGAAGGCAATATCCTCCATAATTTGCAGGAGATGTTTTCAAATTTGGTGAATTAGAGGTAAACAACATTTTTAATATCCACCGCTGTGCCTCAAGTGGTACTCGGTGTATTGTGGTGTCAAATTTGATGAATTTATCAGGTTGATCCCTCTTATATTGCTGTTTCCATTTGCCAGTACAGTGTCACCTCTCTGTGGATCATTTTTGCTTTACCTCAGGCAATACAATTTAGCCATGATTCATTTGACTGGTGAGCTGGAGGATGTGACCCACTCAGGCAAAGAGGAGGCTGACATCTGAAAGTACCCACACAGGTCAATGAGCACAGCGGCCAGTTGTCTGTTTGGATGCTCTGCTGCTGCTTGCAAAATCTCGTACTTGATCCTATCAACCACCAGCAGCTCATCTTCAGAACACTTCTCTTCCCAAAGGAAAATAATTGGACATATATTTTTTCATTTTTTGGATGCTCTTCATGTGCCTGCATGGTTTTTAATTAGGTTAACTAGTGTGGCTTGACTGAAGGCATATATGGTTGTCCTCAAAATCTGGGGCATCCAGGGGCAACAGAAACAGCCCCCGATGACCCTGAATAGGCAAAAAAACGGGCATTGAGAAATCTGAGATTGGTTATAATAATATTGTTTAATTAATATCCCTGATACATGGACTGTTAAAGTGAATCAAACAAAAACTAGGTAAATTATTAGTGATTTAAGTTACATATAGAGGTGCCACATGCTCACAGAGATAGAGTTAACAGGCTGGTGTTTAACAGGTAGTGTTCAAAGTGGTAAGGATATCATTTTTCTGAATTTATAAAGAACTTTTATTCCGTGCACTTCAAAATGGGCTCTTTTTCGCTCTCCAGAAACACACACCGAGGACAGCAATTTACCAACCACCAGGAGCAATTAGGGGCTCACAGCATATCTCAAGGATAACGTTGAGCTGATAAGGGTTGAGCTGGGTGGGATATAACCAATGCTATTAGGTGACCACCATGGTCAGTGAGATTCACAGAGACCCTGAATGTTAGAATAAATTTCCATGGCAATTCCTCCAATCCCTATGTATATATTTCAGTGAGGGATAAAGCAGCGGAGTGACTGATGCGCTCATATTATCATCCATATGCAACACTTTTAGCATGACTTAAAAGAAGCTCCAAATGAGAGTAAATGTTTGGGTAATAAGCAGTGAGAATGATATATGGAAGTAAGAGGAGTGGTTCTAAAACTAAGCAGAAGTCCAAAGAGTCCGAGAAATACTAATTTTATGTACTTTCGTGATAAGAGCAGTGTGACAAGATATAGCGACATATTGACATATAGACACTTTAAAACACAGCAAAACAGAATTATTAACTGCCCAGCCAACATTCATATGTGAAGCCTGTTTGGACAATAAATGGGCTGAAAAATAGGGTTGTCCACGGGTTCCATGATCGCCCAATGTTAAAGTCTGGATGGCAGACAAGATAGACTGGTGGTAGGCAAAAGCATAAACCAGGGCGTAGGTGTGCCCCAGTAAAATCTCACGTAGGGAGTTTTGACAAGCTAGTAGTTTGGGATAAATTATATAATAGTAAGAAATGGAGTTTTTTGTTTTTAGTTATTAATTTTTTTCTTTGTACTCATCTGATTTAAAATACAAGCTGAAGTTTTAGGAATTGGGGCCATAGCAAAACAATTTAATGTAACTTAGTGTATAAAAGAGGTGTTGTTTAAGTAATGGGGGGGGGGATTTGCCCCAGTAGAGCTTTATGTCCCTGAACCTTACAGGTAGAATTACCTAAACCAACAGACTACTAATTATGTGTAGCACACAAATTATTTCCCATCATCTTTGTATCCCATTACATTGGTATCACAGAATACAATCTTATATTAGGAAATAAGACTTAAATTGTTTTCTATAAATGATAATCTGTTTGTGTCTTTTAATACACGTGAATGTCTATGGAAAAATAAGAATGAATTTTGGATTTATTGGTAAGTATATGGCTATTGATTTTTTCGTAAATAACTTGAGGACAGTTATGCACCTTGTGAGGTCTTCATGCTGTGCGAGAGTTTGTGCAGCCTCGTCTGTCTCTGACGGACTTAGATAACAGGACACAGTACAGTGTGTCTACCCTGAGAGACATCTGGCTCGACAGGGATAGAGGGAGGTGAGAAGTTTCTTGTTGCTCACCAACTGATCTGGTGTCCTTGTGAAAGACTAAAAGTTCATATATGGCATTTAGCAACCATAGTGATGACCCTGCAAAGTAAGGAGACTGCTGCAAGGATTATGGCACATGTTTGAGTACAGCAGACACCTGCAGTAGCCAGGTTATAGAATGTAATGGTTCGTTCTGATGGTTAAAGTAATTGAAACACACACACAGTAAACATGAGCTTCCTTGGCATCAGTTACATTTAGAATTGTGCTGTTTGCTCTCTTTCCTTTGTGCCTGTCTGGTGTCTCACAAAAGAAGACAAAAAAAGATAATATTCAACACAGGTGCTTGAGATTGTGCCATCGATGATGCATTTGTATAGAGAGAGAGACCTTAACTTGACCTTGTGAACTTTTTTTTCTCCTCCCAGCGAATCCTGCTGGTTATCAAGCAAAACAAACAGTCAAACACAAAATTGGCTCCATATTGAAACTGACTGACTCAAAGGGAAGAGATATGACTCATTGTTTGGTTTTTCATAGGGTGACTTACTTTCTGCCATGCTACATTTCAGTCAGGGGTGATTGTTGAGAAATGACGCATGAGATCAATGGCTGAGGATTTAGTGCCTATTAAGACTGACAGATGAGTAATTTAGTGTGGTACAAATACGTGTTAGAAGCTTTCTATCATCAGGCTTGAGGTCTACTGTACATATATAGTACCACCATCTACAGAACATACAGTGATAACTTTATCAATATGCACAACATTTATGAGGCAATAACGTCATGTGTTGAAACAACACCAATTCATCTATGCTGTGAAGAGAATTAAGGCAAATCAAACTGTTTACATAGTATCATTCAACAATTTAATCCTCCTGAAGGCAAAAGAGATATAACAGGATATTACCAGGAAATTGCAGACCAACATCGTGCCTGTTTCTGATATTCTCTACAGACATACCATTTGTAATATGTTAGCACCTCATCTTGACATCTCTCACCCACGTTGATACCTGATCTTGACACAGATGGGATCTATTTGTCTTTTCTTCTCTTGTTTAAATGATCAAAGAGATGTCTCATTAAATGTTTTTTCCTTCTAAAGGTGACACTTTATTTAACATGCAAATTAAATCTGGGAATCAAATCAGTCTCAGGGAAGGCTCTGTGAAAGGAAGGGAACAAGTACTCTATCAATTATAACCCTTGTGCTCAAAAGCAGATTGCATAGAACAGCCTAATTGAGTGATTTGATCAAAAAGATAGTTTAGAGACAGAGTTATTTGAAGGAGGCAATATATATGATCTCAGATGCCCCCAGTGTATGTGTGTACATTTGAAGAAACCTCAATCTCAAAAGCCTTCACCTTCAAGCAACAGTCTCACTGAATTATCGGCAATACAGCCCGCAGTTTATTACACTTTCTCACCATACCCATCTACTCCTGTCTCTTTTTTAATGTTTCTTTGCTTAGCTCTTTTTCCCAGCTCTTCTTGTTGCTCATCATCAAAACATGTATGCCTAGCCTCTGCTGAAGAGCTCATGCAGAGTGGTTATCACCAGCTCCTTTAATATGCCAGACTTGGACTATCTCTGACACCACATCAAATACGTTGTCTGGGAGAGTGAGCTAAAAGAGAGATAAAGATGCTCTGAAGTGTTTTTTTTTAGTGGAGCTTAGCATTGAAATAATTATGGAAATTAGCATGTGTGCAGTTGCATTATACCTGTACTAAAAATGATGGGTGCACAGAATACAATTTCATTCAGCATGTTGTTGTTAATCACGCTTAAAACCTACAAGAGAAATAGCTGATTTATTAAAGTACTCGAGCATATTGTTGAGACGGCTAGTTGGAGATAGTGAGTGTGTGAAGTAGCAGATAAAAGTAGAAGATATTTTGGTTGCAACTGCTTAGCACTAAGCTAGATGTTATTCTGGGACATGCATGAATTTAATCACTGTGACCAAAGCACCATGATCCAAGTTCAAGCTTAATACCTTCAATGAAGGGAGAAATAGAAGACTACACATTGCTTAGTGTTTAATTACTTCCATTTTATTGATACAAATTTCATAACAATATAACACAGAGTAGTTAAGAACTTATTCTGTCACACTTGATACAAATGCTTTGTTGTGCTGCTAACTATTCATCAGTCAAAATGGAGAATTATTAAGTGAGAGTAAATTGAATGAAAGAGAAAAAATTGAAATGGCAGAATCCCTTATCTTCAGCAACCTGCAAATCAAAGTCGTGTTACCCTGATGGCAAAGAGCCTGTTTGTATATTTCTGAGAATGGCTTCTCATACATTGATTGTCAGGTACACAGCTGACTGGAGGTGCTAATGAAAGCAATTCTCATCAAGCCTCCCTTCCACTCGCATAGGGAGTGTTGAGAAACACACTGTTAACTCTTCAACGTTCAGAGAGAGAGAAAAAGGAAAACGTCAACCTTTTTTGTAAAGAAACCCAGTCTTGGTCCATCTTTTTTTTTGTTTACTACCGTGTTAGGGTGAGTTAATGACAGCTACTAAGATTTAGATAATGTCCTTATGGCTTTTGATATGTTCCACATAACGACTTAATATTTGTTTTTCTGTTTTTCTGATCTATTGAGTGATAAGTGAACACAGTAAATCCTGTACATTAGGAAACTGAAACTCTAATGTTGTATCAAGGCTGAAAAAGTGAAAAACAAAAAGCAAACATAAAAAAATGGTGAAAAAAATAAGTGCTGTTCAGCAATGACTGTAGAAAAAAAGAAGAGCCTCAAATTTTGCAGTTTGACGTGCATACCTATTAAGATGCTATGCTCTAATGTGAACAAATCATTACTTGTTCCCCAAAGCTTAATAGATCAAAAGGCAGCACAAAAACATTAAAAGGAACAAAGAAATCTCAGTTTGCTGTTTTCAGCTCATTTGAGTTGCACCCAATGTCATTAATACCTGTAAAATGTTGGTGAGGAGGGCTTGCATAAACGACTTTTATTCAGTTTCAAGATGGTTTCTCTGTCTTTCAGTGGAAGACAGGATGTTAATAGCTTGTAGCAACATCCCTCTGTATCTAATAACGATGGATTTTTTGTATATATATTAGTAGATAATCTGACAGGAAGGCTGCAGTATATTATTTGGGTTGGACGGACTTGAATTCATACATTTCTAATGATAGCAGTGAAATGCTCCCAGTCAGATGCACTCCTTTTAATGAACAATCACTTTATCTGAGTGCATCTAAGTTGATTTACAGCACAGAGTGCAGTGACAAATGCAAGGGTGACTCCTATAAACAGATGATCCTTCTCAACAGGTACAGCCAAAATAAACCCATGCACTTTCATTTTCAGCTAAATTATGCTGCATCCAGAGGCATTGAGTCTGGTCACACAGAGTGCTGTATGAAAACTGTTTGGATGAAATGTATCACTTATCGGACCATTAGAATGATGGCAATGACAATTAGAATGGATTCTGGTAGCGAGACATTTGTGTCTGCAAATGCACTCCGCTGGGTTTCATCAGAACATTGCTACTTTTTACATCCAAAGGGTGGAAATTATTCAACCAAAAACACAGCAGAAATATGTTCATTGTAGAACCGTGAGTCATCTTCAAGGTGTTGTAGCTGGCTTTGAAGATGTTGTTTGTTCTGATTTTCAATCGTAAAATAAGATTATAACTCCGTTTTGTTCAGCCTTTGGTTGTCTGTGTGTCAGCTGCAAAACATAACTTGAGGAAAATAAATAATTAGAAAATTTGTTTGATTAAAGGGAGCTCGGAACTCAGGTTTAGTTCAATTTGTTGCATTGACAGACACACAATGAATAAGGAATCAAGTTCAATTAATTCCTTTAGTCGATAAGAATCAAATTAATTAAGCTTATAAAACAGGACAAAGTGGAATCTTCAAATTATTTACATATATATATATATATATATATATATATAAATGTGCATATAGTACAGTGATTTGTTTTCCTACTCCCAGCAGGGGTGATTTAATTGCTGATCACATGCTTAAGAGCTGTTAAAACATGCCTTGAAAGAGGTCACTAACATAATTTCTTATTTGCAAGGAAAAGGGAACAGTAGAGCATCAGCCTGCAGTCTCTTTGATTCTCAAAGCATTTTTATAGTTTTAGTATTAACTATGGATGGATGCTTGCAAAATAAGTGTTTTCTAGTGACTACTACCGAAAGGAATCACTATCTTATGTGCAGTTGTTCAACATGTGTCTTTCAGATTGAAATTAAAAGAATTATATTTTTTTGATTTATTTTTTAACCCAAATTTGTGCAGATCTGAGATTGTTTCAGAATTCTGTTTGAATATGAGAGACTGTTTTCTTTTCAGCAGCTTCGCTGCAGGGTACTGGGTTAATAAAAAGAAACTCAGAGTGTTTAGAGATTTGAATAAAAGATAACTGTGCATGACTCCTGAACCGAGGGATAAATATATTCGGAATGTTGCAATTCTGGTGCATAGACTGCAGATGAATAAATAAAAGTTTAATCGAGTTGTACCTGCTGCTGTCAAGAGATTAGGGTCAGAGCTGTTAAAGGGTCATGCAACGAGAGCTCCAGAGGGGAAAGCTTGATTACAAGAACATAGAGACAAAGGAAATAAACTCAAGCTTGTTTTAAAGCCAAACCAATTGAGGTAATTAATATGAATTCCAGTCGTTCAAACATGCTTGTTGGGTAGTGTCCTGTTATAGGACTGGTTTTATGCTTTGGATAGATCAGTCGTTGTTTTAGAGCTGCAGTCTGCAGGATTTGTTGTTGTCATACGTAAAGTCCTGATTTTTGGCATTTTAAGAGTTTACATGATCTATCAGAACGCTTGAAGTTGAAAACGGTGACCTCCGTAGTCGCAAAATGCAAGAAATGCTTATTTTTTAACCGAAAAATAAAAAGTTATTCAACTTCCTGTCCCGCCCCATCAAAACACATGAGAACTCGTGCACGTCTATGTGCACGCCAGATGCTCGTACACGACTCCTCATTCATCAACTCACCTGTCATTTGCGATCATGGAAGACACAGTAAGTAGATTGGCCCGTAATGAAGTTCAATAGTCTAGATCAGTGGTTCTCAACCGGTGGGGCCCGCCCCCCTGGGGGGGCGCGGACACTCTCCCGGGGGGGTGCGAGTAGACTACAGGATGAGGGCAAAAAAAAAAAATCTGAAAAAAAAATCTGAAAAAAAAAAAAAAAATCACGAAAATTCCCTCCTCGAAAATGCAAGAAGTTGGACTATTGTTTGACTAGTTTCATTTCAAATTTACCAGGGGGTAGTATTTTGAGCTTGCGACGTCACGTAACGTATCGTAACCTATATAAGCATCCGCACACAAACGTCAAGCTTCACTCTACTCTAGTCTAGTCTCTTGCCAAGTTCACTTGCGCCAGCTCTTGCTAGTCTATCTGGTATCAGTCTTGATATCGATATACTTTACTAAACATAAACAGTCTTTTTAAAGACTAATACCACAAATAGCCTTTGTAAAAATGATCCAAATCGCAGCCCTAGCTATTTTTTTTAAATGCTAGGCGTGCACTTAGCTAATAGGGTTTTTAACCGTGTTGCAACACATGACACGCGACAAAAGACACTCATACACTCACTCACGCACTACAATCTTATATCTTAAAATAAAATCTTTATTGCCTGCAAAATTGTTAAACACTTGTATTAAGGAACGTACAAAAGTTCCGTCTGAGTAGTCCCAGATTCTCAACATATCCACACTTCCAAATTAGCCTAACAAAAATGGAGAGATTTCTAGGGCCAACAAGGCAGACGCGCCACCAGCTGCAAAAAAGCTTCGAAGATATGACGAAGCTTACTTGCAGTTTGGATTTACAGTCACGGCTGATCTGAGACCTCAGTGTGTCGTGTGTGCCGAAGTGCTGGCAAACGACAGCATGAAACCTTGCAAACTTAAAAGGCACCTCGAAACAAAACATGCTGCCATTAAAGATAAACCGGCAGAATATTTTAAAAGAAAGCTTGATGGCCTCCATCAGCAACAGGCAACCATTTCAGTGCAGAGCACTGTGTCTAAACAGTGTTTGGAGGCATCGTATGTAGTGGCTAAAAGAATAGCTAAACTGGGTAAACCGCATACAATTGCCGAGACTCTCATTTTGCCGGCCGCGCAAGACATGTGCAGAATAATGATAGGGGATAGTGCAGCTGCCAAACTCGGTGCAGTACCACTGTCCAATGACACAGTAGCTAGGAGGATTTCAGACATGTCTAATGACATCAGAGAGCAACTCATAGAGTTAATAAAAC
The DNA here is from genome assembly GCF_027942865.1 of Odontesthes bonariensis. Lineage (NCBI taxonomy): Eukaryota > Metazoa > Chordata > Actinopteri > Atheriniformes > Atherinopsidae > Odontesthes > Odontesthes bonariensis. The sequence goes on from NC_134526.1 coordinate 14,955,940, forward strand.
AGAGTCCCTACTACGCGCTGCAGCTGGACGAATCCACTGACGTTGCTGGGCAGGCACAGCTCCTCACCTATGTCAGGTATCTGCGGGACAAGGCGATTGAGGAGGACGTCCTGTTTTGCCGGCCTCTTCAGTCGCACACTACAGGAGAAGCCATGTTCAATGTTCTTGATATTTTTATCCGTGAAAATGGTTTGACTTGGGACCGATGCGTTGGCCTATGCACGGATGGTGCACGGGCAATGACGGGCCGCGAGCGTGGCCTAGCTGCTCGCGTTCAGCATGTAGCACCTCTTGTGAAATGGACACATTGTATGGTCCATCGCGAAGCATTAGCTGCCAAAAAAATGCCTGTTCTCTTTGAGTCCGTGCTAAACCAAGCCGTGAAAATGATAAATCTTATTAAATCACGGCCGCTAAACTCTCGGTTGTTTGGGATCCTCTGCCAGGAGATGGGCTCAGGGTACGAACAGCTGCTTCTGCACACTGAAGTTCGCTGGCTCTCTAGGGGGCGGGTGTTACAGCGGTTGTATGAGTTGCGAGAGGAGGTGAAGTGTTTTTTGACAGATATCAAATCAGATCTGGCGAAGCATCTGGATGACACTATGTGGCTTGCGTCTCTGTCCTATTTGGTCGATATATTTGATCGTTTGAATGGCCTCAACCTATCTTTGCAAGGCCGCGAAACTCATATTTTGCTCCTTGCAGACAGAGTGGACGCCTTCAAACAAAAAATTGAGCTCTGGCATGGCCGCATCAGTCGAGGGAACTGCGACATGTTCCCCAGCCTTGCAGACTTCATCACTGATGCAGGCACGTCACACAATTTCTCGTCTCTGTTTCAGTCAGCGTCGGAGCACCTGTCTGCAATGAGGAAAGAATTTGCAACGCATTTTAAAGAGGATTATCGCTCTTTTGCGTGGGTTCGAGATCCATTTGTGTGCACAGCAAAGGAACTGCCAGTTGATATGCAGGAACAGCTTATTGAGCTGAAGAGTGACAGTAGGCTGAGGGAACTTTTTACCTCCTGCCCTCTGTCGTCATTCTGGGCATCATTGATGCAGGAATACCCTCAACTCTGTGACGTCGCCTTAAAGATTCTCCTCCCTTTCGCGTCCACATATTTGTGTGAGGCAGGATTCTCAAAAATGACTGCACTTAAGACGAAATACCGCAATCGTGCACAAATCGAGGATGATTTGAGGCTGTGTTTGTCAAACATTGCACCAAGAATTGAGGATCTTTGCAAGGCAAAGCAGGCTCAGGTCTCACATTAAAGCTTCTGTAAAACATGCAGATGATATGCCTATTATTAAGCCTAGTAATAATAATAATTAAGAATAAATTCATATCAGAGTTCTAGTGCCAATTCCCAGTTATAGCAATAGCCTAGTAATGTTAATAGGCCTACTGATGATGATAATAATAATAATAATAATAATAATAATAATAATAAGAGCATGTAACCTCATATCATATAGCTATAGCCTAGTAATGATAATAGGCCTACTACTACTACTACTACTGATAATAATAATAATAATAATAATAATAATAATAATAAGAGCATGTAACCTCATATCATATAGCTATAGCCTAGTAATGATAATAGGCCTACTACTACTACTACTACTGATAATAATAATAATAATAATAATAATGATAATAATAACAATAACAATAACCATAATAATAATAATAACAACAACAACAACAATAATGATAATAATAATGCCTGCAAGCTCACATTAGAAGTCTGGTGCTACTGCCAGTTATAACAATAGCCTAGTAATAATGATAGGCCTACCTACCCCTACTGATAATAATAATAATAATAATAATAATAATAATAATAATAATGTGGGCCTGAAAATAATAGCCTAACGATCTATCCATCTATCTATCTATCTATCTATCTATCTAAGGTGGTGTCGTGGGGGTGGGGCCGTGAAGGGTGGTGGTGGGGTGGGGGGGGGGTCGGGAGGAGGGGGGGGGGGCCCAACTGCAATGAACCATCTTAGGGGGGGCCCCGCTTGCAAAAGGTTGAGAACCCCTGGTCTAGATAAATAAGCGTGGGGACGAGCCTACCTTGTATCGCGCGTGCACAATCGGTGATTGACAGGCAGCAGAGCCCAGCTCGTAACCTGATTGGTTACCTTTAACCGGTCCGGTCTGCAATTTTGTAAACAAACCTGCTGGCTTTGGAGGGACCTAGCAGGACATATAGGGGACCTAGAGAACTCTTTTTTTTTTTGTATTGGGGTATTTAATGTACTACTTTCAGAATCCCTGGACAGTTCCAGGCATTATGCTTGAAAAAGAGTTGCAGACTGCAGCTTTAAGCAATAAGTATGAGTAGCTGAGAGACAAAAATTGAGAAATACACAATATAATATAAATAATGACTTTTCTGAAAAGTTTGAAAATCCTTTACTAATGTTACAAACATCTAATGTTCTATATCTAATCTGTTGAATATTTTAGAAAAGGGGAGTTAAATTGAGCGATTCTAAAAATACAGTTGGTAAATTCCACTTTTTATTCTGACATAACCTTGTTAGAAATGTTAGTAATTTGTAAATAAAAGCACACATAAAACAACCCCTAAAAATGCTTCATCTAAATGCTTTTATATTAGTTCTGTGAGATGCAATGAGAACAATACAAATTGGTAAAAGCTTCACTGTCCAAACAAAATATACATATATATCTACATGCAAATATATACACAGCTTTAGGAGAAAGTAACCCAACGTAACTCAGAAATATCAGACTGTATGCAGAAAGGAAAATGGTTTCAGGGAGAGCTTGGATCTTGATGATAAATGCAGTCATGACAGATTTTAATGAGAAGTGTGTCACGGTTTGATGAGAAGTGTGGACCCCGGAGCGGATACACAGTGACAGGTGAAGTAGATGGTAATCCAAAATATATTTATTTTAGGATGACGTAATCCAACAATCCAAAATTGCAAAAACATGAAACAAGATGATAAGACTCTGAAAGACCAGGATAACGCAGTTAATGCAAAAACAATCTGGCACAGAAAAAAGGGAAGCAACCAAATATTTATAGAAGAAAGAATAATTAACAAACAATAGAAAACTGGTGTGTCAGGGCAGCATGGCATCCCCTCCTGCTGGTGGAAGGAAAAACCAGGAAAAGAAAAGAAACACTTAAGCTGGCCCTGGAGTAGCAGCAGTGGCTGTGACAGTACCCCTCCTCCGACAACCGCCTCCTGGCGGTGCGCCGGGTTTGTTAGGGTGGGCCCTGTAGAAATCGGAAATAAGGGAAGGGGCAAGAATGAACCGGCGGGGAACCCAAGAGCGTTCCTCTGGCCCATAACCCTCCCAGTCCACCAGAAAACGAAAACCTCTGCCACGTCGACGCACATCCAAAATCCGATTGACTGCGAATGCAGGGTGGCCATCCACAACCAGGGGGGGAGGAGGGGGCTCGGCAGGAGGGCCAAGTGCGCAGGAGGAAACTGGCTTTAACAGTGAGACATGAAAAGTGGGATGAACTTTAAGGGAGTTGGGGAGTTTCAGGCGAACAGCAGTGGGATCTGTCCAGGCTGATAATTGGGTGTGGGAGAACGCCGGCGGTCAGCCAGGCGGCGGTTCCTGGCAGCGGACCTAGTTAAAGCGGCCCGGGCCTCCAGCCACACTCTGCGAACCCGTCGCAAGTGTTCCTGAACCGAGGGGACGGCGACCTCATCCTCCTGGGAAGGGAATAATGGGGGTTGAAAACCAAACATAACCATGAAAGGTGACATACCAGTGGCAGATGTGGAGAGAGAATTATGGGCGTATTCCACCCACGGTAACTGAATACTCCAGGAGGATGGGTTACGAGCACACACACATCTCAGTGCGGCCTCCAGGTCCTGGTTGGCTCGCTCCGTCTGGCCGTTGGTCTGAGGATGGTACCCGGATGATAGACTCACCCTTGCCCCCAACGCACCACAAAAAGCTCGCCAGACTTGGGAGGAGAACTGAGGCCCCCGATCTGATACCATCTCCACTGGAATGCCGTGGAGACGAAAGACATGTTGAACCAGTAATTCAGCCGTTTCAAGAGCAGAAGGGAGCTTGGTTAAAGGAATAAAGTGCACAGCCTTAGAAAAACGGTCAACAATAGTCAGGATGGTGGTGTTACCTGCTGACAGAGGCAATCCATTGATGAAATCTAGTGCGATGTGGGACCATGGTCTAGTGGGGATAGGAAGAGGATTCAGTAAACCAGCAGGTCGTTGGTGAGAGGCTTTACCTCGGGCACAGATGGAACAGGCTGCCACAAACTCCTTGGTGTCACGGCCTAGAGTGGGCCACCAGAACCGCTGACGTATGAGCCCAAGTGTACGTGCAGCTCCAGGATGGCAGGCCAAGTTGGAGGAATGCCCCCACTGTAATACCTGAGATCTGACACCTTCGGGAACAAACAAGCAATTAGGTGGCTCATTACCAGGACCCGGATTACCAGAGAGGGCCTCCTTGACCTGCCGCTCAACCTCCCAATGGGCTGCTCCCACAAAGCAGCTAGCCGGAAGAACAGGCTCAGATGGATCATTGGATGGCTGGCTCTCTGTTTGGCGGGATAAGGCATCAGGTTTACCATTACGGGAACCGGGTCTGTAAGAAAGGGTCAAGTTAAATCGACCCAAAAAAAGTGCCCACCTAGCCTGTCGAGAATTGAGTCGCTTGGCACTCTGAAGGTAGGCCAGGTTCTTGTGGTCGGTCCAAACAATAAAAGGGGGTCTCAGATCCCTCCAGCCAGTGCCTCCACTCCTCCAAAGCTAGGACGACTGCCAACAGCTCACGATTACCCACGTCGTAATTACGCTCTGCTGGGGAAAGACGACGAGAAAAGTAGGCACAGGGGTGTAATCGCTGGTTAGAGTGTTGCGAGAGCACCGCTCCCACACCACTGTTTGAGGCATCCACCTCCACAACAAATTGTTTCGTGGGGTCAGGGTGAATGAGGACTGGTGCAGAAGAAAACCGAGTCTTGAGTTCTTGGAAAGCCTGTGCCGCCTCTGTAGACCAAGCAAATGGGCGAGAAGTGGAGGTGAGTTGGGTGAGGGGCATGGCTACTTTACTAAAATCTCTAATAAAGCGCCGGTAGAAATTAGCAAACCCAAGAAAACGTTGGAGCTGTTTGCGGTTCTCTGGCACAGGCCATTCAGCCACTGCCTGGACCTTTACTGGGTCAGGGCGAAGCTGTGCCCTCTCAATAATGAAGCCTAAAAATGAAACAGACTGAACGTGAAATTCGCATTTCTCGGCTTTAACGAATAGTCTGTTCTCCAGCAGTCTTTGGAGAACTAACCTCACATGCCTGGAGTGCTCCTCTTGGTTACGAGAAAAAACCAAAATATCGTCCAAGTAAACAAAAACAAAACGGTTAAGCAAATCACGGAGCACATCATTAACCAAGGATTGAAAAATAGCAGGGGCGTTCGTCAAACCAAAAGGCATAACCAAGTATTCGAAATGGCCAAGAGGGGTATTGAATGCCGTCTTCCACTCATCCCCCTCCCGAATGCGGACAAGATGATACGCATTACGTAGGTCTAGTTTAGTGAAAACTGTGGACTGGTGAAGAGAGTGGAAAGCAGAATCCAAAAGTGGTAAGGGATATTTATTTTTTATCGTTATAGCGTTGAGGCCACGATAATCAATACAGGGGCGTAAGGTTTTGTCCTTTTTGGAAACAAAGAAAAAACCCGCGCCCACCGGGGAGGAAGAGGGGCGAATTACACCAGCTGCCAGAGACTCCTGAATGTACTTCTCCATCGTTTCCCTCTCCGGACGAGACAGATTGTACAAACGGCTAGAGGGAAGTGGAGACCCAGGAAGAAGGTCAATTCCACAGTCATAGGGACGGTGTGGAGGGAGAGAGAGAGCCCGCTGTTTACTAAATACCTCAGCTAGGTCATGATAGCATGTGGGAACCCCAGAAAGATCTGGTGATATAGGAGGAGCTACAGAAGACAACAAAAAAGGAACTGCTGACTTTAGGCAGTTGCTGTGGCATGCCACACTCCAACTAAAAATGGTGCTACGTGCCCAATCAATGTGTGGATTATGCAGTTTAAGCCAGGGGAGACCTAAAACAACAGGAGTGTGAGGAGCTGGCATGATGAAAAAACTAATAAGCTCATGGTGGTTACCAGAAATACGTAGACATAATGGAACAGTTTGATGAGTAATTACAGACAGTAATCTACCATCCAAAGCATTTGCATTGCGAGGTTTATTAAGTGAAAACACAGGAATATTATGCATTTTAACAAAATCTTCAGCCATGAAGTTCTCATCAGCCCCAGAGTCAACAAAAGGTCTTATTGGCACCTCCATATGGTTACAAAGTAACACTGCGGATAATTGAGTTCGAGGGGGTGATGAAACATAAACTTGGCTTCGGCCCACCTGGGTATCCCCCTTCTCAGGTGGACCTAGGCTTTTGGGAGACTCAGGCAGTTGTTGCGTCTGTGCCCTGGCTGGCCACAATAAAGACACTGTCTCCCCTGAAACCTGCGTTGGCGCTCAGCAGGGGTTAATCTGGCCCCTCCCAGCTGCATAGGCTCAGGAGCCGACTGGACCACCGGAGCGGCCTGGACCACAGGAGCAGGGACCACCTCTGGAACAGAGCTGGTCGCCCTTTGTCTGGAGGCTGCAGCACAAAACGGGAAAAACGAGGAAGCAGCGCGGCTTCGGTCACGTTCCCGGCGTCTCTCCCGCATGCGGTTGTCTAATCGACGTGCAAGGGTTATTAATTCAGCCAGGGACTCAGTTTCATCACGAGCAGCCACTTCATCCTTTAGACTCTCATTCAGAGAGCGAAAAAAAATTCCCATAAGGGCCGGTTGACCCCAGCCACTCTCAGTTGCTAGGGTGGAGAATTCAATTGAATGTTCTGCAACTGACCTGGAGCCTTGGTGTAGAGAGAGTAGTCGGTCGCCAGCCTCCTTTCCCCGAACGGGATGATCGAAAACTCCTCGCATCTCATTCACAAAACGCTTGTAGGAAGCGCAGAGCCGGGAGTTGCCTTCCCACATTGCCAACGCCCACTGCGCGGCCTGTCCGGTGAGGAGACTGGTGATGTATGCCACCTTGGCGCTGTCGGACTGATACATCAGGGGTTGCAGCTCAAAAACCAGAGCACACTGGAGCAGAAAAGGTCCGCAGGCTCCGACATCCCCGGCGTAGCGCTCTGGCGTCGGGAGATGGGGCTCACGGAGAGGAGGTGAAGGCGCCGGTGGACCAGCTACTGGGGATGGATCAGGTTGAAGATGCCCTTGTTCCAGCCTCAGAGAGAGAACAGCGACGTTGGAACTCAGAGTCTCCAGCGTATCCATTATGCCCCTGAGGTCCTGGGCATGCTGCCCCAATAAGGCGCCCTGGGCCGCCAATGCCTGATGCACAGACTTTGGATCCGCGGAGTCCATAATGGCCAGATTGTTCTGTCACGGTTTGATGAGAAGTGTGGACCCCGGAGCGGATACACAGTGACAGGTGAAGTAGATGGTAATCCAAAATATATTTATTTTAGGATGACGTAATCCAACAATCCAAAATTCCAAAAACATGAAACAAGATGATAAGACTCTGAAAGACCAGGATAACGCAGTTAATGCAAAAACAATCTGGCACAGAAAAAAGGGAAGCAACCAAATATTTATAGAAGAAAGAATAATTAACAAACAATAGAAAACTGGTGTGTCAGGGCAGCATGGCATCCCCTCCTGCTGGTGGAAGGAAAAACCAGGAAAAGAAAAGAAACACTTAAGCTGGCCCTGGAGTAGCAGCAGTGGCTGTGACAAAGTGGATATTCTGATGTTTCTTTTTTGCTGTGAAAACTTTGTAGAAGGTTGAAACAAAGAGCCAACAGATCCTGCTTTGAGTGAAAGAGACTTTAAAGTGTTTTCTATACAGAGTAACCCTTGAATGAATCGCAGCCTGTTACACCTCATGGCTATATTTCATTGCACCTCTCACCTTAATGATGAACCATCTGTGGCAGATTTCAACAAAAATGACCTTACATTACCCCCATGGCACAGTATGAGATGGAGATGCTTTGGAGCTGGCTGAAAGCAGGCAAATGGCTTGTGCCAAAGGAGACTCGGGAGATCCAGAGACTGCATGAAGAAAAAAAATGAAGTGTTTACTGAAGGAGATTTAGAGGCAAAAATGAAACAAGTGAGGGGCATCTCTGTCATCTTAATACAAACCCCACCTAGTGGTCCAACAGGCTATATATTATGAAACTGATTGCATGCACAAACAAGGCTATTCATTATCAAAACATGGGAGGGGCACCTCACATATAAAAAGCACTGACCTGTGTAAGACCTTTCAGTAAAGCTATCTAACGTAATTAGTTCAATTGCACACATGCACCAAATTACCAATGTATAGAATGTCTTGTACTATGCAGATTTATGAGTATTGCTGTGAGTTACATGTCTTGCAAACAGCTCACACGCTTTTCTGCAAAGACACAAATTCTTGCAGTTTTGTCAGTTTATTTTAGCTCAGCCATAAGGCTTCATAATGGTTCCAGCCCCCCACTAGTGTCACAGTTTAATTATGTAGGTCTCTAACAAAGCAGATCCAACATTCTGTTTGATGGCTCCAGAGCTGCTGCGATCCATCTTTCTTTGTATGTGCGCCATCATATTTCTGGAAGTCAGGAAAAATGAAAGAGTTGGGTAAGAATGCACATGTGCAATGGTTACAACATTTGGACATAAAGGAGTCTTGACCCCTGCTGGGTTGGCATAAAGCCACAGAAATGGTTATTTGAGCCTTTCAGGTATGCAGTGACACTTAAATGTTGCAGTTCTCCATATGAACTCTCTTGAAAAACGAGAAAGGAGGCAGATGAGGATTGTGCTAAGTAATGCTCCTACACGTTTGTGGTTTTTTAAAGGCCTACTAAGAACTCAGGAGTGTTGCCACCTCATGGCTATGCATTAAAAAGATCTTTCTTACTGTCAAATATCTGTTCAGCTATCCAACTAAGGATTAGTTTAAGAATGAATGAGTTTTAACTTTGGAAAGGATTGAATACAAAGAAGCAAAGATCTACATTACATGCAGAAATAGTTTAAAAGATTTTACATTTGTTGGGATTTAAACATAAATCCCTTGCCCATTCATTCAGGCAGAGTTCTGGATCTGAGCTGCTTTTGTTGCTCAGGTTTCATATAATCCATACACAATTACAGTGGAGCAATCATATATAAGATTAAACAGAGAGGATGGAGGTCGCACAGATATACAGTGCACATGGTGACCTTCAACCGCTGTAATTCAGTGGGACTCATAAGGCTGAGATACAGGACATTATCAAGCTTGCTTTGCAAACTGTTTCTTGGCTTAAAAATAAAACAATCATTTCAAACTCTCGTAACAGCATAAAACAAATTCCAGAATAAACAACACAAGTTGTGTTTCATGACCTGCCCTTCTGTCACATAGTAAATTAAAGTCAAAGAGGATGTCATCTCCCTCTCCTCTTTAATACCTGCTATGTAACAAAGGTCTGTTGTTTTCTTCTCTCAGGTTGTTCTCCTTGAGGCCGATCTCAGATCTGTTCAACTTAGCTGTGGCGAGTTTGTGTATCAGAGTGCAAAACTGTCACCTAGAGTTCATAACATGACAGTGATTTGAAGGGATTATTACTGGAACACACTTTATGTGAAATAAGTGGGCAGACCATTTTCTCAGAGGCTGTTTTCAGAAAGTCTAAGCCAGAAAGCCCTCTCCATTGCAGCATTCATCTCAGTTTCCTTTGTTGATTTCTCACTATTTGCTCACATTCACACAAAGTTGTTGGTCACATATTGCTATGTCACTACACAGACATTCCAATGTAATATAAATCAGTTCTTGACGGTAAATAAAACTGCACACCAAACACTACAAAGCCCAACAGTGTACTGCTTGTAATCAGTTTTGCTCGATACAAGTCCGTCTATATTTCATTTCTGAATAATCTACAAATCTCTTTCTCAATTACAAAGCTCAAAAACACATGGCAAGTTTCAATATTCAACAATGCTTCTGTTTCGTTCAACATAAACATTGATTATCAGCAGGGAACGCAGTAATGGAGCAGGGTTTGTTGCTGCGGCCCGGAGGTGTCTAAGCTCTGTGTCTGTGACTGCGTCTCAGGTTGTGTATGGCAACACACTGCTGCTGCCACAGGAAAGCAATCCCCCGCTTTCTCATGTTCCCTCTCCTTTTTTTGCCACTTGCAGTGTTTGTCCTTACACAGCCATCTGTCCCCCGCCTGTGTGTTTTGTGTTCTGTGTTGCTGAGCAAACATTAAGCAGGCCACATAGATACAGTTTTTAAAGCCTAAACCCATAATCCGTAAGCCATGAGACTCTAAAGCCATCTCTGACAGGCCACTTTGTATATGTGCTTAATATTGGTAGTTCAACAAGGTAAAAACAAGCAAACCATGAATAAATGATGGAGGGTAAATAAATACATGCAATCAATGAGTTTTGGGCTGATTTACATGCTGACTTTCTGACAGTCTGCCAGTAAATAAAACATGGAAATTACACTCCCACCAGTGTAGTAAACACAAAACAACAAGTCGACTTCAGCGTTTTAAAAGAAAAAGAGAAAAGAGGACACCTCTGTTGGGCAGCAAACAGTCAATATGTATCAGACTATTGGTTTCTTTTTGTGATGTTTGAAAAGGGATGGGGGCAGCAAGTTTGATCAATCCGTGACGTTGGATCCCATAAAAGAGCATGTAAAACCCCTGACCAGCACACCCTGGTCATCAAATAAGGGGAGGAAAATCTTGTTTTCCATTGTACTAGATTAAGTGCCATCACCACACAATGCATTTTTTTAATAAGATTTAGTTACTTAACGTATATCTATGTGGCCACCTAAACATGGGCTGATAAGCAGGAAACGCTGTAGATGAAAAAAGGACGGCTTTCACAAGAATGTCACAAACATCATGAAAAGAGACAAGTTAAAGGTTTTGAGATGGACCTCACAGTCCAACAAAATATGTGGCTGGATCTCAGAAGAGCAGTGTTTGTAAGATGGACCATCATTCTCACAAACTAAAAGCCTTTTGCTGATGGAATGAGTAACAACACAAACAGGAGTTGATAGACCCTGAACAGGCAATGAAAATAACTTACAAGCTGTGATCCCGTGTGTGTCCACAATTTTGTTTGGAACCATTAACATTTTTTTTTTTTTTTTGCATTTTTGAAACAGCAACAGATGGAAGAAAAAAAAATGGACATTTCAGATACTCACTTAGCTTTTCACTGTAGCAGTATCCAACTGTATAGCATCAGAAACGCCTCTCTCAAACTGCCAGTGAGGGATGGTTAAAACAGTAAAAGGCTAAATACTTGCAACAACTAACAATAAATAAGCTTTAGGTTGTTGTAATCTCCATCAAGCAACCATTGCATTTTGCAGCAAAGCACATTTAATCTTAAAGCTGGGCATTCACTCTGTGTTTTTATTAATCTAATCAGTTGCATATTTCAATGCAGAGCACATTTCAACCTTTCTACATGGCCTGAGCCTGCAACTTTGCTGCTCCAAGCGTATGTATCGATTCACTGACCCGACACGGACTTATTTCCTCTTTTTTAAATAAAATGAATGTAACAACAGTCTAATTCTGCTGTGAACTGTCAAAGACAAACACAAAGCCATATATAGAAGATGGCACTACCAGCTGTTTTGTTCTGCAGCCAGTTTTATACCTGAGAAGGTTAATCCAATACTTCAGTAATATGAAGACATTACTATAGATGGAGGTTTTGAAAACTGCTCAAATTACAAGACGGTAAATCAAGGTTCTAATATTCAAACAATCACTTGAAGCCATGTCTTTGATCATTCAGGCAATTGATATCACAACACCCTTCAAACTTCACATCAGACAACAACCAACTACCAGCGCAGCAGAAAACCACTCCATTAAAAAATAGATGTCAGGAGTGGGATGTTACCAATTATAGGACATTAGAAGATGACAGAAAAAGTTTAAAAGAAAAAGAAAATACACAGAGTTGTGCTTGAGCTAAAGCATCTGCTTCCGTCTCTGTGGACAGTCAACATTGTCATCCTTACATGCCTCCAGCATCTAAGATGACGATTTAATGAGGCTGCCATGTGTGGTGGAGGGGTCCATATGTCTAAACCACGATCTGTTCAAAGAGAGGAAGATAGCAACTCTTAGAAAAAAAAGAAAAAAGTACAACCACTTCTTAATTCAAATTGCAGAAATTTGTTTTATTTTTATTTATTTTCTGAGGTTTCGTGTGTGGTGTTCAAGCAGGATGTGCAAATCTATGCACTTTCATGCACTTGAAAGAATCCTAAATAAAGCCAGAGATAAAAAAAAAAATTTTTAAAGTAAAAGACATTCAGCACCTCATGCAGTAAATAACTTTTTACCCACTATCTTATTAAACTGAGCAGTCCTATTTCCATTATTTACTCCTCCTGTGTTGTGCATAATGTACATGATCTACTTGACTTGTATTTAAGCCTTTCTAACATCCTCAATACTCTGGAAAGGATCAGCATTATACCAGATCAAAGGGTGTCTCCAGAAGTTAAATAATACACTGTTCTCTTGTGAACAGAACACCATAAAGCGCTGTGCATCTTTGTGAGGGCAGTACAGTTTCACCCTGACAACATCCAATTAGATGGAATGAGATGTTTGTCCTTGCCTCTTGACTTTAAATCAGACAATGTACATAAAAGGCTTCAAAAGGAATTAACTGAATCTCATCAGTTAAAGGATGAAGGTCTTTTTGTATTTGCATCAGAGAACAAGCATGTTTAACACATTTAAATGAAGAAAACAGGGTGAGAGACCGAGAAGCTTCGAGGGAAAAGAAGGTTTTAGCTTAACCTAAAAGGGAAAATAAAGAAACTTTTAAATTTGATGCATTTCTTCTACTATGTTGTTGTTACATTTTGAAGCTTGTTTTCTCTGTTGTTGTTTTTCTAACTTTAGTACTTCTCCAGGCTTTCTGAAAGCCTTTCTGAGTGTTTTGTGGACATTGGCTGCTTTTTCACTGATATCAGTAGTCCTTCTACCTGACCATTTCAGAAGAATGTTTTTTTTATATATTTTTCTTTAAGCCTTTATCACTGACCTCAAGGGATGAATCAGTGTCTACACCTGAAAAACCACTTAGAAAAAAAAACAATTTTCAAGACAGTATCTGAAGAATTGAGGTTTGGCTCACTACTTTTTTGTAAAACTGTAACATGGCCACTTTTTCATGATGTCGATCAACATATTTCTACTATTTAAACTTAAAATAGAAGATATAATTTCAGTTTAATGAGTTATTACATATAAACTTCCACATATGTTCCCAGGTAACAAATTGCAGCAACAAATATTGCATTTCTCGAGCATAATCTTGAAAGAAAAGAATGTTCTGCATCAGGAATGATTTTCAGCTCTATAGTTATATAATTATACTCTACAATTATACTATTACCAAATAGTTTTGTCTTGTCCTCTTTGAATTTGTTTCTTCATCATTACACTTGGTTTTTAGCCTCTAATTACTCTATAACTTAACATTTTGAATTAGTGTTGCTCATTATTAGGTTATAACCTGGTTACTCCTTTGTAATTACATGATAATTACACAATTATAACATCTTTATTTTCAAACTATGACCCTATTATTAGTGTATTATTAAAGAGCTATAATGGAAAGTGCTTCCACTCAGTATCCTCAGTATTGACATCACGACTAAGGCTAAGAGACTTAATGCATTAACAGAGGAATAAAGAGAAAAGTAAAGTGATCAATTAAGACCAGTCAGGTATTTCTTCAGTTTTGTTGCTGGAGCAGAGATTCACAAAACGAATAGCAACTAAGCAGACAGAGAGCTGGCCTTGGTGTGTGACTAGGATAAATATTTGTTGGCTTGTCACGATGGTAGATAACATTCTTTTTCTTTATTTCAACATACCGTGTGTCCAAAGAGGCCACAAGCTTTAACAAGGTTTATTTACCATACAAGCAAAACATGACAATAGTTATGTCATAATCAGGTAATGGTTAAATGGGTAATTCGTTCTCAGAAGGTATTGTCAACTTCTTTAAATGTATTGCGAACCACATTTGAAATGGATATCCTTTTGGCAGAAAATTGTATTTGAAACTGTCAGGATCTGGGTTTTTTGGTGGTGTTTTTTGTACTTGGTTATTGGTTCTGTTTTTGTTCAGTGCTCTTGGTTCTTTCTGTGTTAGATCAGTCTTTGTTTCATCTTAGTTCTGTTTCTCTTAGTATTCAGTTATGTTTAATTAATCCTTGTGTATTCTTTGTGTTAGATTCATTTTCATAGTTAGCGTGCTCTCCCTCGCCCCCTGTGCCTTCTCTATCTCTCTCTCTCTCTTCAGTCCGTCTCCTGCCCTCTGCTCTCATTCACTCTCACCTGCAACCTGTTACTAATCAGCCACCAGTTCCTGCTCCAGACATATATCCCTAGTATATATGTCTTTCTAGTTCCACTACTCCTCGTCAGATCCTCATCTTATACATCTGAAATCCCCATTTGATTTCCACGTCTGATTTCCACGTCTGTATTCCTTGTCTTCCTCGTCTGAATTTCCTGCCCTATGCCCCTGGTCCCTGGTGTTCCTCGTCAGTCCTGTCCAGCAAGTATTCAGTCTGGTTTTGTTATTTTTTTAGTTTTATGTTCAGTGTAGTTTTTCAGTGTTCCAGCTTTGCTGTGCCTTTTGTTTATATCTAAAGAAAAAAAACTACATTAACTTAATTTCTGGCTCTTGTCCGTGTCTGCACTTGGGTCCTCCCTTAACGCACCATGACAGATACATTACTTTCATTGCATTCTGAGCCAGATATTTCACAAAAATGCACGCTCACAGAACCAAGACGAGCACATCCTTTGGCAAAGAAAGGAAGGTTTTCTTCGATCTCAACAACAGAAATGAGTGAGACCTTAATTTTCTAAGCTTGTGAGCCTGTAGCTTGGTCCAAACACAAACTGATCTATTTTTAGGGATACCAAACGTATTGAGATGAAATGCTCATAGAGTTATATTGTAAAATGACAGATCGGGCTACTTTGAAGCCAACATCAGCTTTTATAAGAAATCTTAATGTTGTCGGGTGTCTTTTTGCAGTAGCCAGTCGATGAGAGATCTGTGTTGTACAGATGGCTGAGCATTCTGTTTGCACCTCCCCTCAAGAACAGAGCAGCAGGCTGAACTAGCTTTCCTTTACCAGACTGATTTTTATTATATCTAGAGCATCACAGTCATCTTCACAAACACTCACACATCCACCACAAATATAATCAGCCCTATATTTTCATTTACATTACAAATCTCTCTCCTAGCACTTTACAAAGGTCTTTGTTCATATTGCTATTCTGTAACCTACTTTCTCAAGGATACGTAGAACTACCTGTACTTCCTACTCATTGTATGTATCAAAGACATCTTCATCACAGCATCTGCAATTCAGGATTATGACAACACACATACGGTTAGATACCAGTTAAATCAAGCTTAGGGAAAAATTTCTCAGATTGTCTAACAATAGAGACAACAACAACTTTTACAAAGAAAGAAAATGTATCACATCTTAAGCAAAGATTAAATGACAAAGTTTACTTTATCAGAGCATTCACCATTCCGGGATGAGATCATTTTTTCTACATAAGTTTGAAGTCAGTTATCATGCTGAACACAGCTTTAACAGGCTGCAATTTTATCTGAACTTTGAAATGTTCTCATTACTTAACTCGTATGTGCTAAATTAAAGACAGAAGAAGGACAGAACATATCTATTTAGCATTGTGTTAGTTACTCCATTAGTTTCCCAAGAGTCCCGTAGGCAATTTATAAATAAAATGTACATGGAATGATATGTCTTCATTATCAACAGTGCAAATTTTTTAAATGAGAAAAATTATGTGACTTAGTGAGGCAATTCAAATCAAATATGATATAGAAAAGCAGTTATAGAATTTTTAAATTCAGGGACTTCTAGAACCTCTTTCAGCAGTTATTGACGTCGGTTATTACCTGTAGTTTCCTGAGACTCAGACAAGGATAATAACAAGTCTCAGGTAATTTCTCCCATGAGAACAGTTTTAGTTTTGACCACATTTTCTTGGGCTTCTCCATTGAGCAGCAAAGTATTACATTTTCTCCATTTTTTTAACCTTTCGGTTTTTAGTTTACTCTTGTGCTCTGGGTCACTGTCTTGTTGTGTCACCACCTTCTCAAAAGCATCATGTCAAACTGCCCTGACATCGCTGTGTAGAATTTCTTGATGCGATTTTTAATTCTCCATCTACCTTGGAGATTTCAAGGCTTCCGCATTGTGTGGTGGCAAGATGCACTAAAATAATGGGGCTCACTGAACCACAGAACATTGTCCCAGATGTGTTGTGGAACATTTGATGAGACTCCATGCTGGTTTGGGAATTTTCTTTGTGGCGTCCCTCTAATAACACTACTCTAAAACCATGTTTCATAAAAATTGAGATTCTGCGAAAACAAATCTCATAAACCAATATTTTATTCATTGTATAACATAGAAAACATATTGAATGTTGAAAATGAGACATTTTACTATTTCCTAAAAATAACTAGGACATCCCTAAATTGATGGCAGCAACACGTCTCAGAAAGGTTAGAACAGGGTCGTGTTTATCACCATGTAGCATCCTCTGTTCCTAAAACATCTGGGAGCTGAGGAAACCAGTTGCTGGACCTTTGGTAGAAGAATGTCGTCCCATTCTTGTCTGATATAAAATTATTGTAGTTCAACAGTTCTGGGTCTTTTTTGTATTATTTAGCTTTTCATGATGAACCAAATGTTTTCGACTGGTGAAAGGTCCTGACAGGCCAGTCCAGCACCCACACTCTGACAATAAAACCATGCTGCTGTTGTGGATTCGGTACAGGGTTTAGCATTGTCTTGCTGAAATAGGAGAGGCCTACTCTGAAAAGAGGTCATCTGGATGGGAGCATATGCTGCTCTAAGAGCTGATGATCCAGATGTACAAGTTATCACTCCAATGCCCACTAATGCATCCCCATACTATCGGAGATGAAGGCTATGAAACTGAGTACTGTAAACAAGCAAGATGGTCTCTCTCCTCTTTACTCAAGAGGAGGTGGCATCCATGATTTAGAAGATAAAAATAAATAGATAAAAATTAGACAGTACAGTTTTCCTCGTTGCCTCAGTCCATTCTAAAGGAGCTTTAAATCCAGAGAAGATGGCAGTGTTTTTTAGTGGATTAAGTTCAAATTATGGTTTCTTTTTTCCACGATAGAGCTTTAGCCTGCATAATGTGGCTGGCACGATGAACTCTGTTCATTGATTTCTGTTTTTAATGCAGTGCTGATGGAGGACCCAAAGATCACAGGATTTTTTGTCATGTCCCTTATGCAGAGATATTTTGCAAGATTATCTGAATCTTTTACTTACATTATGTACTGTGGATGATGGAATATTCAAAGTCCTCACAATTTTAGTACAAGAAACATAATTTTTGAATTTGATCCAGAATTTTATTGTGTAGTTTTTTTGAAGGTTGTTGAAACTATGCCTATCTTTACTACTGAGAGACTGTTTCTCTAAGGGACTCTTTTTAAACCCAATCACGTCACTGTCCAGTTGCCCGTTAATCCTAATTAGTTGGAA
The DNA here is from genome assembly GCF_027942865.1 of Odontesthes bonariensis. Classification (NCBI taxonomy): domain Eukaryota; kingdom Metazoa; phylum Chordata; class Actinopteri; order Atheriniformes; family Atherinopsidae; genus Odontesthes; species Odontesthes bonariensis. The sequence goes on from NC_134526.1 coordinate 14,973,670, forward strand.
TTGAGGTTGTAATTTTGTGTGCTTCTCAGATTATTTAGAATTGTTTGTTGAAAACAATATGCCGTCTGGGGGATCAACAGTAAGAAAGAAATGGCTTTATATCTTATTCCAGCATCTTGCATGTATGAAGTCGTTGCTGAAAATTTCCATCCCTTTAAAGAAGGTTCATCTCACGACATAATGTTATGATTGGAATCAGTGGAGCTTGACATATAAGATGGCCAATGAAACTGAAATAAAGTCACAGCTTGAACCAGGAGGTGTTGTTTATCTGCACTGACTGCTGATCCAAAGATTATAACTTTGAGAAAAGGGTGTTTCCAGGCACTGGTCAGTTAGTCAGAGACAGTCTAGCGAGGCGGTCAGGGCTGCTGACAGATCATTCAGGCAGAGACCACCTAAGAGATCTTATCCAATGGCTGCTTTCAGCCATGAGCGTCATTATCTATCATCTCTGGGATCTGGAAATAGAGTGAAAAGCAATTGGTTTTGGAAGATTAGAAAACTGCACTCAGTGACCAGAAGCTACACCCCCACCTTGTACGGTGACATTAAATAGTGGGCAGAAAATTCTGTATGGCAGTGTTGCCCTGAGACAAAAAGGGTTCATCTGAGGAATAAGTAAGTTCAGATTTACCTGTTTTAAAGCTAATGTTTTTTTGGGTTTTTTTAACTTGTTTTTTAAATAGCCTGAAGAAGAAAAATCATCAGTTTATTTGCTTTTAGTATAACATTTGTAGTATTTCTATGGGAGAAATGCATTATAATAATCGTTGCTATGTTTTCATCTTGAATGTGTGATTGCTATATTTATTCACAGCACAAAATAGTTGCAACAATATTGTCTTCATCTTCATGCCTTATCTCTTTACAGAGATGCAGCTTACAGTCTATCATCACACTGATGTTTGACATCTCACTAAATGATGATGGAAACATTTGATATTGTTGATTGGGCCTTTGAACCATTTTGGCTCTCACTCACAAATAGTCAGAGTCAGTGGATAGAAATGGATGGCCAGGATTAACTGCATTCTGCAAATTCTGGCCAGATGTCACTATGTCCTACAAACTGAACCACTGATGATAGTGAAGTAATTCAACTTGTGTGAAATACACACAAAATGTTCAATCTATTTACTAGACAAAGTTTAAACCAGACGACAAGACAACAAAACTTAAAAAAAGACCAAGGATCAGACAATAGTACTACCTTTAAAGCTTTACATCAAAAGCAGATGAAAACCAATACAATGACATTGAAATCTACGCCAAGAAGACAATATAGATTATGACCTTGAAGGCATATTACATTTGACAGTAGACTCGCAATGCAAACCTACATATACACCTGAAGGTTGTGAACGAGCTGCCAAGCTCTGAAATAGTATTGAGTCCTAAAGTCTGAAAGTAGTATGGAATATTCAAAGGCTTCGTCTACATTTGAATCATTATGTTCCTCTGGATAAACATACACAAGTGTGCATAATGAGAGGGATAATGAAATGAAGACAACAAGACTTGACAGTGAAAAAGAAAAAACACAATGTGTCACCTCAAGGCAGGAAAACAATATAAAATGCTTAGTTCAAATAATGCCTTTAGATTTTCTGCTTTCAAAGATGTTGCTCACAAATCACACTTTTTTGTTTGATGTCTAATGTTGTCAAAACGAAAGTTATCACTGAGATATGCCGCCTGCCGTTATTACCAGAGAGGGAATGAACCAGAATTTTTAACTGAATCGGAGAGCCTTAAGAAGTCCGGTGACACAATCAGTCATACTTAACAACACTGAAGCAAGCAGATATTTAGCTCCCTTGCATCAAGAGAAAAGTGAGCAGCGGCTCTTGCAAGCTGACAGGTTTTGACAAGCCTTTGAGGTTCTGCGAGTACACTTCCAGTTGCCCAGGAACTGGCCAGCTGTCAATTATTAAGTGACAGGAAGTAGAACGGCGGCTGTGTGGATGAGCCACAGAAGTCAAGTCTCATTGGGGATCGTTATTAGACTCAATCACAGATTCATGTATACTGAATTTCAGCTTCATACAGGTCAATGTGTAATTCACTTGGATTTAGCATGCTATTGCATAATGTCAGATGTCACTGTTGCATCATCTGTAAGACATTTGAAATTGGTTTGTGATTTTATTCTCTGTCAAGCACTGTGATTAATATTAAATGATTCAATTTGATCCAGACATTTTTTGTGTGAACACAGAGACATGTGCAAAAAACACAACCAACACAGAAATATCATAATTTTAGCTCATGGAAGATTAAATACATGCACAGAATATATGTCACTCCTGCAGATGAAAACCTTTGAATTAGAACTCGATATCCTTCAGGAGTCACTCCCATTGATATTCCTAAAATATTCGTCTAAAGAAATCAAAACACAATAACTTAAAGAGCAAATAGGCGGCTCTTTACCTGAATAATAATGGTTGGAAAATACCTAAAATAGGCCTGTTATTAAAAAGGAATATTTGACAAATGTCTAATAATAATGACCTTACAGTAATTTAGGAAAAATATATACTTTCACTTTTTTTCTGGCTATTTCAGTTTGCCAGCTCTTTGCAAAGCTTTCCGCTGCATCTCACAGACTTCATCCATGAATGAAATTCACTCAGTTGTCATGGAGATTGCTCATTTAACACACAACGGTAAACCACTGGTTGCACATCTGCTGTTTCTGTTAAATCACGGTCCTTGGTCGGCAGTTGCATTAAATAGAAAACTTGCTGTTTCCCTGAACTTTCAAGGGCCAAAATCTGACATCAGCTAACATGTGTGCTTCAAGGTTCCAAAGGTAGATATATTATGGAAAGATTCCTGCAACAGAAGACCTACCACAAGACTTTTAAGTTTATCCATTTTAAAATGCTTACTCCTTGAATGGATTGATTTGAAAAACACCGAATGTGGACAAATCAACACACAATCGCTCAATCACTACAGATGTGCCCCTTGGGAGTTAGAGTCAGCCTCAGTGGGCTTTATCGCCGCAGCCAGACTCATTTTATGTAAATAAACAGCAGTGTGTAAAGAATACTGACAGAACAGACGACACAAATTGGCTTAGGCTTGTGACTGAGACTGCTTTTGCTGATAAGAGTCACAATGCAGTAGCAAGATGGATTCTGTTTCTGTTGTCACAGAAAATGCTTTGTCCTGATTGGCTAGCAAATTGAGTCTGAATATCAGATCAACACAAACACAATTATACTTTCTGAATCAAAGTCCCAAATACATTAAAAAGCAAGTAAACACAGCACGCTTTCATGCTTTAGTGATTTCTTACAAATAAGAGCTGTGTGTTTGGATGTGGAAAATTACACACTGTGAAGTTTAATTAGGGCTCTGACAATCAGTCAAACAAAAACATTCAAGTCACAATTTTTTTTAAACCAAATAATCATCTTCAGGTTGAAAGTTGATGTTTTTCTTCAGCAAACAACAAAATGGATCAGGCTTTGATCCATTAAACCAAAAACCACACTTAATTCTTAATGAAGCAGAGAAAAGAAACTTGCCGAGCAAAATGATCAGGTTAAAAGTATTTTACATTAAATCAAGGTAATTGGTCATTGATTGTTTCATGTGGCAAGATAACTTCTAATAGATTACTGCTTTCTTCTCTTAATCTCTTTAATTTCCTCTATGAACTTTTCACCCTCTACAGTTCCATCGTCAGCAGCCAGCTGAGATAGAAGCCATCGCTGACTTCTGATGTCTCTTTCTTTCTTTGGTTTCTTTTTTTATGTCATTTGTTTTTGCACACTAATGGGCAAAAAAAATCATTTGGAATCAGTCACATACAGGGGTTTTAAAGTGAAGACACAATGCATCTCTTTTTCCCTGATCTGCCAAAATAAAACTACTCACAGCCTACGTCGGAAGATTGTGCCCAACGCAAATCAGCGACTTTACTCCTCTATTTTACAAAGAGCTTGAAAGACACCATGGGTTTGACCTAATTAACCCTAAATTGGTTTCATATATGGACTGATAGAAGTGCCAAAAACAAGAGTGACTCTGTAAATGATTAAGAAAACAAATTAGGAAATATATACAGAAATACGTAAATAACTATGAAAATATAAACAAAATGGATTAAGGATTAAGCAAATGTGGAAATTTAGATAAAAGTGACAAAAAAATAAAAAATTGAGCAATTTCATCTGTATCATATAGAGTATAAATTCTTTTCAACAATAACAGTTTGTTTATTGGACTCTAGAAAAATTTCTGCTGGTAATGCTGGCACTTTTTTTTTTTACATGTGTTATGATGCATAACCATGGCGACGGGAAAGTTGTTTGCATGTGGGAACAGCTGATTGAGCTTTACAAAGCCCAAAAAAATGCCTGGAATAGGACGCCAGTTCCAGATAAATGAAAGAGCTGATGTCCAGGATGCAGAGGAGGAAAAAAGAGAGAGAAGAATGCGAGGTAGATGCAACCATTTCTTCCCCTGATAATAATGGGAAGAGTGAGATCAATGGTGGATTAAATCTACAATCTTGGAGCCCTGACAAGGACACAGCAGGAGTATGATTATGGCACTTATTCCATAGCTTCTGGCGGATTTAGTCAGCCTCATTTTCTGTCAGATAAGTCAGGTCTCATGTGAGATAAAACTAGGTGGGGTCAGCAGACCTTTAAGGTCATCCTGTCAAATCATTAGTCAGAGCTGTGACAAAAAAACACTTTTATCCAAAGTATCTATAACACAAGAGCAGTGTACCATCAAAATTATCTCAGGAGTTCTTCTGACAGTTTTTCTGTGTTTTATAGTTGTCAAACACAAACAAAGACTTTAAGAATACAACGATACAAAATAAAGCTTATTTTTTTTCTGTCATTGCAGGCCACCCAGTCTTTGGATAGAATGTGCGATAGCTAAATTGGTTGGCAGCACAAAATGTTGCAGAAAAAAGAAAGAAGAATATACATAAAAGAAAGAAAATTGTATTGTAAAATGATGACATTTTCTTTACTAATTTCTCTATAGAAATGCAGCCTACGTCTCACTAAATGATGTCACAGATATTCAACATCTTGCAAGCTGATGACCTTAAGACTCAATACCCTCAAGGTCTTGTTAAGTCCATCATGAACCATATGTTCAAGGCTTAGAATTTGGCCACAAATATTTTTACAGGGGAAGGAGATGTGGCTCGAGGCATTTTTTTTTTCTTCTTCACTGTCACTCCTTAATGGTGAGGATTAAGCGTTTTAAAAGGTTAGAAATGATAAAAAAAAAAAAATTGCTGGTTTACTGTAGCCTGCTGTACTAAACTCTTGAACCACCCCTTGTGTGTTCATATTTTGTTTTACAAGGACCAAGGGTTTCTTGTAATCTTTTAAAGTGGTCTCAAGCAATATTTCTCCAGGCTTTGAAGGTCTTTGAGATTTCTATGTATTAATTTATTACACTGGCTGTTCACTCACTTTCAGTCTAGTCCTGGTAAATGACCAAGTTTAGAGGAATGTGTTTTTTGTTTGTTAAGTCACTTAGCACTGACCTTTGAACCTTTTATACATAGAAATGTTCCTGACTCAAAATATGAGCTGTCTTAACACATAGCAGACAACTTATCAAAGAACCGATTTTAAACTGTTAAAAGCAGATTTACTCACATCAACTAATAAGCCAAAGATAACACTGTTTGACAAGAACAAAATACTGTTTGTGTTCCAAAGGGCTATGAGCTGAAAACAATGCATATCTTGGAAGGCATGCAATGGAAAGTTTGTTTCTTCTCATAAAGAAGAGTTTAAGGTGTGTAGGTGACCGCACAGCCTGTGACACCGTAACTGGTTTAGAAGACAGGCTCAGTCCAAACGAGACCACGTATTGACTTTAAAAAATGTGGATGATGATGTGGATCTCAGAGAAAGCAGGAACATTAGGAATGGTCAAATCTATCATTTGGTTACATAGATTTTTAAAAAGATGGGGGATGATCACATTAAATCTTCCATGTAAATAAAGCCATCTTCACTACATCAAGCCAAGTGAAGAACACTGTGCTGAGGGTGGCAGCACGTTGGAGTAGCTCTGTACCTCACATTGAGATTTTTTCTTTTTTCTAAATTTCATTCCTGTTTTTTCTTGGAAGAAATTGCATTTTTTGGACAACTGTTCCTTCCTGCCTTGCATGCTGTGCAGCTGGATTGATTTTTCCCAATACTTTTGTATATTTTGCTCTTTTGTTATGATGCATAACCATAGCAACAAGGTGGTTTACAACAGGGAGCAGCTGATTAACATTGGAAAAGCAAAAATAATTCGACAACTGAAGCCAGAAATCCCACTGGAATTGAAAAGGAGGCGTCGTGGATGCAGAGCAGGAGCAAAGAGGAGAGAGAGAAAGAAGAAGTTCAAACCATCTCTGCCATCCTGTCACGCCCATGGACTTGCTTTTATTAGTTTCATGTTTTAGGTCACGTTTTTGAGTTTGAATCCATGTTTAGTTTTTCGGTTCATGTCTTAGGCTACGTGCTCACGACAACGCTCTGAAGCATAAACGCAGATGTCCGTTTTTTTCCTCCACAATTTATCTGCGTTCTCACGAGCGTCTTGAGGGTGGATATCTGTCTATCCATGGGAACAGGGAAAACGTATAAAACTCATTAAATCCGCAGTTTGCCGATGTAGTATGCACGCCCCGGACGTAGGTGGCAGTAGCAACAATACCTTTTGTATTGTTATATGAGTTCTATTGTTACATATTAATAAATATGAGAAATGCCTGTTTTGTGGCTACTTCCTCCGCGTCAGTTGGAAGAAAATGGCGAAGCGCGGCGGCAACAACAGTACGCCTTCAAACTTTGTTTGGACAGATGATTAGGTCCAGTTGCTCCTGAACACGACACTGAACTACAAAGCCAGGAAGGCTGTGGATAATGTGGATTGGGAGAGTGTCCAAAATAAATATAGTGAGATGTGGGAGTCGTTCATGGAGAACTACCACTTAATGTGTGAAAAAAACGCACTTCTGCGTTTTGAACTGTTCCTACGGCGACGAGAGGTTGGAAAGTTTTCAAGATCTCCACTCTGGGGGGCGTTTGTGTTCTCTCCGTTTTGAACTCCTAAAAACGCCGTCGCCGTGTGCAAGATAGGCACATCTGTCGAAATGTTCTACGTTTATCTGTCGTTACCGTTGTCGTGGGCACGTAGCCTTAGTTTTCCCTGCACCCTGTTAATTAGTTCACGCACTGCACCTGTTTATTCCCCTCCAGCTGCACCATGTCCCAATCACGCTCACTCCCTATTTAAGTTCTCAGTCCTTTTTGTTCATTGTGAGATTCTTACCCTTACCCATGATACCCCTACCTGACCTGCCTGCCTGCCTTGCTTCCCATGTTCCACGTTTTTGCCAAGTTAAGTATTTATTTATTTATCAATGCCATGTTTAGTTCCTTATTTTGTCAGTTTGGTTTTCTGAATCCGGCTTAGCCGCGCCTTTTGTTGTTACTTTGTTTTTGGAAAATAAATCACCCTTTACCTTTGAAGTCCGCAATCGTGTCCTGCCTTCACCCTCAACCCACACCTGACAGAAGAATCTCACCCGCCATGGACGCGGCGGACTCCGATCTCTTCTGGGACTTAATGGAGGCCTTCTGGACCACCACCTCATGGCAGAGGCTGGAGGCAACAAATAAACTACTGGATTTCCTCTCAGTGGAGCGGACTCTCCACAACTGGACTGAGAATCTGCCCGATTTCCAGCAGGTGGCGAGGAGTGTGCAGCGTGCCTTGCTGATGGAACTTTTCGGTTTGGAACCAGAGAAGGTAGGCACGCTGTACACATCCTCCCTCACCTCTTTTACACCTCAGCCCGCAGATTCTCAGTCCAGAGACCCATCAGCCACAGTGTCCGGAGACCCAGCAGCCACAGCCACAGTGTCCAGAGACCCAGCCGTCCCAGAGCTGGCCCCAGCTACAGAGGCCTCAGGGCCTGACCCCGAACCCGACCCAGAACCTGACCAAGAGGCCACAGGGCCTGACCAAGAGGCCACAGGGCCTGACCAAGAGGCCATAGGGCCTGACCACGAGCCTGACCTCGAACCTGTCCACGAGCCTGACCATGAACCCGACCAAGGACCCACAGGGCCTGACAAAGAGGCTACAGGGGCCGACAAAGCCTCAGAGCCCATGGGGCCCCGGCCCATGGACTCACCTCTTCGAGCCCCTCCCTCCCTCCCACCCCCAGACATTGGGGATGTCTGGGATCCATCCCTTAAAGGGGGGGCTCCCCCCCCGCCGGACGTCCGGCCGACCGTCGGACGGTCCCCGGCTCCTCCTCCTGCCGCATCGGCGGGTGTCTGGGTGCCAACCAGACCACTGCCTGCTGCCACGTCGTCGGGGGTCCGGGCGTCCGCCAGACCACCGTCTCCTGCCGCCACGCCGACGGAGGTTTGGGCGTCCGCCGGACCACCGTCTCCTGCCGCCGCGCCAACGGAAGTCTGGGTGCCAACTAGACCACCGTCTCCTGCTGCCACGTCGTCGGGGGTCCGGGCGTCCGCCAGACCACCGTCTCCTGCCGCCACGCCGACGGAAGTCTGGACGTCCGCCAGACCACCGTCTCCTGCCGCCACGCCGACGGAAGGCGGTGGCCTGGGCCACGCCGTCAGAAGTCTGGGCGTCCGCCAGACCACTGCCTGTTCCTGCCACGCCGTCTGGGCGTCCGCCAGACCACTGCCTGTTCCTGCCACGCCGTCTGCGGTCTGGGCGACCGCCAGACCACCGCCTCCTGCTGCCCAAAGCCGGTACCACATGCCTGTTTCTGGTCCCCCGCCTGACCGGCTTCGAGCCCCTCCCTCCCACCCTCGGACTTTTAAGGGATGTCTGGGATCCACCCCTTGAGGGGGGGCTCTGTCACGCCCATGGACTTGTTTTTAGTTTCATGTTTTAGGTCACGTTTTTGAGTTTGAATCCATGTTTAGTTTTTTGGTTCATGTCTTAGTTTTCCCTGCACCCTGTTAATTAGTTCACGCACTGCACCTGTTTATTCCCCTCCAGCTGCACCTTGTCCCAATCACGCTCACTCCCTATTTAAGTTCTCAGTCCTTTTTGTTCATTGTGAGATTCTTACCCTTACCCATGATACCCCTACCTGACCTGCCTGCCTTGCTTCCCATGTTCCCCACGTTTTTGCCAAGTTAAGTATTTATTTATTTATCAATGCCATGTTTAGTTCCTTGTTTTGTCAGTTTGGTTTTTTGAATCCAGCTTAGCCGCGCCTTTTGTTTGTTTTTTGGAAAATAAATCACCCTTTACCTTTGAAGTCCGCATCCGTGTCCTCCCTTCACCCTCAACCCACACCTGACACATCCATCATCATGGGCAATGTAAGATCATTAGCTAACAAGTTGGATGAACTTCTTGCCTTGACAAGGACTCAGCAAGAATATCGGGAATGTAGCATTATTTGTTTTACTGAGACATGACTGCAGGATCATATCCCCGACTCCAGCAGCTCTCTGCCGGGCTTCCTAACTGTACGAGCAGATCGAGATTTAAAGAGTAGCAGGAAAAGGAAAGGGGGTGGATTGGCAGTGCTTGTCAACAACAGATGGTGTCACCCAGGACATGTTACTGTGAAGAGTTGTCTCTGCAGTCCTGACATTGAACTATTGGCAATAGTTTACGTCCATATTATTTGCCAAGAGAGTTCACCAGTGTTGTTTTGGTGGCTGTTTACATTCCACCCTCAGCTGTTGCCGACACTGCATGTGATGTCATCAGTTCCATTGTTGTTAAGATACAGACACAACACCCCAATTCTTTTGTGGCAATATCTGGTGATTTTAATCATGCCTCACTCTCTGCTACACTGCCAACTTTTCAACAGTTTGTCAGCTGCTCTACCAGAGAAAACAAGACATTGGATTTGTTTTACACAAATGTCAAGGATTCATACATTTCCAAATCAAGACCTCCCCTGGGTAAATCAGATCATAACCTTGTTTTTCTCTGTTCAGCATATAAACCCCTTGTCCAGAGACTACCTGTCACAAAAAGGACTGTTAGAAAGTGGTCACAGGAAGCTGAAGAAGCCTTACAGGGTTGTTTTGATGCAACCGATTGGATTTCTCTTTGTAAGCCACATGGAGAGGACATTAATGCCATGACTGAGTGTGTGACTGACTATATAAACTTCTGTGTGGACAACACCATCACCACCAGAACAGTGAGATGCTTCCCTAATAACAAACCCTGGATCACCAGTGAGCTAAAGGAACTATTGAACAAGAAAAAAAGAGCCTTTAGGGAGCGAGACAGGGAGTATACAGAAGCAGCTCAAAGTCAAGATCAGAGAGAGCAAGGAGGTGTATAGAAAGAAGCTTGAGAGTAAACTGCAGAGGAACAATATCAGAGATGTGTGGTCAGGAATGAAGAAGATCACAGGCCTCAAACAGAGGGAGGATCGGATGGATGGAAGTCTGGACAGAGCAAATGAGCTGAACACATTCTTCAACAGGTTCAGTTCAGGAACAAGCTCACCATCCTCCCCTCCTGTTCCCAGCCAAAGAGACATCCCACCCTCCTCTGACCCACAGCTTTCCTGTAACATCTCCACCTCCACCTCAGTCATGGATTCTTCTCCTTCCACTTGTTTGTCTTCAACCAAATCAGGAGATGCTGCTGTCCCCTTTGCCTCCCCCTCCCACTTTTCTGTTTCTAGAAGTCAGGTGAAGATGCAGTTGGAGAGACTGAACCGGAACAAGGCTGCAGGTCCAGATGGTGGCAGCCCCCGAGTCCTGAAGGCCTGTGCAGAGCAGCTCTGTGGGATTCTGCAACACCTTTTCAACCTTAGCTTGACCCAAGAGAAGGTACCACTGTTGTGGAAGACATCCTGTCTGGTTCCGGTACCAAAGAAAACTCATCCTTCAGTCATCAATGACTACAGACCTGTTGCCCTGACATCCCACATCATGAAGGTCCTGGAGAGATTCCTGTTGACCCACCTGTGTGAGCAGACCAGCACATATCAGGACCCCCTGCAGTTTGCTTATCGCCATGGAGTTGGAGTTGAAGACGCTGTCATACACCTGCTTCAACAAACCCACTGTCATCTGGACAAAGCAGGCAGCACTGTGAGGATCATGTTCTTTGATTTCTCCAGTGCATTTAACACAATCCAGCCTGATCTGCTTCGTCTGAAACTCCAGAAGACTCAGGTGGAGGCCTCAACAATCACCTGGATTAATGACTACCTGACAAACAGACCACAGTTTGTCAGACTGAAGAATTGTGTATCTAACCAGGTGATCAGCAGCACAAGAGCACCACAGGGGACTGTACTCTCACCATTCCTTTTCACTATGTACACTTCAGACTTCCAGTACAAGTCAGACTCCTGTCATCTACAGAAATATTCAGGTGACTCTGCAGTTGTCGGGTGTATCAGAGATGGACAAGAAGCTGAGCACAGAGAGCTGGTGGACCGCTTTGTGGCATAGTGTGGGAACAATCAGCTCATCTTAAATGTTAACAAAACAAAGGAGATGATTGTAGATTTCAGGAGAAACAGGGTCAGATCAAACCCTGTTTCCATCATGGGAGAAGAAGTGGAGGTGGTTGAGGAATATAAATACCTTGGTGTTCATCTGGACAACAGACTGGACTGGAGACACAACAGTGCAGCCATCTACAAGAAAGGACAGAGCAGACTGTACTTCTTGAGGAAGCTAAGGTCCTTCAAGGTTTGCAGCAAGATGTTGCAGATCTTCTACAAGTCTGTTGTTGAGAGCGTCATTTCCTCTTGTGTCATTTGTTGGGGCAGCAGCATCAGAATCAGGGACCTAAAAAGACTCAACAACCTGATAAGGAAGGCTGGTTCTGTTCTGGGGACGACTGTGGAACCTCTGGAGACAATAATGCAAAGAAGGATTTTGCATAAAATCAAGAGAATTATGGACAATCCTGAACATCCTCTCCATGAGACTGTTATCGGAAAACAGAGTCTCTTCAGTCAAAGGCTTCTTCAGTTTGGATGCAAAAAGGACCGCTACAGGAAATCTTTCCTGCCCAAAGCCATCAGCATCTATAATAACTCCTTTATTTTAATTGAGTTACATCAACATTTAATTTCCCTCTGGGATAAATAAAGTATTTTTTAATTGAATTTGAATTGAATTGAATTATCATTGGTTGTAGTTTTGGTGTAATTTGTTGCTCTCATTTCTGCGTAAGGCCTTATTCAGATCAGGTTTTGTTCGGGCATTTTGCTCTTTTCCTATTGGGTTGGTCTTAATTATTTGCTTTTCTTATGTCTTCGTTTAGTTTATATTCTATTTAGTTGTCCTGTTTTATTTGTGTTAGTGCATTCCCCTGTAATTCTGTTAACATGGCCTCCCTGTCCTCATTGTTCTCCCGGTCTATGGGTCCAGTCTGTAGTCCAAAAAATGATCTCCTATTGTCTTATCCTAAGCTCGTTACCTTGACCTCCGTGGAAAACATTAAGGAAAGATTTGAGGAAATATTTTAAAGGACTGCAATGAGAATTCGACCACACTTTCACTTATCTGTAATGTGAGTGATGCAGCACTGAAACTACAGGTGTTCAATAAATATTCTGCTTAAAGTACTTTAGATACTTTGTCTAATGCGTCTTATCACACTGTTACACAATGGTTATCATACATACCATATTAGAGATGATATAGAATGATGAGACTTTATCATCAATATTTGTAAAAAATGGAAAAAAAGAGAAGTAGTGTCACGGGCTGCTCCCAATCAATCTCTTGTCTTATCCTATTTATCCAGATGAATCAGTTTGTAGAACTGGATGAAAATGTTGCACTGCAAGGAAATGTGGGAAGAAATTATCTCCTTTCTTTCATTAAGGATAGTCCAGTGTATCTTATAATAGAGATCTTAAACAAAAGTGTTAGTGTTGAGACTTCAAACAGCTCTTGTCATGGCTGCTGCTTAGGGATATTTCACTCAGTTAAGAAGGTTCCGAAGCAAAATAGAAAATTTAACCAAACTCTTAGTTTACTGATTTCTAGACCTGCTTTGGATCTGTCATTAGTTCCCTCAAAATGTATTCGGCCCAGTTTCCTTTACTTATTAGATCATTGTCTTAGTCTTCTCCTTGGTCTCTGTCCATGTTTTTCTCCATATTGGAAATTTCTTCCTTTTAATGAATTCTGTTTTTTTTTCTGCTTTGCAACAATTTTTGTTATAACATAAACTTGTAAGTTCTGATTGAAATTTGCAGTTGCCTTTTAATTGGCTTCCCCCTGCTTTGTGTTCTGCATTTGGATCATTTACCATCTGCCGTCATTCATGGACTGTGAAATATCAAGTCCACAGGATCCAAAGCATACAACATCACAAAATCACATGGACGCAGTATAATGGCATGCATGACTTCTAATGATACAGACTCACAGTCGTTTATTGTTGTGACAACAGACAGGCACATCCTGATTAATTTGAAAGTTTTACAGGGGATTCTTGACAGGCATCTTCAGTCAACAGACTCACATTCTCAGAAAATGTAAATAAACCTAAATATCTCCTTAAGTTTGGATGTAAATAGACTCAAATTTGTCAATCCAACAAGTCTTCCCATATTTATAATGCAACTGAAATTTAAATATGGTTTGGTAGGCTGAAAATAAGTGTCTGTGTCCACATGTTTGCAGAAAAATATTTAATAAAATAAATCAACTAATACTTTTTTTAAAAGAAAAGTGAGCCTAGAATCATGCCCTATTAGTGTCACTGGTTTGTTTAGTTATTTCAACATCATATATTATTTTAAGGTCAAAGTAAAAATAATTCTACTACCAAACACAACACAAGGTCAAAATTTCATCAGACATAACCCGAGTGCACGTCTAGGCAGGCAAAAAAAAAGTCATACTGATCCTGACGTGACCAAAAAACCTAACCCACATTTTCAATTTAGCAGCTTTATCTTGCGCCATTTTGAATCCACTTCTATTTACGTCTTGGTTTCGACTTTATTGTAACCCAAAATTCTCCAACTCTCCTCTCCTCACGTGGTGTAAGACTCTGAGCGCGCGTCAGAGGGGCTAAATGTGTCTTTAAACGGTCAGCTCCACGTAAATAAGCTGATTCTATAAGCAGGAGTGATGTGTGCATTTGAGGCAGCGTTTCTCTTCGTTCAGAGGTGATACTTCTCAGCACCTCCTCGGCTCTGTTCATGACGAGTCCCTTAACATCTTCTTGCCCTCCAGTTGGAGGCAGTCGCTGCGCGCACCACGAGCGCATCGGAGCTTTGCGCCTTTCTGCTCGCGTCAAATGCGCAACACATTATGGGATTCTTCAGAGAAAATTTAAAGTAGCTAGATTTTCTCCGCCTCAAAACCGGTGAAGCAAACTTCAGGAATGTTTGAAAATGAAGAGGAATCTCCCATGAACACTGGAACACTTTCATCAATAAAGAGGTGGCGTAGATGTTTTGAACCGTCACAGGTAAGACAATTCTTACATACTTTACGGCGATTCTCGTGGCTATTCTAAAGGTTATCTGCACGAAGATGGTGCCTGTAAATGTAAAGATTTCACGTTGAAAGATTTTTTTTTAAATTTAACGTTTTATGGACAGTTACACTGTCAGTTTAACGCAGGGCATTTTTTGTTTTACTGTGGGCCAAAAATCCATTAAACAGATAGGATGCTGTTGTGTATTACACAACTGCGATTTCATAGCGCACAAACCAAACAGAATTGTCAGCTGCTGTGTGCAGAGTTTCCCAACATTGTTAATGACTGACATGACCTCGTTCTTCCTACGTTGGATTCAATGAGATTGCATTTATCTGTGGAGCAAAAGTTAGAGCAGAAATGATGGTCTTCTGATAATAATATATAATTATTATTATTAATAATAATAAAACGGGATATATTAATAATTTTCTAAAATAATTTACAGATTCCCCAACATAGCAAGACACACATTTCCCCTTGTATGTGATGGTGATAATGGCTTTCAGCTTGTTTTTCAGAGGTGATACCTGTTGCACTGCAGGCACTCTGCCTGAAAAACAGCATTTTCACGGCTCACCGCAATCTCTCACATTACTCACTTATACCAACAGTGGTCATTGAATTGCGATTGCATTCAGGGCTACAGGAACTGATATGCCTATTACTGCTTTACATTTTTTGTTTCTGTTCAGTCTGACTGAGATAACAGGCATTTAGCTGTCACTGAGCTCCCTTCGAGTCAAATGTGGACACCTGTTCAGCCACTGTCCCCTCTATCTTGCTGCTATGGAGAAAATGACAAACTGGTATGATAAAAGCTCTGATATTACTGGCACTGAGCTAAATTGTCAGATAGTGTTTTCCTCCTGTGTATTGGCGATGACAAGCACTTCAATCTGATTGCAGCAAGGCTATTGGCAGTGCTGTGATTCACTTAGGCTGGGATTCATTTACATCCATGCCCAGACCCTAATAAATTGAAAATAATGTAAGCAAAAAAATCAGCATAACCTATCAAAGCTCATCTTTTAGCAGTATGTGAAAAGGCAAGCTTTTCCCATCTGATTTTAGGATTGTTCGTGTGAAAATATTTCCCTTGGTAGCTGTGGGCTCGACCAAATAAACACACAAGGAGGTCTGATCTGTTTTAAAAAGGTTTGGCTCCTGTGAAGCTGTTCTTCAAACACGCTATCAGCGAGGTTTGTCCTCAAGAGAGATGATCAGGATGTAAAATCATAACATTCCTTCCAGGAACTGCTGTCTTTCTGCTTGACTTGAAAAAGTAAATATACTCTAAAAACGCTGGACACACAATATTGATTTGTGTTTTGTCACTCATGCATACAGCATGACTGTTGAATGTCATGTGATAGCTGGTCATTACATGCAGGTCATCTGGGTCGACTCAGCATCTGTCAACAAGTGATGCCAGTGTCAAAGGAAGAGGGATTACCTTCAATATCCGATGAATGTGATGACTATAAATCTTCATTTTCTTCCTCTGGGATACAATCAATATCAAAATGCATATCAAGCGTTTGTGTTTTGACAAAACTATTCTTTCTGCACAGGTGGGATGCCATAATCAGAAATACCAGGGAGAGATTGAGGTATCATGGACTCCTGGATATTCTCATCAAACCCTCCGAACTTGTCGGACCACCTGTTGTATGACAGCTTCGTGCAGTTTAATGGGTCGAACCTGAACAACAGGAGCGACACAGACCATAGCTTCAACAGAACCAGCACAGTGGTCATCACTTTTATGTACTTTCTGGTTTGTGCTGTGGGTCTCTGTGGAAATGCTCTTGTCATCTACGTTATCCTGCGCTATGCTAAGATGAAGACAGTCACCAACATCTACATCCTCAACTTGGCAGTGGCAGATGTGCTCTTCATGCTGGGCCTTCCTTTCATCGCCATCCAATTGGCACTGGTCCACTGGCCGTTCGGGCCCGTGCTCTGCAGGGTCGTGATGACTGTCGACTCCCTGAACCAGTTCACTTCAATCTTTTGCCTGATGGTAATGAGCATTGACCGCTACCTGGCGGTGGTTCATCCAATTAAGTCCACAAAGTGGCGGAAGCCCCGCATGGCCAAGACGATCAACCTGGCAGTGTGGGGGGTGTCTTTGCTGGTTAATCTGCCAATCGTTATATACAGTGGCCTGATTACAAAGCAAGACGGCTGCTTCTGCACCATTGTGTGGCCTGAGCCTCAAGAGGCTTACTACACAGCATTCATGTTCTACACCTTCATTCTGGGCTTCTTCCTGCCCCTTACAGTCATCTGCCTTTGCTACCTGTTCATCATCATCAAGGTGAAGTCTTCAGGCATTCGTGTGAGTTCCTCCAAGAGGAAGCGATCAGAAAGAAAGGTAACCAGGATGGTGTCCATCGTGGTGGCAGTGTTTGTTTTCTGCTGGCTGCCTTTTTACGTCTTCAACGTGACCTCAGTGACTGGCACCATCAGCACCACTCCCTTTCTGAGAAGCACCTTTGCGTTTGTGGTGGTTCTGGGATACGCCAACAGCTGTGCAAACCCCATTCTTTATGCCTTCCTATCGGAGAACTTCAAGAAGAGTTTCCAGAATGTTCTCTGTCTTAAGAAGGTAGGAGGGCTGGATGAGGTTGAGCGCAGCGACAGCCGGCAGGACAAATCCCGAATGATGAATGACCCCACAGAGACCCAGAGTACTCTGCTGAATGGTGACCTGCAAACCAGCATTTAAGAGGAAGGTAATCTGACTGTAACACACACACAGAGACAATTAGACGGCATTCTTTCAGAAACAGTCGTCTGTTGGCCGCTCCCTCGGTAGCATCAGAAAGGAAATCCTTATTGGACTAAAAACTATCCTGCTGGAAAGGACAATGCATTAACAGCATTAGAATCAAGAAGATGAAAACTGTTATGTTCCAAGATTCCCCAGATTGTAAACAAATCCATTCTAACAAAATCACTGGTGCATACAAATCTCTTCAATGGGCTGCAAGTGAAACATGGCTGATGCCTCTCAGCTCTTAATATTATGACTTTAAGAAAAGGTAACAGACAGCCCCAGTCACTATCAAATGGCCCCTTGAGTGACACGGATTTTCCTTTTGAGACCCAGGATTACCGGTATATCTGTAGTTTACAGCAGAGGGCTTGTGCCAACCTTTCATATTTCTGTATTGTCTGAAAACCAGAATAGAACACAATGTGCTCATGTTGTGGCTACAACTGCAGGTTTTTGTTTTCTGCAAGTTTATTTGTCTGTAAATAACTGTAAATAAAATGGGCAAAGCGATTGTACGAAAAGTCAGGTGTTATTATTAACTTCTTTCATTTAGTTTTGAATAATCAGACGTGTAAACAAATGATATGAATCAGAGGCAGAATGTGAATATGAGATGGTGCTGTTATGTTTCCCCTATGTTTTTCCACACAAGGTTTTTTTTTCTAATTAGTTTCCACTGGGTATGTAAATTATATAAATGTTTAGTAAGTGACCACACGTCTTGTGTCACATTTACGCTGCTTTACTCTGGTTTCATGCATAATTTATGCTACAGCCTTATAATGGTAGTGGTTTGGCTATGTATCAAGCCAGATTCTAACCAAAGTGCTGCTAAGATGAATAAAATATTGATAACACTGTTTGATAACAGTGTTGCACAGTATATTTTTTAAAAAAGAAAAAGGAAAAAATGTCTGCCGTCTGTTTTTAACGAGCACATTTTCTGTAGTGTTTTTTTAATCTTTTTTTTTTTTAATGCTGCTTATCTGTAACAAATTACACTGCTGCTGTCATTGTTTGTTAGTGTTTGTGTTACAATAACTTGTTGAATTATGTGACTTTGAATGATTTAGTGTTAATCCTGAGTTATAACTCATCTTCACAATTTGTTTGAGTTATATCAGAGCATGAAATCTGTCCAGATAAGAGTTTCATGTATAATTTTCCTGTTCGCCTCACTCATCTGCTAAGATTTAACAACAGGCTGAAGTTCTGAAGATGTGAAGCACTGCGGGAATTTCAAACAGGAACATTTATGTTTCTTATGTTACTGCTCTCATCTCTTTGTCAAAGAGTCTGGGCCAGTCCCCTAGTGTCTCACATTGCCATTTTCTTATGACACCGGTCATTCGAGAAGCTACAATTTTCAAATAGGCTTTCTAATACTGGATAACTGAGTGATGTGAATTTGTGAAGGGCTAGAACACTTGTCCTCAAGAGGTTGTGTTCTTTTATCATCATCACAGTGCAGCTCCACAGCGTCCACACTTCACCCTGACAACCTGCGACTCTGTCCGTTTCTACAGGAAGATCGCTATCTTTGTGATTGATTTCCACCACATGTGCGCGCGTCCTTATAATACATCAAAGCTCCCGAAGGATTTGGACTGATGCACATCATATCCTGACCACGTTTGTGTTGTGTTGTGTTGGTGGAAACATCCCAGCTTAATGTGTGGGTAAAATGCGATATAAATATCTGTTACTGCTAATGTAACCACGTTTTGTTGATTCTGTGCATAAACTGTCTTTGTGTATTCTGTGCATGCACACACACGTACTGTGAGCCACCTGTGTAATCTAATTCCATATTCTATCTCTGTCACGGCAGCACTGCTGAATCTGGTCTTATTTAATCATTCTTTTTACTGCTGAAAGACACGATGCACCCTCTCGTGTTCTGCATTTCTACAGCAGCAATGACCAGTTTGTGTCAAAGTCCATCAAGCAAAAAGCTATGAAACCAAACATGTAAATATCATTACAGCAGAAAACAGTGTCAGATCTGTGTTAGTGAGACTAAATGTAAGCCAGTGCAAAACAGACTTGCATCATAGTAGCAAATACAACAGAAAACAGTGTTATCAGTTATTGTTTGTGATGCTTACTTTTCACGATGGAAATATTGGTCTTCTTTTTTTCTAATAGATGCATTTCATGAGATTATATTGGCATTTCTTTTTTTTACACATTTGTTCCACTGGTGTTTTAGGTCGCTGTGGTTTTCATCGTGACTTTAGCCGTTTCTGTCATTTTTCTTCCCCCCCTGCTGGTTCTGCTCCGTCCTCACTGAAACAATTCTGATGAGCAAAAGCTGTGTATACCTGTGTTAAATTAAATAAAGAATGAGAAACAGTATGGTTTTCTTTTGAATTATTGTGGAATATCTCCTCTGAACAAAGAAACAAACAAATAAATTATCAAAATTAAAAGCCAATTTGGTTACTTAAAAAATCTTTTAATTAATGGTGAGATATGTTCACATCAACTTAACGTTTGATTTCCCCACATCACATCTTTTTCCACCAAAATCATCATATCATTACAAATCACAAATATAGTACAAGCTTCGGTCACGTCAGATAATATTCAGGTATTATTGATGCCCGTTATTTACCTTAGAAGTGTGCAGCATTTGATGACAATATGAAAACAAATTTCAATGTAAAGCTTTTATTAAAGGTATATCTTCTTCTTATTCTCTTTTCTTTTTCAGTCTGGAATGTGTCGACATACCTGGACTGCGCATCAGACTTTATTCTTTTCAGACTGTATTGTGCTTCTAAATGTGGCCACAAAGTGGCGCTATAATCATGTGCATAACTACAGCTGCTCAAAGACCAGACTGACAGACATGTGGGTTTAACATGTTTTTAGATGTCTTTAACTGGTGTTTGCAGCTTTTGACAAAAAAAAAAACAAACAAAAAAAAAAAACATTTTTTTTTTTTTTTTTGCTTTTCAATGCTCTCTTCCTCCGCCCTTGAAAATACCTTCTCAGTAATACCGGACCCATCCAGGAGACGGCTTTAAACACTTACTTGGGGATTTGGCTCAGATGCACAACAGCGCTTCACCTTCGATAGTCCTTTAGTAAGAAACATGACACAAAAGACAGCAGGCAAAATACACGTTCCAGTTTGTTCTGAGTTTAATCACTGAAACAGATAAGCTCTCCTAATTTTTCGTTTCAGCTGTTTCCCTGAATGTTTCTTAGGCGGCCTAAACTGCTCCACAACGCATTAAAACCCTAGTGTGGCCATTTCAGAAATCCACTGTCGCCCTCTTGCCGAGGCTCTGCAGCAGGCTGAAGGGTGTGTGTGTTGGATTTCAGTTACAGAGCAGTTAAACAAACAGGGCTTGTGTTTCTTTTTCTTTTATTTATTATAATGCGGCATCACGGTTTGATAGGTTACCCCCCCCCCCCATTGATCATTTAATTATTATTATTTTTTTTTTTTACAAGAGGGAATATCTTTAATTCTGTACTTTTATACTAACACAATCAGCGACCACAAGACCCTGACGTGTAAGCACATTATCTAAAGTTTTACTTGACGGCAGAATGACTGAATTGAGTAGTATATTTACTGCACAGCAGAGGCAAAACGTACCACAAACCACATCGGTCTACACCAGCCACAGTTGCCATGGAGAAGATTAACACTGATGGATTCAGAGCCAGACTGTGGTCACATAGTGCCCATTTATGTGCAATGTGTTGTTTTTTTTTCAATCTCTATCTATATCTCACACATTTGCTCTCCCATTTTCCAGAGAACAAAACAATCGTGATGGGGATCAAGCCTTGAGCCGCTATAGAGGGCAATTTTTCAAAGATCACAAGAGCCAAGACATGCATTGTTTGTTAAATGGGCTTTTTTGGTATGCGAGTGTGTTTGTTGCACAGGACGTTCAAGGCGTTCATTCGAGGGAGAACACATCATCCTGACATGCAGGATCTGTTGTTGAGTTCACGTATCAGGTCTTCTTTTCAGAATGCAAATAAAAACCCAGAGCTCATTTCTAAACAGCAAAGGTAAGCCAATTAACACCGTCATTATACCAACAATTCCACAAGAATGAAAGTATAATATGCCCAAAAACATTTCCTGTACCAGGACAGCGAGGGACATGACTGAAAAAAAATAGAAATAAAATTAAAAAAATCTACACTGAAAAGAACAGTAAACAAAAACTCAAAGTTCAACGAGTTGCTAAAAAAATAGATATTCCCTGCCCTTAACCAGACTTAAAAATAAACAGTCAACACAGTAAAATAAATGAACATGAGTACACTCAGGTCCAAATCTGTTCAGTTTCCATGGCAGTGCTTCCCCTGCAGCCAACAAAGGCTGCGTCTCAAAGCTCTCCCATGTTCTCTTTGCTCTTAAAAAATAGATGATACTAGATTCGTACAGTATTTCATAACTAAATTCACAAATGAGAAGAATGATAACCATACCTTTAGAAATGTTCTTGCAAAGTTAATAATACACTGATTTGTATATATATATATATATATTTTTTTTTTGCAATCAGTCCTATATGCATATGACAACTAACTGTTTGCCATCATGACTAAGTTAAATGCTTGGTCAGTCAAAATGAGAGCACCATGGGAGAAAAATGGAGGGTGTGTGGGAGGTGGAGGGGTCAGAATACTGTAAGAAATCCAGATGTGCCCAAACTCATACTCGGCCCCTGCAGCAGGTAGGAGAAGGGGCAGAGAGTGAGGGGTGTGGGGCCTCTTCCCTCTGCCCAAGTGTGGAGCCGACGATGCCGACTCTTCTACTGTCTCTCCTCTTCATTCAGTTTTGTCAAGTAGATGCCAAGAAGTAGCTCAGTGCTTGATTATTTGTTTGTTTTTTTCCTTTTGAAAGGTTGCATGATTTTACATGTCTTTTTATTTTTGTCCTCCAACAGCTGGAGGAGTAGCCTGGTAGTCAAAAGGTTTCAGGTAGGTTTGTGTGTTTTCATTTCATCCTGCCCCCAGTCCCTGACTCTCCCCTTCGAAGCAGTGGTTCTTATCGCTCAGTGGTCACAGAGACTACTCATATTCAAGGAACTGTTTATGGTAGAATAAGAGATACCTAAAAAGGGGAAGAAACATTCAATTCAGATTTCAGGAAATGTAGCATTTCAGTGTTGCCAACGTCTCATTTAATTTCTTACCCTTCGCTATCAAGTACATCCTTAATGCTGGCCTTGGTGATTATGGCATCGTCACATTTGAACCACTGGTCTTTGTGCTGACGGATGAAGCTGGTGTAGTGGCCACTCTCTAATGTGCCTTGATGGTTTACCACAGCAAACAAGGAATACCTAAAAACAAAGAGGATAAAGAAGTGTGATGAGCTGTTTATACATTCGTAAAGCCTCATTTAGTTTCAGCCTTTTGTGCAAAACCCTTATCTAACAAAGCCTCTTTGGCCAGAATTTTCTGCAGTGTTTCAAGGGGATTTTTCACACCACAAGAAAGATAATGTTGCGCATCGTGGTTTTTTGCGAGCACAAGAAATGCTGACAGTTCTCTCAAGACAATAAATTTCTAATAAATGTGCTGGGAAATTTAAATTGATTCTAATTGCCATGAATGAGGTTTAAGCAGTTTTAACAAGATTCAAACTGATTTCATTAGGAGTCACAGCTGGATGCTTCATGTTTTTGCTGCACAGCTAGAGTTTAAATTCAACTGCCTTCACTTCAATGCCAGGGCTGCTGTGCAAGTGCAGCCAATGAGGCGTAAGTAAATCGGTTCCCTTTAATACACACAGTCACAGGTACTCACTTATTGTCATTGTTTAATACATCGACCGACTGTTGATACTGCCCATTCATTCTGCTCTCTTTACTGCGGGAGAGAAGAAAAAGAAGACCAAGACATTAATTAACCTGATGCATAAGTATGTTACACTGGCATAAGATTCCACTAGGTGGCAGAATAATACAATCTACGAAAGCAGGTAGTTCTCTGGTCTGTGAAAGTAATGATTTTTCTGACTTTTAAGAGAGCTGAATGGATGCTACACTCAGGGGTGGGGCAAGACTGCTGCTGCTGCTGCTGCTACTGCTGCGTGCTCTACTGACACCAATAAATTTTAGTATGGAGCATTTAGTAAAGCTGTTTTTACATATATGAGAGCATATCATGAATGCGTTTGTTGACAAAATACAGGAAGTGGAATGATGAGATGCTCATCAGTGGGTTGACTAAACAAGGGCCTGCTTTGTGGTAAAAGAAAAGGAAATAAATAAATGAACACCAGCTTCCATTGGAGTCTCACCTGGATGCCATGAAGGGGGTCATGTCCAACTCTAGAGGGAAGGAAACATATGTAGTAATCTTCCTCCGCAGTTTTGCAGAGTGCTCAAATCGCTGGGGATGGCCGAAGAGGGAGGATGAAAGAGAAGGGGGGGGGGGCAAAAATGGAAAGAAAGAGGGAGGAGTGGGGGATGGGAGAAGAAACCGATTTAGAAATAACAGATAACAGTCATCATCCTTACAAATACAAAAAAGCAAAGGATAAGTGGAAAAGCATGTTTTTCACTCTGGCATTACAGATTCATAACAAGACAATAACAGCCTTGGATTTATCCAAGACAATCCACTTGCAGTGTGTTGCTATGAATATCATAAATACATTAAAGGTCTGTAGACTGTATGATACATAAAACATGAACAACCGACCACTGTGTGTGTCATTACAATCATGGGTGTCCTGGGACAGCACATGAAAGCACTATACAGCAGGGAGCAAAGCAACAACAACTTAATCAAATTATGAACAGATCTACGCACAAGCAACACACCATATAGCCGAGTTAAATGGGTAAATGGATAAAAAACTAACTCAAGCCACACGAGGCAGCATGAATAATAAGGTGTCTGAATGCAAATAATTTAAGGCTAAACCATGAATTATTTTCAAATAAAAACAATCACAATTTGAAACCAATTGCGATGAAAAACTGCAATAGCCAACACATTACATCTGCATCTGATTCATCTGATCTTTTAAAAGTTATTGTCATCATCTTGTGATGGGTCATGTGATGGGTCACCCAAGACAGGGTTTATGCCCAATAACAATACACACATGGAAGAAGACTTAAACAACTTCGGCCATGGTTCAGAACCGTAAGATAAGGCTGGCAATTTAGTCCTAAAGAAAAGCAGCTCATCAGCAATATGGAAGTATTTCAGCAGCGAGGGCAGGCATGCACACCAAAATAAGGTAAGAAAACACCACAAGCCTGTTTCAGCAGTTCTAAATGTACCGTAGGTATCTATATGACAAGTGTACGGCAAAGTGTCTTTAAAGCGATGTTCAAGTGCAACACTGTAAACTTAGGTATCCAAGTCGCTTGCAACGGTAACAGACGCGGTTTAGTGAACGCAAGATGCCACATGTGATGTTGTTGTATTTTCTCCACACAGATTGCCAATTTTCTAAAAAGGTTTCCATTGAATTCCAATCACACTGTGGGTTAAAAGGGCTCATATCAGCATCAAAGATGCTGTGCTTCAGTGTGGCAGCACCTGTAAAGACAGCCCCTGGATACGTTACTTATTCTGCACAAAAGATATCAAGAGGCGATTGCTAATAATAAAATTGTTTTATCGTATTATGTTTACGTTGTCGCATCGTTAATGCTTTTGTTTATACCCTTTATTCAGTGTGACACATTTGGAAACATTTCTTGTTTCAGGTTCCCATCCGTACATTAGAATATAGAACAGTTCATGTTTTTGATGTTTTCTCATGTGATAATCCTATGTGATAAATCTTAACTAGAGATCGATTTAAAAAATAAAAGATTGAAGCGCAGTTCACAATGTCAGTCAGAAAAAGTACAATGAGATATTTCTCCCATATCATTCAGCCCTAAATTTATTTTGGAATGATGCCTGATAAAATTGTATGAACAAATGATGGAAGCCCAGTGTACCCTTAAATCAACTATCAGAAAGTGACATAGTGTAGCGAGCGATAACTGGCAGAGCATCGACTCACTTTGAGATGGAAACATGCGACGATGGGGAGCTTCTTCATTGTCAGCTGTTTAGTGGACTCCTGGTAACTATGGCAACCCCCGCACTTGATTTTGGCACTGCTTCCAAGATGCTCAGGTCGTGTAAACCTGCAGACCAGAGGAAAGAAGGATGTGGAGAGCATGTGACTGAAAACTTAAAGCGCTGCAAACAGGGAGAGTGAGGAACTAAAGTGTAAACAGATCTGCGTGATATAATTCTTATTTCAAGTATCGACATCAGCCTAGTCACAGATCTCACTATCGGGAATCTAAGGGCTCGTTAAATAAATAAAAGAAAAGGACCGCCTGCGGGTTTTGGGTGCACGTCGGTACACCCGATCAAAGGCCCTGCTTGTACTGCCAACGCCTCGATTACCATGGCGACAGCAGCAACCTGCTCTGTACCTTTAAGAGACTTGCTGCAGCAACTCAGGGTGTGCGAGGAGCTGCGGTATGAAAAAAAGTCAGCAGGGAAGGAGGTGAGAAAAGGGGAGGAAGGGGGTGAGGCAAATGTGAGAGGTGGAGAGTGAGGGAACAAGGGAAAGGGAATTAGGTGAGGAGGGGAAGGAATTAAATAAGATGAGGAGAAGGGAGAAAGACATTGCAAGAATGAAGAGGCTGAGGAGATTTGAGAGGTCACACCTTCTCTGTCAACCCAATCATGGGAGAACATGAAATTCAAGCGTAACAGAGTTGTTGAGATGGAGGAGATGCCTTATGTGACACTTTGTACAAGTGGAGGGACAAATGAAATGTGTTTGGCTTCCACCAAGAGGGGAAGGCAATAGGTAGAGCGGTAGAACTTTTCAAAATGTTATGAACATGATTTATTTCTGTCCATGCTTACATAATGCGTTTCTGCCAGCAGCACAGCAAAAAAAAAAAGGAAAAAAAGGAAAGAAAAGCCTGATGCCATCACAGATCGAAGCTGTACCTGCGCAGGCAGTCTGTGAGCGTGGTGGA
The DNA here is from genome assembly GCF_027942865.1 of Odontesthes bonariensis. NCBI lineage: Eukaryota > Metazoa > Chordata > Actinopteri > Atheriniformes > Atherinopsidae > Odontesthes > Odontesthes bonariensis. The sequence continues at coordinate 14,999,941 of NC_134526.1, forward strand.
CCCTGTCTGGTGGCTCTCTCCGTTGACTGTGCTGCCATCCCCTCCGGGGCTGAGAGGCCAGAAAGGCGTGGATGAGCCTGGCAAGTCCAGACTAATGTCCCAAAATGGATCTATTGTCGTGGAAACCCCACTGTAGAATAAAGGCAGAGAGATTAGTCAATCACTATGTTTAATAAACAGAATGTGGCTTTGTGTAGTTCTGCGTGTCACTCATTACAGGTCGTGATGAAAGGATGATGACACAGATGGTAATACATGAGCTTAAAATCTCACACAGCCTCTGTGGATTCTGAGCATGTTTTTGTTTCAGCCTGCTGGGAGATTGAAAGAGTGCATGTGCATGGCATTCATATTGTCGCTCCAGTCATTTGCAATTCAATGAAGGATTCCATAAAAAAAGACAGCTTTGCGAAAGAAATTTGTATTATTAGAGCCCAAGGACAGGGATGGGCTGTAAACGGCTTCCAGTGGAGAATGCACGAAGTAATCATATATATAAAGTATATTCACAGGGAGGAGCTGTTTCACATTATCATTGATGATTAGATGAGTCATGGTTTTGTAATATCCAGAGGTACCCGTGGGACGCTAGTAAATCAAATAGAAATGCATTTATGGTGATGAGAGAGCCACCTCCCATGAGTTGCAGTAACATGGCACCATTATGGAGCCTCGACTGCATTTCAAAAGCCTGATGAATTATGTTGTTTAATTGTGTTCCACTTGTAATCTGTTGTCAACAAGGCTCTTCAGAAAAATTAAGGTGTTTGATCGATTGCTAAAACAGTACATAAAACGCCAAGTTCTACTTTAAGAATCTTTCTTTCCACTGCATGCAGGTCGTATCGCAGGAAGCCGAAGCTCGGCCCAGCTCGCCTTCTTATCTGGGCGAGGTGCTTTGCAGTTCAGTGCAGCGTGTATGTGTTAATGCGACAGGACAGCTCTAGGGGGCAGACAGGCAATGCTTGAGCCGTGCTGCTGTCTAGACAACCCCCATTAAAGTAGCTCTGCAGGGACCAGGCCTTTCAATAAGAGCAGTGGAGAGGACACAAGCAAAGGTTCAAAAAACCACGAGATGACGGTCAGAGTACACATCGATCAGAACAACAGGGTTAGATGGGTAAAGGCGTGAACTCAGGGGAGCAGAAAAAAGCGGTTCAAGTACCAATGTGATGCTCACAAGCACACTTACTAAACAGCCATGCAAACTTACTGGCAAACTTGACAAGTAACGTCTGATTGCAGGCCCCCTGTGAAGATTTGGTCAATGATGCAGTTACAGTGGTTTGGATTGTTGGCCTTCTTGCCATTGTCGTCTCCTGCGGGAATCATAAAAGAACAGATTGTGTAATTATTCACCCCACCCATCAACAGCAGTATCCTCTTTGACACCTTTGAAAAACTGGCTGGCCCTCTTTCTCACTTTACCATTGACCTGCAGCAATGCCTCTTTGCCACTTCACAACTCCACTTTTCTCTCTAGCCAATCACAGCAGGCCTTACTGCTGGGTCTGTGGGCGAGTCAGTATGTCATCACATTGCAGCAGGGCCTATTGACATTCCTTACACTGTGTGCACACCGTCTCCTTGGTACACAGCACTGCCTGTGTCCCTCAGTATGTTTCCAGTGATGTAAGGGACTATGTTCTGCGAATAGATCTACATGCTGGATCAAAATCAGTGGGTGGCTCAGCCTTAGACACACTCGTCTCAATCTCAGCTGACTCCGTTTTTAAACTGGGTTTTTCATTCAACTGCAACCCTAAGTAGATATTCCCGAATGTACATACAAGAGCTTTCATTGTCATTGCGACTGGTCAGAGGGACTGATGTGAATCTTACTGATGGTGTCTCCTTTGCAGTGCCTATGTAGTACATCCAACGCTGCGATGAGGAACTCATGGGCATCTTGCTGCTCGTAGCCTGCAAGGTGACGCGCATGAGTCCATACCAGGTGCAGCAGCCGGAAGGGAATGTGGGGCGAACGGTGACCCGAGTAGAACTGAGAGCAAGAAAGAAAAATGCATGATGGGGGTGAAGGAAAAATGGTTAGCTTCTCTCATAGGTTGATGGCTTTCAACCGTAACACAAATGTTCTTTCAGTCAAGGTGACTATCCGGCTCGTTTAAGCACTTCTCTCTACAGGTCTCGACAGATAGAAATGAATTCCAACACGTCACATGGCATCACTGGCTTTAATGACAGCACACCCACAGAGAGGGGAAGTGTGAGGTGCAAGACGAAGCCCTCAGTGAGTGGCTGCGAAAAGCGAGTGTTTTGAGCCAATAATCCATCTGTTAGGTTCTGAAGTCTCCCCGGGTTGCCATGGGAATTACAGTGAGTGACAATCCAGGTCAGGGTGAGAAAACGTAGGTATAAAGTAACAGAGCTGAGCAGAACACAAGCAGTACAATGAGTTGTGCGCCTCGTGCTTTATTCTACGCAGTCATCTCAGATGTCTGATTGTTTCTTTATGAATCTTACAGACTCTTCCCTTTTTGGCAGTTTGAAAATGGTTGACAAACAAAAGAGACTACAGGAAGAAATAAAAAGAGGACAAGAACGGCTGATCAAAGCAGCCCGTTTCTCTCATTTTCAAATCTAAATATATGTGTATGTGAGACAACAAAGACTACTTTCGATTAGATTTGCAAGCGGCTTGGACATAAGGAATGACGGTAAACTATAAATCCATAACGAAGGAATTGAAGACAGAAAAATGTTTTCCGTTTCAAAGGCTTGAAAACTAAATCAATATCCGACTGGGGGAAAGAGGTGAACTTTTACCTCCCTCGTATGTTATGTAGCTGAACAGTTCAGCCAACTGAAACGGGACAGAGCTCTGCAAGTCTCTGTGTTAGTGTTGTAAGGGGGGGTGACTCAACTCGTTATACATTACAGAACCACTTGCCATCTGTGGGCCTGTATATACCAGGAAGTGAGAGGGTGTAAGAAGTAAGTGAGGCCGTGTGGGAGCTAACCAGACAGCCATTATGTAAGACTTTCGGTTGATGAGTTTGTTCGACATAAACAGGCAAACTTTTACAGCACATAAGGTTGGTTGGTATACAACATCTTAATTCATATCAGTGCTTTTTCAAACGGTTTGTACAGATATGATCCTTTCTCCTGTAAAGCTGTGCCACTATGTGCATTTCTCCTCACTCATGAAGCAGCCCAGTTTCTCCCGCAGTATTATTATCAGGTGAGCTGCAGCCTTGATCTGAGCTGCGCATATGAACCGACATTCTCAGAATCCTTTTACGTCTGCATACATCGCAAATCAAAAGTGATGTTGTCAAAGGTGATTTCAATCGGAGAACTTTCTGTTTATAAAAATCAGTGACTGTTGGTTAGCGTTAGGTATAAGCGGTCGAGTTTTCAATCGATATTTGACTCACTTTGCTGTCTCATGAGAGAAAGAGAAAAGAAAATGCAAAAAAAAAAAAAAAAAAAAAAGAGCTTTAGGGGCTTTATCATTTATAGCAAATACAACACATAAGAGCACAGATTGTAGAAGTGAATCAAACAGCTGTTGAATTCTTAATGGTCTATAGAACTATTATTATTATAATTAAAGTAAATAATGTGTATAATCTATACATAATATATGAATATCTCAATAAAATATTGAGATATAGACCTTGTATCATCATCTAAAACTACAGAGGTAGAATACTTTTGTCCGTCCACCTTGCCCTACAAATAAGGAAAGACTACACACGGCAGCCTAGCATCATCTTCAATAACTGATCGGGTGCAATGACAGTGTAAATACTGCATTATGCTATTTCATTTGATTGTGGCTCTGCACATTCCTTGCAGGCAGGATTTCCCCCTCCTCTGTTCCCCTCTTGGACTCTACAAAAGAGTGCAACAGTGACTCAGCCTTCTGCAGTGGCTTAAACTTCAGGAAAACATTCTTTATTGCAAAGTTCCAAATTATGGCTGTGCGTTAACCAAAATGACCGAACATTAGAGGGATTTAACAGAGCAAAGTAACAAGTTTACACATGAGAACTGTGCATCATACCTCCTGAAAGAGCTGCGACATCTCACACACCAGACAGGAGTTTGATTGCATTTCGCACTTGTGTCTGTCAGAGAGAAAGAAGTCCCGCAGCAGTGGTGTGTGTGTTAGGGCCTGAACAATACAGTTCATGAAACATGTGTTGCCCAGGTTAATTAGCCCTCGTAAACCTGCGGGGACAGGAAGACAGAAAGAGGAGCATGAGAACATCATGGTGGTGGGATGACACTCATTTCACTTCACACTGCAAAGGTGCCAGGTATTCTGAATATCTTTGGTTTTCAACAAAGAAATGAGAAGACATTGCCTTTGGCCCCAACAATTGGGTTTTTGAAGAGTCAGAATTTACCCTCTCAGTTTGTTTCGGTCAACTGTAAAATAATTGCCAGTTTAATTAAGAAGGGTAGAGAGGTTGTCTTTCAGTTGGAAGATGGCTGGTCCAACACCCAACTACCCAGTTTACATGCTGAAGCATCCTTGGATAAGATAATATCCTTACTAAACACTTGATGCTGTCTAGTTTCTGCCTACCTGTTGCTAAGTGACACCACCATGCAGTTATACCTTTGACTCACCACAGCCCTATCACTGAGATCTAAACAGGGTTTTATGGACATCAGGGTTTGGTTTTGTTGCAACATGCAAAGTGAATTTCGAGACCTTGCAGACAAATCTCAAGGACAGTTGCACTTAACAATTTGAAATAGAGTACAGCTTCCTACTTCCTTTAACATTATTTTTAATCCATCTAAATTTGAATTTCTAACATAATAAAGTGTGCATAAAGAGAATGTCTCTGAATACTTCCCAAATCCATTGTATGCATGCCTAAAAAGTTAACAACATGGTGTTGGGTCATGTCTGCCAGCAAAACTGTGTGCATCCTGGAGAGGACTCCAAAGCTGTGAATTAATTCATTTAGAGTCCTCAACTGATGGCCAGTTGAACAGGTGAAGCGCAGCCAGCTCTTGGATATAATCCAACAGAGAAAGGTTTGGTTCTGGAAGAGAGCGCTCAGTGAGAGCTTAAACACATCCCACTCGCCCTGATGTGCATAAACACAAAACAACACACAGTCATTGTCAGTCGGCCCGACCAGTCGAGCTGGCTCAAGATCTGAGGGTTAACTGAGAAAGGGTGCACTCAGCACATGTTAAAAATTAGTGACAACAGAAAGAGCAGGATAAAAAGAAAGCAACAGATTACAGGAAGAAAAAAGAAAAAAAAAAACTGCGCAGAAAGAGACTAATACAAGCCTGTTGTGGCGATGCATTTATCTCTGAGGGAACATTGTGTTCTGCCTGTGCGGCTGCCCAGTGCAGTTGACCTTGGATATCGCACTTAAATGTACAAGTGACCCCAAGTTCACTCGCATAATGTACAAACAGCATTCAAACACATAACTGTCAAGGAATGAAAAGCTGGCTGATTAAGGCGTGCAGACTGAAAGGTGCACTGTATATCCCACCTATGGTACAGTTTGTAGTGATTTTCCTTCGCTTAGGATTGTGTCGTAATAATTCTAGTTCCCTCTTGGTAGGCTCCCATGTTGTGTATTTCTCCCCAATGCCTGTGGATACAAAGACACACAAATGCAGCTGCAGTAAGATATAAGATGAAAAGATTTCGAAAGCTGCATTCATTTCTTTGACCAGAATCCTGTACCTTGCAACTTCCAGGCTTTCCTCTGTTCCTCTTTGGCAATCTGCTCCATGTCTTTGTCGTATATGTAGTCTTGACACACAAAACAATATATTCCACCGTACAATAAGTCTATTGCTGGAAGGGGGAAAAGAGAGGACGAATGAGAGGTTGCTCTATTATTACAAAGAGTTTTTGCAGCACAGCACTGTACCGTGGGTTTGTTTCACTGGCCCAGCGAGCTGCAAGGTAAATGCTTTCCTGTCCCTACACGTTTCATTCACCATGTCATTGCATGCGCTCAACCATTATAAAGTATGGCAGGAGCAGTGAATGTATAGGTGCATTTGTTTCCCACTCTACCCTGTGCTTTTTACTGACACAAAACACCATCATCTTCCATTCTTAGTCCAGAGCAATAATACCTCAGCTCTGTTGCCATGACAACTTATTTTCAGTTTAATTGCACCTTTTTCACGGTTTTTGGCCCTGCCCACTCTAAGAAACCTAATAACGGTATAATGCTTGGGAACCCCCCCTCCTTTAGGTGTGTACGTTCCCGTTCGTTGCTATAGTGTAAAATAAGAACAATGCATGAGTACAGCTGGAGGACTCAGTTAACACCTAAAAATAAAAGCAACAAAAGGGGCCGCGTGAATCAGAACACATAAACTACAAGTGCTGCACGAGACATGGACAGGAATTCATCAGTCTAGCTCAGCTCAATGAATGATAGGGGCAGAGAATGGGAGAATGAGGATGTGTGGGGCAAAGAAAACACAAAGAATGCGGCAGACAGGAAAAGGAATGAGGATCTACATAGACCTGAAAGTCAGGCCATTTAGAGCAACAGGTAAAAAGAAACTAATAAAATAAAAGGAGCATTGAGAAGAGAGCTTAAAATCTAGCAGTCTAGCAGACAGGGGAGTTTGGATTCATTTGATTAGAGGTAGAGATGAGTAGAGTGCCAATGTCAGAGCAGCTCCTGTGGAAAGCTCAAAGTTAATTAACACTGTAGCTCTGCACTTGGGGTACGTGTGTGTAACCAAACTGTTGAAATGCCTTAAATCAATTAAAATCATAAAAATGACAAGAAGTCATACTACTGTGGCCAGCATTTCCATATTTTACTGTCCCCATAAGGGTTATATCCTAAGCTAGCTTATTAGTGTCTTTTTAAGCATAATTAGCATATAAGGCTGAAGCTTGGCCTTTTAATAGCTATGGGATAGTAAAGCACCCACCTACAGCATGAAGGGAAATATAGAAGCTCATGCAGGTGACATTTGACTAGCCTACGCTATCCCTGTGGTATGGTAATGTGCTGTGGTGGGAATTAAGTTCAACCGCCCCCCCTGACTGCTCAAAGGAGGATGTTAATTATACAATTATTTAAGTTTTTAGTTATCAGAGAAAGATGTTTTCCCTTGATGTGACCTGAAAACAATTTAAAATCAAATGAAGGGCTGATTGCTATGACATGCATATTTAATAGAATTCATTAGAAAGAAGAGAAACTTAATCAAACATAATTAAGCCCGTTACTGTCACACTCAGTGTAAACAGAAATTTGACATCTGGAATTTGATATTTGGACATTTTTCAGTACCGAGTGAAAATACAAACACAAGCAACTGCTCCTGGGGTTGGAACCAACATTAAAACAAGAGGCTTGCTTGTGAGACTGGTTAGTAGCAGTAGCACCTGAGGACTGCCCTCTTTGGATTTCAGCATCCTTCATGGAAAAGGAACAATACCTTCTGACATCAGTGTTATTAATGCCAGAAGGTATTGCAACTTAGTGTTTGTTAACTTTTCCATAATTGTCATGCCGTGGGGACAGTTGATCCCTTGCAAATAGAGAATTTCATTTGTCCAACACGTGTGTTTTTCCCCTGGTCTTGGCTCTACACAAGACGTGACAGTGTGTGAAAGGTGGGATTTGGAGTCTCCCGTTCAATGCAGACTTGAGAGCCCTGCTTGTATGACATTAATTTACAATCTGTGCGCATTTCCCTCTACATAGAAATCAACACAGGAAATTGATATGCTCAAAGGCGTACGATGCCAGCGCTTTGGAAATTTTGGAACCGGTTCTCAAGTGGAACCACCTCTCAATTGCCATCCCTGGAAATGTGGCATGCAAATATATATACATTTACATTTATTTTAAAGGGTAGCGTAAGCAGCAGCATAAATCAAATTCTTATAATCCCGTGAAGAAAGTGATGTATACTGTGTAATACTATTGCTCAAATGTTACTGACTTTCAGTACACGGATCCAAATACAATTCTTATTTTTATTCTTTTAAACAAGATGATCGCCATCCATCCATCCATTTTCTATACCCGCTTAATCCAAGTCAGGATAGCGAGAGGGGTTTCTGGAGCCTATCCCAGCTGTTATTGGGCGAGAGGCGGGGCACTAACCCCCTGACCGGTCGCCAGTAAGATGATCAACATGATTTGTTTAGCTAAATAAACACATAACTACAATGTAGAACGGTATCAATTAGATCTCCATTAAACAGATGGATAGAATTGTAAACATTAATGGCGTGTCTTTGACATTACATATTGAAACTCGTAACAATGCAATCCTTCACTGAGAGGCGCTCATATATTGCAACAGAATGCAAGGATAGATGTGTGAGGACAGACACTGGGATTGGGCTTTCTTGTAGGATGGAGCAACATACCAATGTGACGTTTAAAAGTTTTCTGTGATCTTTTATAACATGATCATTATCATATCATAATAAATGCATCACAGCCATTTCATTAACATTTATACTATATGTCAATATCTCATGAGACAGTGGGTGGCTTACCTAGATTGTGTCTCTTGTTTTTTGCGTGCTCGTGGATGTGTTTCTTCGTGAAACAGCCGAAAAAGACGCAGTACAGACAAGAATGGAGTCGGTTCAGGTGCGCGCCACACATGTGACAGATACACGACTTTGCCTGCAAAAAAGAAAAAAAAAGACCCAAGGGGGAAGGGGGTTGGGGGAGGACAAAGGAGAAAAGGAATTAAGAGCTATGTCGGAATGAAACCTGATGTAGAGGGGGTAAGCATACAGAGAGTGGAAGTCTCTGCGAGGTGAAAGCAGATTTCTATCTTCCCGTCAATCACACAAACACTTCAGAGGACACAGTGCTTGAGAATAAATCAAATATAAAAAAGACTAAAGATTGCTCAGCCCGTTGACAAATCAAAGGCAGTTGAAAAACAACACATTTCCACACAGAACCCTCTACTCTTGAACATATACAGGCAAAGATTGGATTTAAATCGTGGCAAGAACACTGGAGGAGGCAAGCAGACTCTAAAAGACACACAACAACACTCAGTGAGTATAGCACTAAGTAGTGATCTGAAAAATTGTGCATTAGCACTCTCGACACCAGTGATAAACCTGTAAAAAGCCAATCCAAGTCCCCTTCCAACAAACAATCCCCATTACATTTGATGTTCACACTCCAAAAATGTACAAATTTTACAATAAGGACTGTGACAAGTTGCTAAGTATCCTATGACAAGCAAGCAACCGTGTACAGCGAAATGCAGCAAGGGAATGAATAATAAACTAAGCCACTGAGCAAGGTGTAAAGACGTTAAAAATGGTGGGCGCAAATTTGATACAGATTCTGTTTGTGTGTGCAGGCACACCTCATCCCTCAGCAGGGCATTCATTTTCAACACAACCCCCACTCAAACAGGCATCACAAATAAAGGTTATACAATACAAGCAGAACATGTACAACAGGCTGGTGGACCTGCGACGTCTGAACACTGATAAACAAGATGTGACAAGATGCAGATGAGTGAACCTCGTGATGAAAAATCTAATAAATGCACCGCATTAACACTCAGCCATCTTTAACTGAACGCATTTTTTCAAAAACAATAGTTAGTTCATTAGCAAAAGCAAAGTCTTTTCGTGCCAATTGAATTTTTTTTTTTTTTTTTCATGCGTAATATGAGCCACAGCACAACAGATGCCTACTTTGAGAGGGAGAAACTGAATAAGGAGGGAGGGTGAGGGTACAGGTCTGCCGCAATGAGCCGCCCACTCACAGGAGACAAAACGAGAGGGAGAGGAGGTGGGAAGCAGGTGAGATGCATAAAATGAAAAATAAACTACTGCCAGGAGCTGTTTATCAGTTTTGCGTTTCTGGCATACTGTGTGAAAATAGCCCACGAGACGCACACCTAAATGTCTGAAGCTGTTGGACACAAACTCAGCAGATGCTTACAGCTTTGTCCACTTACTGGTTACAGTAGTGTAACCCAACACCATCCGAATGACATCAAACCAGTATAGGAGGAACATAAAAAGGTGGTGTGGTTTTGTTTTGCTTCCCTTTCCCCAGATGAAACACAATATATCTATTAGAACATCACAATGATACACTACACAACCCCACATTTTAGTTCGAAAAGAACTTGGACAATCTGAAACAACCATTAAATCCCTTTTCCACATCCTTATCACTCACTAAAGTCGTTCTCAGATGCGGGCTGAATAACACCAATGTGCTCAATAATCTGTTGCCTTGGCATTTAAACACTCGTCACTTCTGCATCAATGTTACTCACAGCTCAATTTAAACATAGCTGAGAAAGTGACATATATAGCCACGGTGTGCACAAGATAGCCGCCACTCACCAAAGATCAAACGAGAAGGGTAAACCGCTCGAGTCTTCACAGAACAACAGTTTTCTCACTGTAAGTCATAGCTTCAAGATGATTCAGGCCAAAGCGGTGGAATAAAACAATGCGGCGGTGGATGAAAGCAGCTGAAAATGTCCCTATTCAACATTTCTAAGCCTACTGAATCGTCAGTGTTGTACCCACAAGGGTTTCGTAACACTTATGTAAAAGCACAGTTGTTATACCAAGGAAAAAATATCATGTGTATAACTTCACATGGGAGCAATGTCCCCAACGTGTCCACAGGTGAAACCCTGTCCGAACGCTGCAAGGCTTTCTAAAGTTAGTTTTCTCATAAGGAAACTTTATAGCTTTACAACAAAAAAAAAAGAAGAAGAGGATCGTGTTAAAACTGCAGTGGAAGGGGTAGCTGAAAGTACTTATTTATAGTCTGGACAGAGAGCAAAAGATTCAGCTTCACCGCAAACACTTCTAAGTACCGTTTCCTCTTGTTATTTTGTCTCAGACAAAGCACAAAGACAAAAAAAAAAAAAAATGACTCAGTGCTGCAGTTTTTTACGGCAGATGAAACAATGAAGGAGGGAAGTTTGGAGAGCATTGTTACGTTTTACCTGATGTCACAATTTGTCATATCCTCCTGAAGAGCTAATCGAAGCCAAACTGACCCACTTGACTGCGTGGGCTCATTCATTAAAGTGACCATGACAGTTTAGAGTTGCGCCACTTAAAAGTGAAATGAGTATTTGTAACTGGGTCCGACCCACCAGACAACTGATGCAAAATTCCATGGAAAAGCATGAAGGTGCTCGTTCATACATTGCACCGACAGGTTCGATTGCCACCAGATTAATGGAAAGCGGTGCGCGTCTGAAAGGGGCTTAACAGAAACAAATGCTGCTCATTTTCCTTGTGACAGATGGCAGACTCATTTCCAACAAAACAATTTTCACACAGTGCTGGATTTCTGCTGAACTGGTGCATCTCGTCTGCGGGAGTGGATGGAAATTTTGTAGGAGCTGGTCGGTGCAAGATTGAAAAACCAGGCCCGTGCAGAACTCTATTGTTAGGACCGGTGGACAGACACGAGTGAAGTGATCCACTATTCACTTGGGGACGACTGGAACACAGCACATCAAACGCACCAATGCACTTCTACCAAAAATGGCAGAAAAACAGTCGGTTTGTGTTTCGGCTGACCATTATCAGGCATGGTTTCGTAGGCAAATATAATGATGACACTGCAGTTGAGTGGATATTCAGGGTCATGAATACTCTGTTTTTTATTCAAATTGGTCTGTTAAACAGCCAGCTCGGAATAGTTGTGTGAGAGAAGGTGCTGCACCAAAGCGAAGAAGAGAAGGCTTTTCAAGTGGGATGAACCACGAGGGACAGGAGCAAACAAAGTCACTGAACCCATTAAGACACCTACAGAAAACCGGAACTTTTATGGTAACGTGTGTATTATATACTCTCTATTACAGAGGGTGTAGAATGCATGATTTGTTTTCAATAGTCTGAAGAGAGCCCACGTATATTTGTGAAAGAAAACAAGACATTCTGTCGAAACCACAGATGGGTTCAACAAAATTCTTTATGTGAGAGCTTAACTCATCCTGCCTAAGCAGCAGTATGTCTAATCCCTGTTCCTCCACTGCACCACGAGAGCGAGTGAAAAAACAAGAAACCTCTTCAGTGCCGTGCCATGCCCTTCCTCTCACCCTCTTCTGCCTCAACACCCTTCAGAGGGCAGAAAATCTATCTTTGCTCTCTCCCTGTGACAATAGTTCAAAGGCTGTTAATACCTCAGTGTCAGCAGTCCTGCATCTTTTCTGTGCCCGGGGCATTTTATGTTCTATTAAATCGGCTATCGATCAGCCGCTGGCTCAGATGACTGAAACAAGTGTCACACAGGTAGCAAAGCTCATGTTCATGGCACGCAAGGCTGCATCTTTCATCTGGGATGCCCTCTTTGAGGCCAGTCAGGCAGTGCTACATGTGAAGGAAAGGACCCCTCTAATGTTCATAGCTGGTCATTGATGGATGAGTGGATTCTGACAGGCATTAGCAGAATGAATAGATCTCTAATACATCTTTAATGTGTATCTAAGACAGCATTTAATGCGTCATAGGTTCCACTGAGGTTCTGAGTGGCTGTCAGCTAAAAGGACTCATGTCCAACAACTATGAATCAACCAATGTTCTAGATCCAGCTGCACACATAAATAAATCTAAAAGCACCATTCACACCTCACACTCAGGTTCCTTCTTGGAATCCTTTCGGTCTGGGCACATTACTCCTCCCTCAAAATGTAAGATAAGTCTTAATGCATTCATATAGACAAACAAAGCAAGTAATGCGGTGAGCTGTAACTGAGGAGGGGAGAGAATGACGACAACAAATATGATGTGGACAAAGGTCTGGCTCTGCCGAGCACTCTCCTGCTGCTGCAAAAAGCACGGGGGGGAGGGGGGAGTCAATACAGACTAGAGACTATGGCTATATGAGAACAGTGACTCACATTCATAACCCTGTGCACTTAAACACACACACACGCTCAAATTTGAACTAATTCATCAGTGCATGGCTGAAATATATATGTCTACGAACATTTGCAGAATATCTCCACAAACAAGCGCACATTGTTAGACATTTGTTGCAACCTGACACATATATATATACCATCAGCATTCACCGCCCTCTTTGATTCTATATTTAACACGAGGAAGACAGGGTAGACTAGGGAAACTGATGGTGATGCTCAAGAACTGTGCTACCGACTGAGCCCATGAGGATGCTGCCTGTCAGTGCCTTGCCAGGATGATGATGATGTAGTCCCCCCGCACCATCTCCACACGTCTATGCTAGGCCTACAACATGCACTTTCAGTAAGATGCCCTGGGGACGTATGCAATATGAATCTTTTCTGCTCTCTTTCCACGTCTGTCCTCCATCAGCTCATTGTAACCTCTGTTGACAAAGACATGTTGTTTGGGCTTAGTGTGAGAATGCATTTCCACCTCATCCAAATGAATCCGAGTTGAGGGAGATATAAGGGATTTTAGGAGTGTGTGGTTCACCCTCATACTGTCACACAGAGCTATAAAGACATTATAGCTAAACCCTAAGCCTCAGCCGAAGGAGTGTAGCTTTTGCCATCTCCGAAAGGAAATAAAATTGAATAAATTATGGATGAAGTTGCTCTCCAAACTCAGGGCTTTGAGTTTGGGTTTATCGGCTCTAGGTCAATGTAATAAAGCAGGGCTTGTGCTGCATACGACTGATCAGCATAAAGTATGCATGAATATAATTAAGATCACTCAATACGAGATGAATAGGCTATATTCTTTGTTGATTTCCAATGAAAGAGGGAAAAACAGGCAGCGACAGGCTAAATGCTTAGAAACCAGCCACACTGCCTTAAAAGGTCATAGTGAATCACTACAAGATGTACACTCCATAGTGACCCAACAAAATATTCAGCCACACAACTCAAAAGGGACTGCTTTTGAGGCTAGCGTGCATGTCCCAAAGGTTTCAAATGATCCTCTTCAGGTTTATTTCGTTGTTATTCCCAAAACACCAATCAACTTCTACAGAGGTTTAAAAAGGACATACAGGAAAATCTAAAAGCACTTCAAAATAGAGGCACAAGGTGCTATTAGTGAATCACTGAGCCATTAAAAGTAAGATTATATCGAGTCTACCCATGTTATACATTATCCCACAATCTTCATGTTTCTCACAAGGACTGGGAATCATTTCTAGACACAAAGCCTTGTCCAAAGAAAAGCTGTCAATTGGGTCCATGGTTTTAACAATAGGGAATAACAAAGTGTCTATGCTAAAAGAGATTGATTGCCTCTTGGTTCTGGGCCGGAACAGCCACTGAAGAGAGATTGACAGCTCATTAGCCAGATGGTGATACTAAGGGAGGGGCTGGACAGCAGCCTCGGGCTGGCTCAGGCTGTGACCAGCATGTTTTTTAGCTGTGATGCCTTTCCAAAAGCCTGTTGGACAGTCAAATGAGATATATCATTTCAATTTTAAGAGAACACAAAGAAAACTAATGGGTCAGTTGGAGGGAAAGATGGGGGGGGGGGGAAATCAGGCAAAGAGTTGAATGCAGCTCACAGAAGAGTGCTTACTTAAAAAGCAAATTCATGCTCTTTTATAAAAATCACACAAATCCATATTCAATTCTAATACTCATATAATGAGGCCACTTAGAAAATACAAATCACAAAGAATAAGAACGATTTGTGAAATTTGTGGATGCACTTCCTAAATAAAATATAAAATCTTTCAACATCCATTCAATCACCAAGACCAAGCAATTTAACTGGCGTGTCAATACAGCTCGTCGACCCTATATCTACTTGACCAGAATTTGATCCTTACGGAAGACTGATTAAGCTCATTCATAGCCCCTAGCCTTTTTTTTCTTCTTAAAAGCCACATCTAAACATTAAAAATGAGAGTGAAATTTGGCAGTACGAGCATGGAGCAGTGGCTGCAAACTATAGAAGTCGTTGTTGAATGAATTTATCACGCTACATTCTCTACAACTCAAAAAAGTAAGTGGGAAAGCAAAAGATGACATCACGATTACCCCAGGAGTTTACATTTGTTTGGTCTGAGTCACTGAGCCACAGTCACAGTGACTGACAAACCAAAGGCCACATCAAAGGAGACAGGAGTGACAGAAGGCATACGGACATGGAAGAAACGGGAATAAATGAGGACCAGAGAGCAGCATCTGAAACCACCAGACCCACACTGGGTAATGGATGAGGCAGTCATAAGGAAAAGCAACAGGACATTTTCCCAGAATCCAAAAATCATTTGCATACGCTCCTACATAAGAAATTAAAGACACTTTCAGCACTTTAGGTTCTCTGTAACACGGTACAGTAATCATCCAACGACAAGCCAACGTTGAAATTAAATTGGACATTAAAGAGACAACACAAATTGTGAGCTGGAAAAGGTTTACAAATAGAAAAAGTAACCGCAAGCAGGGAAAAGGAGAAAGCAACAGCGTGGGAGTAAAGCGCAGAAGAGGAACAAGCGAGTAATATGAAGAGTCTGTAGGAATAGATCCCGTTGCAACAAATGTATGCTGATGAGTCACAGAGCAGGCCTGTGATGTGATGGAGCCAAATCTGACAAAGAGATCTGCTCAAAGCCCAAAAATCAGCCGCTCTCTGGGATGAATCGTGCCTCGCTGCCTGAGTCTGTGTGCGTGTGTGTGTGTGTGTGTGTGCGCCACCTCAAAGTAAAGGAAAGAGAACGGAGCGACATAAATGTGTCAACCTTAAAAATATATCCGCTTTCCTACATCTGACATTCCCAGCAAATATCCAGCATCCAGGTTTGCACTTGTGGGAAGGGGGAGGTGTTTTGCTTCCTCTGATCATATATGACTTATCAAAAACCAGCCGAATCCTCTAATCGTGACCCTCACCCCTTTAATCAAAATGACAGCAAATTCTTCAAAGCAGTTACAACTGTAAAAAGTCTGCCAGTCCCGCCCAAGCTGCTTTTATCTCATATCTAGTAGCTTCATTCAAGCCCAATGCAACACAGGTCTGTGCACTTTGTTTCAACAATAAGCCACAAGAACGATTTTCATTTGTAAAGATCGATAAACATAAGGGTAACGTTAATCATTTAGGTTCAGCATTTAGCCTCTCAAATGGTCTTCCTTTTATGTTTCAAATCACTTTCAAACTGCCAGTACATTTTTTTTTTAACACCAAAAAAACATTGAGCTTCTGGACCGATGGGCTTAACAAACATCACCAAGTCAAGTCTGTGATTTTGAGCTGATACCTATAGCTATATATAAGACTGATAAGTCAGTTATAGGGTGCACACTCGCACTGCATTAGCGGTGCTGTTCGTTTAAGATTAAAAGTGCATTTAAGCTCGAATCAACATCCAAAAAGAATCGTTATCCAAATGGTCCAAAAATTAGATGTAGCAAACCGCAGGTGACACTGGATCATCGTGTCTCTTCTACCAGCTCCCATTAGTGGCTTTCTTTATGCTGTTTGATACCCATGCTGGCTTTAGATTGTGCATGCAGAGCAGCGCATGCTCCTGCACGTCACCTGGGAATTGATTTTAGCCTCAAGCAGAGAGGATGACAGCTGCTGAGGACAAACTGAAGAAAAGGGGGGGGGGGAGAAATGAGGGGGAAAAAAAAAGAATACATGAAAAACAGCTATTTGTGGGACTAGCTAATGAAACCAAGTCACAAACCCAGTGTCTGTCAACATCCGCCTCTGCAAATTGTGCCTCTAATTCTGCACCCGTCGCCATGTGCGCCATTGTTGGAAGAGAAATACGCATCTTTTGATCTCAATTTTGAGACGGCGAGGGCAGATTTTGTTTAAGTGGTCCACAGTCAGCACTGTTGTGTCGAGCTACAGTTAGAACTGGACCATCATCCCTGTAACAGTATACAGGCAAGGGAGAGGAGTCGAGTGACTGACTGAAGTATGTCAGACGACGTGGAATGCGAGAGAAAACATTCAAGACATTATGCCGCCTTGAATATTCTCTTCGGAGGATCAACATCCGTGGAAGTATAGTTGAATTCACTGTGCAGATATTGTCTTTAGGTTGTGTTAACGGTTATTTCGCCAGATGAGGTTGGGCTGCGGTTATTAGAGCAGAGGGTCAGTCTGAAAATGATTTTAGCGACCGTGAATTAACTTGAGTCTCAACGGCTGATTTTCAACTACAATTTCGGACGTGTTTAGCTGTCTGACAAAAGAAACTGAAAACTACGTGAATGGGAGCAGCTTTATTGGGAGTTTGGCTGTATTAATAATTTATGCTTTATCGCTTTTACAAAAAGGTGTAACTTTAAAGCATGTGTGGGGCGCAGAAGCCCATTTGAGCATATAAAGACTGGAACGATTCAAACCCCAACCACATTTTCTGGGTGTGTTAGTCAGCACGAATGTCTCACCTAATAATCACAAGAATAAAGAGGCTCTGCTCCTCTGTTTCTAATGTGGCTGGGGAGTAAAGAGGCTCAGTTAGAGGGTGTGAAAAACAAGACTCCCAAATAGATCCATCCTGAACTGTGATTAGGCAATGCTTCCCTACTGTCTCCTTTTTATCTCCATTAGTCACATTCGCCATAATCACGACAAACATTAAAATGCTATCACATGACAAACAAAACCCAGAGAATGGCACATGTAAGTAAAGCTGACTGTACATCTTTTCTTTTTTTCTTTCTTTTTTTTAACATTTTTCTATCGGTCATTAAAGAAAGAATACAATAGCATAACTGCTTTGTAAGTACAATTTCCAGCTGTGCTTAGAACAGAGGCTGATCTTTGTCTTTATGCTCGTCTGTCAGCTGAAAGGAAACGCATCCATAAACCTGTTATTTCTCTTTACAGCAATTGTGTGAACTGACAGAAAGGTAGCAGATCCTTTCTGTTAATCATGTACGACTACTGAATGATTCCAAGGCCACAAATGTCGTGTAACACAATGGCATGTAAGAGAAACTAGCTAGAGCTCATTTAAAAAGAACAAAAAAGTGCACTGACGAATTACATAAAATGACGGTGGATAGTCTACAAAAAAAAAAGGAAGATGAAGTTCACCATATGCTTCATGAATTGTAAAAGTATTCGTCTCGACACAGAAGTGACTTCAACCCTTTTTAGATATGGACTCAATGTTTGAATTGTTAGGTCCAGACATTGTCCAGAGCGGTCTAATTCACACAAGTCAACAGGAGAGCACATCTGACACATTAAAAGCACTAGATACAGTCCAGACTGGTGTCTGGGATGGGTGCAGGAGGCATACCATGATACAAAACACACAAGCTATTCTTGTTGTCATTTTGGTCATAGGCCAAATGTAGTCCGTTTGGTTGGAACAGTGTAGCACAACTGATGGGGAAGATTCCTCCAGCAACATTGGTTTACATCTAATATTCAGTCCATTACGAGAGGAGACACTGAAGCGGGTGGGCAAGCCGGGGGAGAGAAAGCAAGCCAGCTCTTATTCATCTGATCTACCTGCATTATGTCAGTGCAGATGGAGAGAGAAGGGGGGGGGTTAGGCATCAACTCACCAGCTCTGTCCATCCTGCATCACTCTGAAGCACCTAATTCATCACAACGACAGATTTATTACATGAGAGAAGAATGGACTTCTTATGAGCAAACAACAAACTGTTACAGTGAAGCAAAAACCACGTTTTTCAATGTGAAACATCACGACACAAACAGAAAGGAAACAGTGGACAAAAGGGAAGACTAAGGGTGGGAAAGTGACATCACTTATCGAGAGCAACTGGGAGCGGTGCAGGCCGAGCAGGTGTGGGATGAGCTCAGAAAGAATCTGGCTACATGGCAGTAAGATGAAGCCCCCCTCATTCAAAGTAGTGAGCGAATTACCAGGGCAGGAAAAATTGAGCCAGGATGCTCGAGGGAGAACTGCTAATGTATGGACCCAGCGTGTGTGGGTGGAGATACACAATAGGTCCATTTGGTGTGGTAATGTTAGCCCATGGACACAACTCTCCAAAATCCAGCAAACCGCACAGCCAACCGTGCCGACCGGCTCACGACAAAAAGGCTCAGTTGTAGTACCCTTTTCTCAGTAAAGGGAAATACAGTTTAGGAGTCAACACTGCAAACAAGCAAGCGGTCCCCGCAGTTCATCAAGCATACAGTAGTGCTGCTAGCTAACTTACCGGCGATTACCTAGCTGGCTAACAGCAGTGCATGCTACTGCAGGAGTACAGTCTCAGTAAGAGCATAATTTTGTTCAACTCGCTCAGTGGTTGTGCTTCACGTGGGACATCATTTGCAGGCTTGTTACATTTGTCTCTCGGCCACAACGACATTATTTCCCTTTTGTTTCAGAAGCTAACGTTGCAGTTCCTGTGTTTTTACCTTGCGTCTCCGGGTCTCAGCAGTACCACTCCAAACAAAGCATTGGTATATGACTCGAAGATTTTGTTTCCAATTATCCACCTTATAACCGTTCACATGGGAGCACCCGGCTGGACTCATGACAGACAACACATTCAGTATGGGTTTTTAGGTGACAATGAAGAGTCTCCTGGATTAATTCACTTGGCTAGGCTAGCTAGCACGAACTGTTTGTCCAGAAATGGTTTCCGTTTGGAAATGGGACAATCGATGTAGTATCCAAAATGCTCCTCGGGCATCTGATAAACACGGTCTTTGATCACCTAGCAACAATTCAGTTCATGCAGTCATTTAAAAGAATAATCACTCCTCTAATATTTCTGCACTCCTTTCTCTTTTGACAGTTGTCTTTTCCTTTAACGTTAGCTCCACTTCCACTCTCACGATTAGTTAGCTTTCTTTCTCTAGTTAGCCTGCTAACTCTAAACTACAGCTTCACAATGCCCGCCCAGTGTGAATCATGATTTGCCAACACAAAGAGGTTACGTCACTACGTTCAATCTTGGGGTACGTTGAAAGCGCTTGGTATGTGCTCCTGCATGTACCGTTTGAGGACTCTGGGATTCAAAACCGCTGGCTACCTTACTGACGTTGTCTTCACAAAAAACACCTCCCGTTCAAGATAAGAGGGAGTATATAACCAATCCTAATGTTATAACAGCGTAATTCTGAATGGTGTAAACTGTATTCATAGGTATAAAATTGTGCTTAATTTTATCGAGGAGTTAAACAGAATATCAACAAATATAATATTCTTTTACAGAGTTGAGTCATATTACTTTAATTTGAAGTCGGTTTCTAAATACAAGTTACATTGTATTTTTGGTCATGGCACATAGTCCACAAAATAGCATATGCAATCCGATCCAATCCAATTACTTCAAAAGCATTTAAATTCTGCGAACCTCACTTGTCTACAACTGTTTTTCTCTTTAAGAATCTCAAAGCATTTTTAATGCAAACAAATCAATTATCCATAGTCAGCATTGCATTTGGTCGAATGAAATCACCCTTTCAAAAACAGCTCTGTCACAGCCTACAACTGGCACTGTGTGTCGTTTGAAACATCTGAGATGTGGTTCTTTACACAGCATCGGCCGTTTTTAAAAATAGGTGACATAAAAAAGGAAGAAGAACTCCATTCATAAATAATCAATGAAAACATGAATATATTTTAAGATGGCCATCACTAACGAAACATATAAACGTGAGAGTTGTTTTCTAAAACATTTTCCGAGACATAGAATATAATCAAGTAATCACAAAATAAATTAGAGATAGAAGTTGTCATTTATAGAAGAAGAATTTTCTTTTAATTGACCTCCAAAGGCATCTTGTTCTTGATGTGAAGACATTGAATTGCATTTTTCAAACAAACATAATCTGGTCTGATAACAGTTACTTGTTTATGTAATCAGACTGTACAATCCCAATGACTCAGTTACTGTATAGCTCTATTCCCTGCATTCGCTCTGCTATTGCTCAATGCTCTTTTTTGAAAGATTACTTATTTTTCATTCATGTTCATTCTTGATATTCACAAGGAAGTTATACCGAACTTCCAGCTGAAGTTTGTGACATCAATGCGTGTACAGTAAATATATTCAATTTGAGCAGCTATAGAAATCCCCCCCATCTGTAAGCCTTTTACAATCTTAAATTCAAGCCTGCCACCCAGTGGATGTACATGTGAAGTCACTGAAATGAAGCATGAGACATAACAGGAAAGCAAGAGGTTATTCACATGTCAATTTGGTAATCATACAGTACAGAATTAGTTTTTTTTTAACTTTACATTGGAATAACACCTTTTTTAAATGAGTATTTTGTTTAAAAAATACATTAAAAATTTGTTTAAAGAATTTGGCTAAACTAATCGAATTATTGTTTCCAGATGGTTTCTTTTTAATGGAGGGAAAATATATTAAGGTCAGAGTAGACCTATGAATTTATTGTTAAATTTTTTTTATCGACAAAATCACAACCACTGATTACTAGAGAACATAGTTTTGGAATAATTCTTGACTATGTCAGCACACCTTTCAATAACACGATAATTGCCGCAGTTGTTGCTTTTCAATTCAATTCAATTCAATTCAATTCAAAAATACTTTATTTATCCCAGAGGGAAATTAAATGTTGATGTAGCTCAATTAAATCAAGGAGTTATTATAGATGCTGATGGCTGTGGGCAGGAAAGATTTCCTGTAGCGTTTTGCATCCAAACTGAAGAAGCCTTTGACTGAAGAGACGTCATTCATTTCATCACTGTATTTCATTTCTAATTTTCATTAGTACACTTCAGCTTATATCCATCAACAAAAGTATAATAAGATAGAAGGTTACCATGATCATCCATAAAGTGTACGGTTGACCAATCCCCCTATCCGTCTGGATGTAGGAGCTATTTCACTATTTTTAGTTAAGTCTTAGAATTTAGATTTATTTTAAATTATTTACTTACTTTTTGGTTGATAATTAGTATTAGTATTGTAGTTGTTTAGGAAAAATTGGTTTGTAAGTAATTTAATTTTGGGAAATTAGCATTTCACACATACATACTTGGGTTTAGGGAGCTCTGGACGCACTTGCGTGGTCACATGGTTTTTTACCAGTTCTCAGTCGTCAATCGATGGGTGAACAGGTGAGGCAATCAGGCAGAAAGAGCAAGTGCGGGAATCGGAGCAGGAGAGGCAGGAAGGGATCCTGTGAAGCTTGCCATGTTTGGTTTTGCCTGCAAACTTGGAATAAATCCATGATGAACTATATTTTTGACGTTTTGGACCTTTTGTACTGCGTAAACCAGAAACCCACAATGTGTCAAGTGACTATCTGAGTCATGTTTAATTTTAGTTTGGTCACCTTTAAGTCAAAAGTTTTTTCTATTATTTTCATAGACAATAGTCACGACAAGGGATTTAACGTAAGTTATAACTTCAAAGTCAACTTGGCTCCATAAATTTGTGAAAGTATCTATGGATATGAAGTATGGAGTTTGAACATGTCTCACATGTCTGGGATGTAAGCTATGATTCCCATAAAGACAAGGCCTTTACTTTGGATTTTTCAGTCTCTTTTTTTCAAATAGCTCAATAGCCCACAAAAGATTTAAAACCTTGTGACCAAATGTAGCTGTGAATTCATAATTAATACAAATACAATAGAAGGATAAAGGCCCAATGTTCAGATTACAATGAAGATTTTATTATTATGTTCTTTTTGGCTATGTGGTCTCATTGTGTATATGTAGCTCCAAGGTGCCACAACAGAATAGTACATTCCAAGTGCTTTTGCCTTGTGATTTATGGATGTCTTTTGGGAAACCTGACAGAGGTTGCAGTGGTTGTAATGGGCAAAATATGCACTTAAGTGGAAGGACATGCCTAGACACAGCTACTGCAATTTTTACATAAATTGAGAAATGAGAAAAAAAAAGAAAAAAAAAAGACACTGTGAAAATTATTCTTTACAGTGTTTCCTTGTGTTTGCACTGGAGGGCAGTGTAGGTCTGTTGATATAAAGAGTCTGAATTTTGAGATCAAATGGGAAATTCTAACTTTAGAAATAACTGACTTTTAAAATACACATTATTCCCTAATGAATTCCCTTATGGCGGCATGTAGGTGTAATACTTCAGTTCTATTCATTTGCTTGTTTGTAATCTTGCCTTTTACAAATAAAAACTTTAAATAGAGCTTAAAGTGAACACATTGTATCAGCAATTGAATTGTATATTGAAAAGAAAAGAAACTAAACTTTCAATTAATCATTTTCAACGGAGAAAGTTGGTATGAATTCATGCTGCTGATCACTGATTGGATAAGAAGTTTATTCTTGTCGAAAAGTTTCATGTCATAGGAGTCCTTCTTATACGGATGTACATGTGAGACTTTGTGAGACATGTTCTCAGAATTATTCATAAATTACATTTCAAATGTAAAGGTCAGGTGTAATGTACAATAGATAAAGTACATTGATAAAACACTAACACTATTCCATTGTATGTCTGTCATTTACCAATGACACTATAGTGTTGTTCATCTAGAATGGAACACATAAGAAAATTCAGTGCTTGTCTTGCAAACAGGAATTGCCTTTTCCTATAATTGTTTTGCCAACTAACTTGAACCGACATTAACTACGGGGCTTCTTCAAAGCTTGCATGACTCCTTTTTAGTAGAGACACCAGCTGAAATGAGATTATGCACCAAGGAGGCCAATTAAACACGGGAGGATTATCACAGCTCCATGGAACTGAGCTTTAGCTCTCAGAAATATGAGAACTTTCACAGAAACACTAATGTGTGTGAGTTTGATTGTGAAATAATCAAAGTAGCATTTGCAGAGACAGTTCTGGGTAAAATTAAGCGTGAACAGCCATTTAGTTTGCTAACTCCACAGTCTAGATCTTTCTTTTTGTCTATCTTTCTTTTTGTCTATCTATCTATCTATCTATCTATCTATCTATCTATCTATCTATCTATCTAGAGGGTGTTAAGGTGCAGACATGAAAAGATTCATGCGTTCAAAAAGCAACTTAGGATGCATCATCTATTAATCAAACAAAACCATTGAATCAATCTAATCAACACGTGTGACTAGCTCATTTTGTTTGAGGTGAATATAAAGATCATTTGTGAAAAAAATCTTTTCATGAAACATCCCTTGACTGGGCTTTCACATGATGGGAATTTATCTCTATACTTCTGTCTTATCTGATGAAGAATTTGTTTTGCAAGAGCAGTATTGAGGTAAATCCTTGAAGCTCAGAATTAGTATACATTCGCAGTGATAAATTAAACTAACGTTGATCTTTTTGGGGAAAAAATAGTAGATTTGAAGGTGACGTACATCAGCAGTGACTGACCATGTCTTTTATGTGAAGAAGTGTGCTAAGATTAGATGACAAATCGGCAGGCTGGACATCTGCATCCTGCCAGCTCCCTGCCAGAGATGCTGGGATGTGGCCCATCTGCTGGAAACTGACAGCTTTCACGTCATGTCAGAGGGTGGGTGGGGTAAGGCTAGCCACTTGGGGACTATTATAAATGGGATCAAATGGAAGTGTCCTGAGGTCACCCAGGCCAAAAAGTTATCCCCAACTCCCTGGTGAGTCATACAGTTTACTCTGAGCTGCATGTTAGATGTTTTTGGTGAAGATGCCCGTGTTTCATGTTTGTTCAAACATGGGAAATTCTGTCAGGGGTCATAATTTGACCCACTGATAGTCATGAGTCATGAGTAGGATGGGAGAAACGGGTTTATTGTTGAAAAGATAGAGTGGAGGAGTGCAGGCATAGAAAATAAATTTTTTGAGCAACATTTTCAAGAATGATGAACACATGCAGTCTTTGTGAGCAAATGTAGTCTTTCTTATAAATAGAAGAACCTCTTCAGACAGTTGATTAAACAAGAGGATACAAGTTTTTTCGACTGCATTATCAAAATTAAGAACACATGCGGCAGAACTTTTTCTTTTGCTAGCTATATTTTTACACAATTTCTAGACAATAAAAAAAAAACAACCTCCCTTCTTCAGCTGTTGTTGTTTAGATTTACGATTAGTATAGTAGAATATAAAGAAACCGTGTGAGACCTGCGCGACGAGGAAGGGAGTGTGAACGGAAGGAATGTGTTGATTGATTGTAAATTAATAAAGAAATCTTCCCTAATGCCATTAGAGGCCCACTTTTTCCCCATCTCAAGATTTAATAATAGTTTAATGGTGATGCTACTGCAGAATAAGTGCTTCTTAAAATAGACTGCAGAGGCAGTTCTTCAGAATCTTATGGGACATAACTCAGTATTTACTTAAACATCAGTCTTTTTTTATGTATACTTACTGGGACTTTAACTAGAATTCCAGCTTATGTGATCTCTGTAATCAGTCAGCGTCTCATCTCTAACTTACTTGAAGTCATTGATTATTTGACATCCTGTATGTTGAATAAGCAGTTAACCCCATTTCGAACAATACACATTTTTTTGGGCTTACATATGGCTACATATGGCTTGAGTACAGAAAAGTTAGACAAATGTCAGTAAAGATCCCTTTTGTCATTGTCTGAATGAGCTCTTGATTGAAATTTTGGGAAAATGGTAAAGGGACTAGCTTTGACATAAACACAACCATAGCTGTATACTTGAATGTGTGAATGTGACTTCCAATAATTGCACCAAGTTCTGCAGTTTTGGCAAATAAATTGCAGCAGGAAGACTTGCTGGAACACAAGATCAAAGTCAGGATGTGTTATAATCTTTATTGCCCCAAACATGTTAATCTGTGAAGTATTCTGTGACATCAGGCCATTCACTGTCCCAATTAGCATCCCATTCCACTAAAACATGTTTCATTTTGTGCGAGATGAAACTCTAAGACCACAACATGGCCCACTTTTTTAGAGCTCATGAATGCATCACCGCTCTTCCTGTGACCCAAATGGTAAAACACTTGGGCAACATAAGGCCCTTCAAATTCAAATGTAGGTCAGCTATACAACCGCTGTCAATTTAAGCTCTATGTTATTCTCACAGACATATAGGGGATTATAGTGAGCTCTGATTTTCGAGTAATATCATCAACACTACCACTATATTAGAGGCATGGAAAGAGAAAACATTTGATTAACCACACCTCTAAATCTGGAGTTAAATCCCACTAAAGCTACTCTTAATTAGTTGAGAGTCTGTCTCTATGGTATTCACTAGGTGTGAGTAATCAGAGTGTGGGATGCAGAGCGCATCAGGTGATGAATACGTCCTTTGACGAAAAAAGCCAAAAATCATTCAATGATCTCATTAATTGATCATTATGCTGTGATGAGTTTGACCAAGGGACTGGATAGTGTAGTGATAAGATACCTCCAGTAGGTCCTTAGGCAAGACCCCCTTACGCTACCTGGCTACCTGGGATATGAGTTCAAGTCGCTTTGGATAAAAGCGTCTGCCAAATGCATGAATGCAAACAAAGTTAATATCAAAGTTAATCTCTGATGCTCTTCATCAAAAGTTTTTATTCAAATTATTACTTTTATCCAGCACCAAACACTGAGTGACTTCCTTGCAAAATCATGAAGTTGTGAGGCTAAAAGCTTGGAGACTTACGGGTGAATGATGTCTCACATGACAGGAATGTGGGTCAGTGTCCACAGGAGATGAGACTGGGTTCACATTTCCACAGCCACAGCGTTTCTGTGCTTGCTTGTGTGATGACACCGAGATATGTTTGCTTTTGTGCTTGTGCATGTGACCAGCTGTGTTTGAGAGGTCATAAACTGTTGCTGAGAAAATACAGTAGACAATAAGCAGTTGAAATGGTGCTATATTGTGTGGTTTTCCCCTTAAATCCATTTCCTTGTAATCCAACATTATCAAGCCATGTGCACAAAGTAAAGGAAGCGGGATACCCAGATGGTTGTGCATGACCTGAATATGTCCGTTTAATTATCTGTAGAATAGATACATAGTATGACGCATTAGCATCCATTAGACTATATTTGTGCTTGTCATGCGTACCATTGTTTACACAGGATGGCGCATTTCACTCTTCATGCATGCCATGTGTCACACTTGTATATTTACTGGGTCAACTTTAGGTGTAGGTACTTTGGGTTGCTAGGTAGCAGGATGTGGAGCATTGAAACTCTGCCCAATCACAGGTCAAGTGTGTTTGTTCTTTGTATTAATAGATTAGGTGTGGCCTATTACTTGGGAAATATGGGCTATCTTTCAAGTAAATATTAATTTGGGTAAGGTCTGATATGCAGCATAATTAAAGTATTTTTGAGGTTCAAAGAATTAGAAATGTATACGATATTTGTCCTGAAGATGCTTAAATAGAGGATTCTTTAATAAATTAACAAATAATTAAATATTTGAGTCCTTTGGGTCTCCATGTAGATGTCATGCATCCTATGATTAGAGAAAATAGAACATACACTGATACTTTTTTTCCTGCTGTTGTGCCATAAATCATATGCAAATAAGAACTTGATCGACCAGTTTGTCAAGTTAGTTGGAAACAACTGTTTCTGTAACTTTGGCCTCTAGTCAAATGTAAACCTGTTGATAAATTGATCTATTTATTGGTTAATGTATCTAATATTCAGCAGGTGACAGCAAAGAGAATCTGAATTTTAAATTACACAGTTAAAAGAAAACTATTATTGGAGGAAAATGTAGACATAATCCCTCTTTTTGGAAAGGAATTCATAGCTTTCCCTGATTTGTCTACACAAAGATTGGATAATTACAGATAACATGTCACCAGGATGATTACAAAAATAATAAACTAAAATAATAACCACAAGTTTTGGTTTCACAATCACAGATTACTTGAATACATTCTGATTGCACGTTTTCAAAATGACAACAAAAACTCAAAAGATAGTAGATGCAGAATTATGGAAGTGTGTTTTTTAAGAAATTCGAATTGTCGTTCCGCCCATAGACATTATAAAGAGATTATAAAGAGATAAAAAACATTCTTTATGTCTGTGGTTCCGCCTCTTGGGTTTCTTTTGAGTCGCAAATTGGGACGTCATTAAATTGGTGCATGACGTAAACAATGTGCGCCGAAGAGCAGGCGGAATGATGGCGGTGGCACAACCGAAGCTTGAGAAAGAGACTGAGGATTGCTCTTTATTGCCTTTAGTTCACGATATTATCAAATGGTAAGTGTGTAGGCCATGCCATGTTTGTAAATGTTACACATTCACCGTTCAGTGATTTAGTGGAATAGTGCTGGTTGATGTGTTGCTAAAGCTAACAGAGAGCTATCTCTCAGTTTAAAATCCGGTATACAAGAATAACGAATGTGTTTCCCTTCCAACGTTGTACTCTATTAAGTATGGACAAGGACAGCCAGGATGTCCACCAAGATCTGGCGAAGCTCAAGACAAAGATCCAAGAAGCACGGGAGCAGATCTCCAACATGCCCGGGATAGACAGCAGTCCGCAGGAGCAGCAGCAGCAGCTGGCCACGCTGCGCGAACAGGTCCGCACCAAGAACCAGCTGCTGCAGAAATACAAAGGTCTGTGCATGTTTGATGTGCCAAAAGCATCATGAGACTGATGCCTGGGTTACTGCACTGACAGGAGGACACGGAGAGATGGTGGAGGTGAAGGACACATTTTACATAAATATTAACTTAATAAACACGAGTCGAGGACAAATGGATGGACGTTGGGTTGAAGAAGGGCTTAGTTTCCCTTTATTTGCATTGCAATGCAAAATGTGTAACTTCTTGCATTTCTTTCTTTTTTTTTCAATTTTTGGAGGTGAGTTTTGTTGTGGTATGTCCTAACAGTGGGATTTCAGTGACACATTTTCTTGTCTTGTAAAATATCACTTTTGTAATTAAACAGGTTTTTTTTAACAAGCTTCAACCTCAGCCTTTGTCCGTCCATCCATCCACTTCCGCTTTTCCCAGGTCGTGTCGCCGGGGCAACAGGTCCAGGAGAGAAACCCAGACATCCCTTTCCCAAGCAACACTCTCCAGCTCCCTTTGTCATTAATCAAATATATTTACTTTTATCTTTCCATCTGTTGCTTTTAGAGGGGAGTTATTCTGACACCAGTAACTTTTTTTTTTTAAAAAGGCCAGAAACTGAGTTGTTCCAACTGAATGAAAGTACAGTTTGGGGAGCACAATTAGGGCCCCTTATGAATTCAAACTTCAACATGATGCAATTTTACATCTGCCAATGTATTTCAGAAAAACCTGATCCAACAAATTATGGGTTTTCACTAAATTGAGAATATTTTCCAAAGGTGGGAAACAACAGAATGGACTGGACAGAAAAATCTGCACTCTTGGTTGTGTTCTTGTGTAACACTTACAATGAAAGACGAGAGGAGAACAGGCTATGAAAGTAGCAAGAGTTTTATTTTCACAATGCAAAAATTGACGTGGACATAATAAATACACATGTAGAATTTGTTCATCCTGCAACAAACTTTCAAGTTTCACCATGTTTGGAAAAAAAAAGAAAAAATAGCAAAATTGTAAACTTGTTTTCCTCCAGTGCTGCTCCCAGAAAGCTAATGTTGAGACAGATTTACAGCATTTTCAGAACATCTACTGCAGCAAGTGTCTCAGACCAGTTTGGCTCAGGGTGTCTACAGTTTATGGTCTCGTGTTTACTTTGGGTAGACTGACTGACCAACTCTGTGTAGATGAACAGAGAGAGAGAGTCTTTTGCACACGGACAAAGATATCTTCAGCAAATAACACAGCCCTTCTCTTTAGTCTGGCTGCCACCTATCGCCTTCCCCTTTATGTACATCAAGTCACTGTGCACGCTTGGCCTCCGTGCAAACGGCGCCACAATCCCATATGCGTTCCCGTCTTTGCACTTCTTGGTTTTGAAGGATTTTCTGTGGAGCACGTCGCAGTACTGCAGGGAAACTTTGCAGTGGCGGTCGGGGCTCATTTCGTTTGGCAGCTTGGCCATGGTAAAGAGAGTCTGAAACATCTGGTCAACGTTGGTGTTCTTCTTTGCGGATATTTCAAAGTAAGCGCAATGTTCTTCTCCGCCAACCAGCTTCTCGATCTCGTCGTTCTGCACTTGACGGTAAAAGTCCCTGTCACACTTGTTGCCGCAGATGACGAGCGGGACGTCCACGTTCTCCTTTGTTTTGTTTCGCAGACAGGACTTAGTCTCGTATATCTGGCGTTTCAGGCGCTGCACCTCTTGGAAGGAGTCTCTGTTGTCCAGGCTAAATACTAGGATGAAAACATCACCTGGAAAACAAGAGAAGACAAAATTTTAATTCCGTGTAATTTAAGCAGCGAGATGGGTAATGTGGGCTTGAAGAGGTTTGAAAGCTGAGCTTACCGGTAAGAATTGAAAGCCTCCTCATTGCAGGGAAGGGATGATTCCCAGAAGTGTCCAGAATGTCCAGCTGGTAAACGTCCCCCCTGATGCTGTAGAATTTCCTGTGGAAATCTTCTATGGTGGGTGTGTACTGGTCATCAAATCTCTCATTGAGAAACCGAGAGATGATGGCTGTTTTCCCAACTTTAGTGGAGCCCATAATCACCATTCGGTGGCAATTCTTGGCCGGTATATCGAACTCATTCTCGGATGGTGCCATTTTTTTTATCATAACTGCAGCAGGTTGCACCCGGTGATTGTTGGTGCTGTGTCCCGAGATAGTTTTTACATCCAAGCAGTGACGTGAGCCGTCTGAACTCGCCTTGTCTCTGAAGCTGGAGAAGTGCAGGCTGAGAATTTATGGGGGAAGTTTGCCGCGCCTCCAATGCGTCATGTGTCACCCTGCAGCTCCGGGAGCTGGAGCAAGACCCGAAATCCAAACGTTTCTAAGGCTGTTTTTGTGCGTCAGCTCTGCCCACCCCTCATGATAAGAAAACTGGGAAGATACGAGCTTATGCTTTGAAATTATGCTTAACAATTAGTTATAGTTTCATCTGCAGTTATTACAAATTAAACTAAATTGCTTTTTTATTAGCTTATCTTTGCATACCTCAGAGTGTGCGCAGTGCATAAAATCACTTTAATTACGTTGAAAGCATGGAACTATTAACAGTACCTACGTTTAACTCAACAGCATTTTTGTTCCTTTAAAAGCGCATACAGCTCAGGGAAAATCGTCTGCCCCCACAAGCCGTCTGTCTGTCTCAGTCACCAGTAATAAGTAAACAGGTTTTCAGGCTGAAGTAAGCAGCTGGATAAGGTGTAGGGGACGGATGAGGGCGCAGCTGCGCATCCAGCATGTGGCAAGGTTAGTGAGCTTTGTTGCTGTCCTCATACGTCCACTGTTATTCCCCTCGTGAATGACATTGTGTGTCACCCCTTTAGAGCTTTTATGTCCCTTCATGTTATTACTGGGTAGACAAAATGTCAGAGTGCAAGTGATGTTGTAGCAAACGTCACAAAGAGAAAAACAAACACACAGCCGAAGTGCAGTTTGTTGTAACTACTGCCTGCAAGCCATCCAATCCAATTTATATCGACTCTCTCATATGGCCTATTAATTATAGTAGCCCAAGATAGAGCCCGCTGCTTGTGACTCAGACTCTGCTCATCCACTTTGTCACCTTTCACCTGTCCTCTTACCAATGAAATGGTGAAGAGAGAGGAAAGATTGATACTAAAAAGGAAAGTCTTGAGTAGGACTTATGCTGCATGTGACAATCCATTATAATGATCCAGTTATTTTAGAAATAATTTCCTTTCTGTCTGTAAAAGTTTCAAGTGCCACATGATTTTCAGATTTTGCTGTTGTTTCAAGTCTTATGTACTCTGTTTTTAAATGTACCTTAGATATTTTAACTAAAAAAGGACATAATAGCTTACAACTTACATCAATGCTAGACAATACCAATCAAACAGTTGGGGCTGTTCATGTACAACACCACAAAGGCTAACACACTCCTTTTTAAGTTCTCATGATCATTTAACCGTATCATGTTGTCTCGGACTTTTGAGACATCTGTTCACGTGGCTTTTTTTAAAACTTAATTTAGGGTGCCCTGTGTTGTGGGCAATTAAAGAGTAATTTGTAGGTCACCTTATATTTCCACTGTGTACATTTTCCCTGACTTTACAAACCACGTCATCCTTTTTATTGAAATGAAGTAAGACAAATGTCAGCAAGGTTCAGGGCATTGATATCATAATTATGGCTCTATTCGTCCTTATGAACTATTCTCTAAGTCTACTTTTTAAAAAAAAAAAAAGTTCTACAGTTTACATTATGACAAGGTCAAGTGTAACCATATGTCTCCGCATTTACCTTAATTTCATGCGAAACCTCAAACTCGCCAACACTAATGACCTTTTTAGCCCTTTATGGGGCAGCAGGATTGAAATCAGATAGGTGTACTTAAGCCTGGCTGTTCAAAGCCTCAGCACTGGATTTGTGTTACCAGGCTGTAAAGGACCAGTGCTACGCCCTTGACTATTGGTCAACAATTAAGCCAGTGAGTTCTTGGTGTTGCATAAAACATGACACGTGCAGAACAGCTCTTAACATGACACTGCTTCCATAATAATACAGCGAATCATTCTAACCTGTAGAAAACACATAATTACTGGTCTTACTTGACTTTACTTTGTTGTATTGAAAGCATTTACTGCACTTCCCTCATAGATTTGGTAGTACATATATAAACTAAGGATTTTTTTTTTTAAACTGGTATTACGCAATTGAGAAGGTTGTACAATGAATAGTGCATCAAATTACATTGCTCAAAGTATGGTTTTCAGGTTAAAACCAATAAATGACGCATCATTTATATCCTGGTGTGAGCTTACACAGAACAGGTAGAAGACAGAGTTTCATTGGCTTAAAGAAAGAGACGCATCCACATTTTCACTGTGAATTTTGTTTAACCCCAATGAAAGATACACAGACCCTGAATGCTCATCTGAAAACGAGCAGGGTCAGAGAACATACACAACAGTATAATGTGTCCTCAGGCTCAGTCACTTTGTCTTTGTTAATTTTGCCTCATGCATCTAATTTTGAGCCATGTTTTGAATTCCAGATAATTTGCAGCCTGTTTTGTTAAAGAAAGATAGATGAACCCCGGTGCACACACTGTTTTGGTAACGTATCCCTCAGCAGAGTAAACACACTCCGCTCAGGCCATGGACAGTTATACTCATTTCCCTCATTTCCCTCTTAGCCATCTTTGCTTTCAACTAATTAGTAAAGCGAACAACAAAGCATTTCTAAAAGGTGATGAGTTTGCCTGAGGGTACAGAATTCTTCACACAGAAACTATATGTCAATGCTATGTTTTTATTGAGAAAATTTCAATTCAGTTAAAAAAAAAATAAAACATAGGCTCATATTTTGGCATAATTATGATAAAGCTGCAACAGGAGGAGACACTGCCTCAGAGTCTGTTGGCATCTTCTTGCAGAGGGCCTAAAAAGATATTTTTTTGTGATGTTTTAGTTTCACCATAAGTATATATTTGAGTATGAAATATTGCATCTGATCTTACAAAACAACAGTGACCCCTTTAGCTATGTAAGCACATATGCTAGAAAACCCCACAGATGAAGCAGACACATTTTTGGTATCATGTCAGCCTGTTTCTTGTAATGGCAGCTCACAGATTCACAGCCAGGAGTGTGTAACATATTGGACACTTGATGGGTTAGTGAAAGGTCTGATTAATAGTTGGCAAGAACAGATATGCCTTTGGGTTTACAATATGTTGAATAGAATGTGACTGTAATGTCACATAAATATATAAAATATATATATATATATATATATATAAGTGTTTTCTATCAGTATGTTTGTGAGGACTTGTGTTGGTGTACCGTATCAGGTACAAGCTGAAAGATTTTCCATGGCCTTCACAGTCCCCCAAACTGAACATCCCAGCAAAATCTGTGAGTACACCTCAAAGGGCAGTTAATCTGAAACATCCTAAAAAGCCTTGTGCTGTAAGAATTCACAAAATTCCCCCCCAAAAAGGACTTAAAAATCTTTATTTTCCAAAAGGAGGTTAAGGTTTCTATGCACAGTCAAGCCTGGGTGCCTTAACCTTTGTAGGGTTGTTTTTTTTTTTTTTTAAATCATTTGGAGAACAGATTATCTTATTATCACTTTCACAGATGATATTTTGACCAACTAACTGAATACAAAAATGCTGTCACACCAATATTTCCATTTGATCAACTTTACCATTGTGGTAACAAAGAATAAAACATAGATGTTTAAACTATGTTCTGGATGTAATTTTCAACCATCAGGTTTAAATCTGCAGGTTGGTTCTGCCTGTGTGGTGCAAAGCAACTGGAGGGAGTTGGTCTTGAAGTGAGGAGGCCACATGATCTTGCATGTTAAAGATAAGAGGAGGGGGGGGGGGGGGTCTTGCCGTGTTTACATGGCGTGAGTCCCCGGTCTGTTGCATGTTAGCCTGTGCTATCTTACAAAGAAACCGTTGAATGAAGCATGAGCATGTGATTTCCGATACAAAGGCTTCACATGTCAGAGCCTACCAGAGTCCTGGCCCCAATCCAGGTTTAGTTTACCGATCACCTGTGTGTTTTGATAATCTGACAATCTGTCATCTGCGTTATTATCTGTGACATGTGGTCTGATGTCAGGCTTCCTGCATGGCATATAACATAAGGTTGTAAATATGTGATTAAATGGCAAGCACGTACAAGAGACTGAAGCCTGTTTTTCATTTTCTTCCCCCGGACTGTTAAAGTGGGTCTGCTGGGCAACATTTTACCTTCACACAGGAAAAGTGCATGTTTTGAGCCATATGAGAAAATATTACTTTGGAACTCTAAGAACAAGTTGTTACAACAATCAGGTATCAGGACCATTTCTGTGTAATCAGAAAAGATAGGGCAACAGCTAATGACCTCACATGCACTGAACAGACGGTTGTTCAGAGAGTTTGCCTTAAATGACCTGGCTGACCACGAACCCTTCTTGCCAGGTCACTTTCAATATGTACTAACAAATGATGAATGTATAAACACATTCATTATAGCTGCTTAGAGACCTTGCTGGAAGGATTTCAGTCGGATCAATATTCATGTTCTCTTCTTGAGGGACAGAAAAAACATACTCATCATCCAGATGTTGACTCATTTTTGTTTTACCTTCACAGCACACCCCTAACGTGACCGTGGTCCTTTTCATCCTGGTAATTTAACCAAAGATCAAATAATTCCTTCAAAGGTATTACTTGTGATAAATTAAAAATGTTCAATTACTCGCACGTTTGCAACCAACAGCGCACAACCTGCAAAGTACAAACAGCTGTCTGTGATTAGTGACTAGCTTTGTTAGAAAAGAGGGGGATTTGGTAAAATGCCAGGCTGGGGCCAATACAGAATGAATATCAAACTTTTGTTTCTCAGTCGGACAAAAACACTTCACTCGATGACTGCTGTTGCTGCTGGATGTGGAAATAGGCAAACGGTTGCCATCTCAATAGCATTTTCAACTTTATAACATGTTAGTACAGCATGTCCCAGAGTGGCCAAAAATGAAGAAAGGTCCAACTTGACCCTGCTTCTCAAGCCCCATCTCATGAATTTACTCCTCAGGTCCCTCCACTCTGAGCCAATCTAAATTAAGCATGAGTAAATGGCTTCTGTTATACAAACAGAAAGCTTCTGCCATATAAATGGACAAAACCTTAAACACATTTTTCCTGAAATCTCTTTCTGAAAAGATTTAGGAACAAAGGGAAGCCATGTAGTTGTGTAATTTCCATTTATGTTAGACCTTTAAGGTCTTTAAAATTATATTCCAACTCTTGTATGTTAGGTGCTCAACCAGTTAAATAGTAATATTGCAATGTCAAAGCTAAATTAAGGGGATTATAAGTCAAAATATTATAGTATTACCATGCATATATGTGATATAAATAACAAACTTAAAAACAAACATTTGTTGTTTGTAATATCATATTACAAACAGTCCTTTCGTATAGCAGAAGCCATCCATTCATGGCTACTCAGTGCCTGAAAAGTGAGGTCTGCAGTTGGATTGTCTTGGAAAAACTGCTCAAGTTTAATTACAAGCTTTCTGGTTTAGTTTTAACAGACACCATTTAATTGTGAACGAAAGCCAACACTAATTCAAAATGCACTACCCTTTCATACAACATATTTCACCAAGACAACAAAAGCAATACAGACTGATATCTCACATGAATGTTTTTTGTTTAAGTCAACAGTAAGTAATTGTAGATGTCTTCCCTTAATACTCAGCTCAATATGACGAGCGTAACATAGGATCCTTTTTTTCCCGACGTGACTCTGTAACAAGATGGGGAGCAGCTTTTGGAACATTGGCCTTATGCATTTTCCTTTTTCCATGAGGCATTCTGCAGACTTGTATTAGGAGGCAACGGACAGCTCCAAATCTGTGCTCCTTCACTGGGCAGCGCATTTGGTAAATGTGGCCTCAACCGAGTGATCTTATGAATGCTTAACTGTAGACGTCAGCACACTTTGCAGCACACTTTACTGATGGCTTCACCAAAAAAAGAAAAAAAAAAGAGGGAAAGAGGGGACGAGAGAAAAGAGAGACAGGTAGCAAGTCTTTGACGAGGTTTAGTCTATTTAACTCCACTTCACACTCGTACGTACACACACCTTTAATACCAAATATTATTAAAATCACTTGAGCCACCCTCCTGGCTGTTATATCAGCACTTAACCTGCACTCCCAACCCCACCTCCTCCACCCATGCACGTACACACTGACAGCAAGCAGCAAATATTACCTAAAGTCCCCACCAGGTACTTGAGTTGGGATGTTCGTTAAAAATGTTTTATTTCACAGTCACTCAGTGCTCTTTGTTAGAAGCGAAAGTTGAAAAATAATG
This sequence comes from Odontesthes bonariensis, assembly GCF_027942865.1. Classification (NCBI taxonomy): domain Eukaryota; kingdom Metazoa; phylum Chordata; class Actinopteri; order Atheriniformes; family Atherinopsidae; genus Odontesthes; species Odontesthes bonariensis. The sequence goes on from NC_134526.1 coordinate 15,036,610, forward strand.
TCATCCTCTGGAAATTGCTGGCTCTGTGACATGATGACAGGATGACCTCTGTGACACGATGTGCTATTTGGACAAACAAATATTTCATATTCTTCAACCCAGAGCCTGTAGATAAAGATTGCATTGTTCACCTCACTCTGACAATGGCTTACTAAGATTTTGACCACAGTTAAATGCACACGTATGTACTTAAGCATTGTTTACCATTCTGTTCTTTTACCTTCATTTTTTTTCTGATACATTCTTTGGCTGATTTGTTTGTGTTCTCAGGAATGTTATCTATTTAAAAGGCCAACTGCTAACTCAGTTAAATCAAAGACTAAGGCATTTAGTCCTTAAGGTATCAGATCAAACCCAAACTTTAGCATCTGCATTAAACAATCCTAATGTTCTTGTAACATAACAATTTTCAGAATCCAGCACACACAGGATGGAAAGCAAACGAGGCCAGTTTTTCAATTAAACAATGTTTTCAAAATTAGGCAACTCTTTGTCATTCCCTGGATCGATCAATCAATCAATCAAACCAGCATCAAAGTCTGTAGAGTTTTTGAGACAAAGTGCGCTTTGTCCCCCTTTCATTGGCTTTGACAATATCTATTGGAGGAAGAAACTGTTCTGGTGATATGCAGTACTGTTTACTTTATAAGGACGTGATAAACTTTGAGTAAGAGGATAGGAGATTTGGTGGTGGAATAAATTGATGTGCTGAGAGGAAAAAGTCTGATTTCAGTGTAGTTTGTGAACCTGAAATCCTTCCAGGTCAATAAAAATAACAGGATCCAATTTTGAAAACCACAAAATTATTTTCTCCATGGTAAAATTTAATTTTCCTTGTATGAAAGAAAGTCTTTCCAGGTGTTGTGACTCAAACCTAACAAGGCAGGGTTTCATAACACAAGATGAGACAATAACTGCTATGACTACAGATATAACAGGGGTCTGTCCATCCCCATCCTCTCTGTTTTTGTTTACACCAATGCTGTTTAACCAGTGCTCATTCTGACCCAGTATGATATCAATTCCACTAACTGCTGTGGGGGATATCGCTCAGCAGCTAACACGGACATTCCTGCTGTTCAACTAATAAGCTATATGCATGTTCTTTTCAAATAATGACATAGGACACATGCACAGGCATGCTCACCAGACTGATGCAGTGGTCTCAATGTTGGAGACATGATTGAGCCTTTGTAATGTGCACTGATGTGTGTCTTTGTGTTGAGTCAGATGTGTAAACAAGGTAACACATGGATCACAAAGTGCTCAGAAAAAAGATTAGAAACACAAAGTTCAGTTTAGCATTTGTTTTTGTGTTTCAGTATGTTTAAAGATTTTATTGACTAAACCAGGGATCAGTTCTTATTTCAGAATTTCTAAATTGCATAACAACAAACTCACCAATCTACATACATATTAACATAATTCTTTCAAACAATGTTATTCTAATCATATCCCAGGAAATCATCATCCCATTTCATCAGGCAGAATTGTGCATAAAAATGACTATTCAATAGTAGAAAGGAACATAAAAAAATCCTACTGCATAATACACACATCCATTCATCAGAAAGCCCACATGCAGAAAAAGTGTAGTTCATATCTTTATCCTAAAGCCAAAGACCTCTGGACCTGTTCCACAGGAAAAAGCCTGATTGAAGGTTTTCTCTATTCTTATTGACACTTCTTAGTTAAATGCCCAGTCTGTAAAAACCTTGCATCATGGCAGAGTGCCATTTCAAGTAGATGCTTTCAAGGAGGTTTAAATAATTCTAGTGAATCGTGAAAGACCTCAGGACTAATGAAAAGTTAATTGACAGGTGGTGCTTTACTGCATGCCTCATTGTTTAAGTGGTCAGATACTGTGATGAAAATTAAAATGATGGGGTTTCTAAAGTTGTTGTTCCCTTTCTCTTTTTCCTTCAGTCACGCTTTTCTTTCATTCTCATTCATTCCTTACACTTAACAAATACTTGGTTAATGTTAGGCAGCATGATTTCATTGGTAGGTCGAGGCACTAAACTTTTCTGGTTAAAGTTAGCAAACAGTCATGATTTGGACTCCAGTACATTCTTTCACAATGCAATTGGTGTGTTACTACAAGTCATTTTGTTTGTTGCCTAGGTGATGCATCACCTCAAGATTCATTTACAATATGAACCAGCAGGCACCAACTGCACTCATAACCCCTATGGAATATAACATACACATAAGTAGGTAGATGAACAAGTAGACAAATAAATCAATAAGTAAAAGGTATCTTATTGAGATTTAAATTTGGTACTGGGGCTAATGTGAATCACAAATACCACAGAAATAGAATCTAATAATCAACAGTTTGGGGAATGATTGAAAATTTGCACACTAATAACACAAGGACGAGGTAAGTTATGAGGTTGGTTTGTCTTTTAGTCATTTTTGTGAAACAGATTGTCAAAATAGATACAAACCATTTTGCATTCACTCCATTCGTTACACAGCTTCCCATTATTTCAATGCTGGAGTATATATGACTATAAAGGTTTTGCTTGGAGGTGTTTTTGGAGTTTATTTGTTGGATTGCTACTTCATTTATCAGACTTCCTGGCACACACTGAAATCCACTGCAAAAGTAATGCACTTCAGGCAATTCGAGAGGAGAAAAAAACGGTAGGCGGAGTTTCACACATCTATCAGAGATTAAGTGGATTCCCATAGGAATTAATGAACTCCAGTTGACTTATATACGAACACACACAAATGTGGAAACAAGACATCAAACCCTGTGAGCTATAACCCTCTAGGTTTATGAAGGCAGCACACGGAGAGTTTTGTTTTAATTAATTAAGATAAATCTTTTCATAAACAGCGTTTTATTAGAGTGTGTTCTTGTTAACATCACTTAACACAGAGTAATTTTCCACTGAAGGCAGGTTTGGGAGATAATTGTCTCTTGTTCCCAATCACAACTGTTACTGGGACAAAAACATACTTAATTGGAAAAGCAAGGTTAGTCATACCTTGTTTTTTTTAAGAACCACGTCAATATGCATTGCATCACCTTTGTCATTTAGCAAAATAGCTTTCATCAGTAAAGGCTGCGAGTGTAGTGGCTTCTGATAGCAGATTAATGGAGGAGCAAAGGCCTAGAGGCAGACTTGCTGTCAGTGTTCAGTTTCTGTCCAGTTAATTAGTCTGCGGGAGGAGAGGTTCGTCTCCTGCTGCTCACAGCTGGATTCTTATACTCTGTACCTTCATTTATACCACCAGCAGTAGCAGCCCGGCCCTTGAAGGAGTACACCCTTACCTGATTCAATCTTTTCCACATCCAGCTACAGGGATCCCAAGTGTCATTCAAGAAATCATTTCATGTCTATTCATTGTATGTGATCTACTGTGAGTCTACTTAATTTTAATCTTCCATGCAATGTAATTAAAAATGCAATAGTATATGAATATATAAATAATTTACAGAGATTAGCATCAAAGATAGAGAGCATGATATCCTTTGGTAACTTTTTTAAACATTAAGATTATAAAGTAAATAATTTCAAGTGTTCACATTTGCAAGGTGCCCCCTGAATAGATAATTATCAATCATAAAATACACCTCTGTTCTGTCTGTAACTTGTAAAGTTGTGTTATATGGAATATATCCACACTATTATCATATTTTACAACAGAGAAACAAAAGGATGTCTATATATGAATGTCTAAAGCAGAATCAATAACGATTCCAAGGCCTTGATCCTAATATGCCCCACAACCCAAAGGTAATCCAGTGCAGGCGGCTAAATTAGACTGTGGTGTTGTCTGATCCTGCAAATATTATTGCACACATGCAGACATACAGGAGCAAAAATGATTTTGATGTCACTGAAAAAGAAAGGTGAGGCAATGTACAATAGTATACCAGAACAAACAAACCTGCCTCAGGAACATTAACCATGTGGAGAACTTGAAGAGTGAACAAAATTCTATTTATAGTGAAAGGTCAACAACTAAATCAAGGAAAGATGATTAGGCAAGGCAATTTTATTTATAGAGCACAATTCATACACAGGGCAATTCAAAGTGCTTCACAGCTACATAAAATCACAAGAAGGCAATAAAATCATTAAAAAATAAAATAAAGAAATTAAAAACCCATTAAAATAATCATTAATTAATTAAAAAGCAAAGAGTGCAGATAAAATACTTTCAGGTGTCATATGCACAGCTAAATAGAACTGTTTTCAGCCTGGATTTAAACATTGTCAGAGTTGAGGCCTGTCTCACATGATTAACAAGCAGGTGCAGAAACCTGAAGTGGGAGGAGACATTACAACACATCAGATCATTCTGCTTAAAATAATGTTCGTTTGGAAATGCAGCCAGGAAGACTTCTGGTGAAGATTTTCACCAGTTGTGCTTACTGTATGCTGCAAAACAAGCCCAAATCACCCCTCCACTGCTGTGTTTGACATTTGGTGTGATGTCTTTCTGCTGATACACTTTGTTTGGCTTTTGCCAAACACAGTGCTGTGCATTATGACAAAAGAAATCTTAATTTTAGAGCACTGTCCAGATGTTATTTTTCCAGGAGCCTTGCAAACCTGAGTCATGCTTCTATGTTCGTTTTAGAGAGAAGAGAATTTCTCTTGGCAGTCCCTGTCTTCTCTAGTCAGAGATGGAGCTCTTGGGTCAATTACAATCACTCTAAGCATTGCATGGTCTGACTTGGGGTAAATTTGCAGGGTTATCCGCTCTTGGGAGGATTGTCAACTGTCCTGAATGTGAATAATCTTCCTCACTTTAGAATGATGGACTTTAAATAGTTTGGAAAAGTCCTCAAACCCTTTTCCAGATTGATGAACAGTAATAATTGCTTCTCTAAGAACACTGCTGATGATCCTCCTTGTCATTATTATAATAAACACATACCTGAATGCTACAGAGCAGCAAACTGCCAAAATCACTAGCTTTTATAGGGATGTTCACAGTTGCTGAAGATCAGGAAATTTTGTGTATTTGATTAGCAGCAACTGGCTGCTACATGCCCTCTGATTTCTGGTAAGTAAAAAATGTGAATATAGTTTTTCAGTGTTTTTTTTTCTGCATTTTGGCTCAGTTTTGTTAAATAAATGACAAAATGGTGCAATAGATTATGTGTCATTGTTTATCTGAGGGTGTGAAGCCACTTAAGGACAAAGTCTTGAATTTGATACATTAGGAGGGCATTTTAGGGCATTATAAGGCATTTTACTGTTGTAAAATGTGCTAAATATATTTTCTAAATTGAGAAAATAACCTTTCATGTAGTATGTTCAGTGATCTTGTCAATAGTCAATTTTTTGTTAACTAGGCTGATCTATCCGATAGTCGGTCATGTGGCTGCATGTAATTTGCATTTGTTGAGTTGAAGCATTGTAGTGCTTTATTTATTCTTTTGTCCATTGTTACTATTTATTTTCTTTGTTTGCTCATTTGCAGAAGCAACAGAACACACGGCAGCTGTCAAGTCGTTACAGTACTAAAGCCTGTCTTGTCTCAACTTAGTTTGAATTTGAATTCCTTTTTTCAAACAAATAAATTCATCAGAAACGTGCTTTTTAGAGTCACACCGTAAGGCGACTGTAATGTTTGGTATGTGAGTAATAGGTGAGATGATTGAAGCTGGCTGAATGCTGTGAGTATCATTTAGACAACAGGGCTGTGAGTGCGTTGGCAGGAATGGGGATGTTTAAATAGGCTACTGTCATTATTACTGAACAGCAATAAACGATTACTGTGATTACTTTCGTAGCAATCGCCTCAATGTCCACAAGTTATCACCAAACCAGGGTTGATGAAGCACTTATTCATCAACTGTTCATACAGCATAAAGATTACATAGGTTCTTTTTCTTGCTAAGTTCTGGTAAAAAAAAGTGTTAATGGCTGTACTTGCACATAAATACACATCAATTATTAACAACAACTCTCAGCCAATTCTCCTAGAGACAGTTACACTTTTAAAAATGATCAGATAAGTACTTTGACCCAGTTTTTGGCTAATGATTGAATATCTAAAGTCTCCATCACTATAACATTTTGCCCAGAATACCACTAGGATGTTGAAAGTCAGGAGAGAATATCTGCAGCGATCTACTTGTTTAAAAAAGTGAAGGTTATCTCTGCCTGTCTGCACTCCTTCTGTCATCTATCTTACTCAGTCTGCTAAGTGCAAGGACAGCTTAATGTAGACGGCAATGAGTTACACATCAAGGCCTGTTTAGGGAGGAAGAGGGTGATAACAGTGAGGGTGTGGGTTCTTAATTAAGTTAGAAGGTGAGTTGAAAATATCATAAATCCCTTGGGAATGACCAAAATAGAATTGCCTCTCATATTCTTGCTGCTAAATGTGGAAGGCAGTGATGTTTGTGTTCTGTTTGACCACTAGGTAACACAATGCTATGTTCTGCAATCTGTGTGTCACTGCCTAGCTGGAACTCCTGGGCCCCGAACAGCCATTACCACGAGCAGGAGCACACGGTGTGCTGAGGTAATGACTAACTCGGTCAATATGGGCAGGTTAGGCTAGCCATTGCACCAAGCTAATTACATATAATTGGCCGTGACTGTTTTGAGCGTATGAGTGGTAATATGGCTCCAGACATCAATGTTATTGAAAAACCGGTGCTCTGTAATGTGAGACTGGACATAGAGGTGAACAGGTTCAGCCAGACAGCTGATTTACATAACACTCGTATGGCTGCACATACATGTCTGTATGAACTGTGACACGTGAAAATACTCAGCTTCAGTACACTGTCTTAACTGTGGTCCCATCTGAACCCATGACCAATGATCTCATTTTCACCCTGCATCACGGCAGATTTTGTGTTCAATACAACCTTCGTATCTTAATTTAACCAATTATGGAGCATGATGGTAATCAACATCCCCGAAGAACAATTCTGTGCACCCACTGCAACTCCACCCGAGAGAACCTAGGTACTTAAGCCTCAGCAAGTACAATGTGTACTGGTGTGTTTACACCCACACTGTTCAGCAATTATTTAAGCAATAGAAATAGATTGTTTTCTCGATATGGATAATACTTTATGAACAACATTAAAACATGGAAAGAACACAGAAGATGCAAGCTTATGAAAGTAGAAACACTAGCTTTATAGAGTGAACTGACAGACAAAAGGAACAGTCTGGTCATGAGTCTTTTTTGTCTTTGCCCAATTGAGCTGAGTAGGCTACACTGAAGTTGTACACTTGAATAGAAGTGAAATTGTGTAACAGAATCATTAGCACTGCTAATGTTGCTCCAAGCTTGCACAATGTTCTGTCAAAGTAATCAGCAGAGTTCAATGTTGAAGAAAGGACCTCTTGTCATGTGTTTCCTTTAACATTTGTCCTTTTCTTCAGTTGCCCACACTGTCTTCTCTTTTTGAAAGGGAAAAAACGTTTCCAGTGGTCATTATGTGTCTCATGTACACTGGGTAAAGACTCTGACAGGTGACAAAGTGATGTTTGGCACAGAGAGAAGGGAGGATAATGTGGTGTTCCCTGAATGTGGAGACTGCCTAACCTGCTGGCTCTGTATACATACATTATGTTTGGCCCTGTTTTTGATTCAATACTTAAGAGCACTGTGCACATTGACAGTATTTGGACAATGTGGAGCAGTTTAACAGTTTTACATGTATGAGAACAGTATGCCTCCTGACTTTCTATCACTTTGACCTGCCATTTTCCAAATAATGATTTAAAGACGCCTGTTAGTCCACTTGTAATATGTCAGGTGTAACTGGGAAACAGGTGGCAGGAGCAACATTCAGGCTTTTAGTGTCCGAGCGATTAGTCAAGCAGGGAAAAGCATATCCGTTGGATGCAGTGACGCAGCGATGTAGAGAGTTTGGTAGAGAAAAAGAAGATGGACAAGTTTTACCACTTCAGTGTAATTTGCTTGCACATCCTGTTATGTTTTAAATTCATTGCTTTATGACATTCATGGAGCGTTTGAAGATGAACAATGAAAACAGAATAATGGCATATTATATGTTTATTAGACATACTGAGAAGAAAATTATGTAACAATAAGAACAGGCCTCATTGCTATTGTGTTGCAAAATGAAATTGCACTCCCGCCGAGAATATAAGAAAATTAGATTTATTTTGAGTGTTTACTGCACATGTCGGTGTTCTTTGCTGTTCTGTGCTGTAATAAAATTTCTCACTGGGATGAGCATTGATGGCGAACATGCTGTACCCATAAATATAGTCATCGCACTTTGAACTGTATGTCACCACTTGTCCTTCACAGCTAAAAAAGACATGTTGCTGTAGCCTTCAATAAAAAGGGTGTCCGGGGACATTGTGGACAGAAAAACAGGTCTGGAATTTTAAAGAAATGAGGAAATGCGATCACCTTGATCTGGAGAGTGAGTGAGCTGGTAAACTCGCTTTGTAGTATGGTGTTGAAACAATCATCTCATTCTGAGCTTAAAAAAGAAGATGACTGTGTATTTTAGGAAGAGTAGGAATAAGTACAGTTGCCCGAGGGTTCATGAGACAGCAGACTAGAATGAAAATCAAGCTCTGGGGCTCTTTACGAGAAAGGACCGGGACAGACTCTACTGCCTGTGGAAGCTTTTTTCGGCAAGATGTGACACGAGTTGTTACATGAGTCGATGGTTGAGAGTATAGATTGAGGAGCGAATTGTGGAAAGAAAAATACTGGACAAGATGTTCAACATAATGAACGATACTGCACACCCTTTACAGAACATAGTCAGTGTCCTCAGTAGGAGGCTTCTTCTAATAAAAACCAGTGCAGAGGGTAAAAGTCTGCAAACTGCAATAGCTGTACATACATAATGACTGATTATTTGTTCGTATTTCTTATGTTCATCTTTTCTTTTGAGCAAACTGCAACAATAAATTCAATTCACGTTTTTTCATCGAAAGAGTTACACGTGCATAAACATTCAATCAACCAAATAAGACGTTGTAATCAGAGAAATATTGCAAATTACAGTTGATGACACAAATTGAAATCGTTCCAGTGCCAAACTAACATTAACATAAGGTTCCTCTTGGATCAACAGGTCACGGGAGGAAGCGCAGCAGGCAAAAATGTTAATTTTAAGTCAGCAATTTTCTCTTACAATGTCGTGAATTGTTCGAGATTTTGGTCAAAAGTTTTCGCCCACATTATTGATCTTAAGGAAAACTCAGCACAGCTTTTTTAACCTTACCTAATGTGCGCATATCATGGTTGAGATAGTGAGACTCCAACAAAATGATCTTATAACATTTTATACATAGTCAAACATAAATTTTTTGATTTGTAAATACTTGTTGATTTAAGAATGAGATAAATCAATCATACAATCCTATTTATAGTTGAAGATGTGAATAAAGACTTGTTCAAGCTGACAATATTTCTGAATGATCTTACCTGGTTTTTGACATTGCTTGATGATATCAGCATCTTGGTATTAAGCTTAGCGTAGCTCAAGTAACTGACTATATCGATTACATCAGACCTTCATAACTATTTAAAGATACTCGGTATCAAATGTGCTGAGAAATGATCAGACCCTGACACTAGTTTTGAGTTCAAATGGTTAGACATTTCCAAGTGAATAACTGAATAGCTTGAACTAACATCATATTGAGAAGCTCAGCTCATTAAAAAAATCTGCATACTTAAAAATCCCTACATGCATGCTCTACGTGTTGTTAGAATTGCTATTGTTGTAAAAAACGTAAAAATCTTTGGAAACAGAATCAGAGTTTTGGATGTGTCCAGATCACTAAAGATTTTGCTGCTTCAGGGACTCTTGAGACCCCTGCCCACCTTTCCACTGACCTGGACCCACAGTCTTCTGCTGTTGGCAAACAGCTGGGATGTCCTCGGAACACTGAACAATTTCCATCCATCCATCTTTCCTTTTTTTTTTTTTTTTTGTTGATCATTTAATGAGCACTACTTTCTGCTCTCAGCTGTGTGTGTAGCTCTGTGATGATGTTGTACAGTTGTGGTCTGACACAGTTCAGCCATTATGTTAAAATTGTACTTTTATTCTCCACATTCTTAGTGGTGTTACTTCTCTTAGCAACACCACAATTGTCCATACTGTCCATCTGTAAAATATGTTGCATTTTGGGTGTTATCATGTTGTAGTTATGCAGTTTCCCAGGTAGATTGTTTTTCTTTCCAGCAATATTTGGTTTATTGGTTGACAACACATTCATCAGTTGGATTCGAGAGTTGGTTTGAATAAACTACAGATCCTGTTGGTTTGATAGAAAAATCATGATGTGAATCAAATTCATTCATACATTGTTGTTAAAGCCTGTGATTTTGTAAAACCTTAAATTCTCATTTAGTTTATCTTTTCAACATTTTGGCTTTGAAATCATCCCTTTAAACTCTGAAAACTCTGTTTTCATTGTCCTCCCTCTAAGAAATTAGATCCTCTAATTGATTTAATGTAATTTTTTATGCTCTGAATATTCTTAATATTATAGTTTTTCTTAATCAAGCAAATTAAACACAAGTATTCATGTTTTCTGTAAAGTAATATGTTATAACTCTTTTGTATGTTTATTTTCTTATTGATTTTTACATTTCCTGAGTTAATATTGTGTCTTCTGCTTGTTGCTGTGTTTCATAAATGTTCTTTAACCCTTATGTCCTGCTTATAGAGCACATTTTTTCCAGTGTATCCTATTACAAATATGTGGAAATAAAAAAAGTGAATGTTTTCAAATTTGACCCACTCATTTTCCCCTCCCTTCTACTACACATTCTGTGTAATGACCACTTGATGCTGATTTAATGTGTTTTATTAGTGGTAATAAGTGGTATGTAGAGGAACAAAATGGTAATTAATTAAGCTAAAATAATGAATAAATAGATAAATAAATAAACAAGATATCTATATACTATAAATACTTATGTAAGAGCAATAAGAGCATGTGTCTGAATTAAACAGTGCCTCATTATGTATGTACAAGATGTACCATAACAATTAGAAGCCTGGACTCATAATGAGTCATAGTCATGCACTGCACAGGCAATAAGATTTTGTTTTGATCACTGTAATGATATGCGTTATCACTACCGGAAAAAACAAAACAATTTTTTAGTGCATCTGCAGATCATGTGAGCATTTAAATCATCAGAGTGATTAAATACTATGATACCTTTAATACTGACCCAAAAACTATCATTTTCAAATGCCCAGCAAGACAAAAACACGAAAATGCTTTTTTGTTTTCTGAATATCTCTAAAGCTCTGGAACAAGCTGTCCAAGGTGATCAAACTCAAAAGATTTTTTTAACATTTTGCATTTACGGTTCTCACTGATTGCATCTTGTTAGCAGACTTTAAGAAAAAAATAATTGTGACAACGCTAAGATAAAACAGTGAGTGGCAAGTAATCTTAGCATATGCTATCACAGTGTAGTGGACTTAATATGAGATTTTTTTTCTGGTGATCCTTATAAGCATAAATAGCTATTTGTTTACATAAAAAACATTCAATTTAAGCATCTTCACACGAGAAATAATAAGGATCTTAGTTGGTGGATTGTTTTGAGCAAGGATTCAGAGAAGTCTTTAGAAAACAGCAGATTTCTGCACGTTTAAATGATACAGAAACATGATTTGATGTTTAATTCTTTAGCAAAAGCAAATTCAAAATTATTATCACAAAGTTATTATTTATCTTTCATTTGTTTCTGTCAAAAGTTTCATTGAGGTCAGGTTATTCACATTAACAAGGACTTGGAGCAATGCAGGATACACACTTTGCTCTGAGTGAACAGCCAGAAGGGAGGCAGCTCACGTAAATCATGTAAATCTGCTCCCTCAGTACAGTGACAAGGACACATCTGTCTAGACAGAAACCTCCACAGGAGTCTTTGTTTTCACTGGACGCAGCTGAACCATTTCAGTCTTGTGAATGAGCACACCAAAATTTAATGTTCCTCAACAGAAGTCAGGGGTACATAGTTTTAAGGCTCACAAACTTTCTTTAGAATTTAAAGTACACGGATCTATCCGTGTCTGATATTCACATCACAAACTAATGAAAAGTATTCAGATGTCAAAAGATTAGTTGATGTTCAGCAGGCTGGAAGAGGTTACAAAACCATCTGTTCAAACCCACCAGTCCAAAGTCAAGCAACTTTTATACAAATGGAGGAAAGGCAAGTCCATTGTTACCCTCCACAGGAGTTATTGATCAACAATAATCCCTTCCAAACTAAAATTACTATTAGGCAGTGACACAACATAGGAAACCATGGTAACTACTGAGTAACTAAAGGCTTCTCGCTCAGCGGCTAATGTTCATGAGTTCACCATCAAAAGAACACTGACAACAATGATGCACAGGGTGCACATAAAGAGCCATGGCTCTCCAGAAAGAACATTGCTATTCATTTGATCATACTTTGCAGCTTTTTTAAAGACAGAAATCTGGCTTTAAAAAAAGAAGTTAGACAGAAAAAAAAAAGACAGAACCAGAATATTTTGGGTAGAATGAAAAGTGTAATATTTGGAACTGTCTAAGTCCAAACCTAATGAAAAAAAAAAACATGAGATGAGCAGTTCATGTGAAGACACTTACTTAAATGCAAATCTGAAGCTGCTCTCTTAGTAGGAATTCCTCCAAGCTGATTAGCACGGCTGATCAACAGTTAGTAGAAATGTGTTTTAAATATTTCTCCAAAAGGGCGTCACAGCAGTTTCTGTAATTTATTTTAAGAATTTTTTTTTTTTCCTACTTTAAGACACGAAACATTGTGTACTCACTGGAAACAAATTGTTCTCATTATTCAGTCAGTGATATACTGTGCGTAAAGCCCCTGCAGTAACTCAAAGTTTGAAACAGAATCACAAACTGAAACTCTTCATCATGAGTCAGATAAATAAAATATAACCTTGACCATCCCAGTCTGTTTTTTTTTTTTTTTTTTTTTTTTTTTAATTCTAATAGGACGAGGGATAAAGGTTAGATAGACATGAACAAATGACAAAAGTGTTGACTTTCAGATGCTAATTGGCAGTATCACCAGACCTCCAAGCTAAGGCCATCATGGTCAAGGCATGATTAAGAGAGCAGAACATTATCCCCAGCGCTTAGCATGGCCTGGACCAAAAGTAAAACCTGTAGTGGAAAAGGTTAAGAGAAGAGGACGCTTAGATCTGGTTTGCCACTACACACACTGTCACACAGACACACACTGGACAAGCTGTTCTCTCTCCTGACTCAGCACACCGAAAACAGTCCGACCTGTATGTGCATGCGCTCTTGTTATGGACATCTTTGCACCTTCCTGTTTCCAACTGAGTTTTTTTTTTCTCTCTCTCTCTCTTTCGCTTGTTGTGTCGCAGAACAGCTACGCACACATGAAACATAAACATCCAGTTCTAGTTTGCATTTAACACAGGCCTCATCCATCTTTCCATTCTTTGCACAAAAAGGAAAACTGTGATCTCTCTCCCACTTGCTGCTCAGGGTGCCCACCTCCCCAGACTGGACAGTCAGAACTCTTTTAATCCCCATCAGTATTATGCAGGACCAGGAACATCTTGACCACTTTTGTTTCTGTATCTGCCATTAGACAGAGGAAATGGTTTTATGGAATAGATAATAAAAACATGTCAATGTATGAGAACATGCTCATCCTCTGCTTCCGTTTCAAAGACAATGACAAATCCCGTTGAAGTGAGTTAGTGGTGGGTGCTATGTATTGGACTAATTAATTCTAATAATTAAAAAAAAGCAGTCTTTATTCTTAAACTCACACTTAAACTCATATCTATGTGTGTATATATATATATATATATATATATATATATATATATATATATACATATACATATATATATTTTTTGTAGTATCTCTTCTTCCAGGGAGTCCTGTCCAAGAATGCAATATAAAACAAAATTTCAACTTAATAAAATATTTTTACCACTAAAATTCTGCAGGGATGCAGTTCAGACTCTGTGGTGTTGGTAAAAGCGATTACTAAACAACCCTCTCTATCACACTGGTCAATTAACCAATGACAACATTTAGAAGAGACATAAGATATAACCAACGTTTAACACCTTTGTGTTGTTATTATCAATGAGGGATAGGCTTTTTAAAACGTCTACATTTAAAACCTACATTTAACGAGCTTGTTCTGTTTTTCAGATAAGTCAAGGTGTGGGTAAATGTGCCCAAATGAGAGCCGAGCTTGTGAGGCTGAGTGGAAAACGTGCTCCAAACCCTGATGACAACTTGTTTTATAAGTTAACTTTCATTGTGTAAAGTCAGCACACAGTCACAAAAAATCAATTGGCAAAGGCTCTAAACAAAAGTCAGCATGTTTCTTTAAATGTGGTCAGTTGTTCTGTACACAGGTTCAGAGCATATTCAGCCCATCTCATCCACTGACAGACTGAGACTGTATTGATGCTGCTATCTTCAAACTGATTTTATCAGAAGGTGGGTCATGTTGGTTCAAATCCCCTGACAAATCAGAAAAATTTATTCAGAGGAGGGGACCAATAACATTTGGCTTCAGTGTTCCTTCAATTTGTTGCTATTATTAACAGGCAAGTATATCTTCCTATTGGCTGAGGGAAAGCGTTGTGTAACAAGTGGCACGTGTTTTACATCTTTTACACCAGCCTTTGGGGGAAAAAAACAAGAGTTTCACTTGATTTATATGTCATCTCATTCACATGCAAACAGATCACACTATGCTGTAATTTCAGCAAATAATTCATTACTAGTAACAACGGTTACATTTTTATCAGAAAAGCTCAGGTTGCTTAAATTGTTCATTTCTTTTAGTTTCCATGCATTCCAAGCTGGAAATTGCGAAACCTGATGATATCAGATGGCATGACGCAGCCAAATCTAGAATATCCACAAAGTCATGTGCAGCACATGGAAGAGTCATGTTAAAGACCGAGAGTTAGACACTTTGTTCACAAGCAACTTTCCTGGAATGGAGAGTTGTGTCAATATTGGAATGGATTTGTTTTTTTGCAATTCAGAATACAGAATTTTAACAGTCCACAACAATCCATGGCTGATAGAACAAATATGATTGAGACAAATAAATTTTTTTAAGATACAAAGGTCTATTTTGATTATTCCTCTATGAGAACATGGTTGTTTTCTTTAGGACTTTGCAAGGCAGTTTTACAGTGTTTAATCAAAGATTAAACTAACTGGTTTGATAGACGTTAGGGTTTCAAGGCAGTTCATTTTGTGAACCGATTTAAAATTAATGCAACAAATGAATATTTCTGTGGACATTTGTAAAGACTCGTCAGGTTTAACAAGGTTAACAGAGCTCAGAATGATTTGTCATGCTAAAGAAATGACCACTGAGGTCAGAGTGAGAAACCAGGGTCAGTTCAGGTGTCATCGATTCAGGTAATCTCCAGGTGGAGAACCTTAGGTTCTTGGTTTCCTGCAGATGCTGCTTTATGTACTAATCATCTAATCATTGTTACAGAACAAAAACACCCCCACCTGGCCAAAACACTCCATGACAGCAACAGTTTCCCAGAGTAGGTCAATGACAAAAAACACTCTAAAATGATCAAACAAAACAAGACAAAAAGTAACTGAGGTTGGTGTTAACAACAGTTGTCGAAGCAAAATAAGGAATCTAGTTTTTAAGTTGCAGCTAATCTTTAAGATGTGACTGTAACACCTAGAAATACATCCATAATGGCACACTTAACCCAACAGTATTTACACCAGATGGTTAGTAAGTAGCAGCACTCATGGATCATAATCACATGTCAAGCTGAAAAACTAAGAAAAAAGAAAAAAAAAGAGGTATGTCTTTTAAGCACATGATAGCAATGTTGTTGCCAACCTACAGAGCTGCTGATGTTGAATCTGCTCTCCAGCTCACACACATGGACACGTGCGAAGCCCACACTGAGACATCCACCTTGAAATACACTTAATACACTTAGACACACTGAATGTTACACGTATACATACAATCACAAATGGTAACATGCAGTATTAAAACAATAACAGAGAAGCTTTATACATTTGTACATTTGCTGTTCATGATTCAAGCATAAATCATTTATAAAACGAAACATGAATATGTAGGCTAGATAAAGAATATGTGTGGGGAAGTTGACACTAAAGCTAATTTAATCAAATCATTGATGTATAGCTAAATACCTCATTATCTGTAACTAACTGTGCAATAATTGTAAATCTTTTTAATCAAACGTTTGACTTGCCTGAATTGTTAACCATGAGACATGTGGCTGATTCTGATAATGTATTGATATGCATTTTAGAGCTATCAGTTCCCTCTTAGAGTCAGAATGAGGGGGAATAATGTATTTGTGCTGGTGGTTATTGATGAAGCATTCTGACATGGTTTCAGGTGTCATTCAAACTCCCTACCCTTTTCATTTCCAAATACATCCCTAATATGAGTAGAGCCTATTGTGAACGAGTTTGGAAAATGGTGCATTGCACACATTCTACTGAACTAAGCAAATAAATTTAAAAAGTGCAAGAAATTAAACAGAAGAGCAACTGATCAACATCTCCATCCAGATTTGGATTTTCTAAATGCTCCTCTATGTATGGGGCTCATAGCAATTGGTCAGTCAGAACACCAAGGTCAAATTTTCATCCTTTCAGTGTGGGTTCTGCAGCCACCCAGCACCCCAACTTGCCTCCACAGCTATGTCCTGTTCAACTGTGAGCACGCAAGCATCCTTCATGCCAACTCGCATGGCTTGCTTAATGGTTCCTCGCTTGCCTATAAATGAATCTGTTTCTCATGGTGCATGCAAATTAGCTGTACAGCCCCACCTTGAAAGTTGTCAGGAATGGTTGGTGCCGGTTCCTCCAAGTAATCTACAAAGCGCATACGGGCTATTGGACCTCTCCTTTCCTGGACTTTTAGTGGTGTTCTGAAGATTCAAAGCCGAAATCCAGTCATTACAGTGATGGCTGATTTTGCTCATGATAGATATATTATAACATATAGAAATGTCTAATAGACAAAATTCTAATTAAAAAGAAATCTTGATTAGTTTTAATCCCTAAATCCAAGTCAACAGTCACGTGCGGTGGCTAATTTGTTATCAACTTACATAAGATTTAGTATTTTCAATGCCCTTCCTGTGTACAGCAGCACTGGGACACGATTAGACATAATCACATGTAATACTGCCTCCCATAGCTTAAGAATTATCAGAGGACATCTGATAAGAGGAAATGGAAATTCTCAGGGGCTCAGTACTTTGATTATCTTCAGAATTTGGGGTTTATCAGCTTTGCAGCACAAACTAAACTTAATTTCTTTTCAGTTAAACCATGCCAGACTAAGTTGTACTATTAAGTAACTGAGTTGACCCTGATCACTTGAGACTTTGTTCTAAAACACAAAATGAAATTATTATAATCAAAATAGCATTTTTTATTTACAGAACATGCTTCATATTGATTTTTCAAATTTGAATATGCTCTATGTTCACTTTTTACAGGCTTAAAGAGTGCAGTGTTTCATAAACATTTTATATTTGTCACTGGCCGTTTCACATAATAGGTTTGCTTCTATTCCATCCTAACACAATAATTACGCTGAAGTTCATGCACCACTCAGAGCTTCTTGTAAGTCTGATGAAGATGAGGGCGGGTGCTGTAGTGTTATACCGAACAGCTGCACGTTACCAGTCGCAGTCAGAGAGGAACCTCTCCAGGGGAGACCTTATTCCTTATGGAGAGGTTCGTTGCCCCATTCTTTTCTGTTTTCTGATTCTAGCAACTCAATAGTCCTGGGTCTTCTGTGTTGTATTTTGCATTTCAGGATTTCAAATGTTTTTAATTGGCGAAAGGTCTGGACTGCAGGCAGGCAGTACTACCCAGAGCCTGTACTACGAAGCA
This sequence comes from Odontesthes bonariensis, assembly GCF_027942865.1. Lineage (NCBI taxonomy): Eukaryota > Metazoa > Chordata > Actinopteri > Atheriniformes > Atherinopsidae > Odontesthes > Odontesthes bonariensis. Next base: position 15,054,519 of record NC_134526.1, read on the forward strand.
GGAGAAGTGACTTAGCAAGGTAACTTTGGGTTAAGTTCAGAATTTTCAGTGTGAAAATCTAAGCCGGATCACTTCTTACTGAGTTGTATCACGATGGCAAGTCATGCCGGAAACTCAACCTCTTGTGGAGCAGATCAGGCTGTGAGATGGAGATAGAGGTCGACACATGTAAAAGCACCGCCTCCTGACCAACCAGTTCTCTCAAATAAAAAAAGAAAAACTGTATAAAAAGACATCAGTGACAGTTGAACAGTCTGTCCGAATCTCTTAAAATCAGACCCACTATGCTGTTTGACTTTCATTGAGAAGATTCTTCATGATAGATATGTCAGCAGAGGAAAATACTTGGCCTAAAGCATAGATGAATACCTCTAATATTTGTTAGAGTTATTCATCTGTTGACTTTAAAAAATTTGGAATTAACATTATTTTAATTTAGCAAAATCATAACTTGATTATAAATATTCTACTTGACTTTTCTCCAAATAAGGGAATACAGTGTATCAAACTTGCCAAATTGCATCAAGAAAAAACTGCACGTTCATGTTTAGATCCACGTCCACTTTATAAAATCCTTTAGGAGGAGGGAACGAGAGGATTTGGGGGAAGGGGAGAGGATGTTGGTGACTTGTGGGTACCACTCGTTCATGGAAACAGTAACTGAACAACTCTATAGGTAACAGAACCATTCAAGTCATAATTTATTTCTTTTTTAAAATCATATAAGAGAAAGATCTTCTTTGCATGCATGGAAACAAGAGAAAATTACCTGTGTAAACTTTATGCTGACATGTGATGGTTGCTTATGAGCTGTTACTTAGATAGCTAAACCATCAGGTAGTTCTCAGTGAAGAAAACTATTATCAGAAAGAATTTGTCACCTATTTACAAAATATAACTCTGCACTTAATGCGAACACCTGCACACTCATCTCTTTTAAGCCGGTTGTCTCAAAGAAATGAGCATCAGTTTAATTTTGTACTCTCTTAGTACTGAATTATCTTATATTGTTGTATCTTTGTTGTAAACTCTGATCAAATTACTTTGCCCAACAGCTTATTTTTTCTAAAGCAACTGAAATGTATCTTGCATGATTGCTCTTAAAAACCTTGCATCAATAGTTCCATCTTTCAGCTTGGTTGAACCACAGTTAGCACAGTGCACGCATGCGCAAATGTCTGTATGGACAGACACACACATACACAAACACAAGTGTACATGTAGGTGGACCCAGGTGGGTCAAGTCACTAGCTCAGCCAGTCCCAGCTGCCAGCTGTGACAGATGAGAAAAAGACAGGACACGTGCAGTGTTGATCACCATCACAAGACTGGGGAACACTACTTAAAGTGTTATGTTCAAATGCAGGTGTCATAATTATCTAATTAGTGGATGCGAGTCTGTGTGTATGCGTGTCATGCTAGCAACACCTGCTAGGTCTCATCACATTAGTGTAAGAAGGCTTGTGTGCAAGGGTCGATCTGCATTTTAAGAACACGTTTGTATGTTGTATTGACAACCATTGTTGTGGTCAGTGGACAAATCCTGCATTGCCAAGCTAATTAAAACACTGTTTAATGAGTATCCAAGGCAATGAATGCACTAAATTGAGGCTTGCTGATCATGGAAGTTAAAACGGGAAGTTGTTTCAACGCCATAGAAGCAGCAGTATTGCCATCAATAGAAAAAGGTGTGAAATAAATTAACAGAAACGCACTTGTAAGGAAGGTGTTAATACATGCGCGTGCCCTCTTAAAAGTCATCATGTGCAAAGCAAAGAACACGGAGGTTAGAAGAAGTATTTCTCATATTGCACATGAAAAATTCTGTTGTTTTTGTTACAAGGATTTTGATTTGCTTTTGTGTGTGCTTTCTAAATAATTAACTCTAAATGTTGTATATATCAAGGGTGTCCTTGCAAATCTCCAAAAATACTCTTGTATTTCTCTAAATTCATGATGTACTTTTCACCTTTTAGAAAATGAAATGGTAAAATACAAAATGTTGACCCTGCAGAAGCCTATTTACAATGCTGCTTTGTGATTTCATTACAATTGTAAAATGCTATACATGAGTAATTGAGTGCTCACCTTGGCAGAGAAAATATATTATCCACCATTGACTCCAAGTTTAAGTGGAGCACAAATTAAGTTCCATTCCAGTTCTATCCTGACAAGCTGTGGGCAACGATTGGGCTTGCGTTTAAAATATTTCCACAGTGTTCACAGACTAAATCCTTACCAGCCAACACATAGAGCCACATTGTTTTCCAGGTCCTCCATTATGCACCTGAAATCATTGACATTTTCTTCCATAGCCCATCAGAGCACACAAAACATCTTGCACACATTACTTACCCTGCCCTCAATTGGCACTTGTTTATGTCTGGCAGAAGCCAGTGATTCAGAACACTTTATCATGGATATTGCTGAGATGATAAAAGGAAGTGAATAGCTCTTCAGCACATAAAACATGTGACATACCCTCCCTCAGGTTTTTCCCCTTTGAGGTCAGTAAGAGCACAGCTGTAATGCAGATTTTGATGGTGTATTAGTGATATAAGAGGGAGGCTGGCAGTCTTTGACCTTCTTACGACACTGCTTTCATATGATGTAGCGTTAAAAATGCTCACATCGAGTCAGGTTTATTTTTTCTCATGCCCAAAACTCAATTATACATGGTTTGCATTTATCTCAGAAGTGTACTTGTTAATTGTGTTGGTAAACTGTTGCTTCAAGCACTGGAACAAAGGCAGAGCTCATGAAGTCTTGCATCCTATGTGGCAATATAATGCAGTCATGTTAATAAAAATGAAAAAAGTCAAATTTTTTTGTTAAACCATCCATCACTTCCTGTTTTTTTGTATCAAAGGTGATGATTTGTATGTCACGCAACTATGGTACAAGTACTGTATAATATGGTTACCATAACCGTTCGGTTAATACTGGCCATTTTAATGCAGCTGTATGCACACAGAAATAAATAAATGCCCATAGCTCCCCCCACCCTTCTCTGTTCTTAGGCCACTCCCTTTTTGGAGTGCACACAGAAAAAAAATAGTGCTGACCGGAGGCAGCCGTGAGCAACCTTGCTACAACAATCTATTAAAGAGGTTGATCCATAAAAGGCACAAAATGAAAAAGCTTTTCACTTGTTTAGTTTTATTTCTCACGACACACTGATTATGAAAACTGTGACCTTGGACTATACTTTTATGCATTTCATTAAATAACTGGGCTAAACTAGAACAAAAGTAGTTTTCTGTACAGTGGACATGCCTGTCGGCCATGTGTTGAATGCATTATAAAATACACAGCAGAACTCTCTTTCCGATGAGAGGCTGTGGATCAACTTTATGGTGTTTGCAACTTTAACGGGTGGTAAAGGTCGCTGGCGTCAGCATTATAGCCGTGACATGCAGTTGACAGAATGCTATACTAACAGCAACAACTGAAACACTCATTGAGGTTGGCTGCTTGCAACAAACCACTTTAACACATTAGAAATCGCTGGAACTCGGCATTAGAAGCTTATAGCTCAGATGCCAGCTAAGGTCCGGCATGCATGCACATGCATCTGCCTTTTGTAGAGCAGCCAACTGCGAAGACTCTGCCTCACAAGATCTGTGATTGGGCACTTATCCGGCACAGTGTGAACATTTCTGCAGGCCAAAACAGAGCCCACAAGATATGTAGAAGTGGAGTTGTCCTCTCAGACCACTTGATTCACAAATTGCTACAGGATGACTATTCACATATTTTCCACAACTATAGCTGTAAGTGGAGGAATGGTTACAATAAGCACAAATTGCTTGTACTGTATAGGGGGAAGTGCAAAGACTTTGTCTTTGTTGTCCTAGCTATTGAACTTTATTTTTCACATCCTTGGTGTTGCTCAGCATTTATCTTTTCCTGTGTTCATGTGCTGTCTTCCTCTGTCTTTTGTGGTATCTTCCCTTACTTTCGATTCAATTCAATTCAATATTTTTTCCCTGCCCTGAATGGTTTCACAAAGCGTTGTGTCCTAATTATTCCTCAATGTATTGACAGTCCTGCATCTAATGTGTCTAAATAATCTCTGGATCCTATTCTTTTCCATTCATTTAAAGACCTAGTTATTGAGTTGTAGGCACTAGTTGTTTTGAAGGTATGTTTTCTTGTGAATTTAATCAAATGCATTTGTCTTGCATGGATTTTTGCCTCCCTACATGTCCTGCCTTTGGGCGTTCTGTTGAACTACCACATTCTAAAAATGTCTTTTAAGCAGATTGTACACCTTTGATTTTCATTGTGCTTTACAATGTAGGCACTCATTTCTAACTGAGATGGCCACAGGACAGATTTATGCTTGTTTATTTAACTGCGGGAGAGGCAGCTTCTTTGGATGTCCACTGCTTAAGCAGGTAAAACAAATACTGACATATTCTGTGCAGACAATGCGGAGGGATGAACTGTTTCTAATTAGCAGATCTTATTTATGATACCAGTTGCTTTACTGTCCCTGGTTGGTTCTATTGAACTCATAGCCTGTCATCAATGTCACTTACTTTACTCTAAGCTCAACCAAGACAGATAAACCTGCTGAAAGTTATCAAAGTAAGCCCACTAATTTCTTTCTGATTTTTCTGCCCTCTATCTGTGAGATTTTGCCAGGGAACAAGAAAAGGAATGTATCAGACATTTCAAATTAGATTTACTAAGGACACATTATATTAGGAACAACAACAAAAACTCCAATCTGTTTTCCTGTAATGTATAGATTTTTGTTCACAGCAAAAAATCATGCAAGCTTCTCATGCTTGTGTCCTTAAAAGCAAACACTTAAGTTTTATAAACAAAAAAATCCATTTGCTGTAAATTATACCGTTTTACACAGTCTTGGTAGCCTGTTGGGGAGCTGCATTTATAAGCAAACATAAACAAAAAAGGAAAGGTCAGAAACCATGAAAATGGTTCTCCATGAAAATGCTATCTGATGGCCTTATGAGCCTTGTGAACTCCTGATTTAAGGCTAAAAATTTGATAGGTATGTTAGATTCAGTCTGATCCAATCAAAAATTCCAGATTATTCAACAGAAATATAATATTTCTTATCAAACTGAGATATTGAATTTATGTATATTGCCTTCTAAAGTATAATACTGTATTATCTGCATTTGTGAAATGCACACCCATCGACCTACCGAGGGGGTTCACTGTAGTGATGAACACTGCTGTTTACGTTGCTCCAACTGCTAATGCTAACTCGGCCCTTACACACCTATACAGTAGCATCAGCAACCAGCAGAACCCCTATGCTGATACCGAGTTCATTATTGCAGGGTACTTTAACCACGCAGATTTAAAAGCGGCGCTCCCCAAACTCCACCACCACATTAAGTGTGTTACTAGAGGAGCCAACACACTAGACAAGGTCTATTCAAACATCAAGATGGGATACAGAGCTAAATAGCCACACCTGGCCCAATCGGACCACTTGTCCCTGCTGAGGATTCCTGCATACACCCCTCTTAGAAAATCTGCTCCTACTACCACAGCAACCATCCCAACTTGGACTGATGATGCCTGTCAGCAGCTGCAGGATTGTTTTGACAGGACTAATTGGGACATTTTTGAACATGCAGACCTGGATTTATTCAGTGACAGTGGACTGTGTTATATCAAGACCTGCACTGACACTGTTACCGTGGCGAAACGCATCCGTGTCTGCCCCAACCAAAGCCCTGGGTGGCCAGGGAGGTCAAGTGGCTGCTAAAGGAGGGAAACGTTGCCTTCAGGTACGGTGATCTGATATATGCAGTCATTAGAGAATATTATTTGTTTATATTTGCAGAGTTGAAGTCCAGATGAGGCCACAAAACTTATTTCCTTCTGAGCCAATAACTTGAAAATGAGTGTGTTGCTCTCAAAAATGTGGGCACACTTCAGCTGTGTGTATTCGTACATGTGTCATCGCCACAGGAGGCAACAGTCACATGTCGATGAACAGATTTTGAACATCTTGGATTCTCTTGACATTCGACTAATGGGTCACTCGTGTCTGCTTCATTCAAGATCTGACAAACACTGAAATAGACAAAGAGAGGATCTGAAGCGATGTTGACAGTGCAGCAATAGTGAACATGTGAGTTTAAGTGGAGGATTTTTCTATACCGGACAGTGCACGTGACAAGACATGTTTCTCATCAGAGAAACCTGCTGAGGAGAAGTGTTGTTTTTATTTTCACGTGGACTGGGGGCAGGTCGTTATGAAATCATTGTTTCCTGGCACTGATGACGTCCTCGATGTCAATGGCAAATTAAAGGTGTTCTAGTGCAACTAAGATTTGTGAGTCGCCCACATCATACGGATACTGTGAATTCCCTGATTACTGCAGCATCACAGTAGCAAATTATAACCCCATGCTATGGCTCTCATCACCCTTTCTCATCAGTTCAACCTGTAAGGCACCTCTACTTTTACATTTCTTTGTTTTCTAGTGTCAAAATGTGGAATATGATGAAATTTGTTGTTTTCAGACCTTATGTGATACTGTTACCACAAGGCATGCAGTGACTTGAGCATTTTCCTGCCTAATTTGTATTTTGAATGTGTAATGCAGCCTAATATGTACACAAAATTATAATCACCTACACTGAAATGTTTTCAAAAGTAAGATTTTGGTAAGAAAGGTAAGATTTTTTTCCTCTTCAATTGACTCAACAAAGCTGTAATAAATGTTGATGAATAATGATAATAATAATCATGATTATTATTAATAGTGCAAAATACTTCATTTTTTCTGTCACACAGGTATGGGCTGTTTACAGTGAGATTTTGAAGCATTGTTGACAAAATGAATCCACTGAAGAATGTACTTCGATGTCTCTGTAGTGAGTCGTGAAAGGGGTTTGGTGCATCAAATAAAGCAGATCGACATTTTTTTGTGACCTTCTATTCCTTACCGACTCAAATGTCTGCCGATTGACCAATGAACTTACTGATTATACTGATTGGGTTATTGATTATGCATCTTTAGCATTGATGCTGTTCCCCCAGCAAACCACAGGACATTAGACCGTACAAGACACCAGAGTCTGGTGTATCTTTTAAAGTCAGAAAATAATCAGCTTTGCCGAGAGGACACTGATTTGCAATCTTCAGTGACTTATCTTTGTTTTAGCAATATTTGATTTTGGATCCAGATTGTTGGTGAATACTCACATATTTACATCATCTTCTTGTATCCATGACAACAAGGACTCAGATGGAAGCTGTTGCTATGCACTACTTTCATCATACAGTGATCAAAAGGTTGATGAAATTGTCTGTTCCAGCTTACCTCTTCTTCACCCCATCTCTGCCACCTCTTCTTCTCTGCCTCCCCTCTGAGCTTGTATTTTCTCAAACAATATCCTGTACACGCTCGGCAGCACACAGGGTCAGTGATTGAGCTTAGTGCTTGGTGCACAGCAGATTTTTTTTTTGCTTTTGTTGGTAGTGTTGTCCGCTAACAAACTGCAGTTCAGTTTAAAAAAAATAACCTCAAACATCCATTTAGTCTTTGCAGCAGTTAAAATGGATCAGCAGCTGGCAACAAAGACTTAGTTAAAGTGGTTATTTAGGCTGTTCTTAAGCTAATGTTTGGAGAGAATACATTGTGATTTAATAGATAAAAAAAACAACAGTTGGCCACCTTGTTAACTGCTTCTGTAATTGTCATAATGTAGTTGATTCAATGCCACACAATGCAAAATATTTTTCTACACTGTCTGAATAGTATCACAGTAAATGAGAAAATTAAATAACATAGCTGTCAGCCATATCTATAAAAGATGGTTTATCATGACTTTAGATTATTGGATCAAAACTGAGATTGGTCGAGATTGAAGGAAGCAGCAGGAGAAATGCTAAAATATTATTATCTATTCCGGGTTGGAAGTATGTTTGTGTCTGAATAGTAGAAAATCCATCGAGATAGAGCTGATTATTATATGATTCTTTAGAGCAAATTTAATTAGGCTCTCCAGATTTTTATATTCAACTGTTTGCAGCAGTGGGTGAGGTGGAAGGAGTAAAACAAATACAAATATATAGTCTATAAGAGTTTATATAAATAACTCAAAACAATTCTGACTCATTTCATGTTGGAGACTGGCTTAGATTGGGTGAGGTCACACATGGTCTGGTTTTGTTCAGCAGGAGAGACAAATATATTGTCAACATGTCGTGCTCAATTATTTTGTCTTTTTGATGTCACTAAACTTTTCCATCCCAGTTACCTGGAAAATATGTTGCTACGTTACATTTCTGTGAACCACAATTACCTAAAATGTCCACATTGTTTTGTCCCTTTCTCTGTTTTAGCTTAACCTTGACCTTTGCAGTTCCATGTTATGTGCTTATTTTTCCTTCCTGTCCTTATTTTTTGTGTCAGATGTTATTTCCTTCTATAGTTCAGTTCTGTTCAATTCTTCCTCTCATTGTTTTGGGATTTTTAGATTCCTCTTTTGTTTTTCCTGCAACTGCAGCTCCTTAGGTTTTTTTTTTTTTTTTAGTTAGAAATAAAACTGACAACATATCCACCAGCCTCCTTTTGCAGTTTGCTTTGGGTCCACTTTCATACAAAAATCTGAAAGTTGATCCCATTCTTCTGAACACAATATATCTACATACACCTTTAGGGAATTTCCTTATACCTGGGACGTTCAAACGTATTATTGGATTTAAGGATAACTATAAATTGGTGCTCAAAGATCTCTTTGACCTAAAAAAACATAAATAAAGAATGAAGGCTGTAGTTATGGCAACATTTCATAAAACAAAACAAATGATAGAATAATGAAATATTCAGTTCAAAAGGTCAACTTCAAAGTGACATCATGATATTCGGCCATAAAACTTTTCTGGCCATCATTAAACTGCTTGACGCAGGTGCGTAACAGCCATGGATGTAAACTGCAATTTGTCTGGCTGATGGAGGCAAGCGATTATACGGTAATTCTCCTTTGAATCCTGACTGCAGCACTTTAACAGGCCTTTAATAAGTAAGTATTGATCTTTGTTGTGCTCCCACTGGGACAGTGTCAAGCTAGATAATGAGATGTTCGACAGTTTAAGTTTCTGATTCTTGCAGTTATAGTCAAAGCACATAATGGGGTAGATTGATTTGCAGAAATTTGACTTGATGTTCTGCTGGATATTGACTTGTTATCATTTCCCATTTTATGGAATTCGTCACTTTAGGTCTTTATTTGGAGTGGCGTAAATGACTACTTGGTTAAAGTTCATGATTCATTCTCCTCCAGCCTGTAGCTTTGACTTTGATCTCTCCAACTATATATTAGAGTAACTGCCTCTTAAGCTCCTAATTGTGTTAGTAAGTTACTGACTTTGTTTGCTATTTGGCATGGCCGAAAACAATTGCCTGTTGAAGACTATGTGCAAATGATGACAAGTAACAACAGTAACCTTTAGTATACAGACATTAAAGGACAAATTGCATGTTTGCAACTCCACTTACTTATTGTGTTATATTTTATATGTACTGCAATAACATTTATTGGCATTTTAGTGGCAAAGTTTTGTACACTATGGAAAAATATAGCTTGTCAATAACATAGCATAAGGAAGACACCGAAAGCTGAAATGGGTTGAACAAGAAGAAATAAAGTTCCACACAACAGTTTTGACCCTGGAATGTTTGAGAATGTAAATTCACAAGCACATGACAGACCACAGCCTTATAATTATGAGCCTAGTAGGCATCAAACAGACCAAGAAAAAAAGAAAAAAGAAAAATAATTTATTGGAGAGAAATCAATTTGAGGTGAAAGGTGATCTAGTGGAGAATTGAGCTGGTGAGGTACTAATGTCAGCTTATTATTGTTACCATTATGTTACATTACTGTATGTGTGCCATCAAACCCAAGAATCGTCTGGTGAATTTGTCATATCACATACTGTATAACAAAGCGATGCCACATTTTTCTGGTCCATAGAAGTCAGAAACAGAGAAGTCGGACCAAGACACAGAGAGTAAATCCAGAGAAACATTTACAAACTATTAACTCAAGGAGGAACACGTACCGTGCACAGTTTCCCTCTCTGTCAAGCTGTATCTCTCGCCACGCTGTTTTCTTGTCCCTCAGTTTCATGATGTTTCTGATGTGGTACACTGCTGCATGGAGGGAACTGCTATCAATCTCACACAGTTATCCCAACTGTAACCCCATCAAATCTCTGGGCACATAATCTTCCTGCCTAAAAGAAGAGACACACTGTCGCATTTTGTGCTACAGTGTTGGCCATGTCCCACCTCTTCTCCTGAACAAAATGCACCCTGGCAGGAAAGTTTGCTGCTTTATTTCAGAGAATTTGTGGTCTCAGAGGCTGGAATTTCTTCGACCTGCACGAACACAGTAATTCACAATGATGAAAATTGACAAAAAGACCTAACTTCATCACAACTATATAAACCTGTACTTTACAGAGCACTGAAGCAGAGGAGCGAAAGCAGAGAAATGCATTTTTTGGCAGCACTGGACAGGATGATTATGTTTTCTTCTGAATGTCCATTTATGTCTTTATCTGAAGCTTTTCAAACACACATTTCTAAAAAAAAAAAGATATATTGTGTAAACAGTTAAAAACATAACCTGCAAATCTTACTGTAAAGAAAACTCCAATCTGGAAGGCCTGACAGCTTCATGTACTGCAGCCTAAGAACACCCTACACCCTCCCTATTTTTGACCACACATGCACAGCATTAAAAGAAATAATGTTTAAAAAAAAGAGAAATGCTATAAAATTACAAAACAACCGGATACTGAAACATGCTGAAGAAAGAACTAATGCATGCAGAAGAAAAGCAGATGTTTCTACAAGACACAGAATAATTGATGAAAATTGATGGGATGCTTTAATGTTGCCACAATGAGTTGTAAATGAACCAGAATGGCCATCCAAGCTCTGCCTTGGGGAATTTACTAAAGAAAAAAAAAAAGAAAACATTCGGGGCTCATGACGTTGACAATATGCCATATATCTTCTGGTGTTAATCTTCTGGTGTTCCTTTGCTAAACTTTCTTATCTTCTTGCTGTTTCATGTTGTTTTTTTTCCTGATAACTGTTCTCAGGATTCTTTACATCCCAACGTCTACATCAGAGAGAAAGACTGAAACGTGTCTCTTTTTTATGCCTCAGCAACAGGTCCTTCAGCTATTCTAAGAGCATGACTTCGGTGTTTATTTGTAGGAAGATTTAAAAGAAAAAGGTGAAATTAAAATCATATGAACTAGAAAACCATCACTTTAAAGACACAAAGACATGTTGTTATCTAACAAATAACCCAACATGTGTTTGCAATTGGACTTATTGCTCAAATTAACCTTATTGGGGGCTATTAGTGTTGTTTTAATCTGTGCACTTAGATGTCACTCCTCTCTGTAGCTATTCCTCTAAATTCAGAGTAGCTTTATGGTCTTTTGGAATAACACCATCCATATGTTGCTAGGGTAAGCAGCAATGTGCAAACAAGATAGGCAACTTGGCCCAACAGTGGTTCATATGAGGGTAATTTGGAAAGATAAAACTTAATGAGGCACCACCTATCACTGCTGAAATCATTCACAGAACCCAGGAAATGAATTGAGATGTTTGGCAAATCAAATTGGATAATAAATCTAGATTGGGATTCAAATCATATGTGAATTCTGTGTGAGGGCTTGACACAGCGGAATATTCTATTTTTTAGAAAAACTTTACTTAGAACTTTTCTGATGTTTAGTCATTTTGGAACACCATACCAGCTTTTACAGTGGATTCTGTGATTAGTTTTGAAATTAAAAGTCTGTTTTTCAGCAATTACAGAGAACACTGAGAAAGTTTTTATAAAGTAGAGGCTAACCTCATGAGTAATGTGTTCTTTTTGCCACTTGGTGGGGCAACAGACCCCAGGATCAACATACATCCATTTCAAGTGCTGCAGTGCCATCTTGTGGTCAACACCTAGAAGGACTTTGACACGGTTTGCACGGCCTGTCCTGAAGCTTTTGAATGACAAAATCTATCTTTATGGAAACGCATTTATCATTAAGTACACATGTTTATCTCATTGTTCAGTAAAAAATGTACATGAATAATTGATGAATTTAACGCTTTGCTTTATATTCTTTAAGGGGGTCATATTACTCAGCTGTGACTCCTTTCTGTGGTAACTGGGAGAACAGGTGGAAGTGGGCCTCTTCTTTCTGGGGAAAATCTCCTTCTCCGCTGAGTAGTTCTAACCACCTGTGGGTCTTATATTTTCCAGGAGAAAGTGAAGATGACACACAAATTCCTCATGCTGAGCTGTAAGTTGATCATTTTCCAGTTTGATACCACTTCCCCAACTGTCCAGGGGAAGTGTGTGAGAGATGGGTAACAAAAGTAAGAGATACAGTGGGTGTTGAATGTTTAGCTGTTACAAGAGACTTTACTTGGAGTGGGATCAGTTTATGAGAAAGCTTGGGTTGGAAAGAAGCAAGTCTTGAGTCACTCTAAATTTAGTGTTTCAAGAATGAGTGTTTATTACAAAATTTGGAAGAGACAGTAAAAGCGAGGCAGCTACGAGGGAATTGTATTTGAGGTTACGTTGGCACTTGTGACATGGAGGGTGCTGCATGTAAAGAGGTTGAGCCTCAGCTGTTGTTATGAACTAAGGACCTGGCTGACTGGACAGCTGCAAGGGCCAAGAAAGCAAAAGTTATTACGGTGCTGAGCAGTTGTCTTGTGTTGAGCCACAGAATGTTATTATAGCTGAAAGTGCATACAATGAAAGTGAGAAAGAGTTGTGTCTTTCTGGTCTCTTATCATCTCACTAATGTACACTATTGTGAAAAAAAGTTATTTCAATCTTGTGGTCTTATATAACAGGACATAACAAAAAATCCTATGGTGGTCCTTACCAAAACTTATGGTTTTACTTGAAATACAGAAAATACAACCTCAGATGAACAACAAGGCATGACACTGTTTAGTTTTTGCTTTAACAAAATTTGTAGAATTAACTGCACCCGATGATCCTGTAACTTTTACAGCCACGTTTATCCCTTTACCAGCAATAACTGTAATCAGTCTCTCACAATGCTGTGGAGGAATAATGGCCCACTTTTCTTTAAAATGTGTCAGTTTAAGGACTTTTTAAGGCAATTGTTAATGCACAGCTTTCTTTTGGTTTGACCACAGCATTGTAGTCGGGTTAGGACACCTTGATTCTTTTCTTTTTCAGTGAATGTGTTGTAGATTTGTAGTGGTGTGCTTGGGATCATTGTTTTGGTAAATAACTTAAATTAAACCAAGCTAAAAATACATACTTATATAATACTTTTTTTATACAGAGGAGTTCCTACTGGAATCAAAAAGCATGTTTGCATGGCAAAAAAAACAAACAAAGAAACACACACAAAAAAAAATAATGGTAATGATCATTTGCCTTTGTCTGACCAAAACTGTTGAAAAAGTACTTTTTAAATGCACATATCTACTTTGACCAAAATCTTACAAAATCAAGCTTCTCAAAACTGGACAAACACACCCAGAATATGTGGTTTTAGCTCAATGTACCCCAGCATGTATATACTTAACTCAACTCAAATGGGTCTCAGCACTCTGCACATGCTGTAAAGTTCCATCCTTCTGCATCTTTTGATGTATACTGTTACAAGGACAGTTACAGTAGTTGTAGCCAACTCAACTTTGCATCTAAGTGCTGAGTTGTCCAGGTCCTGTGGCTGCATAACAAGTCAAATCATCACCTCTCAACCAACCACTGTGCTTGACTGTTATTTTGAGATGTTTGTGCTGATATGCTGTGTTTGGTTTTCAAATGTGATGTTGTGCATTATGGTCAGAGATTTCCACTTTAGGCCCATCTGTCCAAAGGACAGTGCTCCAGGAGTGTTGTGGTTTATTCAGATGCAACTTTTCAAACCAAAGCAGTGTTTTCATTTTAGAGAGAATCCAAATCAGCCATTTAACATCCTGAGGCCTGTAGAATCTGAAATGGAGCTCTTGGGTTTTTTATAAGTAAGCATAACACAATCTGACAAGACATGAATTTCATGGGATATCCACTCCTGGGAAGATTGTCAAATGTCTTCAATATCTTTAAATTACTCCTCATCACTGTAGAATGAGGCTGCATGGTGGCGTGGTGGTTTGCATCGTCTACCCATCGTATGTGTTGGTTTTCTACAGGCACTCACTCTTGTAAACATGAATTATATTATGGCTGTTGTTCTCATTTATCTCAGTTGGGCTTGTGATGGACTGACAACCAGTCCAGGGTATACCATGGCTATTGCCCAGTGGTAGCAATCATGGTATGGAAAAAAAAAAATGGATGAGTGAATAAATTATGGACTCAAAATTGTTTGAAAATAGCTTTATAATCCTTCCCAAATTGATCACTGCTGACATCTCTCCTCCTTGTCACTGTGTTAGCACACACTTGAATTATTCAGACCAACAAACTGCCAAAACTTCTGCTTTTATCGAGGTGCTCACACTTTTTGATGATCATTTAATCAAGTGCATTTGATTTGCAGCATCTGGCTGCTAGTTACCCTCTTAATGTCTATGCAAGTAGTATTGGTGAACTTAGTTAGTCACACATGGTTTCTGCATTTAGACATTTCAGTTAAATAAGTAATGACACGATTTAATATGTCATGTGTTGTTGCTCAACTGAGGTTTTTTCTATTCATCTTAGACCTGATAGAACCAGATATCTTTTTTCATTACTTCCCGATGTACAAAACCTTAGAATTGACTTTTATTAACATAACTATAGTATGCATATATATAAACATATACATATGCTTTTACTTATCTTTACAGAGTATACATATACATAAATGCTCCACATATGAATAATATTGCTATTAAAGACTAAGACAAACATGTCTTCCATACATCAAATAGTTTAAGGAGCACAAAAACCTAATGTCCTAATGCAGCTTTTCTCTAATTAGATTTGTAATAGCTAAATGTATTAGCTTCATATATTTGATTTAAAAAAAGCATGTGATATGCATGCATCTTCCTATCCAGTTTGGATGCAGTTTGATGATATTATATGATTGTGGGTTGTATTTTGACAGAGATGGACTGTAGCCCTCAAATTTGGGGGAAATCCCTTCAACTTTCCTGCCAGAAAGCAGTTGCTTTGCAGCCAAATCAGGTGCCCTGGAGAAATCTCAGAGGAGAACTGGGGACAAGAGAGTGGGAGGTGGGGAAGGCGGTAGTGAATCAGGGATGAAAAGCAAGTGATACCTTTGTCATGGTGGTGCCAACGTGCCTTGTGATGAAAATCATGAGTGATATCAGGAAAGTCCCTGCAGAGCAAAAACCTGAGTTACCAAAGGCTGTTCTTTACCTTGGGGGAAATCAAAATCACATTTTGATGATATTCATTTAGTTTTTATTTTTTCAAGTTATGATAGAGAGGGAGGCGATCGGGCTTCAGGATGAAGAGGGAGTCTGGAATTATGGGCGATTGAAAGCTTTTCTGGACTGGGTTCAAGAAATGCTGACAAAGCAAGACTAAACATTACAAACCACAGTTGAAAGATATGCACAAGTGCAGGCTTTCCCTCCACTTCTGTTGCACTAGGATTAGTCTCATGCCGGGGGAGCAGCTACACTTACCAGTGGGCTGCCTTACACATATGAACAAATGCACACACGCACTTTACATATGTACACTATAATGGGCAAGAAAGAGGAAGAGCAAAGTTGTGAAAAAATAGTCGAATGTAATTGGAAAGTGAAAAATAAGACTCCTTTGTAGCCATAAGAAGCAGCATGAGTGAAGTCAGTTACCAGGCTGTAGAAGGACCAAATACATTTATTGTAATGTTATCTTTAAATGTAATATTAAAACATTAAAACACAACACATTATTTGTATTTAAAAAAGACTACCGCATTAATTAAGATTGTAAATAGTTTTATGAGGATTTAAATCTTTTTAAAAAAGCATTGAATAGGTGGGTTGTATAACTTGAGTTTAATTGAAAACAGATAGAATCGTTTCAGAAATATTTGATGAGACAGCTGCTCTTGAAAGAATCAGTTAACTTTTACACCAACATGTATTGCTTAGATTTTAAATGTACACCAGACAAGATTCACAATGTCCTAGTGCCATATAGCAGCTTGGATTCTTTAGGACATGCAGTGTTGGTCGAGATGTTCTTCTTACATTTAATATACCTTCTTACTCCAATTTAAATCTCTGCTTTTTGTGGATACATGGTCTAAATTCTGTGAATTCATCCATTATTGCATGAATTTTTAACCTCCAGTAACCTCCCCCTGCTACTCTTCTCAGGGATATCACTCTGCGAAGGATCTGTTTTATTTAGAAGAAAAAAATACCTCCCGAACTACAGAAAATCTTTCACATTCGATCACATAATCCCTAGCCCACTTTAACCCAGCCAGATACTGCAATGTACTCCAAATCAAATGAATGGTATGACAAGCATAAATCCTGTTGTTAGAGGATATCATGCATGTCTGAGAGTAAAAATACTCAATTACTCAAGTAACATTTTCTTTTTTCATTAGAAAGCTTTAGCATATTCCCTCTGGCTCAATCCACCTCCAAAAAAACATAAAAACCGAGGCAGTGCAGGGGCCAGTTGAGCACTGCACCCCTTTCTATAAAGGGTCAACAATACATTGGAAGCTCATTGGAACCATTATTCATTTGTCTTTTTGGGAGAAACACGATTTCCCCACGTCACCCTTCTTACAGACTGCCAAAACCCCACTTTGTCTTCTGTCTGTCCCTGTCTTTCACGTGTTTAGACCTTTAGAATTTAACACGCCCATTACTTCATTGCCATGTGACATCATGGCTCGGCCATTAAGACAAATATTAAGTTTAATCTTTTTTCCTCTCAATGAAGAGTGATGCAGCTAGCTTGGTTGTAACATGTGACTTGGAAGTGGCATGTATGATGACAATAGAGCGTTTCTTTTGACTCTTGGCTGAAGAACTGAGGAGATAGTTGTGAAGGAGACTTTTATCTTTGGTCACGAGGGAATTTAGCATCCAGCGCAAAATACATCAAATATGAGTTTAGAATTGTTTAATTGAATCATTTTGTGTGGTGTGTTTTCTGAACACACAGCAAGCAAACTGCATGGTGACTGTTCAAATAGGCAGATGTTTGATTTTGGGTTTGTGTTAACTCAAACCAGGCCGATTATCCAGGTCGATGGTTCTGGCTGTGGATGTCCTTAGTGGTATAATGCGTATTCCTGGCCCTCCTGAAAAGTAAACACAGTGCTGTCAAACATTGTTGTTGTTTCACTATAAAATATCGTGTATATAATTGTCACTGAGCACTGACTGTTGTCATGTTGACTCTCAGGATAGGAAAAAAATGGTGGAGCAGGACCAAGCCAAACATTACCTTTAGGAATAAGGGAGTAGAAACAGCATAACTGGAAACCACACTCTCTTTTTACCCCAGTCTTATATTATGAACTGTTTGTGGTCAAGGTTGGCCTTCCCAAATCCAAATTCCATCTTTGCCCATTAACATACAGCGATCCATTCCTTCCTTCTTGTGCGAATGACATCACAAAGCACCAAGTTTGGAGTGTTACACAAGCTAGCCTGACAGTAAAGTTTGAGTATGCTTTATCATTCACCCTCCGATATCATGCCCTCAAAAAGCAAACACACTGATCTCATTTTCATTCATTCAAATCACTATCAGCCTTTGCTTGTCCAAATATAGCTTGCTGCCTCTATTTGCATCAAGCAGCATTTGCTGCTGCAGTCAATCAAACTGGCTTCCAGCAAAGAGATGGAAGACATTATCACACGCTGATCCAAGGGACTTTCTCTTCCTTCCTGTCCCTTCTCTTCTCCTTTCAAGGTCAAGCTAATTGTCAGGCTGTTGGAGCCAGAGCATTCTGCAGAGGGTGACCTCTGATACCATGGTGAGGTTCGTTGCTCTCACCATAGCTCTACCATTATGAAGTCTGCAGACCACTAAAAAGCAAAGGCCTCCTCTTGAAATATACACTTGGTCTCAGTTCCCCAGCCTTGATGAGGCCGCAGTCCCAGGAATACAGAGGGGTCTAACCTCAAAAGGAGAACTGCAGCATCATGGTTGCTTCACTACTATTTGTGTTTGTTACAGTCCTGTTTGGATCAGCTGCATGATCAAGTTGTTGGGTTTGCTGTTGATTCTAAAACCTTAAGGAGACATCAGAGAGGGGTGGCTTGTTGGTTTATGGACGTTAGAGAGAATCTCTTTGATGCTTTGTAGTTCTTAGAAGTTGATAATTATCTCCATAATTCAGATCAGTCTTTAAACTTATTCTTTGAAGATCTGTGTGAAAGTTAAAGGAAAAAATTCTAGATTCATAGTGAAAAATCTTTTAAGAGATAATTGGTGTTAAAACTGGGTGGCTTTCTCCAAAGAGAAAACCTGAACATGGTGACACTGTCAGGACTGTGATAAGCTGTAAGAAAGTAGTGCAAATGCCCTTTCACTCACTTGCATTTTAGGTCCCCACACAACGCACCTCCCTACTGGCCCCATATTGTTTTATTCTTTGACAATAGATTCAGTTACATAATGAATCCCATCCATATCAAAGGCTGAACCAGGGATTGACTGGCATGGCTCCAAGCTCCTTGGAACAGGCCAAAACCACATGGGAGAACAAACTCTTCCCTATTTTTTCCTCTTCCCCTCTCTACGCTGCTCTTTGTCATACCACAAACGCTATCAAGTGTGAGAGGATCGACATGTGTTGCTGATCATATGCATATTAAATAAATATTGCAATGGTCACCTAATATGTTGCGGTGTACTTTCTGCTTTAGTATGGCTCTGAAACCAGAAAAAGTGCACTCCAGACATGGTTTTAAAATACATTCCTCATGTCACTACACTATATAACCTTGTGAGAACTGCAGGCTTGTGGGGTGTATACACACTAGGAGGGTAGATGGGTTTCGATGGTCTCTGCTGTTGTGCGTGAATCACCATGTTGTGCTGGGCGACGAGATTCGATGCTCCCACAGAGTACACTCACACACAGCTCTGCCAACACTGAGCAACATTTAAAACTCCGGGCCTGCTGTCCCTGCTGCATTTTTTGCCAAGCAACTCTGCAAAAAAACAAGACAAACATTTTTTCCTCTCTCTTTCTACCTGAGATTTTTCCAGCCTCCTGTCTGTTTCCCCTTCATTTCTCCCTCCTTCCATAGTTTGTCGTCTCCTGTTCCCCCATGCATTCTTTGTCTCTACTTTTCTACCTCAGTGCATCAATAGCATGAGCATTTTGTGGCAAAAGTGCCTCCCACACTCTGCATTCCAGGGTTTTTACAGAACTCTTCATGTTGGCTCAGTCTTCCTCTCTTCTCTTCTGTCTCATTGGTAGCAGAGAAGTGCAACTTGTGTGGGTGTTGGGGCTGTGGGACAGGGTAACAATGTGAATGTGTGTAGGGGGGGGGTAATAATATGCTAATTCATTGCCCTTAATTACATCAGCCAGAAGAGAGATTCCCTATTTGACACAACAAATTTTAATTAATGATTGTGAGCATCGGTCAACCTAAAGTCCTTGTTTGTGTTGTTTAGATTAAAGCCATATTGAATTAATTGATGCTAGTCTATACACAACAAAAGTAATATTCGTTTATGTCTTCACTTCTTCAATTTTAAATACAACAAACATTTGCTCACTGAAGTCAATCTATGCAATGCCGGTCTACTGTGATCAAAACACATGATCATAAACTCAATCAAGTGAGAAGGGAGACAGAAATTGAAAAGGTTTGAGATTAATTAACTTCAAGTGAAGATCCACAAAGTACATGATTACTGAACAATGCCACAGTTCAACAAAAGCAAAAAGCTGTGACAATGAAAACACAGCCTCGGTTACTAATCAACAAGTCTTAAAGCCGTGGAAATAAGATGAGCAGCTATGCTGCCACCCCATTCACAAATGAGATGTGCCAAGAAAAGTGAAAAGGAGAGAACAAATGAAAAAAGAAAGTGAAAGACTGTGGACAACTGTTCAGGGAACTGAACATGACCAGATGTCAAAGTGTTACTGTATTTTAATTTTTTTTTTCTAGTTTTCTTTAAAAAAAAATGCTTAAAAAACTCCACCTGCTGTGTGCAGATAAAGCCTAGTTGTCGATCATCAAATGTACAATATCGAACATTTGTTGTACTTTCGTAGGAATGAAAATGTGTTTGTTTGTTTTTTCCCCCGAAAAGTAGTAAAAGTAACATATCATTATAATTCTGTTGTGCAGTAATCCCTCTCATCTGGCACTTGAGCAGGTTGAAACAGACACTGGGACTTATTTGAAAATACTTTTAAATCAATGTCTCGTATCTATTCAACCAAAATCATTTGAAACTCCTCTGGTAAATATTTATTTCAGAAAAGAATTCTTTTTTTCATTTTTTAAACCCGGTAAAAGGTTTCAAAGAGCTTTATTTGTTGATCCTTCTTAAGTTTTTCAAGAAATATTTTCATCCTTAAATCACAAACAGACTTTATAGACATTTAAAGCAAAATCATTTTGTTTGGATTTGTAAAACCGTGTAATTTAAAGAAATACATTTTTTCTGAAACATATTACTTTTGTTTAAGGTTCTCAGGTCCCAACAAGAGCTGATTGATTTAATTACTGATGGACAAACAGACAACTTTGGTGGAGCCAGAATCAGTTCAGTTGCATTTTTCGATGTTTGAACTTTGTTTTACTTACTTCTGCTTTATGCTGGCCAATCCATAAGGAATTGAGGAAGTCAGTGTTGGTTCTGTCTGCAAGCCTGTTTTGCTTGGCCTCGTCATGTCAGAAAATACAGGAGACACCATTAATAAAATCCTTAATTTAGTGAGAAGAACAGGGTAAAAAAAGGACTAAATAAGCCTCAGGAAGGCACTTATTTGGGTGGAGCTGCTAAAACTTAGCTGGATATGATTACTTTGGATGTGGAGAAACTGTTCCAAACAAGAGGGTCAGACGGCTTTTCTGTAAGAAGCTGCTACTGTATGCCATTTTGACTTGATCCAAACTCAAAAACTTCCCTCAACTCAAGGGTTGCAAATTTCATACTGAAATAAACTAAAATGTATTAATTTAAGGTTTCTAAGGTAAATTCTAACTTCATAACAGCAGTTAAGGAATTGAAATTCCAGTCGATTTCACATACAGAAAATAAGGACAGAAAAATTTTAACTAAATCTGCTACACAGTTAAGTTCATTCTATCATTTACTTTCAGGCAAAAGAGCTGCCATCGGTGATAAGGCACCAGTTGACTAAAGGCTGAAGAGTCAGAGAACGTAAATGAAAGTGCATCAAGTGAAATGAGGCTGGGCAGATTCAGCAGTAGGCAATAACCATGCTTTATGTCCACTTAATTTCCCTTGCAAATCAGTCTTACATTCTTGGGGTTTTCACAGTTCCCAGCTCCCTCTTTTTTTCACTAAAACATGCCCTGAGTCAGCCAGGCTCATTAGGCAGGATGAGACTATGACCAGGCGAGGTGTCCCCTTCCTAACAATGGGATGTGGTCAGGTGGTGGAAGCACCAGTTTTGCTGGGTTCATCTTAATTTTCCTTTCATGCTCTGTGGGCAAGAACCCACAACTCACTCTTCCAATAAGGCCCATCCCTCTATCAACAATGAATTTGACAACTGGAATGCAGTATAGCCACAAAATGGCAGCGGAAAAATGTATTTGTATATTTTGTTTTTATTTCCTGAGGAGGTTTTTTGTGTGTGAACATCTACAGACACAGACCACTGAAGTACAGTATTTGTGCGCCACAGATTTGAAATATTATTTGCCGGTGTATAAACGGTTTAGATAGTTGCTACTGCAGTTTAATTCATGTAAGGTGCATTCATTTATTCATTCATTCAGTATACTGTGCTTATTTAACTCACTGTGAAGTTCCCCGCTGCAGTTCATTTCTTAGCTATTTACAGTTGGGCTTTCAAGAGTCCCAATCAGAAACTGTGGACAAGTTCCAGGGAAACCAGACCCAAGCACCCTGAAGAGCCTTTTTGCCTCACTTTTATTCACTCCTGTTCTTTCTCAAGAGTTCCTCCTGAAAGTATTTGGCAAACACTTGTGAAAAAAAAAAGAGTTTGATGGAAGAAAAACAACAAGTCGTTCTTGAGCCACCCACACCCCATCTGCTGTGGTATTATCTTCTTTTATTATCTACAGATTATGTGCGCTGATATTATTTCTGCAATTTGGTCTGGTGGTCATTGTGGTTGTTGTTCTTGTTGTTTTTTTGTTTGTGGAGTGCTGTGATATGAGACAGCAAGGGGGGGTGGAGGGTGCGGGCGGGGGATCCTCCCCCATGTGCATCTAATCATCCATTCAGGACTCTCTTAATGGCTTGTCAGTTCCCCTTGCCCTTCCATTTTCTGTCCAATTAATTCCTTTCTAGCTCTCCGGATAAAGGGACACAATGGGGCCCCTCCACAGCATAATGAATCATTAAAATTCAGCAGCGCGGCCCTGGCACTTGGCTTCCCCCTGGACTGGTTAGGGAAGGCTGCTTGGCATGCATGCCAGGGCCAGTGTGAGCATTCTACCCACTGGACCAGATGAGATAGGATCTTTCCTCATTCCTTTTTTGTTGGTGGTTTAATGAAAAAAATCTGAACTTGACCATTTTGATAAATAGCCGTTTAACAAGTACTAAACGTCAACGAAAGACCCTGAAAAACCAGAGGGTTCTGAAAGTGGAGCCAAAATAAAAAAACTATTCATTGCAGTTTTTGTTTTGAGACAATTTCTCTCAAGGCTCTGACAGTAAAATAATAATTTATGATATAAATATATATATATATATATATTTATATCATAAATTATTATATTTTATATTTTATATTATTAAACGCAGGTATATATATATATATAAATATATAAACTTGTACAGCCACCAATTTGAATGTGAAATTATTCAGTATTCAGAGAGGAGATGATAATTCCCTAGAAGTGTCACTCATTTTCATATGGCACACAGTGCAAATGTAACACAGACATTAATACAAACCACTAGTATGCATCACAAAGCAAAACAAGCAATTCAATTTTTTCTTTTACTTTATTTTTTCACAAATCATTTCCAAATATACGGTATTTAACAACAAAAATGTACACGTTGAAACTAAATGTGAACGTAAATAAGAACGACAAATACAAACATCAAGAAAAAGTATCTTTTATTTTCTTTTAAAAATGGTCAGCGGATGAGTTAGCTGTGCATGTGCGAGTGAAACTCTAGTTAATAGTACAACAATCATTTTCACAGCCTTTTTAAAGAAATGATACACCATAATGATATACAAAACGCAGGTCTGTAGACAAAACTTGGAGCATGACACTCTGCACATTTTTCATTTAGCATGTCACAGAACATCACAAAACCAAGGCTGTAAGGAATGATTTCAAATTAAGGACATAATGAAGAGCGAGTTTACTGTTGGAGTCTGTGGTGTGGATTGTGTGCTGCCTGAAGTTTGTTAATAATTACATTTCATTTCGAAATACTGACAAAAAGCATTAGAAGGCACAAAAAACATTTTATGAAAGACTGCAGCTGTGAGTTGGCACTTGATGGTTGACAAGGTAAACATGGGCACAATTAATTTCACTTTCATCTCTAAACACTCTTATTCCAGTTACAGATAAAGTTAAAAGATGTTGTTACTGGAAAAAAAAGTGGTTTTGGTGTGTACTGTGCCATGGGATACGTTTCCCCTCCCAGAAAATGGCTCACACAAGCACATGTGTGATGGCACGTTATCTCCTAGATACACACATGGATTCATGAACATTCACATATTCTTGCGTTGTCCATCGACATATACAGGAGGTCCAGCTGACATGTCACTCAGAGAGTGTGGTGTTATTTTACCCCATTTCCTTTAAGCCTAGATCATGACTAATCGCAATTTGCTAAGCATAGATTTCAAACACCTGTTCTGTCCTGTGCGAGTCTGTTGGTCCCGTCTATTTGCTTTCAACTTGGAATGGTGATGTTTATGAAAATTGGTCTTCAACGGAATAATATCAAATGCATCGTATTTGTACTGTCCTTTACTTCATTTACCTTAAAAGTCATTAAAGCAGTATGCTAAATAACCACACACACATTACATGTGTTCATCTACTGAAAAACAAAAACCAATAATGCATGAACATAAATACAAATAAGACTTTTATGCCAAAATGACACTAGATTAATTAGGAGCCATTTACTTAAGACTGAACCACTGATGCAAATAGTGTGCTGCATTATAGCTCTGGCCATAAATGTAAATTTTACTGTGACTTCTCACAACTGGTCCCGTGTACTTTCTTAACTGCACACAGTTGGCCATACCTGTCAGTCCTGCAATTCAGAAGCAGGTCTTTAACCTCAACTGTGCACAAATGTGCAATCTTAAAAACTGAAAGGAAAGGGGATGTATGGGATGTAGGCTTAGTTGGTAGGTCCTCATGGAGGAGTTTGTGGCTCACCAATATCACAATTTCTCTTTGTGAAAAAGTCTGTACAAGTGTGTTTTCATCGCAACAATATAACTTTGTATAAAATCAGCAGGCACTTTTTCTTGAGTATGTTTTACGTTCAAATGGTCACAGGCAGCCTACTAGCCCCAAAACAATTATCCACCATTAATTTATGTCCTTCATTCATAGTGCATCAAATTGAACGAGTCTCTGGTGCGAATGGACTGTTTCTGGTCCCCTTAAGGTCGAGACAGAGTGGTGTAGACCGGCTGGTCCCAGCTAGAGGCAGTGGGGCTGTGGGCTGGAGCCATGGACAGACTGTTGAGGATTGGGCTACCGTAGGCCCGCCTGGAAGAGTGGAAGTAGGGGTACTGGTAGAGGCTAGAGGGGTAGCCAGAGTAAGGGTTGTAATAGTTGGAGCTCTGAAGGTCAGTATAGTCACACTGGGAGCTGGAGAAAGAGGCTGCAGCCGACGTGGCTGAGGTGACACAGGCCTGGCTACTGTAGGAGCCGTAATCGGAGTGAGAGGGTGACCCATGGGAGTGCTCACTGTAGTGGCTGGGGCTCAGCTGCTCTGTTTTAATATGGAGACGATGCTGGCCTACCTCGCTTGTGGAGGGAGAAGTGGTGGACATGGCGCCCTTTCGGCTCCAGGATGACCCATTGCTGCCTGTGTGACTGTATGAGGAAGCGTAAGAGCTACCAGGCACTGAATTTGGCCCGTGGTTGTGGTCTGAGGACAGTGTGGCCCCTGAGGCATGGCCATTCAGCGGGAGGTACTGGTCAAACTCATGAACGTCAAAGGTCTCCATATTGCTGATCACATCAGTGCTAAGCTCAGATATATCTACATTGCTGAAGTCGATGTTTTGCCGGCCGCTGTCAACGAGACGACGGCCGTCATGTTTCAGATCCTGCTTCACTCCATGGTGCAGGTCTGTTTTGGGAGTAGTTGGAGGTGTAGGTGGACCATGGGGCTGCCCTGAAAAACAAATAGCAAAAATAGAGAGTTGAGGTTCATCACTCAGAACACGGGCTGATTAAGAAAACTAAACAAATGAGCTTAAAACTGTTCAACTTCTAAAATAAAACCTTAAAAAGTAGTGTTTATCTGTATTATTTCTTGAAATACATTAGTTCATATACCTGCATGTTCAGAGTGGTGGTGTCCATCAGTCATCCCAGCCAGTCCTCCCATTCCTGGCTCAGCTTTATACATATGATGTGCCAGTTCTGCCCCTGAGTCTGAGTCGCTCTGGCCTGGTTTCACATTTTTCCGCCGGCGTGGCTGGTACTTGTAGTCTGGATGATCTTTTTTATGCTGAACCCGCAGGCGCTCTGCTTCATCTACGAATGGCCTCTTCTCACTCTCTGAAAGCAAGCTAGTGATGGAAAAATATGCACATGATATGATTAAATGTATTCAGTCAAACTAAACAGAGATTTAAAAAGTTAAATTATTACATGTAAAGATCTGCTTTGAAGCTTTTAGTTGCTGTCAAGGGATAAGAAGCACAAGAAGAAACAATGTATATTTTTTCCTTTCTGCTTATCCTCTAAATCATTTTCTCAAAAACAATTTAAAATTTCTAAACTGTAACCTATTACAAACTCTAAATTTTGTCAGTGGCTGATGATGGTTTCCGTGTTCTAGTCTATAGCCACCTTCAATTACTGTCTTTGCTGTAACATCATTTTAATGCTTAAATACAGAATCTTTAGCTGCATATTTCTGTCCAGAAAATAAAATTATTTCCTTACCGCCAAAGTTTCCCCAGCGTCTTGCTCAGTTCTGCATTGTGCAGGTGTGGATACTGATCCGCCAGCTTTCTGCGGGCCGCTTGTGCCCAGACCATGAACGCGTTCATGGGTCTCTTGACGTGAGGTTTATTCTTCAGGGATCCATTCCCCCTCACGGGCATAGGCACCAAGGACCAATCGTATCCCTTGAGGACCTGAGAGACTGCGTCCCGAATGCAAGCTGGGAACCGTTCATCATCCTCGGAGTCCAGCTTCTTGCTCAAACCGGCGAGCAGGGATCCATGGCCGTCGGACCCTGTAGGTGAGGACGGAGCATCGGAGTCGGACTCATCTTGGGACATGGAGCTGTTTGTACCGGATGGACTGCACGGCTGGTCGCTGACACACTTGTCATGCTCCTCTGTCATTTTTAACATTATTCGCTCAGTCCCGTAGAGATAAAAATCCGAAAAAAAATTCTACAATTGAAGATTAAACTCGAAAGTTGCCGCTGTATTCAAGCTCTCAGCGGGGCAGCCGGTGCGCTTTTTACGCACGGTGCGCCACAGTAAATTCCTTCAACCGTTTCAGTCAGCACGAGTCCGTTGTTTTCCCTGTTTGTTTGTCTTGTTTTCCTAAGCGCTCGTTGGGGGTGCGGTCGTGAAAGTTGTGGTTCACAATATGAGCTGAGGAGCTACATGTTACAACAACTTGAGCTGGACTTTTAAATCTGTCACCCCACCTTCCGCCTGGGATTGGCTGGAACCAGTCCCCACTTTCTTCCGATTGGTTCAAGTTTTTATGTAGGCTTCATTATTATAATGTTTTTTCCTTTTTTTAAATTGTATTTCATAGTTTCTGTTGAAGTTGCACATGGTGTTACAGATACTATGGCACCATTTTTAATGCTGTTATGAAACATATTTATACAGAAATTACTTTTTGAAACACTTTGAATGATCAATATTTTTTAGTTATTAGACTAGAAAAAATCTCCACATAATAAACACGAGAATAAGCTGTAGAAATATATTTGATTCCCTTATACTCTACTGTATGTTGCTGTCCTCTGGATACCAACATTTACTTTATCATTAATAGTGGCAAAATTTATCACATGGATTTGTCTATTAAATGATAAGCAGGATGTATATCAAATGTCCATGTGTTCAAAAGAAATAAAGCAAATTCGTATCGACAGAAAATAAGGATCTTAAACAAGAATCAGCCATCAGAAAAATTTGTGGCATGCTCTAAGTAAAATTAATTAAGTAATTAATTATTATAAAACCAACATATTGCTTGAAACGAACTAATGCAGATTTGCATATTATGCCAAGGAAAGTCAGATCTGACATACAATTTTTGCTGGGACAGGATTAACCCTGCTTCCTATGAGAAAGATTTGGTGCTAGTGTGTCTCTTTCAGAATTAATCGTATTAAATTGTTTCCTATGGCAATCATTTAATGCTGTTTTAGGAAGGCTTGGGGCTGATGTAAGGGCTCCCATATATTTCTTCATTTTTACTTTTTGTGAGTTAGTGAATTTTATAAAAATTTGAATTTAAACAAATGTCCCTGGTTAAACACTTGCTTGTCACTGAACTGACATCTGGCGAAGATCAGAATTGATGGGCCTGTACGAGTCCTGTCGCGGCACTGATAAAAGTTCCAACTTTACACTTATAAAGTGTAATAATAATTCTAATTGGTTCTCGCAGTCTTTCAGTGATCCATAAGTCACTTCTTACCTGCAGTGAAGCATCTTTTTTATGGCACTGAACATAAATTACAGAGAGCAGAAGAGATAAGCAGGTAGACTGAACCACTGCCTTTGTTAAAGGTGTCTTTGTCTATGTATTGTGTGATGATTTTATCACTGACCTCCCCATGAAAAGACAAGTTATGTTTGTGCTAGACGGCAGTTTGCTTTGTCTCATGCACACTGTAGGTGGCTGAGGGAAGAGGAGAGTTTGTAATGTGGAAATGATAGAAACTGCAGGAACTGTGATGGCTCACGCCCCAAGGTAAGAGGCTATCATTGTTTGCTCTTAAGGACACTAATTTTAAGGATAAAAAAGACATAACTAGTGAAGCTTTATGTCTTCAAAAGGACAAAGACTGCCTATGTTCAAAATGTAGAACATAATGAACCTTTTTATTTCCCAAATTTTAGTCATAAAAGATAAAATGAAACAGTTACTTAGTCAACCCTTTGCTCTATTCCTTCCGAGCAGCAGCTGTCAAAGCACTTGGGTCAAGTTCAGTGTGTGTGTTCATGTGTGTGTGTGTGTGTGTGTGTGTGTGTGTGTGTGTGTGTGTGTGTGTGTGTGTGTGTGTGTGTGTGTGTGTGTGTGTGTGTGCGTGTGTGTCTCTCTATGTGTACACAGAAAGACAGGACAACAGTTAATGCATAAATGTGTCTGGCTTCATTCTGATCTGTACGTGGTCATGAACCCATAAACTGAGTGTGTATCTGTGGTGTGTGTATGCACACAATGTAAGCTGCTGACATGTAGAATTGTAAGTGCTACATTTAATTCCTGTCACTTGCACCAAAATTAGATTGATTAAAAAAAAGTGTTGCATTTACGCTGAATTTTCTGGATCATGTATCATACTATAAATACTAGTCCTGATTATGAAATCTGCCAAAGTCAAATCTATTACACTTATTAGAATCAAATCCTCAGCAGGTCTTTAGTTTGGTCTCTTCAGTCATCTCAGCACAGGTAGAGCTACAAAGTGATGACAAATTGGAATGCATCCAACAGGAGTGACAGCTCCAGTCAAGTACCACTAAGCTGGGACAATGTCTTGGTTTTTGGGTAGACAGAAAAAGAGAGAAAAAAGGAGACAGATTAAACAGAATCCAGCCTTCATGCTTCCCTGTATTGTGGAGAGAAACTCTGGCCAGAGTTTGTGGGCTTTGGGCTCATGATTAGAGAAGGAAGGAGCAACGGAGGAGATGTAACCGCGCTTGAACCTTAAGTGTCCCTAAAAGTTAAGGAAGGTTTTAATTTTCCTTTTTTTTTGTGAGATGCATCTCAAATGGAAGACCGTGGTAAAGATTTTCAGATTTTATGGGGGAGGCTTTAGCAGAGCATGTTTGCCCATTTCTCCTGGGCCCAAGTCACTTCTACTCCACATGTAAATCATACTCCCTGGCTTCTAATATGCATACAAAATTAAATTACACAGTCACCCACAGGAATCCTGCTCCTTTTGGTCTCTGCTTCTGTGTTTTAATACAGTAAGGCACATTTCTACACTCAAGCCAAGTTATTGGACAGAGCTTGTCGTGCAGCTACATTGCCAAAGCATTGTTCCATATAGAAGGGAGTTTCAGATGTGTAAAAATTATATAAATCTGATAAGATGTTCATCAGCATATCAAGTTCAAGATCGTATCTAAAACATATTTTTTTGTAAATGTCTGATCTACAGCCATGTCAGCCTCACAGAAAATATTTTAATCTACATTTTCGTACATTATTTATAGAATCTGCACCACAAGAAGCCTGACAGAATTTCTATAGAATTTCCCACATGAATAACAACTGTTTCTGAAGCCACCACAGCACCCTGACTAACCCTCACCCTAACAGCAGGCACTTATTTTGTTAAATAATCTCTCTGATTGCACATTGAGTCAGCGTAAACTTGGTGAACTGTGGAGAGTGGCATGCCCTCCCTCTCACCCAGACAATCCCCACCACTTCATAACCACATGTGGAGCAAACTCCTGGGCCGCTAACAAACCATATTTCACCCCCACACCACATCAACCAGACCACTTCTATCTTCGGTTTCACACACTATGAAAGAAGGTAATTAGTACAGGATTTACAATTGCAGTAAATGCAAGTGGAAGGCTGAGATATAGGTTTGAGACAGGACAGCTCAAATGAGAAATCTTACAGTCTTGGGCCTGGAATTGGTATTATTATTCTTTTAAGTGAAAAGCCAACTTCGCACACATATTAAAGTAAACTCTCAGTGATGTATGCACACATTCCTCTCCTAAGTTCCATCTCTACTCATCTCACCTCCTCTGGACTTTGACTGGTGGATGTTTTCCATTTTGGTTTTCAGCCCAATGCATTTTCCAGGTTGTCTACTTAGCGAGGTCGAGGACCTGGGGATGTTTGACTCCAATGGTTCTAATCGCACTCCAACCCCCATGACAGCTGCTATGTGTTAGGACCTCATGTTGACCTTTGACCCCACAGTATCCTAAATTCATTCTATTAAAAGACCATAATGAGGGGTTTACTGGACCAATTGCAGGTTTTATTCAAACCCAT
The DNA here is from genome assembly GCF_027942865.1 of Odontesthes bonariensis. Classification (NCBI taxonomy): domain Eukaryota; kingdom Metazoa; phylum Chordata; class Actinopteri; order Atheriniformes; family Atherinopsidae; genus Odontesthes; species Odontesthes bonariensis. The sequence continues at coordinate 15,085,124 of NC_134526.1, forward strand.
TAGTAGATGCAAAGACGTGCAGGGGAGGGATTTCATGGAAGGGAGTTTTGAAAACACTGAAGGAAACAATTAGTCCAAAACGTCTCTGGGTGTGTTTGGCCCTCGGCCATGCTCAGATTTTAATGTCAGGAGTATAAAAAGAGCTCAAGTGTTTCCAGATTATTTGCTGTGTTTTATCCCTGACACATAACTGTTTGGTGAGGTAGCGGTTTTGCATATGATAGTTCTATATGTTCATTTGAATTAGGGATTATGGACAAAGAAGTTTCAGAAGTTATTATGGTAGCAGGGTTGGGAAGGATTATGTTAAGTCAGTTTTTCTTTCGGCAGTTTTTCCTGAAGCCTTTCTGAGCATCTTTGATCTAAACGTTCTCAGTATCTTGGTTGTGCAGTGCTTGCTACATTCACATTTTTTATATGCACATTTGTTAGGTACATAATCATTGTTGTCACTTACACAGTTGCTGCTGATTACTGGAGAACAGATTTCCATTCAATGCTTCAAGTGAAATGGGAACTTCCACTCCGGATTATTTTCCCCTGACATGACAGTCTAAATGCTAAGATATCTAGCAGAGACATCTCTTCCCATGATGTATCTTGTCCCAGTGTTGTCCCCAGAGTAGAGTATCTATTGTTTTTTTGTTTTTTTTTCTCTCTGCAACCCCATCCCCAATCTTTCCTCCATGTCATCTTTAAGGCATATGTTTCGAATAAAACTTGCGGTGTGCTCAGTTTTCTACACTGTCTCCTTTTTTGATGTTTGATTCTCATAAATCATCTCTCTAATTTGCCTGTGAATTAGATGGTGCGGGACATGTGGATGTTTAGGACATGGCTAAGGGGCGGCAAGAAAAGAGCCCACCCCTTGACTTTACGGGAAATGGGAGGCCGCCCTACAACACCAAGACTATTTAAAGGCATTGTCTGGCTGTGGAGACTTTGCTTCACAGGACTAAGAAAATGGTAGTGCATTGTTTTTTTTTTTTTATCTACAGATAATTGAAACAAGAATGAAGAGCAATTTGCACTGCTCATTTTTTATGTTCCTTTTATGAGAGAAAGACTGAACAAATGTGCACATTTACAATATAAAAACGTGAGCTCAGGAAAAGGCAAAGCACAGAGACGAGTGCAGTATGAAACCTGAATCTCCTGTGTGCAATTCGCATATTACAGGATAATTTATAAGCTATTAAAGTGATTATTGGTGAAGTGGATCAAATTCTCCAATTAGGCTTTCAGTGTACCAGCCAAGACTTTCAATGTTTATGAGCAGCAGTTAGTCTGTCTGTCTCCAGCCAGTCTGTAGCCTTTAATGGAATTGCTGCAGTGAAAAACACATCAGCACACCTGCTGCTAGCCACATGAAGAGAATCAGTTTGTTGCGACCATGCTGATGTGCTTTGTATTACATAATAGGATGTTACGGCCATGAAGTAATTTGTATGAATTGATGAGGGCCAGTGTCATTGTATATACACAGCAACGTGTATACAAATGTACATCTCTTTGATAGATATTTTATTTTGCATTGGACGGAACACTGGAACCCCATCTTGCACATATCTTTGCACACATGCTGTCTGCTGTCAGCATTGATCCTTATAAACACCCATGAGGGTCTACATCAGTGACTGAAAGAGAGAGTCTCAGATCTGGTGTCAAAAAGGCTCAAATGGATCAGGATGCCTTATTATATAGTGTACATACTACTGCACTCGGCTGGCCATTTCAGTACGAGTCTATCCAAAACTGGTGCTCAGTACGAAAGATCATCTTGGAAATTTACATTTCTAAAAGATGTTTTACAGCAGTATGTTACATGTATATGACACACATCCCAAGTTGAATATATCAACAGATTTCAGCAATAGGTCAATTAAAGGCACTGTCACTTTAACGCCACAAAACTCATCATGACATAAGCAAGGATTTACTGCGACTCTTGCAGAGCACCTTTATATAATAAAGACTAACAGGTGATGCAAATCACATCAACACTTATCAGTGTGTGTACTGTATGTATGCTATTACAATTTGAAGTTGTGATGTGTTGTCTTTGGACACTGGTGGTGATTCTATTGAAATTTTTCAGTTAGCATTGCTTTTTTAGATTTTATTGGAATTTATGTGATCTGTCAGTTAGCATTGCTGTAAATGGCCCTAACTGATTGTATGAGTGGTTCAGGGGGGCCCAGACTATTTTGTGCAATGAGACAGTCAGATTAACTATGTATAGCTCCTAAAATTGCTTGTTTAGCTGTCATTACCTTATATTTGATTATCTATGTTGGGTTGAGATTCTTTATCCATGGCATGCTCTGTTGCTTCTCCGCACAACTGTCACACATTGACATCACTTGCCTCAGGCAGGAAAAGAGGGAAGCAATTGCTAACCGTTTCCACAGTTTATAGGTACAGGATATTTCCTGGCAGCCACTTCACTAATAACCAACTGTTTGTCTAACTGTTGTTGGCATGTAAAACAACAAAATTATGATGGTCAGGTATCATACAAAGGCAATGGATAAAAATGCTTAAGGTACTGGTAAATTAGTACTTAATTATAGATATGACTCAAATTATTGCCGTTTTTTTGTTTGTTTGTTTTTTAGTGGTGTGGGGACTGAGACATGGCTGTGTGGTGGGGGAGCCCCAGCTCACGTAGTCCCAGCTACTTACTATTACTTCCTATTTGTTCTGTATAGGTGCTGAGCTCTAGCTGGGGACAAAAGGGAACATGGAAGTACTAGTGTAGCAGAAAGGATATGGAGTCTTTCCAGGCAACCACCAGGTTTGACCTTTTCATTCTCAGAGGAATTTAGCTTTCCCTAGAGGATGTTTGCGTCCTTTTATTTCATTTGCAGTGGATTTACACTAATTCTCTCGAGTTGCATTGCTCTGATGACTGCTTTGAGTTTAGTCTGCCTGATAATAAAACACTTTAGTTACTTGAGATTACTTTTGGTGAAGTTTGGTGAGTGTTTAACCTTCACCCAGTGGAGACTCTGTCTGGATGTGAGGGCTATCATTGTGTAGATGAAATTACATATCAGCTGAAGATCACCAGCATTTGATTTCACTCACCACACTCATCTTGGGTTTGTGTGCGTGTTGGTGTGCCTCTGTTCTCTCTGCTCTCTTGTTTTTGTTCAGTCACTTCCACCTTCAAAGTTTTTTTTTTACATTTTTAATCGTAAGAACAGGTTTTTATTTTTCAAGAAACATTTTCAATTAAACTGTTGCTACTTAACTACTTATCTAATCAAAAAGGCTCATGTTAGAGATACCAACCCCCATTCCAACATCATGTGTCAATTAATGGCTTTCCCTGAGACAGCTCTGGCTACCTTTAGGGCAGAATATAAATCTACTCAGCTACTAGATCCCTCATTTAATAAGATAACGCTTTATGTTGCTCTGCACAAAAGTTACATGTCGTTGTCGATAAACCAACAGTATTTTTACATGCTTGTTGAGGGAATTCATCACTAGCGACTTTAACATTTATTTAAACACATATGTATGCATGTGCATAGGCGTTTGCATTAGTAGTTATGCAACAATGACGTTGGCTGTTCCACCCAACAACTCAATTTAGCTCTGCTAGTGCATTTAGAGCTTCAGACTTGGGTACATATATTTATGGCAGCAGTAAAGTAGGCTGCTGGAGTTAATCTCGTAATGACGTCTCCCTCCCTCTGCCACCCGCCAGTCTGGATTGAGGCTACGTGGGACCAGTCAATGGGGACAACATGGGGAACATGGTCTCGTTTTGGGATGCAAATTCTGGGGACCACAGTGTAAGCTGAACTGACTTTGTGGTAAAGGAGGATAAGACCAGAAATAAGAGCAGACTATGTGTTTTTTGTGTAGTGCGAAGTACAAAATGACATGCATGTGACACAGCATATTCCAGAGGCGTGAGATCCATTACAAGTGACAGTGCCAGAGGGAAATGTTGCTAATAGGAAACAAACAGGTCTCATTTCTCTGCTCATGTCACTTGCTGTTTGCAATGCAGATTGTTGCATTCTCTTTTGATATTTTATCCATTATTTCTTTTTTAGGACATTCATTTGCAAGAATGCTTTGCATACACCTTTTTAAAGCTTTTTTATATTCCATAAATTTTTCAAGGTACTCTACATTTGCGTATGTACTTGATTGCAGGTGTCATTTGTGACATTTCTACATTTGCAATATTTTAAAAATATTTTTGCCAGCAATTTATGATTGCATTTATAGGAGAACCTGCTACTGTATTTAACTTCACTCATGTGATGTGCTGGTGACACTGGTACACACCATGCAGAGCAGTTACCGCCCTTTTCCTTTCTGTTCCAACTGTCCATCTTCCCTCCTTCTTCCTCTCTCCTCTCCTTGTTGCAGTTGTATTTGTGCGCCTTGGGAAGATTACAAAGAGGTGCTTTGTGAGGGGATGCAGCTGCTGAAATCCAACTAGATCCAGCTGAAGAGAGAAGGGAGCAGGTGGGTCAACAACGCCACCCTGCTGTTCCCAGAATATCAGGCTGCAGAGCTGTGCCTCCCTCCCCCACACAGAAACACACCAACACATGCACACACATCTTCAGAGCTCCTGTACCCCAGCCACTATGCCCACAAACATTGCACCATGTCAAACTACAAACACTGGTAACACCCACAAAACAGCAATACAGCAATTTGCACATGTCAAAGGACTACAGCAGTAGAAACGCTGCCCACTCATACAAGTGTGTTTAACAAGAATATTTCATACAGGGAGATAGTTTGCAACACAAGTAAAAATCACTCCAACACAAAAAGTTTTTCTTCATAAGGCCTTATATTAATCCTAGGTTGTGTCTCTGTTGCCTTATTTTGCAATTTCATAAACAGTCGTTTTGACAAGGGCAGCCTGAGTGCTGCAGAAAGCAGTTGAATCTCCTGTCAGCTTTGTGAGGTGAGATGTTAACAGGTCAGGATGCTGCCAAAATGTTGGATTTCTGCATCGCAATGGGGACATTGGTAAGATGACCCTCATCCGGCTTTGTGCCGCACAGAAAGAGGTGGACGGAGATGGGGAGAGGAAAGGAATGAATGAAAGGAGAGGAAGTCATGCTTGCTCCTGTTGAGGCGGATTAGATATCACACCATCCTCTCAGCAGGGATATGGTGTTGGACCAAAGATGACAAAAAATCTGCAGATACAAATTTACTTTATGGGTTTTTTAAATGAGAAAACTCGGGGATCCTAAAAAACTGGTGAGACGCATTGAAGAATTACTGAAATCAAATGTTCCCACTTTAGTTTATCATCTCCATACACCCTTAATCAGCCCCAGACAAGTGGCTTTTTTTCACAAGAACATTCCCAATTGATGTGCCAAAGTAATTAAGGAAGAATTTTTGTAATAACTTTGCATATGCTTTTCTCTCTGTCGTCATGTTCCACAAACAAGCTTTTGTTAATCAGAAAAGAAAAAATGATAATGGGATGTGAAGCAGTTAGCCTATATGAGAAGCCGTGGACTTCATTAACTATTCTCCTGCTTTGTGAAACATGTTTCTCCTACTGAAGTCTTTCTGTATCTTTAATAACAATTTTGACGCACATTGGTTCCTCCCCCACACTTTAATGTGCCCATCCCCCTGAATGAAGGCAATAATTCAGCCATACTGATAATATCTTCCTCTGTCCCTGCATGTAAATGCTTGAATTTCATTTCACAAATAGGGCTGTCCACTGAAAGAGTTCACTGTTCGACACATTTAATATTCTTGTCCCTCGGACACTTGAAGACATCCCTTTCACTGGCAGAAAGTCCAACATCTGAACTTTAATTTTGATTTGTAATTTTGCTTGCATTCTTTTTGTGTTTCATATTTTGTTTCATAGATTGGCAAATGTTTTCAACGGGCTGCAGGCAGGCCAGTTAAACAACCAGACGGAATATATGCAGAGTGTGGTTTGGCAATGTCTTGTGGTCTAATGCACCCCCATAACGCGATGGATGCTGGCTTTCGAACAGTGAGCTGGTAACGAGCCTATCTGTCTATCTCCTTAGTAAGAGCTTCCATATGTAATTTCCAAAAAGAATCTTAAATTTTCGATTCATCTAGCCATAGCAAACTTTCTTTACTCTGCCTCAGCCCAGCTGTGTTTCTGGATCAGATTTTTTCTTTACATAGTAGAGTTTGAATCCATTTCATGTTTTTCAAAGCAGTGACAAACAGAATTAGCGGACAATAAAGCTCATGCAGTGATTTCCATCCCAGATTTCGACCATTTTTAATGCAGTGTCATATATTGAAATTTCCCCATCTTTAATTCTGAAAGGCTCAACCTCTCCAGGACTGTTTCCTTATACCCAATCATATTATGGACCTCTTGCCAATCAAATTTCTATTGAGGTTCCACACCAAGTGGAAACACTTCTTTAGCATTAGACAGTTTTCCACTATATTGTTACCTATGTTCTTTTTGAAAAGTGAAATCCAAAGTGAAAATATATCAAGTAAGTTTTATCATTGTATAACTGAAACCTTCATTTAGAAGATATCTTGGGAATTTTGGGTTTAATTTTCAGTTTTGGCTCAGTTTGTTACTAAACATCAACATGATGTGAAGAATCAGTGGCAATGTGAGTTCTTTTACGGGGGTTACTCATTTTGTCAGTGTCTGGGCAAACAAAATAGCACTTGAACACACCACAAGCAGGACTTCCCGCTGCCGGCCAAGACAGCAATCTGCACCTGCCCGTATAGCTTGCCAGTCTGGAGGGGGCAGTAGTAAGTAGATCATAGATACAAGAGAAACTGCAGGGAAGACTGCAAAGATTTTAATATAATATGTAGGCATGTTTTTTGGTAATGTGAAACAGAGCTGGTCTCTCTTCATAAGGATTGTCAGTTAGTCTTCAATTTCATCAGTATACATGCTTTATGCTTGTTTTGAAGAAATAAGGATGACAAATAAGAGATTTGGTTGACATGTGAAGTTAGCTGTTTGCCCACTGTCGTAACTGCCACCTCCCTTCTTGTGCATTAATACAAGAAAGACAGACACTTACTCCAGACATGCCAAACAGACGATTTCTGGCTTAGTGTTGAAGGCCCCTTAGAGTTTGCTGCTTCAGGGAGACACTCAGTGGTTTTTCAAGCCCGAATATGACACCAAATCCCCCCCTACCATTATTTCTGAAATATTTTAGTTCTTTTGGGGTGCCAGCTGTCTTTTAGCATTCACGCAGCTTTATCTAACCACTGTCCTGTGATGCTATCAGTTCCATCACAGTGCCATCGTATGGACTCTGCGGGCTCCTCGCTGTGTCTTGCACCTCAGAGGAAAATGTGTCTTCAACTCTTCATACAATGTTCAAGGTGCTAATTCATCATGTTATTTGTTACTCAGGTTCAGTGATAGAGAGATTTTTGGGTCTCTTACTTGCTCATATAGTAGTTTGTGTGGGAGAGCAATTGTGACTAGAAGGTGGATGTCTGAAAATGCAGACTTTCAGCCATCTGGTGTTGCATCTTTCCACATGTTTTAGAGTGTGGGAAGCTGCAAGAACATGTCACTGGTTTATACCAAATCAGTAAATATTTCATCAACTCTATACTCAGTCGTGGGTGTGTTGGAGTTATTGTTTGAGGGTCTTTTTTTATTTTCCTTTTACCAATTACGGCCCCATCACTGTCATTTACGATAATTTCCATCAAATCATTTGTCATGTTAGATTTGTTTAAGCCCTATAAATGTGTCCAGCCCATGTTTCTGAAGTTAGACTAAATGTAGCCACATGCTCGCTCTGATCAAATGCCTTTAGCTTTGCGCTCTGTCATGTTAACCAACACTGGGCAACTGCATAAGATGCCCCATTTCTCATCAAGCTTCCATATTTTTAGAGTGAGAGTAATGGTCTCCACATTGGCAAGTGAAGCATCACGCCTGATTGCCGCCATTCTCACATCTGCTTCCTGGAACAGCAGTGGGGAAGTCTCCAAAGAGCTCCCAGTGGAGTGTGGAGCATGTGTGCTCACATATGAGGCGAGAGTATGAGACGGGGGCTTGCCGGTGCGGTTTATTTTCAAAGGGTAGTGCTGAGGACGTGTTGAGAGGTTGAGGAGTTGAGAGAGCTTTCTACACTCTGGTTTAGGTTTCACCTCCCTGGGACACTGCTGGGGAGGGTTGGTTTAGAAACAGGGGAAGGGGGTCCACAAGGATTTTGTGTTTAGACAACATCACAAACAAGACAGAATATTCTCTTTCTGTGTGTACTTGAGAGAGGGAGAGGAAGAGCGAGATAGATAGCTTCCAGCCTTGTACACAATGTTATATTCCCATCGTATTTGTAGGAAATAGCTCATGTTCTTTTAAAGTGTCATTTGAGAAAAGAAAACATGCAAACAACCCAACTGTACTCCAGCAGAACAGGGAAGTACATCCTCCACACCAGCGCCAGTTAACTGTCATATTTGCACCATTCATTTCCCTATTTTTCCGAAGCCACAGTAACATGTGTAGTGATAGGCATCACTCCAAGTGCACCACTTTGCATTGAAAAAAAAGTATGGGCAATATGAAAAATGTGCAGAGGTAAACTGAACTTATTTGGTTATTCAAAGCTACCACACTCTCTCTCTTTTCTGGCCCGAATCACCATACACGCACATTCTTCACAGCAAACTGGGAAGTTCCAAATGCAAAATAAGATGCAAAACTGTGCATTTGCATTACAGTACAGTTTCGTAACAGAGTCACCAAGGCTCACAAGTTAGATCTAGAAATTATTTAATTTGTGATAGTTAGGTATTTCAAGTATTACATGTTTAACAGATAAGTGCAACTCTGGGCAACTAAGCCACAGAAACTTTGTCTTTCATGTGGGCATATTTCATCCATGCTAATACCTTGTAAGCCATAAAAATGTATGTTACATTGATCTGTTATAAATAAGGCATTTCGTGTCCAGATATATTATCTTTGAAGAAAAAAAAACCTTAAAGTCTTTAAAGTAGTGATGGTTTAATGTTTTGTTATGGACTAGTGTTTTATTTTGTCATTATCTGGTATTCTGTAGTCTTCATTCCCAATTATTGCAATCACAGTAACCAGCGTTGCAAATGAAAACAGCGAATAGCAGACAGAAATCATTTCAGCTTTTTTCCCCCTTTTATGTTCTTTTTTTTTAATAATTCTTATGGCTTCACTGCATTGGCTACATGGTGTTGCCTGCCAAACACGGAGGGTGCTGCAGGTGGTGTTTTTTTCAACCAGACTTGTGTTGAGCAGAGCATGTACGATGACTACCAAGAATAAAGATTTTCTCAAATTCTAACAACTGTAAAAAGCAGGACTGATTCATTAAGACTGAAAGTAATAACAGGAAAAAGCATAGAAAAAAAGGTAAAGGCAGAAATTTTCAACTCAAGAGGCATTATTTGGTCGGTCTAATATCTGTTTTATTTGAATGGTTCAGTTTTCAAGTTGGTCATTTTTATAGGTTATGTGTTATTCATCTGGAGAAAAATGCCACTAGCTGTGGTTAACCTGAAGGACTATGTATTTTAGAGGGTTTATTAGGCTTTCATATACAAATATGCAAAAGCTAAATGGAAATATCTTTGATATTTGTATGTTGCCAAACTATCTGTCCACTTCCTGTGCACAGTATGACTGACTGCCTAGATTTCAACATAAGGATGACTAGAAAGGATCCTGCTGCTTTTGCAAATGAAGGTTCCTAACTGTGTGAAATGACTGTTTGCAAAGCAAAGGACCTGCACTGGTTCCTTCAATGCAACCCAAACAAGGATTAATTGTTTTTGTTTGTTTCTTTCTTTCTTTCTTTAACAATCATACTGATTCCAGTTATTTCAAATAAAGTTTTTGTTGTTTTAAAGTGACCTCTTACAAGGTTGTTCATATTCCTATAGCATGCATGAAACAACGTGATAAGATTGCTCGATGTACAGTACCAAGTACACTGTAGTCCATATTAGGAGCAGTTATAGTTTCACACAGCCGACCCACATAGCAGCCTAGTGTAGACGCAAGCATTTTCTCCTCGCAGTAAGCCTGTCTTTTCCTAATCCGTAACATTTTCCCTTCCCATCTTTCCCTGACCTCATCACATGTAACATCAAGGTCACAAGGGAACATTTAGGGAAAGACATAGGTCACATTTTGACTTTATAAATGTACCTCAAGTTTGTCTTCACACTGAGAGTACTACATGTGAGCATGCCCTGTGTCTGTTCTTGCAGAGCAGGGGGGGGCTTCAGCCCGCTTGTGAGAGCGTGACGCTGCACCTGTCAGAGAGGAAGGCCTGGATAATGGCTGTAAGCTGGCCACAGAGTGAACATGTGCACTGAGGAGACCCTCAGGCCAGGAGGGGAGGGTACATCTGATCTAAATTATTTCATGAAAAAAAAGAGGATGTAGATGAATTCCCTATATCATTTCTACACCTTCTGGCTACTCTCAGTGCTCCTCGGGTCTTCCCCTTTACTTCACACTCCTATCACCTTCAGACCTCAGATCATTTCTCTGTTTTACTTGTGAAATCAGCCAACTTTTAACAGTGGTTTCAAGCTTGCTCATGTTTGCTGACTCATCTCTGTGAAACCCACCTTCTTGGGATGATCTGGCCTGCTATTGGCTCCCTCAGGTCTGACAGAGTAGAGACTATTTCTCTGGTCTCTTTTTCTCTCTTTCACTCCATGTTGAGTCATTCTCTGGGAAAAGCAAATCAGCCCTCCACAGAGATTGCAGAAAATACGCTCTCCAGTTCTGTTTATGAAGGGTGAGGTTCTTCTTCTCCTCACCTCTTGAGGCAGGACCACACAGCGTGTGAAAATGTGGGCCACGGACACACCTCAGTTTCCATGCGCAATAAAACGTACATAGATGTTTTCCCACAACAAATGATTTCATCCCACAGTTGAGAGATTCCAAGACATCCCAACTCTGTTGTTGGATATATCTCAGGTTTAGTTTGGCTGTGCACAACTCAGCAACACTCAGTTACTGCCTGCATCCTATCTAAACAACTGCGAACAAAATAATGATTTGTCTGCAGTTTAGGAGCATGGAGCTTGTTGCTTTCCGGGTCTGCCAAATTGAAGGAAAGTTTGCAATTGACATCAGTTGTGGATGCCAAACGTTTGCCTCAGTTTACTTTGTCCTCGTGGACACCAGCTTATTTCAGTTGTATCTGTGCTTTGATTTATTGTCTATTCCTGGAAGACTCCAAATTCACATTACATTGAGTTTGGCCTGTTAGGCTCAGATTCGATTTTGTAAACTCCTTTTGTGTTTGCGTGTGTGGTGTAACTAATTGCATTTGGTCAGCACATCCAAACACTTCATGTTTGGCGGTAATCATTTCAATTGACCACCGTGACATTCCTTTAGAAGTCAAACCCTCAACTTCATTGCACTAATGCTTCTATATATTCCACACCCTCCATACTGATGTTTCTTACTGATAAAACAGCATCAAAAGTAGATCTTGCCAGTTGAAGACAAACTGATGGAGCCAACTTTCTAAAAAGGCTGTAAAAGGTGCAGGACATCTCTGATGTTCTTTTAAAATGAAATGAAATCACAGCTTAAATGAATTCCCCATGACACAGTTTTGGTATCTAAGCTACAGATTCACTTTAGATGTTGATATGCTGAATGAAAATGATTAAATATTTAAAAGAGCATGAAAAAAATGACAAAATACTGTGAGGCCCGATGACTTTTGAGCTACGAAGCAATGGGAATTTGTTTACGGTGCTCCAGAGTTTGAATCTTCCTCAAAATCTGAAAAATCTGATCTTCAGTGACAATTTCCCCCAAAAAAACATCAAGCTGAGTTCAATTGTCCCAACTGAAACATCAGTGACCCTGGGTCTATTTTCAGCATAGCCTATGGTCTTCTAAATGTATAGTCTTCTAAACATCAGAAACTGTGCTGGGCATTACATGCAGAGAAGTGCCTTCTGTCTACAGTTTGTCAATGTGCTTCCACTTACATCTACCATTTCCTCCTCCTTCTTTATCCTTTGTCTTTCTCTCCTCTTCCTCTTACTCTCCTGACCCCATCTCTTCCCCCAGGGAAAAATTTGAAGTGGTATTTCATGTTCTTTGTTTTCTAAATTGGCTAGGTCTGTTGTGTCTAGTGTCTGAACTTTGAAAAAGCCTCGATGCTAGCTGAATCTAATGCTCCACTCATCACGTCTCAAGAAAAGGGGTTTTGGATTCTCTCAGTGGCTGCTAGCCACTGTATTCTGGACCCAATTCACTCGTTACGGAGGTCAAACGCTTCCTATGCACAGAGGAAAATGGTTTTCTGTCTTCCACCGCTACTTCATTCTGAATGTTTCTAAACACACAGCTAATCTTTTATCTTTTTGAATATAATTTTGGGGATCATATAACCAGACAACCTGGAACTTTAAGGATGTACACGCAGCTCAATTCATGCTACATTTGAAGTATCAGTCTGCTATGATAGCTCGTTCTGTGTATAGGTATTAGAGGGAAAATTATAACTTCAAGAATTATAATAAGAAATGGTGAAAAAAATAAAAAGAGAAAGAGAGAAAACAGTCATATCTATCTATGTGGGAAGTTGGATTTGTGTCCATTGTTAAAGGGTCTTTAACAACTGTATTTTCATTGCAAAGCATTCATCATAGCACTCCTGCAGCATCATCGTTTTGTGATATTTCTGTTGATGTATTCAATTCTTTATTTGTCAAAAAGCAGCGATTTACAACAAAACTCCAGCAATTCAGTGGACCAAGCACAACGTGTATCCAGTGTATGACTAAACATATTAAGTATTATGATGGATGAAAATGGATTGTGAGCAGTTTGAGACTTTCAGGCCCATAAATAGTCAATATGTCATACTGCAAAGGTAAATCTTAGAAGGATGCTTAAACAGTAGGCTATTTGAAGCGAACAGACAGTGTTGCTATAGTTACTGCCATCATGGCTTTCTCAGTCTCCTTATTAGGTCTAAACACACACTTATACACACAAAAAGTCACACAAAGTACTGCGGGTCCCCCTGGTCTAGCTGGGCAGTGGGTAGCTTGTAACCCAAGTGTTTTATTAGCAACTGGTCCAACACAGCTAATTGCTTCCTGAGGGAGCCGCCTCCCTCCTCTCCGTGACTGATTAACGGTCCACATTATGTGTCTCGACAACCTTGACAATATTCTTTCTTTTTTTCGTTTTTTTCATTTTAGTCACAAAACTTTTTATTACTCTGCAGTGCCACAAATCTCCAGAGTAAATGTTCCCTGAAACTACTTTTTCATTGTGGAGCAGTTAAACGATTCAGAAACTTTTTTTTTGTCTGTAATTAGTGCATTTAAACATGATTCATTGATTATTGTAAATGGTGGGTTGCTCGAGTGTAATACATATTTGATACTGTATTTATACCTCTTTTACATCAAAGAAAATTCATCTCAAATTTCTTCTCTATAACTTCAAACCAAATAGTTTTTCATACCATGAGCAACTGCATCCTTTTGTGAATTTTACCAAAATTCAAAGATAGATCTTGATATCCTTTGACATGGTTGCTTTGTTTGGGAACTTATAGTGTAGCTTGTAAATTTTAGTGCATGGTGTATCTATTTTGTTTTCCCATCTGGGTCAGTGAAACTCAACAGAAGTTGTTTTCACTTCATTCTTTTAAAGGCCTTTTATCTCGCTTTTCTGAATTGTATAAATTTCTTACTTTCAAACCACTCAGTCTGTTAGTTTAGACATATTTAAAGTTGTCTTTTGCTTGTGTGCGTGAGTTCCTATGTGGATTGAATTTGTCACACATGAAAAACACACATGATGTAAGCGCATGATAAGGAGCTAAATCCAGGCATCATCTGGTTTTTGACCTATTACTCCCTAAAAAGAAAATCCTGAATATATGATCAGTAGATGTCTGTGTGGGAGGATATGCGTTTTGTGGCTCCTGAGAATTCCGCTTCATTTATTTACTTTCTGTTTTTTTTGTGCTGATATTTATTTAGAATGCAGCTTTTCATCTTCTCCAAAACTTTGTTCTTGAAAATCTTAATTACAAATTCTGCATCCCTGATCTCAGAGAGCAGTCACAGGCTTCCGGACGCTTCTTCTTCTTTTCTGCTCCATTTCGTATGCGTCTTTGATGATGCCATTGGGAGCTGTGAGATGGGTTTCAAAAGGCTCCTCTCCCAAACAGGATATAGATGATGTGTAGGTCTGTGCTCTCTGGAACAGATGGATCAAATGGTGTTCTTCCACCCCCCACTGCTTCCTCCATCTCTGCAGGGCGGGGCCCGGATGGAAGGCCTAAGGAAGAGGAGATCTTCCTCAAGTGTGCTTCAAGGTCATGTTGTCCTACACCATCATCATCATCATTTCCTGTGAGTCTGGATATCGTTACATCTACATTTCAGTGACACATCTCTGATAATTAAATAGACCTCTGTCATCCACATTGCTGCACTCTTACACCCCGTCCTGACTGAAAGCGAGCGAGCAAAACTGACGCGAAACGACGACAAAATGTTGCGAAGGTGTCTTATGTAGTTCGCTCGCTTTCAGTCAGGACGGAGTGTGAGTGTTGAAGCCAATCAAAATTATATCAGTCTCTTCATCATTCACATTTCATTTTGATCTCTAATTACTGAACTCTCCCTGGTTCCTAAAACCATGCTGGAGCAAATTGTGGTAACACATGCACATTTTTGGTTTGGCTTTGGAAGAATCTCTCACATGCTTTTTCTAAGAAGACCAGAACTAACATCAAGCATTGAAATGAGCATGGATTTCATTTTGGTACTTATTCTTTTAACATTTTGTTTCCATTAATATGTTAGTCTGGGACATGCGTCTCATCTGATGGATCTGTTCCCTACGTTGTACTCGTGTTTTTCAGCATTTGTACAGCTGTTATTGAAAAAAAGGATATTAGTACTAGAATCGACTTTGACATCAGTGGACACTGATGCAGATGCAGTGACTCATTTGGCTCAGACAGGTTCCCCTGCCCAGTGTGTGATGGCAACCAAATAGATGTGGTTGATAGGAGGACCACAGAGGCAGAGAGAGGAGGAGTCATTTTCGCATTAGCAGAATCACATTTTGAGAACGATGCAGCATTCCAGGACCCCTTTATTTGATTAGCTGTAATGTCATAAATGCAAGAATGTACTCTCATAAATGGCAAAAGTAGCCGATGAATTACTTATTCCCGTCAGCAAATACCCACGCTAGCTTGTCCTCCCTGTCCTCATCCCATGGGCCACATTGCCTCCTCAATCTGCAATATGGAGCATAATTATACTAATTTCTCTCAATTGCATTAGCAAGGGCCTGGAGAAAAGAAAGGCTGTCTTTCTAAGCAGGAGTCTTGACTATGCAGTCAGCCTCCGTGCGTGCACCTCAGAGAGCAAGTACAGGGGGAGGCAACATGACCCCTGGTCTTCCCCCCACCGCCCCTCTTTTAGCTGCACTCGCCTCTCCTGCTTCATTCCCTCCTGCCCTTGTCCCTCTTTTCTCATTCCATGTTTTCCTCCCACACCAACTGCTTCATCTGATATTGAATGAAACTTACATATTGGAAAAACATGAGCATGCTTTGTGGCGAATGTTGAATCTGAATCGGATTTTCATCTTTTTTCTTTGAGGGAGAAACATGAAATTCTGGTCTCCACTTAGGGGCCTCCAACAAACCCCTCTGCTCGTGCTTATATATCCTAAACGTCCAGCTTGGTCATGTTATGAACTATTGCAACAGCTACATAAAATGAAGACGTAATTTGGTCTTAAATCGATCCAAAAGAAAGCAATCAAAGCATCAATATAGTTTGAAAAAAAATCAAGATGTAGATTTTAAGAAAAACTTGGTTCAGCTCTTTATACATTATTTTATCCTAAATTTCATGCCTATTTGAGCAGGGCCAAGAGTGCACAATTGCTCCTAAAGAAAAAAACGTGAGCTAATATTTTAGGTCTGACTTTATTGTATCAAGTATGAATTCAAGCAGTTGAAAAATAAAGTGTAATTATGGGAATACAGGACTCCTCTTTCTGTGTTCCTTCCCTTGTAGATCCAGTCCGCCATGACAGGGTCACATCAGATCGGCCTGGTAGATGAGGGACTCTGGGGGACTGCAGGGTGCTGGTAGTGGGAACACTGCCTCAGTTATGAAAGAAGCCATTGTCTGTCTGCCTCGCCAACATAGAAAATGAATAAATCAAAGTGAAGAGATCAAGAGTGGAGGAGAGAAGGGGAATAGGAAGAAGGGGGGCTATCTGACATCTGCATTTTAAACTGTGCATTGAGCTCTGAAAGAATGTTGTTATCATCCTCCTGCAAATGTCATAATATCACCCCTCACACGTAATACATTTCTATTCATCGTCAAGTGTGTTTCAAAGCTATTCCTTTTTTGTCATCTCGTTTCATTTTTATTTTATTTTTTTCCTGACAAAGAAATTTTTTTTTAAAGTTTATCTGTGCATTTAGTTGATTCACAATAATGAATAAATACAAAGTTTGTTTGGGAATCTGCTTGAACCACTCTGATGATCAACCCTATGGGTCAGCATAGTTTTGCAACAGCTACTATTTTGCTTCCAGATCAAACGCAGTTGTGTAGTGATGCTATTTCTGTTGATTTGATCAAAACTTTTATTTCCCATGTTTTCTTCAAATGGCAGTTTTCAGTGACACATCATTGGTTTTAGTACCCCAACCATAAATAGATATCCTTTTCACTGGATGAAATTGAAAATCCTGCTAATGTAATCATCAGCTCTCAAACTAACCTGGAAAAATGTGACTTACTGGTCAAAACATAAAAGGGTAAACATGGAAGCAAGAACTGTTTCTATTTAAAACCTAAGGTAGCCATGTGTCCCAAAGCATGACTGAAACTTTTTTTTTCTTTTTGTATAAAAATCTGGGTTGTTTTTGCAAGTTTCAGCTAAAATTCAAGTCAGTTTTCTTTTTCGTCCTATACAAGTCAATAATTGTCCGTCTGTGCATTGCAAAAATGTGCCTTACCTCTGAAAACATGGTAGATGTTAGTCTCTGTGCGTGTAGAAGATCTCAATAAGATATCAAGAAGTAAAAAGATGAGATAAACACACACAGAGATCACAACACAACAGGTCTGTCATCTGCAGAGAACATTTTGCTGTGATGTTTTGATACCTATTTTAGAAATTTGTTGATATCTGAATACCATGCACATTGAAACTTATGCAAAAAAAGGTACCCTCTGCTTCTAAAACTGATGCCCTAGGGATACATGTGTGATGGGCTGGGAATTAAAACAGGTTTTAATTTCAAGTCTGATTAAAGTCTGCTAATCTGTCATGTAAATATATATGTGTGTGTGTGTGTGTGTGTGTGTGTGTGTGTGTGTGTGTGTGTGTGTGTGTGTGTGTGTGTGTGTGTGTGTGCATGTGTGTGACAATTAACTATCACTGGCCAATCTACATTTTACGAGCATGTACGGTGGCCAGTCTGTCAGCCTCTGCCTGACCTCTGCAGATTTACAGCCAGTATGGACTCGTGGATCCCTGTAACAGCAAGACAGCAGCTGGCTCTCTTATTCAGTTCAACACAGTGGCACTTTACTGCTGCCTCCGATCCCAGGTGTGTGAGAGTGTGTGTCTGTGCATAAATGGTGTCCTCACAATGGCCGCCCTGTGTGACCCTGTGCATCTGTGTCTGCCCGGACAAGCTCTACTGTCCTGCTTGCGGCTGGGCCCTCTCTTCAGTGTTGACAGCACACTACAGGTGCCCATCACATCTGGTGCCTCACACAACCCAACACATCTGCTGAGGCACTGATAAGTTAAATTAAGGGCAGCCCTCAAAAGAGCACACAAACAAAATCAGTAGGGACATAACAAATTGCCTTCAGTTGCTACTTTGAGAAGTGAGAGAAGTTAAGTGACTTTTTTTTTTTTCTGTGCAGTGCCACAAATACGTTCATTATTTAACCAGTCCACAAGTTCATGACCAGACCTCTGCTCATTAATGAAACTCTGTCTTTGGGGTGGGATTTTGAACAGTCCTCACACTGTTATTTCATCTAACACCCCCCACCATCTTTCAGTACCAAACCACATTCTGCACATAATCAATGCTCTGTCCAGAAGCAACCTCTGTTTGCTAACTCTGGACAGGCAGAAAAAGTTTGGTTGAAAGGAGCCTTTTATAGATGTTTTTGTTAGCTAAGAGAATATTTGTGATTCATTTAGTAACTTCTGAAACACAGTGGTACCCCACAGTTATAGATGTCCATTTTCCTTTCACTTCACAGCTTGCTGTTAAACTCAGCTTAGCTAGAAATTTGTTGGTCAAAAGGAGTAAATATTCTAGTTCAGCCCAGATATCTAATAGGCTATTCAAATAAATCATGTAATATAGTATTTAACCAGTGATAAATAAATGCTCCAGTGAGCTCATCAGCTTTGGTTTGCCACCCAAAATGCAGAAGAACAGTGTGCAAATGAGGACCAGAGGTTAACCAGTTAACAGGTGCACTTCCTCCTTCTACTGACTGGAAATTTGCATGACTGTCTAAGGAGGAACCAACCTCAGTCAGTGAAGTTAGCTTCATGTTTGAAGTTCAATATCTTCCTCATTAACCTGTAAAACAGGTTTGTTTGTTTTTAACCAGAAATGCCTTAAATGCATTACATCTCTATGATTGTGTCACCCAAAAGTACCTTATAGAAACTTTTTTTTATCCAGACATAGCTGGGTTATCCTTCTACAGTGTGTATGACTATGTGTGTGAAGACAACTCTTGGTCTAATAGGTCAGGTCACAGGACATGACAGTTGGCTGGCGTACAGCAGCCTTTAGGCTAGTGCAGCCCCCCCCCTCTTTTGCTCTCACTCTGGGTGGCCTGCGTTTAAGAGTTGCAAGAGCGGGCCATCCCTGTCCGGAGAACATGGCCGCTGCACGGGGGGACTGTTACTGGGTCAACTTTGGAGCAGCAACCAAGAATTTTTTACTTGTTGTTCATGTGCGCATACACACTTGCTGATGTGAGTTTGTGTGTCGATTTAGACTTCCTGTGTGCAGCAGCGCGGGGGAAGTGGATATGGGGGTGAGATGACCCTCGACCCTGACCACATGTCCTGGGCTGTTGGTTGATCACCCACACTTCCGTCAGAATGGCCTTTTTGCTCTTTTCTGAGTTTAAGAAATCTCACAGCTCATAAGCACCAATGTAACTCTGTTGCAGCATGTTTGTCATCAACACAATATGTGGTGTTGCGCAGTTTTCCTCCATCTTTCTCAAATGATTTTCTCAAAGTTCAGGAGCCTAATCGAATAAGTAGAGTTAATAATAATTGTAATAGAAACAGTATGCAATGGTCTGGTTGTGGTCAAGCTGCAACATTTAAGGCAGAAAATTCAAGCTAACATATGAGTGGCAAAAACTGCAGCTACTCCAAAACCGAGTCCATCAAGCCCAGCCATACTGAGTAAGAGCTCTCTGCAAAACTGAAGTGGATGTTTTCAATCATAGTGGGAGATTGTTTCAATTGGGGCATTCTTCAATTGGCAAAAATCACTCTTTGCGATGACTTCACTGCACGGGAACTGGTTCTTAACAGGAAAAGAAGATTGTAAAGAAGGAGATGTTTTTCTACCATAGAAAGTCTTTGCACAATCATACAAAAAATTAAGTTGTAATATTTTTTGGAGCGGTTAGGGCTGCGGTTCTGCTGTAGAGCTTGTTAGCATCTCAAGTAAGCCAGCTGTTGCACAATAAGGCAGCAGCAGGGTCCCCTCTACTCTTTTTTATTCACATACTGCACCTTAATACATCTTAATTCCCAATAAAGCTGCTCTCATTTACATATATCCTCCCTGTCATCAGGCACAAATAAAATCCTAATGTTTTTAAGCACAGAATCATCTGACAAAAGCAATACTCACTTAAGTTGAAAACAATGTTGACGATTACTCAGAGAGAAACATGTAAGCCTCATGTTTATAGATATAAAGCTATGTACGTAGCTAATGCATATCAAGCTCTTCACTTCAGGCACAATTGTGGGTAAAGAATATCAATTTAAACCTTTCTGCATGTCATTTCAAGACATTGGAATCTGTTAGGGTAAATAAAGTAAGATTATAGTGTCATCCAGTCACCATACATAAACAAAAGGATGCAACCATATAACATGCAAAATGATTTAATGTGTTAGGCTATAGCTGAATTATTTCATGATACCGGACTGCAGTGCCTGATCCCCTGACAGTACTAGGTGTTGAATGACGTGCGGAAAAACAACAAATTTGTTGTCAAGACACTTGACACAACTTGGCATGTTATCTATAAGCCGTCTCCTTAAACCAGGCTTGAATTTTTGAGAGCGAACTGATTTGGACAAAACGGCACTATCTGACATCAAGGATTTGGCATACTGGATTTAACACAGTGGGTCAATCCAGGCCCAAGTGATCCGATGTTACGATGCTGAGCTTTACAGCAGAAATTAACACATTTACAGCCTGTAGAAAACAAAGTGTTTAAGTCTCTTTACCTAATTTCCTCATTATTTAATACCCTGCAAGAGTAAAACTCAATTTATCCTTTAAAATGAAGCCTTTAAACTTAAGGTAGAAAGGATATCCGGTGGCCATATATGGTGCATTATTTTCACTTGGATCCATATATCCAGAGCTATACACATAAATAGGCTATGGGTCACCTTCTTTATCATGTTGCACCGAAATGACACTAGAGCAGTGAAGAAAGGGCAGACCAAACCAAAACCTCTGACATTTTCTTATTTTCCACACCCACTATAGTTTTGAGATAGGTTGGGTGTATTCAGTTGGTTTTAAGTTTTCAATTTTATCTTAGATATCACTTCACCTTAAACACAGAATCTTCAAGAGGCGCCATGCAATCATAACAAAAATCATGTATTGCTCTAAATGGCCCCACAAGACAACTCAATGAGACGCCTAAGGTCATGGAGAGGAAGCAGGCAAAATATTGTTTCTACGACTACGATTGCTACTCCACATAGTTGTAATGAACTGGTTGTGTATATTGGATCACTCATTTTCGAAAGCGTCTTAAGCTGGTCAATACGGACATTTTGTAACAACAATGGCCACGCTTATTTGTTACATCTCTATTTAACTCAAGAAGTGAAAGCTGAGTTTTTTATTTCCTTTAATACTGCTAGCAATAACATACTGACCTCTTTACCAGATACCCAATGAGGCTTTACAAAAGAATTCACCAGGAAAATCCACGGTTAATATCAAATTAAAATCTCAAGTTAGCATAGAAAAATAAATAACATTAAATAGCAACACGCAGAGTATGCTGATTTGTTAATGAAAAAAAGAAAATCTTAAAATATCAAAGTAGACTTCCAGCTTTTTTTTCCACCATTTTTTTCTCATCTTGCGCAACTTTTCCCAATCTGACAATGTACATTGTGCCATCCACCCTGATTATTGGTGACCTTATAGCTCCGGGTTCCCTGAGAACATCATCATTCCTGTCCTCTCATTCACACAGCAGTATTAGTCATCAGGTCGGGGCAAACCCATCACAAGGCTCTCTTTGACCATGTCTAATGAGAAGACTATGGTAGTGCATTGCAACCAAAAAGTTTGCTTCCTTTACTCCTCTTCTTATCAGTCAGTGAGTCGAAAATTATTCAATTATATACATCTCCGCTTTTCCTAGATTTTGTCCACTCCCGGCAGTACACACTATTCTATTAATGTGGTTAAATACAATTAAATTGCATAATCACAGAGGCAGTAATTAGTGCAGTATGCTTGTCGATAAAGAAGCTAGTATGTCTGTTGGCAGGACACGTTCTCCTTCAACATCTCAAATCCTGTAATTAAATGTAAGGGTCTTCGCTTTGGGTAATTGGATTTGTTTTGACTTATTAGCCCTGGCATTGACTGATGGATAAAACAGAGGTGGTGGTGTGTTAGCGGAGACAGAGAGGGGTCTGGCACAATCTGTGTGAGCATGCTATCATATTGCTGCTGTTTGTTCATGAGAATCCATCCTATGGGTCAAAGGTCAATAAACATCAGCTCACCAATAAAGCCTTTCAGCAATGCATTTTTAACACACAAAAAGCAGAAAGTGTAACTTGCTTTTAAGTCCACAAAAGATTTTACCCTCAGACTTTACTTCAGTACCTGAGAACTACTTATGTGCTAAGCCAACATCAGTCTGTAGTGTGAGTGTGTGTGTGTGTGTGTGTGTGTGTGTGTGTGTGTGTGTTTGGAGTGGCATTCGCTGTGTTTATTTGGTCAGGGTGTCAGACAGATTAGCTGGTGTGTTACAGGTGCTATAAAAGTTGTTGCTTTGGACACGGCTCATGAACAGCATAATGACTCCAGGCCTGTGTTAATCTCTCTCCACCTGGCTTTGTGTTGGGGTACTGGCCAGGCCGAGCTTAGCACTACAAAACAGGCAACAGATGACTCAAAGCAGAAAACAGTGCACCTACTGGCACTTGTGTCGGACCAGATGAGAAAAGAAGGAAAGAAGACAGAAAGAAGGACGGACTTCAATATTGTCTCCAAAAAGGGCTTAATGTGTTTTGCAAAACAGACTCTTATTTGACTGCTATACTTTATATTTTGGAAGGCTTGAGATAAGAAGAGAGAAATTATTCAGTGCAGATCATAAAGCTGTCATAAAATACGCAGGCAGGAAAGAGAAGAGGGGAAATTATGGAAAGAGTTTAGATGCCTGGTGTGCTCATCTCAGGGGGATAAGTGTGTTGTGGAGGCCATGCTGTTTGTTTTACTAGCCTTTGGGAGTAGAAGGAACAGAACACTTGTGGTGGATGCTAGAAAATGCATGGCTTTTTCTGTAGCTTCTGTAGTTTTTGTTCTGTTGTGTGGATGATACTCTTTAATGGAGCAATATGATCCACAGAGTCAAAGAACTGTCTTTTACTGTCTCACTACTTTGTTTGAGTGGTGTCTATTCGTATTTCGAATGCATTTGTTACGTATCTTAGCTCCTTCTTCCCCTATATGCAATCCTAATAAAGTATAGTATGATGAGAACATTGGGAAAAAAAACCTGTGTATCCTTGGTTGGAGCACCGCCAAGCTGTCAGACATCGTTCCCCTATGAGGTAGTGTTCTGGCCCAGCCGGCAGACGGGCTAAAAACTCAGGTGTAGTTTAGAACCTCAGTGTTTATGAGGCATGAGGTTGGTGTAATCCAAGTAATTGTTTATTACGGTCTTCAACCTATGTTAAAAGTAATTACTTTCGGGTGCCCCTGCCCTGTAAAAATCAGTTTCGTTTCCTGTCTGGGTGCCTAACACCAAAATCGAAGCTCCTCCTTCTAAAATGTATGTATTTTACTACACTTTGTGAAGAGTATTACATATAATTGTTGGTTTTCTGTGAGCTGCGCAGTTGTAAAATACATGCATATGCTATTAATGATCATTAGAGCTTCGATGGTGCAGAGCTATTCCTCAGTGACACTCCATCACCTGTGCCTATAAAACTGTGTGTGCCAAAGCAGTGGGGGACATTTTCTAAGCGCAATGTGGAGCTCTAATAGCCACTGCTTCAATCTGATGACAATATGTAATAATTAGCACTGCAGTTTATAATGTGCATGACATGAGTTATGAAATTGATTGGAGTGAGTTTGCTGGAGCTGGGAGTGAGTGAAGGAGGAAAGGAAGTAGAGCGGAGAAGTCTGCGGTCACAAACTCACCTTGGTCTGTTCGCAATCAGGCTGCAGAAATTGGGTACCTTATTAGAGCCTAACTGAGCTCTGCACCAGCCTAAAGCAACAAGGATTACATCATCTTCAACCACTCATGGATGCAAACACTTCTCTGACATACATATGTGCACAGGCACAGTCAGACATACGCCTGTTAGCCACACAAACTGTGATAACAGTTACAGCCATCACACAGGCCCGCACAATGACTCAGCAAGGAGCAGATTCTGCTCACATTGATTCCCTTTTTTGTCCACTGATGGCAAGAAAAACTAGTGAGCTGTGGAATAAATGTTAATGTTTTGGGTTGATCGTCCTGCTTTTCTTCCATTTTTTGGACAGTTTATCTGCTGCTGTTTTATGTCGACAACGAGCATCGTCATCATTCTACCTTTTACCGAGGAGCCAAAGGTCTAAATGAGACTAGTGTGGAGTTGAGGAACTTATTACCTGACAGTAATCCACAACCAAAAGGTCAGTTCTATTTACAAATAGCCTAACCAAGTGACTATGTGCAACTGAATACTGTACACAAAAGCTCAAAGGCACGTGTGTACACATGCACACAGCTGCACATACTTGAGCAAAGCTAGCATCTGTCACAGATACATCCGTCAGTGCCTTCACATCTGTGTGCTCCAGCTCAAGCCTTTGGCTCCAGGCCCCACACCCGCACACGTTCCCCTCAACTGGGTTTGGCTTCTATCCACAGTGTCAAAATTCTCCAGCTGAGTGATACATTTGCCAACCTCAGACAGCTATAATGGGCTGTAGCCTATTTTTTATTTTATTCCTGGAGGTAATGTGATACAGTGGGTTTTATTTGAAAGCTTTTTTTTTTGATTGAGACAGAAATGCGACAACTGCCTAACATCACTTCTAATGGCCCTATCGTCTTTTTGTTTTATGGTGACACATGTTCAAGGCTTTTCTGGCATACACGCCGAAGTAACAAATGCCGTCTATCGAACTCCCCTCATCTGTCTTAGACATGACTTTGCTTCTTAACTTTCTCACGAACAGACAGTTGAGGAACATCACCAATGTTAGCCTGGTCAGAGCCTGAACCTACAGGCAGAATCGTTATAAAAGAAGCAGTTTGAATCTGATATTGTCTTGATTTTGTGTTCATGTTTTCGAAATCTTCTTAAATCCTGTTCTTGAGGGTTTGTCAGAGGCTGAGTTTCAATTATGTGATGATGTTGTTGTCTTGGCATCTACAGCAACAGCATCATCCACTCTCCTCCCCCCACCTTCACCCCTAACTTACCCCTGACCCAAGGTCATTAGTCATAAACAGAGAGGGGGAGGAGGGAGGATTGTGAACAGTGCAGAGGGAACAGTGCAGAATGGATCCCATTGTGAAAGTCCCACAGGCCAGAGGGTGCCGTCTCATCCAGGGAAGTATCACCATTTGGCCTATGCTTGTAGCCAATTGTGTTTTCTTGGGTGTTTGCGCGTGTGTATTTTTCTGTGAATATGAGCACTTGTGTGTTTGTCTGCGAGCGCATGTATATGTTACTGTGTGTCTCCTCAGATCATTACCATGGTAACTGCTCTTTTTGGTTGTTCACATGTGATGTGACACCGGCTGACGCCACCACATGAGCATGTGAAGCTTCACACAGATTCATTGGAAAACTTGTTGTCTTCCATTACACAACATCATTGTTCATTTAAAGGTATTTCAACTTGCTGGCTTCTTGATGCATCGTGTGTAACTTCTTGTGGGAGGTGGTGGATGGATTAGTGAGTGATTAGAGACAGTCTGTCCTAATCTGAATCTACGTAAAAGCAGTCAAAACAATACAGATTACTAAATATATTGTCATGTTATCACATCCTAGATGATCATATCTTGCTCTGAAATGACACTGATTTCAATCCATTTATACATCCCGCATACTCACTTGACTTAGACTCACTTTAAATTATGCTTAGAGTGCAGAAGGCCCTATCCAGTGAGTGAGCACACCTTATTTCAGGGGATTTGAGCCAGTAGGAAAATCAGCCTTTGAAAAGTATGTAAAGAGAAAGACTCAACATGCCAAAATGGCAGCCGCCCTGTTGACTATTTAACTGGCAATCTGACAGCTAGTGAAGGAGGGAGTGGATTAGAATCCCAGCAATAAGAGTGTTTTTTTCCCCCCTCGCCCTTGGTTTTTATTGCCAAAAGACGGCATGTGCAGTAAGAATACAAGAAGAGGCTATACTGAAACATCACATTTTATGTCATTGTTTTTGCCTGATCCACTGTACAATGTAATCAACTGCCAAATGACCCCATCCTGTAAAAAGTTCCATCGATACTGCGATCCGAACCTACTGCATCTCTTTGTATTCAAGCACTTGACCTGCTGTCCTCACAGGGTAGATCTAAAATCTAATGGTAAGTCTGTTCAAAGTGAAGCTTGGTAGGGAGGAGGTTCTCACAATGTTGGAAACCATAGCACAGCCAGTGCAGACTCCAATGAGGCTTGAATTTTAGTTCAAGCTTTCCCAAAATCAAAGAATTATAATATCTCCCCTATTTATTCACTTAAACTCTCATTAAGATTTGCAGATGTTCAGAGGAAAGGATTTGATAAATTGGTACACTTTGCTCTCCCCTGTATCCACACATATCACTATAGATGCCTCCGACACACACCCGTCCACTTTTTTCCATTTAATGTCTGGACTTTTCATCATTAAAGTAATTGCACCCAGGCTACAATAATGTAAAATCATTGTCAGAGCATTTATGGAGCAGCAGAGTTCACCGTTCCCACTCACCATCACCAACAGAAGCAAAAACATTCAGCACACCAATAAACACGCACACACACTCAAAATGAGTCTTTGGTAGTAACAGTGTTACAGCTATCAGAGCCTCTTGGCCATGTGTTGAGTGCAGTAATGTTAAAGGCAGTGACAGGCTCGACTCATGCTCTCAATAAGGCTCCCCAAGTGCTAGGTGTGGAAAGGTGTCTGGCAAAGCGCCTGACCGCAGCACTCAAAGAGCACTTTGTCCACACACCTCACACCCACCATACCTGCTCATGTTGTGGAAACAGCTCAATGTTGTCACACAGTTGATTTAATAAAATTGGATCCTCAAAATGAGCCTTCTAGTGTTTCAAGGGTGCAATAATGGAAACACATATACACCACCTCCAGCCTCCCTTTTACTTTACAGGCATCCTTCCAGAGTCTGTACAAGTGGGGGAGACCCATGGTAAACGGATACTTCCCTACTGTGAGCCCAGTAGTCTGGGTATGGCACAAGTAACCCCACATCCAATGCAGGCTCAAATCTAGCCACAGCTCTTGATGCTGCTGCAGTTCATAGACTTGTTAAATGATGATTGCTTAAACAGAAAAAGACTGAAAGTAATATAAAGGTAGCACCAGTGGGGTTGAGGTGCTGTGGTTTTGGAAGTTGGTTTTGGAATTGGTAGGGAGCCTTATTAGTCTTCTCCAGACGAATACACAATGCGACAGAATGTACTGTATGTTTACAGTTGTGACATTTTGTAATATCCCCAAGACTAAACTAAATTTATTAGAGATATGAATGGTTTTTTTTAGCATGCATCTATCTGTGATTTCCAAGATTTTGGACTGCAAAAGGATGATCAAATTGCATTATTGCAGGGCTGACCTTGGAATACATAAAGGGCCCACACACAATCAACTAATGTCTTCAAAAAAGATTTCTGGTGTATTTCTAAAGGAATAGAGATGGCAACTATGATCTCTGTAACAACAGAGCACTCTCATTCATAATTCTTCTCCCTTGAGGTGCCTTTTGAGGGTGCAAAGACAAAAAGACTCTCCAATAGGAACTCTGTAGTCAGAGCCAAACCTCTCAATAACTACTAACTTCTGTAATTTTTTTGCTGGCAAAATCGTGGTTCCACCAGATTATTTAATTCCTGCAGTTGTGACTGTGGACTGCATGTAGGATAAACTAGATCTGCATATCTCTGGGTATTCTTAGGCCATAAAAGCATACATCACTGATCTTGTTTCATATTCTGATGATACAGTGATACCGTGAATAGATGATAATACATATATGCATTTTCCACACTGCCATTTGTCTGTAAATATTTTTTTGGAATGATTTCCTCCAACTTGGAACAATATATATGGTTTTCATCTGCAATCCTCCCACACTTGTCTATATGCAGTACACGACCATTTGTACGAGTGATTATGTGAGTACAATATGCATTTTTATATTTAGTTGTCAGTGGGTCTTGCTTCTTTAATTAAATATAGAGTGGCATGCAAATGGTTGGTATCCCTGGTCAAAATGTTAGTTTAGCATGTTTGTGTAAGCTTAAAGTTAAACACCTTTATTCAATAATTTTCAGATTAAAAGAAAAAAACAGGAAAAAAAAAAACAAGTGTGAAACCTTTGCAGGCCACTGCATATCACAACTCTCTCAATTTGCTATGCTATCTTATGTTTCAAGTTATTTTTTCCTCATAATTAACATTGAAACTGTGTTATTTCTATGTAGGAATACATAAATGTGTCCAGTTGTGAAGCCACGCAGTAAGGTTTTTCTGCTGGGGTGGGGTAAGGAACTGTGCAATTTGTAAATGGGTAAACAACTTGGTGCCATGTTTGCTTGTTTATCCACCAGTGAATGGTGACATAATGATATTTCCACAAGATTCTTAGGAAAGGTGGTGCGTCAAGGGTTTGTGTATACATCTGTGTGCGTGGTGGGTTTACAGAGTCCTTAAATTGTGGTTAATGGCTGGTTGTGACAGAGACTCCTTAATAATATAAGGAAAATGACTTGTTTCTTGAATACAGGTGATAAACCTTTCTCTGCATTATCTCCAAATTAGCCACTTGGAAATTGTTGTGTTACTCAGACGTTTTACCAATCCAGGTAGTCAAATGGCCAATGAAGAGGAAAGTATTTGATCACATGAAGGAGATTAAAGGGATAGTTCACCTCTTTTGACATGAAGCTGTATGACATCCCATATTAGCAATATCATTTATGAACAATGACTTACCCCCCGCTGCGTCCTGTGAGCCAAGTTCCAGCCTCGTTTTGGCGTTGATGAAGGTAGTCCGGCTGGTTGGCTGGGGCTTGAAAAATAAAGCGTTTTGCTTCTCAAAACAATATGTATTCAAAAGAGTAATATATTTGCATCACAAAATAGTTGTGCATGAAAAGTCAGACCTCACAATCGCTTGGCGCTATTTTTGCCTCCCTTGATATCAATGCGTCCAATGTAAACTGTGCAGACCGAAGTGCAGACCGAGCAGTCCCCTGCTTCCGAGCAGTAAACACCGTTTACTGTATGTATTATGTATTACTCTTTTGAACGCATATTGTTTTGAGAAGCAAGACGCTTTATTTTTCTAGCCCCAGCCAACTACCTTCGTGGACACCAAAACGAGGCTGGAACTCGGCTCACAGGACGCAGCAGGGGGTAAGTCAATGTTCATAAATGATATTGCTAATATGGGACGTCATACAGCTTCATGTCAAAAGAGGCGAACTATCCCTTTAATAACATTACTGTTGGAGACTAACACTGACACAAATATGAAACAGAGTTTCAGGCAGCTCGTTCCAGAGGTGGTTTTAGCTCCATAACTGCTTGGTCTGATTTGACCACAGAGTTTGTGTGTATGCGCTCTCATGTCCACACATCATGCTGCTATCTCCAACCAAAGTGATTTAGATAAGTTTGTATGGGTGAAATCCAGTGCAATAATTGCACTTTGTAGCATTGTCAACCAGAAGCACTGCAGAAAATGTGTGATTTATTTTTTATATTCCTCCTTTACATAATGAAAATCTCCCCAGAGCTCACAATAATGACAGCTTATGGCAGAAATCCAAAATTCCTTACTTCTCTACCTTCCATATGCCTTCCCTGTCCTCTAATACTTTTCTTCTTTAGTCCCATGTGTTTTAGTCGTCTTTTAAATCTTGATGGGGGTACAAAGAATGGGGAAATTGCACATGTGAGGTTTATTTGGCCTTCCCTTAGGGAGTGTAGTGAAGCTCTGCATCTTAAGGAAACTGCCAGTG
The DNA here is from genome assembly GCF_027942865.1 of Odontesthes bonariensis. Classification (NCBI taxonomy): domain Eukaryota; kingdom Metazoa; phylum Chordata; class Actinopteri; order Atheriniformes; family Atherinopsidae; genus Odontesthes; species Odontesthes bonariensis. The sequence goes on from NC_134526.1 coordinate 15,114,945, forward strand.
TTTTCTGGTCAGCTTGGCAAACTCTCAAACACACAGTCAGACAGAGGCGGACACATACACACTGCCCATCTGGCTTAAGTCACCACTTCTCGCTGTCACAGTGGCAAACTTTGTCCAGTTTTCCTGCTCCTTGTGTTTTCACAACATTCAATTCACATTAGTTTGATGTGTATCTCCTTTGATTCTGTATTACTGCACCAGTCTACTCTCCAAAGCCACTACATCCCTCCAAGGGGAAGTGTGAAAAATGATTTTGATAGTAAGTAGTCCATACGTTGATAACGTAAAGGTGCCTTTTTATAAATCATCTGCAAGGACTGTCAGTTTGCAAATCTCTCATGCAGCAGGCTTTAATTGTCTTTAGTTCAGCTATCATAATAAAATGTTTTCTCTGTCTCTCTCTTTGTTGGACTGTTGTCAGACTTTGCACTGGCAGCAGTCCAAAACAAGCTGGCGCAGAAGACAGACAAAGAAAAGAAAGATGCCACCTCACCCCTCAAGTACTGATTCTCCTGTTCCGGCACCCATCCCCCTCTTCGTGTCTGTCCCCCACCTGGGTGTTATTGAGGTTAACATCTGGGGCAGCAGGATGCCGAAAGAAGACAATCACAGACAGGTGGCTCCTCCTGTGACCTGGATGTACTTATCCGCTGATGCTTGGCGACCCTGACAGGAAGTGAATCGCCGGCCAAGTGACCTCCCCTGGTGGCCCTTCCTGTCCCCATGCTGCCTTGCAGGAAGGAAGGATGCGGTCTGTTGTCCTCAGGCGCCACTCACTCACTATCCCCTCCTCAGCCTGACTTGAGAAACCAGATTATTGATTCCAGGCTTGTCCCTCCTTGTGCTCACTTCTTTTTGTGTCTCCTCCATTTCTCATCATCTTTCTTGTCTCGGCATCCACTTTATCCTACTTTCATGCCTTTCTTCTTTTGTCATCTTTTGAGTTGCGAGTAAACACTTCAGGCATTCACAAACCACAGCATGCCCATTCCCACTCAATTAGACTCAAGAGACGAACAAGTTCCTTGATTTATTGTCTCTGCTTTAATTTCTTCTGACTCACATGTGTTTATTTGTGTAATTGTTTTTTTATTGGCCGTATATTTACATTGAATATGGCAATCATTTCATGTGGTGGAGAAGTCCCAAGGTTAGGCTTCTGGGTTTAGTCTGCTCTCAATTGATGCACATGCACTGTGTAAATTACAGGACACCATTTGGTCGTCTTTAGGAAGAGAAGGGGATTTCCAGACAGACAGAAAAAGAGACCTCACTAACAACATCAAACGCTGCTTTTGTTGTTTTTGGATGAAGTATAAGAAGGGGAACTTAAATCAAAAAAGGTGAGAAGGTCAAAAAAATGAAAAAAACCTAACCAAAGGCTTATGCAATAGTTTTCAACTGTATCTGTTGAAAAACAACATCAAGGAGAAGAAAATTTGAGCCCTTGTGGGATTTCATAGCGTTTTCTGTCTCTAGTCTCTATTAGAATTATTACTGTCATTGGATGTAATTATACTGGGACAGCGAGTAGGTTTTTCATCCTAGTCAACACTGCTTTCACATGAGGACATTATGGTCCAGATTCAAATTTTGTGCGTAATTTTATCTTCAGTTGAACGTGTTACTGCAGCTGTTAGACTTACAAAAGACTGTTACAAGAACTTAACAAAGTCAATAAACAAAACTAAAAACTTGTGTTATATCAGTCAGGTGATACCTGATCGTGATGCTCTTCTATAAACATGCTATTAAAGTTTCTGCAAAGGGAAAAATACACCATCGAGATTTGAACGGTCCAAACATTTTATACCAAACATATGTTTAGGAGAATAAAATCAAGGAAATCATACATGAAGTTTTTGTATTCTAAATGCAAGTTAAAAACATAAGACTTGAATGATGTTAACACTCCACTTTGATTCATATCATTAAATCTTGCAATATGTAATCCGATATCAAGATGTATATCTTTCCATTCGCAAATTCAGTTATAATGTTCTGTGACTTTCCACATTTCTGTACTTCAAATGACACTGAAAAATAAGCCAGAATTGGCCTAAAATGTAGTAAAACTGTTGGACGAAGGTTTCCCAGAAAATCATCTGATCCAAATTAGTTTTTTTTTTATTTGACAAAAGTGTGTTCTTTTCTTTGTTTTCTATTGGCAAAAAAAACAAGTCTCAAAAGACACTGGGGGACAACAGGAAGAGAGAGTGAAGTGAGATGGCGTGATCACACAGGTGTTTTTCTCTCCTCTGTCATGTGAGTCTGCAGCTGTATTGCCACCTAGTGGGATATTATGTTCACTGACCTTTAACTGCAAGGGATTAAATTAATTTACATTTCGTACAAAGAGCCGGTTTGCACTGTTAAAGCTTTGGTAAGGCGGTGAAATAACAGAGCCTAGAGTAACTGCACTGTGTTTGAGCCAGTCATTTGTGTCAGTCATTGTAAGCAAACTGTTTGTCTGCGACTGTGAAATTTTCCAGCTGAGTTCCTGCATCCTGTCCTCCAGTAAACATCAAAACCAAACAGGCAGACTGTGGGTTCACATCTGGAGTCTATGTGGGACAGTTTGTACCAATCAGTGCATCTCTAGAGTCACAACATGTCAAGAAGACAGTGAAAAGGGCACCTTAAAAGTGGTCAAATACACTTTAAACCGTGGGTCAGTTTCCTACAGAAAGAAAAAAGGATAGACTAGATGAAAGGAGGGCAGGAAGAGAGTAAAATGTTGTAAACCATCAAAGACTTTGCTGCTGTGTTCAATTTGTTTTTACCGTTTTGCAAGAAACGAAGATTATGAAGTGCACAAAACTGTAAATGTCAGCTGAAATCACCTAATTTATAGCCGCACATTGTTCATCGTGTTGTTGCTTTCTCATTTAACAGATGTGAGGTGAAGTGAATTTGGAGACATTTATCCATTAGAAGCTATTTTAGGTTTTCACATTTCATGCTCACATTTGAAAATCTGAAAATGCTTTCATCCACTTTAATACCTTTCATGTCTGTCTCTATCTGTCAACCCTCTCAGGTTATAAATGGTCCTTCTCCTGACCCCTACCAGTCCATTTTGTCCATCTTTCATCGCCAATAGCTAAGGCACGCAGCAACAGAGCTCTGCCGTGGTCAGATGGCATCTGTCCCTTCAATAATCCTGGCGTTATCGCTACACATCAAAGTCCGAAAGGCTTGCATAATTGAGTTAACGAGTGCGTTTGGTATGAAACCTGATCTATTATTCCCTGTGTGAGGACTGTGGTCACAGTGTGTGACAACGGACAGAGGCAAAGTGAAAAGGCCCTAAAGCCTTGCAACAACTGTGGGTTCACTCAGTATGCCTGGCAAGCGGCATAACACTCTGGGCCAGCATCAGGCTAATGAAAAAACAACACTGGGATAATGCTGGTGTGGTGCTGGGGCCGAAGCTCCATGCCCAGGGCACAACTGCCCCGGTCAGCACTGGCACTGGCCACAGCGCCAGTTGTCACAGCTTTAATCCTGCCTGCTGAGTGACCTCATCTATGCCTGCCTGCAGCGGCTGCCATGGCTCGTTGCTGCAGCAGCGACAGAGTGACCTCACCTACATAACACAGACACAATCACATGCAAAGCAGGCAGATACGTTGGTGCAATGTCGAAAACATGCAAAACTTTAAGAATACATTTTTCGGTGTATGGTAAACAGTGGTATCTGACCAAGCAGGGTGTCATGGTATCAAGGTGCCAACAGTAGTTGTCGAAAAAATGAAATGCAAATTGAATACACTGATGGTAAATTATTTTATAAATTTTCTTTATGTGTGTGTGTGTGTGTGTGTTGGAGGCAGCAAGTGACAAATACAACATAGAAAACTACTTAACATACATTGGACTCAAAATCATATTGTATCGATCAAATTGCGATGAACTTTTTTTCTATTAGCAGACATGAACACACATGTACATGATCATATATCCACACTTACACACATGCGTGTGGTGAAAATAAAGAGACACTTGCTCTGTTGGCACCTCCTCCAATCACACACGCCGCCTCCACTCCCTCATCCCAGCTGTCACAACTGCAAAAACTCTACAAATACACACGCACACTCTTTCATATTCACACTCACCCACACACACCACTTTTCCTGCTCACACCTTTCCTGCTCACCACGGCTCTCTCCAGTTGGTACTTGTGTGCCCACTCTCTGCTGCAGCTTGTATGCAAAGTGTGTGCGTTTGTTGTGTACGTGTGTGTCTTTTGTTGTCATGGTTCCAGCTGAGTGCACACATGAAGTGCACACCTCTGGTTCTGCTGAACGAGAGAGAAAAAAGTACACTGTGAGCCACGTTTGACTCTGCTAAACTGTGAAAAATTACAGCCACCTAAATCTGTTCTGCGTCTGAGAGTGGGGAAAGAGTTGAAGTGGCATTGGGCAATTGTTTTGTGAAATACTGCTTTTCTCCGTCTTACACCACTTTAGAATTTGCCCCAAGTGTCCAAACTGATCCATCTCACAGCCTGACATGATGTTGGGCCTCTGGATCTAATGATGGGTGTGTGAAATCACTCCTGTGCTTACTCTGCATGTTTTGGCGTGTATGAGGGAGTCAGTGCAACACAAGCGCTTCCTTTTTGACAGCAACGCCATATGCAAGGTCATAAATCTGATCACCAGCGCAACAGAATCCAGTGACACTGTTTGCAGGAAGCACCCTGGATTAGCAAAGATTTATGGTCGGGCCTTGAATAACACACCCATCACTTATGAATGCGTTCATTATCCTCTTTCTTAAAATGGCATCTTTGCAAGTGGAAACACAGAAGACATTCAGATTAAATTCAATTAATAGTGCCAATATCCAAATAAATAAGGGGACTGAAATAAGGAGCATATATTGGGGGAAAATTGGGCCCCTGGTAGTGATTATTGCCTGTGTGGTGTTTTTCCATTCTGGTACCCTGGCTCAGATGTCTGGATCCTTTAAAAGGCCCAGTGAGGCTTGGGCATGTATAACATTTGACAGATCGGATTAAACTTTAGTGTGACTCCCTGATGTCTGAATTATAGAGACCCCCTGTTGGGTTACAGCAGAATTAAAAAGAAAAAATAAATAACCAAAGTGTCAACTGTGAGAAAGCAGAAGTGGAAATTACAAGCGTGTCACTGGGATGCCGGGATGACGTCTTTGGAAAGGTAATAATGAGCGTTGTCACCTATTTTATGATGCAGAGGAAAGAGAATTAAAAGTTGGTATGATGACATATTTGAAGTCAGGGCTTGGCTTCATTGGTTCAGCACATTAAAATATGGCAAGATTGAGTATAATGATCATATTAAGGCACTTCCAAGCAACTATAACCCACTGTTTTTGCAATTGTCTATTTCTTTCCATTTTCTTTGAGTCTTGTGTTAATTAAAGCACGTAGTGACATTAAGATAATATAAATGTTTAATCAAAATTTTGATGCAATAAAACTGCATGAAATATTGAGCTGAATAAAAGCATGTCATATTAAAAGTGCTCGACATCAAGAGCCTGTAGTCCAGTCCATGAAACGGCTCCACAGTTCACTGGCTGCAACATGTTTTATGTAATACAGACGTGGTTCCCATTTTTGGAGTTTGGCGTCTTCTGAAGCATCACAAGATGCTTCTGAGGAGTCAAATATTTCAATCGGGAAAATATTTTTTTATTAATAAAGATGTAAGTCTGTTTGTTACATAGGAAATAAAGTTCCTATGTATGTGCATTTACATATGTGTACATAATTTATTTTTGATAAACAGATATATGAATAATATTTTCAAAATATGAACACAGAAAGTATCCATTTAGATGGTGATCGCTCTTGGAAATACAAATAAATGAATGACACAATGGTGTTCAAGCAGTCCACTGGAAAAATTAAACAACTCTGTGGTCAAAGTAATCCAACAATATCAGTTTAGATTTAGAGTTGTCCTCCTCACCGACTCAAGCTACACCTAAAATGCATCTGAGATTTCTTACTCGCTGAAGCATGTCTGATATAACTACATTTGAATCAATTTACCAAACTGTAAACAAACAGGGGCCGATCATTCTCCTCTAAAACGCACTGTGTTTTTCTCCTTAAGATGCCTCAGAGAGTGAATAGGGGCCAGGCAGTGCCAGTCCACTGGTGGTTGCTCTCATTTGGGGAATGATCGGGTGACGGCTGGCAGGATGCCCTCTGCTGCCCCCGCTCTCCTCCCCCGCTCGCTGCACTCGGTCCACAGGCAGCTGAGAGACAGAGCAGCCAACAGATCAACAGTTGGTATGACTTTGGTTGAGCGACTGGTCGGGCTGCTGCACGCCAGCCAGCCCACACTCAGGGCACCTGACCCTGGGTAAACTGACAAATGCCTGGCCTTTGGGTCTGCCTGCAGATTGATGTGACCCTAAAGCTGCAAAGAGCTTACTACTCTGGGCATTCACATGCACGCGCAGGTACAGCCACGCTCTGCCTGCCTTGTGCTTCCAGTCTCTATGTTAATAAAGTACATTGTACTTCTATACAACCACACTTCTCTGACCGTACGAGTTGTCATCATAAAATATATCTGAGGATGTTTGCAATAAGAAAATGTGCCAGATTAACATGTTGAAGTGGTTGGATGCATTGACTAAATGATGACTAAATCACATGTTTTGATTTAATTGCTACTTTCTCAGTTTCAGTAAAGAACATGAAAATTGACTTTATTAGATTTGTCTCAACTGGCTATACAGTCTGTATTCATAAGCCTGTTTATATGCTCACACTGACATATATTTTGGCACAGACACTCAAAGGCACTTACAAGCATATGGTACACTAAGTATATGTTACTACCGCAAAATGTACAGCACAGTCGTTGGGCATGTTTAACTCATCTTGACAAGGCTGTTAATTTCTCTGAAACCGGGAGTGGATTCCACTGACCCTCTCTATCTTCGTCGCTTATTCCCTCCAAAATGCCCAGCTGTTGCCACTACAGACAGCTGCTTTGAGGGCAGAACGAATCTCAGCTGTCGAGGGGAGCTGTGTGCAGGGGTCAGTGGATTTTGGGGTTTGTATTCCCTCAAACCAATGACACTTCGCTCTCCAGCTTTCCATGAAGTTGGGTGGAGAGGGGTAAAATGCTGACAAACAGCAGTTTTAAGGGACGGAAAACAGATGCTACAACTGTGTGCGTTTACAACCAAACGGCTCACTACTTCTAAACTGGCGGTCAAAGAAGAGGTTATCGCAGAAAGGGTTAACTTCACCTTAGTGTAAATAAATTTGAAAATGAGGATAGGAATAGCATTGCTTCTTTGATTCCAGGTTGTGCTAAAATGCTATTATATGTGGGTCATAGGAAAAATTGTAAGTGAGACATTCCCAAACCTGCTGAGACATATTAATAATGTACTGTCTATTTTTGATCCATTAAACTCACCCTTTTCATGATTCAGAACAATGTAATGTGTGTGTTCTTCCTCTCTTTACTGATTTGTAGTCAATAAGATATGCATATATAGAATGGATCATCCTCCTTGATAGTGTAAACCTTTATGTGATATAGATCGTAAAGGTCATGGGTGAAACAAACTCATTTCAGTCATCTGTTGTGAGGGTCAAATACTATCTCTGGATTATGGTCTCGGACCACATAATAATAAGCCTCAGCAATCTGGAACTCGAACGGAAAGAAAAAGATTCCTGGCGGGAAGCTACACATCAGTGCTGGCTGCCAAGAAACAGGATACAGTCAGAATCTGTTGCTTTTATTTTAACTGGAGCCCAGTTATCATTCAGAATTCAGTGACCGCCAAGCTGATAGAACCTATACACACACAGCCAATACGGGGGCTACTACTAAAAAGGAATCCCTGCTGTATATTTTAGTTTGATTAAGATTCTATTTCATGCAGTATTTCTAATTTAGCTTATGAGTTATATTTTGCTGTTGCAGCACTTTCCCTCAGAAAATGGTAATCTTGTTTCCTTTACTGATAGCATTCAATCTTTCCAATTGTTTTACTATTTTAATTACCTGGAAATCAAAACAAACGATTGAACTTCAAGTGCAGTTTCTTTCACAAGTCAACTCCTTGTAGTTAAGACATGGTTTTCGATTTTGTGTTCCCATTACGCCCTCTTGTGGCGCTTAGTTGAAATCACAAGTCAGACATGTTCCACAGGTGGGAAATCCTTTTCAACTTTTGCCTCCACACAATAAAAATTAATTTCATACGAATAGAGACAGATTACTTTGATCATTCTCACTAACCAGTTACGTTTATATGGGGTTTGTATGCAAAAATACAAACATAATAAGTAAGTATATAATGGAAGCATTTCAGAATATTAAAGAAATATTTAGAAATAGAAATACATAATAATTTTGCTAATTTTTTTCTCTGAACCACAGCCGTTGCTTTCATAAAAACAACACAATCTCAAATATGATTGACATGTGTCACTCGGAAGGAAAATACAGGTGGCGCCATAAACATGCGCAATTATTCATACATATCTTCTGAAATACTTATCTGTAACAGAGGGTATGCGCAACGTATTGTCAAAAGGTAGCTTTCTAAAATTTGTTTATACTGGTAATAAACACACTGGTTTCGATGATTAAGATTTTATTGCAAACTAATGCCTGCAGCCTATTAAGTCATTACTTTTGACTCCATAACAGCAATACATATTATTGAAATGCTCTTAGGGATTTGAATTTATATTAAAATGTGTATACAAAGGTAAGGATTTTCTACATAAAATGGCTATTAGTGAGGACTTCATATATCAGCACCACGGACAGCGACGGGTGACCTTACATCATAGTCTTATCTTGGTTCACAGTTTAAACACGTTGTAATACTGTGTTGTTCGTGTTTTACCCCTTAACTTCCCTACAATCCACCAGTAATATTATGATATATTCAGTAAATATAATCAGCTGATCAGTTAGCTTTGAGCAAAGTCCTGATTGTTTTGCTCTCAAGGTGGAGTTTTCTGCCACATCACTTGTGATCGCTCCCGCAACAGCGCTCAGCCTCGCAGCTGCTGTGCTGAAAACAACAACAAAAAAACCCCGTCAGGAGCAGGAAGCGGCAGATCGACAGCGAGCCCAGCGCACGTTGCTTTTCGCGACAATTTCTCTTATTTGTAAAGTGGACAATCGTGTCGAGGAACATGCGTCCATTGTGCAGGTGAAAATAGAAACTGATCTATAACTTCTTCGCTGCAACAACTTTTCGGTTATTTCGCGTGCAAATTCGGGGGAGATTTTGTTTTGTTTTGTTTTGTTTTATTGATTATACTGAGATAATTTGACAGTTCTGAAATTTTGAGCAATGTCTCGCAAGAAGGCAGTTAAAGGTAAAACCGCAACCAGCAGCCCGTCTGCAGCCAGCCCCGCCGGGAAGAGCACCGGGAAATCTGCGAAAGGCAGCCCGGGTATTGTTCAGATGAATGGCGTGGTCCATCCCAGCAGACCCTCCATCAGCAACAGCAGCGAGTTCTATGACATCGCATTCAAGGTAAGATCACTGCTGCCGTTTACTGGGGTCTGGCTTTTCCTTGCTCCTTGCAAAAGTGAGGTTGTTTTCCTCTTTAATTTCCTTATGCTTTATGCACGCTCATGACTGCAGCTTTCTCAGTAGACCATCTTCAAACAGGAAAGGTCCACATTGCACTACAGTGGCCAGCACACACATCATTGAATCGGTCTGTGCAACCGTTTGAACAAATCTTCTCCTCAGTAGCCCAGGTTGCATCATGTGAGCTCATGTCTGAGTAGAGAGCTGCCACTTCACACTGACACAAATTCCCAGCCACAGATTCTCATTGTTTGGCTTCTCCCGAAACACTTCAAGTGACTTGTTCCATACTATGTGTTTCTGATGCAGGCAGCAAGTCCATTAATGTCTTTGTGTTGCTCCTTTTGTGGAAGAACTGATTGTTTCAACTAATTAACTTAATTAGTTAATAGATCCCTTTGAATTAGTCTGGTCTTGGCAAATTATATAAAAAGATCTCCTCCGCTTTTCCTTGGGAGACACACCAGGGCTTTTACCTTGCCACAAATTGATAGATACCTGCCGCATGCCAGCTTTGTTTTCACTTGGTTATGTGATCTGACAAGTAGCAAAAAAAGCTTTTTACAAATTCTTTTTTGTGTAATACTCTGTTTGATTCTGCAAAACTAACTGGATAAAAATCCAACTTGTAGCTTTGAGGAAATCATTTACAGATTAGCCTTTCTAAAAATAACATGTCCCACTCGTTTTTTTTTTCTCCAATTATCTTGCTATTTGTAGGTCAATGTGCAGTGTTTCACTGCTTTCTACTACCTGTGACTATTGTCCTGCAAGTCATTGAAGAAACTGATCTGCATCGAAACGAAAAACAAAAGAAGTTGGCAGCAGAGGGAAAACAGAGAGCATCATCCTCAGACTAACTTGCAACCTTCTGTGTCTGTTTATTGACCCTGTTACTGTGTGTCCCTTCATTCTCCTTCCTGTGTCTTTCATCTGCTGTCTGCTTCCTTTGTGGACCCAGGAGGCACTTTTGATTTCCATATCTAGGTCCCACAGTCCCTCAGCTAACCAGATAACTGTAATCACATCAAACCTTTAACCTAATCACAGTTGAAAATAAATACATGTACAGTTGGCTGGAAAGAAGCACAGCAATGTATGTTTGTTCACTAAAAGCACACAACTACAGGAACTGTCTGAGGACATCCACCAGTGGCCATTATGAGAAGTTACACTCATTCACACTCTCTTCACTGGCCAAACACCAAAACACAGACTAATTTAGCAGAATGATTCAAATGTTCTGAGGACAAACGACACACACTGATGTATGATTAGAATATGAGCAACAGCTCCCTCAGCTCTGGGTTTTTATTATTGTTATTTGATTTATGCAAATCTTAAGTTTTATTCTTCCCAACTTTGGTTGCACTAGTTTAGCACTTTAGACCTTGTCATTTTCAATTGAATTTTGGACTTCATTGGTTTCCTGTGTAGGTGATGCTGGTTGGAGACTCTGGTGTGGGGAAAACCTGTCTGCTGGTTCGTTTCAAAGATGGAGCTTTCCTTGCAGGCAGCTTCATTTCCACTGTGGGAATCGACTTTAGGGTGAGCTTAAATCAATGGGTCAAGAACCAATCACACAAATTCCCCATTTACGTGCACTTTCATACACGCTTATAGGTTTAGTAGCTTTGGGAAAACAAGGCCACGCTCTAATGGGATTCTTTCCACAGGCATTCCATGTCTTTACAAGCCCCAGAGCTTTGAGTATTTCCTGTGTCAGAGGATAGATATTGATTTCTTAAATTATGCTTTAGTTTTTTTTATCCTCCTTGGGCGATAAGAGTGTCTATCATGTGCCAGTTTCATGGTCCCACATGGATAGCCAGGAAATAATGTGTTCATCCTTTTTAATTTTCACATTCAGGTGTTTGTCCATGAGGTGCATCCAATAAAGCTTAGCTGAGACATTTTGTGTCAGCCATGTTTGTTTTGTTAATATGTAATAAACCTAAATCACCTTGAACATGCATACACCGACTTTCTATGTTTTCATTTACTTATAAGTAAATGCAAAGTAAATGCAAAATATATAATTCATAAGCCAGATGATATATCATCTGGCTTATGAATTATATTTGCAATAGAATTATCCAATCTGAAACCAAATTATTATTATTATTACTTTTTTAATGAAAATAAAGTTATGATTAATTCTAAAGTTTGTAAAATCAAATTAAATAGTGAATTACACTCTTTGGAGACACACAGACCACCACTGCATGTGCACGTGTGTGCTGAACTAAAGTATCCAACCACTTTACATCCTTGTGTGTGGGTTGGATGAGTTTGTAGGCGGATGAGCCGTTGACTTATTTACTTATGTAACGTATCTTATAACACTCTGTTGTGCTGATGCAAATTTAGGCCTATCTAAGCAAAGGGAAGGCCTTCATCAGCTCTCTGCCTGCTAAATTTGCTACTAATGAAGGAAAAAACACAAAACACTGCTCAGTTTGCTCTTTTGTCATGTTGACTCATTATTTAATTGCAGTGTGGTGCAGAGCAGTATGACATGTATGATTTCATTATCACCCTCAAGGCACTGACTCTTCTCTGAGCAAGTTTCTTGTTAAAAGTACAGTTTTTCTATAAAAGTGAAATAAATCCCCCTGAACTCATGAGTATCTTCACATCCAGTGTCACCTTCCAATGTTCACAAGTGTATAATGAATAGATAGACACAGTATAATTTATGATTACATTCATTTCAATAGCCCTCTTAATAAACTGCATAAATTGTATAAACATTGAGTTAGTTTAATGAGTCGAGAGACCAGGCCTTTGTTGAATAAGCGAACATGAGGGATCTTGTTTTTTTTTTGGTTTCATCCTGTGGAGATGGAGCAACAGACAGGGACTGATTGCTATTTTTAGAAAAGACCGATTTGTTTATGTGAAAGAAAGGCAATTAGCTCCATATGAGAGATTGATATGGTTCCCACTTCAAAGCTCCAGTGAGATGCCATGTTTTCTTTCCCCTGTTGTTTCCTGTAGTCTCATCTCATTTAAACCTCAACATGTTCTCGGGATTACAGAGCTGCTTTAGTGCATTGTTAGGCTTAACATGTACGTAGCAAGTCTTGATGCAAAAATAACTCTTCTTTTCCATTTAATTATAAAATACACTGATTATTTGGGCAGACTTAATATATCTAATATCATTCAAATGTTACTGACTGATATTACTGTTCAGAGTCTAAATATGGCAGGTGCAGTTATTATTTATCACTAATAAAAGTTAGAGCTTACTTTATATGGTTCTGCAGCACATTTGTGCCAATGTCTTAGTACAAATTAGATTCATTTTATGCAAGTTCTCCTCCATTACCTAATGAGTCAAACATTGGCACACTGTTTATACTACAGATATTATCATTGATTTCCAGATAATGTGCAAACTTATTATCTTTATAAATCTCCACCGCCACCCCATTTTGTTGCATATGAAAGGTTTAATGGAACTAAATGATAAAATGTAAATTACTGAGACTCAGTTTTCACAGTTCTGGAGCTTTTCAAATGATTCTGTTATGACTTAATAAACCCAAAAAAGAACATGTTTGTATAAAAGTAATGACTTCTGTGTTTTTGTTCATGGTACATTACAAGCCACAGAAGCAGAGAATAGAGTTAGTGCTTCCAGGTCAACAGTTGCCATGGTAGTCCAGTGCTAATCGATTTGCGGATGACTTGATGGACCAAAGGTCAGAAATTTTCTTTATCCACCTTGTGTGACCCAGAGTTCTAGGCTTTTGAGTTTGAGTGCTCTTTTTTGGCCTCAATCAACAGGTCACACGCTTTTTATGAAAGCCATCAGGTGGGTACAGGTGACTTTTTTTTTTTTTATTAGTTTTTGTATTTTAGTGAAAAAAGGTTCTGATGTGTTTTTAATGCTGCAACTCACTGTTTAATCATGGCAGCTGAATATTGAAAGTTCATTTAATTCACTATTTTTTCTCATTGTTATTTAATTTCTATCAAGCACCTTGTCATATTGCACCAAATCTTCAGCTTCAAAAGTTCCAAAAAAAACAAGATGAATATCTTTAGGAGTTATGAATGAAAAATCAGCATTGACTAATAAAATGATTCCTCCCTGCTAGTTTCTTTATTAAGTTCTTGTTTGCAGGGCACAAATAAAGGGCTAGATCTTTGCCATGGAAAAGTAATAGGATGGCATATTAGATTATGAATTTCAGATTTATCTGGTACTTAATCAAGAATTTGTTTCATTACAGAATGACAAATAGTCATTCATAATATCACTGTGCAAATGTAATTCATTTGGATTTAGTTAACCACATCTATTTAAAACAAAAAACAAATTAAGAAAAGTGATCCATGAAGCCGCCAAAAACAAAAAAAAAGTTTATTCCGAGACATTGTTCATTGTTTAGTGTTTAAATGAAGAGAAACTAATCCAAAAACATTGTTTCAGGAAGAAGCCTGCATCATTAGTTTTCCCATTAGTTTGTCAAGATAGTGGAAACAGTTGGCAACTCTATCACATCATTAAGAGGTACATGGATGACATTAAAGAATCGTTCCAATTTCCCCATTGCCTTGTAAAAAATATATTTTCCGCTTATTGGCCCTAATTAACAATTCAAATTTCACTGTGTTTTTCAAGCACTTTAACATATAACACACTTTTAATTGGCTGTTTTCTATGTCTGAAGCTCAGCCAGTTTAGTGCAAAACAGTTGGGCATTTCAGATTTTAGCTGATGTCAAAATGTCAAAATAGGGTCATTGTGTTGTGGACAAATTTTAGCCATGGAGCACACTTGGTATTCACTTGACACTTTGGCAATTTCAGTTATTTTTTTGTCCTGTGGTGGTCCTCATATTTATTTTTGAAAAAAAGGGAGAGCTCTTCTCAGTGCTCAATACTTCCTCAAAAGTTCAGAATGATAGAGATAAATACTAATCTCTCGAAATATTTGACATCTCAGTCAATATACAGTACATCAGTCTAATGCAATCATATTTTCCCGCACTGACAGACCCATATCAGCTGTAATTTTATGCATTCATCAAACTGAAAGTTTGCTTGATTTTTATTCCCTCCTTCGAGTCCTTTTTTTTGTATTTCATGCATATTTCTGGATGAAATAAAGTTTGATTTGTTGTTTATTCTTTTAAATGTCGTAGCCTGAAGGGAGTATTGTTTTTCTCACTACCAACTCAATGCCACAGTTTCAATTAGTGGCAGAGAGGTTTTATCTAAGCTATAAGTATAATGATTTCCAAATATTGTTTACAGAAAAACAACATCTCCTAGTGAGGAACATTTGTCTCTGTCTCGTTCCTGGGTTCTATATTTCTTTATTTGGAAACAAAGTCTGAAGACATTCAGACTTGATTAAGAATAATAATAATAAGAAAGAATAATTAACAAAAAATAAATGGAGGAGGAATCATGCAAAGACAAAGCAGCAAAACACAGATCCTCAGAGAGGAGCTAATTAGTGAAAGTACTCCAACAACCCTTTATATTATTTCTGATATACTTGAAAATCAACCTTTTCTTTCTGTGTTTTTCTTCCGAAACAAACACTGGTGTGTGTCATAATAACCATGCACACATAGATTTAAAAGAAAGTAAAGTTATATATATTATAATCGAGTACTTTAAGAAAGGTTCCCATGCATTTAGTGCGTAAAGAGATCGTTTTTGTATACACAAAAACAAAGGTGTGAGTTTGATGAACTGAGAGGATTTTTGTGGGTTTAATCAATTCTTGGAAAGGAAGAATTTACTCAGTCGTTGGCATGTATCCCAAGAAAGGATAAATGTCTTTCTTACCGTTAGCACAAACCAAACTCCACAATCCACAACAGATGCAACATCACAATGCGGTTTCAGTTCTCCAGTGATTTACTTAGAGCACTCTTGCGATCCATAAAATGTCCCTGGCAGGTTTAAGAGACATGGATCCCATCTAGCATACTAATTTAAGTTGCCCTATTTGTAGACTGTACTGTCCCCACAACCTTAATCACACTGTCTAGCTTTAGCTTTGCAACATTACAAGGGCCTTTTTGAGCTACAGGCACAAAGGAAAGATTTACTGCATTGTAGGTGGCAAAACACACACAGTAGTAACTGCAAGCAGTGTGTGCCATCCAGAATGACCAGCTATTTATGGGATGCCTTAAAAGTTAGCAAAAAAAAATAAAATGTATGGTTCCTATTGAGTCCAGCTGACCCTGGCTTTTACTCTGGTTCCACCATTAAGCCAACATTGGTGACTTTAAGTGAAATGTGTATAAAGTGGATTTCCATGAGACTGAGTACAAACATTTTCCAAAAAATAGATACAGCAGTTTAGTGATAGCCTTTGTTTTTTTTTTTAAAAAAAAGGTTCATAAGGCATCTGAACCATTTTTAAATCATCATTCCATTATTTGGGAGAAATATTTGTAAAACTGGCAATGTTTTAGGTGATCTGGATATAATTGAATAATAATCTATTAATAAAAGATGGAAAAATAGATGGTTTCCATTGATGGCACGACCAGTTAGTGCCTGATAACAAACAAAAGTCTCACTAATGACACTGACCCCTGTGTGTCACTTGTTGGAGATTAACAGCTCATCAGTAAGGCTGACGTATATAAAACCAAGTTTCCATTTTAATCACAGCAGGGGAGTTTCATACATAACAGACTACCCCATTGATTTCACTTTCCTCTGATGTTATTTTTGGTTTCACTTAATATGTATGCGGAGGTGGGGGCTATGAATCAGGCAACTGCTGAATCTCCACTCAACATTTCGTCTGATTTTGAAATAACTGAAAATGGAGATGCATTTCATCCCTATTCGTGCATTTTAATACATTCCTTGTCATGTTGTCTTCTTGCTCGTTGTCGGGCTGGACAATACAATGGGAAGACAGTTCAAAATTATTTGATTAACTAACTGCCAACTGTTTCTAACAGGAGGACTTTCCTTGACAAAATAGAGCATTTAGTCATTTCTTTCTACACTCAAACTAATGGATCAGCTACAGAATCTGAAAGTGTTGTTGCACGTGTGTCCAGTGACCTTCATCGTCTTTGGCCAATTTGTTTATTACATTAGTCATCAGCCGGGATCGATTTACTGTAGAATTTGTCCTTTTATCTATCCGTGAAGAGAAAAATACTTGTTGAATAATTCATATATGTCTGGTCTTATTTTACAGGCAGTGTCCAAGATTGTGTTGATAATTGTATGTGCATGTTCCGTCTGCAGTTTCAGAAAGTAAAGAGATAGGAAGGATGTTACAGGATCACTGAGGGGTCAGATTTTCTATAAATATTCTTGTCTAAGTGACACAGGAACAACACATGGCTGTGGACACTTTCAACATGTCTTTGAAAGACAAAAACAGGGGTGAATAAGTTCAGCATATTCCTCCATATATTGGGCTATAATGATGCTCCAAGGATCTTGGGAGGTCCTCCCCTATTTTTTTTTTTTAAACTTTTGCCAGTCTGTTGCCAATTAACGTAATTGGGTATGAGGTGTTCAACCTGGTTTCTTTTTATTCGGTTTAGCATTACCCAATCTTTCCAGTCTTCATTGCCCCTTTGCTAACTTGTAACTGGCATCAAATTCAAAATGCTCATATATTTTTCATGAAGTAATAAAATAGGATCTGCTCTCTTTGTATTATTTTAGTTAAGTATTGGGCCTAAATCATTTTTTGTTTTAATCCTTATGTGCTTGATAGTTTTACAGAACCATCTGGGAAGTCCCATGTTTAAACAAACCACTGGCTTCTGGTTTGTCTACTCTGGGCTACTGCTGAAACAGAGAGTGCAACATGGCAGACTGCTTTCAGAACAATCCAAACCTTCTGCTCACACTTGGTCAATTTAGAATCACCAAATAGCTCGCATATCTTTGGATGACAAGAGGACAGGGAAAACATGCAGACTTTTTACAGAAAGGCTCCAGCTGAAATTGGAACGAGGAACTTTCTTTGTGTGATGTCTCATGTGAAACCACTACACATACAGCTAATTAACAAGATTATTCTTTTAAACATTACTTTGCTCCCAGTAGATTTGTCTAAATGTTGCACACTTGAAATTGGAAGAATAGGAGAATACACCTTATATGTTGTTGGTTCCTATGACACCAAAACAGCTGCAAGACCTGAAGTTGAGATTTTGGCCATTGCCATCTGGTTTTTTGTTGCTGAATGAGCCAAGACAGTTGCAAATTATCAGTAGCTGGTTTTGATTGACAAGCAAAACAAATCTGAATCAGACACTTTGTTTGGTTTGAGGCAAATAAACTAGTCTGCTGTTGCAAGAGGGTGACTGTTCAAATTTACTAGATGAAGTAGTTACCTAACTTAATAACCTAATCATAAAAAAAATGGCAGTGGAAACCCTGCTAATCACAAGGTAGTGATGCTGTTTATTCCCCATCTTAAGCTTAAGCATTTGCCAAACCAGCAGTGTGCTTTGTTGACAAAGAGTTTAGAGAAGTGATTAGGACGAGGCAATGTGCTTCTTTAAGTGAAAATAGTATTCAAAATCACATTGAATTAAAAATTAAACTATTTTTCAAATTATACCACTGCATCACCTTTAACCCACATCCCTCTTACTGCACCCATGCTTATACACACACATATACCTGTGTTGATTTTACAATCACATTCTTTTATGATGCAAGGCTATAATAATTATAGTGTAAAACAATAGTGAAAAATGTGTGCTGGGAGCTTCCCACTCAAATATCCATGGCAGACTGGTACGCTAGCTTCACCTGGCAGTTGGCACTAGACTTACATTTTGTTTGTATTTTTTAAGGAGATTTGAACAAAACTTTTTGAAAGTTTGATGTTTGGCTTTGCAGTACACATTGTACCGGAGCCTGGCAAAAGTGAAAACTCTTCTGTTGTTGTGTCACAGTGGTTGATGAACATCTTGGTGCATTACTGCCACCATGTGGTGTTAGTAACAAAAGTACCAGGTGCCTTTAAAACAAGATTTTACCGACTCATATCGAGGCAATGGTAGCAAAATATATTGAGTTTCTTGTAATATAATAATTATTTGAAAATTATTGTCCATTCCTAATTGAGACTATAATAATTAACCTTATTAAATCATTTATACTAAATTTGGCCTTTGCCAAAGTCACACACCTTTACTCTTGCCTGCTTTTTCTACATCCAACACTTACCATGTTACCTTTCTTTGCCACACAGTATTACAACATGTCTATTTTCTTATTTTTACTGTACGTAAGTTTATAAGCTGTATTTTGTTTGTTTTTTAAATTAAATATGCTCAGCATACAATATGGTGTCTGCCTTTCAATTAATTAATTCATTAGAAACGTACCGCTTTCGTGTTCAAAGAGGCAACAGTTTTCTACGAGATTGTTTGTGTTCTTTTGTCATTCGAGCTGAAACTGGATCTGTGAATATTGATTTCACGCCTGACCTCTGACCCTCATAATCCTGAGGCTGTTTTCCCTCTGTATTGTGTCATTCCTCACAGGAGCTGTTTTCTTTGTGGCTTGGTCAGCATTCAGTAAACAGGGTTTTTCGGTTACACTGGAAAACTGAACAACGCTTGTGTGGTTTATAGTACTGATAACATCTCGATATATAAATAGGCTGAAAATGTGCTTAATAGTCACCTGCTAATGGCTATATTGCTATAATGGAAAAAACTGAGGAGGATACAGTATACTATTCATGTGTCCAAGTAAAAAGTGAAATGTCCTTGCATAAAAAAAATTTAGGAGCGTCAAAGTACATTTAAATGTAAGGACAATAAACCTTTTTATGAAATATAAATCCTTTCATTGATAAGTAAGTGTCTGTCTGGCTTGTGTTCAATCTTAAACTGATACAATGGTATGGTTTCCATTCTGTTTATTTCAGCTGCACATTATGCAGCACATTTAGCAATGATAGACTCACACATGTACACACAGAAATAAACACACACGATGATAGCAAAGCTCAGTAGATGTGGAAATTGTTAATGAACCAGGAAAGGTTCCGGCTGACAGTTTTCATGATGCTTCTCTCTCTCTAGAGCCAGGCATTATTAACAAGATCTCTTCCATCACTGTTGAAACATAAAACGTTGTGTAAACTGGCACCGTCTGTCTTCCAGTTGCCATGTTTCAGAATGAGTCAGTGTGCTAATGTGCAGGGATTCTGTTTGTTAAACTCAGGGTTTTTGGTCCAGTGTATAAAGTTTTAAAAAAGGAATGTAAAAAAAATCAAACATAAGATAAGCATGCTAATCATAATTTACACTGTTAATCAAGGCAGTTGTTATGTGGAACAGAGCTACAAAGATTAATTGAGATAACTGATTGACACAGCATAATAAAGTTGATGTGTAACTTTTTATTTAATTGTTGAAGAAAATGTAAGATTCTTTATACTTGTTTTTCATTCTATCTGAGGACTACATTTTGTTCTTTTTACTTCACTAATCTCTGCTTCTGTATTATCATTAGCTACCATACAGATTAAGGTTTTACTTGTTAGCTCTCCATCAGTATAAAACAGTGTAAATTCATTTTTAGCTATTCTTACATTTAATTTAAAAATGCAGGATTCTATAGGAAATGTAACACTGATAGTGGTCATTTAGAGAAATGCCAAAGTACTTTTACACATTTCTTAGATGTTTTCATAATAAAAAGTACGTTTTCTGAAACGATGCGTTGGGCATTTTTCAGAGTATGCATCACCATCTGTGATTTATAGATGCATCTATAAGAAAATGATCATCAAAAATTAAGGTAATCGTCATTTGCAGCACTAGTGTGGGACTCAACTTGGACATGCACAACATGTTCAGTGGCTGAGCCCTCATCCTGCCCTGTTGAGTCATGAGCCAGTCCGTCCTCAGTGATGGCTCTCTGAAATAGATTAAATGATGACAATCATGGTATGAATCACTCTACTTTCATATCTAACAGTGTGTTCATTAGCGTGCATTTGTAGTTGTGTGTGTTCATACACCTCCAAACTCTAACTGGGCTTTCTTTGACTTCTGTCTTTAATGTAAATGTCATAGCGGACATCGTACAGGCTTTTTTTTTTTTCTTTGAGTGCATTATTATATGTTGAAGTGTCTGTAATTTACTAAATTGCTTTGTTCCAACAAACATGAGGTAATCATTTTAAGATGGTTTAGAGAGTGAGTCATGCAACAAGTGGATGTTAGTCATCTCTTCATTGCTGCTCTCTGTTAGAGTTTAAAACTAGATTAACTTTAATTCAATTCCATTTGCATACTTTGACAGTAATTTTGCTTTGATATTATGAAATACCTGACCTTTGATTTTCCCCATGTGCAAAAATTTGGTTAATGGGGTAACTTTTTACATGAATTTGTAGATCAATTTGGATTCAAATGAAACTAATGACAGAACAAAAAGTCAATTTCACTGCTTTGAGGTAATTTGGATGCACAGGTTTAGGGGGGTAAAATAATTTGCTTCATCTCTTACTTAACTTCCTGCTGTCTGCCTTTAATGTAGGTTTAAATCCTCAATGCGCAGCAAGTTCTGCTGACGTGAAAACAGACATAGCCTTTTCCTTTTACAAGTCTTCAAAAACTGGAATCTGAGTTTGAAAGTATTTTGAAAGTCAAAACTGTCATGATAAGCCTGTTAGGGGTCTGTCGACGTGTCTGCCATGCACCTTTTTAATAGGGAGTCATGAGAAGAGAGGGGAAATAAGACAGCAGGGAGAGAAGCGGCAAGAGGATGAAACGCATCACAAAAATGAAGCATTGCTTGATGATTTGTTCCTCTGTTTGAAACCTTCCTCTCCTCTTCAATATATCTGATGTCGGTGTGGATGTCACTGACAGTCCATGGCCCCACTATCTTTCACTTATGTCCAGCTTCAGCACTTTCTTTGTTTGGTGGAGGGATGGTTGACTGATTTCTCCATTATCCACTCTCCTGCTTGCCAGTTTGTCTGCCTGCCAGCCTGCCTTCTCTGAGAGGGTGCAATTAAAGTGCCAAGCATGATCATGCCAGCAAGTGGCAGTGATGTTTTTTCTGCTTCAACAATAAATTGAATTAAGATGAATTGGGTGCTACAGTGCCAGGGGGAAAAGCACACTACCAAAATGAAAATGGGGTTATATGTGACCTTGAAGCCATTTTTATCAATTGTCTCTAGTTTTTCCAGTCATATCTTGTTCTCTACTGACACAGAACTATTTTGTCATGTTCATATATAAGCGTTGCTCCTCACGATATTAAAAGTATTGGGCTGGTGTTTACATTGCCATGGGAGGTGTTTGTTATTAATGAGAAGCAGCTTTACCACCTGCTGCCCTAATGTCACTGGAATCTAAAGAGGTAAACCCTGAGGAGCACCATGAATATTTAACCGTTGAATTAAAGAGATGTGGAGGGAATAGTTGGAATACTGAAGCATCACTTGACAAATAATGCAAAACAGATGGTAATGGAAATGAATACCAAAAAAAAAATTATAGGATATTTTTTAACAGTGATGAAAAAGAGTAATACTTATTTGAACATGTTTTTTACTCTTATTTGATTTATGAAGCAATTTTTCAGTTGTATTGCAAAGTTACTTCACAGCTACGAAGGCTAAATGATTGAATAAATTAACTCGCAGATGAAAGCAATAACGATTCTTTTAAAACTGATCTGTCATAAAGACAAAGACCTGGATGACTCAGAATTTTCTGCTCCTAAATTCAGACAAAACTGAAATTGTAGCCTTTGGACCCAAGAGCTTCAATGACAAACTGTCTAGTTACATACTTACTCTAGATACCATTTCCTTGGATTCTACTACTACAGTGAGGAACCTTGGAGTATTTTTTGACCAGGACCTGTCACTTGACGCACATAAAACAAGTTACAAAGAAGGACTACCTTCTTTCACCTTAGTAATATTGCCAAAATTAGGAAGATCCTGTTTTAGAGTCTTGCAGAAAAACTGGTCCATGCATTTTTTACTTCAAGATGAGACCACTCTAATTCTTTATTATTAGGCTGTCCAAAAAAAAATCTATGCAAGTCTACCAGCTGAACCAAAATACTGCAGCCAGAGTTCTGAGGAAACTAGCAGGAGAGATAACATTTCTCCAGGTTTAGCTTCTCATTGGCTCCCTGTCAAATTCAGAATATAATTTGAAATTATTCTCATTACATATAAAGCCCTCAATGACCAAACTCTATCAGACCTTACAGATCTCGTGGTGTAGTATTTTCCAGAGCAATTAGCTCACATACTGCAGGTTTACTTGTAAACCTTTACTTGTCTAAAAATAGAACGGGAGGCAGGGCCTTCAGTTTTTAGGCCTAGGAACTAGTTGCCAGTATACATCTGTGAAGCAGACACCCTCTCTACGTCTAAGATCTGGCTTAAAACTTTCCTTTTTGACAAAGCTTAATAATTAGGGATGGCTCAGGTGACTCAGAAATGGCCACCTTTCCTGTGTGTGGTTCTTCCAGAGGTTTCTTCCTGTTAAAAGGGAGTTTTTTCTTTCCACTGTCGCCTTGTGCACACTCAGGACAGGGGGTGGATCGAAGAGAGGTTCTGTGCTATCACTTGGTTTCCTTTTTTTTCAAACTGGCTTTGTATTCATGAATTGGATAAATGTGGATTATAATTAATTGGATTTGATTGGATTATGATGGGCTGCATGGTGGTGTGGTGGTAAGCACTGTCACCTCCCAAATGAATTGGATTCTAATTGGTTTGAAATGAATTGTATCTTTGAAGTGCCATAAGATAAGATTGTAATTTGCAGCTATATAATAAAAATTTTATTGAAAACTTGTTCCACATGGTAGCTTGCGGTGGACTTTGTGTAGGAGCCTTAACGGAAAATCAGGGAACACACTCTGGAATACAACAAGAAGAGAACTTAACCAAAGGACCATAAAATCAAGATCCATTTAAAATGATACAGAGAACCTATAGAATACAACACATGGAAATGAGAACAGAATTAAATGAAAACCTAAAATATGACGAGTCACATAAACCGTGACTGAATATAACAAAGGAGATCCTATAGAATAGGAAAACACTTTGCTAGTATGTAGCACCAAATTCAAAATTACCTTTTTTTTTTTCCCCTTTACTTTTATACTAATTTCTACTTATCAGATTTACATGCATTTCAAATGACTGCATTTTTATTTTTTTCATGGCATTCTGTAATGATTTGTGAATGGTGGAGAGATGAGAACCAAAATGCAGATCAACTGACTGGTGGCGGATAAAAACTGTATTTTAAGAAACTTTAACCAAAAATGTAGCTGAGCCAGAAAACCATAAACTAACACTGAGAAAACAAAAACAAAAAAGACTTAATACAAAAATAAACCATAAAAACAAAACAGATGTGCAAAGAATAGCCTCTGGCACATGACTCAGAGGTTGTAACAGCAAGACTCTAGCAGACTGAACTCACCAAAGGAGTATAAATACTGAAGGGAGAACTAATGAGGAAGTGGCTGCAGCTGAGACTGATTGAGTTGAAGACAGGTGTGGAAGTGGAGCTAATCACCAAAACAGGGGAATTGAGGATAACTAGGAGTAATGACCAGAACAAGAATCTAAAATCCCAATTCAGAGTATAAGTTCAAACAAAATACAATCTAAGAAGAGAACAGAGAGCAATCACAAAGTTAAAAAAAAAAGAAAAGAAAGAAATAGTTAAAACATAGAAAAGACCAGAAACTCAAAATCATGGAGTAACTTTGGACGAAAAGACAAATCAGCACGAGACAGAATAAATCATAATTTAAACCAAAGACTCAAGAACGCAAACAAGAAAACAGAATCAAGACAAAAAAAACATCAAACGTTTGAAAATCCACAAATCCTAACAGAGCCTGGTTTTAGTCGTGTGTTTTTGCCACAAAGTACCAAAACACTAGCCTGGCGACGCCAAAGATTTTGGCTCCGCACATAGTCTGGCCAAATCCCCCTACCTCGGTTCGCTCAGTGTTTTGCCAATCAGCAAACAGTTGCGAGTGGTGACGCAGAACTCACGCACGGAGTCCATTGTAGTCCATATAATTGTAGTTCAACCGCAGCGGAAATAAACATGGCGACGGAAGAACGCTAGAAGCTATCCATGAAGTTGTCTCAACTCTGGAGAGCATTATACAATTAAAACAAGAGCAAGGGGAATGCCTCGTCAATTTTTTTAGTGGCAAGGATGTCGTAGCTCTCCTTCCAACTGGCTTTGGGAAAAGTTTGATTTATCAAATGGTACCGGTATAATGAAAGCGGATGTGGGAAGCGTGATTCGCTAGCTAGAGCCTTGTGAGAGTAAGCATGAACCTCGGCGCATAACCTACGTCCTTTCTAAACATTACTGATTGGTTAAGGGAACTCCAATGAATTTAAGTTGCTGAGTAAGGTCCCACCCTCCATGGGAACGGATTCCTCTTGGGGTTTTCCAGACTGTTTGACGGAGTCAACAGTCGGCTTTCGCCCAGGCTACCAAAACACAGCCCAATGGGAAATCAGTTATTTGCACATACAATACTTCTTTGGAAGAACGACATTATTATAGCCTCACTAGTGGCTATTTTTGCTTGGACTTTGCTCGCATTTGTATGTTCTCTACAGTTCTAGATGTAGTGCATCCTACGTGTGTGTGTGTGTGTTAATTTCATCATTATCTAAAGTGTAACATGAAAAATTGAATTTCTGAGCTCAAACAAACAGCTTTCATCACACCCTGTTCTGTTTTGGGACTCAGCCACACAGGTTTATTCATCATCATTACTCATTATCACACATAGCCACAACAAACACACATAGTAGAAACTGCTGTGGAGCCATTTTCATTGATATCATTCCAGATTATTAGAGATCCTGGGGAAAAGAATTGGAGGGGTCATAGTTTCCTCTCATTGCAAGAGAGAAGTTAAATCTTCAAGATGTCAGATTTGAGATTTTCCACTCCACGCAAGTACAAATCAAGAAATTTAGTGAGGAAAATGGCAGATTAGCATTCTTTATAATGACCGAAGCTCTCAGAACGAGGAGGTCTGTATTTTTGCTGCAGGGCAGTTCATGGTATTAAAAAGCTAAAGGCCCCCAGCTCTTTCATTTAGTCTGTTCTCAATTTCACCCCATTGAGAAAGTCCATAACAAAAAGGTTCCCACTCTTACACCGACTGCACAGTTAGAGGCGTTTTTTTTCCCCTTTCTTTCTTTTTTTTTTTGTCGAGATAAATCATACTTCATAACCCTACATATTCTCCTAAAATTCCTCAATCAATACAGATTGCAAAAAAAATTGTTCTATTTGAATTGATTAATTTGAAAGTTGCTATTGTACAGCACATTGCCAAATTTGTTGATGCCTCAGCAAATTTGGTCTTCCTAAAACCTTGCAGGGTCAAGAAGCCCATCAATAAGTTATTCCCACAGTGTCCGAATGTTGTCTTATATTAGTATCCTCCTTAATGTGATTTATTGATTTATCTTAGTCTCCAGGAAAATATCCAGCACATTTTTGTTCAAGCATTTGTGAAATAGCGTCTTGTAATTTGAAAATGCTGAGTAAGCTGAGTACAAAGTCTCCAGAAGAATAGAGGAGACCCAGTATGTTCAGCTATTTTTTAATAACAGCATGTCTCTGAATGATTCATTTCTATCAAAGTGAACAATGTATCTGACAAGCTACTCTAAAACAGAGTTAGGAGTGTTTTGCTTACTCACGTCGCATTATAAAGACTCAGTACAGTACAATATGTGTACAACTATCAGATTAAGAATATTTCTTCAGAAGAATTTCATTGTTTGAAAAAATCCTTTTAGTCAATTCTGTCATGATCTGTGTCTTTTCTGTCTTGTCACGGATTTGTCAGTTCCTCACTTTTTTTCTCTGTTCCCTCGTGCCTGCTCATGAACTCCTCTGTCTCACCTCTGTTCATTTATCCTCAGCTGCACTCATTCACCAATCACACTCCCCACAGTATTTGGTCTCCCTGAAGTTTCACAGCATTTGTCAGATCCTCTGTTGTCCACAGGTTATCCTCACGTAATGTCGTTGCTGCTTGGTTTTGGTTTCGGTTTCTAGTCGTTTTCATCAGTTCCTTGTTTTTTGGGGTTTTTTTAGTGTTCTTTTGGATTTTTGTCATCTGGCTTCGTTTGTTTAAAAATAAATAGTTTTCTTTTCATTTTACCTTCTGGCTACCAATTTGTGTCTGCACCTGGGTCCTCCTTCCTCGCCACCTCCAACACAAGACAAATTCAAACTGTTAACAAACCCCCAAAGCTTAGTATTGAACAAAGGAAAAGTACATGTTGTCTTTCTCAGGGGGAATACAAATGCCTATAATTCTTAGGCAACAATTTGCTTAATCTCAATTTTTATTGTAACTATAACAAATAAAAACAAAATGACCATTTTGCCTTTCAGTGACCTATAGGAAGCATTGCTTTCAATGGATGCCACTGACCTTCTGTCCATGGAGTCTGTTTCTCAACTGCAGCCTCATAAATGGTGCTCAAAGAAGTGTTTGGTCTTCCTTCACTTTTAATCTCCCATTTAAGAAAAAAAGTACCAAAAGGTACCAAATAAATTTTTACAAAAATAGCCACATCACTTTTCAGTGATAATTGAGGCCTTGGAAAATGGCAGCAGGTTTTTGGCTAGAGAAGTAAATTATGTGAATTTACAAGCATCTCTCAAAATCCAAAAAGTAAAATGTGTACACCTGAAGGAGACCAGGAGGGTGATGGAAATGAATGTTTCCAAGCAGTATTTGTGAGTGTGTACATATGTTTATGTTTGTTTATGTCAGTTTACTGCAGTGTATGTACCTGCCTCACTGATATCGCTGTTATTTGGCTTGTTGCCCCAATGATTTGATTTGCATAGGGTGCATGCAGCAGTATGTACCAGTAAGCGATCAAAAGCAGCTGCACAGACACCCAGGAACAGCACCACATGGCCTCTTCCTCATGATTCTCATCAATGCCATTAATTTGTCTCATATGAGCTTTATGTGGACGTCATTCTCCTGATAGTTGCCTCATGCTGCAGCTATTAATGTTTTATTGGTTCACACTTCACAGGTCCTTCTGAAAGCTCCTCATGCATCTGTAATTTATGATCCCTGTGAAGTGCTTTTAGAGTGAATCTGTATTGTACGTTTTCAGCTGTGTACCTTTATTTGCGGGGAGTAGTTTGAATTTGAAAATGTCATCTGTGCACAGGTGGTTTGTTGCAGCTTAGGGAATGAAACTGACCTAAGAGTGGTGCATTTTTAAAACAAATTGAGCCTCTAAGGTGATGAAGCTGAGAAAGTTCTGAAAGAAAAGTGGAGTAAGAGCTAGTAGATCGATACCCTTTAATCTGTTATACCTTAATTCTTCAGTCCGCCAGAGTAGACTGGCTTGTACGCTATAAGCTGTTCAGATACATGCTTTTCATCCAACTTAATCTATTCTTTCAGTCTGTATTGCTGTATATTTGATTTAGTGTTTATTCTTAACATTTTCGGCATTATCAGAGCAATCAAACTGGACCAACCGCCCAAAATCCTCACCGTGATGGTATCACAAGACTCTTTTTCTGGGTCACTAAATATTTATGAAGCCTCCAAGCAAATTGAGGGTTGTTTTTAGCAATAACATCCACAAGGAGGTAGTCTTTAGAGACTGACTCCTATCAGACCACACTTATAAACTAGCTTGCAGCTCAAGTTCCCCACATGAATATGTATGGCATTCCCCATTTGTGACTCTCAGAGAGGTAGATGAGCTGAACACATCAACAAAGACCATATCTACATCCAAGTTCTCTGCTGGAAGATTAGGCAAGGCAAGGCAAGGCATCTTTATTTATATAGCGCATTTCATTTCACAGGCAACTCAATGTGCTTTACATAAAGACAAGGTATTTAAAAGAACAGCATAAAGCAGCATAAAAACAAGCAATTTAAAGAGAAAAAAATAGAATAAAAATTAAAAGCAATCAAAGAAGAGGGGAAAAAGAAAAATATAAACTCAACCATAAGCACACCGAAAGAGAAATGTTTTTAACCTGGATTTAAAAGTGCTTACAGTTGGGGCTGATTTCAGTTCTGCTGGTAGTTTATTAGCAGCATTTTGTCAGGGCTGAGTATCCTCTGTCTCTCCTTGGGGATCAGGGAATGAGAAGGTCACCCACACCTCTTGGGAATATCCCAAGGAGTTGGGAGTAAGGATAGGAGGAAGGATCTGAGTGTTGTACGGACAATAGGCAATTTAATCCACATCATCATACCGGGACAAATAAGAACACTTTGACCTCTTCTGTTCAATGGCACCTCTAAGCTCATGGAATGGAGAATGGAGTCTGGTCTAAATTCATAGAATAGACTTTTGTCTGAGATTATAAACATTTCAGCTGGAGCCCAAACATTTAGATTAACCCATTAGTAATCCGATATTAATTTAATGTAACTTGTTCTGTTGTTGGTTTAGGTTAGGTGTTAGCATACCAAAACTTTTGTCATCCTCTTTGTATGCCTCCTACAAACTTGACTTTTGCTGCCATTAGGTTGAGGATTTTCATTTTGGTGAAAAGTTTATTGAGATAGTTGGAATTGGGGTAACGTTTTACTAACTTTGATGTTAATGTCAGGATGAGTTGTAAAAATCTTTTTATTCCTGCAATGTTTTGCCATCATTGGCTGCCCAGTCTCAAAAGGAAACATGTAATGAATAAGTTTCTGCAAATGTCCAAAATATTTTATCATCACAATAAAGGTAAATAGGGATTGTGAGGTGGTAATGTTTTACATAGTCTTTTGTTATGTATAGGGAAGCATTAAATCTCTGTGAGGACAACCTGTGAGATTTAATATCTGTTAAATTAAAAAAATGTATTTTTACTCTGTTTACCAATGGTGCTGCTGTGGTAGGCAGCTCACAAATTAGAAAATTCCCAAAATAAAAATAAGATAAGCTGAACAATACAGTAACCAGAAGACACTATCTGCAAACAATAATCTGTAAGCAGCATGTTTTACTTTGGGGAACCTGGCCTTGAACACCGTGCTCGGAGCTGAAACTGCATATCCATTTGTGTGAGCTCTGTTGTGTGACGGAGCCAAGTGCAGCAGAGATCAGAAGAAAATTTCCCTGGAAGAGACAGAAGGAGGTGAGCAGAGCAGAGGAGGTTAATTCTCCAGAGAAAAGAGGCGAAGCTTCATCAAAAGGGGCCCGAGTGAGTTGGAGACATGCAATATTGATGGAAAGTGGAGTGCGGAAGGTAGATGAGAGGAATAAGAGGGAGAGACTGTTCAGACAGGTGCTTGACCGCAAAAACGCACACACCTCATGTTTCCCCCGTACCCTGAAAAAGTTTTTGCTCGTTGGGAAGCGTGTTTAAATTTAGGTACTGTCGCATAACCTCATTTCTTACTTTCATTTCCAGAACAAAGTCCTGAACATTGATGGAGTCAAGGTGAAGCTCCAGGTAAGTGCTTGATTTTTTTTTTCTCAAAAAAGAACATATATAAAGAATGACAGAATCTGTAAATGAAAGTACTTGAGGTTCTAGACAAAAAATGCTAAAAAATGATTAAGGGAAAAACCAAGTTAGGGGTGCAGTCCAGGCTTTAAAAGGTCTGCTCTGGATGGAAGAGATGATCTAACCACAGCTCGAGTCAAAATGACGACGCCCCCTGGTTGGCCTGAAGCATATGGGTTGCTTCTTAATATCATGATCCAGACTGAGTGTGTATAGATTAACTGATCAAATTACATGTAAAACAAATTGCCTGTATTGACAAAGAAACAATGGGAGTTATAACCTGATCTTGTTCCATTCAGCTCTGCAGGAAGTTTCAGCAGCTGTTGTTTTAGCAGTATAAGAAACTTAAACTTCGATTTATGGAGTAGACATGCAGTAAACATTTGTGATTGAAATGTGAGTCCAAAAGTTCTGTTTGCTCATTCTTGTGAGTGACACCTGTGATAAAAGATATCAGAATTGACTACCCGCCAGTCTCAATTAGAGTGGAAGCTTAAACCCAATCAGTGGTAAAAGTAGTCATAAGATACATGATAAAAATTAAGTTGATTAAAATGTCAGTATGCACTGAAAATAGTGGAGTCAAACTGTAAGTGAAAGAAACTTATGCGATGAATAAGGTATAACTTTATTTACAAAAGCTGATTTGATCGGGTCCTTGGTTACAGCGCTGATTTTTAGCAAAGTTCTGTTTGCTATATCCACAGCAGCAAAAAGCAAACAGAAGTAATTGGCAATTATAGTGAATATAATACAGATATTTTCTTGAAGAGTTTGAGATCAAAACAGAGCTCAGATCTGAGTGACTGTTTTTTAAGTTTTCTTGTGGTAGACAGAAAAATGACTACTACTTAAGGCAGTTGGTGTCTGCAGGATTGATTCATAAAAAGCATTAACACACTTTGCTTTGTTGACAAGGCAACAGACTGAGCTATGCCCCCTTACACAACTGTGTCTTTACAGATAGATTCCCACTCAAAAATCTGATGGTAAACTATTCATGATTTTGATTAAAAAGTATCTACTTTACATTGTAAGATAACTGTAATCACAGTCTAATCGGAATATATATTTCTTAGTTGGAATAAATATTGCACCTGCCATCATTACTCAGTCAGCGAACACCAAGGGTTAAACTGGGAGCAAGTTGTTCTGTATCAGAATCTTTGCAATTGGGGGGGGGGTAGCTCAGTGGTAGAGCATTTGACTGCAAATTAAGAGGTCCTCAGTTCAAGTCTGAGTGCCCCCTGTAATTATAACAATATCAAGTAAGGTATCTTCTCAATACTTAAAGGCCTTGAGAAAGCTTTCTGAGTTCTTAGGAAATATAAATGTAGTGTTTAGAGCAAACAGGCTTAACAGTTGGTTATTGTTGGTAGTACCACAGTTGAGATGTCATCAATAAAATCGATGTATTATTATAACAATATCAAATTAGTTATCTTCGCAATACTTAAAGGCCTTGAGAAAGCTTTCTGAGTTCTTAGGAAATATAAATGTAGTGTTTAGAGCAAACAGGCTTAACAGTTGGTTATTGTTGGTAGTACCACAGTTGAGATGTCATCAATAAAATCGATGTGTTATTATAACAATATCAAATTAGTTATCTTCTCAATACTTCTCAATACTTAAAGGCCTTGAGAAAGCTTTCTGAGTTCTTCGGAAATACAAATGTAGTGTTTAAAGCAAACATATTAAACAGGCTTAACAGTGGGTTTATGTTGGTAGTACTAAAGTTGAGAATTACTCAATAAAATCGATGTATCTCAGGGCAGACTCGACAGGATATTACACCATGGACTAGCATGCAACTGCATATCACATACATTAAAATATTGCAAAGGAACCTTTATCTGTGGACATAGCAGTGTTAGTTGTCCCATCTGGCTGTGAATTCTCTAGAACCAACTCCAAAAGGTAATCTAACACAAGACTGTAAAGCAGATTTTGGTTTTTGCTGTTTATCACATTTTAAACTTACAATGCTTGGATAAGCAGGGGGCACCCAGATTTGAACTGAGGACCTCTTGATCTGCAGTCAAATGCTCTACCCCTGAGCTATACCCCCCTGTGTTAAATTTCTCTCAAGTACTTTTTAGTAAAACTTCCAATTCCATATGGCAGAAGCATTGACCATCAGTTTCCAGTGTCAACACAAAAGATGTCAATGATAGAATGTATGAAATAGTTGGGGGGTATAGCTCAGTGGTAGAGCATTTGACTGCAGATCAAGAGGTCCTCAGTTCAAGTCTAGGTGCTCCCTGTAATTATAACAATATCAAGTTAGGTATCTTCTCAATACTTAAAGGTCTTGAGAAAGCTTTCTGAGTTCTTAGGAAATATAAATGTAGTGTTTAAAGCAATACTATGTAACTTCTCAAAAAGCCCATTATGGAGCTCCCCCTACAGGCTTTGAGGTAATGTACGGTTACGACACTGCCTCTCTTTCTCTTCCTTGCTTCATCAGTCAACGTCTTAACAGTGGGTTTATATTGGTAGTACTAAAGTTGAGAAGTCATCAATAAAATCGATGTATCTCAGGGCAGACTGGACAGGATATTTCACCATGGACTAGCATGCAACTCCACATCACAACCATTAAAATATTGCAAAGCAACCTTTATCTGTGGACATAGCAGTGTTAATTGTCCCATTTGGCTGTGAATTCTCTAAAACCAACTCCAAAAGTCCATCTGACACAAGACAGTAAAGCAGATTTAGATTTTTTCTGTGTCTCACATAATAAACTTACAATGCTTGGATAAGCAGGGGGCACCCAGATTTGGACTGAGGACCTCTTGATCTGCAGTCAAATGCTCTACCACTGAGCTATACCCCCCTGTATTAAGCTTCTGTTAAGTACTTTTTAGTAAAAGTTCCAATTCCATGTGGCAGAAGCATTGACCATCAGTTTCCAAAGTCAACACAAAAGATGTCATTGATAGAATGTATGAAATTGTTGGGGGTATAGCTCAGTGGTAGAGTGTTTGACTGCAGATCAAGAGGTCCTCAGTTCAAGTCTGAGTGCTCCCTGTAATTATAACAATATCAAGTTAGGTATCTTCTCAATACTTAAAGGTCTTGAGAAAGCTTTCTGGGTTCTTAGGAAATATAAATAAAGTTGTTTCAAGCAAACATATTAAACAGGCTTAACAGTGGGTTTATGTTGGTAGTACTAAAGTTGAGAATTACTGAATAAAATTGATGTATCTCAGGGCAGACTGGACAGGATATTACACCATGGACTAGCATGCAACTTCACATCACAACCATTAAAATATTGCAAAGCAACCTTTATCTGTGGACATGGCAGTGTTAATTGTCCCATTTGGCTGTGAATTCTCTAGAACCAACTCCAAAAGTCCATTTGGCAGCTCGTTCAAGCTCGCACTATTTTCTTAGCGGTGGCGGAGTAATATCAACGAACATCCAGTACAAAATGTCAAATAAAACACGACAGAAGCAACTTTTCGCAACGAAATTTAATATGGATTACCAGTGCACACCAGTAACCACTCCGGTGAGTTGATGATTTTGAAAACGGACGTTTATGGTGCTTTTACGGACCTTTTTGGACATGCACCATGCTTGCCATTCTGAAGCAGGTTGAGAAGAATCAAAATTAGGCAAATACCGGAGACAGCAGTAAACATCAAAAAAGCGGTGAGGGGGGTTCTAAAACATTGCAGACGACTCATAACTGAGGCTTAATGTTGAAAATACCGCAGTTCTCCTTTAACTAGGATGCTTGTCCATATCAGGAACTATACAACTCTCAAACAAGCAGGGTGACACTTCCTATGTAATCAAACGTGACATGAAAGTTTTTCCAACTCCTTTAAGTTTAAGCATTGACGAGATAACTAACTAACTATTGTTATAATTTCAGGGGGCACACAGATTTGAACTGAGGACCTCTTGATCAGCAGTCAAATGCTCTATACATATACAACTTGTTTAAAAAACTGAAAGTTTAATCTTTATTTCCCTCTAATTATCTGTAGATTTGGGACACAGCTGGACAGGAGCGTTTCCGCAGTGTCACTCATGCCTACTATCGTGATGCCCATGGTGAGACACTCATGCATGTGTACTATTATAGATTTTCTTGATAATTGTTCTACAGATTTACATTTTTCTTTTGTCAAACAGACAAAGCAATGAAATATGCAATTCCCACTAATAAAAACAAATGCAACTAAAGTCAGGTTCCTATTTCGCAGACTGTAGCCTTGCTGTAAAGGGGTCTTTTTTTCCCCGTACCATCTGCACATTCCACTGCATTCTTTCTGTGTGGATGAAAGTAATGCCAAATTGAGTTTTAATGACATTTTTAAAGCTGTTGCTTTGCCATCAAAATAAATGTTTACGTGCCAGTTATATCTCACAGTTGTGTTAGTGCCACGGTTTAAATTAGTGTTTTTTATTCCACTTTGCAGTATGTTACAAGTGCTGAGGTTTTATAACTCTTCCCCTAAAATGTAAGATGTAATGTAATCTGTCATCATATGTTGGTGTGTGTTTCTGTCTCTTTGTGATTCAGTAGGTCTATACATCTTCCTTTAATTCATTTTGATGTCTTTGTTGACTTTGTAAGTTCATTTAGAAAGCACTTTCTGGTAACTCTCCGTGGGATTCTGAAGACGCTGGTAATTAAGTCTGAAGTGTTTCTTGGAATAGCTTCAATCAGAGTGCATTAAAAATGTGTGTGTTATGAGAAAAACTTGGTCTCCTGGCAAATGAGGTTACATGCTATGTGATCGTCAATTTTTATGTGACCTTCACCATCTAGGTTCAACCCACAGTGTAATTACAGTCCTGTAAGGATTTAGCTTGTCTTTAGATTATTTAAGATATATGCAATCAAATATTTTCAGAAATACAGGCTGATATGAAATGTTAGATAACCTGGGAAAACTGGAGGATTTTTACAAACTCTTTTTCAGAGCAGAACTGACTTTTCTACTTAGGTTAGAAAATGACTGCTCATGTTTTTGATATTTGTTCTCTCAGTATTCGGGTGCGTTTTCGTAATTTGTACTCTTATCTGTATGTTGGATGTATCAATTCACTTCATTTCACTGAGTATCTGGGCAGCAGGGATTCTTGTGTGATCAAAGGGGAAATTTACCATCTGGATTTGTGTATTTCTATGATTGTCTTGACACACAACTTAAGTAGGACTAGGTTTCCTGTGTGGGTAAAAGAGAGACTACATGCATACCTACATTGTGAGAATGTTTATCTTACTCATTAACCATGTCATGGATTGGCTGTCAGCCTGCATAATTACAGCAGATTCATTTCACAGGATTGTCTTTGTTTCCTATGAGGAGGAGATCCCAGAGGACTTTCAGGAGTTTTTATGCACTATGCTTGGAAATATGCCCGTCTCTGGAAACACCAACACACATCTTGAGAGTGTAGCCTAACACATCTCTCCGTCCAGACTTTCAATTGCTTTTCCATTCCTGACATGAAGCATATCACACAGGATGTCCACACTTCTAAGACCTTTTTAAGGGTTATGTTGGCACAAGTGATCTTTATTGGAAGGTTGCTTGACAAGGAATGAGGGCAAAGAGAGGGGGAGGACATGCCTTTTTTTCTGTTCACCTACTGTCCTGTGGAGTAATAGAAGAATCATATGTTCATCCTTTTGTTAATGAAGAAAAAAGAGCAATATATATAATTACTCAGGCGTATAGTGAACATGATAAGATTATTGACAGGTTATTTTCAAGACTTTCCTCTCTTTTAAGTGCCTACTGAAAGGACTCCATTATTTCAACACTCAAGTGGACACCAAAGCCTTTAAATGTTGCTGACTATTCTGACTGCAACTGACTGTTTAATCTGAACAAACTCCTGTTTCAGAAGAAGTCTTTTTTAAAGTCTTTTGCAAAGTGGATTTGCTAAAAAATAATCAGAATCAATATCATTGTATGTCTCCTTGTACTTTCATACATAAGATTGGAATGATATTCAACCCCGGTTCCAAAAAAGTTGATGCAACATCCCCTACCAAAGGTCCAGCAAAATTTTCAACATTTTAATTTCTATGTATCATTGTGAATAGAATATTTGTTTACAAGATTTGCAAATCATCACATTTTTTAAAGTGGGTTTATGAAATCATGAACGACCAGAGCAAATACTTAAAGATGCATCAAGGCCAAAGCCAACAAAGTCTTATCTGCATGCAATCTAAATTATATTATGTTATATTTCATTATATACTATAGTTTACGGCCATTATATTTTTGAGATCACAGCAAAGCTGCTGGCACAGATTGTGAGAGTTAGTGCCAGTGCCAGTGCAGATAGATGAGTGTAAGACGATAAAGGAACACAGAATTAGGAGAGGCTCTGGAATTGGGAAGGAAAGAGTGTATTTGAAAAGAGTATTGTTTTAGATAGTGGTGGAAAGGAAGTATATCTGGTGTGTGGGAGAGAGTACAATCAGCAATCAGGTTTTTGTTTTTTTTACTGCTGTGTGAAATTCAGTCATTGTTGGTAAGCTTCAGGTTGTTTTCTGTTGCTGATAGGATTATACTGTATGTTGGTTTAGCATTTATTGTACATCTGTTATTGTAGACCTCGATGACGACACGGTGATGATAAAAGATGAAGATTAAAGCGACCACAAAAAATGGAAATTACAGAGAAGCACAAGGCAGTAAAACATTTGAGCTCAACAGCAGACCATCCTGTGTGTCCTGGATGAAGAGCCCTATTGAAAATTGTTTGTGTTTCCATAGTTTGCCCACAAGCATCCTGTCATATTTTTAACAAGCATTTATTTTTGCTGTTCCAGATTGATGGATGACTCTCTAGCTGACCCAATGGGATCTGTACTCTACTGTGCTGTGCTGTGTTGTGTTGGTGAACAATGTGTAGATGGTTGTTTGTTAGATGAAAATGCACATTGCACAACCCTTTCCTTTCATTTGGCTTTTATGTTTTTGTTCACATCATCTTTTGAACAAACAATCTGAAGCTGAACAGGAAACGTGAACATTGAAACCCAGGGAAAAGACTCATCTAGAAGAGAACTTAACAACATAAGTCTACATGAAAAAAAAAAACAGCTTTTGTGTCAGAGGAATACTTAGGGATCTTTTATTTTTCAACAAATAGCATATTTTCATTTAACTCAGCTGTAACATCTTTTCCTAGACATACAAAACCATAATTTCACTGTTGTTTGATGAAGCTCTAAGAGTGTAATTACTTTACTCTTATCACTTCACTGAATAGTTTATTGGAAAAGATCCAAGCTAAATGTGAATAGAAAAAATAATACACTCCTGGGGAGAACGTTGATGTGAGGAACAAAACTTCAAATGAATCTAAAATTTCCCTTCTTCCCACTTTTATGTACTCCTTAAAGGTATCGAACAATTAAGTTCTTTTTCGCTGTTGTTTTTCTTTTCATCGCAACATTTGTTCTTCCTTAAGTCCTAAACGCGTTTCTCTTTTTCTGCATCTGCAGTAAGTTTTCCAACAGCTCTCTGATTTAGATATATATTCGGTTGAGACATCAAAATTAAACATCAAATGAAACATTTGCTGAGAAACCTTTCTACCACAGTGTTTTACATTTGAACTTTTCTTTGTTTCTTTCAGCTCTTCTTTTACTGTATGACGTCACCAACAAATCATCCTTTGACAACATCCAGGTTGGTCGTTAGTTGTTCTTTAAAGCTCTCAATTGACTGAATATTTTGTGTTTGATCCAATAGCCTATAACATTTAAGCTCAGACTTGGATATTTCTACAGTCTTGATTCATTTCTATAACAATTTATTCCACCTGGGCTGTAATGCCTTTAAATAATGGAAAACCATTTTATGAAAATTTCTCAATCTTAGACTTTAATCGAGGCAAAGTCCAGAGCATTTTTTCTCAGTTTTCAGTTTGTACATGAGGATTGTGTTAGAAATCCAAAGGCAGTTGATGTATTAATTCTGGCCCTTCTTAGGTCAATCTTTTAGATTGGAACTCCTTGTTTATTTATTGGAGTAAGAAACGCAGTTCAGTTAAGTTCTATTTTATGAATCCCAGTGGGGAGATTCGTCCTCTGCATTTGATGAAGGTCAACTAAAGATTCAGCGGGAAGCCTCAGACCAACTCAAGTTCTGAGACCACCATCTTGTCAATATCAGTATTCCTAAAAGGCTGTTGAGGTGTATGGACCCACAGGCAAAATGGCGCCCAAGACACATGAGGAAATCTGAACTGAGTTCATTGAGGCCACAGACAAAATGGACGAACCGGAGTTTAATGAGTCCACAGCTGGTTAATTTCAAGACGCCTCCGCGCGTCTCCGTGCAAGACACTGAGATACACTGAAAAACAAGCCCTTGCATTACCAAATAAGATTTGATATAAGACATTCGTGCAGTCAGACCATATCTCTCTTGGCTTAACGCCTGGACAAGTGGCCTTGAAAAACCTTTAAAGAGTGAGGACTTTCTCTCCAAGAGCAGAAAGGATTTCATAGGGCTATTGGACACAGACTTTCTCCAGAAGATGCATCTCTCTGTAAATTAGACACGAACCTGACGACAGAAATAAAGATTTCTTTTGTTCGACTGAGTTCTTGTCAGCAGACTCCTTCATCACTCATTTTTTACACCGGTTCGGCGATTCTCCTCTATTGAATTCACTTCACTGTCTTATCTAAAATGTCTCATCTCTGTGTGGTAGGGACCTATTATGGCACGAATATGCAAATTCCAAACAGAAAGCTCCCAGTGACTTGTGGTGGCATAAAACCATGCCGGGCTCGGTGGCGCCTGCTCTGCCTGTTGGCGCAGACAGTCAAATGTTCATGTTTCATGCACTCTGACAGTAAGAGCACTGAAAACAGATTAGATTATGAAAGATGAAACTGATTTAAATCATATGAGCCCTCATGCAAAGGAAACCATTCATGACTGGTTTTTATTATCTGTGTAACAAGATCGACTCAGTGCACAGCTCACTGTGGGAATACGCTGTAGCTCAATTTAAAGATGGTGTTTCGATGCAGTCGGTCTCGTATAACACAGCATACAGATCAGTTACAGCTTACTATTAGCTTTAAAAACATATTCCCCTTTTGATTCAACCAATTAAAATAAAATTACAATTCGATACAAGCCTGACCCCAGTAATATCATAAATTAGACGAATAATCTTCGGGATAAGTTTGCCGCTGTGATTGCCTTAGAAACATTTTGATAATGAATTAGATTTTATTCTTGCTGTGTTCACAAAAAGCTCATGCCAATAAAACAACAAACAATAAATAATATATTTTTAAGTTAGAGACACATGACCAGGAGAAGGTTGACATTAATATGTGGTTGGACTGTATATGGTCATCGAAGTTATCATGTAATGTGAAATCACACAAAACTACAGCATTATATGAGCTGTTTGGTTCAGTGTTGCAGGATCAGTGCTTATACTGTACTAATATCATTTAGCAGTCCAGGTAAATTAGCAGCACCGTTATCTTTTTTTTTCTCTCCTTCTTTGCAAGAGAACAGAATCTTTTAAATAACTACGGAAACAATAGTTTTTGTGCTGTGTATAAATAAAGAATTTACCTAAAGGGTTAAAAAAACATCTTTAAATTGATTGTGTTCATGAATTTAGTGTTGTTTTTTTCTGTCTTCTTGTGATGTGAAGGTAAACTCGTGACCTGCAGTTTTGGTTTAAGATGTGGGGGAAAACATTATTATTGACTTGTACCACAACAGGGAGTAGGGTTGGCTTGGGTTTGGAGACGTTGCATCATAAATATTTGAGTGGCTCAACCATCTGAATTGGCTCTCAGTTTTTAGGTGGGTTTGTAAAAAACCTGCGCCTGCACATCTCCTCTGTGTTATTGGCTTGACCTGAGTGGAAGGTTTCCAGAACTTTCACAACTCCAAAAAAGAACATTAAGTTAGAGAAGAGCTGAAAATAAAGCAAGACTCTGGTTGCACCAGAGAGAGCAATTCTTTAATAGCAGTTATACTCCAAAGCACAAAAAATAATACCGAAAATAAACCGTCCAGATTCTGTGTGAGTAGATTCCATTCACTGTGGCCTCACTGTTCTCTGACCATACACCATGGCTGAGCTCTGACCATAATACACTTTGTGCTGCAGCTCTGAGAAAGAGGTTGGGCCAAAATGTTTAGAAAACACAACGGCCAATAATGCTGGCTGGCTAATCACATCATCTGCAAAGAATGTCAGCTGCACGGGTAGAGAGAACTTGAGGAGATATATCAGAAGAGCCTAAGTGAGCATGCTCTTTCAGTTGAAACTTAAAAAAAAACAATAACTACAGCTAAAGCAGTAATAAGAATGATGTGCATTTGCTGTCACACTTCAATATTGGAAACACAGGTTAAACAGTACCACTCTCT
Organism: Odontesthes bonariensis; assembly: GCF_027942865.1. Lineage (NCBI taxonomy): Eukaryota > Metazoa > Chordata > Actinopteri > Atheriniformes > Atherinopsidae > Odontesthes > Odontesthes bonariensis. Next base: position 15,155,485 of record NC_134526.1, read on the forward strand.
TCTTATCATAATACTTTTAAATAGAATGGATCACAATTCTGCACTTGTACAGTAAATGTCAAATGATTTGCCAGAGCTGTTAAATGGAAAGCTTTCACAAACCTCCTAACCTAACCTCCTTCGTTACTGTCTTTCATGGCACTGTAACTGCTGTCAGATGGACTAAAGCTTTTATCATGTTACCTGCCGTTTTCCACGGTTTAATAAGTGTAACATACAACACTCGAAGTGAGGCAGTTTTCAACTGCTGTAATTGGCACTGTCCAGAAGAATGCTTTCTCAGAGCACCAAAGGGCTCGTTAAAGGAAGAATATACTGTTTGCTACCACTGTATGACAGAGAAATGTGATGCACCACTATGCTCTGAGGGATCACTGAAGCAGAAAAGATGCTTCCATAGTCTAAGTCCGCTTCCCAAGCGGAGAAAGAAAAGCACAGGTATGTGAGCAGCATTGTCAGCAATGTGACACACTCTCCTACCATCTCTGTGGCGAGCTGATGCAGCTCCAGGAACACAGTTAGCTTCAGGTTCTGTTTTACACAGAAGTCTTTTCTATCTGTAGGTTTTCGGCTCACTGTGAGGCTATTACAAAGTGCTCTGTTAAAGGTTGGTGATAGCAGCAAATGTTCCTTTTATTTAATCCAAACTAGCACAGGAAAGTCCTAATTTCTTATTTTGAGTACCCCTTTATACAAAAGTGATTTCCACAAAAATAAAACACATTTGATTGTGAGAGATATTGAAAGGAGAAAATCCTCAACTTTGAGAAGCCTTTTTTGTTCTGATGATGTGGTGATACGAGTTCATCAACTTTGCATCTGATAACTGTTTCAAACCTCTGACTGACTATGATTAGTCTCTGGGAGCCAAAACATGCCTGCACAAAATCTACTTTTATAAATTCTATAGTTTTATAGAGCATATGGAATTATTTAGGATTTCCAGTGTGGCTCTGTCGCAGTTAACATTTTTACATGACTGAGTTGCTGAAGTCCACCTTAGGTGTTTGGTTTTATAGATTCTTTGAAGTAGGACATTAAGTGTCACTGCTGTGAATGTTGAAGTTTTCTGTTATAAAAAAAGTTTTTTTTCTCTCACATATTAGGGATATTTGTAGGAACCCCAGATTGGCAAATCATTTCCCACTCTGGTCAGTGTTCCTTCGTTCTTCCACAACCCTCCACCACTCTCACATTCAGTCAGTGTCTGTTACTGGAAGGAATACTGATGTCAGCTGCAAAGTACAAATGCCTGCTGGCACATCGCTGCCTAACAAGCACTAACTCATGTTAATGAACACTAGTGATGAATGTCACTAAGGGAAATGGATAAATTAGAGGGGCAAATCAATTTTCCTTCTGCAACCTCGGACATGCTTCTCTCTGTAGTGAGTCACTGTCTCTCCAGCGAGGACACAATTAAGAAGGCAAAGCATTAACGTCACTGAAGCTGTCCATCATTTTAGTGAGAGTGGCTTAATATCTAGGCATGAGAGGCTCAGTCAAAGCAATTAATCTTATAGTCTTACGGGCTGCAACTGAAATATTCAGCTGCTTTCATTTGGATAGAGCAATTTTGTGTAAAGTGGTTTGAGAAAACAATTTTATTCAAATCCGATTATTTTTTCTTACAGCTGCATCAGAATTTCTCAGAGGTTCGATGTTGTCCACTGTGGCATATGAATCAATCGCTTTTGTTTACATAATATGCAATAGCAAGTAATGCAAGTCAATCTTTTTTGGCAGAAATACACAAGCCATTAAGTCATGTGATGAATGTCTCGTCAGAAGCACTGCTTCAGGGATACTTCAAAAGTCCATTTGAGCCTCTGCTACAAATAATTTGTCTGGATTACTCTACAAAAAGCAACCTCCTCCAGCAGCACAATCATTCAGATGTCAGATTATTGGCTGTGGATGGGAATTAAAAGATTACCTAATCACCACGATTTGGTGATTGTCACTTAACCTACATTTAATCTAACAAACAATTTGCACAAAGTGTACCACACTATCAACACATAATTTCAATAAATGATCACATCATCTGCGTATGAATTGCACAGGTTCATTCAGTATAAACAGGACCAACATACATGCTGACAAGCATGATACCACAGACCTGTGTTCTCAGCTACTGAAGCCATTTCCTTGCATTTCTACAGTTTGCTGCAGACAACTGCAAAAGAACACGCACAGCTCACAGTCTGAAGGATACAGTTTAATGCCATTCCTTCCTGTTGTAGTTGTTCCTGGGAAGAAACTTATCAGCTTCTTGAAGGTTCTTGTAGGATAATATTTCAACCACTCACCCCAATATCTCAGTTACAAGTGAGATTGGAACTATCTTTAACATATCAGAGTAGATACAATTGAGGATACCATTGCTGATTAGGTGTGACTGCAAACGAAAATTACTCAAAGAGCCTGAGCTTCATCAAACCTCAAACTTGAGTTTTTTCTGCTCCATGGAAGAAATACAACAAAATGATGAATTATTACATTTCAAAGTGAATGCACCAAAGTTGTTAGAAAACAGTGGCTAATTTACACATCCACTGGCTCTAGGAAGTGTTTTGATCCGTTAACAAATTCACGTTGAAAATCTGCTCTCTTAAGAGCTCTATTGTTCTCAACTCACTCCTGAAACAGGCAAAGTACTCCACCAGCACTAGCAAGTTAGTCAGTAATTGTCTGCTGGTGGGTGTTCAATCAATGTTGGCTTTATCTTACCTTTTTTGAGCGACAAAAACTGCCTGCCATGAGGGTGTTAAATGTCCCATTAAATCAAACACAACGTTGAAGTGTTTTTACCTGATAAGTCTTTCATCATCTATATCTGGCAAAAACAAATGACAATGAAATTGTTGTATAGATATTCTCTACTCTCTTCTGATGGGAGGCTTTAAAAAATCTTGGTGACTGAGCATTGACAGGCATTTAATTTGTGTTCAATTTAATGCTTCCTGAAATTGTATATATTCACTTAATTTTTTGTCTCTCCCTTATAACAAAGTTGAAATTATGACCAATTAGAGACAGCTGTGGTACAGAAGACCAGAAGGAACTGTTTTTTCTCTTCCATGAGTCCTTTAGTCCCTTTCATAGTTGTTTCAGCCAGTGTTAATAAAGAAACATTGATTGGAGCAGCTGTAACCATAGGAACATGAGATCAGACAGTGTTTAAATGTTGTCTTTAAGTGTAACCACATATTCACAGTATTTGTCCAGCATAATCTCCTGATGTGTCCAGTCGTTCTGTTTTCAAACTGCACTGGATCTAAAGTGATAGATAAAAAAGATTTCTATTATTAGAACTGATGCGTATCCAGGCAGGGTTCCAGATTAATTAGTCACATGCAAAAAAAAAAAAAACCTCCTCGTCAACGTATTGATTATGCAGATGTGTAGCTCTAATGGATTAGGATACATTCCCTTTAAATAGAACACATTTTTCTTGTTTAGTAATCTCATTCTGATTATTAAATTATCTACCACTGTGGTGCAGCAACTTTGTGCGAGGTTGCTCATGTACAAATACTTGATCATGCTTACGTGTCTGTGTTGTAGAAACACAATGAAAGCCTGAAGGGAGATGAAACCTTAAGCTGCTCGTCTTCATTCATCTCACTGTCTGTCCCCAGGGCATGTACTGGCTTCAAATGAAATGACCGCCTCCCTACCCCATAGCTGCTGGTTAAATGTCATGCCACCAGCACACCAGATGGTGGTGAAGGAAGCTGTTAGTAAATATTGCAGTGATATAAATTCAAATACCATTTATAATCATAGAAGACGCTGGAATTTGAGTCATTTCAGATTCGGAAATGTTCTAAAAAGTCTCATTAGAATAATTTTACATCATCAGGTTCCATGCAGGTATGATATGCAGCAATCTGAATTGTTTTTCTGTATACAACAATATTAGTATGTCAGTTCCATAGCATCAGTAGATTACTGTAGTCATATATGATAGCTGCTGTGGAGTGTAGCTCTGCACAGTCGAAGTGTCGGAGGTGAAAGGATCCATCAGGGCTCAGGCAGCTGCTCTCTGTGGACAATTCCATTTACTTCAATGTCAGCTGCAAAGTGACAAAACAGATGGGCTTTCTGTGCGTGCACACAAACAGTGCAAGAAGAATGGACATGTTCTTTGAGTAGCTTGCTTTTTGTTTAAGCTGAATCAAATTTAACAAAAACAAAGAGGAGATTTTAGATTAAAATGGCTTCAAAATAGGTAAAGAAACATCGATAGGTTAGAAAAAACGATGGCCTCTCTCTTTCATCTCGCTTTTCTTTGTTATGTAACACCATCATTCCTGCATGTTCACCCGAAAAGTGGCTTTTATGCTCCTCTGAGTTCATTGCAGCTCTGCAGAAAGAAGCTTTTTACCTTTGACGGGTTAAAGGTTAAAGCTCCAGTGAAAAGCTGAAGAGTGTCTATCTCTGCTTTTACTGCCACAGAGAGCATTTTTTAATCATTTCAGATGATCAGGAAAAAAACTTTGAACAGATCTGAGGAGGACAGACGTGTATTAGCACTGTATCTCCTACTTCCCTTACACAGGAATATTCTGATGTAGTGGTGCATTTCCAAAAAGAAACATTTGAGACCAGACATTCTGAGGTCTATTTCTGATGCCGATTTGCAAAGTAATTCCTTATGATCTCTAACTAATGAGGGAAAAAAAGATTTTTTAGGGCAAATAAAATCGGTGGACAACATTCATTTGTTGCCTGTGATACAATTGTGACAGATATTGTCACAATTGTAGATATTCTGTTAATATTAGTTTTACCTCTTAGGCATCATAAAGATAGTCTGGAAGTCAGAGGCGTGTTTTATGTGTAATAGGTTTACAGTAGGTGACTCATCCAATCATCTTCTGCATTATTTCTCTATATCTTTATATTTTTTTCTGTTCATCACAGTAACTGTTGGCAACACAGCATTCAACAACTGGTCAAAGAGACATTTTAATGAAAAGCTGTACAAGTACAATGTCAAGTTTTCTGAATCTCAGTTGTATTTTTTGTGGAGAAGCAGAAAATCCCACTGAGCTTCTTCCTTTTTGTTTTATCATGGCTTTTTATGTTAATTTAGAATTTAGTCTGTCAAGAGCAGACGAATGCATGTCGGATGAATTGGGTGACATATTTTTTTGCTCTTTCTTACATTACACTCCTTTTGCCCATCTTTTCTCAAAGCAAAAGATTTTGTTTACTGCAAGGTTTCCTTTTGATTAGCGGGAGGGGACACAGGCCCACACCAAGACTTTAAACACTGTGGAAAAAAACATGGTACAAATGTCATCGGGGACATCAAAATAATCATAAGTATGCATGTTAATGCATTTTCAAAAACTGCACAAATGACTTTATCTGATTCCTGTCATGAGGTTAGATGGCTCTTTGATGAAATCACAGTATTGAAAATCGAGCATATTAGCTGTTTAATGACTTTTTTTATTTTTTTTTATTTAAGACTTTACATCCCCATCACGATGAATCTGCAAAAAAAACATTATTTATTCATTTCCATATTCATGCATTCATAATTTGTCACTTATGCAACATCTTATTAGCTTGTCACCTCTGTTTCTCTCACTTTAAAGAGATGCAGGAAGTCCCCAGGACAGAGATGTGCCGCCAATGAAGGAATGCCTTAAAGTGCAATATCATTATCAAGTGGCTTCAAAGTACTACTGTCTCCAATAAACTCCCATTTAAATGTTTCCCACGAGTCATTATGGTGTCATTAGCTAAATTAACTCATATTAAACAGTGTTCTGATTGTGTTTCAGAAAATATTGTCATGAAAACATTTATATTAGACCTCAAAGATAGATATTTTTATCCAAAATGGTTTCAAGAAGCACTCTCCTGCTCCACTTTCTTTTTCAGTTATCGTTACTTATTGCTCCAAAAAGACCTAAACGTTAACAGCCAAATACAGAACATGTCGTTTCAAACCAGTGGCTGACATTACAGTGCCAACATCCACTACTCATATGTAGTCTACATATGTGCATGTCAGTTTCACACTCCAGCTGGATATACATGTAGATCCAGAAAATAATTCATCCTAAATCACTGACATCTTCACTGTCTGACGGATTAAGTCCACATATCAGGATTAATTTTCTCTTATTGATAAAGAGAAAGTTGAAAAGTAACTGACAGGCACTAACAGGTAACAGATATCACCAGAAAACGTCTTCTTACATAAACCGGCACTTAGACAAAACATTGAATGTTAAAGTAAGAAATGTGAAAGATAAGGCAGTAACATTTTAACCCTGTGGTGTGTTGCCTCGTTTCTCTTTCAGTGTTTGAGAAATGAGCAGACCAATGGCTGTAGTTTTAAAACCAAAATGTTTTTCCCATTCTTGCTTTATAAGAATTTCAGATGCTCAGCAGTTCGTGACCTCTTTTGCCTTTAATGTCTTGTCTTTTTTTCCATAATTAAAAAAAAATGTTTTATGGTATGGCATCTGGACTATGAGCAGGCCACTTAAGTGCCAAAACTTTTAACTATATCATACTGTTATATTACCAGCAGAATGTGGTTTGGGATTGTTTTTGCTGATATAACCAAGGCTTTCTCTGGGGAAAGAAATCATCTACATTCCAACAAATGATCATCCAAAACCTGTAAACATTGTTCAGCATTATTGTGCCCTAATCTACCACCATGCCGTCATAGGTGGGGGATTTTGACTCATTAACAAGCCAGATGCTCCACCTCTACTTTATCCCAGAGGATGTAGGGTCCACAATGTACAAAAGCATTTTTAAATTTTGTTCAATCAGACCACAGAACAGTTTTCCACAATGACTCCATCTCGAAGGAACTTAGGCTCAGAGAAGAAAGCAATATTTGCAGACTTCTTTTATTTATTTATTTGCGCAGTGGAGTTTTAACGTCATTTACGGAATCTGCAATGTACTACATTCTCTGAGATTGATTATTTATTTATTTATTCATGTAGCCATTTCTATTTCAGATTTCTATCTGTTTTTAATGCAGTGTTGTCCGGGGGCCCAGAGAACACAATCATACAGTGCACAGTGAAAATGAGTACACCCCTGTTGAAAAGTAACATTTTGAACAATATTTTAATACACACACAAGTTATTCCCAAAACGTGCATAGAGTAAGTTTAATACAACATCTGTTCAGCTTACAACAGAAAAGAAAGGTCAATAATATAACTTAAATGACATATTTGTCCATTTTTGTGAAATTATGCTGGTGCAAAAGTGAGTACACCCCTATGTTAAACTCCCTGAGAATGGGCCGTGTTGGCCCGAAATGTCATGAAATGAAAAGGCATTAAAAGGGAGGTCATCGTTGTGCGTTTCATCCTTGCCTTACATTGAAATTTTACATTTTGAGTCTGCACCAGGCTAAAAGAGACGTGTGTGAGATTTGACTGAAATCCTATGGAGAGTATCATGATCTGCTTCAGTAGTCACAGTACATGTTGACAAGCATGTTTCTTTTGGTGAAATTCAGCTTCCTACTGTTGATGGCATCCATACAGCCCCAAACCATGTCACTCCCACTACTATGCTTGACTTTAAGCATGGGGCACTTTTCTTTGTACAAATCACTTTTTACCACCACACATGCTTGACACCATCGAAAGCAAATTTGTTTATCATTGTCTCATCAGAGACAAACAAACTAAGGATATGGATTGCTGGAACCATGTCCTGTGATCTGATGACACCAAGATGAACAAATTTGCTTTCGATGGTGTCAAGCATGTGTGGTGGTAAAAAGTGATTTGTACAAAGAAAAGTGCCCCATGCTTAAAGTCAAGCATAGTAGTGGGAGTGACATGGTTTGGGGCTGTATGGATGCCATCAACAGTAGGAAGCTGAATTTCACCAAAAGAAACATGCTTGTCAACATGTACTGTGACTACTGAAGCAGATCATGATACTCTCCATAGGATTTCAGTCAAATCTCACACACGTCTCTTTTAGCCTGGTGCAGACTCAAAATGTAAAATTTCAATGTAAGGCAAGGATGAAACGCACAACGATGACCTCCCTTTTAATGCCTTTTCATTTCATGACATTTCGGGCCAACACGGCCCATTCTCAGGGAGTTTAACATAGGGGTGTACTCACTTTTGCACCAGCATAATTTCACAAAAATGGACAAATATGTCATTTAAGTTATATTATTGACCTTTCTTTTCTGTTGTAAGCTGAACAGATGTTGTATTAAACTTACTCTATGCACGTTTTGGGAATAACTTGTGTGTGTATTAAAATATTGTTCAAAATGTTACTTTTCAACAGGGGTGTACTCATTTTCACTGTGCACTGTATGTATTGGTTTTCAGCCATGTCACTTACAGACGTTTCTCCAGATCATTAAATTATATTGTTTACCACAGATGATGGTTCCACAAACTCTCTTTCAGTGTCATATTAAGTTGGACCATTTGCCCTTTACTAAGTAAAGTGGTTGAAGCCTCTGTGCCTTTATTTCTGAGTTACCTTTTTTTTTTTTTTTTAAACATTGCACAATTTAGCAAAAAAATAAGTGTGAGGTTTTTCTCGACAAATATTTTCAACCATGGTTTGATATGATACACAAAAGCTTATCAATCAAACTATTTTGTTTTCCGCAACAGACATTAGCCTACCGTCCTCCACTTGCAAGAAATACACGTGCCGCCTTTCATCGGGTTATTCGTTACAAACAAAACTATGTAAACTTGTATCTGAAAGGGTAAGGTCGCAGCTCATTCAGCCAGTGCATTTCAAAAACTTTTTGGTGAAGTGTTTCACTCTCACTCATGCTTATGTTCACCCTGACTGCAGCTTTTCAAAGCACGTCAGTCAGCTGTACATGTCTCACACTCGGGTTTGTAAGCAGACACGTCAGCTGCTCTTTTACAAACACAAAAGCCTTTCTTCTCCCTGTCAGGCCATTGACATCAAGGCTGATCAGTAGTGTTTTTTGTGTTATTTACATTGTGATTTTTTTATGGCACAGGCACTGTATGCAGATCTTTACAAGCATGCATTGCTATAAGAAAACAATTTAAATGTGGATACTGTGTCAGACAGCGGCACAGTGCCACTCTGTTTAGCTCAGCTGCTTAAACCTCCTCTCTGGGGAGAAGTCCTACTTTCTCCCCACGCTCCTCTGGGTTGGCTTAAACTGACTCTGCCTGTTGTTGGGAGCAGACTTCTCCCCTCTGTCAGATACTCTTATCAAAGCTTGGCAAGAATAGCGTTGTCACCCAGAGCAAATCTGCTTTGACAAAAGTGCCACAGAGGGAAAGTTGGGGCATGAGGAATAACTCCAAGGCTCCCTGAAATGATTCATGCTCATTTGTTGTAATAGTCAAACTATGACCTAGGATTTATAGCATGGAAATAGATCCTGTTTACAGTATCGGGATGCATAGTTTGTTGTTACTGACAATAACATATCAGGGAATTCAAGGACAAGTCATTGAGATTTAGATTTTGATGTGTGTGCGTGCGTGCGTGTAATAATATTAAGATTATGTTAGCCTGATGTTTCATTTTGCCATTGATTTAAATTACTTGTCTAGCACGTGTTTTAATTTGAGTTTAGCAGTAAATGATTTTACACAAGTCATTCTGACACTATGAACTGAGACAACATCAAAAACCTCCTTTTATTTTAAACCATGAACCAGCTCATCAAAAGATTATGAAGAAAGTGAAAATGTAATAAGCCTCTCGCTGACTTCACCCCTCCAATTAAATCACACCCATCAGCAAGGCAGTTTCTACAGGCCTACCAGTTTTTCAAGAGCACCATTAGAAAGGTGATTTGTGCATATTAATTTGTGCTGCTTTGGTCATAACTTTCTGCATCTTAAATAGCAAAGTAATGAAAGCAACAGTGTAAAACCCACACTAAACCCCTGGTTAAGCACATAATTTTGAATATCTTCAGTAATAAATTAAAAAACAGTTTTATGCAATGCCGGTTTGGCAATGGTATTATCCGGGACCTATCCCGGCCCAAACCATCGACCTGGGCTGCTTGGCCCATGGGGAAAATAGTAATACTAATACTAATTTTTGTCACTTATAATATCAATTCAACTGTAGTCTGCATAAATTCACCATTGCAGTGCAGCCGCCTGCTGCATCACAGCAGATTAAATAGGTTCTACCATGTAAGGGAATTCTCTCCTCCCAAATGTTTCAGATGGTTTGGCCCATGGCTCGTCTTTTAAATAACAATGGCGCGAAACAGAGCGCGTCAGTGATGGAGGGTAGAAAGAGGCCAGGTGGAACAGAGAGGGCTAAGCTAAAAAAAAGACAGGAGGTTGCAGCCAAATGTGCCAAATTGACAGATATCTTCTCAAGACAAGCTGGTAGGTTACTGAGAGATATGGATAATAGGCCTGGTTGTGAATTTGATCAAATAGGCTATAACGTGGCGAACGTTTGCAATGTCAACTCAACTGTCATCTGACAGCTTTTGTTGTTAAATATGTAAAATCTCACAATTTATATGATTTAGAAGTGTATTCCTATATTCAAAGAAGAACTTTCTTTCTTTACGAACACTTTCTTTACATTCCAGTTCTGATGAACAATTGCTTATCACTTTATCACGCTTTATCTCCTCATCAATTGTAGCCTGCATTCCCACAGGCGCGCACATGTGGTTACTAACGCAATATTAAATAGGGGCGATCACATTTGTTGTTTGAGATTTGTTATTAAATGGATCTCAAACGTGCAATTAAAATAAATATAATTATTTAGAAGGGCTGTATGCAAATATTGTACATGGTTCGCGTGCGCAGGGACAGGGGCAGTAGGTATGGCAGGGCAGGGGCAGCGCGAGCACATTGGGGTGTTTAGTTGCCTTTTTTAATTACTGGAGAGTCTGCATGCGCTTTCTATCCGCGGGAATCAGCATGTTTCATGTTCAAGCCTTCCCCTCCCATTTATTATAATGTGAGCTGAGCCTGCTCACGCCCGTGCAGGGAATAGACTGTTCTATTTTCAAGTTGCAATGAGCACTTATCCGGACACCGCGCGGGCACGACGCTTTGATGTGAAAGGAAGAATCTGTTTTCTTGTTGATTTCTATCCATTTCGGACTGAACACAAATGCAGATGCAGACACGTTCACGTCCCGTGCTTGCTGTGTGTAAACGAACCGAACACTTGCTTTACATTCCAGTTAAAACAAATAAAAAGCATTGTGAGAGAATTGTTTTTTGTTTGTTTTATCTTTTTTCATGGACTCCAATTCCTCCTCCATATCAGAGTGGCCTGAATTTGAATTAAATTCCCGGACTGAGAAAATGGCCCACCCCGGCCCTGGTTTTATGTATTAAAACCTTCTTAGCCAAAGTTATTGAACTAAAAGAAAATTGGCTTTCACACAGTGAAATAAATAATACAGATCTTTTACTTAAAGCTATAATGTGTAATATTTCACGGACAATGAATGTCTCCATGTCGCTCCGCCATTTTAAAACTACGGGATTTGTAGAAGGACATGTCATCAGCTTCGCATTTTCCGTTTCCAATGTGGAAACGGAAAATGCGAAGCTGATGACATGTCCTTCTACAAATCCCGTAGTTTTAAAATGGCGGAGCGACATGGAGACATTCATTGGAGTGTAACACTCTTATGTACATTCGTATGCTGAATATAAAGAATATAAGAACACTGCACTTTTGTGATGGAGGTAATTAATAACGATTGAGGTAATACTTGTGAATGATAAGACTCAAATTTGTTAATAGACAACGTGAAATATTACACATTATGGCTTTAATTTCACATGGCCTAAATTAACCAGTTAGACACGGTTTCATTGCATAAAACAGTTGATTATTATTATTATGTTTCTTGCTCACAATGATGAAGACAAAAGAGCCATTTGAGAGAATCAGAGATGCTATTATGAAAAAAAAAAAACTAAAATAGTTCCAAATGCAACAAGGCAATCATCAGGATCTTGACATCCCTATTTCAACTGTTTCTAGTGTGAAAAGAAGTTTCACAGCCATAAATCCGTGAAGATTGCTTCAGGGATGTGAAAGAAACTCAGTGAGGGAAGTCTGTGAAGGTTGCTGCAGAATGTGGAAAAAATACATAACAATGTGTCAAAAGAGCTTCAGGCTTATCTGAAGTGGTGGTCTTAGCTTATAGTATATGCTGCACGCTTAACCAAATAGGGCTTTAAGGAAATATCAGTCTTGTCCTTCTATGCCTTCCTTTCCGACAACTTCCATAGATCTTTCTGGGATAATGTTTTATGCTGTACTTAAGAGGAATTTTGAGGTATCTGTATTTTTAGCTTTGAGTTTATTTTTCTGTCAGCTTTTTACTTACTAAATTTTGATATGAATATCTGTATGTTCTACTCATTTAAAGCAATACAATGTAACTTCTCAAAAAGCCCACTATGGAGCTCCCCCTACAGGCTTGGAGGCCTGTCGTAAATACAACACCCTTTCGCTTTTACTTTCCCGTTTGTTGACAAACCGGCGAGGAGTCAGAAGGTGCAAGCTATGTCGACCGAGAAGGTAAGAGTAATCAAATGTACCTGGGAGCGTGAGAGGGGTCTATTTGTTTTTGCGGTAGGTGTGCCAGAAAGCAAGTCGAAGTACTTCCGCTCAGCTCCCGGGCCGGTCCAGCAAAGTTACATAGCGCAGTTATTCCAACTCAGACCCCCGAAGGGCATAGGAGACAGGCCAATCGTAATATTAAAACTCATTCTAGCGGCACAATTTTTTTCAAGCTGTTATTTTAAGATAGTAATGTTACATAGTATTGCTTTAATTTTTAAAAGAGGCTCATCACATTTAATGTTTTTTTTTTGTTGTTATTTAAGATTAAGATTAAAATCAGATTAAGATTAAGATCAGATCTATTGTTATGTAGATGCAGGAAATACACAAAGTTACTCCTCCGCATTTAACTGTCACGTTTGGGTGGTGTGATGATGCGTGGCGTGGAGATAGGACACAGATGCAGATATTTCCAAAGTAAGAAACTTGATTTATTTCCACGAACAAAAAGCGCGGCTGAGCCGGATTACAAAAACTAAACTAAAACAAACCAAAAGGACAATCCTGACATGGGGAATAAACTTGACTAGGACAACTGTGGCTAGGAAGCATGAAAGACGATGACCATCTTGAGGGACGGGGATGGTGACGGTGAGGATCTGGCACTGGTGCATGGGAAACCTGGAAACTAAATACTGAGGGAGTGATTGGTGAGTGAGTGCAGCTGTGGGGAAAAAACACAGGTGTTGTGAGTGAAGGTGATGGCAGGGCAACAGAAACATGTTGGGGAACATGGCAAAACTAAAGACTAGACCTGAGCTTAAAGCTTAAAACTTAAAACTAAACAGGAACTGAAAACAAGACAAAAACCCAGAGACATGACATTAACCAATCCAGGTTGGCACCTGTTGAACACGCACATGCACTCATGGAGACAGATGCCATATACACTGGAGCGGTGGGCAGACATTCACAGCACCCAGGGAGCATGGGGGTAAGGGTGCTCAAGGGCACCTCAGCCATGGCAAGGAGCTGTCACCAATCTTTGAGTGGTGAGAGTGGGAATCAAGCCGCCAACCTTCTGGTTATTGGACGACCCACTCTAGCCACTGGGCCACACCATGTTTATTCAGTCAATAGTGACATTTAGAAATAGCAATTGCATGCTGTTTTGATCAGCACAGGTCAGACATAACAAGTCACATGAACATAACTTTACGAAACAGACAAGAAGGAGACTTGAATGTAATGCCTGTGCCAAATGGTTCAGCACAACACTGCAAATGGAGCTGATTCAGAGCAGCGAGTTAGTCCTTATCTGTAACATTATTGAACGGTTTGAAGCTGTCATCTGTCATGCTTCTGGCCAAATGCTTTGAGTCTGTGTTACTGTTTTCTTTCTTTTGTTCCAATCTTATATTTATAGTTAAAAAGATTTAATATTCTTCAGCATATGCATTTTATAAAAGGTTTAGTTAGTGTTGTTAACTTTGCACTTAAACAGCTGGTCGAATTGTTCCTCAAAGGGTTGTTATTTTATCTTACTCAAATTATATTTAAGAGCCTGTACTTACTCATTTTTACTTAAGCTTACTGCTTTCAATTTTTTTTTTAACAAAAGCCACCACCACCCCAGTTTCAGGTGTTTTTCTTTTCTCTAAAAGATGCGGTTGAAATCCTTATTTAAGAAATGTTCTCATAAAACTCTTGTTCACTTTCAATTGCCTTCCTCTGGCTCGTCTTTCTCTCCTTGTGACAACAAAGAAAAACAGATGCAAGGCAGCATCAGAACTGCTGATACACACCGTAACAAATGACAACTTGTCTTGACAACATCACATTCCACCTCCAGACAGCTGTCTTCCTGTCTTTAAGTTGTCCTTTCTCTCTGATGCAGATACTTTGGTCTTTGTCTTATCTTTTCCTCTGCCTTTGCTGCCTTTTGGCACCCACTGAAACATCTCTGCCTCTGTGGTGTCAGTCTTCCTGTCTTGTTATCTTCCATCACCTCATCAGCTTTACCATTTGGCATTGTAGCTGAATGAAATGTATTATTTGAAAGCAAAGAGATGCTTCTCAAGAACTGTTGATTGTGGACCAGAGATCTCTTGGCTGAGTTTGAGCTTGGATTTGGTGGCCCTTACAAATAAAACAGGCTTTGAGCTGCATTTGAATTGTCACAGTGTTTGGGACCTTAAATGCAAGGGTAATGAGTAGGTATAGAAATTCATCACCTCCTGACACTGCGCCATTATCATTGACATTTGGCTCCCTGAGCATTTGGCCAGAAATTCTGGTATTAGTCTTGAATAAAAGATGAACCCAGCCCATTTCCCCTCTCCTTGGCCACTGAGGATATTACTTATTTGGATCCTGACATTTATTATTTGTCTTATTCTCAATATGACCACTAAATGGAGTATTCTTAAAATTTTATTTGGAAAAATGTGTATACGTATACTACACTTATACATATGTATACTAGAATAGAATAGAATAGAATAGAATAGAATAGAATATAAATAGAATAGAACTTTATTCATACTACACTTCAGGTGCAGGATTGGACATGTCATAATCTTCAGTGCAGTTCAAAAGCTCCTCTCACAACACTCTCATGAAAAGAAAACAGCCACCAGTTATAATGAAATGTATGATCATATATCCAAAACCATCTTTTTGTTTGTATTATAATTTACGTAAATGTACCCTTTCACTCATTAAACTGCTGTTTCCTGCACTAATCCATTTTGTTGTCGGCTGAATCACTGCTTGCATCTTACTTCTGATATGAGAGCACAGAAGGAAGCTTTAATTATCCTGGTTCCAAGTAATAAGTGGCATCATCTGGAATCAGTCATTATATCTGTTAAACCACCCATGAGAGGATGGCTATAAACAGGAAAAATGATCTAATTACAAACTAGTTCATCAGGGTAACCCTAGCATATGGAGAGAAACACTCAGAGTTAAGCTTTTCATATTCTTTTCCAGAAAAGGTTTGGTTACACTTGTTATTGGAGAAAGATGTTAGATGATTGGGCAGCAGATGGCACTATCCAATGGTCGGTTTAAATCCGAACCTTGAAAACTTTTATATTTAATACAGATTTTTAAGGAAGCGCATAATTTAAGAATATGACACACAATGAAAACAGATCTAGCTAAGCAATATGATAGGAACAGTGAATGATAGGACACCTTGACAAAAATCAAACCGTAACGTAAGCAGGTGATTTGCCACATGCAAAATGTTTTTCCCTCAGCGGTATGCTGAAAAAGCGCTGTAATGCAAATCTAACCCCAACCCAAACACTTTTTTTATATATATTTTAGAAGGGGAGAGGGCTCTGGCCTTTTTTGTAAGACATTTTCTGACCCAACCCCATTCTCCACAAAGGAGGAGCTTGTAGCCTCATTGAAAAACCCTTACATTCACCATCAGGTCTGACCTCATTCACCCCAAAGCACATCAAATCGCAAATGTGATCCATAAACGTTGCCAGATTAATTAAGGGTCAAATGTACATGTTAAAGAGTGTATTGAATTGTTGCTGGAAAAAAGTTTTGAGTGGAGAATAATTAAGAACAGTCATAGTGTAGCTGAATGTTATATAAAATGAAAAAGTCACGAAAAAGTCACGACTATTCATGAACTATGAGTTAGTTGCTAAGGAAATCACACTCCCAGCTGTAAATGAAAACTTTACTATTCATGTTTGTGTTGGACATAAATAAACTGTCACTGTGTGCACTGCCTGCAAAACAGAAATGCAGCGTATAAAACACAAAGGCAAAGCTATCTAACAGGTATCAACATGCCAACTACCAGAATTATACATTAAAATTCTTACCTGCCTGTTGATCCGCGACCCGATCCCCGGACAAGCGGCAGATAATGGATGGATGGATGAATTCTCACCTGACTGTTGATTCACAAGCATACACCAATCTTCGACTAATCGCATCAGGCATGATGCAGAACTTTTCTCATTTGTTTCGTTGCAGAGTATAGTTCTTGCTTTCAATATAAAACAATTTCCTTCGCAATGAAGGGCTCAAAAGCCCTTTATTGTTTTATGAGGTGACAAATGAGCACAACGTATTCAGAGACAGGTTGCCTGAGCCATATTTGGGTCAAGTTTGGAGGAGACTAAAGCAAAGCTCATATATGAGTGGGATACACCTTCAAAGGAGCATCTTTCTTTCCGTTGCTAAAACTGTCCATGTATTTTCAGTTTAATCAGCATGTAGTATGCAAATCATCTTAAGAAAATTCATACCTCCCTACAAAAATAATATATGACTTGTTTAACTCGGTTGCTGCCAAAGAATTCTGCTCAGCTTCCTGAGTCCAAGCAGACTGTACTTTTTTTGCCAGGCTCCTCGCCATGTTTGTCGTACGTCTGCATGATTTATAAACCTTTCAAGTTTCCCCGCTTGTGTACCCTCACCCAATACCTAGTGCTCTCTTTGGCTATCGCTCATTGCTGGTGTCACAGGGCTTACAACAGTTCCAGCATGATGATAAAAGTTAGAGTAACAAAAAAAATGTTGCAAAAACTAACTTTTGCAAAAATAAAAAGTTCACGTTGACCAAGTTGTGTTTTAAATTGTTTTTCACAGACCCAAGACGGTTTATTGTTGCAAATTGGGGTATTTTCTTTGGAGATGTGACACTTATTTCATTCTGAAGATGCACTGTGGTTAACGGCATGACAATGTTAAGTTCCCACTGTAGATTTAAAGGCAACACTGTCAACACACAGCCTATCACATCTCCTGTTGTCTAACCTGACCTTTGTATAGAGGTGACTGTTACAACCCTCTTAATTATGATTAGTCATGGCACTGGGGTGTAACACAAACAAAGTAAGTAATACCTCAGTCAGTTGATGTCCATAGAAAAAAGTATAATTAATTTATAATTGTGAAAAGGTAACATAACAAAAAGATCATCCAAAACCACAGTGAAGCTTTTACTCTGCAGGGTCTCTGAGGCCAAAACAACAAACAAAACACCCCCTCTAATTATGAAATGAAAATATCTCTGGCTAAGAGTAAACTTAAAATTACAAGGGCTAAACTCCCTGCCTGACCAAAAAACAGGAGAAAAGAGTGAGAACAAAAAAGGCAGAGAACCCCTACCAGCTTCCACTGTGAGAAAACAAAACACAAAATTACTCGTCAGTGACCTAAAGCAAATACCAAAACTGTACACCTTTTCAAAACACAATACCCGAGCACGAGGCCCAGAGGAAAAAGGAAGGACCGCTTGGCACATCTGAGTGAAGCTCTTTATGGAGCAGCTGACGAGCTGTAATACCAATCACCTGTGGCAGCAAGGTAGGCCTGAAACACAGGAAAGGGTAAGAAGGGTGTCTCATGAAGAGAGCTCCCCCCTGGAGGTCGGTGACCGCCCAATCTTTTTACAAACACAAATTCATCAAGAATTAACTGTAAAAGGGCTGTCAGTGAGGAAACGGCCTCAGAGCAGGACTGTCAAAGAAAAGGCAAATTTATCAGCAGCCAGTCATAAGTCCATCCATCTATTTTCTATACCCGCTTAATCCATCGTTCGGGTCAAGGGGGGGGCTGGAGCCTATCCCAGCAGTCATCGGGCGAGAGGCGGGATACACCCTGGACAGGTTGCCAGTCCATCACAGGGCCACACAGAGACAAACAAGACAAACAACCACACTCACTCATACTCACTCCTAAGGACAATTTAGAGTCACGAATTAACCTAACATGCATGTTTTTGGACGGTGGGAGGAAGCCGGAGTACCCGGAGAGAACCCACGCATACATGGGGAGAACATGCAAACTCCACACAGAAAAGCCCCAGCCGGGAGTTGTCAGAAGTCCAATGTGGAGTAATTTGCTGCAGGGTAATTAGGCATTGTACTGATATGAGGGATATAATTTCATCAGGAGGGTTTGCAGGTGTTCATCCAAGCTAATTAACTGCTTGTTAACAGCAAAGGGCTGGTTCAGCAGCTGTCAAAGCACATTCAGCCAGAAGTGCTGTTTGTTCTGCTGCAAGGTTTAATCTTTTCCCCTGTGTATAGTTAAAACTGGATGTAGCAGACAGTGTTGATTAATCCGGTGATATTTGCTACCGTAATGTACAGTATTCTTCTTCCTGATATGTTCCCTCTTGCTTTGTAACATTTTCTCTTTGTCCTTGTCTTATTTTTTTCTTTTATTTATCTGCAGATTTTTGCTCCTTTCAGTCTAAAACCAATTGTCACTCTCCATTTAGATGTCCTCTTGAATCATGTTATTATATGTAGTGCGCATGCTGCCCTTGTCACGTCCCAGACAAGGTTTTCTTGTTCACAACCCCTTTTTATCCACAATAATTCAACAAAAAATGTTTTAATCAGGCTATGCATTTTGCATTCACAATGTCCTCAGCTGTCTTTCTTTCTTTCTTTCTTTCTTTCTTGCTTTATGTTTACCAGGCATGGCTGACGGAGATCCATGAATACGCTCAACAGGATGTGGTGCTCATGCTGCTAGGAAACAAGGTAGACCACTGACAGTTGTCACTACAATAGAGCATCTGAAAAAGAAGTCTTGATAATGTTGACAATCTTACATCACGTTGTGTTGACTTTGGGATATCTGAGCCTGTTTTTGTCTCACCAGGCTGATTCAACTCATGACAGGGTGGTGAAAAAAGAGGACGGTGAGAAGCTCGCTAAGGTAAAGACGAGCAAAGCCACGAAAAGATCGACCGAGTTTGATTCAAATTTGGTAGAAAGTAAAGCTTCTTACAATATTACCATAGACTTCCCACATATCTGTTCAAAGTGTTTTAAAATCAAGACCTCCTTCTTTCACGTCATTTTCAACTGAAATTTTCATGATTTACTGAATTTCTATTGCATGTGAGATGACTAACTATATTACTAAAAGGTTCAGTTATATACAGATCAGTTTAAAAAAATGTTCTGTTCATTATATCAGACTTCCTTCACCTATGAGAAAATGTACAATCTGCAAGCAAAAAAGATGAGTAAAAAAAGGCCAATTATTCTCCTCAGACACAGGATAAACGAATAATCATTTCAGTAACTTAAGGCTCAGTCTAGGAAGAGCAGACACATTAGTTATCATCTCTGTTTGCAGAGATGTATTCCACTGCAGATGGAAAGCCGGGAGACAAATTACTAGCTCAGAGATTATCCAAAGTAAACTAATTAAATTACAAATATTGCTCTGGTAGACACTGATGTAGACCTTGTTTCCTTCTTTTTGTTCCACTGAAAAGTCTAAGTCTGTTAAAGTGTTACAATTGCATGGCTGTTCATACTGGGAGTGTCAGGGCAAATAATCATCATTGCTTTGACTCTGCAGGAATTTGGGGTTCCGTTCATGGAGACCAGCGCCAGGTCAGGTCTCAATGTAGAGCTGGCTTTCATGGCGGTGGCCAAGTGAGTATAATTCAGCAGGTGACTTTTTTTCTCATTTGGAGCAGGGAGTTGTGCTTGGTTCACAATTTATCTTGAACTCACAAATTGCCAAAAGGAAACTCCACCTGGTGGAGCAACATGGCACATTTTCTGACATCTCTTGTTCCTCTGCCATGTTAGTGAATACAGTTGTACTTGAATAAATTATTGACTGCAATTAAGAAATTCACAATTAATCATCAACATCCCTATTTGTTATTTTAATATTTTAAAAGTGCTCACATATAACAGGTCTAAATAGTGAGAAAAATATTTTGTTGATCACACAATTTGTAATTAGTTTGACCCCATAAGAAAGAGAAAAAAAAACAAGAAATCTTTATTTAAGGTATGCCTTTTGCACTATAAAGTATTAAAACTCTAATACCCTCAAATTAAAGCTCACAATGTCCAAATTTTTCTGGACAAAATTTATCTCATAATATTCTCTTGCTTTTTCCCAGGGAGCTGAAGCACAGGTCCATGAAGGATCCCAGTGAGAAGTTTAAGCTCCAGGAGTATGTAAACAAGGAGGTGAAAGGTGCTGGCTGCTGTAGGTCTTAAACAGTTTTATGTGTGTGTGCATCTCTATTTGGTGATCACTTATCTTCATGTTGTATGTGATCATGTATGGACTTATCAGAGATAAGGAGTCAGCTCTGGCGAGGTGTAAACTTTTTTGGACCTTCTGTTTCTCTCTCTCAAACCTCATCTAATTACACAAGACCTACATCTGGTGCGCTCCTCAATCATGCATTTGCTCATCCCTCCTCTTTCTGTAGCTGTGAATGTAGCCCGGGGTTATGATTGCGAAAGAAAGACACAGCACACTTCTGTTAGGGGACATTTTCATCCATAACTGTAGCTCTACAATTATCTTTTTGTCCTTGCAATATAATGCGTTAGCTTGTGCGGTTAATTGATTTAAAAGTGGATTTAATCACAACATAATTCTGTTTATTGAAGTGAAGATGCATGTTTTGTGAAGCAATTTATTTTCTCACATGTACTTAGAATGTCATTAGCAGCTTCTGTTAGAATGCTGTGGATGACTCTCCACACACTAGATGTGTTGTGGTGTTTCTCTTATCCATGTTTCAGTGTTTTAAAAGGCTCCCTGGGGCCTGTTTAGCTCACCAGCAGAAATTCTAAAAAAATAAAAAAAGTATTTCTATGATAGAGACATGAATATTTGGAAAAATATGTATTTGCTCAACATACAGCAAATGCAAACAGATGTTGCTATTTTGAATACAAAGGCACTGAGCAGAAATGAGCAGAAATCAATTCTAGTATACAGCATTGGAAATAAATGTGTAGAAAAATGTGTCATGGACTGGTAACCTCTCGTACTGCTGCATTTGTGTACATTGTTTGTGAAATAATCAAAAATCTAATAATCAAGCCTACTTTATGTTATCTATATACAGTGGAGTTTTAACAAATGTGGTGTAAATACTTAACTGCTTTTTTCTGCATGTAAAAAAGTTTCAGTGGAGGGGGGAACAGCACTTCAAGTGGGAAAAGAAAAATATAGTTGAGGTTGAGGAGAATTAGTTACCTAAAGTGTTGTATGATATATGTGTGTTTTATTGGTATATTTGTAGCCCTAGGCAAATGTATTAGGCTGCTTTAATTGCCTTTTTTTTTCCATTGAATAATATATAATTGGGGTAATTAGTGCCATGTTTTCTTAAAAACATTTGAACTGATATGTTTCGTATGTTTTGACAGTATTACCTATTCTTCATGAAAGACAGGCTTCTTTTTCAAGACTTTTGCATTCATAGACCATGACCATATAAATGGAGCATCTCTCTGTGCAGCGCATACTGTACATTCTCGTGTGTTTTCCTATCTCGATGTTCAGGGTCTCGGTTTCCTTTTTTGTTTGTTGGTATGTTTAGCTACCATTCGATGTGCAACTTATTTCTTGAAACTGAAAGTTTACTACAATAAAAAAAAACAATACAGATGCTTATGTCGCAGTCATGCTTTTAATAGCGGCCATATCGCATATTCACTTGCACAAATTTTCTTCTTACTCCCACATTCACCTTATTACAGATCAATATGCGCAGCAAAGAGATACACAATGACAGAGCATGGCGGGCTTAACTCTTCAAGTCTGAATACAAGATTTGTTGCCTCCATCATGGTGCTGCTTGAATAACATCCTCACGACTTTCTCTTCATAGCTTGCTCAAGTTATTTAACATGTAGACCTGCAGTCGCCTTTAATGAGCTTTAATGAGCTGCTGGAGATTTTATGGGGAGTTCAGGGTGAGTTTAAAACCTGTCATTTGTCTCCATCTGCTGGATGAATAATCCACGACATGAAAATAGACACCACACTGGACCAATGCTTAATGTTCAAAATATAAATATAAATATTAAAAATTAAATATCACCGTACCAGTAAATAATGTAAAATATTATACAGATGTGTGTATGACATAAACGTATTCCTCACTGCTGACATCTTTGTTTGTCACGTTGTTTTAGTTTTCATATAACTGGTCAGATGAGCCGTTTGTACACAGGGCTGAAATGCAACCTAAAGTAAATATCAGAAATGTAACAGAGAAAAACACACTGACATCATTCCACATATGAGTACCAACAGTACTGCTTCCCTCAGGCAAAACCTCTGCACATTCAGGTCAGCATAACTTTCTTCTTTCAAGTACGCAAGTCACGTCACACAATAAATGAGTGGGTTAGGCTAACATTCATGAGCTTAGGAGTGACTGATTACGCCCAGAAGAAAACAGTCTAACATGTAATGCAAGTGAGGTTCAGCAGGGTGGCTGTTGGAGGAGGAGGGATAATTGTGTCTCACTTGCCGTCTCACCTTCTGGATCTTCTCTGTCACCTTTCACTTTTTAGAAGGTCTTCTACTATGAGATGCACCAACAGCTCTTAAAGAACACTGAAAATCATGGTTTGTGCTTAAAATATGCCTCGACTGTGGAGAAGAAGGAAAGAATATTTCAGACGAATTCAGCAAACAAAAACAGTGACTTGAACTTCTTCAATTTACCTGCATACTCTTGTGGCAGCATTGGCCTTTTGATGACAGTCTGAAATGCTGCAATCCACTCTTTCTGATCCGTTTCAGTCTCGCATGCAAAAAGGAACTTCCTGTCCGGTGTCACAATGGTGATTCCAAACTGCCAATGGTGGCCTTGAATGTTGGGAGGAAGGCCAGGAAGCACTGTGTAGCTGTTTTCCTTACTGCCAATGAACACCTCACCTCGTGCATAGGCGTCCTATGAGAGACAGAGGGTGACACCTGTAATCCTCCATCATTCAAAAGGAAAGTCTGTGTTGTTGAGGGACGAAGAAAGCTGAGGTTGCAGGAACACAGTTGTGTAATGATCTGAGAGGATATGCCCGTTGTAGCATTGTTATGTGCCACATAGCAAAGAAACTTGTCTCGATGGCTAATTTTCTGTTCACGTCTTTGTGTCACTGTGTCTCTGTAGAAGTCTGAAATGTACAGTGTAATGTGTAGACAAAAAGGCGCAGCATCATCGACTGATGACTGGGCCCAACTACAGCCTTTTTCTACAGATGTGCAACTGTAATACCAGAGGATCTTTGAAGTACATGAGCCTCCTCTCATCCATAGTAAACCACCTCTTCTTGAAGCCCTCTTTGTGCTGAAGGACAGAAACAGGAAGAGGTTTAATTACACCTTGATGGGAATGTTCGAAGCCTTAACTTCTACCTTAGAGTATCATGTATGAAATATATACACAAATATAACAAAAGAACAGCCAAATGAACTACCTTTGGACCAGTCTTCTCCATGTAACCCTCCTTTATGTAGTTCCTGGTTAGCTTTGGCAGTAGCTACACAAATAAAAAAGAAGAGATACATTCACTGAAAAACTGTGGCTAAATATAAGTCTAAAGGCTTTAACCAGAGGCTTAGACCAAAGTGAGAGACTTCTTATTCTGTCAAAATTATTAATTTGTAGGATTCCTTTTTTCCAGCGGTTGGGTCTTGATTGTGTTTGAAAGACTTTTCTATGTTGGTTAAAATCAATTGTTGTTGTTCTTTACAAGTTCTTCTATGGAGTTTTAACTCGTTGTAATGTTTTTCTTAGATTAACGGAGACCTTTTAAAGACTTGGTTATGGCTAAATAGTGTAAGTGACAAAAATGACTCGGGAGTATATGGGTGGCACTAAAGCTGACAGCTCGTTGAATTCTCAGAATGCAAAAGAAAGGCTTGTTTATTTCTTTTACTATAAACACTGGAGAGTCTTTATGACAGGAAATGATACAATACCATCTTATATTTCCTTGTAGCAACAACATTCAAAGCAGAGCACCATAATTAACATATTAACCACACCACAAAAGTTTGTGTTAAGAAAAAAAGATGAGGGATATTTTTAGCCAGAAAATGTTTTAGAATAGATTAGAATAGAATAGAACTACTTTATTCATCCCAGCTGGGAAATTGTTTTGCAGTAGCAGCGTACAGACAGTAAAAATAAAAATAAAATAAGAATAAGAATAAGAATAAGAATAAGAATAAAATAAAAATAAAAATATATGTACATCAAAGTGCAACAATGCAGTTGTTTGGTTATGCAGTTATGGTATTGAGATACCATAATGACAATGACAATTAACTATTATTGACAATTAACTATTTTTAGAGAAAATTCTTAAATATTTGAAAATAAACCTACAGAGCTGCATGCATTTTAAATTTTTTTCATACAATAATATCAGTCAGTAATCATCAAAGCAGTTCCAGTTCCGCTTTTGGAGCTGGACCTTACTTGGAACCAGTTCCATCCGTTTTGACTTCCAAAGAACTGGCTGTGGGCCAGGAGAAATGTAGCAACTGTTTCACCAACTCTTTGCTGGGTCTGAGCAAAGAAGCGCTTACATCAGGGTTTGTTCGAAGGTTATGGAGACCAATCAGACTAATTAACACTTTGTGACTGCCATTGTCTAAAAATCCAGAGCCAGTGTGACAAATAAGAGTCCATTTGAGGGTGAGTGTGAGCAACCATTCTAAATGTGAAAAGTATTTTGCTTCATTTGTGTAGGTGGTAGCCTACAGCAATGTTTCTATTCAAATTCCAATCTTATTAATGACGTAATATTATTAAATCTGGAGCGTGCATGGGTGTTTGTCTTGTTTGTCTCTGTGTGGCCCTGTGATGGACTAGCGACCTCTCGCCCAATGACAAGTTTGATAAGCTCCAGCCACCCCCCACAACCCTGAATTGGATTAAGCGGGTACAGAAAATGGATGGATGGATTTTTCACTGGGTTGTCAATGTTTATCTTTATTCGTGAAGCAACAACATAAGAACGGGTTTAGTGAATTCTTTTTCTGGTCCACCATGTCTGCGACAGATTTAAGTTAACTAAAGATATAGTGACCTCTGCAGGAAAAGTGTAGTTTCAACTACAGTTTCTGAGAAAACTACAGTTTATGAGGAAACTACAGTTTATGAGGAAACATTCATGGGGGTTAACTGATCATGTGATTTACTGAAACCACACAGAATTGAACAAATTCTAACACTTTAACTGCAGCTAAACAAAAGACCCATAACAGCTCCATTCATTCACTAACTACTGTGATATTATTTGTGGCAATATTTCTCTACTACAAATGTGATCTCCTCCCAATGTCCTTACTAAAACTTCCAAAAATATACAAAGAACATGTCAACATGTCCCCTGTGACCATACTATGTTATAATATGTGCACATATGTATGTGCATACATACTCACCTCAGAGGTGGGAGCCCCGGGAAAGGCCACCTGCAGGTAGTGAAACCTGGCTGCTCTGATGGCATTGAACCAGTCTACTATTTCCTGAAGGACACAAAGTAGAATAAGTGATTCATCCAACTGTCTCAATTACCTCCAGCACTACACCTAGGACATCATGCTACAAAATGTTTTATTCAAAGGAATCTGTATTAGAAATAACATCTGAAAACCCGTACAGTCAACAGAAGATGTGTCTTTTGAGGCATTTTATCTGATTGTATTCAATGTTACCTCATAAGAGTATCTTATGAAGGATTTTCAAAAGTAAATTGATACTGACTTGTAATTTAAAACTTTTTGTACTAGAGAGACACAAATTCCCCAATCTTACTCACACATACGCACACACACGCACCCACACACCAACTCTTGTTAATCATTTCCCCTCTGAAACAAAAACCTCACCTTCCCATCCTCATGGTACACAAAGATATTCCTGGTGCTGTTGTCTTTCAAATAAGTTATCTGTAGTCCATGAGAAGTGCCGATTTTAGTTGGCTGGAAAGTGGCATTCAGAGTATTGATCTTCATTATCGCTTTGGGCTCTCTGGCCTGCAGGAAGGAATGATGTTTTTAGTTCATGATTAAGTCCAATCTCTTTAGGCCGTCAAAGTAAACTGGGATAAACAGGATATTTGCAAAGGGACAAACATTAACAAAGCACTTACATCATGCTTGTTGAAGTATTTCAGCACACCCTCACGTTCAGTCAGAATAAATTTTCGGCTAAGGTATTGTCCATTGTCTCTTCCTCGTTTCCATAGAAACCCTTCCCTGTAGCCTGCCGTGAGGAGAGTCATGAGGTTCACAATCACAGCGAGAGTAAACACAACTTCTTTCAAATTCAACTTAAACGAAACACAATATGTTTATTGTATTGTGTTTAGTTTATCCCAGCACAAAAACAATTTATGCATTTACTGAAAACAAAAATGATAACCTTGACATATCAGCTTAGAAAGAAATTAGTAAATTTTTTGGTACATTTGGAGACATCAAAATAATCCATAAGCACAACACTGATAATCAAATCACCTTTATAGATGTAACTTTATTATCACGTTAGTAATTACTTATTACTTAGTTTTGATTAGTTTTTGTATAATTTCTGACCACTTGATGTCCCCATTCAGTGTCCAGCAAGTCCTGAAATCTGTCTTTTTTTTTTTTATCCCAATGCTCTACCACATTTAAGATCTTTTTTTGCACTTGTGAGTAGAAGTAAAGTTGATAATATAAATGTAAATGTATTTTATTTATACAGCCCTTTACAGACAATCCTTACGATGTACCAAAGTGCTTTACAACAGGTAATAAATAAAGAGAAGAATAAGTAAAAACAAATAAAAACAATAAAAGAACAGTGAAAGCAATAAAATGCAACAAAATCAAATGAGATAAAATAAGATAAAAGTGTCATAAGTGTAAAGCTGATCAGTAAAGTAAAATTCTCAAACTATTAGCAAGCAGTACACATTATGCAAGCGTTTTTTAAATGATTTTTTAATATAAAGGGATATTAATCAGGGCAGGTTTTTAACCATACATGACACCGTCCTGCCACAGATCAAGCAAATGAGTTCCTTCACAAGAAATAAGGCCTCAATATTTATATGGCATGCAACACTCTCCAAAAGTATAAAAAGGAACACTCGAGAATTTGGTGTGATCCCTGCAAATGCACAGCCATACATATGAATCTGTTGTCATGTTCAAGAGGCAGCAAATACACCACAAAATTGTCAAGCAGCTGTAAAGCTAAACAGTTTGGTGCCAGGCTGAAAACCAAAGTCGTGAACTGTGGTGTTCCAGCCTCCGGGCACTCCAGGGCAGTTTCAGGCCTGGAAATGTGCAAAGCAAAAGCTGGTGTACTTCAAAATGTGTCAGAGCACACAGTTTTAAAGTTCATAAATGTCTCCAGTGAAGCTTTCATATGTTATGAAAAATCAAACATATATCTTACTAACATACAAGAATGTCAGGAAATGTGAAAACACCAATTGTGAAGGAAACCTTTCCAGTAAGTTATTCAAGTAAAAAAAAAAAAAAAAAAGCTCTTGCAGTAGGAGGGGACATGAGAACAGTGTTGTCTTTTGAACCTGCTCCTTTTAAAGCTGAATCACTGAGTTAATGAACAGTTAGATTTTGCATTGTGTCTGTATACTGTATCATTGAACCTTGTACTGTTGGGTTAAGAATTGGTCGTTCCCAGACTTCCTTTAACCAAAGGCATACTGAAAAGCTTGAAAATATTTTGGAGTACTCCAATAAACACTGAATTTATGTATTTGTTAGTGTTAAAAGAAAACTTCTGTTATTATGTGCAATATGGGAGTATATAAGAGCATACAACAACATATGAAGCAAATTCCAGATCTTTTATCGGGTAAGCAGAAACAACATTAAAAGCTCCTAAAAGGACATATGGTACTGGTGACCTGGTACATGTGTGCCTATGTGTGTAGTTGTGGTGGGGGCATTTGTGGGTTTTTTTGTTTTAAAACCCTCATTGGTGGTAGGCGGAAGAACATCTGCTGTTAAAAGAAATCGCTTAAGGAAACACACTTGTGCGCACACACACTTTTACACACAAACACAGACCTCGCCTCTGCTCCGAGGCCCCTTCCTCACACCAGCCACTATGCCCATATTTAGCATAAGCCAAGAGAAACAGCCCTGCATGTAGAAATGCATTGTTATGCACGTATTTACACACTGATACAAAGCATCCCACACAGGCCAGCAAAACATAAGTGTTAAGCATTTAACAGCTTCTCATGAAAGTGCTGGCTGATACATGGAACAATACCTAAAAAGCATGTGTTTATCTTTATTCCATTATAATATCAACAGGGCGACACTGCAGTGTGAATATGTTTCAAGCGTCTTAATAATTCCCGAGTATTTGTATTATTTTGATTAGTTTCATTAACTATTTTAAAGTAGTTTAACTCTGCCAAGGTCACGTGTGGTGTCACAACTCCAAAAAGGTGTATTAAATTACTGTAATAAGTGATTGTTGTTTCTCAATTGTCTTTCATTACACAGGCGTTTTCTTCGAGCAGACAGCACCTGAAACAACTGAACTAAACCACTTCCCCTTTAAGAAATCGTATAAGACAACCATTTCCCTATAAAGCAGAGTGCCACAGTCAGTTACTGGTATGAAATGAGGCAACGTGAAATGCAAGAAGGAGCAGGCAAAGGAACACTTTCTGTTTTCTCTCATAAATGCACCTGAATAATGTTTCCTGCTGACCAGATGCACCTTTTTCCTTTCCCTCCCTTCAGTTTCCTATTCTCTACAGTCTAAATGTCGCACTGATTTGAGGCACAGATAAACTCCTAGTTGAGCAATGGTTTCATCAATAATTCATGAGTCAAACTGCTTTCTTCCACTACTGGAAGGTCCGGGTCGAACTTCCCACAACGACATAACACAGCAAAGGAGAAGAGAGGTCATTCATTATACCAAAAGATGTCAAAGATTTGCAAACGTTTCAAAGAACGCAAGCAGGTTTTGGACCACAGTACAGTTTCACTGAAGGACCCTTGACAGATCAATAAAAAGTTTTTTTTGGCCCGAAGTCTATGAGCAGCATTATATAGAAGTCTTTTACACAAAGAGGGTATTCTTTTTCAGTGGCAGATACACATAGCCACATGCCCCCAAACCTCTGCACAGCACCACACAACAAGCCATTCAGAGAGGGACACAATGTTCAACAGTCATGAGACTGATACCAGCACCATAGCCACTCTACCTGCAAGTGTCATTTACTCTCTGCATGCACATATTCTTTATCTATAGCATAATAATAATCCACGGAGCCATGCTACAGTCTTAATTTAAGTCTGCACTTGTCTTGCATGCAAAATCAAGAATATTGCAAATGTTGTTTTAACTCAAATACAGTTAAGTAAATTTGTATCATATATATCAGACTACAATATAGTACAGCAAAGGCAAATCCTAAACAAGATGAAGGTCTGAGATCCCAGAGAGAGCTTAAGTACGCTTTAATTAAAAGGGAACTGTGTTGACTGTGGACATCACAAACTGTTTTCTCATCACATGGACACCTCCACAGCATGCACACTTGGCATTTTTGTGAATACCTCAATTTTGGCACTGTGACAACACTTCACCACAAAGTTGAAGAGACAGCTCCACCCAAAGCATCCACAGCAGAGGCGTGGAGCAACACAGCAATGTTTTTACATGTTCTAAGAACAATGCATATCGGCCAGGCTTTCTCCTGGAGAGGATAAACAGCTTCCTGTTTCAGGCACAGAGTTAACCAAGGGAAACAGTCAATTAAACACGATAGAAAGCCTGGTTGGTGATCATCCTTTTTTTTTTTTTTTTCACAGCTGAACATGCAGACATGACTGAGAGCTTCCTATTTTGCTGTGAGACTGCAAAACTCTGATAAGAAGCTTCAGCAGAGACGTGTGTTAAAAAATCATATATATATAGATATATGTATAACAGATAATAATATTACCTTAGCTCACAAATGGGTGTTGCACAAAAGAAACCCAGAGGAGTGTATACTCTGCTCTTATCCTTCTCTTTGTGGGAGCTTGTTTGGCACAAGAATGTGGTTTGATAGGTGGAGGAAAATTTCACAAAATCTAGAAGTCTGCATACTACCTTTTGGATCAGCCGTGCTTAAGCTTCCTATGGGCATGTAATTGGTCTACAGTGTTGAGTGGAGGTGTGGATAGCGACAATTCTTCAACAAAGTCACTCCTCCAAACAAGTGTCCATGTTGTTCTTCTGCTCCTTGTCTTTTTGTCTGAGACGCTGTTTTATCCCCCTTGTTTTTCTGAATGAAGACTGGCATGTGGGTTGCCAGTGTAAAGGGGTCACAACAACCGATACGGTGGAACCTGTTTGTTTGATGTGTCTCCCAACTGTTGTCATGATTGTGCCAAGAAGGGGACATGAAATGGAAATAAAAGCAGAAGAATTGCAGTCTTTCATCATAGCCAACTGTTCAGTTGGTATGATTGTTGTCCAGTTTACATACATCAAAAATTATGTCATACCCAAGTAGACTAAATGGGAGTTCATACATAGGCTTAAAGTTTTTTTTTCTTTTTTCAAACATACCGGTCTGACCTTGGAAATGGCCAGTCAGTCTGGGGGGGATTTCTATCATTAGCTAATTCTGGTTAGGTGGGTGCCAGTTTCTCTCTACTAATGAGGCGGCACAGCACAATGAGTGAGACATTTGTGGGAACATTATTCAGCACAAAAGACTGAGATAAGGCTTATGTAATACAAATTGAGAGATAAAGTGATCTAAAGCAAACCACAAAATTGTTACAAACCCAACGTTGAGAAGGGATAAAATAATCTACAACGCTAAATGAGAAAAGAGGATGCAAAAAGAGTTTTCTTCACTTGATTATTTACTAAAATTGTGTCTGCAATATAAGTCACGCTGACACATCTATTGGCCTCACAAGCATGATAAGCAGGTTAAATGGGAAGATGTAAATGAAGAGCAATTGATGGTACCCACTGGGCTCTAATCTAGTTGATATTACACACTTTAGAGGCAATACCAGATCATGTAGCACATCCTGCAAAGTGTGGACCTACCAGAACATAACAATCTCACAACAAATTGTGGGGGAGAGATCAGCTTTTTCTCACCAAGAATGCTGGTAACAACAAATGGATGATGCTTGCCTGCTGAGTATTCATGCAACACTGAATGGGTTTTGTTGCGTGAAACACAATCACTTCTGTTCCTGGGGACGCAACAAGTAGAATGTGTTTATGTACACAACTACAGAGACACGCACTTCTTTCTTACCTGCAGAGTAAGCCTCCTGCTGCTCCACACACATAAACTCCTTCCTCTCGTACTTGGCTCGGATCCACTGGTCCCGCAGGAGGCTGCAGAGCAGAGACTGTGAGACACTCAACTCCACCTCGGTTTGATGATAACTTCATGCTTCAGCTGATTTGTGGAACACTTTCATAGATCGCAGGCTTATAATAATCATAATAATATTCACTTATGTCTCCCTTGCCTTCCAGTCTGTATGATATTGATTATATTACTCACGCTGTCATTTTTTCTCTCATCTCTCTCTTTTATGCAGTGATTATTCTTGCATGTGTTTTCGTATTCTGATTCAATTTTAAAATTATAGTTCATTTCAACATTTAAGAAATTCTGAGCTGCTTTCAACGAATACATTTCACAGTTTTTAATGTACTTGTTTTGTATAGCTCATCCCAAAAGTGCCCAAAGACTTCACAGTCAATGCATTTATGCTTTTTGTTTCATCTTTAATCATTCATTAACTTCTTTGTCAGGGTTGCTTGTATTGCCCTCTTAAACACAATTTAGGTCTACACTGAGTTTCTAAATGGACAGCTCTGTGGTTTGTTGTCACAAATTGTTATTTTTATCACTGGACGGTTAAGCAGAAACCATCATCCTAAACAGTTGCTTCCTGCTCACACTGCTGGAACATTCTTATCGTTGTGAAGTTTCTGCATGACATCCTGGAGAACTAAAATCATCCGCTGAGGAAGACATCCATTTGTTGAATAATAATTAGTGTGGCAATCTACTGTCAATGCAAAAGGTGACGGTTAAAATATACAGAAGCAGAGGTGTGTCCAAAAACCTTGAACATAAATACAAACTGATTAAAGTAGCATTACATTTTCTTTTTACAAAAAAATGGTTTCTTAATTCATCCTTAACTGCCTTTTAGAGAACTTCATGAGTTCCAGCTGGATGCATATGATATTCTTTAAATTCATAGGTGTTCAAAATAAGCTCAAAACTATGACGAAAGAAATGTTTCAGCAATAATATGCCAATATGTACTGATTCATCTCAGAAACACCTCAATCAAACAATAAAGAAGACAAGAGAGGATGCAGTACTCACAGGCAATCTTTATACGTGGGACAGTAGAAGAAGGCAGGAACTATCCGTTCATATTTGGCCTTAGCAGCGTTGTTACCTAAAGACTCCATAAACTGCAAAAATGTTTTTGAAAAATAGATGTTTTCTTTGTCACAAAGACCTGACGAGATCATCATGGTAACTTATTCTGAGATCATAACCTGCTTCTGGGGATGTTATGTTAAGAGTTTGGGATTTAAGTCAGCTGTAAAAAAGTGGGACTCTTTGATCGAGTCTTCTGTTGATTATGTCCTGAAAACCAAAATCAGATGGCACAATATCTAAATGTCGCCTTACAGAAATGCTGAATCTATAATGATGTTTGAAATTAAAACCAAATGAAAACACTTGTAGATTGATTTTGAATAATTAACCTCATTGCCAGGAGAATGGGATGTCATATTTCTTTTTATCTATTACATGAAAATAGAGACTTTCTGGACACATGCAAGATGTTTGCTGGTTCAAATTGTAACCCGTTGTGAATTCCTCACCTTAAACTCAGCCATTATGACAATAACTCAGTATTGAGTTAAAAGGTAATAGATGGATAATACATTGTATATCCAAATGAAACAGGACAGTGCATTGATTAAAATAGGTTAAATAAAACTTAAATTAACTTTACAATTTACTTGATCAACAACTTTGATTGGAGTTTTAGGTTTTGTCCTGGAACAAGGCCACACTGTCTCTGAGGTGCAGGCTTGTGAGGCAGGAGATATGCCAGCAGGAGGAGGCAACAAGGCAAAGGCCGTTGCACAGACTTAGCAAGGGCAGAGGCTGAGATGGGAGGGAGTGGAGAAGAGGAAGCTTTCTTAAAAGGATCTGGGAAAGATAGAGGCTGCCTATGATGTCCTGCTGTCTCACAAAAAGTTCAGCCAGTGGTATGGAGAAGATCCCACATGCTCACTCTGCCCACTGCCAGCAACACTAAAGCACATCTTGGTGGGCCAATACAACTGGCGGCACAACCAGGTGCTACAGTGCTTCACAGGAGTGCTGGAGAGGCAACGGACGGAGAGTCAAGCCCTCCCTCCTCATCAACCCCACAAACTTTGTCCAGGAAGGAAAGGGTTAAGCCAGAAGTACCACTCCAGGACCAGACACCAGGCAGCTGGGTGGAGAATGGGAATAAAACATGTTGGTGGACCTAAGTCAAAAACTCTGCTTCCCAACTTATATTGCATCTACCAACCTCAGACCTGACCTTGTGCTATATTCTGCATCACTCCAACTCTTCTAAATCATTGAGTTTAAGTTAACATGGAAGGATGCAGTAGAGGAGGCTGAGGTACTCCGAACTCACAGCCGATGTGCGACACCAAGGCTGGAAAGTTAAGGTCCGACCAGTTAAAGTAGGATGTAGAGGATTTATAGCCACTTCAACATCAAGGCTACTTTGGGAGATGGGAGTGCGAGGACAGACCCACTGGCAAGCAGTGAGGGATCTCTCCAAAGCCGCTGAAAAGGGCAGTCAGTGGCTCTGGCCTAAAAGAAAGAACTTCAGGTGGGCCTCAGCTGAGAAGATAGGGTGTGAGCCTGGGATGCCGGGATTCACTGCTGAACCCTCTGGAGATACCAGGGGCCTATCAGCAAAAAGGTGCAGGAAGGAGGGTGACCACTTGATAACCTTGAAAGGCGCCATCCCTCATTTGACCATTCCGCAGAGTCTAATTTGCATGTCTCATGTAACCAATTTAGGGATATAAAAACCTAGTTCTATGAAACGAAACACCAGCTAACACAAAAGAAAGCTTTGAACCAGCTTGGTATTACGACCCTCCAGTTGCACACTCGCACATACAAACATGACAAAGAAAAGGTGCTTGCAGGTATGTGTTTATGTAGCTGACTTTTTGGCCATAAAGACATATTCCTGCTGACATGGAAGCCCTTGCGAATACAGAGGACTCATGATCAGCATGCATTAACAGGGGCTAAAAAGAACAGATCAAGTACAGATCACATGACAAAAAAATTGCACATCCACAAATAAAGGGAAGAAAATAATGGGATCAAGAAGAGAACCCAGTGGGAGCACCAGGGTGATAGAGTTGATGTTATTTAGCTATGTATGAGAACAATCTTACATTTTTTTCTCACTTTCTCTTCATATTTTCTGTAAAACAAATGTGATTTTAGAAGGATTCCTATGAGTCCCACACACAAACACCCTTGCAAAAGTACACAAAGATGGTGGTTGTGTCTGCCAGCTGCTGGCTCATGCCTTTCAGTCTAAGCGGAATTGATACTAATGACTTGTCCTATTCTTCCGAGCAGGGCTGCAGTGGCAGAACAGGAGGCAGGGAGGGATGCTCTCAGTGGAGAATGGTGGGATGAGTTAGGGCGAGGACGCAGGCGTTACTGCAAGCCACGCTTTAAACAACTGCTGATCATCTCTAACACAACAGGAGGCTTTCTACTCTTTTCTGAATTTTTTTAAGAAACAAAAGTGAAAGAGGAGACAGCAGCTCTCACCTCTAACTCAGAGAAGCTCCAGGGATCCAGCAGGAGAGATTTGACCTTGCTGATCTGAGCAATGTTCCTGTGGAGGCCAGAGCAGCTCTGACACACAAACAGTCCCAGGGTGTAGGAGGCCCACTCGGGGTCTGCAATGCAGATTGAGACATATGGATTCACACACACAAAAAAGACAAAAATAAATCATGCTAAGATTTCATACGAATGTCTAATAGGACACAGTTATAAAGTAATGACATTTTACATTCCAAATGTCAAAGGTTATATAAGGGTGTACTGTTTGTGGAACTAACAGTTAAGAGTTATAACTGAAAATTGTTTAGATTTTTTTTTTCCAGTTATGTAGGCCGAGCAAGGGAAAGAGTCTATGTTCAAATGTATCATGCTGCAGTTTACAATCAGTATGATACAAATGGAAAGCTCAAACTACTCATGTATCAAGAGGTGTCTGTCTGATATATTCACTCAGATGTTATGACTCTTGGATATGCAGGGATTTTGTTTCACTTTACTCAAAGAACAACATAAAACAATCCTCGTTCTCCTGAGGGGGGGGTATGAATATATATATATATCAGGAGAGGAAAATATAGCTTTCCAATATAGCCTTTGGTGTAATGGTCATAAGTGGTTCCCTTTTCATTTTCAGAAAAAATCATATCAACTACATAAATTATCAACAACAAAAACATCAATATACATTTATACGAACAACAGCATGTTATTGTTAAAATATCCGATAAATATTATCTGATACATTTTTTTTTTTTTCCAAAAAGAAGTTGTGTAAAAATCTTTTAAAATTCATTCAGTGATTATTTACATGCGTATAAAAGTCACAAAACCTATCTATACATCTGCAATAGATCTGTGGTTCGGAAATTAGCATAGAGAGCCTTTATGAATGGATCCCTGGGCCAGATCAAAGCTGAAACAACAAAGAATAAAAAACAGTATGCAATGGTTAAGATGAAGGCAACGGGACACTGGAGGACAATGATAAGATAATAATATAAGATATACATTTTGTTGCATGTCCTAGGTTGTTTTCACTTTGTCTCTTTGCATCTTAATACAAACAGGAGACCATCTCAGAACTGAGCCATTTATCAGTGAATACACTGAATAAGAATACACTGCTCTCATGTCCACACTGTTGAGCAAACAGGAAGCGGGTCAATAGAGAGCAAAACGCTTGGCTTTGTGACCTTAATGTATATACATTGAGCAAGACAGCGTTGCGGCAAAGCTGTTAGTGGCTCCGCATGCATGAAGCTCCTCCTACACGTATGCTCAAAAGGTAATTTTCAGAATCATTACCCTGATCAGTGCAAGGAGATTAAAGCTGCTGTGGTGGGTTTTAGGAAGTAAGCCAGAGAACTGGGGTAGTGTCAAGTGGGCCAAGTTCATATCAACGAGGCGCAGCTCTCCAAAAATAACAAATGAAGAAATGCGGTCTCAACGCACAATCGATGCAAAAACATCAAAGCAAAGAATTTGAAGCTCACTTCCTTGAGCATGAACGCAAAGCTGCACATGCAAAGTCATGCAACATGTCCAGTGTGCGTATTCGACCTTCACTCAAAAGCAGAAATTATTTTCCCTGTAGAGAACACAATGCAAAATGAGTCAGGCAGAGAATTAGCAGAGAATGCACATTTAGCACAGACAAGCAAATGAACAGAACCTTAAAATCTGAATGAACTTATTCGACATTCAATATATAATAAGAGACCAGTCACAGACCTGGAAGAACAGACATAAAATAAGCACTCAAATTAATAATTGAGACATTTGATAGGAAGCCCTCACCTTATTGCATTTCACACTGGAGAAACAACTTTTCAACAATGTCGAGGAATATATTTCACCCAGAATTAGCGAATGAAAACAGATTTCACAAGGCACACCTGTTGCCATGGATGACCATGTGCCAGGCTGCCGTTTTGAAGTGTCATTCAACAAGACTATCGTGACTTTTAAATATGTTGAAAGATAGCAACCATTAAGATGACTACATGCTAAGACCCCTTCATCCACACACAGAAAGAAAATTAGAATAAATCCATCACTTCGGACTGGAAATGTGAATGAGATTCAACATTCCTTAAAGCCTTTAGCTCATTTCAAATGCCATGAGATGCTCTTTAATTAGTCTTCGATGTTCTTTTGGTATGAGAGAGGACGTTTATTTGTTATCTGTTCAATATTTCATCATGCCCACACCCAGTTGTGACTGTCTGAGACAGGAAACTGGACCTTTCACCCTTCAACGAAAAATAACTCAAGAGGCAAAGTGAAATTCTACTATTGTTAATAGATAAGAGTGTCTGAAGGAGGGGCTCTGTTCAATG
Source organism: Odontesthes bonariensis (assembly GCF_027942865.1). Lineage (NCBI taxonomy): Eukaryota > Metazoa > Chordata > Actinopteri > Atheriniformes > Atherinopsidae > Odontesthes > Odontesthes bonariensis. The sequence continues at coordinate 15,193,091 of NC_134526.1, forward strand.
GGATCTTAATAGAAATAGACACTTAAATGAATTTTTTTTTTACAGGCTTTTTTTGTTTATTTATTTATTTAGTTGTAACGGAGGCTAAATTTAAGAATCTGACAGTGACTTGCTTGCGTTCAGCCTACCTGCAGCTCCGCAGTCGGCACAGTTTCCATTCCCCGGTTTCTCCAAGAGCTGTTTCACACGCTGTCTGTTTTTTTCCTGTTCCGAAGCCATAACTGGATTGATTCTGCTCCAACGCCTACTCTGAAATCTTCAAAGTGTCACACATCGAAAGTAATATCAGTGGACTCATTGGGGCAAAATGAGCGTCATAAAACTGCCCGAAAACTGATTAGAAGGCAGTCGTTTTTTCCGGGCAGGGAGGGTGGCTGTAAAGCTGGAGCAGGGTCTGCTGTGGATGCTGTAAAAGCCGTGATAACAGAATGACATATGCAAACTATCAACTCTTCCAGTCTTTGGAGTGAGACACCCAGTGGTCAATGCGGTAGAGACATGTTCTCACTACCCCATTCGGCGACACCCTAATTTAGAGGCACGCTAAGGTTTCTTGGCGCACATTTTAACCGCCTGAGAAAACATGAAGTTGCTTGTAAAAAAAAAAAAAAAAAAAAAGCGACAGCTAAGTGTAATGTAATGTAATATTTAGATTTTATAGAGCTGTTAAATTTAAATGCTTTTCAGGTTGACGTAAAGAAGTGTCATTTGTTTGTTCAGCACTAATGAGATCACTCATGAGAGACACCTGAACCATTGGTGTCACGTGCCAGCCAATGCACGTGTTTATGAGGCTGATGTCAGCTTGCTGATTTCCAGGTATGTTTACTGGGAGCAAAGTCATTTTAATGAATTTGTTTAAAAAGCTTTTCAAAGCTCATGTCAAAATGTCTGCTGTGGAAAGGGTCTATGGTTTGTTGTTGTTTGTGCATTAGAATGTGACTGTTAACTGACAGAACATTGTGAGATACAAATCTATCTCTAGAGGGTCAGAGCTTGTGGTGTAACCAGCAATGATTCCCAAATTAGTTTATAACTATTACAGATTTCTTTGTGTCCTTGTATTAACATCTTGACAAATTAAAAGGGTCCCATTTAGTGCTGAATGTTTCTTTTACATTTGCTTCTCATAAATCAAAATATCTTTTAAAAGATTTTCTTTTTTTTTAAAAAGCACTTCCCGAATCTAATTTTGGATGATGCCGAGCATGAGGAACAGCTGCCAAGGGGTAGTAATCAACTGCACTTTCTACACAAATGTACAGATAGAGCATCAATGCCAATGTCAATGTTCATTAGAAACGTATGTATGTAAATGTAAAAATAGGCAATGCTGAGCAAACATCTTGCAAGTGCTAAGCCAAGAAGGTAAACAACCAGAATCCATTCAGAATCTTGATGTTTCTGCATGTTTATTTTTCAAAATGTCTAAAAGTTCAATACAAGGTAAAAAGAAGTCAAACTTTAAAAAAAAATTTTTGTAGATCTCAGCCAAAAAAACAAAAACAAAACTGAAGCTATATCTCAGAATCAACTTAGCTCGAAACATGGGAAGGGGGGGGGGGTGAGACACACATTTGTACAAGAAAGCACTCTTGCTCTCTCCATATGGTTGACTAGGGTGCAGATTATATTATTTCTGTTGAGCCCATAGAGTTGGTAGAAGCCAAAAAAGAACAGTTGGTCTGGTGTCACGTTGTCTGAGTTTGAGACATCTGTCTATCTCGAAGAGTTAGAACTGGAACGAGAACGGTGGCGCCTGCGACCGGGGGATCTGGAGCGAGAACGGCGACGTACCGGGGACCGTCTTCTTGGGGAGCGGGACCTGAATGGGCACAAAGAGAAAGGCATTTAAAAAAGAAAGAAAGACACATTTGGAAAGAGGGCATTAGGATTCGACAGTTCTGTATGAAAACCGGTGAAAATCAAGTCACGGTACCTTCTCCTCATGCGTGGAGGGCTGCGACGCCACATTGGTGGCGGTGGCGGCATTCTGCGAGGAGGAGATAGTCTACGGGGTGGAGGACGGACTCGCTGAGTGAGCACAGCAGCTGCAGTGATTTCCTGTCCATCAATTTGACCTATCAAATAAAAAGGCATCAAAGACAGTAATGCAGTGTTAACACTGCATGGATTTCCAGGTAATTCAGAGGCACTGAAGTTATCCGTGCCTACCTACCTCCATCCATATGTTTAAGGGCTTTCTGTGCCTCGTCAGAGGTCTCAAACTCCACATAAGCATGGCCCTTGGGCAGATGTGGGTGGAGCCTATCCATTGGCATGTCAATCATTTTGATTTTCCCATAAGTTGAAAAGATCTCCTGAATGTGTTCCTGTTGAACCGGCACATAGCAGTGGGTTATTAGAAACCCTCCATATGTGGAGGGAATGTTATCAGAACATCATCTTATTTCATAACCAAAGAAAAAGTGTTTTCATTTGCCCAGTTTTGTTTTCTGTAACCAGAAACGTTTCCCTTACGTTTTCATCTTCCAAAATGTACTAACCCAAAAGATTAAAGTGTGGTTGTTCTAATTTACCATACGAAGTACATCTGTGATGCTGACAAAATGATTAATTATTTCTTAGCTAACCTTGGTTATATTCCTCGTCAGCCTTCCTAAGTGAACCTTGGTTGGTTTGGGGGTGGGGCTTCTTTTTCTTCGTTCCTTATCATCTCCCCTCTTCTGCGTTTTGGAGCTGAAGAATCACAAACTTTATCATGACTCAAACAAGTGCGAAAGCAAGACATCAAATCACATAAATAGTAAGTTTTTGTATTCTATAAAAGGGATTTACGGTGAGCGGGAGCGACGGCGGTTGTCGTGGCGTCTGCGGCTGGGGCTTGGAGACCCTGAGGAGCTGGAAGAGGAGGACCGAGAGCTAGATGACCCAGAGCGGCTGGAACCAGATGAGCTGGATCCACTCGAGGAACCTGAGCTGGAACCAGAGCTGCTGCTTGATGATGAGCTTGATCTGGAACCAGTCACAGTGAAAACAAAGAAAAATATTTTGTGTTCGAAAATATTTCTCTAATATGAGCATAGATCTTAAAAAGAATGACTTGTAAAACAAACCTGCTGCTGCTACTGCTGCCAGTGGAAGCACTGCGGCGTTTCCTTACTTTATCCCTTCCCCTCTCTTTGTCACCATCCTTGGTGCCAGTCTTTTCTTTGCCTCTATCTTTAGTTTTTTCATCCTCCTTCCGCTTTGTGGGTGACGGTGCCCTGAGGTCAAGAGAATACCACTGTTACCTTAGTCCTGTTTACACCCGATATTAAAATGCAGTGAGTGAAGAAATGCCTAACAAGCTTAAAACAATAAAAACGGCTTTGCTGAAAGTGAAAATCACTTTGCTGTCTATAAAATAGTGTGTTATCTTGTGTTATCAGTTAATAAATATTAAAAAAAAAAACATGGTGTGCCTGTGCTGTGTTTTGGTATCATTCATGGTTGTGCTGTCAGGGCTTCGCACACAGCATTGTTGTAAAGTAACATCCATATTCTGCAAAGAACCATCTCTGCACGTTCTCCTGAAAATCTCTGTTGTTCATGCCAGAAAATGGCTCAACAGTGATAATCCAATCATGACCCCAGAAAGGGCAAACAGTCCAATTTAATTTTAGACTTATATCTTTAGGCTCAAGTCCATTTAACGGCTAAATATTCAATATAAAGACTTTAAGTATTTAGACTTGAACTGATTAAACACTGATATACTGAGTAAACAATTTAACTTATTTCAAATTTGTACTCAACATGACCTCTTACAATCCCAGTGAACTTAATCAATCTAAATGTGACTTTGACACAAAAAGGTCATTTGTTATTATGGCTGGTAAAAGGGCATTCTGTCCGGTGACCTAAAAAGTTCATGTCAAATACTGAATTAACCAAAGATAAATTGCTTTTCTTATAGAGCTAAACCTATTTTTATTTACGATATAACAGAGAAACTGGGAAAGGTTTTAATTATCAAAATAACATCCTACGGTCGCTCTTATGTCTAACCACCAGTTTAAAAACCCAACGACATACAAACAATAAAGATGTATTGGAGTTTGGATTTTTTTTAACAAATGAGAGATTATACTATCGACCAGTAGTCAGATTCTGTTTTGGGAAGCAATAAATAAATGTTTGGACATACTCTTCTAACAAATATAAGAAATGCAACGACGGAATTACAATCGATTAGAAGTACCGTAGCCTACTTCACTGGCGAAACGCTGTAAATAAACATTATTTTCAAAAGTAACAGGTAACACAACTCAGAGGCTTCCCTATTACAGCAATCGTGTTGATTAGGTGATGAGAAGTTTTACAGCAATATTGTCACTGAAAAATAAAAATTAATTTAACGGTAGCACTCTGGGAAGGAAATCTGCCGCCACCGCCGCCATTGAATTTCATTCAACCTCCTCCTAAAAACAAGGGAAGGAGAGCCAATGTGCTGCAGTTTAGCGAATACCCTGCTATTCTAAAAGGGTAAATGCGACACGGAAACACCTCACCATTTTTGCTAATGTATCAATTTAGTACTGGACAAAATACGCTCTGGTTTTGAAGCCAATAAAATCATTAAACTTACATTTCTTTTTGTCGAAGTGGCTTCGCTTGAGACTTGTGGCCTGAGAACGCGTCGCTTGGTGATGACGACAGAGGAAGTTGCGTATCTACCTGAGCGCCACTTACAACTCATTTGTTTATTTTACGTTGTTGACAATAAAACCGTGAGTTTATATATTTGGTTTCGTCGTATTCATGCAAAAATGACACGTCATCGTATTGCATGAAATTAGTTAATCAAATTGGAAACGAAAGTCGAGCTTCCTTCTTGTCGACACGGTGAGCGCAACACTTTATTATGGCTGTTGTTGTTAGCTAGCCCAGCTAACATCTAATAGTTAGGCTACTACTACAAAGAAGAATATGTTCTAATAATCCAGGCCAGACAGTTTATGGAGCACCTTTGGTTACATTGATTGGAAAATCGTCATACGTTGTTCTAAGGTTGTAACGCGTTAGTATAATATCATTGACCCCTAGTCATGATCATGAATTAACAAAGTGTGTATATGAGACAGTCGTGGCTACAACTTTGTCATTGCTTTGCCACGACGTTCAAGAATAAACAGCATAAGCAAAGTGCCATGTGACCGTTCATTTTGATATTGCATTGAACAAACATGATCATACTTTGACATACTCTCTGAACTGGAGTTATGCTATGAAATATGATTGAACACTCTGGCTTCATAGCTGAGGCGTCTCTATTCAGAGATGCTTAGATCAAACAAACATAAATGATAGAGGTTATACCAAAAATTTGTTCCAAGAATCTAACATTCAAGCATACATGTTAATAGCAATGAATAGTCAATAAGTAGATCTAATTAAAAATAAAAAGGAGACAATGCAGTGTCTTCATTCATCAGTTAACATGACAACTAAAGCTTTGTTTATGCTTTCATGTTAGATTTAAGCAGACCTATTCTTGAGTGAGCATTTGTGCAACACATGTCTATGTAGCTCTACAGTTTAGACCCCCGAAGTCCAACAGTAATTGGCGGCGAGGTTTCTGACAGTGCTTCAAACAAAGCTGACCAAATCAAATGTTACTTAATGTAACTCCAGCTCTACGACTATGAAGAGCTAATAAATTAACCAAGAGGCTATTGCTGGACTGGTGGAGGTTTTAAAATGAGAAAGTAGCTGCTTCACATACCATAATAATAAGCCCACAGAAGTAACACTATTTAATTTATTTAGAATTATATGTTTTTTTTCTAAAATACATAACATTATTGTAAAAGGAAAATATTTTGTTTATAGATTCACAGCTGAGCTCACAGGGTTGCTCCGGAGTGAGAGACCATGGGTCGACTAGATGATGCTGCCAAACACAAAGTCGTGGAGCTGCGAAAAGCTGGTCTTAGTTTCCGTAAGATCAAAGCTGTGCTGGAACTTGAGAACATCAAGGTTTCAGCTCAGGCCATCTACCTCTACCTGAGAGAGCTCCAGGGGAGGCCGCCAGGGAGGGTCAGACCTGTGGAGGCTGGAGGCAGCACATTAGCAGCACAGGTGCAGGCTCGAACCGGGGCACTGCGAGAAAGCTGGAGCAATATTCATCTCCAAACCCTATTACGAGAGGCTACTCAAAATGTTGGCTTTGCAGCTGCTGCAGACTTTGCCAAACAGACATCTACAAATTCAGAGACTGGTGCAAACTCAGGGGAGGCCAGTGGAGGCGGTCGACAAGAGCAGCAACGCGAGGGAAATAAGGAAGAAAACGACATCCAGATTGTCAGTGTCACTTCCCTTGCACAGCATGGCCAGCAACGAGTTCCTCAGTGTCCGGTAACAAGGGCTGAAACAGATGCCTTGTCATCCACATTAACAGCTTCTGGAGCATTTATGAGGAGGAGAGTCACACCTTCTCCTGCAACCAGTTCAATGTTGGCAGCCCGAAGAAGACTGTTGGATAAAGCATTGTCACAAAGGACTAAGGTACTTGAAATTAAATTCACCCATTTCCTTCTAACCCAATTAAAAATTTGTAGATCTGAAGTTTTGTAATTTGTTTAAAAAATGATACAACACTGTATTTGAAATCACTTGCACGAATTGTTTTCTGACAGTCATTCCACCAGATGGCATCATTGTTGAGGAGAGATCAGTCCAGTGTCCAAAGCTCTGATCTGAGGAGTGTTCTAGCTCAGCCACGTGAAACCTATGATCTGACCACAGAAAAGGTGAGAACACTGTGAACATCCAAAACCAAGAAAACAATGCATAGCAGTTCCTGTCTGAACACCCCTACGTGCATATTATTGGCGTGGATATTGTAGCTTCTATTTCTTGACACATCTCGAGTTTCAGTTATTTCTGTTTTTACTTTATCTATATGGTTGAAATCTTTATTTATTTATTTATTTATTTTTTGGTAAGGCTACACTATAACCATTGATTTGATGAAATGTTTTTAAAGTTACAGACTGCTATTGAGGGTCAGCCTGGAGGGGACTGCTCTCCCCGGCGCTTTCCGACACAGAGACCAGGACTGAATGCCCATTCCATTCACCCTCCGCCTCGTATTGGGATTCGCCTTCCAAACCGCCCAATAGCAAATTTGACATCCTCGGCTCCTGGGGCTGCGCTTCTTCGAATGCAGACCCCTGGGGGCCAAGGTGCCACTCGTACTGAGAGGAATCCGAGCCCACAGCAGGCAGTCCAAGACACCGGAGGAAGAGGTGGTTTGCAGGACCAGATTCAGACCCTGGGCTCTGAAGTACGAAGTCTGGGACTGGCAGTGAAGATGCTTGTAGAGCAGCAGTGCCGGCTGGAAAGAGAGCATTCGCAGCAGACACAGATTCAGAAGCAGATCCTAAGCACTCTCCAAACCCTGGCCTCCAAAGTGGTACATTGTAACAGTGCTCTACCAAAGCATAACAAAACTCCATCACCCTCTTCTTTGCCAGCAGCCTCTGCCTCTTCCTCGTTTAGCCAAGACGCTTTCAGTTTTAGTCAAGGGACCTACACTCAGTGTAGCCAAACTCAGCCAAGCTATAACTCTTTGGAAAGTGTAGAAAATGTGGAGGCCTTTAAACTGCCAGGACTGCGGCCTACAAGCATGAATGGGTTTCCACCATGTAGTAATGCAGAGAGCCTTCCTCTTACCCACACTCCCCCTCAGACACTACCGTATGCAGCCGCGTACCCACAGCAGACCAGTCAGTCCCTAATGACACCGTACACACAATCCTACGTCTCAACGTACAACCAGTCACATGCTCAGTCGTTTAGAACACCAGAGAGTAAAACCTCTGATTTCTCAAGCAGCTGCTCATCCAGCTCTTTCCAGGACTGCAGAGTTCCCACCCAGCAGGTGATGAATTCTAACCACCCTGCACAGGATCAGCAGACCAGTACCATCAAAGTGGAAGGACCTTAGAGGGCTTCAGATTCCATTTGGGGACCACGAGGGCTTGACTGTGCTTTTTTAATGACACACAATGAGTTGATGATGTTGCTTTTTAAAGTTAATTTATTTCCAATGGTCCTTGTCGGACAATAATTGCAGCAATAGAATTATAAATGAAAAGGCTTTCATAATACTGTTATTATTATTTCTTTGTTGAATAAGTCATTATGAATATCAAAAAAATATACTGGTAATGATTTTTTTGTGGAAACACTTTCTGTAACTTTTGTATCAGTTTATCTTGTGTCATTTGTTCATGCAGTACAGATGGTTAATTTTCAAACCCGTCTATTGACTGATTAAAAGATAAACAGATAATGAGTCAATGTGTCAATTTTTTTTGTTTTACGTAGTAAGATATGAGTATTCTTGTTGTATTTTCAGTACCTGAAAATGCTCCTCTAATGAATAACAGCCCTCCAAAAGCGGCAAAATGAGTACTGGTCTGAGAAGAGTATATGCAGATATTAAGAAAAGAGTCTGAGACAGACTAAACCAAAGCTTTTCATATGTGAGAGTGAGTTAAAATAGGATTAAAGATGAACTCAGTCATTTTGATCTGACGCAGCTTTTGTGAGATTCTGCAGTCATGTTCTCACAAACTGCAGTAAAAATTGCCTACAATTGAGCAAAACTCCAGCCAGCCAGCAAACGAACGTTTTTGCTCAGCTACACGTGCTGCACAGGACAAACCCGTAAATTCCTACACATAACCTGCGCTGGTTTTAGCACCTTCTGACTTGCCAGAGCATGATCTTTGAGAGATCTGATCCTGCAGAGGTATTTAGAGTGGTTTCATATCATTTGTTTTGCCTCAGCTGAGAGAAAGAGACAACGACATTCACACCATCTAAAATCTTAGAGTAAGTATCTGTATTTTTTTGCTGATTGACGTCTCCCTGGAGAGGTGTTTTGGTCATGTCCTACTAGCAGGTGGCCTCTGGGGGAGATAAAGGATCCACTGAGACAAATCTCTCAGATAGCTTGGGAATGATTCCCCATGACCCAGACCCAGATATATGGCGGAAAATGGATTGACAGAACTGATTACTTATATTAAGGTTTGCGTCATAAATTATATGACTTTCATGTTTAAATAGGCCAATGAGGTATAATTATATAGAATAGGTGCTGATATAGGTAAGGGTTTAAAAGATATACTGTAGGAAAATAGAATACATGTATATTTTGTATTTCTTTTCACTAGACTGAAATAAAAAGCAAAATAGCTTAACATCTGAAATCCAAAAAAATGTTTTGTTTGTGGTGTGTTGGCTTTGTCAAAAGGATAAATCCTGACTCATTCTGAAATAAGTGTAAATCTTATGCTTATGCAAAATCTTCTTAGCATAAGAAATTAAGCTAAACTTTCTTCATTTTTTATTTCAAATTAGTTTTCTTTGAAATTGTGTGTATTCTCTGCTGGTATTCATTTGTTACTTCAGCAAAGAAGCAATTTACAGTAGCAATTCTTTTTTGGGGGGGCAATAGCAAAAACGTTGATGTGAAGAGTGTTATGAATACCTTCAGCAAATGTCCTACAGTTGGGAGGTTGGTGGCGCAATTCCCCATTTCCCAAAGTTCACGTTCTTTTCAGAAACATTGCTAAATCCATATTGCCTGCCGATGTGTTTCACTTCTGATAACTGTCTGCTAAATTAATGTAAATACCAACCATTAGTTTTGAAACTCCAAAACAGGGTTTGTACCAGGTACAAACCATTCACAAGTCTGGCGTCCGATCTGAGTTTAAGTTAAACTCGTGCACACAGATAGTATAATGAAGTAAGAGAAACAGTTTGGTTCGCACACAGCTAAATATGTGTTGCTAAACGCAAAATTTAAATAAACTTTGTTCACATTTGCCAGCCCTGAAAAATGTGCAGTTCCACAAAATAGCTGAGGGGATTTTGTTAATGTGTAGTTTTGACACCATTTCTTGTGTACAGCAGTAATGAAAGTCAAAACTACATAGGATACACATATTGAACATAATTAATCCCAAGTGTCATAGATAAAAAAAATAGCATTACGTGGAATGTTTTCTGGGGTCTTTGCTCACAGCAAGAAGGTTCCCGGTTCAAAACTCATCTGCGGCTGTGTGGGTCTGCACAATCTCCCCATGCTTCAATACTGGATCACGTTAAAGCTTTTCTCTATTGTTTTGTCCTACAAGCATTATTCTATTGTTTTCAGCTTAAGCGATTGAATTCCAAATTGCTGAGGTTTTTCAGAGCTTTCCACCCTCTGGATGAAAGGGTTTAAAGGCCCACAGAGCACACATCCATCTGTATAAAGCCAAAATAAGAAGAAAAATAATTATTTATATTGATTATTTCACATCAATGCTCCAAAGTGCTTCGCTAAAGAAAATAAAAACAATAAATTCACATATAGAGTCTGTCTTTGAAAGCAAGCCATTTATTGATATGATTGAATAATGGTTACAGTTACTAATTTTGCACATCTGTATGATAATTAACAAATATTTTGATTATGAATAATGTAGGATATATTGTCCATATATACTATAGAATGGAAGAAGTATGGAATTAGACACGTTTTTAGGAATGTCAGTCAGGTCAACATGCTCTGTGCTTTGCACACTGACCTGGAACTTGATCTAATCTTTTGAGGTTGCCGTGACAGGTTTGTTCGAAGTCCACAGATACTCTTAAACCCACATGGGAAAAAAAAAAAAAAAAAAAGAAAAATCAGGGACAGGTTCCCTGCTGAATTCCATCAGCACACTCTTATCTACTGTGATATGTAGCTGTAGGCTGGTAGAGTGTCAAGTGTTTGGCACTTCCCACCCTCACAATGACAAAAATACCCAAAAAATGACCGAGCTCCAGTTTTCTTCCTCACTGGCGACGGATGGCACACAGCTTTTGAGGTAGAGGAGAAAGGATGAAGCCCACAACTGGTGTCAGATCCAGTTCATCTTCTGAAACTCCAGGTGGGGGAGTGAAACAAAAGAGCTGAAGGAGGGAGGTGAAGAAGAGGAATAGCTCCATTCTGGCCAGTCCTTCTCCAAGGCACACCCTGCGACCTGCAGGAGGGTGCAAATTGTTACACTCGATCCTCTTTGTGGAAGCATTAAAACCTTAAGGAACAAAATGTACCTGCAGAAAAGGACATGAAGGCATCTCTCCTGATGAATTTACCCTCATTATCCAAGAAATGAGAAGGGTTGAAAGTGTGAGGGCTCTCCCATTCACTCTCATCATACAGGACAGACGTGAGAAGAGGAAGCACGGTAGTGCCCTGCATGCAAAAAGAAAAGAGAAGCTCAACAAAAGAACAAAGGTTTGTGTTTTGGGACTTTGTAGAGAAGACAATGGGAGCACCTGACCTCTTTGATAAAGTAGCCCTGAAAGGTGACATCTTTGCTTGTTGTGTGTGGAATGGACATTGGGACGATGTTGGCAAGTCTCTGTGACTCATGGATGACTGCGTCAGTGTACGGTAGGTTCTTTCTGTCCTCTATTCGAACCTGACGACTTCCAACCACCGTGCTAAGCTCCTCCACAACCCGATCTGGATAAAAATACAATTTAGACCTAATGAGCTATGATGCTGCTGTAGCAACAGTTTGATGTGAAAACTGTCTTTGAATCCATCTGGTACCTTGGATATGAGGATACTTGGCCATGTAAAGAAGACACCACTTCAAAGTAATTCCTGTGGTATCAGTTCCAGCTGCAAACAAATTTGTCACACTGTAGAGCAGGTTATCATCATGGTAGTGTGAATTCTTCATTTCATTCTCCTGGTATAACAAAAAGTAAAGAGAGAATATATTTATTGATCAGTAGTCACGGCCTGGGATTAGACTCACTGCAGTTATGTTGCTCACCTCCAGATTTTGCTTATGGATCAAAAATGCATCCACAAAGCATCTGCACATCTCAGGGTCCAGAGTCTCCTTCAGATCTGCTATAATCTTCCTTGTGTCTGCATTTCCGGCTTCCACATTCCTAATCACAACCCTCCAGTTTTTAAGGCAAGGGCCCAACCAAGGAAACAAGTTATACATCTGAAAAAGTGCAGAATATAAACCAATTATTGTTGGAATTTAGACAATTATGAAACACATGAGGGCTTCAATCTAATATTTGCTTTTCATCTAATCCTTCCATTTGAATAAAATTGGAAAAATTGAGAAAAAAAAAAAAAAAAAAAAAAAAAAATCAGAATGTGTATATATATATATATATATATATATATATATATATATATATATATATATATATATATATATATATATATATATATATAAAAAAGCAAAATAAATTAAATTAAAAAAAAATTTTTTAACGGAAGATAAAGTTAATCACAGCAAATTCTCTTCTGTGTTGGCTGGCCCTACCCAGAGCCTTTTAAAAAGTTTTTATACACCACTCTGGCCCTACTGGGATGTCGGTCCGGTCCTTTATCTGCTCTAACAGTGGCTTGAGGTGGACATCTTTTATTACCATCGTTATTATTGTTTTTGTTACCACTTAGTTATTTATTTAGTTGTCTTTAACTTTCTCTCCCTTATTGATTATATTTGTTATATGTATCATCTTCTGGGAGAACACACTCGCACAACAAACCCCCACTCACTACACACACACACGTAAAACTTTATCGTACTTTAAACTTTTTGTTGGTGTCCTGTAGGATTTCACTCTTTTTTTTGTGGGTATGTTTTTGTCTTGCATGTTACGATGTTTTAAAAAAAAAAATCTAAAAAAACTTAAAACAAACGCTTTAGAAACTAATTTCCAATTCTCTGGAAATGGTTGTGCAACCTTTTCTAACCTCTGAGATCTATAAAAATCTCTTATGTCCGCGCAATGATTTACATCCACAAACATGTTGTGTAGATCCAACTTTGATAAATCTCCATTCACACTTCGCACACACTCACACTTTGTTGTCATTAATTAGATAAATCAGATCAAATCTTTGCTGGAATATAGAAAAGTCTAAAAGCTAAAGTGCTTTTGTAATTTTATTAATTACAAATGTAAATAAAGGGGAAAAAATGAAGATTTGACAAGTATTTAATGGACTGTGGTCATATTTGACCAGACTTTAAGATTAAAATCAAGGTCAGTTTTCTTACCTGGAGGGAGGCTGATCCCGTCAGATGGATAGTCTCATTATCTCTTTCCACCATTGCTTGGAAGATTTGGTCTTTGTATTCAAATCTTTTTCCAAACATTATAGATGATATAACATTTGAAGCTGCATAATGAATGGCCCGGGTGTTATTGAAGGGTTTACCTGTGACGAAAGTTCGAAAACATTAGTCAGATATGACTTGTTCAAGGTCTGCTACACACTACAAAGAAATGGGTTTTGCATTTAAAAAAAAATAAGAGTTTATTCACAACTGTGTAATCCTTGAGTTAAATACTCTATTTAAGCCTTTACCTTAAAACTGTCACCTTTCTCTTTTAATTTGTCTGTCAATTGAACAATATGTGCATCTTACAACTGAAACTACAAAGGATACACACATTTGAACAACCAGTAACTAGTGTCAAGAGAGTTTAAAAAGGAACTAGAATAGATCACAATTATTACTTGTTGTCCCAGTACATACAATAAGAATAATTAATGCTTATTTAGGAAAAAAGTCATGAAAATGCTGAGTTGCAACAACCCATTATCGTGGTTTGTTACTTCGTGCCTTCTGCAGCACTTAACACATTTTGGTGTTACAATGACCCAGTTTTAAAGCTATTATTCGTTTAATGTGCAAGTAAATGTGCTGTGCTTTTGAAGACAGAATGTTACCTTCAAATTTGACAAATTCTTCAATCAGATAGTGACATTCTTCAATTATTTTTTCTTCACTTATCCTCTTGCCCATTCCAAAATCTTTTAGTGTGGTCAAAGCAAAACGCCTCATTTCTTTCCACGACTCTCCATTGGAAAACAAGATACCTGGAAACAGAATAGGTCATTCTGACGTGAACGTAAATTTGTCACTACCCGCTGAAAACCTTTACTCACCATGCCCTTTGTTGAAATCATAGAAAATTGGAGTGATTTCTCTGTTTCCAAACTCGTCAGCATGGTTTACCAGAGCCTGTTTGACAGTCCTGTAACCTGCCAGGACCACCACCTTCTTTATTCCAAAATAGATTTTGAACACTGGTCCATATTTTTTGGAAAGCTAAAAAAAAAAATATATATATATAAACACAGCTAAAGGTGAGACACGCAGCCGTCAATAACCGCAAACCAGCAGTGTCAACAACAAAGGTGACCGAAAACGGTGTCCTTTCAATGTTCGTTTAAGACAAAGAATACATTACTTACATGGAAAAGACTTTGGTGGATTCTCTTTAGATCCACCTGAAGTAGATTACCAATCAGAGGAAGAGGTTTGGGCCCCGGAGGCTCATTCCTTTCTTTAGAGCCAAAGCTGGTGTAAAGAAAGTGGAGGACCAGCAGACCAACAAGGATCCCCAACAGGGAAACGGAGGTGGACGACTGAAAAATGTCCTCAAACATGTTACTGCAGTCACCTGTGAGCTTCCTCCGACAAACACAAACCTTTCACTGTGCAGCTGTCCTCAATCTGAGTTCAAACTCTTTCATAGTTGGCAAATTGATCCCTCAGTGAAGTGACGGACTAATTGCCTGGTTGTTATTTACAGAAATTCCTGTTTGAGAAGTGACCTTTGGCAAATACCCCAGTCTCACGATAAGCCCTTTTAATTATAGCTTTAGGGTAGTGAGAAATGAGTAAATCCTACAGAAACTTTTTGCTTTTTTTTAGGGGATAAAGAAACATTTGAAAAAGTACCAACAGAAAGATGTGATACAACAGCATGAGAAAAAATCTATACCCAAAAATATAACTTCATAATTCTTTAAGGAAAAGCCAGTCTGTGACATCAGCCTGCTGAAATTCCTGACCTATTTCAGAGCTTTCCACCCCCTGGATGAAAGGGTTTAAAGGCCCACAGAGCACACGCCCATCTGTATAAAGCCAAAATAAGAAGAAAAAGACTTATTTATATTGATTATTCCACATCAATGCTCCAAAGTGCTTCGCTCAAGAAAATAAAAACAACAAATTCACTTCTCGTCAAAAAGAGTGATAAGATAATCAATCAGTGAATGAGAATTAATTACGATCTCCCAGATTAAACATATAGTCTTGTCTTTGAAAGCAAGCCATTTATTGATATGATTGAATAATGGTTACAGTTACTAATTTTGCACATCTGTATGATAATTAACAAATATTTTGATTATGAATAATGTAGGATATATTGTCCATATATACTATAGAATGGAAGAAGTATGGAATTAGACACGTTTTTAAGAATGTCAGTCAGGTCAACATGCTCTGTGCTTTGCACACTGACCTGGAACTAGATCTAATCTTTTGAGGTTGCCGTGACACAGGTTTGTTCAAAGTCCACAGATACTTTTAAACCCACATGGAAAAAAAACAAAATAAGAAAAATCAGGGACAGGTTCCCTGCTGAATTCCATCAGCACACTCTTCTTATCTACTGTGATATGTAGCTGTAGGCTGGTAGAGTGTCAAGTGTTTGGCACTTCCTACCCTCACAATGACAAAAATACCCAAAAAATGACCAAGCTCCAGTTTTCTTCCTCACTGGCGACGGATGGCACACAGCTTTTGAGGTAGAGGAGAAAGGATGAAGCCCACAACTGGTGTCAGATCCAGTTCATCTTCTGAAACTCCAGGTGGGGGAGTGAAACAAAAGAGCTGAAGGAGGGAGGTGAAGAAGAGGAATAGCTCCATTCTGGCCAGTCCTTCTCCAAGGCACACCCTGCGACCTGCAGGAGGGTGCAAATTGTTAAACTCGATCCTCTTTGTGGAAGCATTAAAACCTTAAGGAACAAAATGTACCTGCAGAAAAGGACATGAAGGCGTCTCTCCTGATGAATTTACCCTCATTATCCAAGAAATGAGAAGGGTTGAAAGTGTGAGGGCTCTCCCATTCACTCTCATCATACAGGACAGACGTGAGAAGAGGAAGCACGGTAGTGCCCTGCATGCAAAAAGAAAAGAGAAGCTCAACAAAAGAACAAAGGTTTGTGTTTTGGGACTTTGTAGAGAAGACAATGGGAGCACCTGACCTCTTTGATAAAGTAGCCCTGAAAGGTGACATCTTTGCTTGTTGTGTGTGGAATGGACATTGGGACGATGTTGGCAAGTCTCTGTGACTCATGGATGACTGCGTCAGTGTACGGTAGGTTCTTTCTGTCCTCTATTCGAACCTGACGACTTCCAACCACCGTGCTAAGCTCCTCCACAACCCGATCTGGATAAAAATACAATTTAGACCTAATGAGCTATGATGCTGCTGTAGCAACAGTTTGATGTGAAAACTGTCTTTGAATCCATCTGGTACCTTGGATATGAGGATACTTGGCCATGTAAAGAAGACACCACTTCAAAGTAATTCCTGTGGTATCAGTTCCAGCTGCAAACAAATTTGTCACACTGTAGAGCAGGTTGTCATCATGGTAGTGTGAATTATTGAGTTCATTCTCCTGGTATAACAAAAAGTAAAGAGAGAATACATTTATTGATCAGTAGTCACGGCCTGGGATTAGACTCACTGCAGTTATGTTGCTCACCTCCAGATTTTGCTTATGGATCAAAAATGCATCCACAAAGCATCTGCACATCTCAGGGTCCAGAGTCTCCTTCAGATCTGCTATAATCTTCCTTGTGTCTGTCTTCCCGGCTTCCACATTCCTAATCACATCCCTCCAGTTTTTAAGGCAAGGGCCCAACCAAGGAAACAAGTTATACATCTGAAAAAGTGCAGAATATAAACCAATTATTGTTGGAATTTAGACAATTATGAAACAAATGAGGGCTTCAATCTAATAAGAACTTCTATGCTGATTAATTTATTTGCTTTTCATCTAATTCTTTCATTTGAATGAAATAGGAAAAATTGAAAAAAAAAATAAAAAATAAAAAATCAGAATGTATATATAAAATACATACATATATAATATGTGTATATTATATATAAACCATAATATAATAATAAAAAAAATATATATATATATATATATATATATAAAAAAGCAAAATAAATTAAATTAAAAAAAAATTTTAAACGGAAGATAAAGTTAATGTAATCACAGCAAATTCTCTTCTGTGTTGGCTGGCCCTACCCAGAGCCTTTTAAAAAGTTTTTATACACCACTCTGGCCCTACTGGGATGTCGGCTCGGTCCTTTATCTGCTCTAACAGTGGCTTGAGGTGGACATCTTTTATTACCATCGTTATTATTGTTTTTGTTACCACTTAGTTATTTATTTAGTTGTCTTTAACTTTCTCTCCCTTATTGATTATATTTGTTATATGTATCATCTTCTGGGAGAACACACTCGCACAACAAACCCCCACTCACTACACACACACACGTAAAACTTTATCGTACTTTAAACTTTTTGTTGGTGTCCTGTAGGATTTCACTCTTTTTTTCGTGGGTATGTTTTTGTCTTGCATGTTACAATGTTTTCAAAAAATAAAAAATAAATCTAAAAAAACTTAAAACAAACGCTTGCACAACCAATTCTCTGGAAATGGTTGTGCAACCTTTTCTAACCTCTGAGATCTATAAAAATCTCTTATGTCCGCGCAATGATTTACATCCACAAACATGTTGTGTAGATCCAACTTTGATAAATCTCCATTCGCACACACACTCACACTTTGTTGTCATTAATTAGATAAATCAGATCAAATCTTTGCTGGAATATAGAAAAGTCTAAAAGCTAAAGTGCCTTTGTAATTTTATTAATTACAAATGTAAATAAAGGGGAAAAAATGAAGATTTGACAAGTATTTAATGGACTGTGGTCATATTTGACCAGACTTTAAGATTAAAATCAAGGTCAGTTTTCTTACCTGGAGGGAGGCTGATCCCGTCAGATGGATAGTCTCATTATCTCTTTCCACCATTGCTTGGAAGATTTGGTCTTTGTATTCAAATCTTTTTCCAAACATTATAGATGATATAACATTTGAAGCTGCATAATGAATGGCCCGGGTGTTATTGAAGGGTTTACCTGTGACGAAAGTTCGAAAACATTAGTCAGATATGACTTGTTCAAGGTCTGCTACACACTACAAAGAAATGGGTTTTGCATTTAAAAAAAAATAAGAGTTTATTCACAACTGTGTATTCCTTGAGTTAAATACTCTATTTAAGCCTTTACCTTAAAACTGTCACCTTTCTCTTTTAATTTGTCTGTCAATTGAACAATATGTGCATCTTACAACTGAAACTACAAAGGATACACACATTTGAACAACCAGTAACTAGTGTCAAGAGAGTTTAAAAATGAACTAGAATAGATTACAATTATTTCTTGTTGTCCCAGTACATACAATAAAGAATACTTAATGCTTATTTAGGAAAAAAGTCGTGAAAATGCTGAGTTGCAACAACCCATTATCGTGGTTTGTTACTTCGTGCCTTCTGCAGCACTTAACACATTTTGGTGTTACAATGACCCAGTTTTAAAGCTATTATTCGTTTAATGTGCAAGTAAATGTGCTGTGCTTTTGAAGACAGAATGTTACCTTCAAATTTGACAAATTCTTCAATCAGATAGTGACATTCTTCAATTATTTTTTCTTCACTTATCCTCTTGCCCATTCCAAAATCTTTTAGTGTGGTCAAAGCAAAACGCCTCATTTCTTTCCACGACTCTCCATTGGAAAACAAGATACCTGGAAACAGAATAGGTCATTCTGACGTGAACGTAAATTTGTCACTACCCGCTGAAAACCTTTACTCACCATGCCCTTTGTTGAAATCATAGAAAATTGGAGTGATTTCTCTGTTTCCAAACTCGTCAGCATGGTTTACCAGAGCCTGTTTGACAGTCCTGTAACCTGCCAGGACCACCACCTTCTTTATTCCAAAGTAGATTTTGAACACTGGTCCATATTTTTTGGAAAGCTAAAAAGAATATATATATATAAACACAGCTAAAGGTGAGACACGCAGCCGTCAATAACCGCAACCCAGCAGTGTCAACAACAAAGGTGACCAAAAACGGTGTCCTTTCAATGTTCGTTTAAGACAAAGAATACATTACTTACATGGAAAAGACTTTGGTGGATTCTCTTTAGATCCACCTGAAGTAGATTACCAATCAGAGGAAGAGGGCTGGGCCCCGGAGGCTCATTCCTTTCTTTAGAGCCAAAGCTGGTGTAAAGAAAGTGGAGGACCAGCAGACCAACAAGGATCCCCAACAGGGAAACGGAGGTGGACGACTGAAAAATGTCCTCAAACATGTTACTGCAGTCACCTGTGAGCTTCCTCCGACAAACACAAACCTTTCACTGTGCAGCTGTCCTCAATCTGAGTTCAAACTCTTCCACAGTTGGCAAATTGAATCCTCAGTGAAGTGACGGACTAATTGCCTGGTTGTCACTTCCAGAAATTCCTGTTTTGTCCTGTTTGAGAAGTGACCTTTGGCAAATACCCCAGTCTTACGATAAGCCCTTTTAATTATAGCTTTAGGGTGGTGAAAAATGAGTAAATCCTACAGAAACTGTTTGCTTTTTTTTAGGGGATAAAGAAACATTTGAAAAAGTACCAACAGACAGATGTGATACAACAGCATGAGAAAAAATCTATACCCAAAAATATAACTTCATAATTCTTTAAGGAAAAGCCAGTCTGTGACATGAGCTTGCTGAAATTCCTGACCTATTTCTGTGTGGTTTTCTTGGCAGCAACTTTTTGCAACTTTGGAGTTGAGTTTTAAATCCTTTGTCCTTCGCTTTTTTTACTGAAGGCCTTACAGAACTCATTGGATCTGAGTGGGATGATATTTAGAACGTCGGTACTAAAGGACCAAACTCTAGATGTCAGTTTAGACAGTTAATCAGTGGTAACGCCGTTTATTTTCGAAACGTCTGCCCTTAAGTTCCCTCCGGCTAAACAGCCATTCGTGTCAGCTTTTGGTGTAATTTCAATTTGCAAATTTAAAATGAAAATAGAGACGACCAACACTGCCCAGGAGGCTAGTTCCACCCCACTCTGACAACTGGCATGCAGAGTCATTCACCTTCATCTATCAGAGATCAGATCGTCTTTCACACAAACACAAAGCAAACTTTGGCAGAACCGCTGAAGTCTGAGTGACAGTGCTCTCACTGCCAGGTGCCAGACGGGATTAATCCAGCGCTCCTCTTTCTCACCACCTTCTCAATAATAGAAATTGAATCACTACATTGCGTGCATTTAGACGGATTAACAAACTGACTCAGCAGCCTTGCAAAATGTCCCTGCCAATTTTTTAAAACGAGGACAAAAACAGTCTAATTCATGTTCGAGCCTTCTCCTTAAAACTTTTGTATTACTCTGTGTTAAAATGTGCTGTATTTCCTGGTCACAAAGTTTTATTTAAATATGGTGCCAAAAATCTCTGTAAGTGAACAAAATAAAAAGGTTAAGCTTCAGTTTATTTTCATTTAAGATTTATTGAGTGTGAAGAAACTTATCCAAATGTATTAAACACTAACAATATACTTCTATGCTTCCTGTAACATACATCTAACCCAATTCTAATCTGCAAAAATGTATCAGTATGTGAACATAAACATAGTGGCAGAAAAGCAGGAATCTACATTAAACATTACTGGTACTGGTATGAGTCTAAGAAACTTAACAATGTGAACAAATAGAAAAATTAAAAAAAAAACAACATTCATCTAGGCCAGAAAGTTACTCCACCTATCATTGATGGGGTTCATTATTACTATATCAGGTGATCAGTGCCACATTTTGCTGCTCTTCCTCACTGCAGGCTGACGGCACACAGCTCATGAAGTGAAGGAGCGAGGACGAAGCCCACAGCTGGTTCCAGGTCCAGTTCATCTTCTGAAACTCCAGGTGGAGGGGTGAAGCGAAAGCGCTGAAGGAGGTTGGTGAAGAAGAGGAAGAGCTCCATCTTAGCCAGGCTCTCTCCGAGACACACCCTGCGACCTGCAAGAAATGTCATCATGTCTGGGCAAGTGGTAATGATCCCGAATCTCTAAAGTAGCAAAAACCTCGACAAAGTTGTAATACCTGCAGAAAAGGCCAAGAAGGCATCTCTCTTGATAAATTTACCCTCGGAATTCAGGAAATGAGAGGGGTTAAAAGTGTACGGAGTCTCCCACTCACTCTCATCATGGAGGACAGAAGTAAGAAGAGGAAATACAATAGTTCCCTGAGGAGGAAATGAGATCATTATGTAAAAATATGAGGATCACAGAACTTTTTCATGTTGTCAGAGGTGTATTTATATGTCCTACAAGCAATATTGTTTGGAAGATATGAAACACTAGTGAGCTGCTGACCTCTTTGATAAAGTATCCCTTGAAGGTGACGTCTCGGCTGGTTTTGTGTGGAAGGGACATGGGGATGATGTTGCCCAGTCTCTGCGTCTCATGGATGACAGCATCGGCGTACGGCAGGTTTTTACGGTCGTCTACTCGGACTTCACGGCTTCCTATCACCCTTGTCAGCTCCTCCTTAACCTGGTCTGCAGATAAAGATACTTTGCAATGCATTCACCTTCACGGGACCGTCTACAAGCTAGCAGCTCTGTACAGCTATATGGCACGTACACAACATTAGCATTTAATGTTTAACATTTTCTATGTCTCAACAAGTTCAAAGTACATTGGAGGCACTTTGTAGAACACAGAAAAGTGTGAGAAAAAAAAGCAGCACAAAACCTATGTGAACCATTAAGCAGTTATACAATGGCTAACATAAAAATGAGTTTGGCCTTGAAAAAAAAGTGCTTTAAGATGAGACATGCTATAATTTGGCAGTAAATAAAGGTTGGCATCTTAAACTGCCATTATGTACAGTTATTGCTGCTGGAAGGAATGACCGCCAGTACTGTTCTGTGATGCAGCAGAGCTGAAGAAGCCTCTGACTGAACACACTCTATTGATTCAACTCTATGCTGTGTAGAGGGAGGTTTACCCTGAATTTTTGGATATTTGGCCATTAGCAGCAAAGCCCATCTCAGTGTGGTAGCTGTGGTGTCAGTGCCAGCAGCAAACAGGTTGGTTACTGTGAATATCAAGTTTTCCTCAATGTAGTGAGAATCCATAACACAAGAATCCTAAGAGAATGAACATCCCCATATCATCAAAAAACAGACATGTTTAACACCGATTTTGTTCTAAAAGAAAGCGTAGCTCTTACCTCATCCTTCTGCTTCCT
Organism: Odontesthes bonariensis; assembly: GCF_027942865.1. Lineage (NCBI taxonomy): Eukaryota > Metazoa > Chordata > Actinopteri > Atheriniformes > Atherinopsidae > Odontesthes > Odontesthes bonariensis. The sequence continues at coordinate 15,215,327 of NC_134526.1, forward strand.
AATCAGAAAACAGTCCACAAGTCCTCTGCATATCTGAGGGTTCAGTGTCTCTTTCAGATGTTTGATCAAATCTTTCACATCCCGGACACTCCTCTCAGTATTTTTTAATATCACCTGCCGTGCTTTTACCCATTTGACCAGCCAGGGAAACATGTTGTAAAGCTGCCAAATTACAATGTAAACAAAACAAGTGGAATGATGTCATAGATGAAACTGTACAATGTTCAACAAAAACTGTGACGAAGAATCGGTGCTAGTTTACTTCCTCTAGCAGAATCTACAGGAACGAAGAACAGAATGAAATATTATAACATGGACAAGAGTCTTTGAGTCAAGATGAAGAGTGGCATTACAATTTATCTTGAAACCAATAAGGAAGATTTCAGGATTACATTTTATTTTTAATTTAAAAATAAATAAATAAATAAAATGATCCTTTTCTCTGTGTAAACCAAAACTAACTCACACATTTGAGTGTGTCTATATACTTTAACTATGTGCATGTTTGGGTCTGTACAAGATACATGTGGTATAGTTAGATGTGTATCCATTTCATTGTACAGTCAAGTGAAAAAGAAAGTACACATAAGGGCACAGTGAAAAAAAAAAAAAAAAAATCATTGAGTTGTTTACAGGTGCTCCAGACCAGGGGTCCGTTTCACGTAGCAGGTTCAACCAACTCTGAGTCTATTCCTGATCTCTGAGTTGATCTACTCTGAGATAGAAAACCCTGAGTTTTCGGTTCCAGAAACGCTGATTTGAGTGAGGTTAATCAACTCTGAGTAAGTTCACCTTGAGTTTAGCGCGTGCACCACAACTTTAAAAAGCCAGCATCAATGGAGCCCCGATTCGACGAGTCACCTTGACAACGGGGAAGAGGAGGGGCTACGTTTTTCACCAACCTCGAATTGGAAATCTTAATGCGCTCATACGGCGAGTTTCAATACGTTTTTAGAAATAAGTGCATCACCGCTGCAGCTGCAAAAGTGGGAATCCACCCCCAAGACACGAGTGCCTTTATAAAATATAATAGGCCTATATATGTCTTTTTTAAGCCTATTCATACAAATGTTTATTTGTCTTTTATGTCTTTTTTTTCTTTTGTCCCAACACATTCCGATGGTGCCGCTCAAAAAGATAATTGTCTGTAAATGCAAAAATCTATGCGCGGTCTGATAACCATCTCAGACGAATATTTATTTCTCTGCGCAATAATGCTGCACCTTCATCCACGGGATCGTTGTCAAAAGGACATGTTCGTGAAAAAAGTTGCCTCCTACTGTGCCTAGTGGACTTCTAGAAGTAGAAGAACTCGCTCTGCTGACTGAATGAATGAGGAAATCAAATGGCGTGTGTGGCTGAAAGAGGGCGGAGACAGAAAGAAACTCGGTTTCTTGAATAAAACCTGGTCCCGACCAGGTTAGGTTCATAGAGTCTGTTACTACGGTAACTGACCGAGAGGTCAAGTTACCTCTCTTTGTGAAACAGGCTAGAGTTACCCCTCTTTCTCGGTGTTGAGTTACCTCCCTTTGTGAAACGGAAAACTCAGGGTTTCCCTCATTTCAGGGTTAACCTACTCAGAGTTTTCACTAAACCTGCTACGTGAAACGGACCTCAGCTACGTGCCAAAACTACTGCTTTTTTAGCAAGTGGTCCTACTTGCTGATAATCATCTAATTTAGTGCATTTGATTGGGAACCCCATGGCTGTTACTTGCCCTCTTAATTCCTTGAGAAGCAGAAAGGTTGTTTTTCCACATAAAGCGCATTTTGGCTTTGCTTTTTCTTTTTAAATCTTATTATTAGTAGTAGTAAATAAATAATGTTCAGAGGCAAAATGTAACTTGGACCTGCTGTGAAAATAAATGAAATCAACTCTATCTTCACCGATGTTAAACCAAAACTAAGTTATTCCATGACATTAAGTCAGACGCTAATCAGTTCCTATGAATGCCTACCTGGATTGCTACAGAACCCGTGACGCGTATCGTCTCATTGGCTCGGCTGACCAGGTTTCTGAATCGGGGGTCAGTGTATTCAAATCTGCTTCCATACACCAAAGAGGATATGATGTTGGATGTGGCATAATTTACCGGATGCACTGTGTCAAATGGTTGCCCTGTAAAGTCACAGTGAGAATAATGGGCAGTGCAATTAGAGTAATGCTGCACCGTCAGAACGCATCTCAACACAATTTACACAGGCTACAGATTACTAATGACTGAAGCACAACTTTAGATATATGGATGTATTAATAAGTTCAATAGCAGTACAGAGAGTCACTTTGCATTCTAATGAAGCTTTTCTGTGTACAGCACTATGTGCTGTGAGTTATAATTTACATAATACATAATATAAACATCATACCTTTGTGCTCTTCAAACGTTTGAATCAGGTGACCACATTCCTCTAAGATTTTTTCCTCAGTAACTCTTTTGCCCATCCCAAAGTCTCTGAGGGCGGTGAGGGAAAACCGTCTCATTTCTTTCCAAGATTCTCCATTTGCAAACAGAATTCCTTTAAAAAAACGCATTAAATGTGGACGGATGATGACCAATCACAAGAGCAAACATGTAAACAAATGCATATCAAAATGTGTAATTTATGGTTTTATGTTCAATTTTCAAATAAAACAGTTAAATTCTTTGAATGATTCTGTTTGTGTCTTAGTATCATAAAAGATATTTGCACACACACTGAAAATGAAGGTCATACCGTGGCCTTTGTTTGTGTCATTAAATATAGGTGAGATTTCTCGGTCTCCAAACTCCTCTGCAAAGCTGACCAGAGCCTCTTTGACTGCCTTATACCCAGCCAGGACGACCACTTTTTTGGTTCCAAAGTAAACCGCAAATACGGACCCATATTTCTTAGAGAGCTGGGCGGATAAAAGAAAATGGGTTCGGCATTAAACCAAAATCAGAATCAGAATCAGAAAAAAACTATTTATCCCCGAAGGACAATTAGAAGGGCGAAGAGCGGTACATTAAAAGAAGAACAAGAAAATGGAATCACAAAGAAAATAAAAACACAAAAGGGGGTGACAAAAATAAAAGGCAGATAAAGTACTTGTTGCACACAACAAGTTACGGAATATCTGGTTTTGGGTTAGGAGTACTACGTCACCTCGTGCAGTGTCTTGTGGGGTCTGTTGAGATCAAGCTGCAACAGGTTACCAAGCAGGGGCAGAGGCCTCGGTCCTGGAGGTTCTTTCCTCCTCACTCCCGCAGAGGTGGAAGAAACCGACACGAGATAAAGGATGAGCAGGAGGAAAACAGCACCTATCGCCGCTGTAGGACCCGAGAAGAGAGAAGAAACAAAATCCTCCAAATACTCCATTTACTCCGTTGTGGTAGTCGTCCTTGTTATCGCTGTAGGCAACAGGCAGATGCTTGTGCTTTTGTGAAAAGCTCCAGGGAATGTAAGCTTCAACAACAGGTTAACTCACTTAATTAGCCCGCCTCCTCAACTCCGTGCGCAGCTGAGCTTTGGACATCTTTATGTAAGGTCAGGGCCTCATAAAAAGACAGTTGCGGCACTCTTGAAATAATCAACACACTGTCACAGGGTTCATGTAGCCCGTTTCAGTGTGAATTTAGTCATGAAAAATGTTCACTAAAAATGACTTTTTGCCATTCTATTTGCTATAGTAGATCATATTTGTAATGCCCTAACTGCTAAAGGTGAGGTAATAGTGAAAAAAACATTTTATATGGAGATAGTATATTTAATAACTGAAAATATTCACTAAAAATCACTAAAATTACTTTGTACCCTTCTGTCCAGTTGACCTATTATGTGACATAGTAGTATACAACTGGAGTCAGGAAAGAGGGCTGGCGAACAGAATGGTAAAAGGTCATTTTAGAGATTTTAAGTAAATATTTTCAGTGTAGCAGACTGACACGAAAAATAAGATCAGACACCAGTCCTCTCGACCATTTGCATAGAGCATTATTTAATTTAAAAAGAACAGCGAGACATACAGATTTGACAGGGTCAGTTTCAAGGTACAGTACAGTACACAACTACAATGATGTAAATTCCCTTTTTAAATAAGATACACCAAATTTCAATAGGACTCAATCCTTAAAAATCAGCAGTGCAAACGTCTTCTTTTTTTCCGGTTTCACTTTGCATTTCTTTCAAGTCATACATGTAATGAGGGATGGATTGTGAAAATATTCAAACAAATGTAATAAAAAAGGATGATTAAGAAATATAAATCTGGTAAAGACCAAAATATCTGCAATGAGAGTATACATAGTACAGATCAGATGGCATGAAGGAAGCAAGGTAAATCATAGAAAGCAGGTAGTAAAGGTAACTGAGCGCTTTGTGTTTAGTTACACAACATACATTCATCTCACTTCTATGAAGTGGCTTTTTTTTCAAAGAGCAGGAATGTCATTTGCACTAAAAGTAGAGAAAATGTTTCTACACCCCAGAACAGAATATTGATCCTTGTGATTAAATCTCTCATCGATAAGTGTGGGAATTACTTTTGGAAACATTAAATGTTGCTCAACATGTTTCTACACAATAACATACATCTTTTTACAAGTTCTTTAAGAATGGACAAGGCTTTGGGAACGCAGTAATCTGAGCAAGCTCTGAACTGAGCTCCATTGAGCAATCGAACGCAAGGAAAAAGAAAACAAAACACGGTGCCGATCATTCTTCTTCAGAACAAGGCATCTGTCTGTATGCAGAGGACTGCAAGTTTCACTATCCATTCATTTTGGGGCCTTTTTATTGCATTTTCTGACATTCCCTGAAGGAGCAGCTCTACTTGAAGATAAAGTAAAGTTTGAACAGAAGCAATCTCTTGCTTTGTAAGGCTGACATTGCATGATGCGGAAAAATCCAAAAGACGTTAGGAATTGTGCTGCGGTACCCTCTGCAACACCGAAAACACCACGTAGCTGCAGGAAAAACAATCCCAGGACAAAATCTGTCACATCGAGGCTTTAAGCGTCGGCAGCATTTGAAAAATATCCTCCCCGCATCACACACTGACTTCAGAATTTCCTTCTAAACAACCTCCACATGAACTGCACGACCAACATCCACATCGAGGCACGCTGCCGCTGCAAATTGTTTGGCAGCAAAAACAGAATGATTGCTAACAAAAGTTGAAAACTGAGAAGTACCAACTGTACTCAGAATGGATTACATGTTCTCTGAGGATTAATCCTCAGCATGGACGGTCTTGTACCGTTTGCTTGCAGCTCTCTTCCTTCAAAGTATCATGCTTTCTCTAAGCTGTATTGCATGCATTCATTAATGTTCCCAAATAAGCAGTCTTGACTTCAGTAGATGGTTTTTGTACCATGAACACTCACATTATGTACATCTGGCAACAACATTAAAAGGCTCCCGTGGATAATCACTTCTGTATAATGCAATGTAAAGAAACAAGAACCTTCATTTGTTAGGTAAGGCTCGAAGGTGTGCAACGATTTCACAATCACATCAGTTGGAGAGGTTCATTCTTTTGTGACGATTGACAATCACCAAAATAAAGCACAAATTTTCTTGGAAACACATGAAAGTAATAAAAGCCATAAATAACAAAAACAAAATCTGTACAGACGCGCAAGTGTGCTCGCACACATGAATAAAACTCTGTCACACAGTTCAGTGTGGCGGTTGAGTCATTGTCTTAGACTTCACTAAAATGGTGCAGAGCTAAGTGTTCATTACTTGGTATAATCAACACCCCACGTGTCACGGATCAGGTGATAATCGCAATCAGTGTTTCTACCTTCACACACAAAAAAAGAAACCAAAAAAAATAAATTAAAAATGAATGACCACACAAGGACACACAAAAGTGATGCAGCTAAAACAAAATATGGTGCTTAAGTTTGGGACTGGACCACCGAGTGTGAGTTGCTGTTCAAGGTAAAAATGGAGCTGGAGATAAACAATGTTCTGCTCCAGCCCGTGTTCACACTTGCTGTGTGATTTAGGCAAGTCCTTGTACACAGGGTATACATGTCAAACTGAAGAGAATGGACAACAGACGGCTTCCTTTCTCTTACTTCCTCTCAGACTGCGTGCAGTGCTGGAACTGGGCGAAGCTGAGGAACACTTGTTCCAGTGATATCTGGCTCACACAGTAGTCTTCAATCTGGTATTTCTCTTTGGCTGCCTCCAAAGTCCCGAACACCTGGATGGGAGTGGAGAATGGTGGAGGACAGAACATTACAAACTGTGTGATGAAACTCCTCCTTGGTGCTGGGTGACAAGATGGCCAGTAGCAAACAAAATGTCAATTCAAATGAATACACGTGTATTTATGCACTTATGTAGCCACAAATACAGTTGATCTTTTCCCCATACTGTTTAATTGTTTTTTTTTTGTTTCATGTTAAGGTTTTCAGCATAGCATATTTGAACATCTGCGCTGAGGTTCAAAAAGATACTTTGGCAAAATATTACAGCGAACTACATTTCAGTGCTTGCAACAGAAAGCCTGTGCTTTTAAATAAAAATTCAGCAAATATTAAAAAAAAAAAAAGACTTTGTTCTGTATCATAAAAATATTCTATTTCGTATTTTCAGAAATACTGCGGTTTAAATAAATGTGTTTTCCGTTTGTTTGATTTAATATCTATTAAATATTTCTTTTTTGCGTGTGTGTGTGTCTTTTGGTCAGTGTACCTGCGTTTTGCATATAGGCCCACCACATTTTGAGTCCACTAAGTGTTTCAAATTTCTAATAATCAATTATAATAATCTATAATGTCAAAAATAGAGGAAGGAGATTAACAACCTTCATAATTCAGTTACTGTTTTTACTATTTATAATTTTGTCCACTAGGTGGAGATCTAACACAGGAAAAGTGCAAGGACCAATATTTCATTGTTTAATCATAAAATCAGCAAACTGTACCTGTGCCCAGGTTAGTGTTTTGTCAGTCAAATGGTAGTGCACCATTCCCTGGTGCTCATCTTTCAGTTGACTTCCTGTTGCAGAGGAAAATTCACAGTTAGATCTGCTTTATTGTTCTTTTACAGATAGATAGATAGATAGATAGATAGATAGATAGATAGATAGATAGATAGATAGATAGATAGATAGATAGATAGATAGATAGATAGATAGATAGATAGATAGATAGATACCTATTAGATCCCCAGAGGAATTCAAGTTTGAGAGAAATTCTAAAATACAACTTAAAAACATCTGTCTTATTTTTCTATGACTGTGCAATGCACAGTTATTCACATTCACTACTATTATACCACATAATGGTCTGCTTTTTTGCTCTGTAAGGCTTTCGGACACCTCTTACCTGGAAAGGTGCTTTCGATGAAGTCTTTAAATAGTAGCAGGTCACTGTCCTCCAACTCTGCCTCCACGTGTACTTTAGCCAGCAGAGTGTAGCCACTGCCAAACTTGCTCTTTAGGTGTTGGGGACTCCCGAGGCACTTGAACTGACCATTGACCATCACTGCAAGCCTGGTGCACAGGGCCTCGCACTCCTCCATACTGGCAAATGTAGGAGCAGCAACAGCAATTTTTCTTTTAGTTTATCATGATGTAGCAATAAAACTAATTGAACTAATGTGTGACATATTCTAAAGAGTTCACCTGTGAGAAGTGATGATTATGGCCTTGCCAGACTCCCGAGTGCGTGTAATGGCATCCCACAGCAGCCTCCTGGCCACAGGGTCCATCCCTGTTGAAGGTTCATCCAGGAAGATGACCGGAGGCCCACCAATAAGAGCCATGCCAGCACTCAGCTTCCGCTTGTTACCACCACTGCGTTGGGTCATAAGGCTTTCTTAATAACTTGCTCAACAAAACAGAACAATATCCAGAATAATGTGACTACTGTCTAAGACAAAGATCCACTTACCTGTAGCTGCGGACCAGTTTGTCAGCATGGGGCTCGAGCAGCAGCGACCTCAGGACATTCTCCACACAGGCTGACACATATTTCTCTGGTATTCCTCTGAGCCTGGCATACATGCACAGAGTCTCTCTTCCTGTCATATGGTCCAACACAGCATCAAACTGAGGACAGTAACCTATGCGCTGCTGCACCTGAAATCCCAAGTTACGTCAAATTTCAGTGGCGAAAGCAGTGAGGTTCAGCAGATAAGAGTTTATTTTTAACCCAAAATCTTCACGATTGGGGTCAATGTAGTTTTCTTTTAACACCCACCAAGCCCTTATCCCTCCTCTTACCTTCTTAACGTCCCTCAAGATGCTGTATCCATCGATGAAGGCGTCCCCAGATGTTATGCTTTCATCACCTGTCAGCATTTTAAACGTTGTGGTCTTCCCTGCTCCATTGAAGCCCAGGAGGCCAAAACACTCCCCTTTCCCCACAGCGAGAGACAGCCTGTCCACGGCCAGAAGACTCTCCCCGCTGCTGTACACCTGAGACGGACAGGTAGCAGTGGATCTTTACCACAATTTCACATATCCGGAGACATGCTTATTTGAGCACTGAGAAGAGAATCTACGTACCTTGCTGAGCTCCTGCAGTATGAGTGGGCTGCCAACCATAGACTCCACTACCGGCTGGCACTCCAGAACCCTCTTCCTCTCGTCGGCCACATCTCTGTCCTCTGGTTGGAGCGCTGCATCTACTATTAGAGGCAACTGGAAAAAAAAAAAAAAAAAAAAAACATGAAGTGTAAGATATTCCCCAAACCAAAATCCATACTTTTCTTTCTATTCACTCAACAGAGCAGCAAATTCAGTCCATATATATGCCTTCACTCTTTGTGTCTTCAAAAAGTTTCCATTTTTAAGGCTTCAGCCTTCCTACACGGTGTTAGCTGGAGTTGCTTGGGCCTTTTTTTTCAAAGGACAGGTCAAGCAAAGCCTCGTTAAAAGCGCCCACAATGCATCTACCTGTTTGCGTCTTCTGCAGAGGGAGGTGAGGAGTCGCCAGAGAGTGTGGACACACTGCAGCTCGATGACAAACAGCAGTATAATGAAGACAACACCCTGCACCGAGAAGGCTACAAGAAAGCGCCCAACACCTGGCTCTGACAATGAGAAGTAGTTTTGCTGGTATGTGATGTCTAGAACAAAAAAAGAAAAAGAGAAACAATAAGTTACATTCCAGTGAGAAAGATGCACAAAGGAAATCAAGGAATTCTATCTATGGTCAGACTGGTGTATCATCTATCCTTATATACCCCCAACTTCTAGTTTACTTTCAATAAACTGACATGAGGGCCTTTTTTACTGAAATAATTTCTGGACTCATATGAAACATAAAGAAAAAAGATTCATCTAATGTGAGTGTTCCAGTAAAACAAACTAATCCTGTAATTCCGATTGCATAACACATATTTCCCTGTTTTATAAAAAGTGGCTATGTTGAGGTTGCACTTACTTAAGTACTTGCAGATTGCTCGGCTGACAGGACCGGAGGTGCAAAATGAGACGAATTCGTAATTCTGGTAGAACTGGCTAAAAGACATGCCCAGGCAGTAGTTTGGGAATATCAGGAAAACTTTGTCCAGTAAGTGTGACATGTTCTGCAAGTTCAGCTCTGGAAACAAAAAAAAAATCAAAACGAGGCAGTCAGAAGTGAAGGGAGACGTTTTTGAAGCATTTTCCTGATCTTCTTCATGCAATGCGGCCTTTTTCCCGGGGAGTGTGTAAAGATGCAGGCATCTCCTTTGGCACATATGAAATTACAGCAGCATTTTTTTTTTTTTTTTTTTTTTTACCATTTCACAGCAAGGAGCTTCACACATCCCACTCCTTACCACAAAGGCACTTCAATCAGCTGAGTGTCAGTTCCTAGAACATGATCCCTCACGGTCTTCCCACACATAGATATTGCATATTGCATTTGGTAAGCAACATAACCAATCCAGCAGTATAAGACAGTAATCAAAATATATTCAAGATGTACATAGATATTTATATATTGACAAGGGTTGTTTGGCTGCCTCTACCAGTTTATATTCTGGACAATGCCATAATTCGAAAAGCTGTAAATGTCTGACATTGTCGACGGTCCGTCTCTCACCGGGGATTGTCATGATGGTGACAGCCAGAAAGGTGGCAGTGCCAGAGATCACGTTAAAGATGGTTAGGCGCGTGTAGGCAGTAGCCGCAGTGGAGAAGAAGAAACTGAGCAGGTACATCAGAGGCACAACAGCCCAGCCGTACAGCAGCAGTAACAACAGCACATCTATAAGGTGGCTGTTGTCCACAAAAGCCTTGACTCCAAATGCCTGAAATACCACCTGGGAACAGAAAAAAGAACAAAGATGTGTGCCGGTGCGACAAACACATCAAAAACTTCAGCCTGGACAACTCATACCGCTCTATTAAGAATAAGCATCATTCTCAGTGTCTTTATTCCGTGAACCAGAACTAGATCTCAAACTGACCAGCATGAGGAGGCAGGGAAGCAAAAAGTTGACCAGGTCCCACAACAGGGCTGAAAACCAGAAGTTTGACAGGTAGACGCCGCTGACCTGCTGCACATGCTTAGACTTGATAGAGGACTCTGTTACGAGCAACAAGGCAAAAGTGCTGGACAGGGAGGCCATACCATACATAAGGTTGATGGCTATGGCAAACCCTGTCTTACCCCTACAGTGGGAGCAAAAAAAAAAAAAGATGGTTAGGAAACAGCAGTAAGGAATAGAAGAAGATAGAGCAAACATTAATATTGATCTAGTTCAACATGAATTAAGTTCAACACTTCTAATCTTTCTTGTCATGTTGTATGGACAGTGATCATTGTTTTGTTTTTTTTGCCCAAACTTGCCATAATGCATCATTTGAAACTGTTTTAATGTCGTCATAATTTATAAACGAGTCTAACCCTACTCTACTCACTCTGTGAGCTGGCTCCGTGCAGCCTCAGACAGATTGCGTGGCATGGGGAAATTCCCGATCTGGATGGAAGCATTTGGCCCGGCTAGAAGTTTGAACAGAGCATTGTCCACCATCATCAGGGCTATGGCTGGCGTATGGTAACCCTGATTGTTGAAGTAGGCCGTTGCTTCTGCATATTGGCTGCTTCTACCACGGAAAGCAGCACCCACCACGCACCGCTCATTGAAGCTGCCGCCTTCTTCCTCTGCCTGGGTTAGGATGTAATCTGTGAAGTCTTAATGGCGAAAGAGAGAGAAGGCATATTGTCAACAAATACTTGATACTAACATGCAAAGATTGAAAACCAAGTGGCCCTTTGGCACAGATTCACAAGGCTTGTGTGAAAGGCCCCCTTCAACCGCCTACATAGAAGATAAGACACCCTGATTAAAAGGGTTGTTCAGAGGTGGGTTGAATGGGTTTGTGGGGCCGTGTCTCTGGTCCTTTGAAGATTGTAAAGTTGGAACTATGTGTGGTAGTCTTTGGCTCTTTTTGGTAATTCTCTATCTATTTGTGTTCTTCTTACATGTATTTTTTTTAGTTGTTATTTTTAGGTCTTTTGTATATTTGTAACCCCTCTGTTACACATTTGGAGTTTCTTTTTAGGTTTTTTAAATACTTTGTAGTTGGTTTGAGTCATTTTGTAGCTGTTTTGAGTCATTTTGTGAATCGTGAATAGTTATTTTGTGCCTCTTTGTGGTGGTTTGACTTTTAAGGATTTTCAGCAGACATTTTACACTCTATCTGAATCATGTTAACCAAACTACAAGCTACTTGTCTTTCTCACAGTGCTTACCAGTTAAATTGATGAGTTGACCGAGCTCGGCAGAAAGTTGGGAAGTGTAGGTATTTGCCAAGGCAGAGGCAAGGGGACCAGCCCCAGGCTGCAGGGCCACAGGGACCCTGGTAGCACCATAGCGACTGAGTGCGAGCTTCAACTGAGGTGCGTCCCGGTGATTGGGAAAGGTGCGTGCCACAACTAAGGCCACAACAGTGAAGATCAAAGGGACCAGGAACTGAGCCACCATCACCTTCCAGTTTCTCCAGCTGTACAGCGCCCTCTTCAGGAACATGGCATAGAACTGTTGCAGGTGTAGTCTGACCTGGTGGAGGAAAATATGTGCAGTGTAAGTAGCGCGCTGAAAACAACAGAAGCACCAGATTGTTTCTGCAATCTCACCCCAGTGTTCAACTTTATGTTTGAGCAGTCCTCTGAGATGAGTGTGCCACTGTCTGTGAAGTCAGTGACATCGGTCAGGCCGCTGATGCTGCTGGTGTCATCCGTGGTCCAGTCGTGAGAGCGTCTCTCGTGCTGGTACTGCAGGGCTGGCAGCTGAATAGCCTGGATGTCTAAACTAGAGTCCACCAGCTTTCCTACTCTGAAAACATAAATCAACCACAGATTACGTGCTGGGTAAATAAAACCTAAAAAAAAAAGAAAAGAAAAACATCCGTTTTTACAGACACAGTGTCTGAAATAGTTATTTCAAGGGAAAGAAAGAACACAGAATAAATAGTTATTACTTCCAAGATATTTCCTTTAATCAAGGTAAAGCACAAACTGTATGCATACAGAATGTCCAAAAAAAAAAAAAGACTATGTGTGGGAAGAGTTATTTACAGTGCAATTATTTGAATTTTTCTTTCCTTTCAATAGGATCAAGAGGTTGAGAGAGGTTGAGAGAAATAGAGGCTGCCTGTAGAAAAAGCTATTTCTGGAAAGTTGTATTAGCCCTTCAATATGTGAATAGCTCCTAAACAGGCCAAATCCAGCTAAATTAGACACCCTACCCTCAACTTAGTGGATATAGAGTGCCTTTCTAAGCTTACATTGTAGTTTCCTCCATCTACTCCATTAGTGTTGAGTTGGATTTAAAAAAAAAAAAAAAAGAAAAGAGAGAAATACAGGGTAAAAAAAGCCCTCAATAAACATGTGTTATGTACAAGCTCTTCCTCAATACATATAAAAAGACAAAACAGTTTATTGCTTTCGGTAATTAGATATCTTTAAACTCTGGAAAAGAGTGTTACACTCTTCAGTGGATTGTATAAATGGTAGCAATATGACAACCATTGCGGCTGTAAAACACAGGGATGCTAAATGACCAAATGCAGCAGCTTGCCTCGTTGTCATGTCTGATGTTTGATGAATAAGGTAAATGGCCAGAACACACTGCTGGACTCCCAGTAGGATTTGTGAATAGAGATTGGCAGAACCAATTATGATTTTAAGCATGTGCGACAGTGCAAGTAGCATCCAACGTTAGCCTTCTGCTTTGGAAGCTGTCTTGTGTTTGTTGCCATGGAAACAGAAATCAAGTGAATGAGGAAAAAGAAGTAACTGATGATTGAACAGCAGGCAGCAGGAACTGAGATGTATGAGCAAAAGAGGAGAGACGCAAACAGATTTAAATTTAAAAAAAGTGGTTTAAAAGTAAAGACAGCTAGCTTTTTGCAAGAAAGTGTTTTATATGAGAAGGTAGAATATGGATGTTTTCAAAAAGCAACCCATATAGTTCTCTCTAATGGTTATGAATGTAAAGATACAAAGTTGAAAGTATTTCACAGAGAACCGTAAAAATAAAAAATGACCACAGAGGTTTGATTAGTTTTTTTAAATTATGTTAGTGGTATAACTGGACCGATTTCCTGATATCAAAGTGCCTGCTCTGCTGAACATCACAGGGATTTTCATTACCTAGAGCAATCAAATTACCAAACAGCAGGAGAGTTACTTCCAGCATCAAATCCTACTGATACGGAAAATTAAAAAGTCTAGCACACTCATCCATGTTATACATCTCCTACCTGAGGAAAACCTCCTCCATAGTGGTTACTGAGGCTCCGAAGCTGGCGATGCCCAGTTCCTCCCTGTTCATCTCCAGCTCAGCAAACAGCAGTTCGAACCTGTGAAATAACACAATAATGTGCATGAGGGAAATGGATTACACAGTACCTAAACAGTACTAAACAGTCCATATTACCATATTAGCTCTAGATGACTAAAGCGAACATGAAATTAAATTGTAATCTGACAAATAACAAATAATCTGGAGGGAAACTTAAAGAAACGGTCTATTAAAGCACATTTACCACAAAGTTTCTGTGTAGTGCCCTAATGAAAAGAGATTTACTGGCAAACCTGTTACCGTGCAAATTCATAATAATTATGTCACAAGTATGTCTGGAGAGTGGATAAGTAATATTTCACAAATTTGCTTGCCTATATTTAGATGTTCAGTAATTTGCTGCCTCCTTTCAAACAGTTCAGAGAATTGATCATTTAGTCCATAACTTCAGCAGGAGTGACTCCAAACCACTGCTCCTTGCCCCTTCACCCACTGGGTTATTGTTAGCACTTTAGTGTGAATGACTTGAGGCCAGACGAGCTCACCTGCTGGTGCTTTCTTTGGGCAGAATATAAGAGAGTTCGGCTCCAGCACTGCTCTCCAGAGTAGCATTTGGAACGTACATGTGCACAAGGCGGGTGATCTCGGACACGTTACAAAGAGCATCCTTCACTATCACCATGTGGTAACCAGCACCTGGTGAACAGAGAAGAGGGACAGACCTGGATCATTAACCATGGAAATAATGTGTGTTCACACCATTGACACGAAGGAGTTTACATTTAGGTGTTCAACATCCTGTGTTGCCTTACTTTTTTTGTTTGAAAAGAGACATTAGTGTTTCTTACAAGATTAAAAAAAACACAAAATTGGTCAAAAATTGAATATGAAGCTGAAAACACAAAAGATCTGTAGTCATTTTAACTCTGAGCAGCCGACACCTTGTGCTTCAGGACAGTCTAGATAGGTTGGGGTTCTATACAGTGTGTATAAATTTTCTTAAAAGGAGAAAAAGCACTTGAGAAGAAAAACACATTTTTGTCATATCTGTGCAGCTCTATGAAAGGATGGCTGTCCTGTAAAAAAAACATTTGGATGCTGATGTTTTGAGCCTGCTCCAGCCACTTCTACTCCTTTTTTACTTACCATATTTGTTCTTAAGGAAGAGTGATGACCCGCAGCACTGCAACTCCCCTCCTGCCATGATGGCTATACGATCGCCGAGCAGGTCAGCCTCGTCCATAAAGTGAGTGGTGAGCAGGATTGTGCGATCTCGTCTCTCCCCCTGCAGAAGGTCCCAGGTGGCACGACGTGCAGATGGATCCATACCTGATGTGGGCTCATCTAACATAACAACCTAAAGGAAGGGAAGATAAAGGATGAGATGAAGTAATTGATGAGAATGAAGAACAGGGACAAAAAGGAATAAGAATGAATAATGCTGAAATTCCCAACCTTGGAGTCTCCAATGAGGGCAATTCCAATTGAAAGCTTCCTCTTCATGCCGCCAGAGAGGGTCTTGGATCGAGCCTGCTTCTTGTCCTCAAGGTTCAGGATGCGGATGATCCGATCCGCCTCGTCTGAAATCTTGTCTTTTGAGAAGCCTTTTAACTGGACATAAGGCAGATCAAAATATTTGAGTATAAAAACATCATACCCTCGTCCATACCACAGCATCTACATTACATCAAAGAAGAGCCGAGGAGAAATTGTCTGCATGTATCTTTCAAATCTTTTTTTTTTTTTTTTTTTTTTAACTAATCTGGGCCAAAAACAAAGTAAATGTTCATTCATGTATACCTTTTTTTTGTAAGTTAGTTTGTTTTTTGCAT
Source organism: Odontesthes bonariensis (assembly GCF_027942865.1). Lineage (NCBI taxonomy): Eukaryota > Metazoa > Chordata > Actinopteri > Atheriniformes > Atherinopsidae > Odontesthes > Odontesthes bonariensis. The sequence continues at coordinate 15,230,880 of NC_134526.1, forward strand.
TCTTGAATGAATTCTCTCGTTTGATATGCATTTATATAGATTAATAGGGAACACATTTAGGAAAATAACAGAAATGGCAAGATCAGACCACTCACTTTCCTAACCATTGTGCATGCAATGTATGTACTGTGTGTATGAGGGCCTAATCGTGTGAATACCTGTGCGTAGAAGAGGAGGTGCTCTCTAACTGTAAGGTTATCAAACAAAACATCGTGCTGGGGACAGAGTCCCAGACTGCGTCGAATCAATGCCATGTCCTGACAGATGTCATAACCATTGATATAGGCCCTGCCACTGGTTGGAGGAAACAGACCTGAAACATGAAGGCAGGCAGGTTAATACTGTTACAGTGCAATGTTCAATATGCATGTGTGTGTGTGTGTGTGTGTGTGTGTGCGCAATGCTTGTTTGCAAATATGTTTAGACTGGTAACCTGTAAGCATGGACAGTGTTGTGGTCTTCCCAGCACCATTGTGTCCTAGCACCACTGTGATCTGTCCCTCGAACATGTTCAGTGTCAGATCTCGTACAGCCTGACGTGTCTTGTTGCCCACTTTGAACTCCTGTCAAAAAGAAAATAATCCAAAAGACCGGAGTAACGATTAACATTACTTCTGTGTTGGTTATTTGCAGCATCTAGTTGGGGACCTTTGAGACAGGTTATGTTTATTATTAGTTTCCGGTTTTCCAGGTGGTGCCCCATAATTATTTTCAAATTCTTTTATCAATAATTTATTGTAAATTAACACACAGTTCTAATTGTTAATAACTAAGATAACTCCTATCATATCCCCAATTACTTGGACTCTGACCACAGGTCAGAATGTCCCCTTTAATCATCTATCAAATCAAATCAAATCAAAATTAGTTGTATAGCACATTTCATGTACAAAACAATTCAAAGTGCTTCACATAAAATAAAAGCATTGCAGCAGGGAGTGTAAGAAGCATAAAAAAATACATAAAAGAATATAAAGAGAAACAAATAAAATAATTTAAATGAATTTAAAAACAAGCAACAGTCCAGATAAATTAAAAGATAGCGTGCAGATTTCATGCATAGACACATGAGAAAAGAAATGTTTTTAACCTGGATTTAAGAATGTCTACATTTAGTGAAAGTTTAATCTCCACTGGCAGTTTGTTCCACTTGTTTGCAGCATAACAGCTAAATGCTGCTTCTCCATGTTTAGTCTGGACTCTCGACTGGACCAGCTGACCTGAGTCCTTGGATCTAAGAGCTCTGCTGGGTTTATATTCTCTGAACATATCACATATGTATTTTGGGCCTAAACCATAACAACAGTGTATGTTAGAATGCTCACCTTAGTAAGGTGTTTAATCTTTATTCCAGAGACTAGTCCAGCTGGCTCCTCTTCGATAAACTCCCCTTTAAGAGCCTTTTCTGCATCCTCCTCTTCCTCCTTCTCATTCACCAAAGCCATGCGAGGGCTGCTGCACCAGTATGAAGGCTGTAGATAAGGGTATTAAAAGAAAGTCAAAATGTCACCATACATTGTGAACATAGTGTTGTCACTCATCACTGAACTATTTAACTATGGGGTGACACAAGGGAAGCAGAAGCACACTGCAGACAAACATCATTATTGTTCATGTGCAGTAGAGGGGATTGTTTCCAGGCCAAACCACCCTTTGCTGCACTTCCTTAGAACCAGTCAATCCTCCCCTTACTGTGCAACAGAAACAGCCTCCACAAACACAATGGATCCAGAGTGAAGTGCGTCAGGATCTAATCCACACCCTGCTGGCAGTCTCTTTAATTCCTGACGACTGGGAAATGGGTTAGCATGAGTTTATTTTTGTGAAAGCACGAGTGTGTGTGTGTAAAGGAACGCCATTTCGTGATGGTCTACAGTTGTTGTAAAGATAAATCTTATTTGTGTTGGCTGGAGAGACTCAGACGTTTCCTGTTTTTCTAACTAGCTGAACTCGAAGACTTCCTCTGGCTGATATGTTGGGACCTCTCATTTCTATTCCGCATCACTCCCACTATGTCAGAGCCACTTTCACTGAGTGGTGCTGGGACTTTAAGACAGGTTAATCATGGAGGAGACCTTGGCCGTGACATGATCTGATTGAACTGTAGGTGCTAAACACCACTGACTCGCAGCATTCTGTAACATAAATCAGGTTAAAACTTTCTGAAATACAGCACATTATAAATGAAAGAAATAACACTGTTTGACACTATGACAAAAAAACAACCAAAGCATTAGGGGATATTTTGTTTGTAGGTGACTTCCCCTTTTTTGGTCCAATTCTTTCAGGTATGACACAGATTACCACTAATGTAGACACTTAGCACATAAGAACTCATGTGTATGTGTTCATGTGTACAATCCCACAAATATATCTCTAATTGTACTTGTTTGTTTATATTCCCAGTGAAGCGTACCAGTAAAAAGAAGTAAGATGGCAGAGGCACTCCATACTCCCCAGGAAAAACTGCCTCCATGTACCAAGCCACCAGCCCATACAGCACAGAGTCAAACAGCAGCAAGCACAGAACCTGGGCCAGAGAGAAGTCATCGTCCACCGTCACAGGGTCGAACAAGTTTGACCACTGGACTCCAGTTCCTGAAAAGCAAGGAATGGGTGAATAAAATGCAATTAATTTTAACAAAAAATTAGACGATCAAAAGATGTAAACAAAAACCCAACTCTCACCTTTGCCTTCAAACATTCCTATTAGCTGCGCTCCCATGGCCATGGCCACATTAGATATAAGGCAGGCTGAAACCTTCTGGGCATGGCTCAGTAAGTCATAGCGTGGCCACAGGAACAAATAAGGCAGATAGCTGAGGAAGTACACGAAACCTCCCGCTGCCGCCGCCACATTGGCTAAAGTAAAACAGAAAAACAAGAATCAGAGCCTTAAAAATGGAATGAATTAAGAAAAGATTTTGGATTTTGTTCTAACAAAGAGAGTGCTAGTTGATGTTCGAACACACACTCAAACTATTTTGTGATGTCCAATTTCCCCTGATTGTGTAGAGCAAATCTGCGGGTACTGTTCGGATCCAACATCGAGGCGAACAAAGGGAATGGAAAATCAAGTAATGTGAACGAGGAGAATGAAAGACTTTAAAGGCTTTTTTTTTTCTTTTTTTTTACTCATATTCCAAAGAAACATGACAAGAACTCTACTAAGACCTCCTGTTGCAAACAGTTGGACATTTTGGAGCCTGTCTAGAACTTGCATCGATCAAGTGCCATTATCTGTTCTTAAAACGCGCATCAGTGGGTGGGCAAGTGATCAGACAGCTGTAAACACAAAAGGGAGAAAAAATAGCCTGTCTTTGTTCAAAAATGGATGAGGAGGTCACTAATGGACAGCTTGGTTGATGACCAAGAGCCTCAAACCAAACTGAGGTTTAAATGACAACTTATTGTTTGCAACTTATTGTGTCCGGTGTCACGAAAAACAAAATGACGCTGAGGTTTGATTAGATTTGTAGCAGTTGGCACTGCTTAAATAATTCAAGTCAGGCTGTCTAATATCACAATTGGGCGATTGTTCATGCAGCACAGCGAGGCCAGGCTGAGTGACGACAGCTGAAAACGGGAGGAAGAAAGGACAACAGCAGGACAAGATGGATAAGTGACACGTCACAATGTCAAAGCAATACAGGAAAACCGAGTGGGCAGATCAATTCTAAGAACTAAGAACTAAGGACAGAAATACCGCACGTCCAAATAAGAGGCATCACAGTGTAAGGAATAGAACTGAAGCTTTTTCTTCCTCCGACCTCTGTGGAAAGAAACGTTTTCAAGTGGCTAAAAAACCAAATAATTCTTTATGTGCAACCGTTTTGCAAAAAGCTCCTTGAAAATAGCCTGAGTCGTACTAGCAATCTGAGCTGCTTTGTTGAGAAAAGCTGGAAGCGGAAGGATGCTGGTTTGAAAGAAAGGCTTTGAGTGAGTGAGAGAGCGAAAAGAAGAACGTGAGAAAGAAGAGACTTAAATAGTTGCTCTATTGCTGAGGTTGCCCTGGCCCTGGCTGAGTGTTTGGCTTTCACACGAGTGCAGAGGAGTCCTGACTTACAAATGATTTGCCCACTTTTGGAGTGAGCAAAACATTCTCATTACATAGCAACGGCACCGTACAACTGCATGCTTATTGGATCTGGAATTAGGTATATTAGTCGAATATTTACTCTAAAAAAAACTATTGCGCTAAAAGTCACGGCAGAATTTTAGGGAATGAATGCTGCATCAAAAGACTTCAGTAAAAAGTCACGTCGAAACCATTTGCCCACGTGGACAACAAAAGACTGACAGTCAAAAAGGGACATGAGTATCTTAAGAAAAGAACTGACGGATAAAAACACCCACCTCGTGAGAAGAAGGCACTGATCATGAAGCTGAAGTTGATGGTGGCCACAGTAAAGACGAGCAGGAAGAAGAAGACCAGTGTGGGGTCGCTGTAGCTCAGCACTGCACCATTAGGGCTCACCTACAATTACAGATTCAGTTTCAAGTGGCTGTTACGACTTGGCTTACCAAATTCACAGTTGAGGTATTCCTATTATTTACTTGAATAAAAACACCAAAATATTAATGTGGGGAAAAGAAGCTAAATTGTTAGTAAACGTGAAAGTCTGTGCTAAAGTAACAGTAGGTAGTTTGAGTATTTAGGAACTAGTCTGGCTCCAATGAGTGAACGAGGCTGTGTAGTGTCATCACAAGGTGGTGATGTTGGTTAGGTAACACACTGAAAAAAAAAAAAAACTATCGCTTTGGTCACATACGAGAAAAATCTAGAAAAATCCAAAAAGCTTCAGGATTGTTTTCTTTTGTAATAATTTTTTCATGCAACCTACTATCGACCACATTGCTTTAGTAAAAACAGAGAAATCTTCAGAGTTACAGATTCTTTGGCAAAGGCATTTCCCCCTTTCATGCTCAAGAGAGTGTAAAATCGTTTTAATCCTTTTTTTTTTACCATTTTCCTTGATTGAAAGTCACATTCATCCAACACTTCTAAGTCTGTGCACTACAGTCTCACAGGCTAAATGCTGCTTTTTCTCCATTATACACAGATTCACACACTGATGAACGCATCAGAAAGAAAGCAATGTTCAGTATTTAGCCCACGGGCAATTTGACACGAGGATTAGGAAATCTGGGGATCGGGGCCACTGAACTGTTCCCTCACCTGAGCTAAACCTCTGAACCCAAATGTAAAAGGAAGTAAAACAAACAACCAGGTACTGATCGGGGTTCAGATGCTTCATACAATAATTAAATAAATAGTCTTGGAGAGATATCCTGTGATATCTATGACTGTTTCAGGAATTGCACAGCTTTATGTTGCCCCTCGTTGCTGTTACTTAAGCCAGACTTCATAACATATTTCTTATTTCATATTTCTAAGCTTCAGCTTAGTTTAGTACACTTGAAAAGATACACCCAGAAAGTAAACAGTTGCTTCACACCAAATTCAACTGCAGATAATGACGTTGCGTTACCTCTTGCTTAACTAAGACACCCACTCAAAATATAACAAGAGAATTACTTGGTTTGAATGCGAGTTATGCAAAGATAACTTGTAACACTCACTCACCTGGATGCAGAGGAGCAGAGTAACGAAAAAGACTGAAATGGAGAGAAAGAGGAAGAACATCAGGAACCAGGCACTCCAGTGCAGCCAGTTGCTGAGACCCATCATCCTCATGTACTCCTGGGATGCACAAGAAAAGGCAGAGATAAAGCACGAGTTTTGCATTCGAATGACTGATTTCAGCTCCTGTCGCAAAAAAAAGCTCGCAAGCACACCTTGAGCTTCCTTTCTTTTTCCTGCACCACAGCTCGCACTATGTTGAGAGAGGTGTATGTGAAGCTGAGCACCAGCAGAAGGGGCAGCTGGTTCTGAATGGCCAAGATGAAGACATCGTATATGAAGGCAGGGTAAGGAAACCGCGACAGGACCACTCTGATCTGTCGCAGCAGGGGCGTAGCAGCAGTTCTGTTGTAGGAGCGCATGATGGCTAGATCCACTGCGTGCTGAACTGCCAGAAAGCCCTCACGGAAATATCCTTTAAAAAAAAACAATAAAAATAAAAATATTAACACGATTAAAATACGCTATCATTACTAATGCAGTTCCTAGAAATGACTCGTGGCAGAAACCCACTTAAAACGTGACCTGTTCAACAAGTGCTTCTAAGCCTCCATCTAGAAGTTAATATGAATATGAAAAAGTAGCTTTCAGAAACAAACCTGGAGTAGCAAACATGAGTAATTCTGCAATATTCAATCGACTCTAAAAGCTTGTCTTTTCTATTCAGGATGTCAGGATAACTTCAACTTTAGAAGTATGTCTCTTCCTCTTATTTCTTTTCATTAAAAGATCTGATGGCTGAGGTACAGCCAGACGGTGCCTTATTTAATCCACCTTTTATTGTTAAGTGACAAAACAAACAACCTCAATGACAAATAAAAAAAACGCTGCCTCTTATAGGCCACCGCAAATGATCTCAAAGCACTTCTACCAAAATCCTAGATAACACTCCACATGCCAAAGATGTGCAGGGCCGTGGTTGCCATGGGGACACGGCCTGAAGAGAGGTCTGTCACTCAAGATGCAGACAAATCAAAAGGCTTTTTCGTCAATTCGAAAAGTAAAACGTTAAACATTGTTTGGAAACTTGATAGATATTCAAACATGAAAAATGGGAGGATTGTAGGGAGCAAGTGTTTTTCGAACAAGTAAACCTTCTCACCTGGTGTGCCACCTTCCTTATCATACTGCTCTCTTGGACCTGGGAGCTGAAAAAGCGGAAAGAGGCTGAGCGTGTGCCAGTCCAGGTCGCTGTTCGGGTTCAGCTCCGACTTCTCTTTCGGTGGGGCATTGCGGGGGGTGAAGGTGAAGCGCAGGTGGTAGCTCACCTGTGAACAAGAGAGCGGGAGGGGAGGCAGAATGAGTAAGGTCAAAAGTTCAGAGGAGCTCACTGAATTACATGTGCGCTCTGTCCCCGGAGTGGCTCTCACCTCGTCAGCATCTAGTCAATAAAAAATAATTAGGAATTAAATCAGTGTCAGGATTTCCTGTGTTTCCTGACTGGAGGTTGGTCTGGAGCTGGAACCAATTATCTACACACACCTGCAATCAATGGAGCCTCATCTACATCCACTCTCTTCACCCATAAAGCCCTGGTTCAGTCCTCCACTCGCCGCCAGATTGTCTGCTTATCCTCAGTGGTATTGAGCCTTGACTCTGGTCTTTTCTACAGTATTGTCTTTGCATATTACAGAACCTTTTTTCCCTGTCTTCAGCTCCTGGTCTCAGCTACTCACCTGCCCTGCCGTGGTCTCCCTGGAATCCTCCTTCTACCTCTAAGCCGCCAGCCTCCCACACAGAAGATCAGTCCCTGTTTTCCCCTGGATTCCCCACCTTCTGGTTACTGGTCCATCTCCATTATCCTGCACCTCTGTTTCCACCTGTTACCCGTGTCTTGGCAATAAACCGGTTTATCACCACCACTGATCCTTTTTGGTTTGTGTCTGAACTAGTGTGTCCAGTTAAAGACTGCCGTGACAATCAGCCCATACCAAGCAGTGAATGTTTAACTTTTGAGAGACCATACACGTAACTGTCTGCTTTGGGCTATTTATGTTCACCAAGACGTTTAGCTGCCCTTATTCAAAGCTCTTTGGACAGGCCTACTGTGGCTGTCTTTTAACAACCAATTTCCGATGTCACGATGTATTATTTTAAGGTACTCTCGTTCATTTTGACAAATTACAAAACAAAAAGAGGCCTTTGGTTGAACAGATACTACCCTGGTCTCCTTTGTGATCTCACAGACAAACACACCTTGCTCTTGGATTTATTTTTTTTTTTTTTTTTTGGTCGAACACCACAAAGGAACGATGTTCTTGAATTTCCTCCATTCTTCATACTGGTGGAGTCCAAACTCTTCAGAGATGTTTTTTCGTAACCTTTTCTAACCACGATGAGCAACAAAAAAGGTCATATTTTGCTAGAGCTATACTCATTAAATAAAAAAAAATTAAGTTGCCAACCACTCATGAATGTAATTCTCCTGGATAATAACACCGGACTCTCATTTCAGCTTTAAATTAGATGCTCATCCTAAAAGTTTTGGAACATATTGGAACATTTTCCAAAACAAAAATATCAGGTTGAATATTCTTTGGCTCATTTATTCAACTGTGTTATCTTCATCTAAATATAAAACATGCCTGGATAATTTAGGTCCTATTTATTCAGAAATATAAAAGAAATTCGACTTTATACACTTCTACACTTTCAAATCATCATGTTCAGGAAATAAAAAGTCAAAATGAGCCTGGGAAGATAGCTAAGGAATGGAAAAAGTACTATAAAAAAAAGTCTATATGTCCAAAGCTTCTTCTTCATAATGTTCCATTCATCATTAGAGAACTACCAGCATCTATACTACACTACAACAAAAGTTTGACTGTAATGGTCATAGCCTCCAAGTCTCGTCTTTCTTTACCTGAACAGTTCTCTGCTTTGATTGTGTTGCCCATAAACACAGTTGCAGGCATTAAGCCAAAATAATTGTGAATGACTAATCTGTGTGGCTGTGACAGAGGGAGAAATAAAAACAAAAATCAAGAAAACTGAGCTTAAGAACAAAAAAAAAAAAAAAAGACTGTACGTATGTCATTCTTTGTTTCATTAACTTTTATGTATCTACGTTTATGGTTGAGTAAGATAAAGGAAGACAGTGACATAGGCATGACAATGCAAAAAGACTAGAGAAAAAAAAAATGGGGTCATAAACATAGCCACTACTCTACTGCACTAAACATTGAGAGATCTCAGGCCTCGGGTTTGTCAGTTTCTTCCATCACAGCTACACCTCAGATCTCTGATCTCTCTGATCTCTTTTTTGTCAGGTTTTTCTGGCTACACAGGAATAAAACTGCTCTCAACTGTTAGAATCGGCAAAACCTTCACATCCATTTACCCTTTTTTTTCAAACTCCAGCCACTACATAGGTTAACCAACAGGATTTGAGACAGAAGACTAAAGTGCCCAAACCAGTAATACCAGTTTATTTTCTTACAATAAGATCAGCAAAGGGATACTTGCCCTAGTATTCAGAGGCAAGAACTGGGCACCAGCCAGAGTGTGTGAATGTTTTTGTTGTTGGTGTTGTTTTTTACCTGCAGAGGCAGGGGCTCATCGTCATGAGTGAAGGGGTGATCAAACACAACAGCAGCAAGCAGCTTTCCTGACAGAGGGTCATTTCTCACATAGGTCTCAAACTGCTCCTCTGTCTCAAAGCCACGGGCTGCAACAGAAACATACGCACACGGACACAAAGCACATTACGTTAGTCTTAATGTGGTATTCATCTCATGTATATTGGTATCCATGTCTCTCTTATGGCCTGACCTTGCTCCTCACTATTCTTGCTGACAGGCAGGAAATTGGTGAAGACGCAATCAGCATACTGAATTCTGTGACCAGTTTTGTCAATAGTACGGGTCAAATTCCAAAGTGAAAACAGCGTGCCAAAACACAAAAAAGTCATAATGGCACCACAACACAGCTTGGCAAATCCTGAATAGTGCGCAATAGAATGAACACAGGGCAAGAACAGCAGAGCAATAACAGAAAAACACTTTTGGGTTACGTTTAACTGTATCAAATCTATCCGTTTCCAGGTTTGCTCGGTGACACGTTCAGTTGTTCTATCAAGCACACATGAGGGTGATCTGAATCTGGCAAAAAGCATCAGTATCACGCAGCTCTGCTCGGGTTAAATCTGGGTCATGTTCATAAAATAAACACTTGTGTCACTCGTGTGACACATCGAAGGCAAAGAAGGAAAAGCAAATAGCTGCCAAATGCACAAGCACTAACATTTACTTGATACACTGTTGAAAAGGTTATGAGTAGGTTAGCCCAATCATTCCCAAACGGAGGAACTTGCCCCTGAGGGGTACTTCTGCAATGCTAAGGGGGTAAAAACAAGAAGGACCATTAAAAGCAGTAAAATATGTGAACCTATGCACCTCGTCGCCGTTGTAACAAACCTTTCCTTCAGGCCTAACATCTAAGCTTTGTCAAATTAATGACAGATTTGTGTTACTTTGAGTGTGAATGACAACACTAAGATTCTGCATTGATAAATTCCCCTCCACCTGTCCTTCTGAACGTTACGACCAGTTCAATTATTCATTCGAGGCTGAGCAGGGATCTCAGATGGCTGTGCACAGGACAACCATACACAGATCTGTCTCTCTGCCCATCTCTGCTCTCAGCTTCACACTGCAGCGCAGCATGTGTCCATCTTGTTAATTGTCTGTCAAAAGGAAGGCAAATATGTAAACAGCCCGTTTGCACACCTGTCAGTCAGACCGTCTGCATGTTTCTCTGGAGCCACACAGAGGAGGTGTGTGCGTGTTTGTGACTAACAAAAAGATGGCATGCTGGTGTCCTGAGGGGGCAGGCAAACATACTACAGTGTGCACTTCCTTCTTTCCCTGTCTCAATACCCGGCTGATATTGGAAGTAGGGTGTGGTCTGTTTGCCCTACTGAGGACTGTTTCTGGAGAAACCAATATTCCCAGGTCTGTCCAGGCCGACAAATGTTGACATGGCTGTAGTATTGGTTTCAATGGTTACAATGGTGGCACCGACAACTGGAACTGTTGTTGTCGAGCATGCTGCCCATTTTGTCTCCCACCATTACCCACCTGAGGAGAGAGACAGGCTGGTTCTCACATCGTCTGCCACCTGACGCACCACACTGGAGTTATGGGGAACATAGGCCAGCTGTAAGCTTCGCAGGAATGGTTTCGGTAGATAGTCGACGGCGTAGCTCTCGTAGATTGTGGCATTTGGATAGTCCTTAAAAGGAACCTTCTGACGCAGCACAATGAGGATGCCGGAGAAGAGCAGAGGAAGGAGTATCTCCACCAGAGTTACCAGGATCTGACGTTTCTGGAGAGTAGAAATGGAGACGTTTGCTCAACAGAGGGCATAATAAGTACAGATTTTTTTCTAAAAGCGTAGTAATATGAATAGAAATGAAGACAGATCCAGGTTTTTGAGAGGAAATACAATGCCTGACAGGGCGTTAGGGGGATCAAAACCTTCCATCAAAATCAAATGAAATCTTTTAGGTATTTTCTAGTATTTTCGGTTTGTTCTGAAAGTGTAAATTCCAAATCATTCTAATCAAAGTACGGTTTGGGTATCAATTCAGTCTTTTAAAAAATATTCAGGGTTAAATGAAGACTGTTTTACAATTTCCGCAGTTGAAACATGGTATAATATATAAGCTGGCCTCCTCTTATTGAGTGACTGAAGTACGAAGTGACTCGGACAGTTTTAGGACATTATTCAGTCAATCTCGGCGAAGCAGCTACATCCAGTGACGGCACTGAAACAAACTGGCATAGAATAAATTAAACCCCATTACAGTAACATTCCCTGTCAGTGCAACTTTGGTGATGAACTCCACCTAATGGTAACATATAAACATACCGATTCGTGTCAAGCCGTGGACTTAATCTTCATACTTTCTCAAAGTATTTTACAGCCTAGTTCACTCCGATTTATGTTTAAATAACAAATTCCTTTGAGATGTAGACAAAGTAGTTCAAATCTCTCTTGCTTCTATGCCCTATTGCCGGTTGCTATAATGCTCTTGGTCAAAACTGTCTCGAATGCAAATTTCCATCTTATGCTGGCAACATGGAATATGCTCCTCCGCCCTGACACATGCTCTCTGTGAGTTAAAACTTGTTTTTAATACTGCCCAGCATGCCTGGTGTCATTCAAAGCTATTTTTCAATGCAAACAAAACAAAACGAAGATGAGAAGACGTCAAAGGTAGAAATCAAAGCAGGTGAACGTTCCATGCAACACCACTTTTCGGGGGATTGATACTGAGTCAGTATCTTAATGCATATACTCAGGAATTCTAAAAGATAGTGTCTCTCTCTACTTTAAGACCCAATATTGAGGACAAAAAGGGGGAAAAAATGAAGTTGAAACTTGAGGCCAGAGGGAGGCTTGTTGCTACCCCTGCTATGTCTGTGTTTGATAATGCCAGAGTCATCTACATGCTTTCATCTTCTTAATGTTAACACATATCAAATACTTAATCCTTAACCTTATTTTCCACTGCACTTTGTAGGCTTAGGTCACGCTGTTATGTTATGCTTTGTCTTGCAGTAAACTAAACCCCGGTCATCCTTCAAAAAAAGTCATCAGCAAGCACTCATTCTGTTTGACCCAGACCGACTGTGATGATGTTCCCAATTCTGGCTTTTCCATATTTCCTTTTTTTTTATTTCGTGTGAATGCTTGATTTGTGTATACAGTGTGTGTGTTTTATGTAAGCATCGCAAGCCCCTTAGCCTAGATAAAAAGTTTAACTCTCAAGAGTCCTGCTTTCCTAACTAAAAATAAAAAAAAGAAAGCTCCTAAGCTAAGTAGTTAGAATCGGTATGCGATTTGCAATTTGTCATTGTATTCTCCAGCAATCAACATCTGTTGTCGCCGAACTGGAAATAAGACAACATATTCTCAAGAACAGACCATACACTGCATATGTAGCCTTTGCTAAACAATGCTTTAATACAGCAACTCCAATGCACTAACATTCCTTATGAAGGTAAAATGTTTTAGAAGCAACAGCCCCCACACGCATGCCATGCAGCCAACAAACCATTGCATTGCTCAACAGCTAAGCCATTGGGAAATCATTGAGTGATATTAATGTTCAGCTTTATGCAAGCAGCCTCTCAGAGCAATAGATAAACAGAAATGTGCCGATATCCTGTGCAAGTAGAAACCCAGCATTGTTGAAAAATGATCCCCTATCTTCTGTACACTGACGGGCCTTAAATCTAATGATATGGTGTTCTGGAAGCACAATGGAAAAGCCTGACAGTGATGGTTCATGTCTCCTGATTCCCGTCTCATGGTGTATGTCACAACAATTTAGAAAAATTTTAAGAAGTAAAAGGTAGAAGAAGTGACTTCTCAAGAAGATCGCTTTATAAGGCTGGAGGACACGTGACAACAAACATGTTGACCTGGCAAGAACAGAAAAATATACTGGATTTCCTCTCAAATAGCTGGACAACATCCGTGAAGTCGTTTGAGCAAAATGTTAGGAAGTTTACTGTATTTATGATGTCCCAAAAGCACATTACTTAAAATGCTGTCATACAGGAAGCTTCTCTGTAAACACAACTACCAGCTGACAATACACAGTCGCAAACCACATCAGCACTTAATAAGGAAAAGCAAAGTCTAAATGTAGGTGCATCTTTCTTTCAACTCACCTGCTGAAGATAATTTTTCCACACCAGCAGTCCAAACTGTTTCACAATAGCCATTTTGAAGAGGACACAGGTCACACAGTCCAGGAAGATTTCTACAGGGGCTGGAGGCAGAAAGACGGGGACATTTTTAAGTTCAGGAAAAACAAAATCGTCCTCTTGAAATGACTGTCAGTGACTCTCTCAGTTTCCATTTGACGATAACAGAAGAAAACGAAAAAAAGAGAAGTGAAATTGAGCAATCATCAGTAATATAATGATCAGGATTTTTTAGTTGCTTACAATAACCGCACATATATGAAAGGGTGGGGAAATAGAAAAATGTTTCAGCCTTGGACAGAGGGCTGATAAGGGCCTGAAAATTAGTTAGAGCAGCTGGGGGAAGGGAGGGGGGGTGGAATAAAAGAAAGACAAAGCCAGCCATTGACACGCACACACATGGCCATGGGAAAATTACCTATTAGGTTGATACAGCAATAAAAAGTGATGCCGGAAGAAAGCTCTTTGTGACATATGTCATGAATCATCTCACAGTTAATATATACATACTTAGAGATAATACACAAAGGGTGATCAATAAATTTGAACAGTCGGAGCCACATAATCCAACTTTGCCTCAATAGAGTCTCAGATCACACAATTTTCCCTAATTTAAGACTCATCTCACAACACACAGCGACATCTGAATCTAACAACAACAACAATGCAGAGACTGTCTGCCTTCACACTGGTTTCATTCATCGTGGCAAATCAGGAGTAATTTTGCGAATTAATCGTGTAACTGAGTTCAGGAGACCATGTGCTGCATTTTAAAAGCAGCCACTTCTTTATTCGCGTGTTCCACAAAACAATAATCACACATAAGCTGTTAAGGACGTGGACCTTTTCCTCATGAACCTACAAAAAGAAAAAAAACGTCTTACTCTCTTCTCTGATTGGTCCAAAGCAGTTTTCAGTCTGTCCTGATTGGACAAGTAACCTGCTTGTCAATCCAAACGATGGAGCTAAGGTACAAAGCCAGGAATATATGAATTATTACCTTCAGTTCAACTTTATAATAGAGTTTAATACAACATAATTACTCTTGACTCCCAACTGAATGGTTTTTTGAATGTTTTATCAATAAGTGCGCGTTGTTACCTTAAAAACACAGGTTTCAGTACATGGAGAGCACAAGCTGTGGTCCCTCTCCAGTCGAGGTGAAAACAGTTCTTCCTTATTCCCTTAAACAGGTATCAAAAACATCACTGCGGAGCTTCTTACTCCCCCGACATCATCGATGCTCGGTCGCATTAGGTAACGCTAAGGATGTCGGCAGCCCAGTCCAGCTTTATCCCCTCCAGTTCACTGCCCGCTAGCAAGGCGATGACATAGCACCAGCGGCTGGATAAGCCTGTAAATTCATGGTACAAAACGGAGCGGCAAACGTCAACAAAACATGTCACGTGATCTCGGAGGGAGCGGAGGGTCACCTGATCCCAACAGCTGGAACTGGCGCGTGTGTTATACATGTTAAACGTGTACTTCCCATGTATTTTCTCGGCATATTTGTTGGTACAAAAAAAGAAAAACAACACAACTTATTTGCCTGGGTTTTTCTTCTCAAGGCAGTTACTCGTTATCCTAGATTAGATTCTAGGTAAACTTGATGGATGACGTTCAGAATTATTTAGCCCAATTATTATTACTCCGGCTCCTCTCCTGCCCCATTGTTTTGTTTGTTTTTCATGTTGTACGTTTCCCATTAATTTACTACTCTGCTGTGCTTCCATAAGACCTGTGGAATTGAAAATACAAAATAAAACAAGGAGGAGGAGAAGAAAAAAAAAGGTTATGGAGACATTAAAACATTAATCAATGTGATCAACCGCCAAATAGTTAAATCCGTCATTTCTATAATGCATCTTAATTAGTTGCGCCATGTCATACCCGTAATAGTGGTTATGATTTGGTATCACACACACACAAACGCCAGTTGTGAACGCAGCACCTCTCCCCCGTTTGGGTGAAAATCTTCATATTTTCACCACATTGAAAAAAACGTTCTGGCAAGCTTTTTTTTATTTCCGAACCTCAATCTACAATGTGCGCTGGGCAAAATCGATTGATTTTTAGCTGAAAACAAAAATGTTACTCCTAGGAAACATTGGCTAATGCAAGAATGCAGCACACTGCACGAGGTAACCAATAAACTGCAGTGTGTATTGCTAATGGGCAACAATGATTCAAACTAGATCTAATTACACTGTGCATCCGTGTGCTGGCAAAGCATTAAGAGAAACAGCAAAAACAAAAGCGGGAAGACATTTTTTTTCCTTCTTCTTTAATTTGAACTCAATACAAAAAAAATACATATTCACATCATGACCTTTAACAAAACACTGTAGAAAAATTTGTGACAAAGAAAACTGCCTTTTTGGAATGAAGCAAAAACTTTTTCAAGTAGTAGTGGCATGTTCTTTGCCTCCCCCCATTTATACATACAGCATTATGTACATTTGAATAACACAGGAGATAAGCAGTAACGGTTCTAAATGTATTTACAGTCAGTCACAGTCATTGTGTATTCTGTATCCTGAATCAGGTGAACAGTACTTTGAAAACCCTCTTAAAGTAATCAGTTTCCTCTAGTGTCTCAACTGTGTTTGAGAAAGACAAGCACAACCATTAAAAAAAAATAATAAAAAAAATATCTTTAATTGCATTTGTGATGCCAAATGTGCTCGACCTAATTCATATGGAAGGAAGAGTAAAAACCTATCAGCATGTTAGAGTGTCACGTTGCATTGTATGCCTAAATACATTCGAGCTGAATATTTATGACTGCACTACCAAAATTTGGATAGTACACTGAGGGTTGTACAAGCCTCATCCAGCTTGTGATGCTTGATTTTGCTTCAATGTCAGCACATCTCAGTGATTAAGTTGCCATCTATGTGGAGTTCCTGATCTGATTAGAGTGCAGCGCATCAACAAAAGCATTTATCAACAGCACGACTAGAGTATAACTGGACTATAGTTGATGCAGACTACTAAATTGCTCATTTCACAGCCTTTTCTTTTCAAGCAGATGCCCCTGAAAACACAAATGGCACTACAGTACCTTTGGCAAACATATTCAAATGACAAAACTGAACAAGAAGAATTACAACAATCATATTTGTTTAGGCTTCAGTTGCAGACACGTTCATCAAATAGATGACAGTAGTCACCTTTTGATAAAAATGCTCCCAATACAAGATTGATTCTTGTACAGACAGTACACATCAGAGACCATCATACCCAAAACAGACACTAAAACATGACGGCTATGTCTTCAAATAACAACGGACACTTTTTCCCCTGAACAAATGAATCCATTAGGTTTGATTTCTTGCACAAATATCTAATGTGATCTGAGATAGGTTGTTGTCGCGGGCTGTAAAACAAGTGAAATGGTAGCTATTGTACCAGGCTCCTGAGCAAAGTCATTTTCCAGTGGTTTCAGAGTTGACTGTGAGTCTGTTTGTGGGAGGTATTCTCATTGTGCCATGTCTGTAAACATGTAAATGAAATGTAACGTGATAGAAAGGCAAGTCTCTGGGTAATTTGTATGCATGTGTGTTTTCCCTTCCTCATCTTAGGCCAAAAGTCTTTGATCTCCCAGCAGTTGACTGACTGGTCACTGGCAAAGGGAACGTTGAGAACAAAAAAAAAGTGCTGGAGGTTAGAAACTGAACAGCCCAAGGTCGTTTTAAAGAACCACCGTCTACAAGCTCAGAAACCCTGCATTAGCAGAATACTCTTCTCCATCCAAATCCTCTTCTTGCCTTTCCACCTCACCTCCACTATGAGCTGCTATATTTTTCCTTTTCACTTGTTTAGTGCAGGTGCCTCGGGGCCTCTGCATGGGCACCAAGAGGCGGAAGCCAGGCTGGGCATTAGCCGAGGCTCCACCCACAGAGGTGGTGAAGGTCTTGAATGTGCAAGGCATGAGGGAGGAGGAGGAGCATGTGGATGAGGGGCTAACACTCTGGACGGACGAATATCCCGAACTATTAAGGTTTGGAGATGAGGAGAGCGCTTCTTGGCCTTGGCAATCCTTGTTGACCTCACCCTCTGCTTCACAGAAGCTGTCTTCATCACTGGACAGAGCTCGGCAGTGCTGAAGTCTGGCGTCTGCATCAGTCAGTGGGTGTAGTTTGATGGATATCATAGAGGCTACAGAAAGAAAGGTGACAAGGTTAAATAATAAAAATAACATGGCTATTTTTAAATCACTCCACATTTAACGTTCATTTATATGCTCATCTATAGAGGTGGACAATACAACTGCTGTGTAATTTCTAGTGCAATGTCCCAACGAAAGAGAAGCTCCTGCATAATTCTCCTCCTCCGCATATAGATTAGTTCATTTGTATGCATTACCTTCAAGCCCACTGGTATTCCCACTGGAATGAATATGCCCAGCACCTTACTCACCTTCACCATCTTTATCTCCCTCGCTGTCTTCCTCGTGGTCCCCCTCATAACCAGAACAGGAGGAGTCCAGACTCCAGTCCAGGATGTCCCCGAGCAACATCTCCTCCTGGTTGGACAGCTCTGCTGTGGGCGTGGCCACAAAGCTGCCTCTGTGGGCTTGCATGCCGTCATCGCGTCTCCTTAAGGGGCAGAGGGTTACAGTGAGTCCCAGGAGCACCTCACAGATGGCCAAAAGAAAAAAAACACCTCTTGGACAAAGATGGTTCACAAGTCTGTGTCATGACACACAGGCGATGATGAGAACCGCCATGGGTAGTGGTCATTTACCTGTCAGTGAGTTTATATCTTTCACAGGTGACCCAACATTATAGTTTTACGTGCAATATGTGTTGCCAAGTTAAACAACATAAATGATCATTGTTTTAGGTACCGTTGTGTATTGGAGCTTTAGTTGTCCCTTTCCCTGGTTCAGTTATCTGAAATCATTTAACTGCTCATGTGGGCTACAAGGAGCAAATTTCACCCCAATCATACTTGTAATCCCCATAGAAAATAAATATGAAATCACCGACATACTAACATATTTAGCTTGATTTTCACACAACTGTCTGGATGAATTCACCAAATTCTAGCTATTGGAGTGGATACATTTTTCATATCACCCTGCCATTACACTGAGCACCTCTGCGTTGGTAGCTGGCGTACCTCTTGTTGGTGCTTGATGGAGATGCCAGGAAGGTGTGTATGTCAGCTGGTTGACCGGCAGTAGGGCTGGGAGGCTCCATCTGAGGTTCAACTTCAGGAATCTCCAAGATCTGACAGAGCTCTTTAAAACCGATCACCTGGCAGAGGCCATAAGGTACAATTAATGACGAGTTAGATTCAGGAAAAAGAAAGAAAGACTTACTTTGAAACCAAAGCAGTGAATCACAACCTTTTCTATACATTGAAGAAAAAAAGAAATAAAAGAAGTGAAATGAATACCTTTTCTCTACTGATTTGTTGGTAGGCCTCATCTTCAAACCTTTGCTTAACACCAGTAAGAGAGACGTGCCGGTAATCTTTGGGAATATCTTGACTGAAACTGAAAAAAGAGTGAGAGGGAAACAGAGAGAGAAAAGGAGAACTGAGTTGGATCCTCTTTGCTTGCTGCGACGCTATAATCAACTCTCGGGGACAAATCTTGTTACATGTCCATTTGAGAATTGCAGTTTGTCGATACAACACTCACCTCCCAAAGTGACTCACTCTGGGGCACGTTTCTGTGACACTGTTGGCGGTTCACTAATGATTACACACCCACCCCACTCCCACATCAACGAATGCTTCCTACTGTATTTATCACACTGCAGGTCTCCCTCCTCCACATTTACTTTAAAACCCTAATGGTCATCCATTTTCTTGGTAACCAGATGTTTTTAACGTCCTAAATTGAATTAATGCGGGCATGCTGAAAGCAGCCAGACACATCACCAATCAATTCCTGTTATCTCTTTTCACGGTGGAGAGAAGGGTGAGGTGGTAGCCATGTGAGTCACTGTGTAGCAACAAACCAGAAAATAGACTGGTGCATTTCCAGAGCCATTTTATGGACCTTTATGGATATTGTTCATTTAGGTCTCAACTCCAGATAAGCTGTTGTGCATTCAATAGACAGCTGAATAGATTAAGCAAATCATCAATGATATTGATATTACATCTCTAGAGATTAGTTTCTTTTAATACAGTCAATATTTTGGGTTATCAAACAGAGCTGTTTTCATTATAGGCCAAAGGCAAGGCAAGGCAAGGCAAGGCATCTTTATTTATATAGCGCATTTCATACCACAGGCAACTCAATGTGCTTTACATAAAGACAAGGCATTTAAAAGAACAGCATAAAGCAGCATAAAAACAAGCAATTTAAAGAGGAAAAAAAATAGAATAAAAATTAAAGCAATCAAAGAAGAGGGGAAAAAGAAAGATATAAACTCAACCATAAGCACACCGAAAGAGAAATGTTTTTAACCTGGATTTAAAAGTGCTTACAGTTGTGGCTGATTTCAGTTCTGCTGGTAGTTTGTTCCAGTTGTGTGCAGCATAACAGCTAAAAGCTGCTTCACCGTGTCTAGTTTGAACTCTGGGCTCCACTATCTGACCTGAGTCAGCAGATCTCAGAGCTCTACTGGGTTTATACTCTGCTAGCATGTCATTCATGTATTCTGGACCTAAATCATTCCGTGATTTGTAGACGAGCAGCAGAACTTTAAAATCTATTCTGTATCTGACCGGGAGCCAATGTAAAGACTTGAGAACTGGGGTGATGTGATGTGATCTCTTTGTTCTGGTTAAAACTCGGGCTGCAGCGTTCTGAATGAGCTGCAGCTGCTTGAGACTCTTTTGGGGGAGTCCAGTCAGAAGACCGTTACAGTAGGCAAGTCTGCTGGAGATGAAAGCATGAATCAGCTTCTCCTGATCTGTTTGGGACATGAAACCCTTAATTCTGGATATGTTCTTAAGTTGATAAAAGGCTGATTTGGTGACTGATTTGATATGATAGTTGAAGGTCAGGTCTGAGTCTATCAGCACGCCGAGGTTCCGGACTTGGTCTTTAGTTTCTAGAGACAGTGACTCAAGGTGTTTACTGACAGCAAACCTCTTCTCTTTGTTGCCAAACACAATGACCTCAGTTTTTTCTTGATTTAACTGAAGGAAATTTTGGTTCATCCACTTTTTGACTTGCTCTAAGCAGTCGCACAATGACTCTATAGGACTGCAGTCATCTGGAGACAGTGCGAGATATATCTGTGTGTCATCTGCATAGCTGTGGTAGTTGACTTTAGAGTTCTTCAGAATTTGACCCAGAGGCAGCATGTATAGAGTGAACAGAAGGGGTCCAAGAACTGACCCCAATATGTCCCCCATACTAAACACATGAAACCAAGGCCAGACACTCCTGTTAAAGGGATAGTTTGCCTCTTTTGACACGAAGCTGTATGACATCCCATACCAACAATATCGTTTATGAACATTGTCTTACCCCCCGCTGCGTCCCGTGAGCCGAGTTCCAGCCTCGTTTTGGCGTTGACGAAGGTAGTCCGGCTAGTTTGCTAGGGTCCCGAAAGTAAAGCGCTTTGCTTCTCAAAACAATATGCGTTCAAAAGAGACTGCGTGCTGTGCAGACCGAAGCGCAGACCGAGCAGTCCCCTGCTTCCGAGCAGCAAACACCGTAACAGGCGCGGCTGTCGGCAGGTGGCAGCATGCAGTGATACGAAGGGAGAGAAAATAGCGCCAAACGATTGGTCTGACTTTTTCCTGGAGAACGAATTTGTGATGCAAATATATTACTCTTTTGAATGCATATTGTTTTGAGAAGCAAAACGCTTTATTTTTAAGCCCGAGCCAATTAGCAGGACTACCTTCGTCAACGCCAAAACGAGGCTGGAACTCATCTCACAGGACACAGCAGGGGGTAAGAAAATGGTCATGCACGATACTGCTACTATGGGATGTCATACACCTTCATGTCAAAAGAGGCGAACTATCCCTTTAAATACACAAGTATAGATGCATTTTTAACTAACAACCTGTTCATTTAACATGATTTAAATCATCCAATTCTGATCAGCAGAAACAGCCACTTCCTTTAAGTCGACAAGTGGTTATAAGTCCTCAAAATGTTGCCAAAAGCAATATAGTGAGCTCATCAAAGCTAATAAAAGGTATCAGTAGTCAATGCACTTAGTCTGAAGGTATT
Organism: Odontesthes bonariensis; assembly: GCF_027942865.1. Taxonomy (NCBI): domain Eukaryota; kingdom Metazoa; phylum Chordata; class Actinopteri; order Atheriniformes; family Atherinopsidae; genus Odontesthes; species Odontesthes bonariensis. The sequence continues at coordinate 15,252,400 of NC_134526.1, forward strand.
ATGACAAACTAGTTAAGGGTGCAATTTCATTGCTTGGCTACCAATCCAATCGAAAATATACACACACATACACAATGAGAAGCTTACCACTTGACATAAAGCAGCACACAAAGGGGAACAAGGTCTTGCTTGGAAAACCCTGTGTAGTCAGCTAACAAGGTGGGCCAGACGGGACCTGTGGAGAAGGAGAGCACAGACATAAGTCAAGACGAACATAAACTTCATACCCAAATATAACAATAAATTCCCTGCGTTTGAAAACCTTGAGTGGGATGTTGCATGTGTTGCATGAGCGTGTGAGTTGTATTACCATAGTGATGTAGTGCTCGTGTGAGCAGCAGCGCAGCACAGGCCATTTTAGCGGGAGGTGGTGTGGCGAGAGTGGAGTAGAGCAGCGACAGCTCGCAGATGTAGCTGAACATGTGAGAGGTACGCCTCTCCAGAGGGAGCAGAAAGAGCAGCACATCCCCGTAGTCCAGCAGCGTGGGGCTCTGTGGATAGTGAAGAAAATTAATGCAATAAATCCCTCCTTGCACGAGAATGAAAGATCATTCAATAGTACTTGGATATTCTGTTTTTCATGAGGCTAGTTGCTGTCCTTACCCTGATCTTTCCCTCCAAAACAGACACAACCTCTCCCATCATTCGGACCAGGTCCTCATATTTGTAGGTGTTGTCTGTGAGCCAAACAGCCTCACGTATGGTCAAGATTTCTTTACTGATATAGCTGAAAAAGAAATTAACCAAACATTATCAGTTTGGTATAAGGGCCTCGAAAGGTACACTTTGAGGATGATTTATTTTTTTTATTTTTATTAAGCTCAAACTACATATAAAATGTGCCTTAAAAGTAAAGAAAAGCTTTGAATTATACAAAGACCACAGAGGATCTTGGGATGTGGGCATCCTCACCGTGTGCAAACAACCATGCAGGCAATTCCTAACAACTGAAGGCGAGCCTTGGGAACAGAGCGCAGTGCCAGGTAGCGGTCCACACAGCCCACTGTCACATGTAACGTCAGGCTGGAGAAGTCTTTCATGGTGGTCACCTCTACCAGCCAGTCAACAAGAATGTACCTTAAGACAGACAAGGAGGGATGTAAAAATGTTAAGTTCTATGCATGAAAAATGAATGAATGATCACGTCTAGAATATTGAAAATAGATGAAATTGATTTAAATGTAATGTGCTAGACTGACATGAGATCGTAAAACCTATTAATGACATTTTAATCACCCTTTAATTAGCAAACTTGTGCTATTGTTCTTTTTCATCTTCAGCAATGTCATTACAGAGAGAGCAAAGATGATCAAAACACAGTGAGTCACCACAATGACTAACAGATCTATTCGATTGCATAGGTAGATATCATTCATCAGCAGACTGTAATTATTCCGCAGTGGAGTTCCTGCTGCCATTTACCTCATGGTGTCTTTGATCCCTCTTCTGAGGATGCCCTGAGCACAGCGTTGTGATGCCGGATTAGAGGAACTAAAGAGCTGGGCCACTAAGTCGGAGCACGCCTTGGACTCCAAGCCAAGTGGATTCCCACTGCTGCACACTTTGGCCAGAGACAACTGAGGAAAGAAGGCCAAACATTAAAGAACAAATCTCAGAGTAGTTAAAGAGGGCTTGACAGCTTGTTGAACTGTGCTGCACCAAAAAACAACAATATGGTTGAATACTGCAACAATGTATTGCTGTAATTGCAAAGCTTGTGATTCCGATGAGTCACATCCCAGTGACTCACTGGAGTGAGGAGAAAAAAAAAAAAGATGTGTCAACAACTGTCAAGCCCTCTTGACACAGCATGATAGCACTTCAATGAGAGCTTCTTTGTGGAGTGGGAAATGAAAAACATAAATGAACTAAAACATGGCAGATGAAATGCTGTCAAAAAGACAAAACTCATCACAGTTTTATCTTTCAGCTGTTGCAGTCAAGGGACAAGGGCAATTAGAGCTCCAGATCAACAAAGAAAGCAGTCACAAGACACAAAATAGGAACACATTTATATTGGGTAAGTTAGTGAGTAAATTACACACCTGCGCCTCCCAGCATCCTTTGCCAGCATAGTCCCTGAGGGTTCGCACACACTGGAGGTACCTTCCTGGATCTGCCATCTGAAATTCAAATGCACAAATAAAACATTCATGTCAAAATTGGCCATATTTGTCACTTAAACCTTTAGTCTTGTTTCCAGGAGGGGCACTAAATGAAAGAATCAAACTCACAGCTGCTTTACGACTATGCTCCCACAACAGGTAGGAGCTCTGTAGACAGCCGGCTAGTGATGATTCCTCCAGCATAGATATGGCATCTGAACGTTTCTCATCCTCCTGAATAAGGCAATACAGTTCCAGATGTTCATGACACATTTAATCTGATAAACGTTTTGTTCCTACACCTCCGAGAAAACAGTCCAATACAGCAGTCTGCCGAAACATTGATTTAGCTAAACATGAGAGCAACCAATGTTCCATTCTGTTCAAAAACAAGCACACTGAGGCAAGAAAAACTGTCTGTGACTAAGACAACAATAGGAAAGCTATTATTTTATCTCTGTGCTGCTAACACAGAGATGGATGACAAGCCAGACAGCCCCCTGTGACAGCAGCACACTAATTTACATTTCGATTTTTTTATTAGAGGCTAATAGAAACCGGGCAAACCACACCCGGACAGTCAGATTCAGCTCCACTCTCACTCACCCCGAACAGCAGCAAAACTCTGGCCAAACAGTGCAACAAAGGACCCCGCTTTTCCTGCAGAGAAAGGGAAAAACAAGAGAAACATCAACATACAAAGATATCATTATCTGAACACTTGACATACATTCCAGATTACTACGGTTCTCCTGAATAAGTCTGGAAACATATAAAAACATTTTGATATACCCTGTGGATGTAAATGCTATGCATTATATCTGTGAACTGGGGTTACGGCAGATTACATACAAGAGCTTCATTTTAGGAGCCAAACATAGCTCAGGCCAAAAGAGGGAAAGTGTGTGGAAAAGCGTGTGGAAAAGCAACTTTGATTCACACCAAACTTGTTTTTATGACAGTACATAATCAGTGCAAATCAACTATTCTAAGGTTGCTGAAAAATGGAAGTACTTTTCCTCTGAGCTGGCAGCAGCAGAACCTACCATGTTGTCATCACACTCAGCCTTGAGGCGATTGAACACCACAGCCTTACAGCAGCTGCCAGTGGGAGACCATGGCGGACGGATGAAGACCCATGCGAAGGGATCCGCTTTGGGGGAGCGCAGGCTCTCGGCCAGGCTGAAGAAGTGGGAAGCCTTTCGACCACAGACATCAGCCCGCCCCTCATCACTCAACAATGCTGGAGGCAAAAGAGATGGCAAGAGTGAAGAGCTGTAATCATTTCGTCAATAGGGGTTTTGTCTCTTATGTTTGTCTGATTCCCATTCATCCAGCACGGTCTTTTCAACAGAAATTTACAGTAGAAACAACTAACCAACATAAAGAGGAAAAAGTGTTTAACTTACGTCCTTCATTGTACAAATAAGCAATCCCAAGTTTCACAGCAGCCTCAAAGTTCCCTTTCTCAGCAGCTCTGAGATGAAAAGAGAAATTCAGGATAAATACACTAAAAAAAAAAAAGTATACTTTAGTTAAATTCTTTTCAAAGATTCGACAGAAGGAACTGTACCTTTCAAACAGCCACAAGGTGTTGGGAGATGGCCATGTGTCTCTGAAACTGACCCTGGCCCATACACTGGAGTGGTTATCGACAATGTCCCGCAGCTGAGAATGAACCTGAAGGGGAAGGAGAAAAGAGAGAAAAGAAAAATATATTAATGACAGTGGTCACAAGGTGCAGGACCACATCAAAACTGGTATAATCTGTACCTTTCAACGCACATACATGTCACAGATTATGTAGTGTTTACGCACCGCTCTGACAGACAGTAGGTCCTCCGCAGAGAGACACCGGAGCACATAGAGAACGATCTCCTCAGGTAGAGACAGCAAAGTTAGGGCTGAAGACCGTTTACGGACCCGCTTCCGTGCTGGAACCGTGTAGCATTTTGAACAACGGCAGTGGACAACTAAAAGAAAAAGGAATTGTATCTGAGATATAGCAAATACTTGGGTGTGTTTGAAGAGCAAGCACACGAAATCCCTTTGCATCTTGGTGCAAAGCCGCCAAACTAATTCTCACATGGATGCAAAATGCCTATTTGCTCTACATTAAAAGCAGACCAGTGGCCAGTTTAGTTAGTACGTTAGCAGCTTGTGGATTTTCAATCTAAAGGAGAAGCTGTGGGATGTAAGAAAATACTATTAAATATGAATTCAAATCAGTCAGATGAGGAACAAAAAATCTGGGATTCAGCCACAAACTGAACTAGCCAAGTTTGTGAGAAATAAACTGGAACAGTTATTGATTCATTAACAAATATGATCACAATATAAGCAAAATATTCCCACAATTAAAATAATATTTGGTTGTTGATTGATACAAATTAGCTCAATATTAGATCCACCTCAACCCACTCCAATAAATAGATCCTGCTATTATATTCATGAGTACAAGTGAAAATAGTCTAAAGATATCACAGACACTATGGACATATTTCTCTAATAAGTACTTGTAGGACATTGCTTTGTGATACAGATGATGAAGTAATAATTCAAATACAAGAGTTTAACTACTAAGAGAATACTTTCACAGTTCAGTATTAGCAGTTCTACTACTAGCCTAAAGCTTGCGGCTCATTCCTCTTCCAATTAAAATGACTAACATAAGACACTCCCAAGTAGTCTACTCAAAACCTCTGACTGAATGTGAAAATGTTTCAAATAGCAGATCACCTCGGTAGCATTAATCAATCATACAATGCTGAATTATTGCTGCATTAAGAGAAATTCAACGACTGTAACATCGGTATATGAAGGGGAGCAGTCAAACCAAGTGAGCGCCCAAATTTCCCTCCCGTGGTTCAATAAAAGTAGCGTTAAGTAACGACCAGGTTTATTAATAAGATTACACTTACGAATTTAGTTTTAACCACCGCAAATGATACAGTTAAAATTCAAGGAGGGGGCAGGTTTTAGCATCAAAATACTTGTCAGTTTCACCAAACGTTACAGTGACCTCCAGTAGGAATCCATCACTACTTCAGTTAACGTTTCAGCCGACTAGTTGCTAGTTACTAGCGCAAACTCTATGGCTAGTAATAAAAAAGTACTTTGAAATATATTAAATAATCCGCATGCTATTGGTAAGAAAATGTATAGTTTTAAAAAAAAAACTACTTACCACCCGCTTTCATTGCAAGTAGTGATCTGTTCTTAAGTATCGATGCCTCTAAATACAGCACTGGGCAGCGATTTAAACGTTGCAACGCTACAAGCTAATATTACACACATGCAAAATTGTAGATTTTTTTTTTACCGGACTACAAAATATACAGTGTTACAGTGTCTATTGTGTTGGAGTAGTTGGTTAATATCTATACAAGTTCTTCTCTCTCTCGTCTGAATTCAAATTCAAGCACGCGTCCAAACATGGACCCGCCCCGAAAATACTCTAGGACCGCCCGCGCTCACTGTTTAAACTCTATATTCAATCTGATTGGTGAAGAGTGATGACGCCCACCCACAACAAAAGCATCTGATGATTGGACAGTGTGAAGAAGGATGACACCAATTGGCTAAACGTTGTAAACTATATGAATGTCAGAAGCTCATTGGACAACGTAACGCCATTTCGAAGTACGCGCTCGCCAGTAAACGTAAATGATTGGGTAACCTGTTTATGATGAGCAGCCACATATCCACCTTCTTAAAGGGAACTGTGGGAAATGTAGTTGGACTAAAAAAAAAAAATGCAGTTTAAATGTCCCTTATTTAAAGGGACAGGTGTGCAGTAACCGTCACCAGCAGAGGGAAGATATTTTGCCAAGTCAGAGCACAGTAAAGTGCTTCGAACTAGATCTTATCATACATACTTCCTCTGAGCATTCCTCAGATACCAAATGTTATTAATGTTGCTTGTGAGAACAAATGTATTGTTGAACTTCTAACTGTTAAGGTCAATAGATTTGTCTATATAAGTAATGTTTGTAAAGATCCTAGTAAGGACAACATTAGGTTATTATTTGAATTTCCCCCACGGGGGATGATTAAAGTTTTTTGTTTTTTTTCTATTTCTATTCTATTCACAATGTGTCTCAGTAGAAGTCAGAAATCATTATGATGGTTACCTTGTCCTCTTGCATGTCTCTCATACACATGCATAATAAACTTAATTTAACATGTGAACGAGTAGAAATTTAAATGAATAAAGCAAGAGTTTTGATTTGGCCGGTGAAGCAGCTACCTTTGAGGAAAGTGCATGATTAAGCCCTTTGTGTTGGATCTTCACTGAGAATAAAGAGACGGCTCTCTAAGCTGAATATTGTCCACTTGATTGCTAGTCTTTTGAAGTACAATGAATTGAACAACATTTGTTCATTTCAGGCTCTCAATATGATCTGCACATCACCTGTCCATTCAACCTCATCATTTCAAGCTAAACGCATCATTATCTCTACCACTCAATAGTTGCATCTGATCAGAGCATTAGAAAAGTATTTTGTTTTTGCCAAAGCAAAAACTCAATACTCATAGTCATTCTTCTATAAATGTAACTTACTTATGTGTGGTGGTGAATAGATACAACACATTTATTTTACTTTCTTCGCCCCTCAATGAGGCACATGACTCTTGCTCTAGTTAACACTGGAGGTGAAGTGGGATCAAATTAGCTTGTAGCTGATTGACCTCAGTCGTTGCAAGGGCTGTGACATCCTCAACTTGATGCTCTGTTCCCATAGAAACTCCAACTAATCTCAACCACTTTCTCTGTAAAAACAAAAATAACGAGGGACTAGAAACGACAATTATTAAAGAAATAAAACTAAAAACAACAAGAGGGCTATAATTTCTTTACCTGAGCATCTATTTGTATCATTTTAATAAAAAGAGATGTCATATGAGAGAGAGTAAATCTGAACTGAGAAGAATATGGGAGAATGGTGTTGTTAAGACCTGAGTGGTTTCATTTCTATGGGCTGCACTGTTGGAGAAAAGCTTTCTTTAAAGAGCAAAAGTTCCCTTTTGGAAGTGTAAAATGTCTTTTGTTCATCCAGACATAATAAAAGCTGATCCTCAATTAGTTTATGTGACAGTGTTATGGTAGCCAATTATTACCCAATCCAATTACATCCAATACTTTGTCGGTACATTTGTTTGTATTACAATACATGAATGTTAAGAGCATTTTGCTTTTTGATTTGACTGTCTGGCCAAGCGCATGTAATCTTTGTCTACAGACCTGGAATGTAACTCCATCCCACCACAAAGATATCATTTGGAGCCTACTGCTATCACTGACTAATTAGGTACAGACAGATTTTTCTTTTGCACAAGTGCTGCTGATTGGGAATTTGAATAAATAAACCAATAAGACTCCAGATGGCTCAAATTCAGTTTCCATAATGTCACGTTGTGCTGCCTGCTGCATATCTCCAAACTGATGTCAGTTTTGTATAATTCAAAGTTTGATTAAAGCCAAATACTGCTGAATGCTTGTGTTAGGATCCAAGTCCAGGAGATAGAGAGGCGGATGAGTTGCTCCCATCTGGTTTCCTGTAATCCGTGCTGACCCTTGCAACCCAAGTGACCACTTCCACCCCATCTGCACTTTGCCCCTGTTGGCCTCTCCTCCCTGTAGCCAGACCTAAACACAGTTCCCTCCACACCCACATCAGTTTCCCAGCTCTTAGGTTTCTTTAAGGTTCTGGTACGAATAATTTGAAATAAATGTACTAAACAAATCTATTGGTTTAACTTTCATATATGTTATTAACACATAGGACACATCAGTCCTTATGAGTGTCCTTTGCCAGTAGGGGGTGTCATTTATTCTGGTTGAAAGAGGCCAGTCTGTTTTCTTAACAACCAGAGGATCCCACATGTCTCTGCATATCTGAACAAGTCATCCAATCTGGCGAGGCAGCATATGACAATGTGTCTATATACAACACATAAATATCAAGCAAATGGCGGGTCAGGTGTTTCTGCCAACCATATCTGTGTTTCATACTTAACAAAAAATTGCAGTGACAATCGTCATCTGTATCACAGTCTAAACAGTGTTAGTCTATTGTCTCTTCACTGTCCACCCCATTTGTCTTCTGTATTTTTAGCCCTGTCAAGAGATTCTTCCAGATCTGTCAGGACAGGACTAAATGCTGCTACCCTTCAGATGATTCTGCACAGTTTCCCAAAGTGAACAAGCTGAATATCTGATAAAAGATTAATACGTTTTTTTTTTTTTTTATAAAAAACCTTTACAGAAGAATAAGGACATCACAGACAAAAAATGATCACATGACATTTATTCAATTCAGTACATATGTAAAGAGTTAAAATTTACATATTAGTAGAAATATACAGTACAAATAATAAAAAAAAAAAAATAGTTGTATATACAGCACCAAATATTGGATGGCACATAAACCAACATGTTTTGTGTCACTTGCTGGAGTGACAAACAGCAAAGGCAGACAGCGTGGCTGTCTTCCGAGAGGGACAAAAATCCCCGCAGCAGAGAGAGGTAGCTTTTCCCTTTAATAATTCAGAAGGCAGAAGGGAAATCACTTCACATCTCTAACAAATAATATCTGGTCACCGTCCATTGATTTTTTACTGGCACAATATAGCTTAACAATTTGCAAGTGTAACTATACAAACAAAACATTGTCAATGTGTACTACACATGGGAAAACTGTTTTGATACACAAGCCATGGCAAGAATATAAGAGCAGGTACCTCACTTGTCTTGTTATTTTGCGAGCACTGTTTCCCCGATATAAAATGACATATCACCACTTTTGCTCTTTCTTTCTCTTCCTCTGACTGAGCAGCTCCACAACAACACCAACAAAAGGCAAGCGATTATTCTCATTAATATCTCCTCCGTCAACCTTCCTAAACACTTAACGCGTTATGACATTGCAAAATATTTAACACAGATATTGAGAATGGTTCAGTTTTGCATTTGTGTTAAAGCCCCATGAAATCCACTGTCACTAAGTGAATAGATCTGAAGATAGCTTCCAGACAAATAGTAAAGGCAGACAGTCTGATGCGTTATCACTGAATGTAATGTCATTTCAGGGCCTCATACTTACAAATGCCTCTCCAGCATTTCTGTTAACGTTTACCCTCAAAGACATTAGGGGTTGATGCGAGTTATAGTAAGCATGTTTGGAAATACAGACTGATCTATGTTAGCTCTCGATTTTGTCAGAGCTTAAAGGTTCAGAGAGGACTTACCCCACTCCAGTTCAGCTGACATTTTCTCTGCCATCTCCAGTAATGCGTCATATCCCCGTAATCATGATGTTCTGTTCAGGATGGCTGATCACAATCTAGCTGCAGGGGCAATTCCTTGCTCCTATATAAAAGTCAAAGAAATGACTTCCAAGGTTCTGCTTTTGACTCTCACAATTAACCTTCGCCCCATTCCCTAGTTTAAATGAAAAGATTCTGGCTGACAACCAGTATCTAAATCACAATGAGCTGCAGAACGTGGAAAAAAGACTGCCCCATTGGGTGTCTGTGAAGAGAGGCAGGAAAATGCAGCCTTGCAATTGGTAAGCTGGTCTTCAAGGTGGTCTTTGGCATTGTGTGTTAAGTGCTGCCCCTGCACATATGCACACGTTCTTCTCAGCAAGCATCCCTTAAGTTGGAGTCAGGATCAATGCAACTGTGATCAATGATAGCGCTTGAGGATCCAGGAGTGCTAGCAGTCATTCACGTGGAGACACTGTATACTCCTTTCACCTTCCTTACATTGCACTTCATTGCACTTTCATCTCATGTTACAATCAGTCACATAAAGAAGTGTTTAAGACAGAATAAAACAGCATTGTATATCTTATCCCATGAGATCATACACCAACAGAAAGGCCCTATTCACAGATGTGAGTGCAGCAACATTCACTCGCTCTGTGAAAGAAAACGTGTAGAAAGGGGAAACCCCAGAGTCATTCAGAGCCTGAACATTATTCAGTATTCATTAGAAAATTATGAGTTAGCCTATTTTCAGACTGGCAAAGGGATTTGCTGCTCACTTTAAGCCAATATTCTTTTCATTGTGAAAGAGAAACTAATCAAATTTATTTTGCGAAGAAAAGTAAAGTCTATTTAGATGGACTATGGAGCTCACATTTAAAGGTGTGTCTAAACTTCAGTGTCAGAAGGCTATACACACGTCCTGAGCTATATCACAACGGGGAAATAAGTGTGATAAAGTAAGATAATGGGGATGTAGAATGAAGTGGATGGGATAGATGTGGAGAGCTCTGTTGGGTAAAGAGAGAAAGAGCAGGGGGGTAAATTCTCAGAAGTTCAGATGGAAACTGGGGAATGTGACAGAGCTTTTTTCCATGAGTGCTTGCTCAAGGCACCAAGCGGGAGGGGCCATAGGCAAGCAGGATCAGTCAAAGTGTCCCTGCAGTGGCATGTCCCCTCGGGCAGTGTCCTTCAATAATCCTGGCTTCCCCTGTGTGGAGTTGAGGTGCCCAACATACACGGAAGGCTGGGTGTAAATGCTCGCACATTGACAGGAAGGCAATCAGTCAATCAGAAAGTAAGTGCCCAACGCTTTTGTAAAGTGGAGCTGAAGCTACAATAAGCCTTTCAAAGTAAGCTGCTTTACGAAAAGGTTTTCTTGCTAGGACATGGCGATATGTGCAAATCGTTTGTTCCTTTGTATTTAAGTCCAAAAAAAAAATCTCTCAGTTTACCCGAACTTTGATCAGGGCACACACAGGCACCTTGCACTTCCCCAGCAGATCCTCTGTCCTCTCCAGCTCATCATCCACACAGATGCCAGTAAGATCCTGCTGGACTCAAGTTCCACTCTCCCCTTGCGTAAAAAAAGCCCCCTACACATTGCTGCAGTGTCACAGGACGAGTGAATGACGTTGGGCGCTGACGTGGGTGTCCTGCTGTTTCGGCTGGGTATCAGGTTGCCGTCTTTGGCCCATTTCTGGCCTCTTGGAGAGTCACCTGTCCTGGTAAGAGGAATGCTGTGACTGACGTGCCTAGTGACGCCAGCATCGACTCCAATAGCAGCTCTGCATAGTGTGTTAGGTGTCTGCACAAGCTCCCACTGTAGGACCGCAAGTGCCAATCCATGCATGTAAATATGCAAGAAGTGTGCAATGCATATTTGTGTGTGTGTCCTTAGAGGTTGTTTTGAAACAGAACACCTGCTGTCTGTTGATAGTGTGTGTGTGTGTGTGTGTGTGTGTGAGAGAGAGAGAGACATTTGTTATTCACCTTTGCCTATCCAAAAATCTAGTCCAGACTACATAGATCTTCAATGTCCTTTCTGTCTTTCTTTCAACTTCCTCTGATTTTCTAACCAAATGTTTCTCCTATATGAGCTGAGCCGAACTGTCATGAAGAATAGAGGGAATTTAGCTTTGGGAGTAGGTGAAGTGGAGGCTGTTTTAGCAGGACCTTGAGCTCCCAGCCCTGGGCATGTGTCTGTTGTTGAGTTCCTATAACTTATCTCCATGTTCTTCAAAGGGGACACTGCTCAGAGGTGAATGAGCCTCCCTCGTTCTTTTTCTTTCTCTTCTTCTTGTGGACAGTCCAACAAGCAGTTGCCATCAGCAACAGCAAAAGGCCCATAACAAGTAGCACAACCGATACTACTTTAGTCTGTGGCAGGTCATTGTAAGTGTAGGTCACCCCCGTTCCTGCAACCCCAATAACCAAAGAGATTATTCCAAAGGGAAAAATGCAGCGGTACCAGGACTTCTCCATGCCTCCTGTAGCTTGGGACAAACGCTCCAGAGAGGAGAGTACTTCAGGTACTTTGGCACCTCCAGCCTCCAGGGACTGACTCTCCTGCCCGGAGTTGGTCTGGGGCTGTGGTTGGCAAGCAAAATGGCCCGTTGTACAGCCCATCCTAACTGTGTGGGCTGGTGGATCCCGACCGGATCACCGTTGTTCAACAAGATCCTAATTGTAGTCAGTTCTGGCCTGGAGAAACAGAAGGAGATAAAGAGAGGCTGAAAAGGAGAGAAAGAGGAGGAAAAGATTTGGATGAGACGGAGGAAATTACTAGAGTCATAATGGCTGGAACATGCCAGGTAAAGGATTGTAAGTCAGCACTGAAATCCACTCACACTTTCCCCCTCTCTCCTTTCTTCTCAGGCTGTTTCTCTATACACTGCCTGCTGGCTCTTCGACAGCACATTGTACACTCTGCAGATAGTAGTCACGGAGATATATAAAGGACCAAGGGAATGGGAGGAGCAAGGGATGAAAAACTGGGAAGTCCAAGGGTTATGATTGGTTATTGTGAGTGACATCAAACTCTGAAGAAGGTAGAAGAGGGGCTGAGGAAGCACAGGAAGGGGGAGGGGAGAAGACTTTACTGCTCCCTCTTCCCTCTTGTCCCCGTCATTGCACTTCAATCGAATCTCTTTTTGTTTTCCGAAGAAATAAAATCGCCCGTGTGGGAAATAAAAAAACCCCACTGCTGAATGGAGATCAGAGCACAGAGGGGAATTCTTGGTTACCTTTATCTATTTCTCAACAGGAAAAGTGGAACCTCCTATATGCGATTACAGATTAACACCAGGTGGGAAATACACAGAAATCAAACACAGATACACAGTTCATGTAAACATCTGAAAAAAAATAATATATCGTATAAACAGAGCTGCTACAATCAGAGTGTTAATAGACGGATGTCCATGCCCACTCGTGACAGAAAACACAGGCAGCCTCCTCTTATTTCCCACCCACGCACACTGCGAATGCCAGTTCTTTCAGTCGGTTCTTTCTGAATGAAAGCAAACCTGGTAGTAGGTTGATCCCCAAGTATGCACAACTCATTGTTCTCTGAAAATAACATCAATCCAGACAGCTCTCTTTTCCTCATCCATCTCATCTTCTCTCCGCACTTAAAAAGCGACATTAAAGGAGGATCGGTGTGAATACAAATCTGACGGCATTTCTATCTCCAGGCTTTAACGTGGCAGGAAGGGGCTTTATGAGAATTAGAGTGGATTTATCTGAACAGCCAGCTATTCTAAGGTTATATGAGACTATTTGAACAAAAAAGTAACAAGTCTAAAAGGTAATCTCTTAAATGTCCAAAATATCAAGGTTATCAAAAGATCTGAGAAGTGTGTGGGAAACATCACCATTACCAGTGGTCTTTAATAACAGGTTTAAAAAAAGCATCTCTGTGCCTCTATAAAACATCAGCATGAAAAAAGCTTAGCAACCGCTTTGGTCTTTATAAATACATCAAATTATTCTTCTTCAATGCTTTTGGGGCATACGCAAGCCAGTTACCTAATGTTCCACTATAAATGACAGACATGCTTCTGTCTGCATAGGAGAACTGTTGTTAAGCTAGAAAGCTGGATTAGACCGGCTGATTGGTAGTGGCAATCAAATAATAACACTGACTTAACGAGCAGTTCACCCAGCAAAAGACATGTACACGAGCCAAAGAGAAATAAAAGAGGGAAAGTGAGGAATGTGTTTGTGTAGGGCGGGGGCTAGGGAGAAAAGAAATGTTCAAAAGCAACGGGCATTTGAAGGAGAGAAGTGGATTCTTTTGAGCTCCCCTTGGTTTCTGTGGATTCGTACTTGGACTCCCTTAATGAGGGGGTATTGGACAGAGATAAAATGAAAAAGGCACAAAGACGTGGAGCACAAGAAAGAATTTATTTGGAAACTTATCTGTGTGAGAGTATGTGTACGTGACATACAGACATACTTTCCATGAAGCTTCTTCCATGGAAAGTAAAAGTGTTTGAATCGTCCCTTATATGACAAAAATAGGCGTGAGAAAAATGCAACAAAGGCGTGAGACACAGGCAACCTGGGCAGGGCCAGGCCACGGCGGTGGGAGCAGAGGAGCTCTGCTGGTGACAGCCAAAGCTAGGCAGCAGCTGATGTATGCAGGTCACAGGAAGGCTGACTTGCGTAGGCTCCACTGGAGTGTTGACGTGATCTCAAAGATGCTTTCCTGTCTCATCCTATACTCCCTTCTCACACACTAATCTGAGACCGTATGGACAGACTGCAAGCCTGCAGCGCACTGCTAACAGCCTCTTCCAGACAACACGGCTGCCTCAACATATAGAGGGACACAGCTTGTGCAAACATGTGCGAACATTTTCCTCATTTAGCTCAGAACCGGTCATCTTGAAGTGTTGTGCGCTTGTTTTGGACAAAACAACCTGGGACTGAAATAGTCCTCTCCCTTTTATAATCTTATTTTTCCTCTCCTCGGGGAAACATGCCATTTCCAGCTTGCAGTGCGCAGAGCCAGGCCCACAAGCACATCGTCTTTGTGACTCAGTCGACTCTGGGTGTGCGTGTCTCACTGTTTGTGTGTGCAAGAGGGTTGGTGCAGCAGGCTCAAACACCCACGTCCTGCTGTGTGAACCCAGCGCCACCTGTCGCCCAGTCTGGAACAGCCCCTGCCATCCACACGTCATCTGTGTGCATGAGCCTTTTGGCCCTCCTGCATCTCACACACGCCCTCACATCACATCTGAGGCGGGCAAAACCATGAATCTCAAATCAGAGAAAGTATTGGTCCCATATGTTCTCACACGCATTACATGTCTGCATGTATTACACAAACTCAAGATGGAAATGAAAAACATGTGGAGAAATACTCCGTAGGAGTATAGGCTGACTTCTCTTTGCTTCTTTTTCGACACTGGAAAAAAAAAAAAAAAAGAAAACCTGAAACACTCTGGGAAGGTTGCAGGTCCACATGGCTAACAAGCTCCTTAGAGATTCTGATTTGGAAGAAACTAAAACATAAAGAGAGTCAGCTTGAAGTCATCTTGTGCTTTCCGTTTTCAGGGAAAGACAGGAATAAAACAGGATGTCCGTGTGGTCAATTAAATCCAGAGACAAGCAGACCTACGTGCAGGCAGCAAACTGACCAGTACCCAGTATTTGCTAGTATTAGTGAGAATTAGTCTCTTATCTCGGAGTAATCTTAGGTCAGGGTTTTGAATCTGACTTACAACTCATTGGTTGATTTTGGCACAACAGCCACTTATAGAAAATAACACAAATCACTCCTTATTGTGCCCTGCGGTCACTTATTCTGCTTGTTGAGTGCCACCTGTCGGCACAGAGTGTAACTACAGGTTGTTTTTTTAAATTACAAATTATTTTTGGCATTGACTGTAGTGTGCCATAGATGAGCAATTAAAAAATGATTAAGAATTATCCAGAAAGCTTTAGAAAAAAAGTGTTTATGCGATGTCTTACTGGAATTACAAATATGCACTCAGTCAGATCAATTCGGCCGCATGCTCATCATTTCTGGAATATTACACTAATTCATGTAAAAACAGTAACTGCAAAGTAAAGGCCAAATAAAACCGCATACAATGACAGCAGAATCAAGCAAAAAAAAAAATGTATTCCATTAATTTCCATTCTTGGTTTCACTTAGTTTATACTACATAAGGTACACATTTATCCACAACTAATTATAGATTCTTAACATTTAGGGCCACAGGATACTAGATCCATCATATAAAAAGTCACCAATCAGGGCTGACAAGAAGAAACAGTCATCCATTTGCTCTCCCACACTTTGTTTCCCAGGAACACATCAACATGGAGGAATGCTTTTCCTCTTTACGATGTTTCTCGTTTAATTGGCCGTGTAAGAATCTGTCGTTGTTTCACTGGACTGGAGTGTACAGAGAGGTGTCTGCATACCTGTTGCTATGCTTATAAACTGGCGACTCTCGGTGTAACATGCTCAGTGGTCATTCAGGCTCAGAGTCCAGAACTATGGCAGGAAAACGCTCCCCTCCCTCACCCAGCAGGGAGTACACGTCTCGCAGCAAAGTGGGATTGGGACGTCCAGGTCCAGGTACTAAAGATGAAAAGTGAGGGGACAGAGTGTCCCACAGAACCTGAGACACAGCAGAGGAGACTGTCAGCAAATTATTTATTTCAATTATTTATATAGTGCCAATAAAAACGTCTTAAAAAAAACCCCACACAAACTGCAATATTAATAAGCACCATAAGGAATATGATTCACACTTATGTCTCCAGGTGCTTCATGAACACAGCTGTTACCTGTTCGAGGTAAATCTCTTGTTGCAGCAGCTCCACCCTGATCCGCAGCCTCTCTAACTCTTGGAGTTCTGCCTCTGCCCTATAGATTATGGTCAGGGGCAGGGCTGATGTTTTCCCATCTCCCCACACACCGTTTGACCCAGAGGGGCAAAGACAACCTCCCTCTGGACTCCATCGATTCCATGCTTTCCACTCTGACGGAAAACACGGTTATATTTAGAGCGTGAGCAACCATACCCCAAAACGTTTTCCTGCTCTGTTGCCTCAGCTTTAAATAGCTGGGTCTTTGCCGGGCCACGTCAGGAGAGACGGCTTAAAAACCCCACCATCACTGGGAGGGGATCTGATGAGGCCAAGGAAAGTACTGATCTAGCAGCAAGGTTTCACGGCGGCTCTGTTTTCATTTTCCACATGCCAAGATGGAGAGGCTGCATTAGCTCGTTAGCACACTGCACTCATCATAATCATTTTTTAAACGTTGTTTGAATAAATAAATAAATAAATGATAAATTCCTCTTGGCATGATGAAACCTCTGTAATAAAATCCTAACTGAGCCTTGGGTGTGAGATGTCAGACTGGTTGCAAATGTCCACAACACCAGACAGAGGTTTGTGGGCTCAGAAATGACTGGAACTTCTCTCTGACACAGGCGTTGGCAGACATACTAGAGCTACATTTGAACTTTAGCTGGTAGACATAAAGAAATCCCCCTTCGTGAAGGTGATCGGATCATCTGGAAGAAGTGAATGGAAAATTTGTGGACAATCTCAATAACTGTATTGCTGAAAAGTAATCGAATTTGCACCACTTGTTGATTGTACAGACTGAGTGATACCCATACATGCGAATCCATTTCTCCGTCAATGTGCTATGCATCAGGAGGGTATATGTTGTGTAATCGTATTAGTATGGTCGACTAAGATTCATACCTAGTTGCACCTGATTGGCAAGGCTTTGGAGCTCCACGGCTGTCAGCTGCAACCTTTCAAGTGTCAAACAGGAATCATTCTGCTTGCAACCTGTATAGGAGGTACATCAAAAACAGATTTACAATGAGAACATAGGAGCTGTGCTGTGTAACTACACCTTGTTACTTCAGCAATAGGCAATGGTTTTGCAGTTGCTCTAAGCCTGCAATAAATACAGAAAAATCTCAAATGTCCAGGATCCTGAATCTTTCTTGCAAAGAAAAGACCAAACACCGATATATTTATCCATCTAAACAACTCTCACAAAGTCACTTCCTGCCAACTCTTTCCCACGAACACCACATCTCTCACCCACATACGTGTGTCATCAGTGTACATAACTTTTACTCCTAATTTTGAATGTTTGCACGTATAGCTCTGTTCAGGCTTTTTACCTAACTCCGTGGACATTGCTGATGCCTGCTTGACTAGATTCTCCTCTGCCTGGCAGCGCCAAACAAGGTCAAGCCCTTGGTGAGTGACTCTGTCAAGCAGAGTTCGGGTCTGGTTTGGACTACCATATGGCCAATCCTTGGGAAACTAGAGGGGTCACAGTAAAAGGGTCAAGGATGACACACTGAGTGGAGAAAAAGGGTCAGAGTAATAAAAGAGAAAGCTTCTGCTAATTTCCTAATTCCTGGCTCAAGATTACACAACATGGAAAACATGTCTCATGCCAGATGGCCCACTTTGACTTGCTTCCCTAGAAAAAAAAGGAAGGATACCGTAGCTCTCATTCTCTCCATGAAGTGACACCTCCCAGTCACAGGTTTCCTTTGAAGGGCAATGACTTTCTCCAGCAACCTACAGATAATGCAGGGAAGGAAAATTAATCCGCAGACACAAACTAAGAAATTGAAAATAGTTTTTATACAACCAAAAGATCGTTTTTTACGCAACCTGTTTTGCTTGCGCCTTAGAGATTTCCATTTTGTTGTTTGTTCAGTCGGTAACCTGCCAAGAAGCCAAGCCAGCGGTAAAAATATTTTTACTCCCTTCAACTGCAAATGACAAAGCGTGATCATTTTCACTTGTGCAAAACATACCCGTCCCGTTGCAGCAAATTGCTCGCCTCAGACCCATCTGTGTCCGAAAAAGGCACGGAGACAGATGCCGCCTTGCTTGGGTCATCATCACTCAGCATGTTGCCTCTGACTGTTTTGTTTTTAGAGGGTGAGGCTGTGATCTGATCAGGAGACACAGATGCTGAGAGAGCCTGCTGCAGTTTCCCAGATGCCCGGTGATGCACAGCCCGAGCTGAGTAGGAGGGTTGGTTCTGGGTTACGTTTTTATCATTCCTGTTTTTCGACTTTACAGGTTTGCTGCTTGCTGAAGGTCTTGAGCTCAGTGTGGTGCAATCTGACAAACCAGACTTTTTAGACTCTTTTCTGTCAAGGCTGGCAAGTCTAGAGGTTGATTTGATGGCTGTTTGACGGCCTTTGCATGCTGTAGATGGACGCAATACATCCACGGATGAGTCTTTTTTAGCAGGCTCCGAGCCATGGCGGACCTGAAGGGCTTTTTCCAGCGCTCGCTCAAGCAGTTCCATATCTTCCTTTTCTCCTGTTGAAGCATCTCCATCTGCAAGCAAACATGCCATTGCAGTTAAGAAACCCCCCCTTTTAACTTTTTTCAAATCTATAAATAAACATGTTGTTAAGACAAACTTTCACAAGAGTTTCATAACTTAAAACAACCACAATCTAACCTTGCTCTCTGTCCAGTAGCTGTGATAAGAAAATATACTGAAGTTAATTTATCATTAATAATCACAATTTTGAAACTCGTGTTTTTAAATTAAAAAAAACCATTAAATAAGACTCTTTTCATTCCCCAAATTACCTGCAACAGTATCATCTGCTAATTCTGACTCCTCAAAGCCTGCTTTGGGATGCAGAGTCCTGAGGGGGAAAAATAACTTCACATGACCACAGGAAACTAAGAAAACAGCTGTAGACAGCAGTAAATTGAATTAGCTTGCGATAACAACCTAATTTGTGCATCAACGCAAGCTGGATAACTACAAAATCATCGTTGTATTTTATATCGAAAGTAAAGAAAATAAAGACATCCTTCTCAAAATAGGCACTGCTGGGATTCGAACCCAGGATCTCCTGTTTACTAGACAGGCGCTTTAACCAACTAAGCCACAGCGCCAGATGCCTCGACAGGGCACCAGGTGCCAATTTAAATGCCAAATTTAGCAACATCAGAAGACACGATATTTGAAAGTTAAGACACAGTTCTCAGCTTGCACAATCGGCCGTAACATTAAAAGCATCAGAGCGAAATACAAGCGAAAATGTGAAAACTGATCACAGACAAACCATACTTACAAGCTCTGTAATAATTCTCTGAGGAGCTGAATACTATCACTAAGTCTGGTTTGTTCGTCTTTGCACGACTTGATGGCTTGTTGAACCGTTGAGAGAAGTGACATGGTCGTTGTGTTTGTGGCTTGCTGGTGGGTTTTTTTTTCTTCTGAAAAAATATTAAATAAGCAACATTAACGTAAAAGTATTGCTTTCAACGAAAGTGAATCCACGATAAGGTTTATCCGACAAAGTTACAAACCATACGTTATTCAAAACGCGTGGGTGGAAAAAAGAAGTTTACAATTTCACATAAAAATACCCTTTCGTTTCGACCCGCGAACACTTAACGGATGCGGAAGCCACATTTCTCTCCCCAATGCAGAAAAGTGTCAGAGATAAGTCATATACATATGTTTGGGAAGCTAAACAAGGCACTGGCAGTGGTGCTGTCTTACTTTTGTGAGCAAATATATATCGTCCACGTTATAAAATCAGAAAGCATAACATACATTTTTTAACAATCTACATGAAGTTTTCAGTTCTCGCGAGAATTTACATAGTCGCCGGGGACGCCATGTCGTGTATTATCTCTGGTTGGCCTGGGTCAGAGCCATGGATGTATTATAGGTTAATGTGTTAATATTATATGTTAATATAATACATCCATGTTCAGAGCCTTATAAAAAGATAAGAGTTTTACACCACTGGGTTACCAAAATATGGATAAAATATACGCTTTCCTGGTTTCACATTGTGAAAACTATTGGCATCTGCTCATGTCACACTTTGAAACATGAATATGTCAAAATATCTGAGTTGGAAATAAGTAAAGAAACACCGCCAATTATTCCTATCATAAAGTAGCGAGATTTATTTTCCAAGCTAAAATCAGAATATGATATAACACAAAACATGAAAAATTCTTCCTAATCTGTCAAATTTGCTCAATTGTCCAGAGATTTTAGATACCAAGCCACATTCCTTTCATGTTATACTGAGACTAAGTGTTTAGGTGTTTTGTACAGGAAAAGCTTGTTCACATTTATGATTAATTGAAAGCTTTATAATTTTTGTACACCTAATAGAAATGATGTAATTAACTGACCCTAAAATACTCTGTTTGAGACTGTTGTCAGCAGATCGTTGGATGATTTGTGAAAGAAAGACTTCACAGGTGGAACCAATAATTGTGTTTCCACAATTAACACAGCAATTAACAAAGTTGACAATTAAGTTAACCCAGTAATATGTTAGAGTTTTGAGATTTTGAATGTGTGGCTTTTGGCAGCAGGCATGTTATTTAGTTGTTTTGGCCTGGTTTTAGACTTTTCCTGGGGGAAACCTCTGCAGAAGAAGAGTACTGCCAAGCCAGTGTGGATGTAGAAAGGTTAACCCCCACATTACACCATTTTGCAAATTCACTGTTGTTGCAATGACGGTGCTGGAGTTTTCTTGTAAACTTCCGCCTGCCTACTTCTGCCTCTCATAGTTAATTTTTTATTCAGAATGTAATTCTAGGGAAGTAACAAATTCAAGGAGTGCTTTCATAGGTCCTTACTTGTTCTCTATGGGATTTAGAACTGTTAGGGTCTTTAGGTGGTGCACTGGCTTAATTGTCCTAATTATCTTAATTGGCTGCATGTTTGGAGATGCCTCGAAAGACTTAAAAAAAGGATTTAAAAAAAAAAATTTAATACTGTGTTTCAACTTCTATGTTGTGGCATATACATACTTCAAAATGTAGCAAATAATTGATTTGCTCTCACTCCTATTTAAAGTCACACTTGCAATATAATGCATTTGTACTGTTGCATCAATAGATTATACTAACTGTGAACATCACATATAACTCATTAAAATGGCTCTGATTAGAAGTATTTGGGGACAAAAATGCAAGACTACAGGAAAACTAAACCTATTTCTGGGTCAAATGACTGAGTGTGGGAAAATGAAGATCAGAGACCGCTTACATCCAGTCAATTAAGACGACACACATCCCAAGGATAGTACTGCCACTGTAAGGCAAGTGAGGATGAAGAAAGGAGTAATACTGTACTACACAAAATTGCTAGAAAAGTAGTTAAAGAATAATTCAGTGTGTTTAAAGAATAATTTAGTCACTACAAAAAGCTAGCAAATGTAGTTTTGTGAGCTTTCATCGAGAAAAGTCGTGTCCAAAATCTAAAAAACTTGCAGATTCCTCTCCCCTCCCTTTAAATTAGTCCCCTTCCCCTCTTCTTGATACGCATGAGTGGCATAAATGTGCTTCCCAAAGCATTTTAATATAATGGCAACAGCTTGCTGACCCCTTTGGAGGGA
This sequence comes from Odontesthes bonariensis, assembly GCF_027942865.1. NCBI lineage: Eukaryota > Metazoa > Chordata > Actinopteri > Atheriniformes > Atherinopsidae > Odontesthes > Odontesthes bonariensis. The sequence goes on from NC_134526.1 coordinate 15,274,187, forward strand.
ATTGAATCATCTTGTTAGCTCATCTTTCCACCAGCCAGCCTCCTGTGGTTCAGTCGCGGAGTGAGGCTGCCCCGCTAACAAAGCATCTGACACTACAGCCGGCTGCCAGACTGATATCAGGCTCTGACCATCGCACAAACGCATATGCACACACGCACAACTCGCACGGATGCACACACTTGCCAACATACAAACTACAAACAGGCTTTCAAATATATCCTGCATAATCTGTTCGGAAACAAACAACATTCTCGTACAAAGTTCATGAACAGCCTGCATGAATCATATATGCAAAAACATAACTACAAATTCATTATCTGACACTGCTATGCAACTGGAACAGACGATGCGTTTTGTGTGCCCAAGATCGACATATAAACACATTTTAGTAAATCTTTGGAACAAGAGTGCTGGTGCTTTTGTTACTCAATCTGGACAAGCATTTCTTTTTTTTTTTAAACTGCACAACACACTCTATTAAGGTGGGGTTCTATCATCTTTCACTCTCTGAAATGGTACAGCTTAAATTAATTTGTTTCTTTGTGTTAGATCTTATTTAACATCAAGTTTAGTCTCCATTTAGATCACAAACTTTTCCCTTTATCCTTCTCAGTTCCTGTTGAATTGGATAAACGGAACCTATTTGTAAGTTGTTGTTGTTAAACAAGCCTAAACTTTAAAAAATGGCTACATAAAAGTGCATGATAGTACATGGAGCCAGAAAGCAGAACAGATGACAAGATTTGTCAACACTGCAGTAGGCACAATCATACCAAGAATAATTGCTGATGCAAATGCTGTTCTGTGGTTGAGCAAAGCCAACACATATTTAATCATTTCAGTATATCCTTGGAGTACAACAGGGGTTTCTGCAAAAGGTAAAAGGTTTTAAACAAAGGCGAAAAAACTGGAGAAATTTTGAATACTTTATTTTGTATGTACAGATTTGCTGCGGAGCCGAGTGAATTTTATTAGTTGAAAAGGAAATCCAGTATGAATCCACATTTGTAGTGATGTATGAATTTCTCTGGCATTAACAAAAAAAATGACCATGCATAAGAAAAAGTTCAAATAGTATTACAGATCATGTTCAGTATAAACCATAATCAAGGCTTTATATTAGCAAAAATAATTAAAATGAGTAAATTAATTTTCAAGCTTATTTATCTGTGTGTTCCATCTGTTGGCCAAAGGAGCAACTGAAACAAATAACAAACCACTGTACTTGTAGGCACACTGCATCAGTATAACCAGCTGGTAGGATCGATACCTCGAACTTGGAAAAGAAAAATAAAAAGTTTCTCTGTATCACAATGGGTATGCAGGCCCTATATAAAATTGGGTAAGTGGATCACAAAAAAATAAATAAATAAAGAGATGTATAACTTCAATTTGGTGAACAGTAAACTCACAGATATTCCTTATAAATATATTGACTACTGGGAACGTCAGCTGGATACTCCAATACCATGGAAATATGTTGTTATAACACTATACAAAGCAACACTAGATAATAAAATAAGATATTTCCAATACAAAATGTTTTATAAATTTTTGGAAACAAAAAAAATGTTGTATGTGTGGGAAATAGAACCATCCCCGAACTGTCGATTCTGTCAAGAAGAGGAGGAGACAGTGGAACATCTTTTTTGGTACTGTGCAACCTCTGGGGTGTTTTGGTTTGAGGTTGAAAATTGGTTGTCTGTACACGGTATCCAACTATATACAGGTCTGTTTACGGTGCTATTTGGTAACCTGGCAGAGGCAGAAGGCATACAAAATATTATCCTTTTACTTGGGAAAATGTTTATTTTTGGTTCAAAATGTAAGAATAGATTAAATATCAAAAGGTTTATGAATTATGTTAAACTATATTGTAAAATTGAATGTGGGATGACATATGGAGGTAATAATGAAATGTATGGAAAACGATGGATTAAACTTATAGAGGGGGAATATTGGGAAAACTGAGTCAAAGAAAAAATAATAAACTAGCCTAAAAAGTAACTCAAAAAAGATAGATTTGCTATAAAATGTTTTTTTGTTATAGTGATCATTTATTCTTTTACTTTAATGTTTTTTTTATTTTTACATTTATTTATTGTTTTGTATTATTATTATCATTATTTTATTATCCTAACCTTTCTCATTATTATTATCTGTACAATTTCTATAGTTTTAATCTTATGAGTGAAACAGCCTATGTAAATTGTGTTTTGATCTATGTTATAGACTTAAAGGATAAGACCGGTTTTTTGACATTGGGCCCTTGATTTCACATTATAACATGATGTTCTACTCACCCCTGCTTGTTGTTTGTCATTTGGAGCTGTTCCGAAGATATTCGCGAGGCGTCTGGCTGCTCTCTTGAGATATTCGGCCATGAAACGGTTTCCTATGGGCAAGCTCATACAGGCACAAACTATGCTGTTTATAATTTATTAATTACTCTACACTAGAACTGATAACGTGGAGGTGCGTCGCTTACTTAAAAAAATCCGGGTTATTGTAATTTAGATTTTTTTGTCGTAAAGTGGGTGTTACCCCCACAGACCTGCTGCCTATTTATTCATTCGGCTAAAATTCAAAATTAGTAACCCGGATTTTTTTAAGTAAGCGACGCACCTCCACGTTATCAGTGCTGGTGTAGAGTAATTAATAAATTATAAACAGCATAGTTTGTGCCTGTATGAGCTTGCCCATAGGAAACCGTTTCATGGCCGAATATCTCAAGAGAGCAGCCAGACGCCTCGCGAATATCTTCGGAACAGCTCCAAATGACAAACAACAAGCAGGGGTGAGTAGAACATCATGTTATAATGTGAAATCAAGGGCCCAATGTCAAAAAACCGGTCTTATCCTTTAATTAAAAAGGAAAAAAAAGAAAAAAAAAGAAAAGAAAAAGAAAAGAAAAGGATAAAGAAGAAAAAAGGTCCTCCATTAGGAGGGGGGTGGGGCGGTGGATGGGTTTAAGAAAAAAATAATAATAAAAAAAAAAAAATTAAAATTAAATTAATGAATGTGCAACTACTGTATGTTAATAATGTAGCAACTCTATAGAAAACAAATAGGAAATGTCAAATATGTGAATTTGAATATTTTTTTGAAATGGCTACATACAAGATGTACTGTTCCTAAATGTATTTCAATTTTTTTTTTGTAACATGCTATTTGTAGTTTGTAGTCATTAGAACTACAAATGTATGTGTTGAGAACTACAGATTTACGAAGGCGCTTCCGGTAGTGAAGCACCTGACTATAAAGGCCGGGTAGGGACATACTGTGAAGGGTAATGTTCCGACGGACGTTCACATTCTGACTCTTGTAAATCGCCTGTCACTCAGCCAAGGGGAAGGTTTGTTGCGCTCAGTAATTTACAAGACCATCGCGTTCTATTTAGCAAAATATACAGATGAATAGAAACGAAAACAATACAGTGTTACAACGCCGTTCGCCAAATCATAAATGAGTTTATGAGCAGTGCTACGTTAGCCTGCTTTTAGCTGACTTAGCTAGTAAAGTAAAGTTAGCTGTGGTTGTCAAATGTGGTGTTACTGCTAAGTTAAGATGAAATTAGTATTATTGGAAGCGTTTGTACGGTGAAAAAAAAGTGGCACAAGATTTTCATTTCTAAATAAAATGAACTTCAATAAGTGACATCACTTTCTCAGTCAGTACGTGCAGCACTAGCTCGATGTATCTACATTATAGTCTCTGAGACCTCGGGTAAACGCCAGAAGGCCCGTCCGTGCTTTGTTGTTTGAGCTGCTTTTTGTAGGACTGTTTCATGCAGTTCAAGTCTGGATGTTATTGAAGGCTGTCTTTGTAAACAAACGTGGCTCTACTAGAGGAACTTTATTCAGTATCGCTCTGTTAAAGTGTTGAATTCCTTTTAGTGATCAGCTGGTGGAAGGCAAATTTCCGTTGACCATCAGCTCAGCATCGAGAGGAGAGGCGTGATTTTCGCTCCACCTGTTTTCTGATCAGGCCTCCGCTGCCTCTTAGGTGAGCGCTACGGTTCTGTAATCAAATGTTCACTGGATGTTTGTCTTTTCATTAGAGCTGTTGGTGAGACCATTTTGCACTAATGACTGTCATAATAACAGGTGATTATTAATGGCAAGATTCTAATCTTTGAATCTCATTTTGCTGCCTCTTTTATTCCCTTTTACTTGAAGGTGAACTCGGTTGAGGAAAGATCTCACCATAAATATTAATGGAGAAGAAGGAGACAACAGCGAAGATGTCCAATGGAGCTGGGACTGGTTATGAGGAGAAAGAAAACGCCCTCAGGTAAATTTCCCAGTAGTTTTGTAACTTCCTTTTTATTACTGTAAGAAGAATACAATATTGATTATGATGCTGTGGTTCTATCAAATGCACAGTTTCTTTGTTTTTCTTTTACTTGCTCAGTCCAGAGGACCTCTCTGAGATGCTGGGAGCAGGGACCAAGGAAGTTCACGAAAAGGCTGAGAACACGCAGTTTGTGAAAGATTTCCTCAGGGGACGCATCCGCAAAGAACTCTTCAAGGTCAGATTGACGAAAACTGGTTTTAATGTCAAATAGTACTTAGAAAATAAGGTAAATGTGATAAATCTACAGCTGATGAAGATGAAGAAATCTGTTTAAAAAGAGCAGTTAATGACCGACAAATATGAATATTTTTCCATCAGTGTTTATTTTTTTTTTTTTAAACATTTTGTCCACTTAGCTTGGTGCTGTGGCGCTTTACTACACGTACACTGCCATGGAGGAGGAGATCGAAAGGAACAAGGACCATCCCCACTTTGCTCCTCTTTATTTTCCCGTGGAGCTGAACCGCCATGAAGCTCTGGCCCGTGACCTCGAGTACTTTTATGGTCCAGAATGGAAGAGCCAGGTCAGCTGCTCCCAAGCTACTCAACGCTATGTTGACCGCATCCACGAGGTGGGGCAGGAAGACCCGGTGTTGCTGGTGGCCCACGCCTACACCCGTTATATGGGGGACCTTTCTGGGGGCCAGGTGCTGAAGAAGGTGGCACAGAGAGCTTTGAAGCTGCCGCCCACAGGAGAGGGCCTTGAGTTCTACCAGTTCGATGGCATCCATAGTGCTAAGGCATTCAAGCAGCTGTACCGAAGTCGGATGAATGAGCTGGAACTGAACATGCAGACTAAGAAGAGACTGGTGGATGAGGCTGTCAGAGCCTTTCATTTCAACATGCAGGTGAGAGGCCAGACATCTAGATCTGGTGATCTGGTCACTTGTGGTGTTGGTTGAAATGACCTACTGTAAGTCTTGATTTCATTATAGTGAGTTTGTTTATGTTTTGAGCGGTTGCTAGAAATGAAAAAATAAGGTATTGTGTGTATTCCTAAAGGCAAAAATGTGATAGTTTTATCCAGATTAAATGCAAATACAAACTTAAAGACTTTATTTTTATTTTTAAAGGTGTTTGAGGAGTTGGAAGAGATCGGCAAAACCATCCAGGAGGATGTTTTAGATGCTGGCATGTCTGTTCATGGAGCAATGGATGGAGATATCAACAAATGTCCCTACCATGCTGCCAAAATGGGTAAACATTGTGCTGTTTTCGGTACTACAAACCTGAAATGATGCTGAGTCTAGGTTTGCCAACTAAGTTTTTGCCTCCTTTGTGTCTCAGCGGCATCGGGTGGAACGGCATACGCTTGTCAGATGGCCATGGCTGTTCTCAGACATCCAACAGGACAGGTGCTGTTTGCCACTTGGTTTGCTGCCTTGGCTGGATTAGCTGCATGGTATCTGATGTGAACCAGCGATCAGTCTGTTGCATGGCAAATTTGAGACAAAGAAGTGGTGAAGGAAGCACAGTAAAGGCACCAGGAAATTTCCACAAACTGTTGATCATTTCGTACAAACATTCCCATCAGAGCCGTGTGTTTTTTGAGTGCTTTATTTTTCTTTCTAGCAGCGTAATTTCAGTTAAACGATTCATAGGACCATTATAATGTCCGTTCCATCCATAAAGCACAACCTCCTACAATTTTTCATATATACATTTTTATTTCTCTACCTCCGATGTGCTGTCCTTCCATTGTGTTTGGTCGCATCCCAACACCTGCTGCAGCTGCTGTCTGGCCAAAGCAGGGTTTGGGTCCAAAGTGTTTTGTCGAGGTGACGGATATATTGTCCTAGATTGTAATTGTGAAACATTATATTTTGAGATAAATGTATATCACTGATAAAATGACAAAGGTAGCACAATAGTAATGCAAGCTCACCCTTTAAAAGCGAATTGAAGTTTTAATTCCTAAGAGATTAAGATATGTATTTATTCGTGCTCTTTTAGCCAAAATTGCACCAAGGTGAACGTTAAACATTTGGTCCAGGGGTTAAATGAGCCATAAATTCCTGAACGGGCTGCCAATTCGGTTTCTTAACGGTTAGAACTCGTGTTAATAGGAACTTTTGGGGCTGGTTGTATTGCCATCAGCTTCATTGTCAGCGTTTTTCAGCAAATTCCTGCTTCTTTGCCTTTTATGTGGTCCACTTCTATTCAGCTTAAACGGAAACAGTTCTAACATCAGAACTCTGCTGTAGAGCTTTAAAACAAACCCAGACCTCTTATTCCCAAACCCTATTATGACTGAGTGCAATAGGGTTTGGAATCGGGTATTAGCAAAAACACTTATTTGCCTCAAATAACACATTCTCTTCACTTCACCTTGTTCATTGTTGCTGTGTGTTTGTGCTGGTGCATTTATCATTAAATTACTCAATAACATAATTATTGTTGTGGGCCTAGCTTGAAGTGACATTTATTTATTTATTTTCCCCCTCCAAAGCTGTAATTGACTATATGATGTGGTACATTAGCTAATGAATCCATGGTGATGGTAAACATACTGTGCGTGTTTTCTGCCCTGTGGCTTCATGCCTAACAGACTATCTTTAATATGGCAACAAGAAAATAGATTTATAGAGAAATGTATTCTTATATCTTATACTGTATTATTTGTTTTTACACAAACATTATGTGAAAACTGTCACATTTCATTATTCATTCTTGAGCTTGAAATGTTCCCAAGAACTTTCTTCCAAGTGTACTGTGAGACAGGTGATGGGGACCAAAAAGCTCTCTTTGACGAGTGACTATTTTAGATACTAGTGATGATACAGAGTATTATGTCTCCAGCATGTTCGCCCATAATCTTCATCAGATTAAGAATTATGTAATGACTTATCTTTAAAGAAAACAAAAACTGCCTATTAATCTAATTGTGCAGCTTAATTAGTTAATAGTTAACTGCTTACTCAGTTTTATCTGCTACCGGAGCCAAAGTTGGGACATAAAGTGTTAAAATAGCCGATTTGTCCTTCAGTAATAAGGTTTTTTTGTTTGTGTTTTTAAGTCTGTTTTTGTAACGGACACGTAGAGCAGCTGCATGATGGCTAAACGCATGTGGGTGTTCTGGTTTATTATCTGCTTCTAATTAATGGACTTTTTAGCTGCTGCGCTTCTGTTAATGGTGTGAATATACCACTGCGCATTATCGCTAATCTATGAGGTCTTTCCTGTAGGAGAAATATTCCTGTCAGTGCTCGCTTCTGTGTGGTTTTTTTTGCACCACAAATGAGGAGAAATATTTCATGGTGCCTGTGTGTGCAATGGGACTGTTTAGTGACGGTTTAACCTGACATGGTGGTGACATTTTATAAATTTTTTGCTTAATTGTCTTCAAGCAATTATAACACAGAATACCAAAAGAACTCTGTTGGCTACACGTCAGCCTGATGCACATGCGGTGTATTTGCATGATGCATTTATTCACAAATCAATGTGCAGTATTTCTTCGTCGGTAAACAGGAGAGTTGCAGCTGCTTGATCACAGACATGGCAGAGCAGTTGACCGTGTCTCTGAGAGTCTCAGGGTTTATACAAAGAATCGCCCCCGGTGGACCAATAGTGGAACCGCCTGACAAACTTTTGTCGTTACGCGTTTTATTTCATTCATTTGATGCAGATGTAATGCGGGAATATTTTTGGCAATTTTGGACTTTTTCAGGAATCTCAGAAGTACAGTTGGTTATGCCCATAAATAAAGATGTTTAACCAATTTGTCTCGATTTACTCTGCTCCCAATTCCTTTTGCATACCTAACTGAAGCTTTTATTTGCCACAGAGTGAAGATCCAGGATTATATTGTGTTGTTGATCATTAAATTAAAGTTTATTACTCTTCATACTAAAATAATAAACCTGATTCACTGGCCTGGTGTTTTTATTTTTTTTAACACAAAGATTTAAGTATCTGGTTATTTTGGAGGGAATTTAAGCTATTTAAACTTAAAATTTGTTAAAATGTTCTCAAGCTGTCTCTGATCATGCTGAACATGGATGATTCATTTGGTCCAAGCTGAAATTTCTTAGTAACTGTCGAATGGAATGACGTGACATTTTATTCAGATATTCATTGTCACCAGCGAATGAACCCTGAGGACATTGGTGATACTTAGCACCAGATAATGCAGTTTTAGGTGATGCTCACAGATTGACATGCAGGCTAGTAGAGACATTTGTTGTCCTGTGCCTAAATCGCATCTTCATTTATTCATATGCAATGGAGGCTTCTCCCAGAACAAAGCTTTATTATATAGCTGTACAGTATGTTGCCTTTTGTTTGATTCATGCATGAATGCATGTTCTACAACTCTGTAGGTTCGAATGTGATTCTTGTTGAGAGCTAAAATGGTTTCTTGGTTACAATGCGAAGGGGTTGAAGAGAGACAGATCAGAGAAATCATTGTTCACAGATCAGGAAAGTCTAAACTCACAGTTTAAACCAACATCAAGGAAAACAAAGATATCTATGCACTTAACCAGTAAGAACTCATAGTGCAGGCAAGACATACACCTATGCTTGAAAACACAACTGATGGCTACAGAAGTTAGTCATGGGATTTTTAAATCCTAAATAAAAATTTAGATTGTATTTTATGTCTTCTTCAGTACAATATTTTTTTTTCTCAACTGTGCCATCACCACGATTAGATTTTGGCAACCAGCAGAAGTGCAATGAGAACGTCTTTGCAGCCACACAGGCCTTCATAGATATCTGAAAAACCAGTGATCTGCGAACTGGCACACCTTCATGTCTGTGGATCCACTGGCGCAGAGGAGCAGAGTAGATAATCCTGTGGCTTTTTATTTTCACTACAGTGTTGAGTAGGTAGGTCTGTAATGATCCATCTTCCCCCCCAAAAAATACTTGGAGACCACAGCCAACATCCAGCAGTTCTACGTCCCTTTTCACTTTCTTTACAAAGTGGCTGCTCTTGCTTTACGCTGTCCTCTCTGCCATCTGAACCACTGACGAAGTCTCAGTTCCAGGATCTTTTACCTTGAAAAGAAAAAAGGTTAAGAGCAGGTGATTACAAAATCCCAAAAACTGGCCATCTATTTAACTTAATGCCCGGGAGCATAATTCAGTTTTTATGATAGCCACAAACCAGATAGAGAAGTGCCAAAAAGTGCAGCAATAAGCCTCATAAGCATGGAAAAGGTCGACCAGGAGGTAGTTATTTGAGATAAATTGATAAGAACTCCTACCTGGTTTGTGGCTGTCAAGAAGTACAAAGCAAATTCTTTAATTTGGAGAAGAAGCCCCCCTGTTGTTGCAACTCTGCTTCCTTCTTGACATGCCTGCTTTGCCCTGCTTAAGACCGTTTAGCACTGCTGCCCCCACCTGGACAGAGATTAATAATGCATCTAAGTACCCTTGTTTAAACCCCTTTTCACCTGACCAGCGATGTGTATCACGTAAAAGGAGACAGTTTCAGCTAGCTAAGAAATAAAGTTATTTTCAGGGAGCATGTCCTTATACCTGTGCTGGTGGCAGTGACACCGTTCACCGTTCCCTCTATGTCCGTCTCGTCTTCAGCGTAGCTCGTCACCAGAGCTTTCTGTCGGTCAGTCAGAGTCCTGCACAAAACGACAACATTTCATTTTTTGGTGTGTTTGGGGAAACAGGTTTCAACGATGATGAAGACGATGACAACCCACCGTATTCGGGTTCAAAGCTGAGGGGGAAAAAAAAGTTGTCTTACTTGGGTATTTTAATTTTGACATGGATGTAGTGATCTCCGAAGCCATAGCCAGTGACACGGGCGATACCTTTCCCTGTCAAGCGGATTCTCTGGTCCGTCTGGATTCCAGCAGGGATCTGAAAAAGAAAATGTCCCAGTCAGTAATTAAAGTGTATGAGACTGAAACGTCCCCATATGACTCGGTTAAGTGGAGAGACTTTGTCCACTTACTGACAGATTGAGTGTTTCATAAAGGCCTGGTGCTCTAGCTGTTCCACCCAGGATGGCTTGAGCCACAGAGACAAAAACATCAGAGTGGATGTCTGCACCATCCCTTCTGAACGTGGGGCTTTTCTGGACCTGGACACATCGCAATCGCAAATGTCGTCAAAGCATTCAAATTTCAAAAAGCAGCACACCACAGATTTATAAAATCACACATCAGACAGTTCATTGTTTCAAACTCATCCACATAAGATCATTTAAATCTAGTTTAGTTCTGCTGTGAGATCAGCAGCAGACATTCAGTGAACACTAACCCGAAATGTGATGAAGATCTCTTTCTTTCCAACTGGCATTCTGACTGTCTGTCCATCCTCTACTCCTAAAAGCCAACAACGAGTGCAATGGTTAAAATGGATTTGTATTTGAGCAGGTCTGACAACACCAGTCAAATTCAGAAATAGGAGTCCTGACAGCAAATAAAACACGACCTCTATTGATTTGACTTGTTTTCTAGGAAAGAATTTGCAACAAAGTAACAATTGCTACAGGGTTGAAAGGTGGCCAGAGCTTTATTGCATACTGTGTAAATAAAAGATAGCAACAGGTGTAAATTTACTCGTCTTATTCTTCATGAAAAGCCTAAATATGTGGATTTTCTATTCCAGGGGTTCACACGACTACACACTGCCGTTATTTCACAGCTACTTTAGTCTCTGGTAGGGAAATATTGTCATGTTTTCAGTTAAGAGGCATATGGTAATAAAGGAACCAAAAAAAAAAAATCTAACTCAAAGTATATTAAACATTTTACTAGAAACGTGTAAAAAGACTTTGCCAAGCTTACAAATTCAGGCAGGATTAAAGTACTTTAATATCTCAATGTGAAACTTCAGCTGCAGTTACTGTGGCTTCACAAAAATTTGCCAAAAGAAAGAACAATAATCGTTTTTACAGATCACAATTCTGTCCATGCACCTGCATCTTTTATTATGTTAAACAATAAAACCCTGCACCAAATTCTACTTCTGGCAAGGGCCAACACTCTCCAATACTCAGCTAAACCGATTCTGGAGTGAGACTGACCTGCGGGCACAGGAACCATCACAGTCTTCCTCTGCTTGGTCTGCCCAGCGCCGTGGCAAGAGTGACAGGGGGTGGAAATGACTGTGCCTTTGCCACCACAGCGACGACATGTAGAGCGCATCACAAACGGGCCCGTATTTACCGTTTCCTGTAGGGAGGAAAGCACGTGTTTAGAAAAATAACATCAATAGAATTCAAAGATACAAAGTGCATCAGAGTCCTTACCATGCCGGAGCCGTTGCAGTGGTTGCAGTGCTGAACCTTGGTGCCTGGCTCGTGGCCCTTACCATCACAACGCTGGCAGGTTGTGTCTATGTTAAAGGACATCTCTTTGTTGACTCCCTTTGCTGCCTGAGTGAAAGTCAGCTCCATAACATACTGCACCAAAAACAGAGGGAGCCAGAGATTCTTTAGTATGAATATGCAACCAATAAAACTGCCAGCGCACCTCTCTAGGAAACAATCAAAGGTTCTTCTTGGCTTTACTTTCACTCTCACTTTGTAGGATTGCACTAACCTCCTGTGGCTGATCAAATATGGCGTTAAAGTCCCCAAAGCCGCGGCCTCCCGAAAACTCTCCAAAGATTTTGCGGAAAAGCTCCTCGGGGTCCACGTTGCTGCTCTGTCCACCCCAGTACTGCTGCCCTCGACCCGCCTGACCAGCGTCAAAGCCAGCTGTGCCGTATGTGTCATACTGCTTCCTTTTCCCTTCGTCACTAAGAACCTGTGAAGGACAAAGGGGAAGGTGTAAGACGACTCAAACTAAAAAGAAATAATTACAGGAAAGTATCACTTTTCATAGATTCAAGCCACAGCACACGATGGAAACAAATACACAGTGTTGGGGGAATGCTTGAAAAAAACAAACAAAAAAAAGTCAGAACCAAACCTCATATGCTTCAGCCAGCTGAGCAAATTTTTCCTTAGCCTGTGGGTCATCTTTGTTGGTATCAGGGTGATACTTTTTTGCCATCTGAGGTACAACAAATATGATGTCAGCCCATCTTACAACTATCACAAGCTGTCCTTGTATGTCAGTCAGCAACGAACCTGGTAGTAGGCTTTCTTGATTTCTTTCTGGGTTGCTGTGCGAGGTACCCCTAAAATCTGGTAGAAGTCCTGCTTGCTGCTGGAAGGGGCACTTGTGTGAAAGGACAGTGTGTAGACAGCATGGGGGGACTTGACGCCTGAAAGGTGTCCAGCGGGATGAGAGGGTACGTTAATGTGATCAACAAGAGCTGTCGCCATGTGCTGCAGCTGCATCCCAACTAACTGTACAATTCCACCACCTTTAGAACGCCCACATACTGTAGAAATGTCTGCCAAATTGTCATTGCTCAAATGATTTATCATATACTGCATATGTTGTGATGTTGATGAAAGTAATTTTTTTCCTAAACATCACTTAAACATGGCCACAATTATTGATGGCTGCTTATGGAAAAGTCTACATAATGTACAAACTACTAAGAAGTTCACAAATGTTGATAGTTATAGCAACATCAACATTAGTATATAGATGTGCCTGTATTAGCACGAACAATTTACCTGATCAAAGATGATAAACACTATCTACATAGTTTCCTATATCAGGGTTGCAGGATCTGATCAAACTCTAACCCAGTGTAAACACCATGGCACCACTTTATGTGGTGACACAATCAAAATGCATGCAAATAGCAAGATAAAACGTTTGCAACAGCCTAAAATTTTAACCAGTACACAGAATTTGCTGCTACACGAGCCCTGCCACTTGATGATCGCAAAGTTAGCAGGATTGATTACATCACCTCTGATCAACAAATCTTCGTGTGCTTTAAAGTAACTGCTTAAGTGTTACAAGCTAAACTTACTGTCACAGTTCGCTTGACAAGATACTCATTCATTTTCATGTAGTTACTGTACTCTGCGTCACTTAAGTAAACGATAAATTACAGCAATTTAGCCTAGCCTAGCTTAGCTCAGGCCAATATCAAATGGCTCACCTGACAGCCCTCTCAATGTCAACGCTTTCCCTGCTCCGCTGCACCCCAGGCTCGCTCCACACCGGAGTTTTTCCACTCCCAGTGTAGAAAACCGCCTGGCCCATCCATGGTCAGACGAGAGAACGGCACCGCCAGCCCTCCGACATCCAGAGGACACGACGACAGTAACCCAGCGTGAAGAGCAGCGGACAGCCGAGGACGCCATCATTCCTACAGTGGCCGCCGCTCTGGACACACTGCGCATGTCTGGAACGGGGTGGGCGTCACTGAGAGAGAGCTCGAAATTCTTGCTTTGTCACTAAAACAAGTTGGAGAAGTTTAACTTTCTCTCTCTCTATTTCGTTTTTTTTTTTTTTTTAACAAACTCTACCCTAGCGGACACATTAGATATAAATCAAGAGCAACAAAACCTTTCCAGACAATATCATTAAATCAGCAAATACATGTGACAAGTAAGAAATTATGCAAATGTTTTAACACCCGGGTTAGCACGCAGTGAAGAGTTCTGTGGAATGGCATTGGGAAAGATAAATAGCCGCCCAATCGGACAGCTCGATGGAGCAAAACGAGCGTACACCACAGGGCGAACCTGATCTGTCAGCTGTAGCAGGAGCACTCTGCAGTACCAACCAGCTCGACAGAGACACCCGGAAGGCACGAAAGTCAATTTGAGAGGGCAGCATGAATCGTTTTAAGACCTCCAAATTCAAAAACACCACTCAGAAAATTGCCAAGAAAGATGTGAGTAGCACTTGCGCCTTTGGGTAAAAACAGATCTCCTGGCTAACATTAGCACTGGTAATTAGCTGAGCTACTTTGGGGGGGACGCCTGCTTGCCACAAAGGATGTTGAACTTCCTGCATCTGGAAGCCTTAATATAAGAGAGGGGACGAAAGTGTCGATTCACATGCTTGATTTACACAGACAGCGGATCAGTTGTAAAAACAACCAGCCACGTGAATGCATGGGGATGCTAACCTCCATAGGATGTTGCAGTGACGCCCATCATCACGCTTAAATTACGGCAGTTCAATTTTCTCATCGCTTGCGTTTGGTTCACTCAGAGTCTTGCTTTGCTCTGCTGAGATTTCTCATGCCAGGCAAAGAGAAAGATTAAAATCAGAATTGTAAATACCAGCAGCGCTACAGCTGTCCCGATGCCTGTTTTACAGCGATAGCTGTCATAGGTTGTAAGAGTCGACATGTCTGGACCAGACTTTACGTTTTGCATACAAATCTGCAATTTTTTTTCTCGTCCTTTGAGCCCATTAGTTCCACGTTGCAGCGCCTGCAGCTCCCCTTTCTCTGATGTGGTGTATGTAATCCCCTACTTTGTTTTCACTGAGATTGTAAAAAAATGCCTGGCATGCACAGAGACAGTTGATGGTCTCGGTACCTCTCCAATCTCTGCACATACAGCAGGTGGTGCCGTGCTCCTGTGAATGTTAAATTAGCAATTCACGTGGGCATTAAGCTATTCCAGTACTGTAGTCATGTGCTCTTTTGCTGTCGTTTCAAACTCGGAGCAAAAGGGAAAATGGGACAGGAGACAAAGTTAGGAGAGAGGCTGGCTTATGGGGGAGGAGGGAGACAAGAAAGCAAAGCAGGGTGCATCTTTCTATCCTCAGATGATCCCAGACTGGTTGTGTGATTAATCATAGGAGTTGTATTGAAACAAATGTAGGCCCCCTTTCCATTTTACAGATACAAACTGCCACTGTGAACACTTTTTAGTGTCACATCACTTTTGTTTTTTATGGCTATATGGCAGACACTGCAATGACTAACTAATCAGTCCTGAGAGACTTAAACTATTTATTATAGGAAAACCCATACTATATATTGTTCTCATTGGTCATAGTGCATTCATAAAATCTCCTTAACTTAAAACTGATGAGCACGAAGTAGCTTTTGTGTCCTTGGAAAAAAACTTGTTGAATACAAGCGCCTGTCAGATCCACCAAGGAGTAAAATCAGTTACTAGTAGTAACCCTTATCATGATCAGCATTATATGTGGTTATATCAAGTGAAGGACATTATTATTTATTAGGTAAGGATTTATTAAGTTTTTATGTGTTGTCCACTTCTTTTTTTGACAGAGACGGGTGTAGAAGATATCCTTTTGAAATATGCATTTACTTACAAAGGGTGCTTAGGACTGTATGGTGCCGTAAACAGAGCCTCACTGTGTCTTACCTTATTAAAGCTGTTGGAGCTGTTAAGTGTCCTCTTAGAAAAAGAAAGGCACACTGTCTATCACTGTTGCTTTTAGTTTTCAGTGGAGCAGCTCAGCCTTAGTTGTTGGAGCATGTTGTACAGACGCACTGTCCTCATGCTGCTTTTGCCTTATTCATGTTACGCAAGAGGTTATAAGAGTTCTCTGCTGTGCAATGTAGGGAGCCCTTCCACTTCCTCAGCACTTTGCTCATTCTGAGGCAGTTAAAGTGTGCATGTGTGTCTGTGCGCACTGAACTACATCCTTCCTGTTTATTGCAGGGTTCACTTTTCTTTTTCTTTTTTGGTTGTTACTGCAGCTTGGGCATGTGTGCTCTTGAACCCTATAAAACAAACTGGATTCCTCAGTGTTGCTAGTTGGTTGTGTTCATTTTATTATTTTTGCATATATTGCACTCTAATTCGCCATGATCTTTTACTCATGCTCTCCATGTCTTTAAATCTAGGAATGGATCAACAATGTTCGTGCTGGTTCCTTTTCCTGCCAGGGGAACCACATCAAAGCAAGCTCCAAGCTGGTGGCTTTCAATACTGAGCAGGCTGGTATGGATATAAACGTGTAGTTGAACAGCAACACTTTTTTGAAGTAGAGATACGTCTCTGCTGTTACTACTTTTAGCCCAGTTCGAGTTTGCATTCAACCAAGTTCAGTTCAGTTCTGAATATGTTAGTCAGTAAATTCAATTCAAAAGCATGATCTTCAATGTCCATTTGAGCTCATTAGCCACTCTGTGGTCTCAGAGAGGAAATTTGAAAGATAAGATCCCTCACAAAACTCTGATAAATGTTGCATATGGCTGATAAATGGTGATACTGATCAATAATTGCATGTGCAATCTTCTTGATTAGAAAAAGTATAATCCATGCCATTTTCTTTTTTTTTTTTATATCTGTACTCTGTGTGTCTGCAGGTGGAGGTATGGTGGGCCTGACTTCAGTCAAACCTGGTTCAAATGGCCAGTGGACAGTCACCCAGATGTCCTGTCATTCTGGTAGTTTTTTTTTTTTTTTTTTCCCTTTTCCTCCAGCCTATTCTCATGAGACTGTATGAGTAATATTTCAGGGTATTTCATGTCTTATGCATTTTTTTGTTTGTTTTTTACTGTATGTGTGTAACTTAACACCTTATTCTCTTTAGGAATGACATGTTGCTCTGGAGTTTTATCCTAACCATTTGGTTTGTCCTTTAGAACAACACACAAAAAAGTGTGTAGAAATTACATGTGGGATGTGCCAAAAAACTGCGCAATGTTTATTTGTAATAATGTGAGATCACATTGTTTTTAATCAGCTGCTTTAACAACGATTTCAAAAGTGAAATGTCGTTAAAAAGCAGAGCTGTGACCCAGATCTGCTTTTTAACTTGCATACATTTTCCCTCCTTTCCATCAGATCTGCTGACTGATATGGACTTTTCTCCTTTTGATGAAAGTCTCTTGGCAACCTGCTCCAGAGATGAAACGGTGAGCTTTTTTGCGTCCTATTTCCTCTTCCCCACTTCTTCGTCCCTTTCATCTTGCATTTTCCTCTCTCAGTATACTTAACATAATTTCATTTTCCAGCCTCCAAGCTCTGTTGTTCTTGGTAGCGCTTTGAATGCAACGGGAACCCTCTTTCAAAGAAGACTCTCTTGTCTCAGCACATTGTTCTTAGCCACAGGTGCTCTAGCTTACTGAATGTGCTGAGAGTGGAACTGCATCTTCAAATTCAGCAGCTCGGTTTACCTCAGACCTGCGCAAACTCATCCAACTGTTGCCGCACACAGACCCCAACACACATACACACACTGACCTGATCTGCAGTGCCCAGCATCTGCAAAGCACTTTTACTTTTCTTTATCTTGTGTCAGCGGGCAATATTTTTTTTTACCAGTCCAGTTTTTCCAGTTTACTTACTTAACAATGAACTCATTATTATTCGGCCAAACTGATTTGTCGGCATCCGCTGGAAATCCAGCCCTGATCCGAACCCCACATTATTCCGTGTTGTTTCAACATTTAGAGACCGTCATGACTTGATTCTGAGTAGAGTGATCATAAACATATGTGAAGGAGAGGACTGGCACCCAGATGCGACGACTTATTTCCTGAGAATTTCGATGGTGAAGAGAAAAGAAGCCATGGCCTTCATTTCTTTCCCTCTGTGTGTGTGTGTGTGTGTGTGTGTGTGTGTGTGTGTGTGTGTGTGTGTGTGTGTGTGTGTGTGTGTGTGCAGGTGAAGCTGTGGCGTTTGTGTGAACCAGAGCAGGAGCAGCCCAGCAGTCCAGAGCTGACGTTGCATCCAGGTCAGGGCAGGCTGGAGCTGCTGCACTTCCACCCCACCTCCTCTGGCTTGCTGGCTATTGGCACCACTAAATGTGCTCTGATTTGGGACACCAGCCGCCACGATGCACCTTTAGCAGGTAACTGCTGCTGGGGGAAAAAAAAAAAAAGGTTCAAATTAAAGACATCTCAAAGTCGTTATTGTGCATTTTGTACTGTGTCTTTACATGTAACATTTCAGTCTCTGTCAGTTAATCTTCAGTTTATGTTGTGGCATGTTTTGTTTCTG
The DNA here is from genome assembly GCF_027942865.1 of Odontesthes bonariensis. Classification (NCBI taxonomy): domain Eukaryota; kingdom Metazoa; phylum Chordata; class Actinopteri; order Atheriniformes; family Atherinopsidae; genus Odontesthes; species Odontesthes bonariensis. Next base: position 15,292,311 of record NC_134526.1, read on the forward strand.
TGTGTAACATTAGCATAAATTCAGAATGGGGGAAGTAGTTGGTTGCCCTTTTTTTCGTTGGAGAATGTCTGACTGACACTGCCTACGTTTTACAGCCCTGTGGCTCTGTCTAAGAGCTGGAGCAGCAGAGGTAATGTTTTAATTTGCAGTCTTGATCCCAGTCTCCCTGGACTGGCCTCAGGATATAGTCACTATCCTCTGGCCTCACCCTCCCCTCCACTCCCCTCCCACAAACACTACACTCCTCCTTCACCCATCCCATTACAGCTGGCCTGGCTGCTGCTGCTCACTGCTGACCCAGCTTTTCATGAGCTGTATCCACCCCCCAATGTTTTTCATCACTTTCATTTGTAGTTCTCTTCTCACGTGTGGTTAAGGTATATCATCTAAAGGCCAAAACGTGTCTTTAACTGAGTTTTGGTTCTCGTTTTCCCCTCTACAAGTATGTAAATGTCTTAACAAGAGCGCCCTTCATTTTTTATTTTTCATCTGTTTGGTGTCACGGTGAAACTGAACAATTTACACAAGCTGCGCTGTGCTCGCTTTAAGGCACTGCAGTTTTATGTGTATCATGCTCAGAATTTCTCACGTATGCCTGAACTGGAGGGCCATCCTTCAGTGTAAATCATCCATACTTTTATTGTTGTGTTTTCTGAATTCTTTGTGCTTGATTTATAGCTTCATGTCCTGCGCCTCATTGACCTCTTGAGAATTCTGTCTTTTGTATTTTTTTTGTCTTGTCTGTGTATGTGCCATTGCTTTGTGTTCATTACATTTGTTGTCATGTTTTCTCATTTTCTGAGATTTTCTTCTGAGATTTTCCTTTTGTTCATACTTAACCGGAACACAGTGTTTTTCCTTTGCTTATTTCTCTCACTGAACATCTGTGTGTCTGCAGCTCTGGAACAGCACAGCGACCAGGTGCAGAGTCTGAGCTGGAAACGGGATGGCTCCCTGCTGGCATCTTCCTGCAAGGTGAGTACAGCCCACCCTGTACTGCATGGCTCATGTTCAATTTTAAAAGCTGTATTTTTATTTTTTTTTGTTACCTCAAGCATTTAAAGCCTGGATGCATCAAGGTCTGATTGTTGCAGTTGCAGTCTGTGACCACTAGATGGAGCTAGTGCCCCACATGGAGCGCAGCTGTCTCTTCGGCTCATTTAATGTCTCATTTAAGGGTGAAACTCATAAAAAAAAAGGGTGGGAATCCCATTACATAATGAATTAGGAGTTGGTGAACGATATTTTCTAGGAAAAAAGGATAAACTTGGATGGCACTTAAATGTAAAGATTTAATTACCTGTTTTTTTTTTTTTTTTTTTTTTAGTATTGTAATAGTGACGCCAAAATAATTTATAGAGGGCCTGAGGAGATTTTCCTCATTAAATTGGGAACTGTAGTCACTTGGAAATTAGGACTTTAAAAATAGCAGTAGGCTGCGTGTTAAGGTTTAATATATCAGGGCATTAAATTTGCCTCAACCTTACCTGACCCCTGAATTTTGGTGCACGTTTACTCGGCTTCTGACGACTATCACTTCTTTCCCATGTGTAGAAGTTTTGTAGAGCACAGGCAGAAGGAACTGATCCAATTGCTTCGAGAGATAAAGTGCATATTTATGACTAAGGGGAAGGGCGAAAGAGGGAGGTGACGGGAGTTGAAGAGGAAGGGGAAGAGAAAGAGGGGATTTATAAGTTGTTTCATTGGAGGAGCCAGACTTTTTCACAAGTGGAGGTTAAAGGGATGTTTCATATTTATGATTTGTTAGCGTCTTACTTGCAGATGACACCAGTCTGAGTGCTCTTTGGAGAATCAGGAACTTTCCCGACAGGCGAGCTAAAGCTAGAAATCTCTTTGAATGGGGGCCCCCTGGTAAAGCAAGTTTTTTGCGTTTGAAAACGACTCAAACCTAAAAAGTTGTATTGCGGCTCGAGCGAACGTTACATTGTCGACAGTTGCCATAAAGTCGGTGTGTGACGCAGTTAATATCAGATGGTTAAAGACTCTCTTATCTTGTAGTTTTAGCTCACTTTTTAGTAAAGCTTCTGATTTTCCAAACTCAGAGTGCACCGGCTGCCGTTTGAACCTCGCACTGTATTTTTTTCTTTTCTAAAAAAATGAGTCGGAGGCCCCTGGTTTATACATCAAACAAGACATGATGTGCTTACTCCAGCTACAAGCCAAACAACCTTTGACACTGAAATGTACCACGTGCATCTACTTAATTGATATGATTGTTGGTCCAGTTCCCCTTGTTTGTCTTTGCTCTGACAAATTATTCCACCAATCATGAGCTCTGTCCAAATCATGACATCCCTGACAGAATAATCGTCCTCATCAGAGCTACCAATGCTGTCGGCTTCAGTGTAGCCGAAAAGAACAAGACACCTGAGAAGAAAGCGTGTATTGGGGAACCGAGGGGCCTCCAAGGGTCCAGCCCTGTTGGGCTCTGGTGTCATTTAACTAGAAAGGCCCCATTCAATCTCTCCAATCCAAGTTATTAAAGCAAATAGAGCTCGCCAACATGTGGGTTCAATCTCAGGCCCTCCTATAGGGTAAACATTGGGGCACAGTGCTTGGTTGGGGGAAGATGAAGAGGAGACCACCTCCCTAAAGAGCCGGAATCATGACAGGCCTCATTTGGACCTGGAGAGAACTATATTTATGACACACTTTTAGAGAGAAAGGCAGCATTCAGTAAAAGGGAACAAGATCCCCAAGTAGCAGTGAGCAGACGTGGAGGCGAGCCTGTGTTTACCTCAATGATGGACAGGAGCCGGTGGTTAGCTTTTCAAAAATGAGGTGTTGTTGGATTTGTGGTGCACTTTGAATTCTGAAGGTTACATAATAACAAAGTTCTGCACCATGCTGTATTGCCCCTGGTGCAAAGGATAAGTGATGAAGATCCTACAGTCTCACAGGGCCATTCGCAACAGGCTTTGACTCTGGTAACCATGGGAGACTGGGAACAGCAGTCTGGCAGCGCTGTGTGTTTGATGAGCTGAGCGAGTGACAGAGAGCACCCCTGGGTGAAGATTCCCAGCATCTGTGTGTGTTTACGCACATGTGAAAGTTGTGTGCAGCAGACCTGTGGTGAGAACTCATTAACAGCAGCTTGAGAAGGAGGCTCCACCTCTTTGATTAAACAGCTGCTGTCTCAGCACACACACAAATACAAATCAGGCCCTCCCATCTGCGCATTTATGAGTTTAGGTGGTGCGTGTTTTTTATATGTGTTATTGTTATAGGCTCAAGAGAGCGTGTTTGCTTGTATGAGTGTGTGTGGTTACTTGGTGGACACATGTGTACATGGATAGCCCCTCGTTTTTGTGTTTGCACAGCCAGATAGTTTCTTCCCTGATGTGTTGTTTACGCTGGAAGCCTTAAGATGATATGCCACACAACTGCTTTCATTAGGGGGATGTATGTTTTTATATGTATGTACAGAAAATATGTGTGTTTAGTTGTTCTTCATCACCAGTCACAGAGTTGGTAAATGAATGCAGCTCGTGCAAGATTGTTCGGATGATAGTTGACTGTGGGTTAGTTTTGGCCAGTGCACATTTTGATATCCTCTTTAGTTTCTGCTTTGTTTTGTCAGCATGATAGCAAGCAGAAAATTATGTTTTTTATATTGTTGCTCCCTCAACAAATGGCATTTTAGGACATCAGTTTGGGTTGCTGGAAATGATTTGATCAAAAGAATGGATGAATTAAGACATTAATGTGCTCATGCTGCAATAATGGAAATGATCGTTTGCAGCAGCCCTCTTTGGATATCTATCAAAATAACCAGATGAGCCTATCAAAAACATTTACCAGAGAAAGGTACTCTCTCGGATAGCTTACAGAGGTGGCTTGGGCCAAATTATTTTTATTAATTTTTTTTTTCAGCAGGTGGACTCTTAAGCAAAGGTCATGAGGTGGAAATGTGCATGTGCGTGTTTGTGTGTGTGTATTGCTCCTGGATTGCTCTCTGAGCCTTTGGCTTTGTCCCAGGTCACAGAGGCCAGAAGACATAGCTGAGGGGCATCATATTCGTGGGTGGGCTGCACTCGCACACAGACAAGATGGACAACCAAAAAAAAAAAAAAAAGAAGAGCACATTGTTTGGTATTCAAGTCAAAACTAGCAAATAGATCCCCTCTTTGATTTCTGAGAGGGTCCAGCTAAAGCTCTGATCAAATTCTTAGACAAGTATCTTGCCGAGATAAGACAACCTGCTGCTGTTAATGGGAGACATATGATGTCTGAATCCATATTCAGTGCAGACAAATGTTGCAGGGGTCCTCATTGTTTTCGTGTCTGTGTGTGCTTTATTGTGTCATAGTCAGCCTCTTGATTCCCTTTGACATGTATATGTTAAGTGTGCTCATGGTTTAGCCTAAGTGCTTATAAGTATTACCTTCTATCAGCTCCGTGTGTCAGCCTGGTGCTGTGATCACAGTCACACAGCAGTATTGAGTGACACGGCCGCAGACACCAATGTCCCACACAGCCTGATCCCATTAGGCCCCATTTCCTTCCAATCACACAGGAGTCTTTCTGATTGGCTCCTTTGATTGATGCCGAATGTGTGTTTTGGCTGGTCGGGGTCATGGCGCATGAGGGCGTGGAGAGTTCACTGGATTGGATTTGCTAACGATGAGTCCGTTAGATTTCCCTGATAAATGGGGAAACTTCTGAGAACTTGTGCTGTTCACTGTTTGAATTCTACTGAGGTACAGCGAACCTTTTGTTAATACTTTCAAGATGTAGCTTAAATATTTCAGATGTCAATTTAATTTGTTTGAAAATGATTCAGCTGACCCAGAAGCATGTAAATCCTTCCACATTTTCTTTTAGGGTATTTTCAAATCCTGAACTCACACAAGCCCTTTGACCTCATTTGTGTGCTGAACTTTTTATTCCTCATGAGCCTTTACACATTATTTGCCACTGAAGCTCAGGTACTGTTCACACGGATTGGGCTGAGAATGAAACTCATCATGTATACTTGATTTAAGACAAAGGGCACTTGAGTTTTGACTGATCCTACAATGCTTGATCATGTATACATTTCTGTCATATTTAAAGTTTCTCTTTTTTTTTTCTGCGCATGGCTAGGACAAGATGTTGAGAGTGTTTGATCCCAGAGCCCAGCTGACACCTGTTCAGGTAAGCCCCCTACAAAAAACAATACCACCACCCTTCCAAAACAGCAGGCCCCTGCTGTCAGTTGCAGATCATAAGCACATTTTCTTTTTTTTTCCTCAAGATTACCTTTCCCTATATTAATGAAAACAATATAGATAGGGTTTATTTTGCTCTGGTCCTTGACCCCTTCATGCGTATTTACTATGGGCACACATTTTTCTACGCTGCATGTAGTAAACATGTTGACAGTAACCCAGAGAGCACACCACTGGCTACTTTCAGTGACTCATCTTGCATTGATTTATGAATGTGCCGCACATGGTGCAGTCCCTACTCTCTACTTCCCACGGTACCCATCCTACACAAATCTAGTGTGAACCTCAGCACTCACACCACTCCTTTTTTTTTTTTTTTTTTGCCTTTAATGTAAATCTCTCACCAGTGACCTCCAGGCTGAAGCCAACAGGACTTCATCTCAACCAGCAGCAATGAGGAAGTGGAGTAGCCGGGCATTTGTGTGTTGAGGGAAGATGAAGGGGCAGGGGCAGTGACTGCTTGCTATAGAGCAAATATTCTCACACATTTCAGTTGCAGACCTCCCAGGGTGTTTAATTACTGGGGTGCTCAGCTTGCCTCCTGGGCTATCAGGTTTGTAAATATGAGAAATCCTCAAAAAACACTATATGCCACAGTGGATTAAAATCAGGTCACAGAAATACCTGGAAGACACATCAGCTTGTATGGCAGTGAGAGGGAGCATATTTTTGTGTTCATGTGCACAAAAAGACTCTTTCATCTGTTTACAGTATTTGCTCAGCCATCCGTTCTTTATCTGTTGAAGCATTTAAGACCTTCATGAAAGGTACAACGCAGGGAGCCAAAGAATACACGCCGTGCGGATTCATTTCTTTGTGTGCATTTAGGACTGTGTGTCTGTACAAGTCACAGCGTGAGGACTGTGCGTTTGTTTTTGTGTTTGTAATATCAGCTGAGCCGAGTGGCTCTCCAGCCTTTATACCTGACTGTTGACATCAGGTGTGTCAGAAATGATTTCATTCTCTACACTGTTTTGAATCTCTCTGACTGTTCATCAATCTGCATGACAAATGTCTCGGAGTTATTCAAATAGAATTTCACAAAAGTTGCACGTAAATCCCTTGATGCACCCACAAAGATGTTGTTTAAAACGGTGACTCCAGCGGGGGTGGCGAGGAGCAGTCGTAAGATCAGTCATCTGCCAGTTGGATGGGTGGCAGTTCAACTCCCAGCTTCCATGGAGCACGTGTCAAACTGTCCTTGGGCAACACACTGAACCCTGTGTTCATCCATCGGTGCGGGACTGTTTGCGATAGAGAAAAAAAAGCAATGCGTAGCCCGTAACGCTGTATAGACTCAGATGTGCTGTAGGAGTGTGTGACTGGGTGAATATGGCTCGTAGTTTGAAAGCACTTGATCAACAAGCCAAAGAAAGCGCCATATAAATACAGCCAATTTACCTTATAACTGGTGCTATATCTATGATTCTATTAGACAGATGGTATTGGAGAGCAGTACATGAATGGACAACAAAGTTCTGAAGGTCCAGGATTTTAAAAGTGAAATTAAACTTTTAATATGAAGTAAAATTATTCTCTGAGGCTGCTGCGATCAATATTAATGCTGTAAAACTGAAGCATCTTTTATTCACATATTCTTCTCTTTTGTCCAAAATCCAATGCAACTCAAAAGCACACCGTCAGACCATTTGGACTGAAATTTGGGTGTGTTATGCTAAAAGTCGCTGTATGGTGGAGAGATTAGGAGAGTGTTACAGAGGTCTGCTTGCAGAGAGGTCTCCACAGAGAGGACCAACATGTGCAAATGTGAGTCAGCACTCTACCCTCCTCTGCACGCAGCACATGACTTTACCACCTCAAACCATGTTTGAGCCACAGATCAAAGTTATTAGAGGCTTGCTCTGGCCTTTGGTTTTTGGTTCTCTTTCTTTCTTGTCCTCTCTCTGTACATCTGAAACACACAAGGCCCTGCATTGAGAGGTTTTGGTTTGGAGGCCTCTTGGGCAGACCCTCTCTCTGAAATTTCTCTTCGCACCCCATCGGCTGAGAAGTGGTTTACAGGGTGTGGGCGATGATCCTAAACACACTAAAACATTAGGAGAGCTGTAATTTGATTGGATAGAAGAGTGCATCCCACAAAGCTGTTCAGCACCATAAAACACACAATACAACCCACCATCTCTTTATTGTATAAGTGGTTTCAAGGAGATTCCCCAAAATCCTTTGTCTGTGCTTGGTGGAAGAACATTTATCAAGCACTTTCTCCACTTTGCATTTTGATTGGTTTGTTGTTGTAGATGGGATGTGATGGAAAGGAAAGGCCAGTGTGGCCACAAAGTAAACAGAGAGGGGCAGAAAATGGCCAAAGTATTTGAAATTCTAACCTCACTGGGAGGTCTTTTTGGCTTCTGACATGAAGCCTCATTAAGAGAGGCCACATCTCTTCTCTGAAAACATTTCATCAGAAGGACATCTCAACAAAAAAATCTGGAGAACATTATTTTTTTCTTATTTGCATTACATTTTTCTACAGTAAATGATGAATAAAATGCATTTTTAGTTTCAGTATTTGAGGGGGAAAAGATATCAGATACTTCCTTTTTTTTGTATGTGGTTTAATTTATATCTATTGCATTTCATTTTCTGCTTCTGGTGTCCTTCTAACTGTCCATTGTGTTTGTCAGGGTACAAGAACACTTCCTTCTTTTAAGTTTCTTCTAGAGCTACGCTCAGATCAGGCAGCTGATAGTCACTAAAGTTCTATTAACGAGATAATTTACATATCTAATTGGGTAGACCAGACAGTTACTTTTACGTCCTCTGCAGCCCCCCATTTGCTTGGACACAGTTCATGTGTGTCCACTGGTGTCCTGGTTCCATTCAAGCCTGCGTAGTTAAGTGGGGCTGGTTCATCTCTGTGGGTTCTCCCCCAGTCAGGTGGGGTAAATATAGGCCCTAATTACAGTCCTGCTTTTGCTGTATTTATAGGAAATAAGACTGCACAGGGCAATTAAGGTCTTGGACAGAAGGAGCAATGTATTCTTAATCTGTAATCAGGGCAATTGTTGTATTTACATAGTTGGCACTCATGATGAAAGAGTGTCTGCATATGTGGCATCTCTTCTCTTGTCCCACTGACTGTCGGCAGGTTGAGGTTCAGATTTGAATTTTGGTTTTGGGTTTTCTCTTTTTGTTTGAATTTATTTTATTTTGCATTAAAAAGGCAATTCCGCAAACATTTTACATTAATTATATCTCACTTTGGATATTTCCTGGAGAAGATGGGTCTCTTATGTTACTTACAACTTTTTTTTTTTTTTTTTTTTTTTTTAACAACTATTGCAGTCTCCAGGCTTTCTTAGGGCCCCATAGGGGCTTTATACACCAAACCAACAGTCGGCCATTGGGAACATCTGGAGCGTTAGTGAACGTCTCTCTCTCTCTCTCTCTCTCTCTCTCTCTGTCTCTCTCTCTGTCTCTGTCTCTGTCTCTGTCTCTGTCTCTCTCTGTCGTATTGTTGGTGTGTAATGCACCATTGGGTCTGTCGGGCCCCGTCTTTGTTGGCTGATTCAACATGATGAATTGGGGCTGTCAGTGAGAGGTGTCACTCTGATTGGCTGTTTAGGATGGTGAATGAACTCTAGTACGTTAATGGGACATTAACAGTTTTATGTTTTGATGCATGAAGCTTAAATACTTGATAAAAGCCTACATGTACAAAACAAATCCATATGATCAGTTAGTTCGAATTAAAATGCAGGTTTTTGAGGCTAAACTGGTTGAAATGTGCCGAACTATGTGCGAATAATGACAGCACTTGACACAAACATTGCTATGTTATTAATTTGACCCTATTGAATAAAGTATTGACTCCTGTTTTATTCTGCATTGCAAAGTTATTTCGTCATGCATGGATGCAGATTGTACGTGGTCATGTGAAGTGTGAAGTCATTTTTTTCTTTTCCCAGATGCTTGGGATATGTGGCTTTGCCGCAGGTTCCTGACATCAATTTAATGTATAAAAGAGCCCATATATATATATATATATATATATATATATATATATATATTGTTTTGGTACTTGTATAAATTACAGAATGCCAAAGTGGTGAATCATCAAGCACCAAACATAAACTTCTCTTTTTCTCTCTTTTCTATTCTTGGTTCTGCCATCCCTGCCATAACATCCCAATATTGGCCTCTTGTTCTCAGATGAATTGCCTTTATATCTCTATATAGATAGGCCTCCACCCTGCTTTCCTGTACTGGGCCACAAGGCTCCTTAGACTCATTCAGGAGAACAAGTACATGCTGACCTGATCTTAATGAGACACGTGCCTTTGTTGGCATTTGTCTCTTCTCTCTACTCGCCTGCATCTTTTGATCTATCTCCAGTGTCTCTGTATTTGCTGATTGTGTGGTTCTGTGTGTGAGCGTGTGCCTGTGTGTGCACACCATGTGTGTTTCAAATTACAGTGCTGAAAATACTCCTCATAGTTGTTGGCCGCCGCTGGCCGTAGAGCTGTCGATTTGTGGTCGCTGGAAGAGGAGGGAGACAGGAAAAGGGAATAGTTTGCTGGACTCGAGGGGCCAGATTCCTCTTTTTCTGCTCAGGCTTCTGCTGCTCAGGGTGAAATTAGAGAGGACCGTGGGCTGGAATGGGTTTGGACTCGATGAGGGAGTGCTTGGCAGGGCCAAAGAAAAGCACAGTGGTTTCAGCACTGTACCATCTTTTATACTTTTCCATAAATTACACAGTATGAACTCCCTGGTAGGTGTGTGTATCCATTCTTGTGTTTTTTTAAATTTTTTTATTATAGGCATAATGAACTACATTTGTATATTTGTCTTTTATTTGTGTCTTTACATTCTTGTGTGTATTTGAAAAATGTGAATATACATGGGTTCATGATCAGATTTCTCATAATAGGCAGAATAACCACAGGCAGGCTCGATGAGCTCAGGCTGTGTGTGTTTGGACTCTGACAGTCAGCACAATGAAAGTCTTTGCTGCAGAACCAGTAAGTCTGTCTCACTGATTTACACCCAGAGGAACAGGTGTGGCGGAGAAACCTTCAGAGAAATGAGATGAAACCAATTATTCAGTTTTGTGCTCTTTGATGCTCTTCTTCATTCTTTTGTTAAACTCTATGGTGGAAAAGGGGGATTAAAGTGAAATCAACTGTGATGGAGAAATGATGTGACCAAGCCGTGGATTTTTGTTTTGTGATATCTGTATTACAGGTCAGTCAGTCAGTCCATTTGTTGGCAAAGATGCTGAAAAGTCCAGCTCAATGACCTGCACTAGCAACATGTGGTTCATCTGCATTTTTTTTTTTCAAGTTGACTTAATTCAATCTGACATAACTACACCTTCAATTTGTTCAGTAGCCTGGTCTGACTTCTTGTAAAGTCGCATGACCCTCATCAGCACTGTGAGAAGCTGTTATCTATGACTGAAAAACTGAGTTTCATAGTTCATTCTTTAGCCACGAAAGTGCTGCTGACTACACTGAGCTCAAAGACGTCTTAGTTGCTGTTGTAGAGCTTTCTGTCATACGGTTCTTACAAGCAGATTGAATTTAAGTTCAAATTCAACTTTTATTAATGATATTTTATTGTATGCAAAGCAAGGCAAGATTATTTGTGTAGCACAATTCAACAACAAGGTGATTCAAAGTGCTTTACAGATACATTAAATAGTAAAAAATAAAAAGCACGATTTAAATTTTAAACAAAAGAAAGAAATAAGAACAATAGATAAAATCAGTAGTTAAAATGTGATTAAGTTTTGAAACTAAAGCTTCAGATTTGGAGCTTTATTCAAATGCAGCTGAAAATAGGTGTGTCTTCAACCTGGACTTAAATACAGTGATCTGCTGATCATTCAGCTGATCTGAGGCTTTCTGGGAGTTTGTTCCAGACATGTGGAGCATAGAAGCTGAATGCAGCTTCTCCATGTCTGGTTCTGACTCTGGGAACTGATAAAAGACCGGATCCAGATGACCTGAGGGGTCTGGAAGGTTCATACTGGGTCAGAAGGTCACTGATGTATTTTGGTCCTAGACCATATTAGAGCTTAATAGAGCAGCATCAGAACTTTAAAGTCTATCCTCTGATGGACAGGCAACCAGTGTAAAGACCTCAGAGCTGGACTGATGTGGTCCACTTTTTTGGCCTTAGTGAGGACTCGAGCAGCAGAGATCTGAATAAGCTGCAGTTGTCTAACTGACTTTTTAGGTAGACCTGTAAAGATGCTGTTACAGTAATCAAGCCTACTAAAGATGAATGCATGGACTAGTTTTTCCAGGTCCTGCTGAGACATCAGATGTTTTAACCTTGATATATTCTTAAGGTGATTGTAGGCTGACTTTGTTATTGCCTTAATGTGTCTTAATGCAGAGCTAGAATTTCTTATGAAATATGAATGTTATGTTAATTTATTTTTATGTTTGTGTTTTGTTGTTGGATGACTTGAATATCTTGCTTAAATCACATGCCTATTAAAGCAGTTGTACTTGAAAAGGATACGAAGAAACAGTATAATCCAACATAGTGTGTACGTATTTGAGAAAATTTGGGAACTGCCTCAATATATTTAGTACTGTTGGACACTGATGAAAGCCCTTTCTGAGCTTTGAGTCTAAATTTGTGGGAATGAAGCTCAAAACAAACCTATACTTTAAGGTTTTATAAAGCATTTCATAAAATGTACTTCAGATGTGCAAATTGTTGTCTTAATGTAAAAAATGCTCAGTATTCAGCTTTACCAACAAATTATTTCTCCTCGGCGAAGTTCTGTGCTTGCCAAAGAATGAAATTCTGATGCTTCCCGCAAAATGATGCTTTTTTTGGAGTTTGGAGACTGTTTAATACCAACACCACAGGGATACAAAGTTAACGCTGCGAGATGTGAAATAAAATGTCTGAATAAAATGAAGAATGGCAGGTTTTTCCAAGAACATGTCACATGCTCACCCAACAGCAAACTTTAAATTCCAGCCTCACAAGCGGCATACTTTAACCCAAAACTGAGTATCTGTGTTTTTTAAACTATTTGTCTATACAGCTAATATTGCTGATCATGACTGGACCGACATCACTTGTGGGGAAAAAGAGTTACTTAAAGCGATTTTATGGCCAATCTCTCGTGCTGGTAAACGCATTGTTTTGCTGCTAACTATATCAGTTAAATTCAATTCACTTCATTCCCGAAGGGAATCTATATTGCTATGGTGTAAATGATTATTATTATTGATGTGCTATTGTTATAGATAGATTAGCCCTGCATTTCCTCGTCCTTTTCCGTTACTTCTCTGTCTGCCCGTCTAATTCTAAAGCTCAGTAGAGAGGTGTTAGCTCTTGCAGCCATGTCTCGGTGGAAAAAAGAAAAAAAAATATTGCCACTGATAGTTCTGCTTTGAGCCTCATAAGGGTTCCAAGGTTGTTGATTTTATCTGCCAGTGATCTCAAACTTATGATGATCAAAGGAAGAAGGGGTTTAAATTTCATTCTCTTTTTCTTCTGTTTTGCTCCTCCTCTGCATTCTACGTGTCTCCTCTTAAACCCATCAGAATTTGGGGTCTTTCTTGGGACTGATGGAACTTTTATGTTATGCTAACACAGCTTGATGTTGCAGTGTTCGTCATGTAGAGTGACAGCTTTACCCGAAAGTGCACATATGTCTCTCTGTGGCTTACTGCCCCCTCAGACCGCACAGATTTCCCTCCCGTGGTTTATCTTTTTGTGAATGCTCACCTTCTTTCCCAATCACTAACATACCTAGCACTTCATGCCTGCATTTTTCTCCATCAAACCCTGCTGGGTTCAGGACCTGGTAATAGCCAGTGGTTAACTCAGCCCAGATGTTGTGCCCACCCCCCCTTTCCCCCTCTTTTCTTGTACTTTCATTCCATCTGGTTACTGGCTACTGCCCATCACCAGTCTTAGGAAATTTGGCAAAACTGGAAAGACCAATTCTTCTTGAGGAGACAGTCTTTTTATCTTGGATAGCTCTGTTAAACAGTGGTTTGACATCTCAATATTCTGTTCTCTCCTCTTGATGGAGTCTGTTTCAATTACGACTGATCCATCAAAGTTGAGTTTCATGACTAACTCCTCAATGTGCTTGTTTTCTTTGTAAGCAATGTGATGCTGCCAAGGGTTTATTTTGGATGTATAATTGAAGTTGTGTTTTGTGAGGGATGGCTGAATGAATGCGGTGGTGGGGGTGTAACTGAAGGAGCTGGGCATTTGGAGGGTGAGATTTGAAGTTTGAAGGGGTTGAACTGCTTCAACTAGTGAATAGGTTTTGTCTTGGAAAGTGTGTGTGTTTGTGGGTGTGCGTGCTCTCTTGGTATGGTAATGAAGATTTTTCAACAAAAAATATTTTGGAGTGAAAGGGTTGGAGTGAATGCCAGCTGGCAGCAATGGAGTTCTGTGCTCACATGTGTGTGTTGTTTGTGAACGGAGGCCTCATTAGTGAGCCGACTGCTCTGGGGCTCTTATTTTCCAACTAGTTAAGTACCCACGCACACATGTGGATCACACCTGGAGCCAAAAATAGGTGGAGATTAGCTTTTTCTGCTGATGCTTCCAAAGAGTGAGGTGCCACCATCATGGGAATGAGGGGCTTCTTCAGCAGCCGGTCATACAGTATCTGAGTATTAACTCTTTAATCTGATCGATGTAACGCATGCAGATAAAGCTAAGAGCAAATATTCTGCAATGAATGGATCATTGTTACAAGGTAAATTAGATTAGTTCATCTAGAAATCATTTGTTTCGGGAGATTTGTCATTTTTTTATGGGAAAGATGGAATTGAATATTAGAAAATAATCAGAACCTTGACCTCAGAGCTTCCAAATCAGCACAGTTTCAGCCTCTCACAAGCTTCTCTTTTTCTATGCTTTTCAGTTTTCATGATCTATGTGGCTTGAATTGTCCACTCATCTGCTTTACTCATATCTATCCATGTTAGCTAAACGGTTACTTACCGTGTTTACTTCTATATTTTCCAAGAGTTTATATTCATTTTGTTATCTAATCTTTGTATTTCTTTTTACCCTCTGTGTGCTGACTCTTTCCTATTGTGTTGTGTAAGCTGCTGGAGACTGAATTTCCCGGAAGGAGTCATCCCAAAGGGATCAATAAAGTTGAGTCTAAGTCTAAGTCTAAATGGACAAAATGTCTCTCTGTTCTTTGTTTAAACTTGGCAAAAAGTCTGCTGCACCTCGAATTATGACATGGTATAGAATAAGTCTTTTTTTGTCTTGTTTTTATGGGTGGATTTGAGTATTCAGTAGCAGAGGGCAGCAAGTGCTGTTTGTACGCAAATTTATTTTAGGATTAGTTGGGTTATTGTTTGGGTTAATAAGTGAATATTAGTCCTTTTGTAGTTACCATGATGCGTTAAGTGCACAGAACACTTATTTGATGCTACAATTGAATGATATTTCAACATTCAGACATGAACTTTTAGCATTATGGATCATTCATCTAGAGAGCTAGTGAAATACCTAGAATCAAAAGCAAAGGCCGACCTGTCAGACAAGAATTTTGCTCTCTATAACATGGTGCCGTAGGCCTCCAATGCAGAAAGTTAGTGCGGGGCCTAATATGCAGCTGAGACCAACCTCTGAGTGCCCCGAGGGAAATAAAGTGCAGCCTGAGCTCCATCCGTGGCTGGGAAAGCTGACCTTAGTTTGACCAAAGCCTAGTAATATTTCAATTATCCTGGTCAGCACAGCCTGTGTTTTCCCCATATGTTGGCCTAATTAATCATTGTTATCTCTGAGGTCAGGATGGTGTGCTTCATATAAGAGGTGAGTTTGAAGAGATCCAATCTGGCGCGTTCACCATGCATTTAACCCACTCTTTGAACCAGGATCATATGCGTGCAGATTTAAAGAAAAACCAAAATAAAACGATATGCACCCCTTGTTGGTTTCTTACCACAAATTACGTTTTGTTTTTGTTTATTCTTCAAAATTCCAGGATGTAATCAGTTCCATGTCTTTATTTGGTATAGACAAAGCTCATAGAATAAGCTTACCCTAGTAGATTGTGATGTCAAAATCATTAGATTTTAAAAAGATTAACAGTTTATTATGAGATAATTATGTCATTAGACATAAATGGTACAACTAATCAAGCATAAAGATAATAAGATTATATTTTGCTTAAATGTTATAAATCATAGCCATAAATCACTGCTGGCAAACATTGTTTTTTTTTCACATGCAACCCTAATTCTGAAAGAGTTGGGATGCTTTGCAAAATGTAAATGAAAACAGAATGCAATGATATCTGTTTTTGTTCAAAATAGAACATAGAAAAATATTTCCTCATCTTGAATTTGATGGCTGTTATACATCTCAGAGAAAGTTGGGACGGGGGTAACAAAAGTCTGGAAAAGTAAGTGATATTTAAAACAACCAAACAAAAAAAGAGATGGAGAAATATGTTGCAACTAATTCTGATAGTTTGCAACAGGTCAGTCACGTGATTTAGTTGAACAAGAGAAAAGGTCATGTCTCTTAGAAGTAAAGATAGGCAGAGATTCAGCAATCTGCTAAAAAAAAAAACGTGTCCATAAATCGTGGAGTACTTTCCACATTATTATCCTCAAAGTCAAACTGCAGACTTTTAATATTTTCCACCATCAAAAGTACATAATACCATCAAAGATTTAGAGAATCTGGATGCCCAAAGATCTTTGGGCTCTCAGGCAGCACTACATTAAAAACAGACATGATTCTGTCACGGAAGTCCCTGCGTGGGCTCAGGATGACTTCCAGTAATCATTGGCCATCCACATATTTAAATTTCCTTTTGGAAATCATGGACACCACAACATCTGGACTGGAGAGGAACCATCCAGCTCGTTGTTAGAGTTCAGTTATAAAAAAGCCTGCGTCTTGGATGGAATGGGGGAGCATTAATACCTACTAATCTTTGAACTCATACATCTGGAAAGTCACCATAGATGTTGAAAGATTTTGGAAGAACATATACTTCCATCCACACAACATCTTGTTAAACGGCATACTTTACCTATTTCAACAGTATGGCTTTGTAGTAGATGAGTCTTGGTGCTGGCCTGGCCTGCCTGCAGTCGAGACCTTTTACTAGTTTAACACATTTGGTGCATCATATAATGCAAAATGCAACAAAAAAGACCCAGGACCCATTTATAGACTGTTGTTAAAAGAACAGGGACTGTTAAACATGACCCTCTCCCGACCTGTTTTTGAGATGTGTTGCTGGCATCACATTCACTTTATTTACTTTTTTTTTTTTAATGAAAGGTGAAATGGGATTCTATTTTTTTTTTTTTTTTTTTTTTATGTTCTACTGTGACTAAAACATTAGTATGTGAGATTGGAAGTCATTGCATGATGTTTTCCAAAGTGGTGTTGCCATGTTTACATCCCACTGGATTAGTGTATGATGCAGAGAACAAAGCTTTATGCAGTGCCCTGACAGTAGTCTCCCCTGCTCTGCCTTACAGTGCTCAGTGCTGGAGCAAACCTGCATCGGTGGTGTTTTTCTTCTCAGGGACCAAAGAAATGTGCTGCATTCTGTAATGAGTTCTCAAGAGTAGGAACTACTGAGGAAAATCTGCCACGCACATGTCTTATGTTTTTCCAACAAAAGCCAACTTAGGTCATCTTTTACTAATTGAGCTTCTTAAGACAACAGGTTCTGCTGCAATTTGTGGTTTCATGCTAGAGCTAAATAGATGTTCTCCCTGAGTAAAGCTGTTGATTGTTGGGGAAATTTAGGCCCTGTCATAGCTGGGAATTCTTTGTTTCAACTTGATCTGCAGCAGGTGTTTGAGATGTTTGTTAGCACAGTGACAATGAGGTGATTAATCAAGCCGTTGCTCAGCAGCCCCGTGCCCTGTTGCTCCATATACAGTCCGCTTGGCATCAGTACTTGAGCTGTGGCCATTTAAATTATATTCACTGCAAACATGTTATGAACCTTACTTATCTCAGTTTAGGCAAACACATGCTATGGCAATTATATACATATTATATATGCACATGATTACACATAGATGGCACACATGAACATAGCATGCCTGGCACACATGTGCCCCCATTGAATATCAATGTTCACAACTCGAGTTTCTGTGGGGGCACTTTGAAGATGTGAAGCCTCTCTGATGTGGTTTCAGGGAGGGAGTAAAGTCATCCAGCTGTACTCAGTGCAGCTATCAAAGAGCCATAAATGACAACAGGCCCAAGAGGCTGCTGAGACTGAGGGGCTTCATGGTGTCTCCAACAGTATGAGCTGTGTGTTGTTTGCTCCTGCTCTGTCTCAATCACCATGTCTTCACCAGACCCTTCCCTCCCAAAGACTCATCTCTGGTTTTGTGAAGCAGGTCTGGTGTGCAGATTCTCCTCAGCGCAGGGTGTCAGGATCCCTTGCGGTTGTCAGCAGCATCATTCCGTCCTCTGTCATTAGTGCCCTATCCTGCTCCACGGATCCCTGCTTTCATTTAAAGGACCAAGCCACTAAGTGCATCTCTAGAATATTCATTACTTGAAAGTCAACCACAATTACCATCAAAAACTCTGGAGAATCTGGCTGGCTAGTGCTTCTTTTGGACCGAAACACAGATTTGGGGAATTCAGTGGTCCCGTTAATCATGTTAGTTCCAGGAACAGACAAATTCTGTGCAGCGCTCTGATCCAAAACCAGCTTATGTGACCTTGGGTAGTTTTGACAGAGGCCTCTGCCAATAGGCAAAGTGCCATTGGTGCCATTCTCCTTGCAGTGCACTGAAAGTGGGTCCACTCTGTTGTCTCCTTGGCCTCAGGAACGTCAGTCTAGACTAGTGTAGTTGGCTTCTTAGATTCCTGGCTGGGCTGCACAGCTGAATTAGCACATAGGTTTGATAATCTCAGATTTTTTGCATCTAAAGTGTTTCACTTCTATTCGAAACTGATTTGACTCCAAAAATCAAAATGCAGGTTTACTCAGACTCTATTGAAAATCATAAAGGTTTTTTAGTGTTAAGTTTATGAAACGTGTTATGAAATTCTCGTGTATAATTCGTGACTTTAGTAATAATGCTATACCACTGGATTAAGGGAGAATTTACTTACCGTAATTTGACCCTTCGCTGTCAGAAGTGATTCAAAATCGGCAAAAACAAGATATGATGCACGGCTTGATCTGTTTTATGAATGGTAGAACATAAAAACAAGTCCTACAGTGTGTTATTGCTGAATACACTGAATGCAGTTGAAAGTAAGAATTCCCTCCCTCACCACGGGCAAGAAATATAGTGTAACATTTTCGTGTTTGTTTTGGATGATTTTTTTTTAAATAATGTGATTTAAAATCATATAAGATTTTGGGTAAAGTCGGAGGATAATTTTTTATTTTCTAAGGATTTTGGAGCACTTTTTGACAGGAAAATGGGCAGAGATAGAAAGAGAGGAATGACATGTGGCAAAGGGCACAGGCTGGGACTTTATCCTGGGTTTACTTTGAGTGCCCACTTAACCAGTTAAGATTCCTGGTGCTTTCATATTTGAGGATTTGTTACAGATATAAGATCGTGAAATTGCCATTCATTTAGAAAAAATTGAATGATAATTGGTTTGAAACATAATCAGTCCAAAAGTCAACATGCAAACCTGCATCCCTGTAACTGCAAAACAAAAACTGACTTTAAAACCATCTTTCTGAAAATGACCTTACTTCTCACTTGATTTCTTACCACTGCAAATATTTTCTTAGTAAGTTGAGGGTCTCTATCGCAAGTTTTACATCCTCTTTAATACAGCATGTTGTCATTTTTATAATTTTTTTCCCCTCGTAAAGTAACATAGGCTGTGCTTCAGGCTGGAGCCGTCTTGACTGAAAAGTGTTTACCCGTGGATTTGCATGGTCTCCAGAGTTCATAGTCGGAGCCACCAATGGCTTGTGACACCTGATTTCAAAGAGGGAAGATGGGGACGTCAAAAATGCTAACTTGAATCTTCAGAATAAGTTTGATTTCACAGTTTTGGGTGACATCACCTTGGCTTCCGCCACCTGTTTTTACAAATATGAGTCTCATGGTAAAGGCACCTGCCTTGTCCAACCATTCATCAGCACCAAACACCTCCCTATGTGGATTTTGGGCTGTACGGTTTATACTGTATCTTATTATCCCCAACATTGTAAGTACTTTCAGATAATGATAAGAGGGGAATTGAAATTCAGTGGATGTTTGAATGGATAAAATTCGCAAGATATCCTTCAATCGCTACTTAAATTAACGAATAGCAAAGTATGAGCTCTCTTGATTGACACGAATCCAAAGTCTATTGAGAGTGCAAAAGTCTAGCCATAGTGGAGATGTGCCAGGCATTGTGCCAGCTTCTAAAAGGCTATACTGCTGGGAAAGTGGGGCCTCTCTCCATTTATACATATAAGGTCAATTTTTCCCTCCTATGTTTAAAGCCATTTGCTGCCAAAACCACGCAAGTTATCCTTCGTGGTCATACCCATCTTATACTCTCTTATACTGACTTTTCTCGTTTTCCTCGCTAATACTAAGACATTCTGTTCATTATTAGTTCAGTCCTTCACGGCCCAAAAATTAACTGATAACTCGTTAAGCCTCCCTTTTTCCCCATATAATCTTTTTTCCATGATGTTAACTGATTCCAGGGGCCAGTATTTTCCTGCTCTCTTAAAACGCAGGATGACGTCTTTGTGGCAGGCAGAAAAGGTGGTGCTGATCAGTGTTGCCCAAAGTCTCCTTCACAGAAGATGCTGCCCTTCATTCTCTAAGCCAGACTCTTACAAACTGAAATCTTTCTGATTATCTCTTCAATTTAATTTAGTTGGTTCTTGTAGAAAAAAATCTACATTAGCAAAAGGACAGCAGACTTAACAGTGTTGAATCATAATTTAATTTCAGTAGTTTTATGTCATGTTTTTGCACGAAAAGTAAAAAAAACATTGTGAGCAATACATTTATATATTTCTGCCATCGGTCACCCTGCCCTATAAATAATCCACACTGAAATTGACCAATATCAATTCCAAAAAAACCCCCAAAAAAACAAAGAAGCTCAGCGTTGTGTTTAAAATGTAAATTAAACCAGAATGCAATAATTTGCAAATCTCATAAAACAATCATTTATTCACAATAGAAAACATATCAGATGTTGAAAGTGAGACATTTGGCTGTTTCATGAAAACATTTTGCTCTTCTTGAATTTGATGACAGCTAAAAGCTTAAACAAAGGTTGTTTACCACTGTGTAGCATCCCATCTTCTTTTAACAACAGCTGGTAAATGTCTGGAAGCTGAGGAGACCAGATGCTGGACCTTTGCTATAGGAATTTTCACCCATTGTAGCTGCTCAACATTCCTGGGTCCTCTTTGTCATATTTTGTATTTCATGATGCACTGAATGTTTCAGCTGGTGGAAGGTCTGGACTGCAGGCTGGCCATTCCAGCATCAGGATCCAACTATTACAAAGTCATGTAGTTGTGTTAGATACAGTTTGCGGTTTAGCACCGTCTTGCTTAAATTTGCAAAGCTTCGCCTGAAATGTGTAATCTGGACGGAAGCATAAGCTCCTCTAAAACCTGTAAATACCTTTCAACATTGATGGTGCCACCTCCGTTGGCACTAATGGTTATTGAACTGAGTACTGACAACAAGCTGGATGGTCCCTCTTCTTTTTAGTCTGGAGGTTGAGTTTCCACTTTGCCTCTGTCCGTTTTGATTTAGCTTTGGTCCAGAAGATGAAGATGGCAGCGTTTCTGGATCATGTTCACATGTATGGCTTCTTCTTTGCATGATCGATTTGTGGATGGCCCGGTAAACTGTGTTCGCAGACAATGATTTCTGGATTTCTGTGGTTTGCTAAACTTTTACCCATCTGAGAGTCTTTGCCCCTTTAAGGTGCTCTTTTTATGCCCAATGATTTTGCAGACCTGTTATCAATTAATTTGATGTTCAACATGTTTCCCCAGCTCTTTTGTTTAGGTTCACTTCCTTTTCTAACCTTTTGTTGCCCCATCCCTATTTTTCTTTTTAGATTTGACATTATATGTGCAATTCATTGCATTTTACTTATATTTCAAACCGTGTCCTAACTTTTTTGGAATTGGGGTTGTAAAATGTTCAAACCGTTCTCTGGTTTCAGCCTTTCAAATTGAAGATTTATGCTTTTCTTTGTCTAATTGTAATACTTTGCTTTTATTGCCAGTTGTTCTATTGTTATTAAATTTTTTTTAAACAAAAAGTAACCGTCCACCTTGTAATATAGGAGTTCTAGGATATAAGATACATATGTAGTATGTGTGTTAGATGAAACTGAAGAAATGGCCTCTTCATCCCTTGAAGACCGATGTGCCTTCTATATATGTTCAGTACAGTATCCTTGTTATCATTATTTATTTCACACACTTGTTCATTTAAGTTAAAAAAGGGAGATAGGGATAGAAAGAAAACAAGGAAAGAAAACGAAAAACTGGGCAGACAAAAGACTTCTGGATATCCAGTTCTAGCTGGATGCTATATGTATATATATATAAATATAAAAAACTTGGAAGCAGTCCAGTCTGTAAACCCTTCCCGGGGGTCTTGCCTGGTGTCTGCAGACTAGACCGAGACCCAAAGCTGTCCTCTTTGTCTTTCTGGCTCACCTCTCAGCTGGATTCGCTGACACAAAGGAAATGAGACGAGGGAAAAAATGACTGCAGGACAGGCAAATATACAATAAAGATGGTGGTAGTTCAGTCTCACAGGTGAGTCTGTAGAAGTACTTATATGTAAATGTTCCCATTTCAGAATAGTCAAATCTTTGATTTCTGCTATTGCAGCTGCACGATTTACTGCCTCATCATTCCCTTAGATTCTACTCCTTGGCTCAGTTTTTTGTGACCTTACATGTTTGTTTTTTTCTGCAAAAGTAGAGACCGTATATAAAGAAGTAATAAGGAATAGCACTTTGTGGCCTCTGGACTTTCAGGAGAAATTAGCAAAATGTAATAAGGTTTCAATTAACGGGGAGAAAAAGTGGCAGTAGGGGGCAAAGGAAATGAGAGAAAAAAATTACTGGTTTGATTTCCATCTTTCATACTTCCTGTTCTCTTCTTCTTGTTCCCTCTTTCCATCCTATTTCAAGAAGCTCTGTAGAGTCACTTACTTTTGAAATGGCCAGTTCCAACTGAGAAACAACTTAAATGGGGCCGAGCAGGATGAAGAATACCTAGTAATTAGTGAAAAGACTAATTACACATAGATGAAGAGAATGAGAAGGGGCTCTGTTTCTGGGTGATGAAAGCCAGAATTGGTTATTGATTGGAGGAAGGGAAATGAAAGGGAAAGAATTATGTTTCTTTAACATCAATTCAGCCTTTAGGATGTGTGAATAGGGAGAAAATTCGAGAAAAAGGAGAAAATGAGGAGCAGGTTTCAAAGATAAATGGCTGCAGCTGGGGCTACTTGGTGTGGTGTTGTGCATCATGCTGTCATGTTAAAGAGGAAGTACACCCTCTTTTGATTCCAAGAGCTTAATAGAAAAGTAATCTCGTCCTTACCAGGTCTTGAAATTGAGTAAATAAAACCTCAGAAGAACAACAATGCATACCACATCATACTCTGCCATTTATTTGACATAAGCGAAGCCAAAAGGCAGAAGAAGTGTTTGAAAAACTTACTGCTTCCATTGGGATAAAGAGGGTAAGTAGCAGCCAGGTGCTGCAACTCCAGTACACTTGATGAATTAATCATCGGCAAGTGTGAGCACTTCTATAAAAGCTTAAATGTTGGCACTTTGCTGATCTGGAGCATTCAGATGTGTTAACACAATAATAATGAGGAAAGACATCAGCAATGATCTTAGAGAAGCAATTGTTGTTGCCCATCACAAACACCTCATACCAACGGTCAAACACTGTGCTAAAGGGCTGGTGATTTGGGCTTATTTTGCAGCCACAGGACTTGCTCAGACGAGTTTTTTACTCACTGTCCTCATTTTGTTGTATTGTATTGTTTGTTGAATGAGGATTTGCTTTCTCTTTCACATTTTTGTGCATTAAAATTTGTTGTCTACAAAATGTAACTGAGATATCCCTTTTCTTATCTTATTCTAGGGGGAAAAAAGCAAACAACCATATTTCGTTACATTATTGCTGCTAAACTACACCTGGTAGACAAGGTTTTATGTCCATATTGGGGAAAAATGGGGCTGTGAACCAGAATTAGACAATTAAGTCTGAGCATTTTGAAAAAGGAGGATATGACTTGATTATTATCTGACGGGAAGGTCTCAATGTATGGATGACGTTCTAAAAAAGATTGAGTTGATTTCTGCAGCAGATGTTGGACTCAGTACAAAGTACTTACAGAATCTTACAGTTCTACAGAACAGGGGAAAGACAACAGAAAGACAGTCAGTGAAAGAGGTAGAGTCTATGATAGTTCCCATATGTGCACACAGACACCTGATCTTCGTCCTGGTGGGTGAATCAACATTCCCAGCAAGTGTCACATATGTGCACGCCGTCTGTTCAAGTTCAGATGTTAAATAGCTGAGGGAGAAGAACAGAAGGAGGTGGACTGATCCTTATTTGTTTATATTGAGCGAGGATATTTAATAGACCCACAAAAGTATAATCAGCCACTGGTACTTTCCCGTGTCTACATCCAAGCCAGCAAAGTGTTTAACTTTACCTTAAACCCTGCCTGGTGTCATTTGAGGTTTAGTAGCATTATCTCATTCAGCAATGCTTTCTTCCTTTTTTTCCCCCTCTTTATTGATCTTGTCAGATATTTATAGATATGGTTTATCACTTGTATTACTTAAGTCTGAAAAATACTTTCCCACATCATCGAAGCTGACCCCTGTGTCTTTTCTAAGATGTAATGTCATTTCCCAACTCCATACACCACCTGTGTGCACTTTGTCATAAACAATTTCTTTCTTCTTTCTGCCTGTCTGTGTTATTCCATCACCTTGGCTCCTTAGTTTGGCTGCTAAGGAAAACATTTGTCTCATTTTTCCTTTTTTCTTTCCCTCAATCCTGCCACTGTATCACCCCCTTTCTCTCCCATTTTTAAGAATGTCACGATCAATTTGTTGCATGTCGGTAAGGTTAAGCTCCAAGGAGGAGGGCGCAAGGTGAGTGGGGCTTGAGTCATATGACTGCAAAGTAGGGGATACTGTTTGGCGGCTTTTATACAGACTCACAAGGTCCAGATGTTGTGTCCTTTGGCTGGCCTTGAGTGGAAGGAATAGCAGGAATAGTAGCTATTGCTTTGCTATGCTTCCCTTGGCTGAAAGCTGCTCATATAGGTAAAAATTGAGTGAAGGCAAAGCTCAAACTCGTATCTTCATTTGTACCTCTGGAGCAGCAGCTGCCAAGGTCTGATGACATCTTTATCTTCTTAGGCTTAAAGCTTAACACTGGTGCGATGTGATCTATGGAGCATACTGTCTGCCTTGTGATATAAGGCTGGTTCATTTGTCTTGTGTGCCTGACTCAGGCAAGGTAGTAAAGGCCTAAGAGATGTTGTAATGGCAAAACTTCAGCCTGGTTTGAGAAAGATGATATCTTGCTATTTTTTGTTGAACCCCTGAAAATTAAACTTGTATTTTATTTCTCCATACTCCAACGACTAGTCTAAAAGGAGGTTTGTGTTGGCGTGATTTGAAGCTTGTGTACATAATGAAGAAATGCATCATACAGATGAAGACATGATGAAATATTAACCAAAACTGCACCAGGTTACAGAGCTTTCTATTTCTATCACAGGAGATCTAAATATAAAGTGTCAAGCCAGGTTGCTGGTATGACGTATTTGTACAAAATAAAATACAGTTTTAAAGACATTACAGTAAATATCCTTTTCTTCTTTTTATCCATATCAAAATAGAAAAAAACATTAGAATAAATGGCAGATAACGGTTTACTTTTTTCCTCGTTAATACAGGATTATAGTAATAAATACTGCTGGGTGTGTGCTCTTTCTTCCTTAATCTTAGCCATATTCAAATATGCATTCATACATTCACACCCACAGCAAATTTAGAATCACTCGTTAAAGAAACATGTATGTCTTTCAACTTTTACAATCGGAGGATTAATTGGTGGCATGATTGAGTACAAAAAGAGGTTCCACCAAAGGCTTAGAGTTTTTTGGTACATTAGTGACGGCGTCCATCTGCAGTGCTGGTAGCCACCGCCACCAGCCATTTTTTTTCAAGAAGACATGCAGTCCCACAAAATGCTAAGGCACCAATGGAGGGATCTATGTTCAGCCTTTTAGTCTTTCCAACCACAGATACGCCTTGTGTCGTACTCCATCAAAGAGTAATACGTTTTTAAAAAATAACCATCAACATGTACATTGCGTGATACTGAGAAAGGATTCAGGGAGCTGCTGAAGAGTCAAGGCTGGAAACCTCTGCGGGATGCGAGTGATCTTCAAGCCCTCTGGTGGAACTACATGAGAAACCAGCGTAATAGACGGAAGGACAATGGACACACTTTTTGTAGTCAGTCCATGTTTCCTTTGATTTTCGGAAAGTTGACATCAGGTTCTTCATGTCAAAGATAAGAAAGGACATCAGTGCCCATGGTATGGATGACTTGCATCTGTGTGAATGGCCCACTGTTGTATAGTTGTATATTAGAATTTTGAAGAGACATATGCTACCCTCAATGCGATGTCACAGGTGTATGGTTATTTCAGCAGGACAGTCAGAGACCTAATTCAGCACGGCTTGCAATAACATGGCTTGTGTATTTATTTCACTGGCCTGCCTGCAGTCCAGATCTGTCTTCTTTTGAAAATACATGCCGCCTCATGAAAAAAATTAAACCCGACCACAGACTATTGAGCTGCTGAAATCTCGTACTCAGATTCTTCTTGCAAATTCCAGCAATTAGTATCCTTAGTTCCCAAATGACTGAAAAGAGTAATTAAAGGAAAGGCTGACGTTGCACAATGTCAAAGATGTTTTCTGGCATCTAATTCTAGCTTTCTTTATATTTTATAAATATAATGTCGTTGATCAGTGAAGACACTGAAAATACTTTATTATGTGCCTTTAAATAAAAATTTAAACCAATTAACAACTTAAGGATGTACGTTTACAGCTTTTAAATGGCCTTTGTAGATTGTGAATATGGAAAATCCTGAATCTGCTTGAGAGCAACCTCATGCCTCTGTACAGCCTCACAGTGTTGGTAAGCATGTCTGTGTAGGCTTCTTCATTTAGATTATGTGTCTCTTCATTTCATTAGTTATTTTGATGATTCCTCGAGAAATACTGTCATCCCACCAGTGAACGCTGTTCAGCAGTGGATCAGCATGACTGAATATGGCAAAAGAAAAAAAAAAGAAGCGATGATAGCAAATTTATTCTGTTTACTTTAGCAAGTTATATAAACACAACTGGAATCCCCTGCTGTTAGCCAGTAATATGAATCAGACTACACATGTGTCTCCTTAAAGCAGTGCTGCTGTTAGACAGACACAGAACAGTTTAAAATAGCCTGAGCTCAACTTGTTCCTAGTTTGGTCCGAATGCCAGACCATTGTCTTGCCCGTGGAAGGAAATCAGTGGTGCCGGTGATGAACAGCTCAGTGGCAATGAATTATCTTTCTGTTTATACCACACCAGTTTCAGCCTTTCCCCCCCTCACTGGTTTCTGATCTATTGCCTTTTTTTTAGGTCTGAGTTTACTCGGGACTGCTCCTGCTGATCAGGGCTATTTTTCAGCTGACGCTCCTGCATGGACTTATCGAGGCATATGGGAGCTCGCTTACCTGCATGAGACATATCATTTCACTTCAGATTGAAAAATGATCCCCAGTCATGACTGAGATGTTTATTCTAACCAGGACTTATTATGAGAGCGTTGATAGTTACTTTAGAAATGTGTTGGAGAGCCAGGTCGGTGGAGTGTTTTGAATATCCTGTAAGTGGATAAAGCTACTTGGGAGCACAACAGACACTAGAAAACATCTGTTTAAAATACAGGTGGTGTCAGTTAAAACCTCTGGTATGGACTAAGACACATCATCCCTGAGAGAGGTGCAGAAGTTGAAGCGTACTTTTGATGTTGGCTCATGGATATGTTGTAATATCAAGTTCCCTCAATGCTGAGAACAATAAATTTAGTATGAAACACCAGCGTGGCCTACAAGCACGCATTCAGCTGGCTGCAGAGCATTTATGGTTTTATTCTCTTTTACTGACAGGGAAAGTTCCAACACAGGAGTCTTGGCCTAAGCTTTACATTTAGAGGATAAGTCAAACACTTTCGGAAATGAACTATTTGTACATACGTGAGATTTATGTCCATTCATGTGTTCTGTGTATCTAGTTCATAGCTTACAAAGTTTTTCTCTCTTTTTTTTTTTCTCCATAAAGTCAGATGAGGAGACCGGAATTGCTGTCATGCAGTCAAGAAACAACTGACTTATCTTAGTAAGAGGCCTGGCTTAAAGCTCAAAACGTCAAAAGTTTACCAAGTCCCACTTTGTGTCTGGTTTATTTGATTTGTATATCAACATACGTGTAAAACCAACATGTTTTCCAGTTTTCTTTGTTTCATTTGTAGCTTCAGATTTGTGTAGACGGCCCTTTTTCAATCACAACTGTATTGTCTTGCCTGCATCGTGAGTTATTTTGACATATTTTACCTTTTTTAATCTGTAGTCCACACATCACTGAGTATTTATAGTTACATCAGCGCATAGATTGAGCAAGCTCCGTTAGGACACGAGTTTTCACGTGCTTAGTCACTCTTCATAGCAGAGAATCATCATCTCATCTCTGCATGTTTATATTTTACTCAACAAGATAACATACTTTAGCAGAATCCTGTGGAGAAGGGAGTTAACTTTTGAAATTCCTTCTCACTGAAATAAATAAAACAAGCAGCAGTCCTTCTGCCTAAAATGACCACCCCTTCATATTCAAAGAACTGCTGCTGTTGGAGTAATTTGACACACAGTGTCTCATCCATAGTCCACATGTATGAAAATAAGAAGCACCTGGGGAGGACTTTGGAGGAGCAAGCAGCAATGAGGGACTGGGGTTTGGGTTTTTTATCAAAACGACCTGTTTGTGTTGGTCCCTTCCCAACCAGACATGCAGAGCTCCTGTCAAACAGGATATAATTATTCTATGTTCATCCTTCATCCCTGTATTTTCTGTCACTGGCTTCAGGCTCAGATCTATGACGTACTCAGCGAACTCTAACAGTCAGATCCATGTTACGCTCTACCCTACTGTGTGTTCAGGGTTGCAACATGGCAGCTTAAATTCTCCCCATTTGTTTTTACAGTTTGTCATCTGCGACCAGTTAACGGTTAAACTGGAATGAGGCTTCTAGAGAGAGGTTGTGAATGTAAAACTCAGAATTTAAGTCTCTGACATGCACAGGCATCCAACAATGTTCCTTAGAGGTAGCGTGGCTGTAAAAAAGGACAAAAGTTATTCTGGGAGACACAGCGGGATGAGGAGCTAACAGCTCCCATTTATGGAAACTCCATCCCTGCACACCTTATTGGAAAATGCAGCATAATTCTAGTTCTAATACACAGTTACCAGGGGACGTATGATTGACTGTGGCTCTGTACTATTATAGCGTTACCTGTCTGGACAGTTAAGCTCTAAACAGCATCCACGTTATAACGTTGGCTGTATAAACATTCCTCTCATTTCAACACTCGTTTTCAGACACTGCCTTTGACAACATGTGTCATTTGTGTTTGAAGATCATTGATTAAACTCAGCCTGACTGGCCTGTTTTCATAATTATTCACCTTGGAAACTGTGTAAGAAAAGGCCCACATGCACACACGCACTGTCACATTTTGGTAATCTGAGCTACTCTCAGGATAGAGATGTCTTCAACATCAACAATAACAGGTTCTCCTGTCATGGGACAAGTCCTGTTCTGTTCAACTCCGGGGATGTGAAACACCTGGGAATTCTGTCTGTACTACTTCATCTCCTTGCAAATCACTCACTCATCACTCCGCTCATTATCTTCAACTGGAGCTCAGTTTGTGTCAGGGTTAATTATAGAGACATTGACTGTTAGTAGTCAATATGGGTGAGCTAAGAAAGATGTGTTTCTGTGATGCTTCAGAGCTGTTGAGTAACATTTTTCTATTGTTTGTCCCACAGAGTGCCAAGAGCCTTCAGAACAACAAGGAGTCTCGCATCCTATGGGCCAAAGATGACCACTTAGTGACCACTGGCTTTGATATGGTGGGACATTTTACATTATTATTTTTACATCAGATTATTACACTATCTGATAGTGCTGTCTTTGTTTTCCTCTCAAAGTTGGTTAAATTAAATATTTTACTTACTTCCCGAAGTTCAATTGTGAAATTTATTTTTCACGTATGATTGTCAACAGTGAGGTGAAATGTGCACCACTTCAGTGTTTGGACTTTATAACAAGTTAACCTATAACTAATTTCACCTTTCAGCCCCCCTTTCCCCTTTCAAGGCCTGTTTTATTTTTAAGGCCTTCCATGAAAAAGACATCACCTGGATAGCAGCATGTGCTGCTACAAACGTTGTATTGTTCAGTGTCAAAGATGCACTCTCAGATTTGCAAATTACCCACGCTTTGTTCATAAATGCACCCCCATACAAGCACAGACGTTTGCTTTTGAACTGTGTGCTGGTAAGTAGCTGATGGCTCCTCTTCTCTGTAACTTAGTAGATGCATTCGTCAGACCACAGGACAATTTTCCCTTCACCTCAGTCCATCTTAAATGTGCCAGATATGTTTTTTTTGCTGCTTGGCAGAGTTTTATCTTCCATTTGTGGATGTGAGATAGAACTCTGTTCACTGACACTTGTTTTCAGAAGTGCTCCCTGCACCGATTTCCACTTCAGAACCATGTCTGTTTTTAAAGCTGTACTGAGAGAGGGCCCGGAAATTATGACCTTTCAGCATAGAATTTCACGGTTACAGATGTTATTTTCAGTTATTCCATTAAAACTCAACATCTCTGAAATGCCCTTTTTTATGCCTGATGCTGTTACTGACCTGCTGCCAATTAAAATAATTAGCCGTGAGTTGCTCCACCACATGTTTTTTTTTAAACATTACACAAACGTAGTCTCTTGTTGCCCCCGTCCCAAGCTTTTTTCTATTATTACTGCAAATATAGGGCTTAAATGATTTGCGGAGCAACTCAACTTGACACAGAGGGGTTGAAATTAAGACGTAGTCTGCCTAATCCTTGTGTTGAATGCTCCATGTCGTGTATTTTGGTATGACTTTCTTCCTGCCTATGTTTACATTTGATGTGTGTGTGTGTGTGTGTGTGTGTGTGTGTGTGTGTAGATGCGTAGTCGTGAGATGAGGCTTTGGGACAGCAGGAAGCTGAGCTCTTCAATCAGCTCAGTGTCACTTGGCACTGCCAGTGGGTGAGTACTGCATCAGTTTGTAACCACTTACCCCCATAACAGACTCACACAGTCACAACACTGACCTTCTTGCATCTGTCAGTGAGCGTTCATGTGTTACAGCACAAAGTGTGTCTCTGTGTAATTTGACATGCCAAACAGACAGCATATATGCGTGTGGTATGTGCTTATTTGTGTGCAATATGTACATGTATAGAATGATGTATGGTGGGCACACATTGTGTATGACTGTTTCGGCATGTGGACCTCCCAGAGCTCTGACACTGTCCCTCTACATTCCTGCCGTTTCCTGGGTCAGAGCCGCACACACGGAGTCCTGTACTGTCCCAGCTGAGGAGAGACTGTGTGTGTGTGTGTGTGTGTGTGTGCTCTGCGTCCTTCTGTCCTTAACCACTGCAAAGGGTCAGGAAACAGCAGCAGACACACACGCTTGTCATTTCTCCAGTTGCTCTGTTTGTTTTTCCAAACACTGCTGCCGAGGACTTGAGGGTAGCAGGAGCGTGGCTGCGCTCCAGAGAGAGGAAGAATGGAAGGATTGAGGAGGGGGTGGGACAGGGAGTGAGGATTCTTTGTCAGATCCATTCATACATTTTAGTGCTTTTATAAACAGGGCCAAGCGGGCCAAGTCGTTCCAAGCTAGAGCTGACCGCACTTTATCAGGTCATGCCGTGTGCTGTGACGGATCTAGTCAATTTATTGTCATTATTATCACTGTAAACAAGGCAGTGAGGAGGCTGTGCAGAGCACTCATGTATACAAATATGTACTGCTGTGTTTGAAGAAGGGCTGTAGCAGAACGGCTATAGCAGAACAGATTCCACATTTTTTGACACAAGTATTTGAGACTGGATCAGAAAGTATAAAGTCATAACTTATAAATACTTTATAAATACTGTTCTATAAACATTAGACATCTTAAGGGTAACAGTGTCTGGGATATGTAATTTTTTTTTTTACATTTCATGAGATGCTTGGGTGTTGACACAGCACAGCAAGATCTTAAATGACAACTTCATCTCCATTTCCTCCACTTCCTCTTTAATGCAACAAGGACAAAAAATTGCCCTTCAGTGTACCTCTTTGCAATCATCACAGTGTTTGGTACCGTCATGCTTTTCATGCAAATAGAGGATATCTGATGCCACACATCCCATTGTTACCTTCTTATTACTGTAATATTCTTTATGAGATTCATACCATATGTCAGGAAAAATCTTGTCTTTAGTGTCCCCTGAAACCATTAATTAGTTAATTTTGCTGGAGCGTTTGTCTGCCTGTGGTGTCTTTTCTGTTGACAGAGGACTGTTTAAGTTTACTCAGAGTGTGTTGGTGCTGTTTTGTTTGAGAGACGATGGCGTAACTTGAAGACAAAGTACAAACATGAGGAGGATCTCTGCTGGATGGTCCTGCTCATTTTTGTTGAAATCCTGTTAAGCATTCCTACTTCCTTCTTATTCACCTGGTCTGGTTTTCTGTGAGTCCTTAAATCAAGAGTGGATTTGTTAGATCAATTTTATTAGCTCTGAAATTAAGGCAAACCCTGTGGTTTCCTGTATTTTGATACCCATATTTATGAAATGCAGTGATTTCTCATCTGATCTAATTGCATGGGTGTGGGCTGCCCCATCTGCTCTACATTTGTCTGTCCTGTTTCAAATCACCTCAATCATGCTATCATGTACAGGATGATGTGTCAAAGAGCTATCACTCACAAGGCCACATCCACACCAGATTGCCTGCACACATTTCTATAAAAGAGGCAAGCAATCAAATGACAGACGAGCTCTTGCCCTTTACTGCCATTCCCTCTTTTCCTTCTCATTTCTCACATCTTTGGCTTATGTGAAATACGTCTGTAATGGATCTTTCACATTTATTAGCTGCACATTGTCGAGCAGCTTATCCCTGCCTCTATGTTTCCGTCTTTGCTTTTCACTACCTTTCTCTCTTCTATTTATCTATCTATCTGTCTATTTGCAAGCCAAACCCCTTATTAAGCTCAATACCTCTCAGGCCTGGTTTGTAATCAGGAATCTCTGATCACAGCAAGGTCTGGCATGTTTGTAAGTAAATGGACACGGTCAAACTGTTCAGTATTGCTGTCTGTTCGATAATTCGTACTGTATCTCTTTTTTAAATCTGTTTTATATGCGGTGACTAAATGCTTGACCCTCCTTTTAATCACACTAGCCACTTTATTCAGTATTGCACCTTGGTGGTGTAATGTCTTATGTAAAAGTCACTATACTTTGCTCTTCCTGTCAGGATCATACTGTCCTCAATTCCCTTTGGACCTGTTTTAATTTTTCTCGTGGTTGACCTTCTGTGGATAATTTTATCTTAGTTCAGCATTGCATCTGTGTGTCTCTCTTTCTGTATGACCAACTAGCTGTGGAAAAAAACAGCATGCAATATTCAAAAGGAGAACTCTCCTGCTTTTTTTCTCTGTCCTTTTATAAAGTGAACGGATCCATTTTTTTTTATGATCTTACGAGGAAACTCAAAGTCAAACACACATATTGGTGCGTTTCCTCTCTGTCATTTTGGGCTCGAGGTACACATAAAGATGGATTTGTTCTTTGCTTTTTTTCTTGTCTGTTTTTAATCAAACAGGCTGTGGTAAATATGGTGTGTAATTGGAGCAGCAAGCTGGCTTGTATCAGGTTAGCTGTGCTTGTCCACAATGTTCAGTAGGACTGTTTTCTTTGGATTGTCACAACATAAAGAGGCCCGGGATCATGAGCCAGTAAAACGGGGTTGTGGGTGGAATATAATTTGGACAGAGCATAATGGAGGGGAAATGTTTACTTTTTGGTTCGGGTTGAAATGGAGACCTAGCAAAATGAGGGATGGATGGTGATGAGTCAGTGAGGGGTATTTTGAAGTGTACAAAGGTTGCTATTACTACAGGACCGTTTTCCAGACAAACTGCAGATCTGGAGATTTTAGAACAGTGTGCATCTCTGTGTACAAGTCTCTTTCACTCTCCCCTCTATAGATCAGAATTCTAATAATGAGTTTAATTGGGCCTCTAAGCCAGCTGCAATCAGTGAACTTTACAACTGGGCATGATTGCAACCAGCTTGCTGTGTAAATGCTTGAAACGTCATAATAATTATCCACGCACCACCACTTTAGCAGCTACACACACACACGCACACACACACTCACAAAGTTAACACATCCAACTCTTTAGGATGTTTGCCAGTACTAGCTTGTAATTGTATCTTAGATCGGGCAGTGAGTTCTCCAATGGTCACTTGGTAATTATTCAGCATGACAAAACTGTAACCTCAAAAATGTGTGGCTGTGACCCCTGTAATTGTCCTCAGTCACTACCAATGCTTTCTTCTTCTCTTCAAGCACAAGTAAACACCGATAACGCATTTACACATGCAGTTTCTCTTATTTCTCATCATGACAAATCTTGGCTGCTTGTTCTTTTTACTGGCAAGAGGCTGATTAAAACAGATCACTGTGACCTGGAACCCACAAGTATCCAGCCTGTTGATTGTCGACGACGTAAGCATGTCCCTGGAGAGGCAACCTCACTGTTTTCTCAACCCAGTCACAGGTTACACAAAGAACTTGCTCTTTGAGGCAAATATTGCTGACAGACTGAGCTGTTAGCCGATGGAGAAAGGCTTTGTGGTGGGACAGATGGGAGTGGTCCAGGTGTGATGCTCACACTCGCACTCCACGTTTATTCCCCACATGTTTTTTCTGAGTTTTTATACACGGGTCATGCCTTAAAGTACGGCCCAGTTGGTGAGTGTAATTGAGCCAAGCTCCCTTTAATCAGATGGATTGAGACAACGTCTGTGCCCCATAAGGGACCCAGCCGTTTACAGAACAGTCCCCCCTTTCTCCCACCCTGGCCAAGGCGCTTTAAAATCAGTCCCAGATGAAGGCTTTCCTGTGGGGATTAGGTGCAGCTGGAGTACTGCTAACCATACCAGACCAAAAAAAAAAAGAAAGAGAAATGCTCTGTGTTTGAAAGATAGTTTGACCTTGGTCCTTTTTCAGGGTTCCCTTTCTAAAAAGAGAGAGAAAAAAAAGAGCTTTGTTGTTTGAGTGCTGCACAGAAATCAATGTTTAAGGTGGAGGGAAAATCTACAATCCTCAGGTGATCCTCAGGGTCAAGTCAATAGTTCAGCTCCTGCACCCCCTCTCCAGGACAGCCATAGGGGTTGGTATTGACTAAAGATGTCACCGCACACGAGCTGTCAAAGAACCTTAACTCGGTGCTCCGACAGTTGAAACACGGCCTGGAATCTGTGAGTCATTTGGCGTTTCAGTTTGTAATTTAGTGGAGAGGGAGTGTGACCAGGAAAGAAGATGAGAAGTAGGAGGAGGGAGCTTTGAAATCCCCTCGTATATTTTTCAGATAGAGATATCGCCTCACTATGAGCTTTTATTGGCTTTTTATGTGAGCTCACATGTTAAGTCCAACCTTCTTTTGTGCCATAACAGTTCATCTGAGAAATCTCCTTTCAAATCCTATGATTAAACAGAAGTCTAAATGACCTATTATTACTTACCGTCCTGTCAAAAATACTGCTGTTATCTTTCTGCAAATCCTTTCTTCATCCTTACCATACAACCTTTTAGAGCACATGTCTGTTCCTATTAGTCCCCTCTCTCATTTGTTTCTCACTTTCATCTGTGCCCTACATAGATGAAATGGAAACGTGGGGCTGGGTTTTTGAAGGTGCTGGGTTCTGGGTTTCTAATTAAGAGGGGGGGGGGGGGGGGGGGTTAGGAGGGAAAGCTAATGGAACTGAGTAGAATTGGTTAAAACACATGGAAGTATGTGGAGCTTTTGGCAGGGGATATTTAATATAATTCACAGAGGGTTTTGATTTCATCCCACAGGTATGTGCTCAGCACTCCAGGGATCAGAAGGACCCTTTTGTGTGAACTCGCCACAGATGGAAAAATAAAGTCTCTCACCCCCAAATTTGGTTACCCCTTGCTTCCTGCCCTCCTGCTCTCCTTATCCATCTACCTTTATTTATTTTTTCTTTTCTTTTATTGCTTGGAATATAATTTTATGCACAAAGAACAGAGGATTATTGGTCAAAGAAGGTTGCTCTGCATTATGTGGCAGTCTTAATCACTCAGAACCGAATGGGTTTTTTGGAAACCTCGTTCTGATCTCTCAGATTCAAAGTTTGAGACACTGTCAGACTTTACTTTCCATCATTAACAAAAACAGCATTGAAACTGCACTTGTAGCCACAGAAATGTTAAGGCCAACATCTGGAAAAATCTTGTTCTTCTCCATTATTAACAATGTGCTTGAATAAACATTTGGGATCTTTGCTCTAGCAAAAGCATTCACACTACTTCAGGCCATCCCTTGTCTACTTCAGCATTTGTCTCCCTGTTTAGTGCAGAAATCCAGCAGCTGTGCATCTGATAGCAGAGTTCATGGAAGTTGCAGTAGTGAAGTGGAAACGGCATAGGTCACCATCTTAAGCACTTGGATTAAATGCTCGGAAATTAAAAAACACTATGCAAATGTCCATGCAAGAGGATTGTGTGCAGAGCAGTTTGTCAGATATTTCTTTCATGTTTTTTTAAGACTTCTTTATTCCATTTTTTTTTTCAGTTTCCTTTACTGAACTCCTTTTGTTTATTTTGTCTCCCTTGCCTGTATGCATTTCCATTTTACGTGTTCTAATTCAACCCCCTTTTTTTTCCACCTCAAGAATCTCTCAACTCCTGCACAAAGTTTTAAAAGACTCATGATTGTCCCTTTCACGAGAATCAGGAACCGTGGCACGGCTTAGCTACCGTTTTTAAATCATTCCTTGTTTATCGACGCCAGTCACCTCTTGGATGGCTGCCACCTCTCTCTGCTATGGTAGAAAAATAGGATCTGAGCGATGGAGAGAAGTGTGTTTCTCATTAGTAGATGGTTTCCTCTGCCCTGCACCCTGCAGCCTGGCCTCCATTGCTACCTCTGGGACGGCTGCAGATTGGCAGCCTGTCACTGCACACCTCCTAGCTTTACAAAGAATAATAGAGGTACACCAAAGAGGAGACATAGAGACTAGGATATGGATGAACAAAGACACGCTCATGTAATTCATATGTACAGAAACAATGGAAATAGATGGAATGCTTTTAAGTTATATATTTGAAGATTAAGACCTGGGCAAAGTCAGTGGTACTTCAAACCTCCTACATTTCTGAAAGACGAGGGTTGATTTCACTGAAAGTGTTTGAAATATTTAATGCAATCCACGATTGTTTGACATAATTTTGTTGGGTAGCGCCTGCCCTGTAGCTTATAGTAGAAGTTAAAAAGCAATTGCTGCAAAGTCAGCTTTCAGGTTCAATTCAAGAATGGTTCTCTTGTCTTTTATTGTACAATCTTATACTCAGACTTTAGCTGGCTATCATGAAGGCCTCATATTAGACGTTCTGCATGACTTAATGATGAAGCACAAATTACCGAATGATTGCTCAGTCAGTTCATCTGAGGCTCGATTTTGGCAGTCCAATGCTGGAATCATTGTTGGAATTATTGTAATTTTGGCCAAAGCAAAAAGTTTTACTCAAATACATGAAACAATCCTGATTGCCAATTGTGATACCGCTACTGATCTCATAAAATCTCAACAGGGGTTTATTTATGTTTTTTCTAATTTGTTAATGGCGTGCTTAATATCTTTAAAGCACTCATCCACATCTGGCACTGCAGTAAATCCAGCTAAACCTTCCTTCTTTTTGAAAGCGGGTTTAAGGTAGCAGACTTTTCCTATAATGTGATAGAGAGAGCAGACTAGGTGGATTGTCTCCCCGTTGCATTCTCTTTGGAGCATGTTTCCATGATAGAAACCAGTGACCTGCGGCCCCTCACTGGCAGATCTGCTGACTGAAAAGGAAACTTAAAAAAAAAAAACAGGGGGACATTCTTTATTCAAGAAGCCGTATGATTGGTTAGTGACAGGTGGGCCACATGTGCTCCTGGCTGATGTCACTTCCCATGTGGGCTTTATTTGCCTTCCTACACTGTGGAAACGTGTCACTGTCAGTGAGGCGGGAGCAATATGCCACGCTTAGTTTAACTGGAAAAGTGCTAAGGCGTGCCGCTGCTCACCGTCTGTGTCTTAGCATGTTTTTGTGTATGCTTTCTGGTGTTTTTAATGGTCGTTATTCATAGAGAGCATACGTTTACATATGTGTGTCTTCATGTGAGTACATGTGCACACATTCTGCTGTGTAGTAGGTGAATAACAGAGATGGAAATGGTTGGGAAAGAACCGGGCATTAGTACCTGTCAGATTTCACTTGTCTCTTTGTAAATGTTATGACAACAAAAGCTGCTCTGCACCTGCATGGCGTCTCTGTTTTTTTTCTGCTCAAAGTTGTGTGCCTGAGTCTGTGCAAGAGCACTTGGACTAAGCAGGTTAAAAGAATTTCATCTAAATGTAATTGGTGGAGGAGCTGTGCGGGTGGTGGTGGCCAGCGAATAATTTAACTATTGTGCAAAGCAAGTTAGTGTAGGAAAGAGAAGAAAAAGGTAGAGGACCCTCAGGGAGAAAAACCAGTTGGTCTTTAGTCTGTGTGCTGCTGATGAAACCTCAATGCACTTTCCTGTTCTGACGTCAACCAAAAGACTTTCTATATGTGGCCAGCTAACATTATTTTAGTAAGGTCAGTTAGTCAGCGAGTCTTTGTACGAGTACTTTGTGTCAGACTGCAGGGGCTGAGGACTAAAGAGTTGGTAGCAAGTGGGAGGTAGACGTTTGGAAGTGTACAATAGCTGGGAGTCCTCCATGGTGCCTTTGTGTGGACTTTTGTGTGCCTTTTTTCATTTGACGAAATAAGAAGTTGAGAAAAACTGGCCTCATTGTGATTTTCGCACTTTGTTTGAAATTGTTTTGACTTTAAGCCATCCACTTCAACAACCAGTTCATTTCTGTTTACGTGCTAATTTTCTTTCAAATTTGTAGCCATTAGATGGTTGAGAAAATCGACTTGCCAGCCTTGCTTCAACCATTGGTGCAGGCAGAAAGACCTACATGGGTGAGTGTTAAGACATGGTTTGCTGCACTTTGGTTTTTCCAATAGAGTCAATGGATCCACAACACGATTGAGTGGTGTGCATGTGGCAACACCAGGCATGAGACTTACAATGTCTTTGTTATAAAAAGAAGGCTCCTTACCAATATCCCTCTTTGCTTGCAATTAGAGCTATTAGAGCTTGCATGTGTGTCTCACAGATGTCTCTCACACATCAGCCCAGACTCGAGTTGATGGGGCCACATTCCTACTGGCAGGTCGTACTGGTCAGTCACATACACATGTATGTATTCTTGTACTAACTGCCACACAGTCATACACATATACATGCCTGAACTGGTCTGACATTTTTAGTGTTTCTCAGCAAATGCAGACCATCGCCAAAAGGCATTCATCACCATTCATCAGAATGTGACAGACAGAGTGACGTAGAAGTAATCATCCATGTCTTTTTTTTAGTCCGGACGATACTTTTCCAGCACTGTATGTATTTAAACAAACAGTATGACTTCCACTTCTGTTTCTTTTTGATTCTCTTGTTTTTCTTCCCATCAGTGATTGACCCTGATCTTGTTTTTCTCGTGTACATATCTCTCATTGGCTCTTTTATCTTCTTTTTTCCTTTTTAAAGCAGGAACCATTTTTCATGATATGCTCAGCCACAAAGAGACTACTGAGTTTTGTCCCTAAATGTTCACTTTATCCGGCTTTCTAACGAAACATCTGGGAGAAGCATGTTTCACCAAAATATTTTAGGGACCACCTGCTCCTCACAATCTGAGGGGACAAACCTGGAGGAGCTGCTGGGTCTTTCACTGTAACCCACCTGGATGGTGCTATAGGGGAAAAACCTTTCAATAGCACTGGACTGAAGAAACACAGGCTCAGTGGGCAAATGGTCATAGAAATAGAAATACACACACATTGGGAAAATGGATTGTATTATCCTTAGCTGTTTTCCGCACATCGTGGTCCATCCACGGTCCACTGGAGCTCTGAAGCTGTGGGGACTCACAGCTGTGAGCTGACAAGCTGTGCGCTGTCTCCACAGACAAACTAACTAAGACTAAGAGCTTGACTCTGGGAAAACTAACACACTGTGTGCACACTGGTCATTTACAGGGTTGTAGACTACCTTCAATCTTTGGGGAGAAAAAAAGGGTTTCCTATATGTTTTGAAATCCACAGAATCTTTTACTGCTTCCATTGTCCTTCTCATTAGAAATCAATGGTGGCAGACTGAATGGTTGTGGAGAGAAAAGAGAAAAGGCACATCTGGCGTTTTTACAAAGCTGCTCCTCTTTGACCCTGCACCACTTGCATAGTTTAGTCTTCAGGTGCCATTTGTTTAATGGCTGGGATATGACTGAGAGGCACTATTTAGCACATTGCACATAAAGCATTTACACCTGTTTCTGGTAGCTATATTTTTAGATGGTCTGTTTTAAAAACTTTTTCATGCGTGATTCAAAGTAATTATTTGAGGAATCAAAGAGAGCTTGATACATTTTTCCTGGCAGATCACTGGATGAATACTCCTTTGGGTGTAGCAGTTTGGAAATTTCCAGATGTAGTGCCCCTTATTTGCAGGAGAAGGTGGTTTCAGATGATCTTGGATGGTCTGACAACTACTTTTGTTGAAACATACTGAATCCTTGCAACTCTACGGCTTTGTACATTACCAGCATGCTTTTGCTTTTTACTTAAAATTGTCTTCAAAACTGAATTGTCTGAATACTTCCTTTACTTCCTTTACATTTTCTGTCCCCCTTGTCTCCCCCCCCCCCCTTTTTTTTTTTTTTACCACAACCACGTAACTGTAGAACAGTGGATGCAAGATGTTCAGAGTGGTGTGGAATACCACAGGCCTGCAAGATTTTTTAAAATAGTAACATAAGATCTTTGAATTTCATACGTTAACCCTTGCGAGCTAATCCCCTAACCTAAGATCTGCAGTTACTGGAAAAAACAGAAAGGTTGAGAGGCAGAGGGAGACAGATGGGGGCCAGAAGAGACACTGACAGACAGAGAGAAAGGAAATTAAAAAAGAAAAACATCATGGCTGCTGAGATGGTGTTGGCAACACAGACTCTGCTCCTGACCTTTATTGGGTTTGTGTAAATTATATCTCTCAAGAGGGAAAATATGTAGTGGTTAAACTAGAGAGAAAGACCCCCTTTTTTTGTGGGAGTATTGCATCCATTTTTCAGATCTCATTTAATGTTCTCTTGACTTACCTTCCCTTCTGCGCTTGCTCCTTATCTCACTCTCGTTATTAATTCCTTTATTTTATGAGGCTGTTTCCCTCTTTGGTCACACCACAAACAGTTCAGTCCTAATTTGTCCAATCATCGCCTCTCGCTCCTCTATCTCATCCCACTACTTTTATGTCTCATTTGCTCTCCCCTCCTGCTCTCCCCTCCTGCTTTCCCTTCCCTCTCTTACTTTCTACAGTTGGGCTATTTTCTGCGATCCATGGAGGATACATTTAGCTTGTGGTTGCTCGGGAAGTGATGGCTCCATCAGTAGGAGAGGGGTCTGGTGAATTGCTACCTTCTCTTAACCCCAGTGGGATCTGTGCGGGCTGATGCAGGCTTTCCACTGAGGTGAACCCATTGACTTGAGGTGCCTATGGGTGCTCAGCTGTAGAACCCACGCCCCCCAGGCCACAACCCAGGCTGGCAGGCACCCAAGCAGGCACGCGGCGTCAGCCTGCCATGCGGGTGTCCTTGTTTATGTTTGTCTTGTGTGGTGGTGAGTTTCTCTCTGTGCTGCAGTGAGCGTAGAACCACCCTGCTGGGCTCCTACCAAGATATGCCCCGACAGACCCACAAAAGGCCCTGAGGGATGGAGATGGCCATTTGGACTTGTTTGCCATAACTTCAGATCCACAATGGAGTCAGAGAAAAGCTTAGGCAGTACTTTAAGGAACAGATTGGTTGTTTTCATATTTTAGCATTTGAAATGTAAATGAATGTAAATGCCTATAATTTACTATTTAAAGTACATCTTAAGGTCTACAATTAACATTCATACACTTCAAACTCAGACATTCTCTGTACCTAATCCCACTTCTAATTCTGTTGAAGTGTACAGTTTTAGCACCTATCTTTCCTTTCTTTTTCTTAATGTCTTTAACAGTCCTCTGATAAAGAACACATAATAAATAAAAGAATAAAAAAAAACATGATGACATAATAAAAAACAGAATAATATGAGATAAATTAACATATTACTTAATTTCATTGAGCTGGTACTTTTTTTCTGGTACTCATTTATTCAAAGCTCTCTTAAGGTCCTGCAACAGCAGATCAATCAAGTTGTGATCTTAACTTTTACTGGACCCGAGGAACATCTTGATACTTTTCTTTTTCCAGCCATTCTTTTGTAGATTTTCCTGCTATGTTCAGGAGCATTGTCCTGTTACTTGATTGAATTTGCTTGATTTAAATTTTGCAACCTTTGGCAACCAAGACGAAGCTGAATAAAAGTTTTGCACAGCCTGCTCAGAGCACACAGCATCAGTAGCTCTAGTCCCCTGTATCTTTCTTTTATTTTGGGAGTTTGGAATGTTAGGAACCAGTTCATTGTGATTCACATACAGTATTGGATGATATCAAATAGTGGGCAAGGGATGGGGATCTCTTTATATTTCAGAGCATTCAGATTAGTGTTCTGTCATGTCAGTCAATACGATCAGTCTTTTTAGTAAATACAGTTTATTTCGAACATGTTTGCAAGTACATGTGTGTTTCACAGATGTCTCTCACACATCAGCCCAGAGTCTAGTTGAAGGGGCCACATTCCTACTGGCAGGTCGTACTGGTCAGTCACATACACATGTATGTATTCACGTACTATCTGCCACACAGTCATACACACATGCATGCCTGAACTGGTCTGACATTTTTAGTGTTTCTCAGCAAATGCAGACCATCGCCAAACAGCATTCATCACCATTCATCAGGATGTGACAGACAGAGTGACGTAGACGTAATCATCCATGTCTTTTTTTTAGTCGGGCATTCAAGCGCAACATGCACATAGACGATACTTTTCCAAGATAGTATGTATTTAAACAAACAGCATGAGTTCCACTTCTGCTTCTTCCTGATTCTCTTGTTTTTCTTCCCATCCGTGATCGACTCTGATCTTGCTTTTTTCGTGCCCATATCTCTCATTGGCTCTTTTATCTTCTATTTTCCTTTTAAAGCAGGAACCATTTTTCATGATATGACATGTCCCTAAATATTGACTTTATCCTGCGGGCTTTCTAATAAATGTACCAGGGATTTTCTTTATGTGCCAGCGGTGTGACTTTGGCCTCTGAGTGATCGCAAAAGGGCATCTCCCTCAAAAAACATCTTGGACAAGCATGTTTCACCAAAATATTTTAGGGACCACCTGCTCCTCACAATCTGAAGGGAGCTGCTGGGTCTTTCACTGTGACCCACCTGGATGGTGTTATGGGGGAAAACCTTTCAATGGCACTGGACTGAAGAAACACAGGCTCAGTGGGCAAATGGTCATAGAAATATAAACACACACTCCTACTGGCAAAGTGGGTTGTGATCATCAGCATGTGACAGATGGAGTGACATAGACGTAATCATCCATGTCTCTTTTTAGTCAGGCATTCAAGCAGTTCATGCACGTAGACAATACTTTTTCAAGATACTATTTTTGTGCTTAATGGCTGACTGTCAAAGTCTGAAAAAGTTCAATTTCATGATCTTAAACAGCACCTGTTCACACTCACACAAATGCAACCTTTGGTAATCAAGGCAAACCTGAATTAAGGTTTTGTACAGCCTGTGAGTCAATATGATTTTAGCAAATACAGTTTATTTCTAATATGTTGCAGAGCTATTCGATAGCATAACTTGACCTGTCAGAGTTATGTATAAATAGCCTTACGCATACACTGACATATGAAGAATGTGTCGGTGTTTGTGCTTGTTGAGCTCTGACTAGTCAGGAAACGAATACCAGCTCTTTAATTACCAGACAACAGGCTGTAAAAATCAGCCTTATCCTGGTCTGCTACTCATTCACCATGTCGCTACCAATCAGCACACCGACACCTGTGCGGGTCCAGACCCTCCCTGCAGACGGGATTAACAGATCAGCATTTTGTGTGATTGAGTGTAATAACTCACTCTGAAACACACCCTTTCCGCTGAGTTGTTAGAAACAAACAGGTGTTTGTTGGACAGAAGTTGATGGCCCAGGCAAAGGTCAGAGTTCCACCGGCCCCAGCCCTCTGGCAGTAGTTGGATGTGAGATGGCCATTATGTCCTGCCAGTGAGCATTTGTGTTTGGGTTGGATGTGGATGTGTGTTTGGAGGAAATGGAATTAGTGTGACTGATGTGGATTACTGAAGTCAACCTTTGTGGCACAGCACATTAAGACGGCACGCTCTGCAACTTCACACACACACACACACATTTTACATTGGTTAGCCCACTTTAAATCCCATCAAATTACCCTCGCAAATAATATATTGAATGTCTTTTTTTATTTAATTAAAAAAAAAGAAGCTTTTCATAGAAACTAACAGAATTTGTGGCATTTAAGCCACTTAAACATGTAGGGGTGGGTCTACATCCTGTTAAAGTTGTATGTAAATCATGCTGTTGAGCACAGACACCATGAGTGCTTACCGCGATGAAAAGGATTACAAGCACATAATCTGTGCCCGTCACCACCCTTCACTCCTCACATATGCATACACACAAAAACACGGTGTAGAAATTATTTCTCACCAGAGTGCCAATTTCTGCATTAACCTAAATTGGTTTTATTTTGACCCCGGCAACATGTTTGTACTGATCTTGTTAGAGCTAATAAACTTTTTTTTTCGAAATATGCCCACC
This sequence comes from Odontesthes bonariensis, assembly GCF_027942865.1. Lineage (NCBI taxonomy): Eukaryota > Metazoa > Chordata > Actinopteri > Atheriniformes > Atherinopsidae > Odontesthes > Odontesthes bonariensis. The sequence continues at coordinate 15,336,860 of NC_134526.1, forward strand.
CACGTTACAACATAGCTCAGCTCCATTTGAGATTACACAGGAGCTCCAGCCACAAACAGTGTGGAATCTGCAGATGTGTATACATAGCATGGCTGTGATGCAAGTAGAGTTTGAAAGTTATGCAGGATGTGTACACAGCAGCGTTTGATGAATGTCTGCTGGAGTCTTTAGGGATGTATCGAGCGTCTGAATGCTTGACCCCGAGGCTTTGGAGTGGTTTGTCAGTGTGCTACTCCAAAGTTATAGACATCACACTTCTGCTGCTGTGTTTACACTGCAGGCTTTGATACTAGCATAACATGTTGAAAAAAATGTTTCATTTGTTTGGGAAAGAGCGAATGGAAGAATTGAAAAGGTGACAAGAGAGAAGACAGACAAGAAGACATTTTCCAACTCAAACCACCCACTATTATAGCATCTGTTGAAAGGAAAGACGTATAAGTACATTTGTACTATCTTAATTTAGTTGTTGATCTGGGAGATTTGAGTTCTAACTTTGGTTCTATTGGTTTCAAATAGCTCCCAATCTCAGCTTCATATCTGATCCATGCATGGTGCAGATGTTGCATGTGGCTCTTATTAAATGTTTTGATCAAGATTTAAAAGCTTTAATTGCAACTGGATTGTTTTTTGTGTGTATGTGTTTTGGAGAGTGGAGGGTGGGTGGATGCAATATTGACCCATAATTTTCAGTGTTAAACAGCACTGAGTGCCTTTAGTAGAATGCCAGACTCAGTAACTGCTCACCTGACCTGAACTCAATCCTGCGTTCCTTTATGGCAGCAAATGACAAACAACCATCGATCACTCTTTCAAAGTTACTTGGTGTGCAAATCTTCGCGTATACCGTATGTTTCTTCTGCTGGGTTTGCAGAAGTTCTGCTGATCCAGTGTAATGCAGCAAAGCGCTGACTAATATTGTTGTAATTACCACTGGAGTCTGTGCCGAGCACACTGTAGCTCCTGGCAGTGACTGATTATAGACCCCATGGTTGTTCTGATTTGTCTGTGTGTTCAGTCATGTGAGTTTGAACATTGTTAGTCCTTGAACTACAACAGTGCAACACACAATTTGGCAGACTTGAGTGATTTAAAGTTGTAATTTCAAGTATCTTTCAGGACTGGTCCATGTAGACAGTCTGAATCGTATTCACCGGTTAACCAGATTCTTGATAACAATTTGAAATGAATTTAATCCATGTTTTGCCTTCTTTCAGTTTGTGTGTAGCTTAAACATTTGCTGTGTCAGTGAAAGTGTTGGAAGTCTCTTAATGTTTCTTCAGGCTCAGAGTTTATTGTTATAAAATAAGGAAATAATTTTCAATCTCTTTCTGCTTTTCTTTTTCTTTCCTACTGTATAAAAAGGGGCAGCAGTATAACACTCTGCCACAAGATTGAGTGGCAAGCTCCCACTTGCGGTGACTTGTCTCGTTTTTATGTTTCCTTTGTCTGAAAAGATTTTATTTGTAAATATTGAGGTTTGGGGCTCATAAGAAACCAGATATCATCATGTGAAGCCTGTGTGGGGCCATGGCTATGAAGATTATGAATTGTTAACCATAGAAATACTTTCCAAAGTATAACCAAAATTATTCTCTCTGTTTCTTTTCATGTCACTCTTACTTTAGGAATATTAGTATTTTAGGAATGCTAAAAATGTTAAACACATGCACCTTTTGAAGAATAACAGTCATTAATGGGCAAAAAATACAAGTTGTATTTTATGACTTCCAGGCTTTGTAGAGAAAAAAATAAATAGAAAGGAAATGCACAAATTGGTGCAAAAAATATGTATGACTGTAAAAATATGACTGTAGAAAACCATGTGGAAAGAAAGACATTTGCATTGGTTTCTTTTAGCTGTCTTTACTCATGCAAATGAGGACAATTAGGACAACTATGCAACATAATCACAATTATACAATATAATTATGAATCACTGGTGACGGGCATATGTGGGACAACTGTAACTGTTGGTGTTAATTCACAACTGAGCTGTCAAAGTGCGCCCCACACTTCAGTATCCTGCCGAGTGAAATCCCCGCTCTCGGCCGGAAACTAACCGTGCTTCGTATGAAGGCGGGTGTGGAGGGTACTCTGGGGTTGACATTTAAGAGAAGTTGTCTTTTTTTGTCACGCAGTTTGGTTGGTTTCACATGTTTATGACTTAGAGGAAGGAAAAAACAAGAAACTGTGTCCTTACATGTCCTTCAGTGAGAATGATTGGTTGTGATCTTTTTAAATGATGGCCCCATGCTTGAGCTAGCAGCTTCTTCTGCCAGCCTTATAGAGCTTATTTGGATTTTACTCTTCTGGCAAGCTTGATTACAGAACAGTCTTTACCAATATGCAAAAGTACCTTAAGGCCCTTTATATTTTTCTCACCCTGTATAACCTCTCCATTCTCCACAGCCTCCACCCCCTTTCATTAATACCAGATTACTCATTTGCTTATACTTTTCTAAATAAATCAAACTCCAACCACACACCGTCACTCCATTCCTTTGAAATGAGAAACACACTTTCCAATGATGGCAGGCGGTTCTGTTTAGGTGATCTTTAACTCCATCGCTGTCTCTGTGCACACACACACACACTCTCACACACTCTCCCACACCTACTCGACACCTCCACTGCTGCCCCCGAGGGCCAATCATCAGCATGTTTCCAAAGACAGATACACCTATCACATGGCCCTGCTCTGACTTAACCATAAACATCACCTTCCCCCAACATTTCATCATTATGCCACCTCTTCAGTTTCATCTAATTCTTTTTGTCCTCTACTTCTTATTCTACATTTTGTGGGAATCATGTGAGAATCATCCCTCTCTATTTGGGTTACTCATTTATTTCTATATTTACCATTTGATTTGCTTTGTTTATACAAAACAAAAACAAAAATTAGAATAGTATCAAACCAATATGCAGCCTTTTTTTAGATTTTTTATTTTATTTTTTTAATTTTTTTATTAGAAACATTTGAATATTTTCGGGTCCAGAGAAAGAGTAAAGGAGAAATAAGTTCTGGTTGTCCTTGCTGTTCACACATGCTTTCTTATATCAAACCAATGAATGCCTTATAAAAGACACATGGGTAAGATGAAACCCTGATTGGACAGCTATACTTTTCTCTACAGAACACAAGTTTCCAAAGCAGTCTTGTGTGTCAGGCTAAATGAGCTCACTGGATTCGAGTAGGCTTTATACAAAGGCTTTATTTGCACAAAATACTTCTGAAATGTGAATCATTGAGAAATATAAATATATTAAGGAGCCAAAACAGCAAAAAGACCAACTGTGTACCTCACAAATTAATCTTTGTTGCAAGGAAACGGGGATTCTGATGCCTCTGCTGAGCTCTAATAAGCAGCATAGCTCTTATGTTTACAAGAACGCTGTAAGCTTGAGATGGAAGCATTAAGCACTGTACATGTAGATAACTTTGGTGCACGCTACATTCCTATTTTTATTTTTTTTTAAACCCTAATTTTCTGAAAATCCTCCCTAATATACACATAGATACTTGCTTCACTTGTTTGGTGCACACCAAGGAAGCGATAACAGTGTTTTCAGCCTTTTCTGTTGCTGCCCCCAGGCTCTGGAATAAGCTCCCCATCGAGCTGCGTCTTATTTCTGACCTGGGCCTCTTCAAATCTAGGCTAAAAACCTACTTATTTAGGATTGCTTTTAATACCTAGTAGTATGATGACACTTTTATCTTATTCGATTTTGTTGTATTTTATTGCTTTCACTGTCTTTTTATTGTTTTTTTTTTGTTTCTACTTATTCTTCTCTTTATTTATTACCTGCTGTAAAGCACTTTGGTACACCGTAAGGATTGTCTGTAAAGGGCTGTATAAATGAAGTGCATTTACATTTACATTTTACATTTGTTCAAATGGACTCCACTGACAGTGAAGTCACGCCAAAGATGTTTTAATGGCACTCGACCTGTCAAGCGCGAACATACCCTTTGTCTCTGGGTTACAGTAATATTCCAATTGATGTTTTAAATTTTTCATTGGCTGAATGGTCAGTCAAGGCTAGGATTTATTTATACTCATTCAAATTAAGTGTTGCATAGCGTATATAACTCCAATCAATTTTGATTGAGCGTAAGTTGCAAGTTGCAGCCTTTCTCATTATCTGTACCAAGAGTAAAGATATTAAACATTTACAATCGGGGGATAAGGCGAGACTGCTTAATAAAAAGAAAGAACAGTAGGATGTAGAGTTCAAATGTTGAATTGTGACCAGGTCTGCTGATCATATCTGTACAGTACCAGAGGCTACAGAAACAGACCAAACAAACCTAATACGCAGTTGGGGTCCTGAATATATGGATGAGGCCCCCTGTTGCTCAGGGTGCAGACCAGCTATGCACGGACGTTTATTGATACAAATGTAGCACCATCTATAACTTCTGTTGTACATTACATAGCTGCCAGTTTCTAATGTCCATTTCCAGTAGAAATTAAAGGACGTCAGTCTGTATTGTGTAGAGGGGAGCTGATGATTGAAAAAGACACAAATGAAAAGCTTTGCATGGAAGTGAATATCTGCACTGCATTTGTTTTTATATTCAATAATCCTCCGAACAGCACATGAAACGAACTGCATGTGTGCCTTTTAATGCGCTTTGCCAGGAACTAACCAAAGTCAAATTCTTCCTTCGCTTTCTTTTCCTGTTTTTCTTGCTTTCTGTCTTCTCATCTTTCCCCCTTTCTGACATTTTGCTGCAGCAGCATCTCGGCCATCTGCTGGCACAGACTGGCAGCTGTATGGCAGGAGAGGAACCAGTGGCACACCACCCTTCATCTGTTATTAGTACTTCAGAAAGACTTAGATGGAGGGAAGGTGGAATGTGTGGCAGGAGAGTTTGACTGAGAACTAAAGGGAAACGAGGAGAGGGCCAATAACTGGAGCCAGAGAATCTGGTTCCAAAAACAAAGTGGTGGTGTGTTTTCTCTGCTCAGCTCTTCTTTTCCCTCTCCACTCTGTTTTGCCATGGTTGTATTTTTTTTAAGCTCAAAGCAACACAGAAACTAAATACAACTCGAGAATAATGGAAATCTTCCTTGTCAAGACAATGAAATACAGTATGTGATTAGTGTTTGGAGACATTTCGATAAAGCTTCTTATGTCTTTTCCATCACTAATAATGCTTTTGTTTAATTAATTTTGGGTTTGGAGTTGAGTGCGTCATCTTTCTTGAGTTTTGTGGTATGATTTTTTTTTGTCCCCAAATGCAGACTATAAATAATCTTTGCTGAGGTGGGAGAGGTGGTTCAAGGTTATTGTCAGGTCAGCAATGGCTGTTTAAGAGATGGATTATTGAGAGAAGGAAAAAGGCTGCAAAAATCTTTTGGATAATGACTGAAATGTGCAAAGGCAATACACATGCAGCTTGCAGTCAATGACCCTGTGTTTAAAAGAAAAAAAAAAGAGGGGAAAAAAACTTTTTTAGTTGATAATTGTGAAAAAGGTCCCTTGAAACTATAATAGGGACCATTGAGCAGTACAGGGCTTAATGTGAGCTTCAAAGTTGGCTCTCGGGGGCCAGGTTTCTCTTAAAGCCAGGAGGAAAAATAGAAGAATTGTTCTATGGAAGGAAAGGAGAGAAACAGACAGACGGCACACACAAACCCTTTGTTCTCTCTCTCTTTGTCGCATACAGTGCATTAACATTTTCAGAGGCCTGGCCATTGAGTACGGCAAAAACAAGCATGCACTTTTTCACTTGCAGGCACTGTTTTCTCTGATGCAGTTTTCATATTCTGGATACAATGTACATGCGATTAGTACCCATCCATCATTGTGCACAAATGGGAGCACAAAAAAGCTTGAAAACATTGTGTGTGTGGGTGTGTGTGTGTGTGTGTGTGTGTGTAAGTTTGATAAAGACTACAAATCTTGGGAAATGCAGTGGTTAGATAAGTTTTGGAGGAGCAAAAAAAATCAAATCTGCTGACATCCAGGGGGGGTGCATTGTTTCCACTGTTATTTCACAAGTACATTTTCTGTCTGAGAAAACTGAAATAATAGTGCCTGCATGAGAGGAGTGGTGCTGTTTTATGTGTTTATGTTGTTAGCGTGGAACATTGCACAACAGCTCCAAGCTGTGGGCCAATATATGCTCACTTTTGTTATTTTGTGTGTGTGCGCATCCTGCATCAATCCCCCTACGAGCATCCTACCTATAAAAGACATGGGTGGTCAGCCTGTTTATTATGTGGGTTTGCAAACAATGCTCACTCATTTGCCTTTGAGCAGTGAGTCATTTCCAAAGGTTAAATCCATGTGCAACCTTAATCTGAGTGTTTTTAATTATAGTCTCTATTTCCAGCTCACTGCTGGTGAGGAACAAGTCCAACCTATTAATTGGACTGTGGGGCACTGTTGGGACTAGAGTCTAATAATTTTGTAGAATATTTGTTTATTAGACTTTCTTTCCAACAGTGAAATATCACCTATAAGATTACGTTTTGCACAAATATGCATGGTAATCACATGATGAATTAAGTGGATTTCATGGAGTCATTCTTTACCACCCCTAGCTGGCCAACATGTTTGGCTTTTACTGAAAATTATGTTGAGATGCTGTTCTGGTTATCATGCAGGGCCACATCAACTAGAAAGAGTATCCCAATTAACGATCATCTGCTGTATGTTTCAGTCTAACATTTATTTCAAAACAAACGTGGACAAAAATCTGCCTGTGAACAGAAAACCATAATTGAGTTAGGATTTCCTTTAACATTCAGTGTAAAGGACACTTTGCTTTTTGCAAAGCATTCTGTGTGGGTTCCTTTCACTGGTAAATCTATTCTGTCGTCCTTTAATGTCTTCAATTTATAAAACTATATTTATGAATCTATTTAATCTACATATTCCATGTCAGCTTTTGTGGTTTAAACTCTAGAAGTAAATAAATGCAGAGCCTGTACAGGATTTTTCATATTTCTTGTTTCAATAGAACCTCTAAATTGTATCGAATGTTGTTTAATTCCCGAACAATTGTGCTTTTCAAAACAAATTTTAGCATAGGGAGTAGCATTTGCAAATAATCATGCAAATGTCTGCTTTGCTACCAAAGTTAGACGTGTGTATTTCAGCTGTTTCCGTTTTCTTGAACATTCACTTGGTATGTTTTGGGACATATTTGTGTTTAAGATGTTGAATTAATTGTGTTTTCATCATAGCACCAACATGTAGCTCCAGCTTCCTTTTCTTTCGGGTCCTGGTCTGCACTCGCGTCTCCTTCTTTTTCTCGGATTTTTTGCTCTCCTCAGTTTCTGACATATTTCAGTTTCATTGGCTAAAACTGCTCCCAGTTGGGAAGGAGGGGGAATGCCAACACAGAGACGACAAGCACACACACTAAGTGATGGATTGTTAAAGTAAGTTGTCGCTTTGATTCTTTGTTGACATTCGAGGCAAGTCAAGGCAACCCTAGAGCATTAAGCAAGGGGTTATTGTGTGAAAGAATGAACTTACTAAACTTATCGACAAGCATAAACAAGGGTTGCACTGATTGTGATATTCTGGGCCAACACCATTGTTAAAGATAATGATCTGGCCAAAGACTGATAGCTGATAGAAGTTTTTTTCTTTAAATTTCTTTAAATTATGCATTAGATAAAAACTTGTACAGCACTTAACTTTTTTTCCAAGTATTCAGCCTTTCATCTTTGGTTGAGCCCAAAGGCTTTCATACAAATGTATCAAAAACCTTTTTTTTAACATTTCCGTTAAAAAGGTCATTTGTCAGGTAATTTGTGTAAAGAAAAGAAAAAAACACTTTTTAGCCTGTTGCAAGCTGGGTTTTTTTGCCTTACAAAATTAAATGTAAATAAATTCAACACAGCCAGGATACACCAGATAAGCCACTTCCAGTTGATGTGATCCTATTTGCCAATAGGCTGATTTCAGTCAACAAGCTGAATATTGGTCGATAGATAGTTGTGTTTTTGGTTTTTTTTGCATTTGTTATTGTTAGTAGGTCATAATGTTGACTTTAAATTTATTTGATTGATTACACATCCTTAACTTGTCAGCATTCTCATTTACCGTCAAACACAGCAACGCAAGACTCTGAGATTGTCACACTTAAATATCCATGTAGATTCTTGGCACTGAACCGCTTCTTGCAGGAGTTTTCAAAAACACAGACATGCTCACACAGATACACTAATGGACCTCGATTTAGATGATGGCCATATCTTCAACACTACTGTATGTCTGCTTTTGCACTTTTTTTCACCTCTTCTTCCTGAGCTCCCCCTCCTGTGATTGCTTCTCTTGCCCTGCTGAGTGATGGCTTAAAAGAGAAGTTAAACACATCCCCCACAATCCTACCTCCCCCATCTCCCAATATGATTGGTCTTCTCAAAGGTACTGGATGTGTAAAAGACAGACAACTGGTGCTATTTTACTTTTGGAAATTCATTTAATGATAATATCAGTTTTTCCATTTATACAAATAAGTTCACAGAATAAAAAATAAAAAAAAGAAACGACAAATGACAATTTCCCAAAATAAACAGGGACAAATAACAGTAACATCGAAAATACTTTTGGTAATCCTCAATGTATTTCATTTTACAAACAAATATTCCAGTTGCATCTTTTAATTTGAAGGCATTTTGTGGCATGGAACTTGTGCACTGGAAATACTGTGGGCGACTCTACAGGCACAGATGTGTCTTTGGTGTGTTTCCCCTAAGGCAGAATTGTTGGGGCTGGAAGTCCTCCTAGGCATGTGGGCATATTAAGGGAGTAACTGATAGTAACTTGATGTCTGCAGTTCTTTGCACAAGACAGGACATGTATTTGCATTATCACAGTTGAGAGATGTACACTTACACAGACACACACACACAAGTCCTTCTACGCGCCATATTCACAGATTTGGATTTCCACACTCTGTTTCTGTAATGTTCCAGTGGATTTTAGCAAATCTCATTGTTCACCACATAACAATATGTAGATGCTGTTCATTTGTGCATCTCGTTGGGTACAAGCAAGCAAAACCGGGCCAATGCACGTCATCAAGGAGTCTATTTTTACTCAAGAGAAACACAACACACATCCACTATTTGCTTTACTTGTTTTAAGCCAAGCCAAGTTAATATGCAGTGTTTGAATTGTGTTTACCGGATAACGCAGTTCCCCTTACAGGGAAGATAAACAATAAATAAAGCCACTGAAGATTTCTTCTTCTTTTGTGTAATCATTTGAGTATTTACTATAAGACTAACTTTAAAATGATAGAAACACAGTGAACTGAACTCTAAATTAGGGGGTGGCTCAGTGAGCTAATTCCCTCCGTTTCTTGTTGTAATCCTACTTCCCTTCTCTCTTTGTGATGGCAAAGCATGCTGAGGGCTTCAAACTGAAGGAGGGGGATTTAGTCTTGACTCAGTTGAGACTCGCATCTACTTAGAGTGTCTGAGATTCTGGGGGCAGATTCTGACTGACTTTAGTGGTACCAAATGAGTTTAAATCTTCAAAGATTTTAATCTGCTGTTTTGTCTGTAAGTCATAAGAGGTGGGGTGGGGGGGATGTGAGGGATTTTAACATTCACAATGTTGCACAGTTTAAAAAAAAACAACAACAGAGAAACAGATTTTAGAAACATACATATAAAACAAGGTTTTAGATCCAAAATAAAGCAATATGAGCATTAGCTATGTCCACTGCACAACTTCATTTGGAAAGCTCATTCACAGCATGCACTGATCCCTTTGGGGTGGTACTGAGGAGTTGCTCCATGCAGGAAAAGTGATTGTTGAGACTGTTCAGTTGTGCTGTTGTGTTAGGAAAAGGCAGGCAGCACAAGCCCACTTCAGTGCACATAGAGTGCACATAAAGGAGGGCAATTGCTAATTATGTCTCTTAACCCTAAATTTCAGCCGATGACAACACGTCATCTATCCCAGCATCACAGCAAGATGGATGAAAGTCAGTGAGAACGTTGCAGGATACAGCATGTAGAGTAAAGCCCTTTTGATGCAGAAATCCAAACAAATGTTTTTAACTTGTTTAACGTCTACTTGGACAGCCAAAGGGGAGTGAGTTAAAGGTATGTCTTTTCTGGCTGGTTGGTTGATATTGTGTCCTCCACTTTCAAACAGCAGTTGCTGCTTTTTGTATTTCACTTGGAGGGACACAGCAGAAGAATTAAAAGCCCTCCTTTTGATCCGAGTTGTCAAAGTCAGTTGTTAAAAGTAAGAGGGCTTGTGCAAGGACATATTGTTATTTGATGTAAAGTTATCTTGTAGTAGCAACACCTCATATTCCAGACTACCATTTTGAACAGCAGGTTCGGGGTTCATAATTTTGGGCTGTTTGTGAGGCAATGCCCCATTGTCCATGCTAGCTTTAACGCCATCCAGCTCTAGCTGAGAGGTCTCACATTCTAGGTCCAGGTGGCCCTTGGCCTTCTTCCTGCGAAGGTAGCATACCACTCCCACTGCTATTGCAATCAGTACGAGCAGTGGCAAGATAGCACTTGCAGGCACCAGAAATGTGGGAAATTTTTGGCTTTTCATTTTTTCAGGTGCGTCAGTTGTGCTTCTAGGGGCTGTTTGACCCACAGTGCAGACATTGTCTATGCCAATAGGTGCACCTAATGGACTAGCACATACAGCATAGGTAGAGTTGGGATTCAGACCTCTAAGTCTATACTCTGTGAAGGTTACTGGGAGGCTGAGATTAATTGGTCTGCGGTCTGGCCCTGACAGATTGCTGTAGGTCAGGCGGATTCCACGGATGTCAGGCCGCATTTTGATGTAGCGCTCGAGGTCCAGCAGGATTGAGGTTGCAGTTGCTTGATGGCATCTGATGTCTGGTTGGTCTGCGCTGACAGTTGCCCTGGAAGGTTCAGCTTCAGGTGATGAAGGTGGAGAATGGTTTTGCACTTCACAATACATGCCAGAGGTACCATGTGGACAGGTACACTCTACTTGGCCATGTTGGTCCAGATGACAAATACCACCATTCAGACAAGTGTTAGGGGGACAGAAATGCAGCTCCTCATCTTGGTCGATGCTGCTGCTACTGGGGGATGCAGGGACAGGGGGTTGGGGAAAGTGAACCTCTGTGTCAACTGGGTTGTCGCTGGCCTTGGGGTCTTGAATAACTGTAGTTGTAGTTGGAAAGGTGGTGACTGGAACAGAGAGGGTGGTAGTAGTAGTTTTTACAGTACTTGGGGTGACTGTAGTTGTGATTGGACAGCCAAAATCCCTATACTCCAGGCTTTGTAATACCTTTCCAGCATGAATAGGTGGGAAATGGCAGCGAGTCTCCTGTGTCCTCTCCAGCAAGATAATTTCGGTTTTGATCCATCTTGGAAACCATGCTAAGTTGCAGAGGCAATTGAATGGATTTTCGGCCACTGTGAGCTTTCTGAGTTCAGGGAAGAGTTGAGAGAACTCTTCAGGGAGGCCTTGTAGACTGATGCTGCTAATGTCCAACTCATTTAGCTCCTTAAGGTTCTGCAGGTCCTCAACCTTTAAAGAACTCAATGGGTTCCTAGCCAGGTTGAGATAAACCAAATCTGGGGTCTCCTTTAGTACTGATGGGAAAGACTTCAATTGGTTTCCTGAAATGTCCAGGTCATGAAGATTCTTCATATTACGTATGAGCTCCTTATCCAGGCTAGTGAGGTTCACATCACCCAAAATGAGCGACTCCAGGTTTGGGGTCTGGAGGTCTGAAGGACCCAAAGTGGGTAAAAAATTATATCCAAGGTCCAGCAGCAACAGCCTAGGCAATGAGAGGGTGGGCAGAGATGTCAGCATGTTACCCTGCAGTTTAAGTTCCAGCAGATTCTCCAATCCATTAAAGGCTGCAGGGTGGATGGTCTTGATGTGATTATTATACAAATAAAGGCGCTCAAGCAGTGGCATTCCATAGAAACATTCCTCTGAAATGTGGGTTATCTGGTTGGATGACAAGTCCAGGTTTTTCAAGGAAGTCAAAGGTTCAAACACCCTGTCTGGAAGTTGGGTCAGTTTGTTTTGACTAAGGTCTAGCATGTGCAAAATATCTAGACCTTCAAGGTCCTCGGCTAAAATGCCTTCAATCCCATTGGCGAACAGGTAGAGGCTTATTGTAGATGAGTCTAATCCCTTGGGAACGGTAGAGGAGCGTCTCTGGTAACACAAAATGGCTCCACCGTCGGAACAGGTGCAATCATCTGGGCACTTACTGGAGAAGATGCCATCAGGACAGATAAGGAGGAGCAACAAAGGCATCAGTGAACTGAGAAAGATCTTCATGGTGTGAAGTCTTTCACTCTCCATGCTCAGCCTAAAACAAGAGAACAAAATTGTTTAATTAAAAACAGCTCTTCACAGAAGTACACAGTGAATACTGCATATATAAACTTGATGGCCTCTGTAACTGTGAGAGGGCCAGTCAACAAAATCACCTATGAAAATGATTTTGGTACTTTACTCCTTTTTCTGAAAAGAGATGACTATCCTAGGTTTATCTATGCATAGGCAGTGATCAAAGGCAGGCTTTTGTCACAAGGTCTCCTATACAATAGGGCTTCAACCGTGACCTTAGGCTTCACAGGGAGTTTTCTTTCATACTTGAGGGGGGGAACACACTTTGCAGGTTACAATCTCTCTAGCATCTTTTAATTTCATTTTGACTGTTCACCTCAGTGCACACACTCTGATTGTAGTGGGTTCACGGGTAGCTGTCCTCCCTCCATTTATAATTCCACAGTTTATATGTTTGAGATTATGTGAAAAGTGAAATGAAAACACAGAGTGTGTTTGTAGGGTATTCTTTTTCTCAAGAGCCAGTGAAACAGCAGAACATATACCCTCTTAACAACAATTAACCCTACATTGCTCTGTCCAGTTTCATAGAATCATACAGTGTAAGCTTTGGGTGGCTGTATGTATGCTATGCTGCACTTAATAAAGCATATGTGGATGATTAATTTGTGGCATTCTAAGCCTGGAGAAAAGCGGATGGCCTAGAACTTTCTCCACAGTTGTACGATAAACAACAAACATTTTCCATGTTGTTACACAGATCAGTGGCCAGTGTCTTGTCAAACAAGAGTCTCTACTACAATAAGATGGATGAAATATACTGGTAAGAGCTGTGAATAAAAGCAAATATAAGCCTTATGAAAAACAAATGCCCTGGTGGAGTGTCAGCACAACACTTCAAAGGATGATGGAAAGGAGAGGGAGAGAGGAATGAAGGGAGATAACGAAGAAACAAGTTGCAGACAAGAGTCTGTGTAGCAGTTTATCATCTTCTACTATCAAGTGAGGCGTCCTTGGGGGAAAGAAGAAATTTGTATCTCTTGACCATTGCTTGTCTTTCTCCTGGGAGTTAGTAAAAAATACTTTTTGTCCTTATAATCATAGTCGTGGCATTGTGGCTTAATTGGCTCAAAACTAATCTAAATTTCTTTGTTTCTGTTTCTGTTTCTTTGTTTTTGTGTTGTAATGATTAGGGAGAAAAAGAGTGAGTAGTTGATGTTTCCAAACTGCTTTCTCAACATTTTGACATTCTGCGTTCAAGTACTGTATGTTGTACGACATACATACTTGAGGGAGCTTACTTGAGGGCCTTAAATGGTGCAGTTGTTTGTCTCTGTACTGCACAAAATACTTCCATAAGAAGCCAAGTGTGCACAACTTACAGTTCTACACAGATGGAGCACACACGGAACGTTCTGTTCTCGCTCTGCTCACCTGGGGTTGTGGCCCTCATCACTTCACTTCAAGCTCTCATTACCATTCCAAAAATAATTTAATGTTGATGTAGTTTGTTCCAGTGACTCATAACGCAGGTGTCAATGCCAACTCTAAATGAAGTCTGTCCCGTCAATAAAAAGTCCACGTATGTCTTCAGTAGCGTGTATTACAGTAGAATCAGAGTTGATGCGACTTTTAAAAATTAAATAACTTCTCTCTTCTTTTCACTCTGTTTAATGTAACACTTTATTTTTTTTAAAAGAAGAAGAAAACCCATCTTCTAATTTGAAGAGATTAATTGTGGATCAGACTCACAGTGGAAGATGGAGTATCACCTCATTACCCCAGCTGTGGTCTTCTTTTCTCAGATTACTCTGCTCCTTGACATTTCCTGATCTCTTATTTTTTTTTCTCTTTTCCTACTTTCCTACAGTGTATGAATTAAAGTGATAATTTGCTTTAACTTGCCAACTCTTTCGAGCAAGGAAGATATGTTGCTCAGTCCGGTTACATGTCAATGAAATTAACCCACTCAAATCTCAATGCTTGACTAAACAAAGCGCACATTTTCAGAGTCAGCAGCTGCTAACGGATTGAAAACACTCCCCCAAGAAAAATCAGACTCACTTAGAGTTGTATTTGTTTATGGGAAACCTTGCTGAAAAAGTAATGACAGCGTCTGATGGCAATGGTTCTCTGTTAGGTACAAGTGAATGAGCAGCAGCGGTTCAGAGCTGCAGTTAACCCATATTCAACACACAGGGCCTGAGGGAGTTCATGTTAACAATAACATAGAAAATTCTACAGGATTCTAGTTAGTGACTCAGTTGCTGGGGAGAAATCCAAAGTTAGTGTATTTTATTTGATCTTGTAAATAAAGATGTAATAATCGAAAAAAGACTTGAGGCACAAGCAGACCAATTTTAAAAAGTCTGATGTAAATTAAGGCCTCTGGAATTATGGAAGTGGGGGTGGGTAGGAAATAGGGAGAATCAAACAACAGCTGGAACGTATGCAGATGGTCTCAAGTTTTTGTATCACTGTGTATAGGGAGCTGAGTTTCAGTTTCAGCACCTGATACTCGAAGTAACAGCGTGCCTTTTCAGGACACTGAATAACACTGAATGAACTTTACTCTTTGTGTAAAGTAAGGATTTTATGTGAAGCTGTTCGAGATAGAGAAACTTTAGAACTTAAATGAAATGTTTCTTTGGTCCAGCATCTCAGGGTCAGAGATGGGTATAAGGGCCAGAGCCAAAAAATACAACATCAAGGCAGCTGTGAGAAGAGAGTGAGTATGCAGATAAAACAGAATATTTTTCTTCAAAACTCATTGTGGTATTTCTATCGTAGCTCCCAGGGGCAGAATGTTTATTTTAGTGTGTCTCATCCCAAACTGGGCCAGGCACATCTGATAACCCAGCAGAGGAGAAACTCTGGTGGAGGTGGATGGGCTGGGATTCAGCCAGAGAATACTGCCAGATCACAGATAAACTGGAACTTGAGAGGTTATATTCTACTGTTTTCTTTTTCTTAAGATGCAAGTGACTTGTGCGGATCAGTGGGTAAGATAAGACACAGCTGTGGGATCACTGTTGTATGAATCCAAGTTGTACCGCAGTGTTGACTGACTGCTGTGAGAGGAGGTGCAGAGCAGAGAGAGATGGTAGAAAGACAAGCCTTGAAATCCTGTACAAAGAAGAATGCCCCCTCCCGTCTTGCCCTCCTCCTCCTTACTTGAGTTGTAATTTCCTTTTCTCTCCCCTGTGCACTTGAGACATTCCTGAGACCGGCAACAGCTGAGTTTGAAAAAGTGAGCTTGGCTCCCTCATTGGCATTTCAGGAGCTTTTTTGAGGGGTAGGGGGTTAAACAGTCAAAATATAGTATGAATGGGACAAGTATTAGTGTACAGATGTGTGAGTCTTGGTTTGTTGGTTGTAATAGAATAAAATGTGTTGGTTGACGGTGTATGCAGAACAAGGACTATAAATGTGAGAAAATATTACAAAGGAGAGACCATAATGACTCTGAATCTTTGAGCAACACAAGGTTAAAACAAAAAAACACGGTCAGTGCTTTGACAAGAAAAAGAGGTAATAAGAGGAGGCATAAGGGAAAAAAAACACAAATCCCTTCGGTCCCAGCTCACTTCTTATCCCGCTTTTTTCTTTCTCCAGATGAGTACGAAAAAAACAACACAAGCTGGAGAACAGCGCAGATAAGAGCAGGTTTCTGTCAGCAGGGACGGGTTAGGGCAGGGGCAAATAAGGCCTGGCTTCGGCAGAGGGAAGTGGGCTTCAGAAATGAAATCCCAGCAGCCTGGGTGTCAGGACTTCTTGTCTTCAGAGTTGAAGTCCAACTCTGAGTGAAAATGACAGTGTGTGGACAAGTTGGCCACAAATGGAGCAGACACAAAATGGGTGCTCTATTCCAAGTGACGACAAGGGATAAAGCTGCACACTACAGAGACAATACACCCCCATTAAAGAGATCCCTTTCCTTATCTTCAAAAAGAACAATCCTTGTGATATGTATATTAGGCTATGATCTGCAGTTTGGTCTGGAGGCTCATCCCATCCCTTTCCACCATCAGCAATGTCCGTGCCACCAGTTGGACCTTGTTGTCTACAATCTAATATCGTTATTCTTTCGGATGACAAATAGGTCAAGTTACAGGAGAGACAAAATCATCCCAGGATGAAAAGATTGCATTCGAAGTAGCACAGGAGAGAACAGGAAGAGTTTGTGCAGACAGCAGACACATGTGCCACAAATATGCATATGGAAATGTTAGCTATGTTAATGTAAGACTTACTGGTATGCATGTAATGCAGTACATTTTTTACATGTTTTTTTTTTTTTTTTATGACATGAGCTAATCTGTCTCTAATGTGGTGTTTTGTTGCTGGTTGTACGAGTTCTACTATATTAGATGAGCTACCGCAACGTGATTGAAGCGTGAGAGGAATGAAACTTGAGTGTTGCCTTGTGCAAGGATGGGATATTCAGCATTAGTGGAAAACAGATTGTCCTCTTAGGGTCTAAAATGCATTCTTTCCCAAATTTAAAAGTTATATTTATTCATACTGAAATAAAATCTGATCAAACTAAATCTCTTGACTGTTTTATTTTGTAATTTTGTGCTGTCAGTGTAAATAAGGGTACAATTTCTAAGATGACAAACAATGGGTCAGTTTTCTAAAAGATAAATGCACGGCTTAAGGCAACCTTGTCATAAAAACCAAATGGAGATACTATTTCTTAATGTTTCAGTGGTGAAGTTCTAACATTAAGGTCAATGAAGCAGGCAGAAAAAAAAAAGATCGAGCTTAAAGGAGATTTGATATACAGAAATAATGATAGTTTTATTATGTCTGTCACTGACAATACTCTTATTTAAGCCAATATATCATTGCTGTGTTTTGTAGTGGTATGTAGGGGGATTCGGGGCTTTAGTAGTTCAACAATGTGCTGCACAAAAGAAGCTTCCAACTGATTTAAATGTGACCACAAGAAAGAAAACGCCTAATAGCCACATCCACTGTGCATTTTTTTCATATGACACTGCGGTTATGAAATCAGACTTATATCAGAGCAGAAAGACATTCTGGAAATGCTTTAACGAACCGTGAGTTGCCATGTTTTTCTGCACTTTTTGTTTGCTTTTTTTTAATGTGTATCGCTATTAGCTGTAAAGTGGGTTGTTATTGGTGTTAGAGGCAACCCTTTTCATTTCAGGATTTAGGGTTTGGATCTCGACTGCTTATAAGGACAGCGTGAAGCAATACCATTAGAGCCTGCAGCTGGAGGACATGAAAGAGAAAATAATATACAATCCATGGGTGAATGGGAGGGAAGGTGAACAATAAAACTTACAAAAACTGAGTATTTGCTGCCCTGTAGAAGAGCTATGGGGCAGCTCGGCTTTTGATTTTGTGATACAAGTAAGTAATTATGTTTTAATAGATTTATAGCTGCTTAAAAATGTATAGAAAAATATACACATTAGAGTCACAAAAGAGACCCTAAAGCCAAATAGTCATTCATCTGGTCAGATAGCATCAGTCCAAAGGACAACAAAGCCCATGAGCAAGCAATGCATGGAGCACCTCCTTGAAGTCAGAGGTCAGGCTCAGGTTAATGTTTCCACTTCTACTCTGTATTCTGGGTCCTCCGTTCTGTCCCAGACAGCACACAGATAAAAGGTCCTGTTTGACATGGGTACACACCCTGCTCCAGTTACATACATGTACACCTGAGTCCTCGTCTCCACAACAGGTGCCTTCTACGCTACTTTAAGACAACGTGAAACCTAAAACCTCTGGAGTGTGTCTGAGTAAATGATGCGACCTGCGCCAAATAGACAGAGAAAGTGGGAGAGGAGAGGAAACTGACAGAGGTGGGCGGCCGGGCAGCCAAACCAGACCAGAGCTGGGTCTCTGCAACAGCATGTGTGTTGTCTGTTTCTGCCTCCGCTGAGGTCTAGAGCACAGAGTTCAGGCGCTACGAGTTCCAATAAGAAATGTGGGCCATTTCCTTTTGCTTTATTACTAAAGGATATGACAGATGGTTCAGTAGATGCTAGAGCTGACTTTGTTTCTATAAAGGCACCAATTGGAGACACAGCATGCTCTGGCAGAGACTGACTCTCTTCGTCTCTCCTTTTCTTTTTGTCTAAGTTAACACAGTGTCTACTTGTTTTGTCTCTGCACTGACACAAGTCTTTCGTCAGCGCACCCTGCCCTGTGACCCTTTGGGGACAGAAACCCACAGTCACGTTTCTTTCTTGGATGCGCACATCTGCCTGGGATCTTCACCGCAGGACACTCACATTACACAGACACAAAGGATTCCAGTGCACCACTGACAACCTGGGCTTTGAACTGTTTTCTCAAAGTGGTGTTTACACCCACAGCTTTTGTCATTCTTGTGTCTCTTACTGCTCCTTTTCAGTCAGACACAACAGCAAAACCACAACATTGCAGAGGTCACAGACTGTTCAGGCCAAAGCGCTACATCACCAGGAAACGGTAAATATAACGTCCTCGAGTCAAAAATCTGGACTCTCTCCAGGTGTTGGCTTGCGCCTTCATTTCCTGTTCATGCCTCCAGCCAGAATCAAAACTTTATTGTACTTTCTGACTGCGTTTCCAAAGCTCTTTTGTACTGGTACAAACACCTAATGCAAACAGGTCTGCAGCAACACAGGGCGGTTCAAAAAGACACCTTTAACTGTCGTTAAACTTCTAAACTGGCACCGGGGCAGGATTTTGTTTGTGCTGTGTGCTTGTGCGTGTGCGTGTGTGTTTGGGGTTTAAAGTGGCTAGATAGACCAGTTTTATTAGTTAGGCGCAAGCCTACAGTAATGTGCACACGCCAACACTCTGTCTTCCTTAGTGACACTCATTCCAGCTTTGACATGATTACAATGCTGGGTTGTCTTGTGTCTTGTGGCCACCATGATCTTTTTCCCATGTGGCACAGAATGTACTTCTTTCATAATCTTTACCTTCGTATTTCCGTCTGCTCTGCAGTGGACAAATCCTCCACTGTCATGATTTCTTTGTTTTTTGACCAGCAGAACAGGAATCATCCAAAGTGTTCTTATATAATCAAAAACTACCCCAGAATATCGTAGAAAGTAAGCCATAATCGCATTAGTAATATGACTGATTTCAAATCAGATAAAACTATCGCTAGTTTTCTCATTTTTATTAAAATACTCAGACTTGTAGATCATACTCTGTGGACAGATGGGTGTTGACACTGTTTTTACGTTTGTTCTTTGAAGCTATTGTGCTGTGTAAGGGTTCAAAATTAAAAGGAGGGTGTGCGATTGAGGCGACAAGCAGGCTGAGTGCGAGTTGGACCGATTGACTATCAGGCTGACTATCCTTGTTGGACAAATAGTGTCATACTCACCGAGGAAAGCCTTATTCATCTGCCTGTTTGCTCATCCGTCTTTATGTCTGGATCATATTTACACTTGTTTTTTCAGCATGCTGTTGTTACCATATGGGACTATCTTTGGATTTCAAGAAGTTGTGGTTCTACATGAGCAAATTACACAGCTATTAGGTGGCATACAATTTTTTTCCAAGATCCTCCTCTTTGCCATTTTGTACCCTGTCCTTCCTTTGCTTCACTGCTCACCTCTCGTCTTTCACTCAGGTTTGTTCATGACAAAAGCACGACTGGAATCCAATGAAGGCATGTCTCCTTCACCTGCCAGAACAACCCTGCAAGGCCTCACTTAAAGTGTTCGTTAGGTTTAAAGGGGAACTCCGGTATTTTCAACATTAAGCCTCTTTTCTGAGTCGTCTGCAATGTTTTAGAACCCCCCTCACCGCTTTTTTGATGTTTACTGCTGTCTCCGGTATTTGCCTAATTTTGATTCATCTCAACCTGCTTCAGAATGGCAAGTCATGTGCATGTCTTAAAAGGTCCGTAAAAGCACCATAAACGTCCGTTTTCAAAATAATCAACTCACCGGAGTGGTTACTGGTGTGCACTGGTAATCCATATCAAATTTCGTGGCGAAAAGTTGCTTCTGTCGTGTTTTATTTGACATTTTGTTCTGGATGTTCGTTGATATTACTCCGCCACCGCTAAGAAAATAGTTCGAGCATGAACGAGCTGCCAAATAAAACACGACAGAAGCACCTTTTCGCAACGAAATTTGATATGGATTACCAGTGCACACCAGTAACCACTCCGGTGAGTTGATGATTTTGAAAACGGCCGTTTATGGTGCTTTTACGGACCTTTTAAGACATGCATATGACTTGCCATTCTGAAGCAGGTGGAGATGAATCAAAATTAGGCAAATACCGGAGACAGCAGTAAACATCAAAAAAGCGGTGAGGGGGGTTCTAAAACATTGCAGACAACTCAGAAAAGAGGCTTAATGTTGAAAATACCGGAGTTCTCCTTTAAGAAAGCTTAAGGCTATGACGGTGGTAATGAGGAACGTGGGGTAATTCTATTGCTGACTGGGAAAAATCTTCCTGTTAACTCTAATAAATGCAATTTGGCATTCGACACGTGTAGACTTGAAAAAGACAAATGTAGCCTCGCACTTGATTGGCACAAGTCAGTTTTTTTTTTTTTGTCCAGATATTTATGGTCAGGGCTCCCGCATCAGTGGTTTCAGTGCTACTCTTCGGCAGTCTTACACTTTTCCTATCCCTCTGAAATGTTAAAGCAAGACAAGAAATATTTGCTGTTTTCATGACTTTTTTTATTTCAGCGACATTAAGTAAATAATGTTGTGCACTTATTAAATATGGCACAAGTTGAACATTCTTCTGTTTCAGTAGCAAAACCTTTGTGTAAAGGCAGTCCTTGTACCTGTTTTTCAGGCCCTCAACCCCATACCCCCTCTTTTCTGATAAGTTACCGTTTGAGATTTTTTCTTGTCCCTCTGCCCTGCAGCCTTTTCCCTTAAAAGAAAAAAAACAACAAACTCAGACATGTGTCACACGCACAAGATAAATATGAACTGGAGATCACTAGTGGTGATTACAATGTCACAAAGGAATTTATTGTGAAACTGGCTGTGTTGGTACTTGGCCAGCACTGGGGGAGGTTGGCTGGCAAGCCAGCAGTCAGGCGGTGTAGTTTCCCCCCCCGCCCCCAATGCTGACATACCTCTCCTCCATGGCCTCAGGTACCCTGTGATCACCTTCTGAACCAAGACCGTTGTTTCGTTTACTAAAATGTCTTTGTTACGCTATTCAGATGGGCTTCTTAGATACTTCTTTTTTTATCAATTTTGTCATTCACATTTAACCTCCACATAATTTAACCAAATAATGTATGAAAAATAATATCCAATCACGTCTTACATGCAGTGGATTGCATCTAATTAATGAATTCAGAATATCCACTTTGAATTGAATCTGACAACTTCACAGATAAATGACCATGAATAACATAACCACATTCATCTGCCTTTTCTGTCTGTACCAGCCTCTGACCGAATCAGGTATCTTAGGGAGTGTAAAGACCACAGTCAGCAACAGTCTATTAAGACATCCAAATTAGACCTTTTACAGTTTGCCTGCAGCTGGTCTGCACTGCCTAAAGATTCCTCATATTTGGTCCAAACAAGAAAAGGGTAGTGATAGAAGTGGACGAATAAACATGTGAGCCTACTTCTCCCTTTAGGGTGCCAGTACAAACAATCCACGGCTTACATCTGCTGACTACAACTCCAGCTAACAGTCTATATAGAAATCATAACATTCAAATATCTAAAAGCACAACACAGAGGTTTAGCAGATGAACTAAGAGTGATGTAAAGTATACATGATTAGCGCTTTGAACATGCACAAACCCCTGCTGTGATTTAATAAAGAGAGACGGGGTCTCCTTGAATAGTTTAAGGCCCAGATCGGTTTCTGTGTACAATATGTGTGTCACACACGTTCAGGCAGAAGAAGTGAATGATGCTTTGTTTGGCGGTGAACAGTAATTTGTCTACATAAGGACCAGTTTGTTTGCTCACATCGACACATCCGTTCATATATGTCCTCAAGGTGAATGAAGCAGATTCCTGAGTTGTAACACACAAAGTGTGTACACCTGTGTGTTTGCTCAAAAATGTGTGCTCTGGCTTAATATTCAAACGTCAGTGAGTTTGTGTAAGCGTGTGGTAGAGTCGCAGTATAGAAATGTCTTGGAACACCCTTGTTTGCTCTAACATGTTTGTTTTAGTCAGAAATATCAACATTATTAACTAACACCAACACTGTGGTTTTGGGGATGTTAATAAGAAATCCACTCAGTGGTTGAGGTCATATCGATATTGTTTTTCACTACTGAGCTGCGGGTTGCATTAATGGTAAACGCATACAGCTCACAGCAAGACTTTCTAAATGGAATCAGAGCCTCGTCATATTTTAACTTGAAATTCAGATGCATACATGGCAGCGTAGACATGTGTAAAGCTGTGCAGTCAGTCGTCTGGAAGAAGGTGCACAGGGTTTCGAACAGTGCTGCAATTCAAGCTTTGATGTTAAACACTTAAAGGCCAAAACTGAGCCAGTGCTGACGTTGAAGCATTGGCTGCATGGCAAATAATTTACAACGAGCAGATACACCATGCACAAAAGCGGAGGAATGTGGGCACGAATTATGGCCAAAATCAATAGCAGGATAACTTCACCACTCTTGTCTTCTTTTGTGTTTTCCCTGTGGAGGATAGGATTGGGACACATGGAGAGGTGGTGGAGGACTGGGGCAATTAGCAAGACTAGTGACTGTGTCTTTACAAGTCCGCACAGTCCCAGTCACAGTTCACTGACAACTTGCATAGCACAGAGGCAGGTTGGAGGCCGAGAGGTCAGGAGAGGTGTGTTGAACAGAGGATCAGTCAAGCAGTGACAGCCAAAAAACCACCAAACATGGACTGCCGCATATCTTTTCCTCTTCAAACAACACGTCTAAGGATATGCTCAGTCTCCTAAAAACTAAACAAACAATTGAACTATAGAAGTAACTTTTGATATTCTTAAAGGGACTCCATATTGTGTGGATTATTTTCTGTCCTTTTGATCATGATTGGTCAAAAAGTCATTCTGCCATCCGTGTGTGTGTGTGTGTGTGTGTGTGTGTGTGTGTGTGTGTGTGTGTTAAGAGAACCATTCTTGTTTTCCTGCCAGTATTTTTTAACAAACCCAGTGTTGTTTGAGAGGACTATATTGACAAAGTTACAGTTAACATAGTTAAGACTGCCAGACATGGCTGGTTTAGGATTCTGGATGCAACTCTTCAGTGAATTATATTGCCACAACAGAAATGTGATATTTCTAATGCAGGCTGTCATACCCAAAAGACTAAGATTAAAGATTAAAATACAGCTTTCCTGATGTCAACCATATGTTTTATTGTGGTAACTGGCCACATCTTACTCATATTAACAGATTAGTAGTAAACTTGCAAAATTCAGTTTGTTCCACTCACCCAACGGAGGTGCGTCCTGCTCTACCACCGCTCTACTCTTCTGACCCCTCTTCAGGTGTTCAGGTTTGCCTAGAGGAAGCACAGCAGTTGCACCTATTACTAAAATATGTTGCAACATGTGTTTAATTTGCCCTTCTCCTTACTTAGTTGGAATCCAGCCACACCGTCACGCACTGTTAATGGCACACAAGCAAAACAGGAAGGTTTTTGTTTTTTTTTCTTTCCTGTTAATTGGTTAGATTCCAGCTGAGTACAGGAGCATGCTGAGCACCGGCGGGCTGTTTGGCAACACAAGAGAATGACAGAGCACAAGAGAAAGAATGCAGGCCAACAGCTCTCCACTCTGTCAGCTCCTTGTCTTGTGCTATCAGCACATCAGTCATGGCCTGAATGTGTGTACGTCTAGAGCGTTGACTCAAACAATGTGCCCACATACAGTATGTTGTATTGTTTTTATAGCACAGTTTCTGCCGTGACGTGAAATATTAATTTAGTTTTACCCCTCTGAGTGTGAATAATCTGTCAAAATGAACCACATGAGATGGTTTTATTGATATTTCTGCACAGATTAAAAGTATTGAGGCGTATAATAGAGTTCTTTCTCTGAAAAGAGAACATTCATGTCTGTGTTTTTCCTCATTTAGTGTTTCAATCCTGTTTGTTCTACTATACCACATGAACTCACTTTCCTTCAGCCAATACCATTATTTCAATTTATATGATATTGGCCTGGCAGCCTGGCACAAACTGGTCATCATTTTTTTTTTGTTTTTAATGAGTAGCGTGTCAATATCCACAACCACACAACCTTCTGTAAGCGCATTCATGATCTTGCTGCTTTCTATAAATGCAGCATTGACTAATGTAAAATGTTGTTTTTAAGCGTGGTTATGGCATCATAAACAGGAGTTGGTTTTGGGAAAAACCAAACACAAAGTGGCCACTTGATGGATGTTTTATTAGCGGGAGAAGTTTGGCCAAGACCAGCTCTGCATTTCTTTCTAGTAGCAGATTTTTCTAATTTTTATTTCATTGATTTAATGTGTGATCGTAGAACTTCTTCAGAGATAATGAGCTTTTTTTCTTGTTTTTTCTCTCTTCTGTTTGTACCGTACAAACATAGAGAACATAGACTTTTCATGAGTCTTCATGCTGAATTCACTGGACTCGCTCTTCCTCTCTGTCTATAATAAGCAGATTTAAGCCATATATCATATACCTGAGCTCTGAGTCATGCACTTTGTAGGCGTGAAAAACAAATTGACTTTCAAACCGCATGCTATGCTGTTACACCTGAAGCCTCTCCTCACTTTGCATTTAAATTGCTTTCATCCGGAGTGTTTACATCTGAAAATAACATGTCGGAGCACCAAACTCCTTTTAGCTCGCCAACCTGAGTTCAACCCTTTGCTCCTTTATTTGTCTGTTGCCATGGTTATACAACTGCACAAAAGCTTTAGTCTTTTGGATGTGCTTATTTGCATACAATTCACGATCTGCACAGGTAAATGCAACGATGCATGCTTGCCAGTGGGTGAGTGGCCCTCTTGTGTAGTAGCTGCTAAATTTGAGGACTCGTATGCTGACCCTGCTGTGGTCAGTTTCTCGAGGTCACTGCCTCACAGACAATCCCTTGACTGAAGTGTAAATATTTAGCTTTCAAAGTGGAGCTCAACACTCAAAATAGATGCACATCATCTTTACCACAAAGCTTCTTGAACGACTTTAGCACAAAACTGTTGACAACACTGTACTGGTCTTGGTTTGTTGCCACCTTCACATTGTCTGTGAGACATTTGGTCTTTAATTCAAGCATAATCGGCACTATAAAAACAAAGGTAGTTTCTTTTAACCTGCTGCTACGTCTTACTTTCCTCTTTCCAGAATTATTGGCTTTCTTTTGTATCCTCGAATATCTCGGAAGGAGGTTTTTTTTTTTTATCAGTCAGTTGCTTTTTTTCCCCTTTTCTCAATCACTCATATATTCCATCCTTTTTGTCCAATCTCATTTTTATTCTTTCTCCATTTGTTCCATCGTCTCTCTCTCCCTCTCTCTGTGTCACTCCCTTTCTCCTTCCCCATGCGGCTCGGTCTCTCTGTAAGCAGGGGACATCTGAGCAGTCTGACATAAATGCTCCAGCGATTTGTTATGGCAACCCCCTAAAACTAACAGTTTATAGTCCAATGTATTTTGCCAAAATACAAGCTCAAAGCATCAATCCAAGCTAAACTTGATAAAGAAATTTGTGATCGCTTTTTGTTTTGCTTTAGATGTCTGATGTTGTTAGGTTTCTTGTTGCTTGAATTCTAGTGACAAGCCATGACTTGTGGCACTGTCACATCTGCTTGCCTGATGATTGCAGTGTTGAGTGATTAAGATTCGGGCTGATGTGTGGTGGCATTCAGATATGCGCGCACAGATTTGTGCTCTCAGGCTGCCTCTGGCTCTCTAACTCGAAGGGCAGAACCAGATAACAGCATTATCTGTGTCACCCCAGCTGTGACTGAAATAGACCTTAGAAAAAGTGAGTACAAAAAGGCTGACCAATGCAATGAAAGAGAGCCGCCCTGTGCGTACGTGTTGGCTTGTATGTACGACGTGCCCACATGAAAGTGTGTGAGAATGACATTGAAGGTCTGGGACACGTGGCGTCCTGATTGTGAAGACACGCACCAACTCTTAGATATACACACACGCTTGGACAATGTGCCGTCTTACACATCATATCATGAACAATAAAATCCCCATCAATGTTATTTCCAATGGTTATTAATGGCTGACTCAGAGGGAAAGTTGTCTTTTCCACTTTTGGTTTTGGTCAAATGATATAGGCATGTGTGTGCGCACCCTTGGTTTTGCTCATGCCCAGTAAGATCTGATTCCAGGCTCATCTCCTAATTACAGTGCTGGCCAGAAGTAATTACAACCTTAGATTAAGAGTCGTTTCTCTTTTTTTTACTGGCCCACTGAAATGCAGCAATTTGTGGTGGCTTTCTGGGATGAGCATCCTTCTTATCCTTCCTCTGTCCCTCACTACTTCACTGGAATTTTGGGGGATTTTTTTTGGCTCCTTGCAGATTTTCCATCTAGACTTAGAGGGTAAATAAATACATAATGGTTTGAATAAAATGTAAAGCTTGACAGTGAAGTGATAGGCAGTTAAAATCTGAATACAGCGTGTATGTCTCTATAAGGATGTGGACATGGAGAACGGCAGTTATTTGGGGTTTGGGCTCAAGCTGGGCCACTCCAAAGCCCTCACATCCCTTCGCATGTGTGTGTATATATATGCAAGTTTTGAAGTGGTTTTTCTGAACGCATCATTTGGCTGCATCGGCAAGCTCTTCTTCAATTTAGCTTGGCAGGCGTACGGGCTAGGGTTTGCCTTCACATACCGCTGGTTCAGCATTGATGTTTGAGGCTGAGGCCTTTGAAGCTGGGGGTTTTATTCAACAAGCCTCTTATAAGGAGCAGCTCGGGCTTTTGGTTGTCAACCATAGACAACAACGTCCCCCGCTATGCAGCAGTTTCGGGGTGTGGGGGGGTCGAATGAGGCAAACTGAAGCTTTAAATTATGACATAAGATAGATTTTTACTTCTTGAATGTGGTCTTTTCTAACTGTATTGAGACCTCACTTTCACGTGGCCTCGAGAAAAAACAATCACATGCACACATGACACACTTATTCCAACTTTCTGCCCTATCAACTTCCTTCTCCTGCCTGCTGTGAAAGTGCCCCCCTCTTGTTGTCCTCTCCTGCCTCCACCTTCCCATATCGCTCCTCTCCTCATTCCCCAGGCCTCTTTGCCTTAGCACCTGACTTTTAACCCTCTAATCCCTCTGATGTAGAGGGTAGGACGCTTCAGGGACTCCCCCTAATTGGCGTAAAACTGAGCTCTCTGACAGGTTTGAGAGGGAGGAGGAAGCGTTTCATAGACCTGTGTTGTTGTAAAAAATAAGAAATTTACAATTGCCACAAAGCTGTGGTAAGATGTCCAACGATTCTTTCAGTCATGTTTAAAAGCAACAAATGAAATACCACATCTGTCAATCGTGGACTGCAACAGATTTAGACATCAGTGCTCTTTTCCTCCCAAGCTCTTTGGCACAGATATCGAAATGCCAGCCTTGATTTTGTAAAAAGAATAATAGATAAAAGTGCATGTTGACACAATGTTGCTAACATGTCCTGGATGCGTGGTGCGGTTTCAACATCGTTTCAGTTGTGTGACAGCAAGCCTGAGCTTCGTTATTTAAATCAGGTTCTATGGCAGAGAGCTTCTTCTCCTTGGTGTTGCTTCTAGGCCACACACAGACAATTAAAGGCAAAAAAGAAAAAAAAATCCATTCATTGTTCATTGTGTGTCTCTCTTGATGTTCACTCCAGCACGCACAACCTCACATTTCTTTACTTTAGTCCCACCATGTGTTATGCAGCAAATATTTTGACAAGCTGAGATTATAACTGTACATCAGAGGTGAGGAGATGCAGATGGAACTTTACTTCCCCCCATTTTTTTGTCCCCTCATTTTTCATTTAGTCTCCGCTGTGAGACGTGAGTGTCAGCAAGTGCCTTTAGTAGCATAACTGTCCGCCATATAGAGTGAAACTCCGAAGACGAAAGTCTCTACATCTTAACAGATTCTTAATAGCATCTTTACAACATCAAGCTGTGCGCACCAGCACTCCTGTGCTGCTGTGCTACCATCTGTAGCTTAAAGTTCTCCACATTAGTGAGGAATTGGCCTCCTGTGGCTACTCCGCTGTGTCTGGTAGCCTAATGTAAACAGATTGCAACGATTACATACTGTCAACGACAGCTTCTTATATAGCATAATGACAGTTTGTGAGGAAGCACAAGGCGGTGAAACAAGCATTGCACTGGTGATGGGTTAATAGGGGGGCTATTGGAGTAGTTTAGTCTGCTTGTTTGCCCCCAGGAAAGCGTAGGCGGTTTGCTGTGTCTGTGGGGGCCGTGGAAAAAAAGGGGAAAAAGATGCTAATGTGGCTACTGATTGCTTTCAGAAGACTGTTCTTACATGAATGAAGCATCTCATTTGACATCGCTATAAGAAAAAGAAAATCATTCTATCTCACATTTGATTAATTTGGCTTTAACACTGAAGCAATTTTTCCACAAAGAACCGGTGTGTTCGGTTTGGGATTTTTTACTGGCAAATTATTTGGAAACGTAACAGGAATAAGGAAATACTATGACACTTTACTTGTACCTTTACTTTTTGGAAGAGAGATTGCACTAAACATGTTGAATCACGTCACTTTATTGGACGTTAGTTTAGAGCTGGAGTAGGTCACTCAGAGATTTAATCTTTAAGGAATTTGACCTTATGGCTCACTGCTCTGCTGAACACTTGCTGCAAGAAACTGACGTTTGTCTAATTTCTCTGTTTATCTTTCCTCACATCCAAGAGCCTCTTCCATTCATCTGCATCTGAATCGCCTTCAGCTGAAAGTCAAATGACTAAGATGTTTGTGTTTACCAGCTATGGGACCTGTATATGTTTCCAGTTATAAAATACAGCCATCCTTTATTTCCCATAATAGTAGCCGTGCTTGATGGATGTCTTTAAAATTGCAGTGTGGCACAGATCATGCTTTAGCCTGAAACTTGTCTGGAAGAATTTCATTTCCTTGTAAGTCATGCATGAATTTGGGCTGTGTACTATTCGGTAGTTTTTAAATCGGGCTTCACTGATCATCCTGTTTGGTCTTGGAACTTTTTTAAACATTTCTTAGTTAATTTTTGCTTTCCTGGACCATAACAGTCCTTAAATGGTCAACTAAAACTTCATTTCACCTTTGTTGACTATCCTGCTCCTTGAGGTCATTTCGTGTTCTGTTGAACTTTGTGTAGTTCCAAAAACAGCTGTCCGCTGCGGTGAGCACGGCTCGGTGCGGTCTAGACACTCGGCTCGGTCCCTGCATGCTGCACGGCGTCCTGCGGTCCAACACCAGCCCACCTCATTACCGCCTCGGCGGGTCCATTTGCACTGCGCGCACGCTTGCGTTTTTTTTTACGCATTTCCCGAATAGAGAGGAACACGGTTTTACTGTCAGTATTTGTGGACCTGAAACATTGTGGTACCCACATCCCCAATTAACTCGTTGCATCTAACAACACAGCGGCAGGGCATCCATGCAACTTTACGCGTCACAGGGCATTTCAAGAAAAAACAGGAATAAATAAACAAGTTGCACACTATGCAAAAGAACGATCTTCTAGGCAAAATAGATGGGGAGTGTCTCTTTTAGATTCTGTTGATGTGTTTTAATTAGGAGGTATTCCTAAGGGGCACAAAAACATTAAAGACTGGCGGTGACCGACGTCTCAAACGGAAAACTGAACTGACAAACCTGATTTCCGATCAGATCATTTACTTAATCGATGAAGATGTTCGTCAAATTATACCTAATCCCAATCCCGTCAGCACCCCCTTGTTCATGTGTTCAGTGTTTTTCGCTCCCCAGTCTAAATCTTTAAAGATCGGGAAGTATCCAGTTGTGTCTTTTCTTATGTTATGACCCTAAAAGAAGGAAACTCTTACCCGTAACTTCAGATAAATTGGGAGCGCAGTAGCGCTTGTGTCGTTTATCCAGCAGATCACCTCACCGATGTTAACTCCAATCCGCGTAGTTTTCCGTGTGCGCTCTTTCTTCAAAAAATGTTTTCAGTGGACGTATTATTAAACTCATACGAACGATCTTCATCAAATCCTTGGAGAGGTACACCAGCCTCCACGTCAAGGAATGCGCTCAAGTGCCGACTCCCTGGACAAAAAGCGCTTTATTGGTGAGCACAGAGGAGAGTTGAAGCCGAGGGATGGGAGGGGCGAGCCGAGGCGCACGCAGTTGGGCGCACTCCTGCGCTGACTCAAGAGCAACAAACAACTCACCTTGCAGCTTGGCTGAGAGCTCAGGAGAGAAATTCCAGCCTCTTTTCAGTTCGCGATATCTTAATTCCTATCTGCACGATCCGTTTAGAACAAAATCAATTACAGGCTTAACTTCTAACTGCACCGATAAGTTGGTTGCACTTAATTTGAAGAACTATTTCCAAATTAGTAAATTTTAGAGTTTTTTTTTTTTAAGTGCCAGGCTGTATGCAGATTACTATGTAGAGAAATTAGCAGATTGATTACCTTCCCTGTTTATTGATAGTTTGATAAAGTGATATCAATAAAAAAATTCTAGCAAATACAAAAAAAACTACATGTATATAGTTTATAAATAGTTTATCATCTTATGTGTACACACACCTGATCTGTTCATTGACATGTTAGATACTCTAAGAGTCGTGGTGCAGGGCACATATGGTTGCTTCATTTTCAGAGTTATCTTCACGCTAAGAGAGCTATCAAATACTTCCAAACGCCAGTGACAAACTACCCGTTGGCAGCTGGGAGCCTATTTCAATGTCAGCCAGTCCCAACAAGGTACAGTAAGGCGATAGCTCTGAAGAACAGTGTCACCTCCAATGTGTACTTTTAGCCGCGTGTCACTGAATTACACACAACCAAAAGCCTCTTCTTCCTAATATTTGTGTCGGGTTGCACTGCGCTTACCTGCAGAGCTTCTGTTTTCTCCTCTTGGTGACAAGAAATAACTTAAACCAGCCAAAACTTCTCACTGTGGTGATGTTGCTGACCCTCGTGGCTGAAGGTATCAAGACTCTAACAAGAAAATGATTCAACATGCAGCCCTCTCTCTGACCCTGAAGCAGTCGCATGTGTCTCCTGAAACCACCCCCACCCTCAGTGTCCTCTGGACAAGGGGTGCTTTAGTTCCACTTGTTGAGCCATGCTCACAGTGTGTAATTTTTACCATTTGCTTTTGCATAGAAGTCTCCACACAGTCTGTGGTGCATGAATCTTGATCGCTCTCCTCCTGCTTCTGCTATAGGAGTTATTATCCATGTAAGACACACACACACGCACACAGTACCATCTGTAAGGCATTATAGTCATTACAGGAATAGAGAAATGATTTCACGCATTTCCCGCAGGGTCCAGATGTAGATCTTCAGTCAGTGCAGCAGTGAAGTTTTACATCTTAAGGAGAAATAAAGAAGGAGTTAGAAAAAAACTTTGTTTAACCCACATTTGAGACCCACGGAGTCACTGCATGAGCCCTGTCGCTTCTTGACCTTATTTACCCTTTGTGTAAACCTTTGTCCAAACTATAGCAGCGGTGCTGAGGTTATCCAGGTATGTTGTTGACAAATTATTTATCTTAGGGATTCAGTTTGTTGATGGTGAGGACCAGCATCTCCAGAGCTCAGGTTGTCCAAAACTGATGCCCGCTAGACTGGAGACTGTTTGGAATTTTACAGTCTATTGCAGAGTGCCTACTCTGAGCTAATGCAGTGTTGGCTCAGAAAGACAGAAAATGCAGCATAAGATAATATATATAGACTGTAAATGATTTGTTTAGATGTCTCACTCATCCGGTTTAAATTTGAAGGAACTGTCCACAACCAAAAGTGTCACAGTTGTTTCAGGTATTGAACTATGATATTATCTGTAAAATGTGTTTCTGCATTGTGCCATGGAAAAAATAAAGAAACCACATGGTCAAAATACAAGATACAATCCTGGTAGAGAATTTTTTAATCTTAACTGACATTCATTTAGCAAATGCTTTTATTTAAAGTGACTTGCAAGTCAGAAACATATTGCTGGGCAATGTTGGGTTCAGTATCTTGTCCAAGGATACTTCAACATGTGTATTTAGGTGGCTGGATTTAACTTTTCAACTGAAAGATGGCCATCCTGACCTCTGGAGCAACAGGCGCCCTTCTGTTAATCCAGTTGAAATGTTTTTCACCCACAACTTTTCACTTTTCTAAATATTTACAAGATATACAAGAATCATCCTTCAGGATCCGCCATTTATCATTTGTGTGTATTTGCTGAACGTAACCCCCCCCAGTTTTTTCATGTGATATCAGGTCAGGCTGTGCCATTCATTTTTCCTAAACGAGGGCGTATCTGATAATCTACATTTCCTCTCATAAATTCTTATAATTTAAAATTTTTCAAGACTTGTACTCTTTGACTTTTTTTTAAGTTGTTCATTGCAGCATTTATAAGAAAGAAAAGCAAGTTTTTTTTTAAAAAAAGAAATAAACATAATCATGTGGCGACAACAATCATCCCATTGTAACAAACACTGTATTCATTGTTCAGCAGATTTCGAAGGAAATATGGGGTTAGTTGTTTGAGTCATTATAAGTTTTAAATTCAGTTGATTTTATTATCCAGCATGAAACCATGCAAATTGTTGCACCTCTTCTAATCTGCTTTCTGCCTCAACTGGAGCCTTGTCCACTCTGTTTTCTGATTCTAAAGTCCAGCATATGAAATCACTCATGTAATCTGCTCCGCTTTTCTGGACATAACAGGACAGACGTGTGTGTTTGGGTATAAATCACAGTCCCAGTGGCTGTAGTGCCGTCACCACATTGGGCTCCTAATGACCATGGCTCAGTAAAAGATG
The DNA here is from genome assembly GCF_027942865.1 of Odontesthes bonariensis. Taxonomy (NCBI): domain Eukaryota; kingdom Metazoa; phylum Chordata; class Actinopteri; order Atheriniformes; family Atherinopsidae; genus Odontesthes; species Odontesthes bonariensis. The sequence continues at coordinate 15,370,083 of NC_134526.1, forward strand.
GCAAGGCAGCTTACAACACTGCCCAGGGGAACCAATAAAATTCTGGTGTGGTGTTGAGCCAATTCCTGCCTGTTAACGGCTTAAAATTGGACATTCTTAACCACACAGCAGCATGCTTCGGGGTGATAAGGATTTCTTCTTTTTATTTTTTTTAAATTTGTTTTCAGAGAATGTCCAAACTGAAATTCATTTGTAGTGTCTGTACATTTCCTTTTTATAATTTCACTCATTACTTCAAATATGTTTATGAGCTAAGTCGTGCCTAATCGTATCATATGTCACACTTTCTGTCTCTTTTGCTTCATCGTGTCTGAACTCATTCACCCTTTTTTATTGCCATCATTTATGATGACTGTTCTAGATGTTTCAACTTCGTTTTAGTTTTAAGTTTAACTGACATTTATTGAACTTTCATTCATCACTGTAGATATAAATTGGTGCATGATTTGTTGTTTGGAAGCTTGCCATCATGGAGCGCTTCGAAAGCATGAAGAAAAAAACCAATGGAGTATGTTTAGGAGTAGACTGTAAAATGAAAATTATTGAGAGGGCCCTGGAAGGTGAAATAAAGTATTTGAACACTACACAAGACTACGCTTGTCTTAACTGGATATGAGCCTGTTACCCATCACCCCACTGTTAAGGGACAAATACAAGCCGCCCACGTTACGCACCCCGAACCCTCCACATCTCCTGAATACAGATCTGTGCCAAAACGTGAGCGTGTCTTGGTTTGAGGTGTTCATGTTTAGTGGTTCACAGCATGCCTGTGGGTTTTTACTTTTAGGAGCTCCAACAAGGGAAGTGTCCCTGTACTGGACAGTTGGGAGGTAAGTCCGTGAGAAAGAGAGCAAGTTTACAAAGTGCGGTTTACCACAAAATGACACATACTGTCGACACCAAAAAATTCTGTCTTTTGAAAAATCTATTTTAGCTCGAGGAGCTTTTATGCAGCTCCAAAAACAGAATGAAGTGTTCCTGTAAAAAGACCAAAATACAATGTAGTTACCTCATGAGCGAAATGTTGGGATTTCTTCGCCCGTTCTGTTTTATTTGGAGGTTACAAAACAGCTTTCGTAAACTTGCATTCAAACCTGAAGAACAAGCTCAAGTTTGATGCTTGTGGCAAAAGGGCAACGAGTTTGATGCTCTGCTCTACATGTTGTAGCAGAAGGTACGACCCTAGTCCTTTTTAACACTACTCAGTATAAAGTACAGTTGGCATGCACATGGGGAGAGAGTTGGGGACGTTGGGGACAGCCAGGGGATAACTGTTCTGGTTTATTTTCTGATGGAGATTCTATTCATTACTTTCCCAACCTCACCTTGTCCTTTAGATGCTGAAGCGAGTTTGCTGTTTGTTGGTGTTTAACATGTGCATATGTATTCGCATCTGTCCTTACTTGTGTTTTGCTGACATCAATGCTATCCTCTCCCACAACTTGCCGTCACACTTAAATGCATTCGGACGACAGTGTGTGTGGGCTGCCTAGAGACGGGACTCCATCCTCAGAATGCCAGAGTAAGGTTGCTTCCCACAGCACCTCACACCCCATAGCTTAAGAAAAATATCCATGGGAAGTGTAGTGCCATGCTAAGGAGGAAGAACCTTGGAAAAGAGAGGGAGAAACAAAGAAAAAGCAGGGTTTATTGGAGGCTGCGATAGGAACCTCAATATAAAAGAGAAAATATGGTGAGTAATGAGTGTACTTAAAGCAGAAGTTGTGTCTGTGTGAAAGTAAACACTTAATTCTATTATCAAATGCACACAGTCCTTAGAAAGTGAATTGTTGACTCTTCCCACCTGTCCTCCCCTGCCAGCTTCACCCATTATAAGTCATTGTGTTTCTCATAAAGCTGTCTTCTTTAGAGGAACCTTTGGTATATACAACAGGTGTTCATTTTATCATGCCATTTACATTATGTACTACAGTTCATCTTTAGTTTGTTTGACCCAAAGTGGATTAAGGATTAGTCTGTATCCTGAAGTGCACTTCATGTTCAGGGTGAAAAGGGCTCAAGGTGTTTATCCAAAATATCTTTTTACCCTCTCATCATTTGTCACTGAGAGGCAGAATGAGACCGCCTCTGTTCATGAACCTGGCTTTCGGGAACACAGACAGGATATCTGTTTTTGTTGTTGTTTTTTTAATCTGGCTCTTGTTTGTTGTCTGTTTATTGTTTTGTTTTTACCCATTTTATGATCATTATATATTTTTTGGCTCCATGTTATTTCCTTTTGGCCTAGTTTTGGCATTTTGGCCGCATTGGAGCATGCTGAGAGCTTCTTTTGAGCTCGTTATGTTGACACGAAAAGGCCCTCAATACATTTTCATGATGGCTGGAGCTGCCTCACATGGAGAAGGACAACACCGCAAATGTATAGACCTGGGAAGGTCAGACCAGAGTTCACTTTGAGGTTTATGAATCTGTTGTCTCTTCACACGCTAGCATTTCCCATTAAGGAGCTAGACAGAGGGCACAGCTGGTCCATTCCTGCATCAGAGCTAGACAAGTCATTAGAGACATTTAATGTTAAGATTCTCAAGAATTCATTATAGGTTGCATGGTGGGGTGGTGGTTAGAACTGTAGTCTCACAGCAAGGGTTCCTTGTTCAAATCCTGTCTGGGTCCTTTCTGTGTGGAGTTTGCGTGTTCTTCCTGTGTGTGGGTAGGCTCTCACCAAGAACTTTGGCTTCCACCCACCATCCAAAAATATGCATGTTGGGATTAATTGGTGATTCTAAACTGATCCAAGGAGTGAGTGGGAAAATGCATGTTTTTTTGTCTTGGTCTTTGTGTGGCTCTGTGATGGACTGACGACTCATCCAGGGTGAACATCGGCCAATGGCAGCTTGGATAGGCTCCAGTCACCTGCGACCCTGAATTGGATTAAGCGGGTATAGAAAATGGAAGGATGGAAGGATTCATTACGAACATAATCCTGGCTTCACCAACCACCAGTCATGAGCTGATTGAGAACTTTTTTCCTCAGCCTCTGTATGGTGTGTATTTCTCATAGATCTCTTTCTGAAAGACCTCATTTAGATCTTTAAAGTGATAGCTGTTAGCTGTGGTCACCTGTATTTGTGAGGAAGGCATTTACAGTTGGTGTCTGTACTCTTTTCAAGGTGAGAACACTGTAAGGGATGTAAGCTCTAGCTCTGAGGCGCTGATATCGGATTGAGAGATTGATTTTAAGAAGAAAGGGTGGGCATGTGGGTGACATCCTCCACATTGGTTACCTTGCAGGGGTCATATAGAAGTGTCATATTCCCATATTCATCTCCCCCCAGTTTTTGCATTTGGTTTTAAGTAGTTTGCTTTAGAATGTTAAAAGCTGCTAAGTCTGAGTTGTTTTTGTGGCTTCTTTATAGGTTCTAAGTGGTCAATATCAAATAACACAGGTTTAGAAGTTACAAATGCAGCAGAAACCGGTCTATATGAAAAGATAAATGTACTTTTGCCTAATGTCCTCTCTTGCGCATGTTTTCCTCCTGTGCAAACGTCTTCGTACCTCCTACCTCTCAGTCATATTCTCACTTTGGTATGCCAGGTATTGAGCACCATGCCTGTGGTTTAGTGCAAGAAAGACTGTAGCTTAGCTACGGTATGTTCACTATGACTGTTCTGCTGTATTAGTCAGCAGCGATGCCCCACAGGTCACATCAGGTCACACTCATGCTTGTGGTTGGGTATTTAATATACAATGACTTTGCATTGCAGCCTCCATTTCTTCTGTATAAGCATAGAGTTGATATAGTTGTGCTTATTTGTCAGTGCAACTGGAACACTCTTGAAAGGCTCCCCAGTCCACTTGGGTGACCAACAGAAAGATCTAGTCACATTCTAATAAGCTTTATCCGCCATCCTGTCACATTATGCGGTGGGTCTTTGTGGAGGCGCCACGGTGTAATGCTGAGATAATCTACAAAGATACGTGTTTAAAGAAGGTTTAAAAATAAGAATTTCCCAATTTTACACACAGTGTTAGGTTTTATTGCTGTTTTTTCTTCTCCTTGCTGTGTCATTTATTATAAAGGTTAAGTATTTTGATGGCTCCTTTTTGTTATCTTATCATTTCGGTGCCAATCATACACATTGTGTGGTCTTGCCTTGCCACATTACTTTTTAAAAGGGTTTGCGACACCATTTGCATTTTAAATATAGTCACGTTTGTTCTGAATCTCTTTTTAATAGTCACACCATTTCTTTGGCTCCCTCCTCTAGGCAGTCACTAATTTGGCTCTAAAATGACCCGCCTGGTCAAACAAAAGAAGTTAAATGCAAACAAACACATACACACTGATAACAAGTGTGTGTCACACCCGCACTGATAGCAGTTACCTAAGAGATGGATGTGAAGGTCTTGACATCGAGAGAAGGTCAAGTAGTTGATTAAATGAGAGGAAGAAATCAGGGAGAGATCTTTGTTTCTGTTATGGGCTTTAGAGGTTTCTGCACTATTCAGGATTTTCTTTTTCTTTTTACTCTCTCACTGTCCATTCACCCCAGGCTAAATGTAAGTCTGTGCAACATGAGTATCATTTAGCTCTATTCTCAAGAGGAGTATGAATATGCTGTGTTAACAAATTGCTCTAAGCTGTCTTGTCATGCACTTGTGGAGCAGGGCAAACTCAGCCTGGATGTGGGCTTGTAAATGTCTGGTCAGCACTGCTTATTGTGAAAATATGTTGGCTACACATTTGTACACAAAACACAACAAAAATGTCAGAAAACGCATTAACAAAAGAGAATACATAAAAACCAAACGGACACAGAACCCCATTACAACTCAGCGGTATTTCAGAAAGCGCAGCAAAACTCAACGAAACAACAAAACAGCTCAGAAAGGTTTCTACAAAACAGAAAAAAATATGCCAAAGGAAGTTCAGCACAAGCAAACACATGCACACAGATAACAAGCGTGTTTCACAAACGCGTGAAAATGTACTACTGAAAGCACAAAAGCAGCTAAAGAGGCGTGACAACATTAACCCCACAGAAATAAAGCTTTCAGGGGAAAAAAAAAAAAAACACAAACAACTTCAACATAACCACCAAAAAAAAAACATAGAAAAATAAGAAAAAATGTTTTGTGTCTCTTTTTGTTTTCTGAATTCCTTTTTTTTTTTCTTGTTTCATTCAACGTTGTGTTTTTAACCCCAGAGCCACCGTTCTGCATCTGCCTTTTTGACATTCTGGACTGTAACTACCTTATTTACTTGGTAATGTTTATACCTAATACTTTGAAAGTGGTGTGATTCTGGCTGGAAATACTTACTCGTCCATAGCAATAATCTGTATGTGCATTACTCCGTATGCATGGACACTAGCATGATACAGGTGATCAGATATAGAGAGAAACAGTAAAAAACAAGAAGAAATATGTGTGTTTTGGTGTGTGTATGGGGGCAATAATCGGAGTGGATCTGGTCGAACCAGTTGCACCTCATCAAGGCTATCACGTCAAGGTTGTGGTGTCTTTTCTAACCGTCTCTTGCTTTCTCTTTCTCTATCCAATAACTCTCCCAGATGTTGCATGATAGAGTTCATAGCTTACTCATAGGAACACTTGCACACACACACACACACACACATATGTGGAGACACATAACTTGTGATTTACATCACGTATGTGATAGCGATCTTATCTCTGTCTTTCTTAGTTTCCCTCCATATCTGTTCTCCTTCTCTCAGTCTTTCACCATCTCTTTACAATAAATCTAAACTGTTCTGTGAGGTTTTTATAGGTTTTCACTCTACTTATTCCTGTTTTGGTCATAAAAGCAGATGAGTTAGTGTCAGCATGTTGGGCCTACTTAGAGTAAAGCAGAATTTCATGCGCAGTTGTTTGAGGTGAAACAGAGGTTCGGCTGAGTATGTGATACTGAAATAATTCTGATGATTTTGGGGAATGATGTACAATTGATAAAGTGTAATGCTTGAATTTCATGTTTTTCCTGGGACTAAACTACTGTATTCGCCCTGAAAGTTACACTAACATTTGTGTGCAATTCTTTTCCAAAGATCACTGTTTCTTTTTTGTACTTTCAAATGTTTACTGTTTTGAGAGATGGAAGGTTTTATTTTGATCCAGTGGGATATGGAATTTTCGCTTTTAAGATGATGATGATGAGAGATCAAAAACAGAGTTTTAGATGAACCACAAAAAGCAAGTACGGACACAGTCGCATCCAGAAAAGATTTGTGTCATAAAGAGACGTGTCAGATCCTCAGTCGAGATGAACCAGAGACAGAGAGACGGAGCCCCAGATAAACTCTGTTAACTGACTGATAAAGCCCAACTGGAAGGCACAGCAGAGTCAAAACGTGTGAATGACGATCGTTGAAAGGAGCACTGTTGAATGCCTCAAGAATGTTTGTATAGCTCTAGTAGAGCAGGAATGGTGAAAAAAAAAAGAAGTCGTTTTAGGGTTTATATTTCCCTCTTTGTTTTTTTCATTCCCTCACTTGAGTTAACCCTCTCACTCGTCTGCTCACACATGCTCAAGCTGGAAGGAAAAACAAACTTTAAATTGTTGTTTTTTCGTCTGTAAATTTCTGGGTTTTATGCTTCTAGCGCTTGTAATAATTGTGCCTTGGCTGTCTATATAGGAAAGTCTCATATGCACACTCTGGCATGTACAACAGAATAAGTATATCCGGAAATGTCTGGACCATCCATTATGATCAACACTGGCATCTTCTAAATTCACAGCTGGGTTGTTGCTCTCTGCCTGCATTTGACCACAGTCTGTTTGGCAGGACGATACTTTAACAAGGCAGTAAGTCATTCATCGAGCCCATTATTGGAGGATTATATTTTCATAGTAGACTTTACTGAGTGTTTCACTGTGCATAGGATAGAACAGCAGCAGTTCAGATTTTTTTTTTTTTCCACATGAGGAAAAATAGAGCATGCATCTGCACTGTACCTGCTGATATATGCAGCATACAGTTTGATTAACTATATGCTTGTAGTTGTTTTCATTCCACATGGGTTGAATTTTAAATTGCTATCACGATTTCCCACTTCGTTATCATTATTATTTTTAAAGATTTATTTTGTTTAGGTTCTTTAAAAAATTTTTAGCAATAGTGGCCTTTATTGACAGTGGTGAAAAGACAGGAGGAGGATGACATGCAGCAAAGGGCCCCAGGCCAGGTCTCAAACCTGAGTCCTCTGCCCAGAAGACTTACAGCCTCCATACACGGGACACTTGTTTGCTCAATTTATTTTCTAAAAACACATGAATCCTTGTGTTTCTCTCTCACATGCAAGCCAAGCCAAAAGATAAAGATTGTTTTGAAAGACCAAGACCACTAATGGCACACTGCAGATTATTTAATGGGCCTACTGAGCACTGGCTCTGGGGCCCAAGGAGTGAGGCAGCCCCTTTTCTTATCCCTGACACATAATACTGTATGTATTCCAAAGAGAGAGACAAGTTTACCAAGATGCAAAGAAAAATAGAGGAGGGCAGAAACAAAACTACACATATATGTGACACCAAAGACATTAATACAACCACAATGTCTCCAAATGTCAAGCAAATGTCTCTGAATGACCACAAAGAAATGCAGAGCAACATTGAGTGTGACACACAAAAAGAAGAGATTGACAAACCATCAAAGCAAAACAAATGAACTTCTTTCAACATTTGCAAGAAGCTCTTGGGGATTTTTTACCAGTCTGTGGTCGCCAGCGTCCTGTCCTACGCTGTGGTGTGCTGGGGAGGGAGCACCTCAAAGGGAGACTTCTCCAGGATGGAGGAGCTGATCAGGTGGGCTGGCTCCATGGCTGGCACGAAGCTGGACCCTCTGGCGACAGTGGCAGAGAGGAGAGCAATGCGCAAACCCCTAGCTATACTGGACAATGCTAGCCACCCTCTGCACACTATCAGCAGCAGCCAGAGAAGCCTGTTCAGCGAGAGGCTTTTTCTCCCCAAGTGCAGGAAGGACCAACAGACTGAGGGAACTCCTTTGTACCCCGTGCCATCAAACTGTTTAACTCCTCACTGGGGGGGAGGAGGGGTAACAGAAGGACAGAGGGACTGTAGGACAGGTGGCAGTCAGTCAGTCTGTCTAACCGACAGTGCAATAATATCTGTGGTGCAATAATCTTACTTTAATCTTTTTAATCTAACTTTATACTTAAATTTATATGCATATTATTATTTATTAGCTTCATTATTATCATTATTACAATTATTACTATTTTCATTACTAATACTAGTAATCTATTATTATTATTATTATTATTATTATTATTATTATTATTGTTATTATATATAATAATATGTATATAACAGTGCTGAGCGTGAGTGAGATGGAGATTTCAATTTCCCTGAGGGAACCTCCCAAAGGGATTAATAAAGTTATCCATCAGACATTTTATATAACTTACAACATTCATCCATTTCCTATACCCCTACATCTAATTTAGGGTTGCAGGGGTCTGGAATCTATCCCACACTCTAGACAGGCTGGCTTAAAACAAAATTTACAAAACAACCTAAATTGGACCAAATTATCACAACTTAATTTCAGCAGTTTTACAATTTGATAAGCAAAGAAAAGGAAAACAACATTTCAATGACACAGAAAACAAGAAAAAACACCATCAAGAGATGCAAAAAGACCACAAAGTGACAAAATATGATCTAAAGCATGTGGACAATTACAGCTGAAGACACAGAATCATCACAGTTCACATTAGTGGCTGTCGTGTGTCTTATTTCTTCAGTTTATGAATTGTCAAACTGAAGAAGGCTCCAAACTTCCAGGGCTTGTTTTATTTTAAATTGAACAGAATTTATCTATGCCTTGTTAGCAGACACTTTACTGATTATAGCATGCTAAAACTTTTATTGGCCATTATTCAATTTACCTTTAGTCGAGAGTGCAAACAACATTTATTTGCTTCCTTTTTGTTTAATATTTAAAATGCAGTTGTGACAAGAACCAGATTTTGCACATGTGATGTAACAGCTGAGGGGATTGTTGTGGTCTTGACTTTCACCCCTGCGACCTCTGTGTTCTGTGCCATCATCTCTCCATGGCTGCCAACGGTTCCCAGGCCCCTGACGACAGGTCATTTAATGGTCATCTAGCGGGGTCCCTGAGGTTAACCCGGAACACATCTCTTCCAGGACTCCACAGCCATCAGCACTTTACAGATATAGACACACAGCACAGTCCTCAGGGATACAAACTAAAACATATGCCAACACTGGAGGTACACATGCTATTTATTTCTGTCATTAGCCTCAGACCTTTCTTAGTTTTCCGTGCGCACTGTATGTGCATGGAAAGGATTTGTTTTTCCCACAAGCACTTTCACACTATGATGTCCCCTATGCTTCCTGTGCACCCCTACTTCCTTGTGCCCACCCACATTCTAAAACAAGCCTTGTCCCAACCGGCTCAAAATGCTGAGGGAATGAGCCCTCCTGCCAGTTTATGACCAGTGACCTGCCTGTTTTATAACTAAGCCAGTCTGGAGCAGTTTATTGCACATGTAAAGGTCTGCATGAGTCTCTCTGTGTTCAGGCTGAGCATGAGCATGTGCCAACTAGAAGTTTGGCGTCTGATATTTTGCATTCATCTCAACTAAGAAGATCTGTGTATATGTTGGATAGTTCTGTGTAAATATCTGTTGAACCAGTTTAAGCCCCGGTTTTCTCCTCTTCTCTCCTCTTGTAACAAATAAAGATTGTGGGTTTTCATTTCCAATGTCGGCATTATATAAAACAGATGCGCTGTCCGTCATGTGGTCTTACAGCAGTCTGCGTTAAGTTATCTTGTCTATAACATCGTAAGGGGTTGTTTTTCTACACATGCTCGGTATTTTGCTAATATGGGATGTGTGGCGAACACACTGCCAAGAATCATCTTGTGGGTTCATGATATTGACCTGCAGGAGGATGACCCCAGAGATATTCAGCTGTGGTTGGAGCTGCTTGTGTCAGTGTGAGGAAGAAGCTTTATTGATGAAAAGCGTTATTCTGTTTCTTGATGAAAAGAGGGAAATTATAGTTGAAACCTGTTGCACATGGCTGTATGTGGAATTGGGAGTCTTAGGGGTTGGAAGACGTATGGTCAGTTTCAACATTTTTACGATAGATTGTTGAGAGGGATACTTGCCTCGATCGTTTTATCATCGTTCAGTGTGTTCCTTAATTCAATGAAGTCTTGGGTGTTGAGGTTCTCTCACGGAGTCTTAACAGTGATTCTCTTAGGACAGACCTATGGTTCTTTCCAGACTCAGAGACTCAGAAACATAATATTCAGCACAACACTAAGACTGCTTTCTTTACACTTTTACAATTCTAAATGTGAAAGCTGTCTATATTTCATCCCACTGATAAAAGACCAAAAAACCTGAGACTCTGCACGTCTCTTTGACTATCCCTGTCTGTCTGAGCCCAGCTCTGTTCTCTGCGTTGCCTTGTCTTGAGACACCTTTATGGAACGTTACCCCTTTCAAATCAACTCAACTCAACTTCATTCATAAAGCCCTTTAAAACAGCCGTGGCTGAAACAAAGTGCTGTACATGAGTAACAACACGAAATATTCTTATGAGATCTGTTTCAAACTGGCTTTGAAGCCACTTTGGACAGTTTACTTGGTATTTTGGTGAACTGAAAAAAAAATGACTACATGTATCTTTTTGTTTTCTCCACAATGTCACCTGACCTGTCTGTCTAACAAATATGCAAACTCACAAAAACACACATTATATCGACGGGCAGGAGAAGTAACACTTTCTAACTGAGCTGAAACCAACAAATTAGGTCACATTTTCTTTACACAGCAAATCTCTGTTTTATTCAATGTGTCCGAAATGTTATTAAAAACTAGCCAAAATCTAATCTAGTTTTTGCAGAGATTTTTGAGCACCAGTGGCCTTGATTTTGAAAGTAGCTTGAGAGGAAGGAAAGAGGTCAGAGAGAGAGAGAGGAATGACATGACTCGATCCCAGGCTGCCTGCAGCAAGGATTTCTAGCCTCTGTACATGGGGCGCCCGCCCAAGCAGTTGAGGACATCTGATATACAGTATCATAGATAAAACTTTGGCCTTCTAATAAAAGAACCCATTTGAAAAGTGGTCAGTAATATTGCAGACTGGTATGCCTCCACAGACGCTAAGGTTGTCAAAAAAATCCCAATTAAAAAATCTACTAAACCTGTCAGTTCAGTTAGCTGCTGACTGATGCTCTCACTACTCTCACCCCTTTAAACCATGGTGTATTTTTTTTAAACAAACAAGCTTTGAGACCTTTGACATGACCAAACCAAATTAATGATGACAATATTTGGAATCTGCAGGCAGAGATCTCCTCCCCCTGAGAAGGAACGGTCACACGCTTTATAAGGTAAAAATACTGCAAAGGAGGGAACGCTGCGTATTTCACGTACTGCTGTCACTTTGGCCCAACATTTGTAGATATAACCACCACAAATGTAGTTTTGTTACTGGGCTTCAAACTTGTTTAAACTCCTCAGTGCTGAATTGTGTGAATTGTTCTGATTTAAGGCATAAATCAGTCTACTGAAGAGACCTGAGTAACAATAAAATTCACTAGATTAATTTACGTGTAAAGTAAGAGCTGTCATTTACCTCATATGAGTCACATATAATTATTTTTGGGGAAATGGAGCTTGTGTGAATGTCTGACTCCCAGAAATGGAAAAAGGTTTGCAGCTCACTGGAAGAGACACTGAGATGCAAGTCAGCTTCATTCCATATGAAGGTTTTGGTGAAGAAAACAGATTACCCTCCAGAAACCCCACACTGCTGTTTTACATCAATGGAAAGGATTAATATTCAGGAATTTATTTATTTTTGTCTCTGTTTAAACAAAGAGTTTAACTTCATGATTTTTTTCTTGTGAAATCATTCTTTACACTGACATTTTCCCTTTGAAATGAAACCGATCTTTTGTCAATCTTTTAGAAAATAAATAGTTTTTCATCAAACCATTTATTCATCAGTATAAGAAAATGGTTGTGTGCTGGTGTGCCTAATTTAAAAGTTCTTCTTAAATACATTTTATGCCTGTAATTATTCCTTCCTCAGTATCCAACATGATAGCAAGTATTGAGCATTTTCATGGGCGTCAGTATCAACATATAAACTTTAAACATACCTTACTCTACGATATGATATGAAGTGATATGATGTTTTACATATCATTTGTCTAAACCCAGCCTTCATAAAGTAGTTACTTGCTTCACCAGAGAGCAATAGCTGCTGGTAGTGTTTCAAAGACATGGAGAGGGGGAGGGGCCTAAACTGTTCTAAACCACCATGTGGGTTCTGAGTGGGGTGGGACAATATTTAAAACTTTCCAGCCCCTGGTTTTTGCATTAATGGTTTGCTCAGGTACTTCAGATGCATTTTAAAGACTAAGTTATGTTTATAGTCTTGTGTTGAAGGAAAGGGAGGGGAGGGGGGCCCTGCGATTTCCTCCTATGGTAAGATGGATGCTGCGGACCTATTGACATGGACCTCAGTGGGTTTAATTAAATCCTGAGCATTCGTGGGTACATGTGTCGGTTCTCTGCTGCATGTGCTTGTGCTAGACAGCCAGTTGACAGGGGGCTGATGAAGCAAGAGAAAAAGGGGGGGAGCAGGCGCTTGGCAGCCCATCTGAGACCCTCGTCATTGGGCCTCAGACATGGCCACAGCTGGACCCTCCACTTACAATTCCGGCTTTTCTTCGCCTCTTAGGAAGGCAGTGCGTCAACTCTAATTCCCTTCTAATGAACTGGCTACTGAAGGTAGCTCGGCAGGCGGACCCAGAACACTTATTAAAAACACACATGGTGGAAACAAAACACACACTCGGTGGAAAAAGTATGTTGCACTTTAGTACGTTTCAAATCTCAGTGACTGTGCGGCTTGATTGAAATTCCTGCTGAGGATCCCTGAACTAATCTTCTCTTAGAACCTGTATTCAGCACCGCCGCATGCACAGCTTTATCTTAGTCTTTCAGACTATGCTTATAAAAGAACCTGTCATATCCTCCCCAGTTTTCTTTTCCTTGTACACACATGTATTTTAGCAACAGAGCTAAGACACTTGCTGATCTTTGAATAACAGTAGGTGAGCAAATAGCCCTCTGGCTTTTTCTGAAGGTATTTTTTTATTTATCTGTCTACCTAAATTTAGCTGAAACCTGGGTAACAGCTTCAATTATTTTTCAGATGATTATTTTACTATGCAGATAGATCAAAGAGTTCATTTGGGCTCTAGAAACACATCCAGTAGGATTTATTTATTTATGTATTTTTTGCTTTTATTTACCACTTCAATATTTGGATGCAATGCTAATGCAAGGAAATCCAACCGTGTCTAACTGGCCAGAGTGTGAGGCTTTTGGTATGTATTCTTTCACCAAAGCTCTCTCATTTAGAAAAGAAAAGAAGGGACATAAGTGTGCTCGGTTTTAAAAGGCGGTCGCGTCAGTTTTTGTTGGTGGAATTAGTGTTGGAAGACTGCCACACACTTTCATAAGCTGAACCACCTAATTACTGCTGAAGATGATTTTTTGAATTACGGTATTTATTTATCTCCTTTCTCAAAAATAACATTTTTTTTTAATTTATATTTTTATTGATAATTCAGTTTTATGTTGCTTTGTTAGGAATCCCATTTAATATCAGCGGATTACTCCCTTCCATTGTTGAGGAATTGTTAACAACCTTAGGCCTGTCGCATAAGCGTCTATAAAACCATTAGCTGTGTCGAACTCTTTAACACAGGAGTAACAACACTGCAACAGAAAGAGTGTGTTCTGTCCCAGCAGACAATGAAGACGGGAAGAGGCCAAGGTTATCACAAGAGAAAATAGAGGATCTACTGGTCATATGAACTGCTTTCATCAGATAGTGATTATGAAAATAACTCAAAGGCATGTGCTTTTTCATGGTCATTCTTTGAAATGCGAGATACATCTCTTAGTTACAGCCATCTGTTCATCACACCAAATTTTTTACACTCAAGTATCTGTCACAGTATTAATCTGTACTGCTTTGTGTGAAAAAATGGGGGAGTTAAAGTCTTATTTAAAACTACTTCAAGATTTTATTATGATTTGAGACATGCTTCAACTCAGTTTTTGTAGTATTGCTCACTCCCTTCTTATCCAATCTAATGATATGACTCCAGGGATGCTGTTCTGAGGGTAGAGCGGTCCAACATTTTGGGCTACTAATTAATGGTTTCCATGAGGTTTGTGTAGATATTCATAGTCTCCCAGGGATAAGTCTCAACATCTTGGCTTATGAACACAAACTGTAGAACTGACACATCCCGTAGCTGTAGGCTTTGTTTTGAATATCACTTGGCAAACGTGAGCACACTAACACTTAGGTTAACATACTCTGCAGTCTTGCAGAGTTGTTAACATGCTGTGATGACATCATACATTAGTTTGTTTCACAGTTTTTCTACACTTCAACTTTAGATTTTTTCCTGTTGTTATCTTGCTTTTTTTTCTTTCTTTTATAAATGTGATGCGCAAAGAATGGATCTGACTTAGCGCTGTAGAAACTATGCACTCAGATTGAACTTTAGTCACACCCTAAAGCATAACCTGATTTATCATACATTTGTCATGGAATCAAAGTAAGGTCATTTGCATTATCATGTTGAAGTGAGGAAGACTTTTGATTGAGACCATAAAATCACTAGGTTTGAGAAGTAGTGTAAGAATATGCCTGTAGAATAAAATGCGGGTTTAAGGCATTTTGTATTTGCATAATTTTAGAGTTGAATGCTACATTCAACTTTTAAACACAGACCATTTAATAAGAAATACGTGTATAGCTAAAAAGAGTTGTCCAGATTGGAAAACAGAGAGTATCAAAGTAGCATTAATGTTCGCTGATGTTGTGCTTTTCAAGCAAAACTCTGTGATTAATATTTGCGTTGTAGCTTTAGTTGACCAGGATTCTGGATCATAGCATCTTAAATCGAATTTTAGACTTCATTTTGTTATACTCTACTTCAAGCAGCTTCACCAAATAAACCATAGCTGTCATTAGATTTAAAGCCCATGTGTTTATGGGGAAAAGTCCATTGAGCTCATGTTTTTCAGACACTTTGTCTTTTCTCTGACCTGCCCTAAATACCTTTGTGAGCCTGTGTGATAATCCAGTCATTATCTTATGACCAACCGTGGCTCTAGATTCACTCTGAAACACAGAGTTAGCAGTGACCAACAGGACAGCAGAGTCAGTTTGTCTGCTAGACGAGCTGCAGGCCTGTGGGGGCAGGAGGGCTTATAAAGTGAATTGATGAGATTTCACGGTTCAGCAGACCCCTCAGCCTCAGTGATGCTGCACCACTCACTCCCACTGACTGGGGTGACATAACCAGGGAACTGATAAAGAAGCCAGGAGAAAGGTGTCTGATGGATAGAGAAGTAGCACAGGCAGTTAATTACAGACATGTCACTCTACATGCATACAATTTAGTGGAGTATGGTCCAAATAGCTGCGCTCGTCAGTTATCAAATTCGTTTTATTCATATGTCCTAAAATCACAGAGGGTGTTCTAATAGCTACACTATGAAACTCTAAATATTCTCATAATAATAGAAAACAAGCAGTGAAGACAGCGAAGAACTTCATTTAGGTTTCATATTCCTCATATAATTCCTCCTCATTGTCTTTTGTATTTTTTAGCTCACACCTACTTGTCATCTGGAGCTTATTGTTGTGTTTTTTGTGTGTTTTTAATCGTAAGGTCGCCCTAGCTTAAGATATGGTCTCATATGACAGAGAAAAGTCTTTTTGACTGATACTGATCTGATCATAGCGCCGCCCATAACCTTATTTCTCCACAGACTGCTTCCATTAGCTCGATCTTTTGTATATTACGCTAGTGTGTGTGTGTGTGTGTGTGTGTGTGTGTGTGTGTGTGTGTGCCCGATGCTATCAGAGTGACTGAATGTGCCTATATTAGCTCCCACAAGTGTAGCGTGTGCTGATATGTGTGCATTTTCATGCTGTAACATGAGAATGTAGAGCATTTTCGCATAATGCAGTGTAAATGTTTGTCTGCCCCTGACTGTGTTTCATGCAGGACTTTTTCATTGTGTGTATACACAGTGGCATTCAAAAGTCTAGACAAAGTTCTGTCACCAAAAATTAAACATCCTTTTTTTTTTAACGTTTTATTCACAATTAGTGTATTGAATTGTTTTATTTCCGTACAATTTCTCAGTGAATAAAAGAAAGGAAGTGCCATGGTGAAAATATGTGATTTCTCAGGTACTTTCGGTCAAGTTTTAAAGCTTTCACAAGTTTGTGACGGTCTTCAAATCATTGTTAAAAAGAGCTTTACTGCTTTCTAAAAATTCTGACCCCTCAAAATCTGTCTTAACAATCAGCAGCTGCGTAGCACTTTGAAAACTTGAATGATTGCTGAACACAAAGCAGAAGAGGGTTATAAGAGGACAGCAAAGTGTCTTCAGGCAACTGTTTCTCAGTTTGTAGGAACGGCGGTCAGAGGTCGATTTTAGATCTGAAAGACCAACAAAACACTTTCTTAGAGAAGTGGTTGCTAGAGAAGGCAAATCAAAACATCTGTCTGATTGCAAAAGAGTTTTGGAAAGATTTAACAGACTTTAGTGGTGCTCAACAAAGGAATATCTAGAGAGGAAAACCAAAAAAATGTTAAATGCATTTTTGAAATAGGTCACGTGGACTGATAAAGTAAAAAGAGAACTTCAGGCCTCAATGAGCAAAGAAAAAAAGGAAATTTGGGAGACACTGTAGAAAGTAGGGTGCAGAATCTCATGAGAGGAGCACCTCTCCAACTGATAAGTGTGGGGGTGGATCAGTCATGTTCTGGGCTTGTGTTGCATTCAGTGGCATAGGGAAGATGTACTGACTGAGGAAAGAATGTGGTAAATTAAAAATCAACTAATTCTAGATGTAAAACTAGCACTGCAGTGAAGCTAAAGAAAGAGAGATGGAAACTTTTGCTACACCATAATTAGTTATAAGACATACTTCAAAATCGAAAGAGCAATGCTTGCAAGACAACCCAAGTATCTGAAAGAATTGTCAATGTTTTGTAGGAAAACTCACAGCCGATACTGAAAACATTTACAAGCTGTATTTCTTGGCATAAGAGGTGTCGCAAAATACCAACAAAACGTTTCCCTCTGTTACACTAACCATTTTATTCTTTTGAAACTGAACCCTAAATGATGAAGGGGAAAGTTGATCCTCGTTAAAATGTTAAAGAAATGTGTTTAACTTAAAACCATCTGGAAATCAGGTCATCTTATGCTTACTGAGCTATTCACAGTAAAAGACATTTTGAGCAGGAGTGCCCAGCTTTTTGCCCGCCTCTGTAAATAATTTAATAGTCAGGTTCATTCTTATTGTTAAATGCTCAGCTGAACTCTATCTACTCTGAGCTTTCTTTCCAACTCCAGCTGCAGAGGCCCATCCACATACATTCCCCAATTCAAACACACAAGAACACAATTTCTGCACTTGTCTGTCATCCACTTGTTCATTTGTCTGGCCCTCCATTAGTCAGTTATTCAATGACTTAGACTATCTCATACATTATCAAATGACAACACATTCTCATTATCATAATGTACCTGGATTGGTTCAGACTTATACACACACACAAACACAGATGCACACCAGAGTAATATGCGCATCATATCTGCTGGTGCTGAAGGCTGCTGTCATGAGCAGAAGGTCATTTTATGATGTTCATTCGGGAGTGTGTGAAAGGGCGCTGAGAGGCGATGGCAGACGAGACAGGAGGCGTGCTCTCTCTGCTCTCTGTTTTGTGTAAGCTCTGATATGCACAGAGGCCCAGTGACAGACTGAAGCCGAAGGGATTTCTTGAGCATCAGGCAACTCATTGCAGAGTGTTGGAAGAGTTTGAAAGGTGTCAGGCCTTTAGTGGGTGCAGAAAGGCCCAAAAGTGAAATATTGAGATGAGTCTCTTTTTAGGAGTTAGCTCAGTCGTGATTTATGGGTTGCTGTTTTTTTTTTTTATCTCACTCTTTGTTGTACCACCAAAAAAATTATTTGTGTTTAGTTCGTTTTTTTATTTTTTGCAGTCTTGTTACACAACGTATTAGCCTGTGTTTGTGGTCAAAATTTCTTTTTTTGCACCACCACACACAGAAAAGCTCTTATGTCTGGATTAGTGCCTTAGTCTCTCCTGAATGAAGTCTGTAATAGTTTTTCCCCTTTCATTCATGATCAGCCCATGTGACTGCATAACAATTTCACTCCCACACTAATGCATGTACCCATGAATCACTAAACAGCATTATTAGCAACTTGAAGGCAAATGTGCTTGCACATCTATGTGCATAAGCATGCACATGCATGCATATATGTGTTCACGTGTGGGAAAATGGGCTGGTGGTGAGATGGAGCATGAAAACGACAGTAAACAGAGGCCGCTATCAGAGATAAAGCTCCGCTCCTATTATGTGGCTGTTTGACTTGCTGTATATTTACTGTGAGAAAACCAGAGATAAGACCTCAGAGAAAGTGAAGGCAATTTGGGGAAATAATTTGGATTGGAGGCACAGTGGGAACTCGGGGCACAAGCAAGGTAGTGTTGTTGTCGAGAGAAGGATAGAGTGACTGACAGGAAGGGTTGTGGGAATAGAGGTGTTTAGGTACTCCCTGTGGATTTACTTGGACATGGGAACACAGAGTCGACCTAACGAAGCATGGCTGCCCCTCGCTGACTTCACAGACCTATGAGAGAGAGCGAGATGTTGAGAGGAGGCAGCTGTCTGCTTAATGCCCAGTTTTTCATTGATCTCAAAGCAAGAAAACAGGTATAACAAAGATGATGAGTAGGTGGAGCAGGAGAAAGGTTGGTTTTTTTTGGTAAAAACACCTTTTGCAAGTCATTCACAATCATAAAAATATTCTCATTGCTGAAGATTAATCTTCTTAGCTTAATGTAAAGAAAACTATTTCCAATGAGCAAGTGCTCAAATAACATAGAATGCTAATGTTTTTCTAATCTTTTCTGTCTTTGAGCATGTTATAGTAATATTTTTGTTAGATTACATTGATTAGTTTGTTTCTATAATCAATATAAGCTCAAAATGTACGCTCATCTGTAATTTTGGGGTATTCGCATTCGAATTTGAGGAAGGGTTTAGGAATCACCGCTCTTTAACAAATAAGACCAGATGCAACGAATCTGTGCAAGGGGGAGCTCTTTGTTTTGAGAATTTGAGAAATGCACCTTAAAGGGGTATATTTTTGATTTTCTTATCAACACAGGAACAGACAAATATGCTTGGGTTAGGCAAATGCATATTATATTTATTCTTGCAACACTGCAAAACAAACTGCTCAGTGTGGTCTGCCTTTGCAGGAGGGAGTAGGGATTTCTGCATCAGCCGTGTGTTTTGCTAGCAAGTGATATTTAAGACTCGACGGCAGATGACTCTGATCTTGTTGACTGAATCATCTGGCAGGATTTTGAAGATGAACTTTAAAGAGACCCTTTCTTTATCCATTTTAGCTTGCCATCCACAAGATTAGACTGCATCCCCTCTTGCTTTCCATATCTTTCGTCAAAAAATGTGTGGCGTTAAGAGGAATCATTTCATGAATTTTGACAGTCCTACTATTTGTTTTATTAATACTTTATATACATACAGGTATATAGAAGATCATAACACTGTGTTGCAATATTTGTGATTTCAGCGAATACAAGAGAAATTGTTTAAGGTCAGAGAGGTCAGAGAGAGAGATTTAAAGCAGAATGAGACAGCAAATGGGCAACTCAAAAAGGCATTACATGTCGCACTCATTCACCAGCAGCTGTAACAGCATGTTAATAAAACAAAACATGTCTTAAGTACAATAGAAAGCACACAGCCCAATAGTGCACAGCAGCCCATTGACTACAGTATCCAGTGTTACTTTTTGAAATATGTTAAAATCCTCACAGGTGACTGAATATTTGACTTGGAGCACTCCCAACGGCAAAATAAACTGGAAAAATGCAACAGAAGACGAAAAGAAAACGATAACAAGATCATTGTCACCGTCAACTGAAATAGTTATGCAACTTATTATAACCACAGGCTATTCGAGCAAGGTTTCCATTCAGTCAGATGTATCACTGACGTGCACTCACGTGATCTTTGTCTTTACGGCACTGAAACATGCCCACGCAGTAAACCGTTGCGTGTCACACTGCATTGTCGCCTAACATATCCAAACTCAACCTGTCATTATACTGTCATACTTGGAGCATTGCATCACCAGTCTGTCAGTCTCGAGTGGCGTTTCCTTAGAATAGCACCATTACACAAGGTCATCATTATAAGCCAATCACTGGAAATGTCACGCTCCACTTCAATCAGCCGAGGTCTGGCCGGAAGGGTGGGGGGATTTTAGAACAAGAGATTTACCAGCATTGCATATGTTTGTGTAAGTATTTCCTGTTGGATTTGGTTACTAGACTCAGTTGTACTTTCCTCATTAAGCCACTGAGTCCTGCAGTCCTCAATCCTCTTAATTCAAATCATGAGAGGAGGCAGGTGACTGTGGGCTCATTTAGACTTGCGTGGGTGAAGGTTTGATGGAGAGCTGAAACAATTAGTTGACTGAAAGAGAATTCACCACCTTGTATAAAACTAAAACAATCTACCTGTAGCCTCTCAGTTTGACATTTTACTACTTTAATTTGGTTTACATGATAAATAAGATATTGTTTTGTTTTGGACTCATTATATAATAAAACACTTTGAAGATGTATCCTTAATTGATTGAAATGTCTAATAATCAAAGTATCAGCAGATGAATTGAATATAAAAATAACTACTGGTTGCAGCTCTAGTCATTGGTTACCTCTATCCTGATTTTATGGCTCTGTGTTTTATTTTAGAAATGTTTTCTTCACGGGTTTAGCTTTGATAATATGCTTAATGGTGTAAGAAGCTATTTTTACAGCCTGCATTTTCATTGAACGAGTCTCACATTTGGTTTCATTACAACTGTTAGAAAGACCTGTCGCAGCAATCCTCACACACACTTTGTTCCTCTGTTGGCCTAAAACTGGCCCCACTCCTCCATCTAGTGGCACCTCTGTGGAACTTCAACCTGAACCTCTGACATCCTGTATTTGCAAGAAATGTGTTTTGAATGCCTCTTTGTCATTTTCACTCTCTATCTCTTTACCTTTAGGATCCTGATCCCACTGTTTGATGAAGATACTGGTCTGCTCCTTCTTGCTGGCATGGTAAGCTCTAGATTAATGTCCTCTATTTTTCTCTCTGTCAGGGTAAAACCCTGATGAATGTCATATGTATTGGATATTTCATTGACATATTTCAATATGATTTCTCTTGTGTAGGGAGACACTGTGATTGATTGCTATGAAGTATCTTCCTTTGAGCCTTTCCTCTCTCAAGGTAACTCTTGGTTTGTTTGCCATCTGCCTAGGCATGGTTACAACCGCCCTTATAATATCTATGGCCTATACCTCATTTTCCCTCGATATTTCATATTTGTAGTGAGCCACTGTCTGACGGATACCTCAACACGAGGGGTTGCCATGGTACCCAAGCTGGCGTTGGATGTGATGTCCTGTGAAGTGATGCGTGTGCTTCAGCTGACAGACAGCTGCATTGTGCCAGTCAGCTACCAAGTCCCTCGCAAGGTATTCCAGGCAGGCACACACAAATGCAACAAATTCATCACTCGTGCAGGTAGAGTTTCAGTGTCTGCACTTGTGCCTCTGATGTATTGTCTTCCAGCATTCAGGCCAGGAGTTTCATGATGACCTTTACCCAGATACAGTGGGTACAACTCCAGCTATGTCTGCTGAGGAGTGGTGGCAGGGAGGAAACAAGCAGGTAAAAGATCCCACTCTCTGTAAGTTTCTCTGTTCTTTGCACTGCACATATGGCTCAGACTTTGTTGTTTGTCCTTAGGTGGAGAGAGTTAGCCTCAACCCAGACAAACGACCTAAACCACCAGCAAAACAGATGCCTGTTAAGAAGGAACTGACCAGTGGAGGGAGCAAAGAGGTCAAAAACACATTGATATTACATGGCCATCTTTTTTTCGAAAGCATTTAGCTTTTTAGGTTTGATCTGCATTATTAATTGTGAATATAAGGACTTGAAATGACAACTACTGCTTTGGTTTTACAGGACCAGGTCCGAGGTCTCTCCACTTCCAGTAGTCCTCTAAGCACCCCCAGCAGCAGCGCTGCCCCATCCCGCTCTCCCTCCTCTACTTCGGGTCTTTCCTCAGGTTTTGTTCCCAGTCCCAGCCCCAGTCAGAGTACCAAGACTATCCAAAGCCTGCTGGGTAAAATGTCACACACCTGAAATGTCTCATACTTTATTTGGGTGTCGGTTGATTTCGAATAATCTTCCTTTTCAGACTAAGCAGTTAATTTAAAGTTATCTCCTTTTTTTTTTTTCAGGGACAACGTCCAAGTTCCGTCACATCCAGGGTACGGTGATGCACCGCGACACACACATCACCAACATCCGTGGCCTGAACCTGACTACACCCGGAGAATGTGACGGCTTCTGTGTCAACCGCCAACGTGTGGCAGTGCCTCTCGCCATCTCTGGAGGCCAGATTGCTGTATTTGAGGTACACTGCCAGTTGGAAAATAAAGGGGTTTTGAAAAGTAAAGCTTGAGTTGGTCTTCTCCTGTGCTTAATTGCTCTGTTTTTGTTTCATTTTGATTCTCTCCTCAGCGCTCTCAACCAGGCAAGCTACCAGACACAGCCCTACCCACCATCCAAAACTCTGTAAATGTGGCCGACTTTTCTTGGGACCCCTTTGACACACACAGACTTGTTGTGGGTGAGTAAATCCATTTCATCCCAACTCACCAAACCCTCCCAAGTTGTAGATTTATGTTAAAAATGGCAAATTTTTTACAACATTGAGTTGAAATTTGCACTTGACCTGTCTGCTGTGCATGCAATTCTCTGAGTGAGTATCTTAACATGCTTGTCTCCCTCTATGTCCATGCCAGCTGGTGATGATGCTAAGATTCGAGTGTGGCAGATGCCAGAGGGTGGGCTGAAAGAGACCCTAACTGAGCCTAAGCTTATCTTGCGAGGTAGGACAAACTCCATGGAGAGCATATTAAAATCTGCTAAGTCAGTTTGTCCCTTTGTAGTGATAAGGGCTTGTTATTCAGAAGTCATCAGCTGAGGGTGAACTCATCCTTTGCTAAAGATCCTTATAGGTTTAATACCCAGTGTGTCACTTTGTTTCATGATGCAAAATGTATTGACAGAGAATCCAAGTCATTGGAAGGTAGCCTAAATGTATGGCAGGTGACAAGAAGTAGCTCAGAGAGCATTTCCAAACATGACCCTTGTAGGTGGTGATGATAGAGTTAAGCAGAGCTGACTGACAACTGCTGTTATTCATCATAGGCCACACAGAAAAGATCTATTCCATCAAGTTCCACCCTCTGGCCAGTGGACTCCTCGTGTCTTCATCCTATGATCTGACAGTCAGACTGTGGAACCTGGAGAGTGGAGAACAGGTCAAACTTCTCACTGGACACCAGGACCAGGTGGGTGACTGAGAACCAGGCAAGATCAAAGACAAGTCTAAACACATAGGAACTGTTACATCAATGCCAAACTGTGCTCCGTGTTAAAAGAATGTTCATGAAACCAAGGAGAATCAGAAACTTAGTCAGTTTCATCATGTCTCTCTTTATTCTTTTTCCTTCCTGTTGTCCATGTTCAGGTGTTTGGCATGGCGTGGAGCCCAGATGGCAAGCTCCTGGCCACAGTTTGCAAGGATGGCAAAGTTCGCATCTATGACCCTCGCAAGTCCACTGCACCTGTGCAAGTATGTTAGACACGATGTGCAGTGTGGCACATTACATATAAAAAGATACGATTTGTCCTTTTTCTTTTGCATTCTGGAAATGGTTAAACAAGAATGGGAATATTATTGTGCTAACAAGCTTACCTATTTGCTTTTTAAAAGCAGTAAGCTACAATCAAGTATCATGAGACAAGAAACATAGCCCCAAAGTCTAACCTGATTAGCGGGAACATTGCTTTCCCCCCTTTGTTTAACTCTCTCACACACACACGCTTATTGCTTTCTCTTTTTCCAGGAGGGCCCAGGTCCTGAGGGCCACAGGGGCGCCCGTGTGGTGTGGGTGTGTGATGGCAAGTACCTGCTGGTGTCAGGATTTGACAGGTACTGGAAATTATGATGAATTTGCTACTTGTTTCTCACTGCACTGAGGCCTTCCTAGTCAATAAGTGCAATTTAAAGTGATTCCTCACTGTCAGAACCACAGTAGGCCATTCAGAACCTGACAGCTGATGTTTCTTGTCCTCCTCACAGTCGCAGTGAAAGAGAGCTCTACCTGTACTCTGCTGACCTCTTGTCCTCCGGGGCCGTAGCCAGCACTCCTGTAAATGTGTCCCCCTCCACACTGATCCCTTTCTACGACCCTGACACCAGTGTTGTCATTCTTACTGGAAAAGTAAGCATACAAGTGACAAAATATGTTAGTTAGTCATGAGATACTCTTGTGTTATTGTTGTATAAGTTACAATACACATGAATATAATCTGGGATTTTTCTTATCTTCAGGGCGATACCAGAGTGTACATTTATGAGCTGGTCCCTGAAAGTCCATACTTTATTGAATGCAGCAGTTTTAACTCCCCCGAGCCTCATAAGGTACCAGACCGACTCCGCTTTACTTGTATAAATACTTCTGATGACACAGATACTTATGTGCTTCAGGATGGCAAAGTTCGCATCTATGACGAACTTTGCCGTTCAAGTACAAGAATTCAAATATGAGCTTTGTGATTTTTAGATTATTTTTAGTTGATAACATCTAACTTTGTGCCCTTTCTGCAGGGATTGACCTTTCTGCCTAAAACGGAGTGCAATGTGCGAGATGTAGAGATAGCTGTGGGGCTGATGCTCACCAAGACAGCCATAGAGCCAGTGGCCTTCAGAGTGCCCCGGGTTAAAGTGAGCCAACTACACCACCTTGTGGACGAAAGGGGACTCTGCCTACCTTTCCTCCTGATGTGTTTGTTTGATAAACAGGGTCAAATTCTCTTTATATATCCACGTTGTGCTTTCAGAAAGAGTTCTTCCAGGATGATGTGTACTCAGATACAGCAGTATGCTGGGAACCTGCACTGACAGCCTCTGCCTGGCTTTCCGGCTCCAACGGCCAACACAAAAAGATCAGCCTGAAGCCTAAAGACATGACGCCAGGTGCCCATACGTAACAGCTCTCACTCTAGATTAAAATGCTTTCTCTGCACTCCACAAGTCAGTACTGGACATGTCCTGGAATGTTTCTGTGCTTCATGGGGGTCTGTTTTTCCACAGTGAGTGAGGCCCCCAAAGAGGCTCCAGTAAGGAAATATCTGCCTTCATCTGTTTACCTGGAGGAAAAAACTGATGATCAAAAAAAAGAGGAGGTAAGACAAACTTGATATACTGTATGTTTCTACTCGGTCTGCAGTCATGCGATATATCTCCTCAGTTTATCTAGATAGAGATATATCAACCAAAAGTCCTCATACATTCGAAATGCACGTGTCTTAGTATCTGAAAAAAAAAGTTTGTTTGTGTGTGTGATCCAGCTGCTGAGTGCTATGGTGGCCAAGCTGGGGAACATGGACGACCCGCTGCCGCAGGAGTCCTTCGAGGGGGTTGACGAAGACGAATGGGTGAGTGAGTGAATGAAAAGGGGTGGGCTCTGATTGCCAATTAGTGATGAAGGACAGATAAGAGTGGGGCAAATGTTTTGCAATCCGTCTTATTTTTGCAGTTTTATTTTGTAATTGCATTGTGTAGTAGGGGTTCATCCTGTTTTCTTTTTCCTGTGATGCAGTTGGCTACCTTTAGGAACTTAAAAACATTTATAATTCCAGAGATATTTCTTCTATCTGTTGTTGTGTAAATGTAGTAAAGGTTTTAATGTCACCTGTATCAAATAGAGTGGATAGAGGGGAATGCGATTTTTTGTGATGTATTTTTGTTTATTTTGGTCTCCCTCTCATTTAGGATGATTAAAAGGGATGTAATCGTCTGGTCTCTGGTTCAGTCATGGTGCCAACAGCAGAGAGGAGAGACAGCTCAAGTGTTCTGTTGCCATTCGTGTGTCTACGCTTCATCAGCAATTAATGCAGCCTACTGAACACACAAAAAAACATGACACAAAAAAAGAAAGGAAGAAAATAATTGATGACCTCATTAAACACCCTCTGGTTTCAGTACTGTAACTGTTAGGGTTTTAGAGACTTAAACTTTACACCTGGTTGATGTTCATTTTTACTTGAAATTTTGTTTGTGAAACATTATATATGACTTTGGGATCAATCTGACTTTCAAATTATGTTTCATTATTTGCTGTTTTAGAAAACAGAAAAGAACAGACAACAACACTGAAGTTATAAGGCAAGATGTGATCAACCATATTTCGGATCATTCGTGGCTCTGAGTCAGTTTAAAGTGAATAAAAACTGTGGTCAGCCACAGAAATAAAACTCCAGCTTTGTGCTACATAACCAGTGAATTCTAACCATGAGTTAGCCTGACAGCATACTATGTGTTCTCTGTGGTGTGCGGTCTTTGTTTGAGTCTGATGATACACAATGGGTTATCCTGATATAAAAGAAGACTGCCTGTGCTTACATATCAGAATGCCACACTGCAAATTATAGTGTACAAAACGTGTTACATGTGTGCACATTTACTTCCATAGTGGACCACTGCTTCCATTTTCTACTGGCCAGTCTTAGGAGCATGCAAACTAACAGTCTACCTTTGATAAATGTTTGATTTAAAAACTATGAATATACAGTATATGAAAAAATCATACACAGAGATCTGTGGAGAAGGAAAAACAACCTTGTCTTCCATTTTGGTCAGACAGAACACAATTGCTGTTGCATGTTACTATACCATCTTTTAATGTGTTGGTTTGAATGGATACTACCTTTGCCGGGTATCTCTTGATAAAATGATGTATCAGTGGGACTACCTGGTTAAATGAATGACTAATTGATGATAATAAAGAATAAAATGTTCAGGTTTTCGCAGCAAAAACCGCACTCTGGATTCAACAGGGTCACCAGTGTTCATGTTTGGCAATGAGCTGGAATTTCTAATGACAACATCATTGAGGTCACTTTTCCTTTTTAATCCTATATTGGAGTTAAATGCCATTTTAGTATGATTAATTATTACTGCATTTGTACAAGTTAGATTTGATTAATTTAGGAATATAAATAGGGATTAGGTTGTTTTTTAAAAAAAAACATTTTTATGCATTCAAAGCCAAACCTTCTATGTCTTGATTTTTTTGATGGGCCTTTTTATACTTAAAGATGATTGTTCCTTTTTATTTTCTGGACACACCCGTGTTAGTGTTTGGGCACTAACATGGATTTTGGGGATATTCCTCACTAAATGAGCTAATTTTCTTATCTAACTTTAACTGCTTGTGAGTAATCATGGCGTTAATAAGACAACAGCGCAGTATTAATAACTTACAATGAAGCCAATAACAGCGAACTTGTAGTCTCTACTCAGGGTTACAGCACTATCATCAGTAATCCAGGTTTGATCCAACAGAATTTGTTTACACCCTTCAGTGGACTTAGATGAACCGGCCAATTCAGCATGCTTGTGCATGTCATGTTTAACACATGTATGGCAGGTGTCCTGGCGTCATTAGGGTTTATTTGATGTATACTGTGTGTGCTTATGATTCTCAACGACCATGCTTTGTTGTATTTGGATCAGATTAACTTGCCTGGCATTGTTTTAAAAAGGAAAATTCTTTTCATACAGTGAGTAAAGCATTGTAATTTTGTTTCTGTCTTACAAGATTAATGGTTTGTGGACTTTTTTCAATATTGTCTTGCAATAAACACTCTTTGAACTCAGTTCTGTGTGTCTCTTTATAATTAACTCAATGTGAGAAATACAGGCATGATGATGTATTTGGAACACTCTCAGTGAGTTGCAGAGTGTGGTTTGCATCTACACTTTGTTAAAGTCTTTGGTACAACCAAAAGGACACAGAAAAAAAAACTTCAATAAATACATCAATACGCAATTGGATAAATATTTGTGTCATCCAGCAGGGACTGTTGGTGTAATAAGCCTGTCCTGTGTAGTAATAAGCAATAATTGTCTTTGACCAAAAAAGATAAAAATACTAAATATCAAATACATTTTTTCTGTTGTGGAGACTGTTGTACCTGTTAACACTGTCGGCCAAATCAATTTAACAGAGATGAGTGTGAACAGCCGTTAAAGTTTTCCAGGGGAGTAGTACAGCTATTTGAGTTTTATTTGTCAGTGGAGCATATTGCAGTACAAAGTATAAAATGTATAAATGTGACTGTGTCAGTCATATATATATCAAACGCTAGTTCAATTATGTTAAGAATTTTGTGATCCTTTTGTCTCTCGAAAATGCTGTACAAAAACTAAAGTGAAGTTGAGTTTACTATTCATATGAAGATGATGTATAACTTATTGTTATTTAATCGTTTATTCAATTATTTGTTTGTTCTTTCATCCATTAATTTCATTTTGTTATTATTACCTTTTTCTTTTTTCGGTATGTGCTTCAGAGGTCAAAGAGAAAAGTGCATTTAGACCTCCCAGCCGGCAGGTGTCAGTGTAAAAAAGCTTCGACATGCCATTGCGTTTTCTTGAATTGTTTGTTTTTTTCTGCTTCCTTGAACTTTGACCCTTCAGTAACCTTCAGTGTGTGCATGTGTGAAAACACTACGCCGCTCAACTTCCGCGAAGGCTGTGTAACATTAAAAAAATGGTAAGAATAATTTATTATGTTGTCTCTATGTGCTACTGTGCTATGTGTTACCGGAGCCGCTGTGTGAGTGTATATGGTCACTGTTTGCTTTTCTACCGGCGTTGCATAAGGTAACGTCCTCTTCCTCTCCTCCAGTTTGACTTTAATAAGAGTTCATATATTAGCATGCTTCAAGCGAAAATAGCAGCAGTATGTGTGGAACCATGTTACAGATTGGTTCGTGTATACGGGACTTGCTGACATTTATTGCGTTGTTGTGATATCAGCCTCATTATGACTGAACGGATGTCGTAACGTAATCTCACCTTGTCGCTCTCTTCCTGATGCTCTTTGGGATTAACTGTGTTTTTTAATGTCACACAGGCCAAATATCTTGCACAGATCGTAGTGATGGGAGTACAGGTGGTGGGGCGAGCATTTGCGCGTGCTTTACGACAAGAATATGCAGGTATGACCCACGATACTGTCTTTATAGAGTCAATTACTTGGCTATTCCATGGAGAATCGTTTTCTTGATTAATAATTCGTTTTTCTTTGAGATTTCTAACGTCCCCTGGAGTACACCTCTTAAATCTCCAATTTTTTACAAGCTTGATTTACATATTTGGATGATTAAATCATCTTATAATATAATCAGCGATTTAAAAACAATGTTGGTTTCATTACTTAGGGATGGATGGCTAATGTTTCGGTTATTCTTTTTAACCTGTTTTCCCCCACTCAGCAAGTCAAGCAGCAGCACAGGCCAGGGGCCGTACTGGCCAGGAGTCGGCTGCAGCTTCCAGCTTCACTGGAATGAGCGTGCAGGAGGCTCAGCAGATCCTTAATGTGTCCACGCTCACCCCTGAAGAAATTGAGAAGGTAGTAATACTCTACATTGTATTTCTCAGAGTGTTCTTAAACATCACAGTGATGATACGCTCTATAAAGTGGCACATTTTCAGCTGTTTTCACAGTCCACATTATATCAGTATGACCTCAAGCCTGCATAACTATAGCAGGAAGTAGAGCAAAAAAAATGTCTTAGCAACAGTCCAATGTTGATCAGCAAAGTGACTTGATTACTGGCACTTTTGGCCAAATTGTTCAATCTATTCACATGCATCAAGATTCTGCAGTATGTGTTCATATGAAATGATTAATTATTCTGTTTACTTGTTATTTAAAAGAAAGATATTTGAAAGGAGGCTGAAATCATTTAACTTGAACTCTAACAATGAAATCATTCTCCCCTCTAGAGCTACGAGCACCTTTTTAAAGTCAATGACAAATCAGTGGGTGGTTCATATTATTTACAATCAAAAGTAAGTATTCTGTCTCTTCAGATGCAAAACATCTCACTTTCATATTATGTATGTTACAGTCCAGCACGCTGGTCAGTTTATTTCTCTCTGCCTTTTTGAATGTCAGGATACTTTCAGATTCAATCGAAAATGGCTGTTTCTGCCCAAAAGACAAAACCATGGGGTGTGTTTCCCAAAAGTATTGTTCGAGTACTTTCAGAGAATTCAAATTGGTGGCCTTGGGCTATGATTAAAATGTTTAAAAGTTAAATGGACATTACAAGGAAAATAAAAGTGCACTCTTGCTCCACATTGATTTATCGAAGTGCAGATGTGAAGTACATTGTTATTCAGCACAGAGCTGAGGCAGTTATAATTCTCTAATTTAACCTCAACAATTTCCCCCTCGCGACCAGCCCTAATATAGTTTGCGTGGCACTGTTTGCACATTTGTATAAAATTCCCGATTCTCGATTTGACATCAAATTTGTTGTAATACGTGTCACTCTCAGACTGAAGTTGTTACTAATTTCATCTCTCGCTTGCTCTTCCTTCCTTTGATCAAACCAATGTATACATGTAAATTTAGTCAGTCATCGCTGTTCTTGTTTGTCTCCAGGTGGTGCGAGCCAAAGAGCGCCTGGATGAAGAGCTAAGTATTGAGACGCAAGACACACAGCAGAAGCAGCGGTCACAGCAGAATACAGAAACATGAAGGGCAAAATAATGCCCGTCCTCCATGCCCTGTCTTTCCTTCCCCCCCATCCTCTGTAAATTATAACCCAATAAAATCCTCCTTTTCTTTATTCTCGAGTCTGTGCTCTTTTTCTGTCAATCAAACTCAGTTATTGACATACATTCTACAATTATTGTATTATTATTTAATTGTCATATATGGTTTGTGAGTGAAACTGCGAGCAAAGCTGCATCTTGCTGAATGTAAGTCAGGGTGGTATAAGGTGTGATGCTCGTATCAGGTGTGTAAATCTCCTGTAATTATCGATTATAACGTTTGAGACAGTAATGAGAGCCCGTGTATCAAATGCAACTTTATTAAAGATTTTTGTTTTCATTGACATTATTATCAATATCGTAATAAAATTCCTCTAAAACAGGAGAACACCGCTATGTTGTACCAATTGGAGACTTTTACAACTCTAAAGTTCTTCATGTTCAACCACAGAACATGATGGCAGGAAAATATATTTTCATATAATATTTTTTTCATTGTGTATAACTTCTATATTTACCTATAATAAAAAGGCACTTGGAAAAAATAAAATACTGACATAATATCTCACAAATGTGCAAAAAGAATAACTTGGAACAGGCCTTGTGTGGCCTTAGTCTTATCATTAACCCTTTGTGCTACTCTGTGGCACTTCAAACAAAGACAGGTTGTCATTATGACACTGACCTAGTTAGTTCAATTTTGTGTCCTGGATCTCAATTCCATTTTTCATGACATTAAATGCGAGGGTTACTTTAACATCTCCAGGAGCATGTACCACTTTTATAATGTAAGTGTAAAAAAAAAACCCTCTAAATTCGGACATTTTTGCGATTGACAGTAATTTTCACAATTATACTTACTTCCCAAAACAACTGATGAAAATTGCTTTACACTGAGAATGAAATGTGACAGCATCCCCAAATCTACAAACTCTACAACAGGGAAAAAGTGCAGTTTATTACAGGCTGACCTCAAAGGGTTAATGGATCATACAGCTTATTTAATATTGAAAACGTGTGGACCCTGACAGGATCTGTGTCATATTCAGGTTTCTGCTGCCATTGATGAGTCTCTGTCCCTGGCTTCGACCAGCAGAGGAGAGACAGACAAACTGAGGAGAGAGAGGAGAGCCGCCACATCTGTGGGTTTCACAGTTGCTATGGAGACCATGTCTGGCTTATTTGACAACTGTTTCTGATGACTTCACATGCTAGACTTGTCCATTCATAGCGAGAGACTCTTTTGTGTGTGCATGCGGTTGTTGGAGGAAGCAGAAAAACAGGTGTGCTGTTCATCTCTGCTGTAACTCCTAATATACCTGCAGGCAGCCTGACATCACAACCTCAACTCAAAGGATTATATTTGTTTTGGTTTGCTGTTGATGTGGCTCTCTAGATTGTTGTGGCCTGTCTTTGTAGTGGGGAGGCAGGGGAGTTTAGCCATTTGGTTTTAATCTACTCAACAAAAAAAAAGAGGGCAGACAGAGTTCAATGGCCTAGTTTTCTGAAGGCTGGTGCGCCTGTGAGTGGCTGCCACACTGGGCACAGCACACGCGATGACTTCAGAGCTAAGAGAGCCATTTGCTGGGTACATGGCCAGATGGAGGGCTGCAGAACGGCACAGCTATCCTCTGCCTCTTTTCATCTTCTGGCACACAGCTCAGCCCTCATGTCTCCTTGTCTATTCACTTATTCATTCAGCCAAGCTTTTCAACTTGCTCTCACGCTATTCCAGTGCTGCCAGTCATTTCACAATTAAATGTTATTTCTCTAATCTAGCCTTATTTTTTTTTTCATTGAAAGATATTAACATTGTTTTCAAATCCAATAAACAAATAAAATAATTTCCTGTGGCAGTGCTAACTATAAAAAGAAACATTTTATGTCTATACGCTCTCCAAATTTAACACACCAATGTGCTCGTCAGGGAGGAATGTGATGTCATTTTGCCCACTGGATATGCACATAAATCATATTTACCCCCCAGGGCAGTGGTTCCAACTGTTTGGCTTGAGCCAAAGTATAACAGCATAATGTTTACTTGTAACATCTAATCACACTTTATGGCTTTAGTTTAGACATTTTAGCAGAAAAAGCATTGTTAAGCATTATTTAATGTCACGTAAACTAGGGGTTCCTTTAATTAGAGATTACAGATTTCATATTATCTATTGGACTTGGAAAATTAAATCAATGCTTTTTTTAAAAATAAAATAAGATTTAATTTGCCTATTTGTAAGTGACTAACTGGGGACGTTTTGTAGTGACACATGTTAACATTTTTGCCTTATTCACCTGTGGTGTCTCTCCTTAATTAAATATCTTGTTAAATGTTTTTTTTCATAATTTCTAACAACTTTCATGTATTCGAAGGGGTTTGAATTATAAGTGAAAGATGGCTATTTGAATGCATTTGTGTGCAATCCCGCCTTTAATTAACAGGTTACTTTAGATAGGAAAAAAACATTTGGTTAGTGATTTTCATAGAAGATTTGTAGATCCTCAATTTCTACGTCTTTTCTCCTTGTTGTGCTCTTTAATGGTTGCATTTAGTTTATTTATTAGTTGCGATTTTTCCCCATGTTAGATTTTTTTTTCTGTGGAACCATCAAGAGAGATGAGTTTCGGTCATATCAAACTACCCATTGCATCTAAATTGCACAGCTAATCGCAACAGGCGGTCATTAAGAAAACAAATATTAATTCAGTATCTTTCATATCTGAGCAGTGCCTTTATTAAAGTTTGCCAAAAAAATACTTTGAGTACTTTTAAACTAATTTATGAGGGGTAAAGTACATATCAGTCTTACTGAACAGCTAAACAACTTCCATAATTCAAGGGAAAATATTAAAACATCAAAAGTGACTCTAATATGAAAATAATTCCACCACTGCACTAACTTTTTTGATGTCGCAGTCATATTGAGATGCCTTTCACCGGAAAAATAAGTACAATGTATTTTTTTTAAAGGATAATGGATACAGGTGGCAATTTGTTTTTAAAAAAAGAGTTGAACTGACACAAAATAACTTAGCAACCATCCCATAAAAGTTGACAAAGAAATATCCCTTTGGTGTCCAAACCTGTAGTTGGTAGCCACTGCCCTGGAAAACCACCCAGATCTTTCCCTCTCTTCCTCACCTAACCTTCTTAAAAGACTCCTCCTCGACAGCAGAAAGCTGATTGCAGAGCAGCCATCGCAGAACACAACAAGCAACTTCAACATCACAAGAAAATGTCTCGTCAGCCAAAAATAATGACAAAAATATAAAACAGCGATGAGTGAATGGATCACCCTTTAAGAAAGAGTTGTGGAAATCGGAGATAGCCAACATAGGCAGATAGGAAGAGGAGAGAAGAGAGAGGAAAGTTGTCAGTCTCTTTATGGAATGTTTTTTGTGTTGTAATAATCCTCTCCTGCTCCCCTTCCTCTCCTATGTGGAAATGGCAGTCAGCATCATACATGCGTGAACAACACAAGCCTGGAAAGACCCCACATTAAAACCAAGACTTGCTAAAACACAGAGCAAGAACAAAACATTTTTCAAGAACCTTGACTCTAAAGTAACATTTCATAAAACGTGTATAGTTTGTAGTAAGTGCATGTTGACTGCTTAATCGAACCATGAGAAGTTTCCCAGAATGTTTTTTTCTTTTTTGGATTTATTTATTTATTTATTTGCCCCTTTGGACAGAGTAAAATGAGGCAGTTTGCAAAAGTGTGGCTTCCAAGTCAGTCCAGCTGTAAGCAGCAGTGAGTGCATCACACCCCCCTCTGTTGAACAATGGGAACATCCCACTAGCTCATCTCCAGGTATTTTCGGCACAGCAAGATGTTGCAGGGCAAAACTTCAGCTGACAAGTTCGTGTTGGACCTCAGCTGGACAAACATCTGTTTTTCACACAGCTGGTTTTGGGTTGTTTTAGTTTCGTAAAATAAAAGACAGTAGTGTTTACCACCACAGTGGCCCTTTCATACACCAACTGGCCGTGTTGATTTAATTACGGGAAAGCAGCTGGACAATCCAGGAGCAAAACAGTGCTAGTTCTGTGCATGAAAATTGGGATGTCTTTCGTGACCCACCAGAGGGGGGAGTCAGACACACAAGTGCCTTAAATTTCACTTTTGAAAAAGAGGAAGTGATGATCGATAAATGCCAGGTGATGTAACACTATTTGTCAGTGTTAAGATATCAGTTTGCTCTGTGTCCTAAAAGCCCCTCGTCTGAACACCTGGCTCACATTCTGGTGGACTAGGCTGGTCTGTGTTGGTCACCCTTCCCGAACTGGGGACAGATTGTCAAAAGTGCTCTTTCCCAATTTATGTTGTACTGGTGGAGCAAAGAGGTTAGCAGCAGTTTTGAGGTTTCAATACTATAACCGGTTCACACTATTAAGTGCTGTGTTTAGTTGATTTGTCTCCTGCACAAATACAAGACAGTCTTGAGTTCACTTGCTTTGGTGTGGCAAGCTTGTCTGAGTCATATTAATCACAGTGGCCTGTGAAAAATAGGTCATAACTTAAAAATCTGAGATATTTTCCTTTGACATGCACATTTGCCTAACTGTGAGGGCTTCGTTCATGGTATATGTATCTCACTGCTAAGCTGGAGGCATACTGTCAAAATACAGTCATATAAATACTTAATGATGAATGAGGACTTCTGTAAGAACACAGAGCACTAAGACTGTCATGTTTATGGTTCCTGTCCTCAGAACCAGCAGGAATGAAGAAAGTATAAAACAAGAAAGCAAAGAAGAGCCTATTGTAAAGCCCTGTGATACACGTTCCTGAACAGCCCCAAGTTTAGTTATCCAAAAATACAATAGGCTTGTGTTGTAAAGTTAATTCTTGTATACTGAAATCTTGAGAGGTTTCGATTGCAGGTTTAAAAAGTTTCCCCATTGCTTGCTCTTTTTCCAAACTCTCTCCTCAATGTATTATGCTTGATTTGATTGTGCAAGCCAATCCATATCACCTCTGACCACCCCTACCATCACTATGGCATGGACCCTCCCATCCCAACCCCCTGAGCTCTCCTGGAATGTATGTATGTATGTGTGTGTGTGTGTGTGTGTGTGTGTGTGTGTGTGTGTGTGTGTGTGCGCGCACGTGGAAGTGTGTGTGTGTGTGTATGTGTGTGTGTGTGTGTGTGTGTGTGTGTATATCAGTTAACCACAGCTGGCTTGAGCACCACAGCGCCTGGGGGTATGACCACCCAGGACAGGGGATCATGAGACGCTCCCATGGAAAGGTTTAGAACCCCCCCAGTCACCTCGTTCTCTGCTTCCTCTCCTCTGGCTTTCTTTGCCTGGTGACTCTGGGCTCTGCGCTCAGATGCGGCCCCCATCATCGACACCATCGGCAAGCCAAAGGCCGAGGAGGGGTACGCTTGGGAGAGCAGAGGGGACTTCGCCAGGCCCAGAGGGGAGCCATTGAAGGACAGGATGGACGTTCCTCCGAAACTGCCGGGAGAGGAGCTGGGGCTACCCAGTGTGCTGAGGTCCAGAGGCCTAGGACTGAGGGGGGACAATGGTAGGGCACTCCCAAGGCCCTGCAGAGCATGGCTTCCAAGAAGGGCAGCAGTTGCCCCAGGGATGATTATGTGGGCTCCGCTTACGTAGGACAACTCTGAATCCTTACCACCACTACTAAGAAGTGCTCCGTTCTGGTTTCCCTTCAGCAGGGAGCCCACCCCACCTGGGGAGCCCTGCTCCTGAGCCACAAAGTGGCCATGCGCTTTGATGTGCTTGCGCAGTGAACTGGGGTCTGTGTAACGCTTCAAGCAGCCCACCATCTTGCAGTAGTAGGGCTTGTCCACGTAGTGTGTGCGAGTATGTTTGAAGCGATCACTGGAGTTAGAGTAACGCTTGTTGCAGCCCTCATAAGGACAAATGTAGGGCTTTTCACCTGCAGTGAGGGGAGATTATCCAGATAAGAATTTATTTAAATCTTGCATACTTACAATAACAACAAATATATATATGTATATATATATATATATATATATATATATATATATATGCCTCTTCAAATAAAAGTCATTCAGGTGCCATTACTTGCTGGATGCTGACCACTGACCTGTGTGTGAGCGGTTGTGTATCTTGAGGT
This sequence comes from Odontesthes bonariensis, assembly GCF_027942865.1. Lineage (NCBI taxonomy): Eukaryota > Metazoa > Chordata > Actinopteri > Atheriniformes > Atherinopsidae > Odontesthes > Odontesthes bonariensis. The sequence goes on from NC_134526.1 coordinate 15,407,077, forward strand.
TTTCCAGGCGTGAGAAGCTCTTGTTGCAGGTGGGACAGCGGTGGGGCTTCTCATTAGTGTGAGTGCGAATGTGAATGAGCATTTTGTACCTGCAGGCCCAGAAGAAGAAATAAAATGAATTTCAGCATTTACCTCCTGAAATCGGCACTTGCACCTATGGAAATTATTTTCTCACCGAGCATTAAACCCCCTTCCCTTGCGAGCACAGCCCTCCCAGTGGCAGCAGTACCCAGAATCCTTCTCGGGTTTTACATGGAAGTCATTGACATGGTCCACCAGGTCTTGTAGGGAGTCAAAGAGCAGATGACACTGTAGGAGGTAAAGGCATTTCAAATCAACTTTTTCAGAAGAAGATTTTTTTTTATTTTTGTGAGGATGTTTCAATCTGATTCTGGAGTTTACCCTCTTCCAGCGACAGGCCAGTTGTTCATCTGCTGAAAGATCAGGAGAGGCTCTCTTGTCGCTTGTCTGGCCAATGAACATGGAGGATGGCAGGTGAAGTCCTGACCCTGATCCAATTGGCACAAAAAATTGAAGTGCCTGTGAGAGATGAGAATTCTGATAAACAAACAAGAGGATAAAGAGAAAATGTTTATCAAAGTGCTGAACGCCTAAAGATAAGCATGCACAAGTGTAATATTAGCTCATGTTAACTATGGTGTGCCTCAAAAAAAGTTGAAAGGTGAAAATACACACAAATTAAAGGATGGGTGTGTGTTAGTTTCTAAAAAATACACTAAAAAAAATATTTAAAGTTGTTCTAATTAGCCGTACAAATTCTAATGCTGCACTGGCATACCTGAAAATAACCATCAGCTGAATAACAGCTGCCGATGGTCTAACTGACTGAGAAATAAGTCTTTCTTCTTTTCAGTGGAGTGCTTATTCTCATCTCCTTCTTCAAAAATCCACTCCATTTTTCTTCTAGTAGCTACCCGCTGCGCGCTACAAAACCTCCCTACATCCCTGAGCTCGGCATGAGAGCGGTAAGATTCATTGAACCTCCGCTGGGGCTCAAAGAGCTAATGCACCGACTCACCCACCCACACAGACACACACACACAGACACACACACATAATCTGTGAAACAAGCAGAAAACAAAGAAATTCTAAATTAACCTTATTTAGGATATGAAACTATGGGAGCTGAGACAGAGAGAGAAGAGGGCTGCTGCTATGTCAGAAATATGTATGCAATAAATTTGATAAAATGAGACCAATTCCCTTCACTGCCCTGTGCCTCTGCGTGCAAAACTATGTGAGCTCCTTTGTGAGGCGTTGTAGGGGAGAGACCATGAGTGCATGCAGTACGGAAAGTGTGAGAGACGACAGAGTAAGAGGGAGCGATAGTGACCTATCTATGTCCACATGGGATAAGTGTGTAGCAGAGGGCCCTGGGGGGGGCTATATAAAACACAGTGGAGCACAGGAAGGATGAATGGCCCCAGCCATAATGTCTCAATTCAATTGCATGGGAATTGAATTAGGCGGCATGAGGTCTGCGTGGCTGTAGTTTGTCTTAAATCCGATTATACACAAACACACACACACACACACACACACACACACACAGACATACGCATCATACCAGCGGGGCCACTGAGTGCAAGTTGCACAGACAGAGGCATTTGTCTTGACACAAGATGTGTTTGATAAGAGCTACCCCCCTATAACACACCCACTGAGGCCTCCTACCCCTTGCATAACACAATTCCCTTATGCGAGTGTGACACAACCTGACATTGCTCCTGATTTGCTGAGTCACTTTTTGCAAGTAGACAATGATGTGAAGCCGCTCACTGCAGCACTAAAAGATAGTGTTTATTCTTCTAAAAAATGTAGAGGTTAAGGAAAGAAGGAAAGCAATTGGGGGAAATTAGAGATGTCAGTGGACAAATAAAAGCTGGAGAAAGCTATAGTGGAATATCTGCAGAGGTTTGTTTGCTTTTCCCTATGTGAACTTAGTGTGTGTTACGCTCACCCCTGAGGGGACGTAGTTGCCATTAGTCATTTCTGGAGAGCTTGGGGTGTGGCGGGAGGAAGGAGACATGCTCAGGTCCACTGCAGGGGGAGTTGGGGTGTCTGTTCGATCATGCGGGACCACCTGCACACCTGAGAAGACACACACCTGTTGCAATGACCCCCATCTTGATTGATCTCTTTGATAGATAAGGATGCCATTCTGCTCCAGACTATCTTCTCAGCGCTGAGGCTAGCCTGACGGCTTCATTAGTTCATCTTTGCTTGGTCTGGCTTTCTAAAATACCTGAGTGCGGAGATGTTGGTGAGGCAGGCTCTATGACTGCTGTCCCATCATCTGCCATATGGAGTTGGCGGACTTGCTTGGGGTTCAGCGGTGAGTGGGCAGCTCTGTCCTTCCCAGTGACCCGCCGAGGGAGTTTCAGATCCAGGGGCTCATCCAGGGACAGCATGACTGCAACCCGCTGACCTGTGAACTGCGCATACAGGTACAGGTGGAAGTGTTAGTCTGTGTTTATACAATAAAAGGCTGGTTCACTGTTAATATACTACGGCAAACAAAAGCTGTGGTTCGCCATGGTTCATTATTGTTGCAACAAGGTTTGAGAACACATAAAAAGCTTGAAATTTGCATCATATCTGTGTCTTAACTTTTTTTTAATCATCTTCCTTAAAATGTTGAAAAAATGTATTTTCTTTAACTGAATGACTTTTCGAAATGAGTCCTGGTATCACTAAAATTTTGCCCAAACATTTTGATTTCATAGTAATGAAATACAAACAAATGCCTTATTTCAAGAAAAAAAACATGACAGAAAACATAGAACAGGTTCTCAAACCTGCAATATTTCCCAAATGGATGTTGAAATAATCTCACATTCCACAGCCCCACAGGGTATGAAGCACTCTTGGACAATGGTAAACCGACCTCAATCAAACTGAGACACTGAGTAAGGCAAAGAATAATAAACACACACAAACACACGGTGAGAGCTCAGTGACCCCCTTCTCTTTTTCCACCCTGACCTTTACTCACACACTCTTCCTGAGGAATTTCTACAATCCAATCCAGATGGTCGCCCCCACCGCCTGGCCTGGCCTGCTTCACCCCACCCCTTAGCCAGTCACTGGCCTTTGCACCCTGTCGCATCAGCTCCCCACTACAGTCCATCCCCATCCCCCACAGTGTGCACCTTCAGAGCCGATGGACTCATCGGCAACCCTGCGGGCCTTCGAGCCCAGCTGTACCCAATCCATCCACCTCCTCCCTCGTCTTAACACGTTGATCTCTGAACCCAGCCTGAGGGTTGCAGGCAGGATGCTTCATGTAGCTGTCAATTTGAGTTCCAGCAAATCCCCAAAATGTTGACTTTGATCATAGTTTGATCACACAAATGCAAATGAATGAGAATTTTTTATTTTTTTCAATATCCATGGTCTACTGCTTCACACATCCAAACGATTCTAGTACAGTCCTGCTGAATTAAAGCCAAGCTATCCATTGAGCATAATGGTTTAGGGTTCACTGCTCCTGCTCAGCAGGCACACAAGAGCACATCTCTTCAAAGCAATTTCCAGCTACGCAACGCAGTAAGCAGAGTGTCCAGAATTCCAATTCCTAGTGTACATGTAATACACAATAAACTGAGATTCAGACACAAGCACACATACTCGCAGAACACACGCATGTGTATGGACTTACACACACACAAGTAATTAATCAAACTGTAATTTCACAAATTGATCTGTCCTCCCTATTTCACACAAATGCTGACACACTCATAGAAGCCACAGTTAGTAGTGAATGGTGAGCTTTGAGAGCAACTGGCCAGCAGCCACATGAGAAGGCCTTGTGTCTGGGAGGCGTGGAGCAGGGAGGTCACCAGGTTCACCATCTCAACAAGGGATGGCCACCAGCTCTCACACACACATCTATACACACAGCCGGGAGGGTGGGAGGGGATGTAGAGACTCAATCAGCCAAAGATAAAAGGATAATAATGCGAACATGTACTGATGCGAACAGAGGATCATCCTGTATATGCACACAGAGCAGCATTATGCTGTTATCAGTGAGATCTCATAGTGATGCAAATATAGACACTCATGTTCATCACATGCAATAAAAAGGAAACATCTTTGATTTTTAATGTGATTGTAGAGAACTGACCACATGACCAACAGGTGGGTAGTTTAGTTTTATTTGACATAAAAATACCAACCTGTAGACAGCAGAAAAATAAAGCACACACATCCACACAAACATGGATTTACCTTTGGAGAGAGGCCTTTTACAGAAAAAAGTCATAACATAGAATTCAAAAAGGTCAACTCTCACTCCTTCAGTGAGAGGTATGCCTAGTTGCTGTTTCCATGTGAGCATCTCCTTTGATTTTGTCCTATAACACCTATGTTCTTACAGGTCAGAGGCTTGTTGTGGTGTAAAAAAGACAGGAACAGCAGGATTCTCTGTTTATCAGTCAAATAAGGTTTTCCTCCATGCTTGATTTGCTACAAATATCCACTTTCACATGAACAAACCATGTAGAGATTAAGCTCTTTGTATTTTCAGCCACGTTTGTATTGTATTTTAATAAAAAAAATGTGTTATAGTAAAAAAATTAATAATAATCATGTGACATGATAAATAATATGGACCATTTCATTGGTTAAAAGGCAGCTAGATTGTGTAATGATAAGGAGCTGGTCAATGGAATCTGTTATTTGGACAACAGTTCTATTAACTGTTAAAATGAACCTGTTAATATGAATTATAGTGAATAGGAGCCTTCTTTAAAACTGCAGATAAACACCACGTTTCTCCCCTCTGTACTGGCTGCGTATGACTAACTCACTGTAACTCCTTACACACATGTTGCCAAGAAATTTGGCTTTATTGTTTGGCAAAAGCAGCAGCAGCAAAAAAAAAAGAAAAAATAATCTGTCATTCATTTTGAATGAGTAAAAGCGTGCCGACCAGGAATCAGCTTAAACTCTTTCACAAATCCTGCTCTCATCCACTGCAAGCATAAACATGAAAATGGTCTCCTGTCAGCATTGTAATTCATGCTATATGGATCAAAATACTCTTTCACTTTACATAACCTTCTCCAAACAACAGCCAAAGCATCCTAATAAGCCACACTGCATAGTATCATTCAACTTGCTGCTTTTCGGGGAAATACCGGTTTTAATTTGGTAATGTGTTGCAACATCTTAACTACATATAATGCAGCTCTAATTATCGCTCAATCTCAGTGGAGTTGACCAGGACAAGTCCACATTAATCAGTTCCCACTTCTGAATTTCTATTCAGTTCCAACTCTCGTGATTATTTCTTGATGGAAAAATAGCAGAGACTCGGCTGGGAAGTGACTCACTGTGTGTGGATCTTGGACTGCACTTACGGGATCTCGACAACATCTTCCAAACAGCCACATTCACTGAGAAGGGGCTTGTGGGAAATATGAGACAGAAAAAAAAAAGACAGGGCAAAGGAGAGAAAGAATGATGCAGGAAGGGGGCGAGGATGACGTCCTGCGAGTGTGATATGTGAGTGTGTGTATAAAGCTCCGTGGCGGGTGGCTGTGAAGTTTGGGGAAGGGGTGTTGGCTGGCCTCTTTGCAGACTTCCTTGCTCCTCCGTGGGGTCGACAGCGTCTCTGAAAGGCGGCATTGTCCCTCTCTGGGCCCTCTCTTCTCTCTCGCAGAGTAAACACTGACTACATCAGCTGAACGGGTGGGAGCCAGGATGACTGCAGGGGCCATAGCAAGGATATATGAGGGTGAGGAGGAAGTGGAGAGGAAGATTCCTCAAAGAGAGGCTTGTGTGTGTCCTCTTTAAGAACCTCATCACCTTTTCCCCTCCATGAATCTTTTACACCTGAGTCCCAAATTGTCAATCCAAGTCCCCTGCAGGAAGTGTGTGTCTGTGTGTTTGTTTGAAGAGTGAGGTTTGGTAAAAGATGTTGTGAAAGGTGGGATGGTTAAAGAGTGAGGCTGCACAGGAGGGCATCAGGTCAAAGGAGGGCTACATGTTTCAACACCTCTGTGTACTGAGGCTCAGCTCAAACGAGTCATTGCTGACCCCGTTCTGACTGCCTGATCTTTAGCCTGATCTGATCTGAGTTTTGTACAGGGAGGATAGAGTTTCAACTCAGTCTGCTTCGTCTGATTGGGCTGAAATGAGATCAAATAACGAGCATCGCAAAATGTAACTGTGCGGTATAATATGATTATGGTACAGGGCATAAAATCGCATTGTGTAATATTTTGCATTCAGTAAGGCTTTTAGAGGGCGAGAGAATGTGTATGTGGACACATTTTGTGCGACCTCCTCTGAGGTCGGCTGTAACTTAATCTCCCTCCTGCTGTGACCCTGGGAGGTGGTTTGTAGGAGGTAAGCCATCTCTCTCCAGGGCTCTCTGCTCTCTCTCTCTCTCACACTCTTTTTTTTCTCCCTCGCACATGCACACACATAAACAGAGACCAACTGAGACGAGATAGCAGCATTAAAAACACAGAGCCTTGGCACTACGCCTCGTTTTCTAATAGTCTGGACACAAGCCCTCACCAAGTACCACAAGAGTAGTATACTTTCTCTTTTACAGAAAACAAGTCACCATTTGAGAGTTTTAGGGAGGTACAAACAAAAATCTTTAAAAACAAATTTGTTTGCAGTCTGTTTATATACCATCATGTATTTCCTGACAGGGCTTCACAATAGTATTCACCTTCAGGACTGACCACAGTTGTGAATTCATTGTGACCTAAGGCTTCATTTAAAAAGGTTTTTCTGTAAAACTAAAAACTGTCTACAAATACTTTTTATTTTTCGGCTTCAGAAGAAAATAGAAACATGAAATGAATCCTATTTCAGAGGTTAAACCTTCTGCTTTTATGGTAAATTACTGACTTTGTCCTCATTTTGATCATTATTTGAAAAAGAACCTCATATACCAGTATGTATAGGATTGTCTGAAGTACTTAAGAGTAGTTAGTATCTTACCTGAAGTGGACAGTATTCACTGCACTCTCATTTTAGTTTGGATTTTGGATGGGCGAGACCTGCTAACTGCTGCCCAAACCTCAAAAATGTCATTGCATTTCATAATGTGGATAATCACACTACATTTCCTGAAACTAAAGAACAACTATTTTGCAATGGACCATGTTTCAGCACAGATGTAGCTCTGGTGGCCCAGCAGCAGTTAGCTTGTCTTGTCCATCAGAATCACCATCTGTCTCTCCAAACTGAGAGTGTGCCGACCACGAGCTACTGCAGATAAGAAACTAACTACGGTTAATACCCTCACACAATACAAACACTGTTACAAAAAGTTGGGATACAATGTTAAATGTCAAAAAGAAAATATAATGATTTGCAAATCACTTAAACTACATATTTTGTTGAGAATAGTAGAAATATATTCGATATTTATTTCAAATGTGATGCCTGCAGTCAGAAATGTTGGGACGGTGGCATGTTTAATGCTGTGTTACATCACCTCTTCTTTCAACATTCTGGCTATTTGGGAACAAAGGACACTAATTCCAACCTCGTTTATTTAGCTGTCTGATGTAAAGTAATTGATTTTCAAAAACAAAATTCAAATTTTGTTTGGTCTGACCAAGGGGCAGTCTTCCACTTTGCCTCCATCCATCTTAAATGAGCCCTGGCCCAGGGAAGGCACAGTTTTTTTTTCTGGATCTTGATTGTCTTCGTCTTTGCATAGATGAGTTTTAACTTGAATTAGTGGATGCAACGATGGACTGTGTGGTTTCTTCCTTTGTTTTTTGTTTTTTTTTATGTCAGAATGAATTCACTTTTCCAGTCTGCTGTTGCCTCTGTCTGAACTATGTGAAACATATATAAAAAAAATAGGGTTCAAATGCTTTCTAAATGCTTGCATTCTTTCCCAATATTCAGTGAAATGGGGTTGTGACATCGGATGAAAAGTGAAAAGAATTTCATCAGTCAGGATATTGCTTTGCATTATATTCAAAAGTCTTTTTATTATTATTATATGTTTTTTCCATGAGCGAACTGTCAAGAGCATGTTTCAGCTGGAATATGCAGCTCTAAAAAATGCTGTTCATTATATCTGTTTTTTTTTTCAAAATTAAATAAAGCAATTTCGCTGTCAATGTGCCACTATCAATTCACTCGTATCAATATTAGGACAAAAAAAATACAATCAGGACTAATCATAATAATGCATTTTTATTTGGGTGCCTTTCACAAAACTTAAGGACATCTTACGATTTAAACAAGCAATTAATCAACTTATTTCGAATTATAAAAAAGGGGGGGAAAAATCAACGCATCTATAAATTTGATAAAGAGAGAAGGTGAGGTTACGTAGCATAGGTAAAGTAAAAACGGTGGGTTTTAAGGGAGGATTTAAAAGTAGGAAAAGACATAATGGTACGTATGGATAGCAGAAGACAGATCCAGAGTTGAGGAGCACTATGGCTACAGGTTCGCAAGCCCATCGTGGGCATATGGGCAGACAGACTTGAGAGCTGCCATTGAAGTTGTTTGAATATAGGTGTGATGTGTTTGGTAGCTAAGGTTCGAGAAATATTATGGCAGCAGAATTCTGAATTTGAGCTGAAAGTAAATCAAGTGAATATTCTGCCATATCCAATAAACACATCTCCAATAACTATATATCTCCTGCAAAAATATTATCATAAGTTTTGTAATTCTGTGGTTTGGCAGTGATGTGTAAAGAACCACAATCAGTCATGTCTCGGCCTGCTGGTGTTTTTATCCATCAGGTGGAAAGGACAGGGTCAAAGGTAACAGACTGAGGTGTGGGTGTGGTGTGACCCCTGATCTCTGACAGCTGGGCATTACATCTGCAACCAGGCCAAGAGGAAATAAAAAGTGTTGGATCTTTTTCGAGCAGGCTCACGTGCCCAATTCTCTGTGAATAGGATTTAGCTGATCAAAGTGTTTGGATTCTTCATCGTTAAGTGATTTACAATTGCAGTTTTCCTTAATATAATATGTTTTGTTTTTTTTAATCAAATGACAGCATCTCATTCAGAATTGGTGCTTGCTTTGCTGTTGATCCCACCTTTGCTGCTCCTTCACCCTCCCTACCTGCATACCTGATTGGACTGGTGCTCCAAAGCTGTGCTGAAATAAAGCTCTGGCAATTAAGTGCATACAGTTTGTTTATCAGGGCAGATGTGTTGAGCTTCTTGGTCCAAGTGGCTTGCTACTTGTTCCACTTTATTTGTCCTGTGTTTCAATTAACTGGTTGTTGCTGTATGGCTTCCATTTGAGAGGCTGTAAGGCATTCTGTACAGCCATCGTATGCATAGTTTGTCTGTTAAAGTTTACTTTCTGTTGAGACATTTGTTTAAACTGCTTGGAATAGGGCCCAACTTGGTTTCTTAGATGCACCCAAAGTTAACTTTGCTTTGTTAGATTCACAAGGAGGAGGGGTGTTATCTTAATGTAAAAATGTTTGCTTAATGAGCAATTTATTGACCTTTTTGTGATATTAGAATTATCTACAGTAATTTGACTGTGTACATATCCGATTATTTTTGGCTATTTTTTATTATTTTATTGGCATGTCGGCCCTGATTTTTAATCCCTAAATAATAAATGACTTTTTTCTAAACCAATTCCACCTAAGTTTAATCTTACTTCCTTTTTTACTGTACACAGCTGGGTTATAACAACAACTGTGAAAATGACTAGGGAAGCTAGCTCAATATCAAGTCTTTAATTAATTTTTTTTCTATTTGGAGAAACATTAAAAAAAAAAAAAGACCCAAGTATAATCACTTATTCACTCCAAGTTGTGTCATGACTGACGTGTCTTGAGGTAATAACCACTACTGACCTCACTCTTGCTGGCTCATACACCCTCCCTCCCACCAACATCCACCCCCATCTCATCCTCTGATGGATCACTCAATACACAAACACACGTTCAGCTGAGAGATTTCTTTTTTCCTGCTTCTGTTGTCCGCAGCCAGCCGCCTCCACAGACAGGAAACCTCAGTTTCCACTAGTCCTTCTTTGGGCCTCTTATTCCCTCTTTCACTCTTTCTTTCCTACTCTATTATTTGCCTTAATTTTTCTCTCATATTCACGGTTCTCTTTCCCCTGTAAGTTTGTTGTTCTCTTTTCCTTTCTCATCTCATTCTTCTCTGACCCATAACACTGCACCACTCTCTAGTTTTTCAAAGTAATTTACCGGATTCACACCCTTTCCCCAAAAAAAAAAAACGGATTCGTATTAAAGATCTAAAACAGGTTTCACTAAGCTCAGTTGTTCATGTTGTTCATTCAAATCTCTATCCTTCCTTTTTAAACCCTGCAGCAAACACACAGGATCTTAGACAGGATTATGTAATAGCAGCATGCATGGAGCCCCTGGGGAAGGGCTATTGAGGAAAGAACAGTTTGAGGAGTTCTGGAGTCACTTATAGCTGGAACGCCAGAAAATGGTGACATGTGCATTAACGTGCCTCAAAAGGAAGAAAAAAGCACAAAATTGCCACTTCAGTATTCCAAAAAGAAAACAGGAATACATTACCAAGGAATAAAATATAAAAATCTGTTTAAGATACAAAGAAGGAGAGGAAAGAGAAGATCTGAGACCAAACAAGGAGCAGAGGAGAAAAGAGTGAGTAAGAAAGGAAGGGTAGAAAAAGGGAGGGATAGATGAAGTGAAGTACGGAGAGAGTGCAACAGGAAGCCTCTAAGCGAACTACTGATGGCCTCCAGCCAGAGCTTTCAGACACGGAGGAATTCCAGGCAGAAGGCAGGGAGGGAGGGAAGGTGCCAGGAGGGAGGGAGGGAGGCACAGAACGAGGAGGGCGGGTCGCACTTGTGGTCTGTTGTCAAACGGAGACTGCTACAAGGAAAAGGAAGAGCACATGCTTAAAGCAATAACTAAGTGCTTTAACATCAGCATTTATGTTATGATACAAAACTTTGGAGCATTCAAGATTTCATAAATCATAGGAAATATATTCCAATATTTACTAACAGCAGTTTGTATTTTTTTCTATTTGAATTGCAACTATATATCCACACAGGAATAAGAAAATTGTATGATATGTTTAGATATCAAAAAAATACATAAGCAGTAGAATTAATGTAAAAGGCCATGATCAGAATAAAGACCTAAAGACAAGCCTGAGGTTAAAAAAGATGGAGCAATGGAAAATACAATACAAATACACTCGACAAGTTCTTAAGAAAACTGGCATTTTCAATATCATTATTAACGATAAAGTTTTTTTTAGCACTCCATATCACAACATTTTACAAGAAATAAAATTGGTTAAAGTAAAATTATCTATTTTGAAAAAAGTAATCACCATATTAGTTGGAAACAGTTAGTCAGAGCCCAACATGCAATATAATGGGCATACATTGTGGTTTCATATGAAGGACTTTAAAGCTAACAAACACAATACATTAAAGCATTTTTAACCTGGGTGTAGCCCTTTGTGCATTTCTAGGGCAAGACCACATATGTCGCTCTCATACTAATGTGTATGTATACTGATGAAGAATGCGAAGGGTTTTGAAAGATTGCGGTTTTTTTGGCTCCTATAGTTGGCCAATCAGTGGGTTAGAAGTAAAGTTTAAAAAGAAAAGGTTTAATTATGTGTACAAATAATGTTCTCTAAATTGAATCAAACCTGAGTCTTACTGTCAGCTCTTACAGCTATAGTATGTTCCTTCAGGGGCTTTATATCACAGACAGACAAGACTATGTGATGTATTTGGAATAAGCCTTCATATTTCTAATTTGCTTTAAAACATTCCATTCCATCTAGTTTGCCATAAAGTCAGATTAGGCCATGACTGATCTATAAAAAGCCATCTGACTGAGATTTCGTATTGTGTCTTTAAGCCTTATGAGTTGCTAAACCAGAGATTATCACACAACATAGACCTGACTAAACTCTTGGTGGGATGGATGGATGGTTCAAGAAAATAAGGCATTATTAATCAGTGTAAAAAGCTAGTATTTTATCAACTGCAAACACATTTTTTCTCTTTGTGTTTTTAATCCTGCAATTCATTAGAAGTGTAGCAAGTGAGTTTCAGTGTGGAAACATCATCATAATGTTCTTATTCTGTGTTAAAAGCAATCTTCTGAGCTTTTTTGACATAGCAAATGAACAGAAGAGGCAGGTATAGCCAGAGAACTTGGCTCAACAGTGGCACTGGACTTGGAAACCCCCCCATCCCACCACACCCCATCCTTAGTCAATTTATTGGACTTCTAGTAGTTGGTGTATGACATTAGCGGTGATTGAGAGCCCACGTGCAGTAACATGTGTTTTCAGTCACTGGTTTTGTTTTTCTCCCACCAACTTGAACTCAAAATCAAACGGGCTAAATGAGTTTTTAAGAAATCAAAAGAGTTTGAATCTAAACTGTATCAGAACAGCAATCTGTGGCAATTTATCGATCAGAGGACGATTGCTCTGACTCTCTGATAACCGTTAAAGCAGACCACCTATCCAACACTGAGGCTTATGGTACTTTACACAGAGATACCAAAGGCTTTGAAGAGGGGTGAGTAATGTTACAGTAACGTGGGGCATTTCACAACATCGCTGTTTTGTAGTGCAGCGAAAGGCAACAGGAACCAATGAACGCAGCATGAGGCCTACAAAGCAAGCGTGAGAAGAAGAGAAGAGAAGAGAATGCATTCCCTCCAACCCTCACTCCTCATCTTTCCTCACCCGCACCTTCGATAAATAAAAACTTGCCACATCTCTGTTCCCTCTTGATTTCCTCTTCACCTGCTGTAACTACATCCCTGTTGCCTGTCATCTCTCTCTCTCCACTTCCTTTTCCTCTCCTTTATCGACTCCCCTCACGTGTATCTCTTTCTGTTCTCTTCCCCACACCCCCCTTTGCTTTTCAGTCCATTCCTGTGGCCCTCTCCCCCCACAAGCTGTGATGCAATCCTCCGACTCCTGCGTGCAATCGCAGGGTCTGGAGTTGGCTCCTTAGCCAAGCAGGGGCGTCACCACGCCAAGCTCAGTAGGAAAGCAACAGGAGAGGAAAGAAGGGAGGTAGGGAGAAGAGAGAAAAGTAGGAATGAAGCCAATGAGGGAAGGAGGAAAACAGTCTGAGGCTGTGTGAGCCAGCGGTGGGTATATAGTAAAAAGTACCATCATAAAAGTTTTACAGTTTGTGCTTGTTCATGACCAAACTTTGGCTAAATGTGATTTTGTTTTGTGTGCATGTGATGAGGTGTGTGCAGGGCTGTTGTAAATCTCCTTAAATGTAGTGAAAGACCTTTTGCAAGCATTTGATTCTTGATGATCAAACAACACAATGTCCCAGCTCCCGTCCTCTCATCAGCCCACAAGCCAGCTGTGTCTTTTTTGCTGGAATTGCTGGATGTGTGTTTCGGAAGTGATGACTCTCCTCCCACACTGAACGCTGTCATTCCATTTGACTCACACCAATATTAGCATTATTGCAGTATGAAATGCAAATAACATTTCTAGGGGTGGCATTCTCATATTAGCTCGTAAAGTCAGGACTTCTCCTAACAAAATTTCCTTTCCTCCATATTTGCTTGGTGTGGCAGTGCCGATAACACACATGCAAACTGTGAAATTTTTCGATCTTAGAAGGCCTCTAAAAGTTCTTACTTTGAAATGTTTTTGTGCAGACGTGCATCGGTGTATATTTCCAAACACGCCTCACACACATACCACACAAGAACTGCCAAATTTGAAGAAGCAAGCCTCCCTTGAAGGCAGCAAAAGTGAGCACAAGGTCAGGTCAGGAATGCAAAGCACTGGCACCTGCCTAAATCTTTAAAATACCAGCTTCACTCAACACACAAAAGACTGCTGGCCACTCCCTAAAACACATTTAAGGATTTAAACCTTTAGAGAAATGACTTTAGTTCAAGACTAAAGAAAAGCTGCAAACAATAGAATGACAAGATTTATGGACGTATATATCACTGAAAAACATAATTTAGTTAAAAAGTATCTTCAGTTAAACCCAGTAGGATATGTTTAAAACCCAGAACCAGTCCTAAGGCACTGGATCAGAAGAAATGAGACACGGTCTGGAAGCCTCTCAGTCCATGTCTTCCCCCCTCTCTCATACGACTGACAACAGGCTAAGGGCAGTTTTTAAAGGTATGACATGTATGTGGAAACTGCAGTACAGTACTGATAATTGGCAAATCTGAATTCAGCTCCAACTGAAGGACAATATGAACAATTTGCTGTGTAACAACTTCAAAGAACAGAATAGGAGGTATGGGCAAGCACAGTGCGTTCACACGGAGGCACACTCGCTGTGCAGCTCCAATAAGGCAGCATGTGTACAAACATATACACTTGTGAGCGGCATGCTGGCTGTGTGCTGTAGAGTTCAGACCAGTTCAGAGTACTGTGGTACCGCTCCAGCTTTGGGAAGGGTGCGTCTGTCTCACAGTCATTTCCTGGACGGGGATATTATGGCACCACACGCATGAGAAACAAACCCCTTTCACATTTACACACCAACCAACCAGAGCCACCTTTTTTTCATGCAACTCAATAAGGCAAGGTTGCATCGTGAAATCTCTGGGAAGCAGGTCTTCTTATTCAATAGCCAGGGTAATATGATCCTGACAACAACTTTATGCAACACGGCCTCCGGGAGGCTGGAGGCAAGGCATGAGGGGGGGGAAGCCTGTGTCTGCAGTCTCATATCTTTTCTACTTTTTCACCCTAGATATCGTGGATGGCCACTCCCAATCTGCAGAGAAGGCTGGGTGACACCTGTGCAGTAACCATGCAGAACAGGAAGAGCAAAGGGGGGGGGGGGGGCAGATGTGCTGTGGACGGTGTGTATTTGTCAGCATGTCAGTCTACATTCCTAGTTTGTTGTATATAGAAAGAGGAGGGACAGGGCAGGCAGTCAGCTTCCTAAACCAAAGCATATTGAAAAGAGAGGAAAACAGGAAGAGGGGAGAAATACAAAACAGAAGAGAGCAATTTGTAAACTAAGAGATGTAAAGAGTGTTTGCGTGAGTGTTATGGGGGCCGAGCATCAGCAGGAACTCCTGCTACTTTAAATTTGGGTGTGTCCCTTATAATGTCAGTCATACCTCCATTTTAGCCCTTCTGCCTCCCTCTCCTGTGATCACACATATGCATGTAAACACAAAGCTTGTGTTGTCTTTTCCTCATGAAGCTCTACCAACTTAATGGCAGCGCTGTGTTCTCCCTCCTCACATGACGAGCCTGTTTTCTCTGAGAAACCCTCCACCCTGCGCTCCCAAACCACCCACCTTCCTCCACGGCTGGCAAAAGGACAAGGTCAATATGACAGTCTTCTCTCTCTTCTCTTTGTCTCCCTTTGTCTCAGTCCCTTTCCCTTCTCTCTGTGTTTCTGTGTTCCCGCTCAGCTAAGTGACAAGCTCCACCCTGCAGCTTTCATCTTTTGCAGCTCCATCCAAGAGAAAGAAACTGCAAAAGAGAGCAGAGAGACAGATGCAAAGGGACAGATGGGGGACGGCTGAGATGGCGACAGACAGAATTGAGCATAATGCTGTAAAATGGAGCAGCACTAAACTCTTG
This sequence comes from Odontesthes bonariensis, assembly GCF_027942865.1. Taxonomy (NCBI): domain Eukaryota; kingdom Metazoa; phylum Chordata; class Actinopteri; order Atheriniformes; family Atherinopsidae; genus Odontesthes; species Odontesthes bonariensis. The sequence continues at coordinate 15,422,649 of NC_134526.1, forward strand.
ATTTAAATGTGTTGACACATCCAATTTGTGCAATCTGTTGGAGACAAGCATCAGAAGGATCTGGAGCTGATTCCTCTTTTCATTAGGGGAAATTCGCTAAACATCAACAGCTAATAAATGTGCTGAAGACTAATGCAATCATACAGAAAATTGTCAATTCTTGGGAAGTATGAGCCAGTGAATGAATCTTAATTAAAGTTGAAGGTCAGGATGACACTCATGCCCCTACTCTTCTGTTCTGAATCAATACTGACATTTAGAATCAAATTAGGAATTGCTCGTTATGATTGTCAGTTATGGAGACAAAAGCAAGGACGTAGTTTTAAGATAGTCACAGACAATATTCAAGATGGCCACTGAAATGTACTTTTAGCCCACAATTAAAAACAGTGAGTCTATTTCTTCTAAACATCTTCATTCTGAATAAGTCTCAAAATGCAACCACAAACTTAAAACGTTTCCAAATTACATAAGGCTCTTTCATAAGAAAAAAACAACCCTGGTACATGTGAATTAAATCAGCGCTGGCAACATCTCCAAACACCATGGAGAAGGTAAACACTCACAGGCCAAACTTTCTTTTTCTCCCCCTGTTCTTTACTGCATGTATAAGATGAAGAATGTCTTATATAATGTACATGTCGTTTATGAAGCTGGGGGGCTCATGGAAAGAAGAAGAAAACATGAGGGAGGGAAGGAGGGGCAAAGGGAAGAGAAGAGGAGTTAAACATGAGAAGGGAATGGAGTCTCTGGGAGTTAGGGATGGGGGCAAAGTCTGGAAGCTAACTGACAGGATTGGATATGCCCAGACAGAAAGCCAGGCCCAGGTCCAGACTTGAGAGCCTTATTTGAATCTAAGAAATGCCTCACCCATCTTTCCTTCATGCTCTTCTCTTAAAAAGTAAAAAAAAAAAGAGACGTTGACCATCAATCCCACTCCCCGTCTCGCCCTTCCTACTAAGCTACGCCTCGACCCGTGCTCGAGCCCCATCTTTTCAGACTCCTCATTTCTTTTCTTTTCTCTTCAAACAAACAAACGTGCACAAACACACCCCAGCCATACTGAACTACTGTGGTGCTATTTAGGATATACTAGAGAATCCAGGGTGTTAACCGAGCAAGTAAATAATAATACAAACCAGCTGTGTCTCTACTTAAATTGCAGTTCTGTAAGCATTTTACTCTACAGCTCACAGCTCCCTGAACTGAGCTGCATGATATCTAAAATACTCAAGTTAGATTTTCTTCTACTGTCGGCTAAATATTAAGTATCAAAAACAAATATGTAAAAGAGGTGTCTAGCATGTCTTAACCTCATCAAGAGTGCCCTTCTCCAGACCCAGTCTGCATTTGATCTGATGAGCTTTGCAAGCTGAAATTCTCTCAGGATAGAAATACTGAGCTGGTGGTGCAAAAGGCGCTTTACAGGGAATGGGAAGAGGTAGGGCGGAGTAGCTGGAGTGAAGCACTGAGTTGTCTGTGTTTATTTTGGAAATGCAGCCCTGCAGGCTTGCAGCACACAAACTGACTCCTCGTCTTAACCATGAAAAAGCTAAATCTCCGCACTCATTCGAGAGGTCCCACACAGGTGATGTCAAGAAAAAGGTGTAGATAATGTATCCCAGTGGGGACTAATTTAACCCACCCTGGGGACCAAGGAATGGTCTGCTCCGGGAGGAAACAGCGAGGCCGTGAGGTGATTAGTGGTTACAGTTTAACTGGAGAAAAATGCATGGTGTGTGAGCCACACCGACCAGGGAACAAAGTGGTATGCAGCGGCGTCTTTCAGTTTGCAAGTTGGAATGAGTCAAGTTCTGTATCCGCTCCGTCTATTCTTAATGTACAGGTCCAGGAATCTGACCATCGACCCACAAAGACTAGGCAAACAGCAGTTTGTCACTATACTGGCATATGGCAATGATTAGTGATAAGAGCTTTTGTGGAAAAAAATGTAAGGTTCTGATATGGCACACAAGTCAATGATAAAGTAAGTCATTTGTATAAACACTATCATGGCTAATCCCTTACAGAGCATAATTTTCTTAGCAGTTTTAAAACCCAAAAAGTGACAATGAATGCTAAGCTATAAATCTCATGCTCTCTCCATCTTACTGCAGTCAGGGGACAGATGGCCTCATCTGGCAACACAGTCCATGTCCTCAGACCGTTTCAGCTCAAACATTGGTGAAGGGATTGGATTGGGGATCCAATGGAATTGGATGTGCAGCTCCACCAAAGAGACATAACATACCCAAACAATGGTTGCATTTAATCTTTTGAGCATCCCAATGTATGACTCACAGAGCTGGCCATTCTAGCGCCATCGACTGTCTCAAAGTGCAACCACAGAACCGACCAGCCCATCATGGATATCTAAAATATAGCAGCTGGCATCGCTGTGAAGATTAATGCAACAGTGTATCAGGTGCCTTGTTTTCACAGCATGCTGTGTCATTCACTGACCACTGTAATCCTCCCTCTCCTGCTGCTAAATTGCCTTTCAGCTTGACCGTAATCCTCAGCAGCTACGGCACCCCACTGTGATATTAATTCAAACACTCAAACTGGCTCTACCAGTTTGTGTAACCTAACTTCTCACTTGCTGGTAGCGATCCTCCACAGTCTCCCTCTAAATATTTTTTTGCGGCCTTGCATTGCAAAGCAAAAAGAGAGCTTGTCTTATTTAGATTATGAATGAAATTTGCACAGAAATTTGCACAGAAATGTGCACCGAACTGCACAAAGCAAGAAGTAAATTAAATATGCTTGCCCTTGTATCATATGTGGTACACTTTTATTAGCCTGGTTTAAAATATTGAGCACTATAAGTGGGCCGTGGATTCCCAACATCCCTCAACTGCATGCCTCCTGGTTGCTTTCTGACGCAGGAATAAGCCATTAGGGTCCACCGTTTCCATTACAAACCAGCTGCCTTTCCTTCACTGTTTTGGACCTCAGCTGAATGATGTCACGCAGTTGCAACATGGGGCCCAATCTCAAGATGCATGGAAAATTGGGGAGGGGGGTGACAACACCACGAATGATTTGATTTCAGGGACCAGCAGGGTGGAAAACCTGGTCCACTGGTGCATTAATTACAACAGAAAACTCCAGTTGGTGTCAAACCTGTAACTCTAACCAGAACTCTTTGCAAACTGCTGCTGCCAGCTAGCAGCTGTCCCAGTATTACATATGGACAAATGTATACCGCAAAAAGTCTGCCAGCACAAGCACACACAGAGCCTTTGAGAGTGGAGTGCCACCACAGAGACACACAGCTGGAACCCTGCGGACATCTGGCTTATCAGTGCAGATGAGAGCTTTTTCTCTGCTGTAACTAAAAGCTGAGAGCGAGTGGCGTCAACTGAGTAACCAGTGCCGATGGTGATAGATGACTCTCTGACTGACCTCAGACTCTCTCTCTCTGATGAATGTTATGGTTGACCTGCAACTGAACTGATCATCAGCTGATTGGATAAACAATGCACTGAGCAGACTGTGGATGTGTGGAGCACCTGTGTTCACAGTTCAGAGAAGGTTTATGGATTAAATAGCTGGGCCCTGCAAGAGGGAAGAGGAAGAGGGAATCAAAGTTCTTCCTGTGCCCAATCTCACTGCTCCGCTTCCCCACATACTTTCAGAGACATCCAGTAGGCCAGTGGCCAGACCTCCTCCAGTCTCTCAAACTATCTGTGTGACAGTTTCTCTCATGCACCCACACAATATATTGTTCATGAAATACCTCACAATCACCTTGGAAATATGCAATCATCCCACTCTGATCCAAAATGCAACTCTCGCCCCCGAATGTGCCTCGATCTGCATTGTGGCCTAATGCTTTTTAATGATCGGGCCTTATTCCCCTCCAGCACAGACTTTGTTAGGCCTGCCTTGGCAGGGCTTGGCTCTCTCCCCTGGCATCTTCTGGAACAATAGGCCCATGGGAGGCAGCCAATGGGGAGAAGGTCCATGGCAAACTCAGCCCCAGTGAGCACACAATTAGGCATAGGGACAGAGGAATTGCTTAATTGGAGGAAAATAGCTCTTTATTCAGGCCTCTCTGCCTGCGCTCATCCTTGCCCCCTGTACCACATGCCTGGCCTCATAGAACTGGGCTGAACAAAATTGATAAAGATGTCAACACTTAGTCCAAATGATCAGTTCATGTGTAAAATGTACTTAAACTAAGGTTATTAAGCACAAATCTGCTTTTGTGATAGAGAACATAGACAGCAAACACTGATGTTAAGTCATAGCATGGTTAGTGTCTAGCAGCGCTGCTATAACATGTGATGCGCTTTTACGAGAAAATATCATCAGAATGGCATTTTGAAAATGAATGGATGTGGAGGTTACAGTTGACCCATCTTCTTTGTTTACCAATACCATCACTGGTCAAAGTGACCGCAGTCTGCAGACGTTGAACTCTTTATCAGATGCTGTGACAAACATCAGTGAGCTCAGCACAAGCCCGTATCTTGCACAACAGCTGGCTGAGCTGTGATGTGCGCCACTGTAGGGCAGGATTTGTGACAATGCTCTAAAAAATGTCTCTCGGGGTTAAGAAGGAATGCTGGTTGAAGAGATAATGTGCACTCGTGGAAAAGGTCGCCCCCATGCTGAAATAGGTACTGACACGTTTTCTGCGTAAATGGTAGCTACAAATACAGCAGGCTGAGGCACGTCCGCCACGACTGGCCTCGGACATGACAGTCCGGGGAGTCGGAGCTGCAGGATTTGTGTGCACCGCTGGAGAGACTCTGAAAATAGGTCACTGCCCTTCTTGAACTCGTGCAGTTTCTCACATTGCAGGAGAGAGCGCTCACACCAGCATGGACACGCATGATAATGTACGCAATATGCATAATAGACATGCAAGAAAGAACTGCTCCTGGCTTACCTTACAGCGAAAACGCCGTGGATGTGACCGAGATGTCTTCGGTTTGGTCCACGTCTACCCGGAGACAAACTTATCAAGTCCTTGGCTTTAAAATGCGTCGGTGTCAAGTGACTCCTTGTCAATTTGTCGCTTTTTCTTCGATAAAAACGAAAGAAACAGGTGACACGTCTTGAAAAAAAATATTACTAGGTGTTCGGAGAGGCGGTCTGTTCCCAGACCATTGTCAGGATTATTTCTAAGCTTGGAAAAATCAAACATAAACTCAAACCCAGCGTATGTGACAGCTGGTTGTTCAAATAAAGACTAATGTGTTGGTTGACAGCCTTGTCTCTTGTCGTAGAATGATATGTTGCATGCTATCATACCATTGAAAACCCGTCAAAAAGTGTAAACACCCGAATCCATAGGCTGAACTGTTCCTGCTAAGGAAAAACGGAGCTGTTTTGCATCAAAAAGCGCAAAGGTAATTTCTTCTAAAAATTCAAAAGCGCATCGCTTAATGGCAACGCTGGTCAAGTGGGGGTTTCCTATGGGTGGTCGTGGTTCTCCTGGGAGGGGGGGGGGGGGGCAGTTCAGACAGAGGGATGGTACGAAGTGGTGGATAGGAAAGATAGGGCGGGTTGGCGACGGGGTGTGGGATTGAGGAGGAGGACCGTCTCCTTCTTCTTCGGTGCTTTTCCAGATGCCGAGGTAAGTCAGTTTGCTTTCTTTTAGCGCAATTATCCCCGTATCGCTTCTTTTTGATCTCCCTCTGAACACTCGAGGAGACGCTGAGTGTTGATGGTAGTCTCCCCCGCCACCGTCTGACGTGCACAGACAGCCGCCCGGAGCCCAGCAGCCAGCCCGTCAGGACCAGCCCAGAGGCTGCCAGCTCAGCGCATGCTTACTGCTCCGCCCATCCACCATGGGCAGTCCCCGGCTTTTCTCCAAGCTCTCCCCTTCTCCTGTGTGTCCTCACGGTCATCTCTCCGCCTCAGCTCCCCAACAACAACATGGAGACCAACACCCCTCTGTCTTGTGGTCTTGTTTAATGTTTGCACACAGCTTTGCTCACTTTGGCGTCCACCTCTCCCCGGCAGGATGTTCTAAAACGATCCGATATGTGTTACATTATGCAAAAGTTCAGTGCTGTCAACAGCCACATATTATACTCAGGAGGACATTCGCTACAAAAACTAACAAGTGAAAGTAAAAACAGAATTCAACTGCATTAATTTCCGGCATTTACTGTATTATCATTTGTAATATTATTATTATTATTCCTGTGAATTATATTCATATCTTCAGGTGCTTGCCAGACAGCTTTGGGTATTCATAAGACTTTTTCTTCTTCTACAGATGAGGACCTTCCTTGATCACATTATATTCTATAAAATGTTATGCCTGCTTAAAATTACTCGTAAAATTTCAGTTATTGAGCATTTTTTATGGCCACTTTAGCAGTCATTTATCACTGTCTTTCAAATCATGGAGCTATTTCACTCAGATTGCTGTCTCTCCTGATCTGATTTATTTCTTGCCATAACAGCATCACAAGATTGTGTTTTAGAGGATGTGGGTTGGGTAGTTCAGGTAGGGAATACTATATTTCTCTATAATATTGTATATGTTACTATATTTATAAAGGCATCCAATCAAGAGAGACTAATATGCTCACGAAGACAAAAGTCTGACAGTCTCCTTTACAACCATCACAACTTTTCTTCGGGCAACACTGTAAAGTCTAATACTTGTGTCTGCCATTAAAAGAAAGGAAACAATGTTCAAATAAAACAATTAGATAAATAAGACAAGACACAATTACCTTGTTCTATTTCTAAACATTGCATTGCATCATTCTCAGGGTTGTTGTACCTTATTGTGAGATGTTACTGTTGTGTCCACCCTGGGTTTAAAAGTGTCAGCAAGACTGAGTTATAAACTGGGCACCATAGGAGCTTATGTTGACCCTTAGTTGTTCACCAGTCACCACTAGAGGGTGTAAAGCAACCTCAGAAGTATCTCATGAAGGCCTCAGAATTTAATCATAATTACAGAATTGATACAGAATTAAATTGCTAAATACTATATTTCATCAAGGAAAGGAAATACCTAACCATTCTCTGAAACACATATTTTCTATTCCCTAGCCTACATTGATCATGTTTTTAATAAATGTCCTGATTTTTTCAGGCATTCACAAGGAAATTGACTAGATTCAAAGTTTATTGGGACACGAAACAACGTTTTATTTTTATTTTTTGATTGAATGGAAGCTTAAAACATCTAGGCCTTTCTTTCTTTTCCAAGCAAATCTGAGCTTGGCATCCTGATATGTTTTAGACCTTAGTTTGAAAAAAAAAAAAAACTTTCCCACATTTCAGGTCTGCATTTCAGGTCTGAGTAACATTTAAGTAGCATAGAGGTTTTAAAAGATATTTCAATCCAGTAATTCTAAAAATAGCAGGGTCTATGCATCTTAGCATTGTTTGTTCATTCATGCTTAGCTTTTTACAGGTTACAGATCAAATTCCGCACCATTATCTGAACATTAACGCCTGGTCTATTAGTTGATATTACAACTTCTAATGAGTCACGAGTGAGCAGTCAGCTACACAGTCATGCTCATGAGGTATAATTGTTAGATTTGATTGGTTGCAATAATATAAAGATATATATGAAAAGCAAGAATTTTCAACGTCTGAGGCAGAAACTCCACATATGAGGCAAGATTGCCAAATCTTGGCTGTGTGACAAAGATGCAGGGCTATACTTAATGTAGGAAGGTCTGGTCAAAAGCGTTTAGTACTTACTCTACAGTGTGAAAAACTGCACAACTCTCCATAAATGGTGTGGACTATCTCTGATTTGTTATGCAAGTCAAACACATACATTTAGGTTGAACTATTTGATTCATTTTTAATAAATTAGGTTAAGCTTAATATTTTATTGGTTTACTTTTAATTTAAATTGAAGGTCTCAGTTTAAAAGCTAGTATGTTTTCTGATATAAGATTAAGGAGTGATAGTAGTGTTTTAATATATTTTATGTAAGATAATTAAATGATAATAATCAATATATTGACATGATTGTAAATTAAACTGGATGAATACAGCTGAATGGGAACTGTTCATGGCGTAATTGATCATTTTCTATATTCGAAGCCAAATGAAATATTAGTCATAGCTCTTTAAAATGCTATTTTTCCAACATCTCCCCTATACTCTCTTTTTAAATCACTGCCACCTTTTTTTTTTTTAACTGATGATCATGTACAGCTGTGCTCTTGTGGAAACGCTTGACTTCCGGCAGCAGCACCAGACAGGCCCATTATTTTATTTGATTTGATTTTTTTTAATTATTTTCAGACTGACCCATTATTTTACTTTATTTGATTTTTTTTTTTCAGACTGGCCCATTATTACTCTCCGCTAACGTGCGCCACCACGTCGACAAAACTGCTGCCGGTTTCCGGATTGGAGACCAAACGCACTGCTTCCATTTTGTAGTTTCGCTGCAAGTGCGTCCTTTCCTCTAAAGGGGAAAAAACAACAACATCGCAACCGTTAAATTAGGTTGCAACAACCAAGCCCGTGGTACAACCACAATCGAATCCAAAATGGTGAGCAACAAGCAGCCTCTCCGAGTGTCAGCCTGCAGCAACCTTCCCATGAAAGCCCTCCCCGGTACGCTGTTGCCGTGCAGCGCTGCCAACTCGTCAGCTGATCTCTGTTGTTCGCTTATCGCAGCTGTTCGAGTGTCCGCCCCTATTGTAGTGCCGCTCTTAATTTAGTGAGATGTTACGGTGCAGGGACATTTCGGTCATTGGTGTTGTATAAAGAAAGAGTTTTACGCATGGTTTCCAAGCGAAATGTTTGTTTTTTTCATGTTAAACGTTAACCCTCTTCGTGTGAATGATGTGTGAGGCCCCCCTTTACGCTGTGTTTGAACCGAGGCAAGTCATGTGAGGGGACAAATATGTATGTTCCTTTTGACCCACTTGCAATCGCCAACCAGGGGACTGCTGTAAATCAACATTTAATCGCAAATAAGCTGTCAATGTTGTGTTGTAATTCCATTAAAGTAATTTAATCAAATTCTTCTCCACATGCGTGTTCTCTTGTGGGTATATTCCTGCGCTAAATAGTCCTTTGTTTACACGCAGTCCCCCGTCTCTGCGGAAGGAGGCTTTTGGTAGTGCGGTGTGTGACTCCTACCAGCTGTTTCCCGCCTTGAAAGCCATCCGATCAGCTGCACACACACACACACACGTATACACACGGTCATGCAGAGGGAGAAAGCAAGGGGGAGGGAGGAAGAGAGAGGTAGAGCGCCACACACAACGAGGGAACCCCATCAGCTGGAAGTCGAGTAACATTACAACTCTCAGCAGCCTCAAAAGAACTACATTACACGGTCGAGCGATTAATATATTCATTGAGGATTTATCCCACGTCGGATCACGGGATTTTTGCTTCCTATCGTCACCGTTTTTCTTTTATTCAACGGAGACTGTTTGCTGTTTTTACGGGGGGGGGGACCAAACTGGCGAGAGGCGAGCATGGAGTATTTCATGGTACCAGCTCAGAAGGTGCCCTCGTTGCAACATTTCAGGAAAACGGAGAAAGAAGTGATTGGTGGTCTTTGTAGGTGTGTATACCGCATGTGCTTTCACCCTACACGATGTGCGTATTATTATTGTTGAAAAGGCATGTGCTGGGAGTACACGCACTTAGCGATGTCGCTGAGGCAACATGCTTAATCTCATCTGTTATTGTGTACACGACCCTCTTGCGGGCAGCTGCGGGCATAAATTAACATCAAACACAGGGATTATACTGTGAATGAGCACGCGGGGGTTTGTGCTCCCACCATGGTATCATCTGCGTGGTATTATTTTGCACATATGCCTGCGAAATCGATGCATTTTGTGGCTAACAAACATAAACCACGTGGTTCCGTGCATACCACGCTGCTACTCCGCTCCAGAGCGCATCCCTGTCCTATTTATTCTTAAATAAACTCTCCGTTGCCTTTAGGTGCTGGGATTTACATAATAAAGGGGAAAGGTTAAATTCTAGCGAGCGTGGTAACTGCCTGAATGGATCTATTTTCGTCGCACACGTCGTGGGGGTTGCCGATTTCGCTCAAAGCGAGCCGAAGTTATTGTGGGTAGTGCGGCCATGCTTTTGCTAAAGTGATGAGGGGTCTGATGTTGGTGTCTTTAATAGCGCCATCCTGTTGTGTACTCTTAGGTGAAAATGAAAAGCTGTTGTCACAATCTCCATTCCTCGAAGTGGCGATGGTTTAATTTGCGTTTCTCTGCGTTTCGTTCGCGTTATCGAGCCGCCTCCATTGCGTCTTTTCATCCCGCACCTCTGCCATGCTGCCTGCCGCATTGTTGTAATGGCGGAGGACACGAAAAGTCTGCACGGAGCGTGGAGGCAGCTTCGGGTATTGTTATGAAGGAGGACCTTTAAGTTGGATCGTGAAAAAAGATTGCGTTACATCTTGTGTATCTGGTAAAGGTGCATTTGGCTTTCGCGCGGAGGAAGGGAAATTAAAAGTGGTGTTATTAATAAGGGGGTGTGTGTGTTGCGGAAGGCCCGTCGATACGTCCGCAGCCTTGTAGAAGGAGGCGGAGGAATCTGCCGCTGCTGGTGGCGCGCGGGTATCCTGGGAAATGTAGTCTCTTCAAAAAAAAAAAAAAAAAATTTGAATTAATTAAATCCTCACAGTGAGTGCGGAGATTTGATACGTAAGAAAAATCACCTCAGATTTAACCAAGACTAACTTCAAATGCTTTTCAAATTTAAAGTCAGAAAAAAGAAGGAAAAGGTGTCCGTTTATAAATCTGTAATGGATATTATGACATGCCATGCGATGGAGGACATGCTGTGGTAAAATGTTTGGATGTCAGAGAAAAGTTAGAAACTCTCGTGACTGTTACAAGGTGGGGTCATCTGATGTTTTTTTTTAAATTTTTTTTATTATTATTGGGGAAAAAACAAACATGCTAAATGTAAGACATTTGAGAAAATATTTTTAAAATAGATCGTTTTGGCGCAACTTTTTGATTTATTTGATCTGTTGATAAATGAATGGCCCAATCATTTCAGCTTTATTTAGTTACCTGGTACTGATCCTACTGTCCTTAACCTTTAATCCACCCTCCTCTGTAGTATTCAGTGTCTGTGAAGTCTAGGCCCAGCTGGTCATGTTTTGTCACTGGGTGTGTTTTTTTTTTTTGGATGCGCTGCTGTGTGCTGTGGTGTTTCATTATATGTGCTTGTGTGTGTGTGTCTTTACAAACCTAACACTCACACATGCACACACGCACGCTTTTTTTTTTCTCATCTGTTTCTGCACAATTGTTCCCAGTGTTTGCACTGAGGCAGCTGAGTCAGTACAGATAAGAGCTTGGCAAGAGAGGGTCCCAGAGATACAGGAGCTGATACAGAGGTTGTTTGTTGAAACTCGCTTCGAATATCCCCTCGGCTGAACATCTGGCGTGTGGTAGCTCCTCTCCAAACTTTGAGCATCGAGTTTATTGATAAACTTTTTTTTGCTGTTGTAATTGCATATCAGAAACAGTAAACTGGAATCATCTGGATAGGTTTGAGATTTTGGCTGCTTCTAATGACCGCTTCAGTGGGGTATGTAGAGCCCAGCATCGATTGGAACTCCTATTTCTTTCTGATTAATCCCTGCATCTCTAACTATTAGATCTCTAACTATTTTATTAATTACTTACTAATAGTACATGAAGAAGAGATGCAATTGATGTGGTAAAACATAAAACTGCATTGTATGGCACTTTTCATGACTTTTTGCTGTTTGGAGATGTACATGTACTACTGGGTCAGCTCAAACGCATATAACCATGCGTATTTTCTCCTTTGTCATATATGATGTCTTGCAGTGTAAAAGGAATAGTATTTTGCAAGGAACAAGGCTCTGATATTAGGGATTATTTTTTCGGGTTTAAACCATTTTCAGTAATAGTCATTATGATAATATGTTTGCATGTACTTAGAGATGATTGGCTAGATTAGGCACCAATGATTTCCACTTGTTAAACTCTGAGCTGACTGAAACCCCAAAGAGAAGACCTTTTTTAGTCTTTGCGACGGTATGGCGTTTAAACTATTGTCTTTGTTTTGGAGTTTTTGAGTAGTCGTTTAAAAGTTAACGAATACACGGCGGTGGCATTAGATTACAATGAAGGCTAAACATGGCCAAGTCAAGCAGGTTTTTACAATATTGTTTTCAAGTAATGTATTGTTGCTAAGATTCCTTTTTTAAGAGATGCTCTTGAGTGGGTCAAGTGATGATGGGAAATGACTAACCTGAGTAGGGAAGGAAGAGATAGGTGGTTTCAGTTGATTAAAAAGACGTACAACAAATGGTTTTGATGAAGATTCATTTCTTTCTCAACAGCTTAATATGTTGCAGAGTGAAATGTAAATTCAGACAGCGTGTTCCATTTGTCATTCTGCACTTGTGTAGTGGAAGCCAATTCCCAGCAACATGTTTTCTGTGCTCATATGTGTAGCAGCTTAATATCTGTGATGCTTCATTTCTAGATTTTTTTTCTTCCCCCACCGTTTATGATCAAGCTAATGACTTTAATCCCTTCCCTCTTCTTCCTTTAGTCTTGCAAACATTCCTCTGACCCCAGAAACAGCCCGGGACCAAGAAAGGCGAATTCGCAGAGAGATTGCCAACAGCAATGAGCGTCGGCGTATGCAGAGCATCAATGCTGGATTCCAGTCACTTAAAACGCTCATCCCACACAGCGATGGAGAGAAGCTCAGCAAGGTGAGGCACCATCAGAGATTTGAACAGGGGGATGAGTTAGATCAAGTAATTAACAGATGAATGCGCTTTCATTACTGAATTGTAAAATTTCTCCTCAGGCTGCCATCTTGCAACAGACAGCCGAATACATTTTCACCCTGGAGCAGGAGAAGACGCGGCTATTGCAGCAGAACAGTCAGCTCAAACGAATCATCCAGGTAGAGTCAAACAAAGAAATCATGTGTACGGAGGCTTTCCCAAGGTCTTCTGCCTCGGATGATCTTCAGTTTTAGCTTTCATCCAAGCTAAATATCCCATTTCTGCTTTCTCTTTCCAGGAATTGAGTGGTTCCTCCCCCAAGAGGAGGCGTGCAGAGGAGAAAGATGAAGGGATTGGCTCACCTGACATCCTAGAGGAGGAGAAGAGTGAGGACTTGAGGAGGGAGATGATTGAGCTGAGGCAGCAGCTAGAGAAGGAGCGCTCAGTCAGAATGATGATGGAGGATCAGGTAACAAGAAAAACCACAACAGTGTACACAGTTTCAGATGTCTAAAAGGTGTTGCGACTGACATACTTTCATCTCATGTTCGGCATGGCAGATGCGTTCCCTGGATGCTGAGATGTACCCAGAGAAACTGAAGGTGATCGCCCAGCAGCTCCAGGAGCAGCAGGCCCAGACAGAGAGCCTTGTCTGTCTGCAGCAGCAGAAACAGCTGGAGAGGGACCTTACTCCAGCCCACAGCCCTAAGGTCTGAATCATTTGCAGACCACTCTGTTGCATATTAACAGTTGCATACATTAATAAGTTCATCTCTTGTGCTGATTAATGTTGCTTTTCGTGGCTGGCTAACTGTCAATGTTTCATAGTCCAGTATACACCTAACAGTCTGTAATAAAAACTGACTGTTCAGCTTATAAAGAAGACATGTGCATGTCCTTGAATTGTACAAGAACATGAACCATTATCTATTTTTCTTTTTAATATTATCCTAAGGTTCATTATCCTAAATTCATTATTAGCACCAAACCCCCACCCCCCCTCTTTTTTTTTTTGTGAAAACTTTCATGGAAAGCATGTTTTATTTACTAGAAACAAACACATGCACCTAGAATAATCCGTAGATTTCAGACCTGGTCGCACATGACAGTCCCCTCCATGCCGACGGTTAGAGCTGTCAACAGCTTTGACAGTTTTACAGTGTGTCAAATGAGCCACTCACACATCCCTCTGCTGTGCCCATTTCCTGCCATGACAGCTGCAGTGTCCCGTTTCTGCCGGCTCACCGTAACCGAGTGTGGTGTCAGTCAATCGTTAAGAGACGTCTGCCCATCCACGCCATATTAACCATGTAACACTTAGTGTGGCTCTGAGTACCTTTACCTCAAATAGAATCATTAGCACTTGACATCAGCAACTAAACTAATGCATACCTGCTCTCTTGTTACCACACGCGTACAGTCATACATATCATGAGACAATATGTTTAAAGAAGATGTTTATCAAGCTCATAATGATCTAAAGCCCGAACTTTAAGTGGCTTCTTAAAGCCTGATTTATACTCGGAAACCCCCCCCCCCCACACGCAGACACTACGCAGACACTCTGGTGCACCTCCTCAAAATTGTAACTCACCGCAGACAGTGCCGCAGACATCGCCGCAGGAGGAGAGAAAGGAAGCCTCTGATTGGTCAACTCTACATCCGCTCTACACTATGCGTATTTCCGGTTTGCTAACCGGCTGACGCCAACCGTGCTAACCGTGACAATTCTTTCCCTCTCTGCCAGCTCCAGTAGTAGCAATATTTCTTCTATTTCTAGATCGATCAGCTGCATCTCAATCAAAGTGCGCATTCGTCCAGTCGCCATTGTTGTTGAATGACCTCCGTAACCGTAACACCCACAATCCTAGCTTGTTCGTGATCAAGGCATAAATCAAAAATAACTGCGTCGTGTCTGCGACAAGCTCACTGCGACACACTGCTGCGAAGTATACACGAGCCTTAATACAGTATCTTAGCAGCATTTCTTGTGTTGAAGAAATACTAACTAGCGGCCCAATAAGCTTGTTTTTTTTAATGTCATTTGTTTGTTTATCCCCAAACATAAGGACACAAAAACATTTCTTTGTTGAGATATTCTAACATCCGACCTGTTCAAAATCAAGTAGAATACTGTATAGTTTAACTTCTATGTGCCTACATTGCATACTTACAGTAAGAGTTGTTTGTGCAGTTTTATAATGTTGCACCAGTGCTTCAACGTGATTTTTTTTTTTTTAGTAGAATAAAGTGGGGACATGAGAGTAATGTATAATTATTGCACCTTTCTACCAGGTGTTGGCCCCGGCTACTCCCCCTGCGCCTACCCATCATGCCACAGTCATTGTCCCTGCACCTGTTCAGACTCCTCAGCCCCATCATGTTACTGTGGTAACCATGGGCCCCACATCAGTTATTAATTCAGTGTCCACATCTCGACAGAACCTGGACACCATTGTTCAAGTAAGATGCCGTCGTGAATTTTCTGTTTATTATTGTTTTCTTTCGATGAGAAAACGCTGCCCCAGGTCTTTAAAAAAAAAAAAAAATCCTCCTGATCTGAACACTTGAGGGTGCTATTGTCACTGACATTTTTCGTAACCCCCCCATTTCCCCCAGGCAATCCAACACATTGAGGGCACCCAGGGGAAAGGCGGTGAGGAAGAGCAGCGGAGGGCAGTTATCGTCACTTCGGGACGAGTCCTCTCTGATGCAGCGGGCTCGGACACAGCCTCAAACAGCGATGGGCCTGATGACTGTTCACTGCCTTGAGTTCATCCCTGGCGTCCCGCGTACAACACACTTGCATACATGCGCACACTTACACACAAAAGGCCCTAGCAGACCAGGGCTATGGGAGGCTACAAACTCATAGCACTCTTGTTCAGTGGACTTTAACAGGGCTGGTAGTAAGAAGCACTCGTTTTTAGTGGGTTTATTTTTTCCTCTTTTTAATACTCATATGGATTTACCGTGATAGGCAGCCCAATTAGGTTTACATATACTTACTTGTACATGCAGTCTCTTCTGCATCTATCTCTGCTTGTCTCTAGCCCCTACTTTCATTCAGTCGCACAAGCTCATGACTTTGCATTGAGCTACAGAAAGATTATTAGAGCTACTCCATTTCTGACTGATTTGCAAATGCTCCGTTAAACTGGATACTAGAATTTAGAATGTCTGCTAAACATCTCCATTAACTACCAGGACTGTTACTTTTATGCAGCCCTTAAGCCATGTGACTGATCATTGAAACGGGAGACTCAGTCAATGAAGAACCCGGTGGTGTGGCGCCACCACCCAGCATATGAGCATTTTCAGTGAGGTGGACATCTTCTCAAACTTCTTCGCTTGAGACCCATCTAAGCTGTTTGGAAAGACACTGTGAGCTGACAAGACTGTCCTAAAGTTCCACCGTTTGGGCTTCGTGTTGAAAGAATGTTATTTTACTCCTGTTATGTCTACTTTTCCTTGTTTTGTTTTTCAGAGGCTCAGCCAGAAACTTAAAAAAAAAAAAAAAAAAAATGGATGAAAATTTTTAAAAAAGCGGTTTTATGGCTGACTGGTGCTCACAGGATATGATGAGAGAGGGCACTTACTGGTTCACAACTCTATTTTTGTCTGTTTGTTTCCGTTTTTGCTGGGCTGGGTTCCCAGTAATCCTACATATGTATTTGGCCTGTTCCCCCTTTTGGTCGTGGCCTGACAAAAAGATCACTGCTTTGATAATATCTCTTGATGTTCTCCTTTTTTTTTTTTCTTTTTTTTTTAGTTTAAAAGCACCTAGCTTGTTAAATAAGCTTATATGTCGCCCTATTGAATGATATCCACAAGTGTGTATGTGTGTGTGTACGTGTGTGTGTGTGTGTGTGTGTGTGTGTGTGTGTGTGTGTGTGTGTGTTTGTGTATTTGTGTCTTAGTGTTTTGAAGCAGCAGGGTTTAGTGGTGGCCTGGACTCTGGAAGTCTGCAACAGCACCCCTTCTGCCTCACATATACATATATGATGACATACAATCACATGTTTGTTTCATTTAGCCCTTATCCGTTTGGTCCAAAATTTCGGGACGGATATCAAAGCAGAGTAAGCTGACAATATGAGGAAAAATGCCCGGTGTGTCATAGAGGTGACTGGAGAGTCCACATATACTCTATGCTTTTCTTTATGTAGATCATTTGTCCCCATGTGCATTTTCTGTTAAGTGAATCATGCTATTTGCATGATTTTGCTCAAGTTTTACTTTAAACGTGCTCTTTAGCTTGAAACTCTTGGATGACAGACCGATTGACTCATAGCAGAGAGAGAGGCAGCAAGTTGCCTTACTTGTATCCCGTGGGTGTATGGAGGCACTGTGAGGCCAGCCTTAACACAGCCATGTGGTTTTTACCTGAACGCTTCACTCTGGCCCTTGGGTGGCCCCTGGAATCCCAGTGGTTTTCACTTCCCCTCTCCAACCAAGCTTGTAAACACCTGGGGTGTGTAAAAATATATATTCCCAGTTATTTTATCTAACTCGTATTCTTTTGCATATGTTTTACTTTTGTCTCAAAGTTGAACTGATTGGGAGCATAAAAGTTGTGGTCACGTGATCCTAATAGTAGTCTGTCAGAAGTATTCAAAATATGTCTGAAAACTTGACTTCTGGTTGGAACTGCATGAAAATCTGAAATCATTAAGGCCCCTCAATGTGAGCTATCAAGTCAGATATGTGGAGAAAAAAAATCCACAATGACATTCCACAAAATTAGATTCAACTTTCCCTGTGAAGTTGCTTTCTGAAAGTTAAACTGAATATATTCAGTAACATTTAGGACTGTGGACACATTATGGCATTTAATGGCGAGCTCGTCCCCCTCAATCAATGATAGATGGAGCTTTGAACTGCTGGATGAATAATGCTTTCAAGTGAACACTCCTCAACTTGATTAATGTCATGGAATTTCCCTTTAAAAATATTGATGTCAGCTGCACTGCAACGACTGAAACTAAATCACGGGACTCTTTATAGGAAGCGGATTCCTAGATGTGGAAAATGTTTGCATGTTTTTTGGGGGTTTTTTTGCAGAACCTCGGTATCTGCATTGGAAAGTTTTCTCCAAAAAAAAATAAATAAATCCCACAAACCTGTTTATTTCCACCTGTTTTATACACTCTGGATTGAGCGTTACAAAACATTTTCTCGGCATATCAGATTGTCAGAGACGTAGGGAGGGCCTGGGGATCCCTAAATGGTGTCAAGATTACAAAGCACTTACTGTACTATACTGGAGTTTTCCTCTTAAATATAAGGGGGTATCTCCTCAGCTGAAGCTTTTGAGGTTATGAGTGGAAACCGCACAGCTGTGTATCCCCCGTTCCCTTTGTATCAGTCCTCCTACATTTTGTCTTGTTTTATCCTTCTTTTTTCAAAATTTTGCATCATTTAATCCTGTTTTATGTATTGCCAATATCTTTTATCCCTCACATTTTGCAGCTCAGTTCAACCCCCCCTCCCCCCTCGTTTCTTGTTCTCTGTGTTGTTGGTTTTTTTTGTTAGACCTGTCGATGCATATGGTCATCAAGAAGCTACTTTTTTTTTTTTTAAAGAAATGCTTTGGGGATAAAGAGGCTTGTGCCTTTGTAAAGACAGAATAATAAAATTTGTACTTTGTTTTTTAAACATTTAGTCTTTGTGTGCATCTCTTGTTTTTGTTTTCTCAAAGAAATTCTTTCAATTTGAACATGGACTCCTAGTGTTGTAAGATCTGCTATTCAAGCAATGACAGAACTGGCTGAATTTGTATTATTTTTAGTTTTGGTTGGCTGTCCCTCAGAACGGTTTAGTGCATGCACAAGTGTCTGTTCCTGATTGGTGGGTGAGCTGTTGAGGCGCTCCCCCTCCCTCTCCCGTTCAGCAACTCATTGCTAAATTAAGACTGACCACCTTCTCTGTGGCATTTAAAATACACACCAGGGACAGTGGATGGCATCTCATGCCGTCATCCTCTGACATGCATCGATCCATTCCAAGCCTCTTGTTCTCACCCTTTCACATTAATTCAGATGCAACTGGTGTTGAGAGACAGCCAATTATTAGTTTGTTTTCGCATTTTAGACTTTCTATTACAAAGCAAAGCCAAGTGTCCAAAAAAGTGCAAACGTGGATGTACATCAGCATTTTCAAAAAAGAATATTGGGATGATGTTAAAAAAAAAAAATGTCTGAGGAAAAGTGGAAAACTGTCCTGCAGTCAGACTTAGAAAATCATAGGTGCTAGATTCTCCAGTCTAAAGAGTAGTGAGCCCATCTGAAATTGTTATCAAATCACAAATTCCTGTATGGGGGGTACGCCGCTGCACACGGTAAAGACAACTTTTGAATTTATAAAGCCGCCGTTAATGCTGAACAATATACAAGTTTTGGAGCAACGTGATAACAGCCAGACAAGGTCTGTCTCGTGGACAGTCGAGCCTCAGTAAGACTTTTCCAGACCTCACTCTGCACTTGAAGACTTCAGTGTGATAGTGTAATCTGGGATAGGAATTATTCATTAAAAAGAACACATCATTATTATCATTATACGGTTAATGTATGCATTACTGTTTTTCAGTCTCTTTTGTCTCTTCTCCAATAATTAAAAATTGTTGGGCCCAACCACATAAACACATTACTCCTCCATCATTGCACACATTACACGGGCGAAGCACTGAAAACTGAATTTGGCGTTCTTACTTTTATGCAGTTTCTGCATCGCTGAATGAATGGAAGGTCTGTCTCACTCTGTCTTTTTTTTAAGACAACATGATGCCAGTGTTTGTCATCTGTAACTAAAAGAAGAATTCATGTTGACTAGAATTCAAAAGAGCTAATCAAAAGCACAGATTCTCAAACCCAAATATTCTTGCAGCCATCCACTTTCCTCTACCCATGAAGCTCCGAAGGATTACGGCAGTTTTATGCTTCGAAATGAACATTGCTGTAGTGTTTCAACATGCTTCCCAAGTCATTTTGGATGGCCATGGTTGGGTAAGAAACTTGTGCCATATTTGGGGATTAACTTACAGTTGAGATGATTCCCAAGGAATTGTGCAATTCTTTTTGCTACTCTGAGTCTGCTTGACTGCGATAAAGCAGTAATCCGCCTAGCGTTCAGCTTTGTGAGGGATTCTAGGCTGAGTCAGGGGTCTCTATGCTCCTGACTCTCCTCAGCTCTCTCACTCCTGCTTCTCTACACACTCACTCTTTCAACTTTTCACTTTCACCGTGTCTCCTTACGAGAGGGATTCTTTGATATTTGCTTTCAATGGAGCACATTTCCTAACTTTATAGATTTGTGGGGTGATGGTGGTAAAACTACTACAGTCATTTTATCATCATTCTTTGCAAGACAAAGAAACCACACAAGCTTCTTGGGATTTTTCTTTTTTAATTTGGTAAAAGTTGCAAGTCTGATTTACTTTTAGCCTTTATTTAGAGGAAGGCAATGTTCCTCCACTACCCAACAAGCGCACGTTAACATAATGCTGTAGTTTGACAATTCTGAAGTCTACTGATGTTTATATGAGGGGACTAATATAATTTTAGTGAATTTCTCAGAAGGATAGAGCCAGGTTTTGCATGGATGATGAGGCTATCTAAAAAGGACAGCCAGCTGCTTGCACATTTAGAGTCTTTGTAGCATGCTTGTAACACCTCTGACACACAGCTTCAGCCTCTCCACCAGTTGGCCTTCTCTTTGCCCCGCCTCTTCTTTCTGCATGCACTTTAACCTTCCTGCCTTGGTATATATAGTCTGTGTGACTATCAGAGTTCTCCTGGCAGCCATCATGAAGGGTACAGTCTCGATCTGCTGTTTTCTCACCCTGCTGCTTTTGCAGGCCACAGCAGGTAAGACTCCGATGCATTTGGGTGAAACATTCAGTTTTATCCAAGGCAGCAAACTGTTGGCATGACATATGTTTGCGTCCAAGTACCGCCGATGAATGAAATTGTGATGGTGTATAAATTTAGAGGCATGTTTAATGATAGTTTAAGGAATGCTGCAAAAGCTGAGCGCTCTTTTGCTATTCAAAGATCAAAGACTTTCAGAGATTTGAAACATGATCAGGAATGAACGATCATGTGGTTTTGCACCAGCCAAGGATAAACAGAAATGTTATTCTGCTTTTTATCAAACAAGTCTATTTAAAATCTGTCTCAGTTTCAGTTGAACAGCTTGACAGCCGTCACAAATCCCAGATCTAGCGGACTCCTTTACTTTGATTTATTTATTAAGAAACAAAGATCCTGCTTTAAAAACGGTTACTTTTCATGTATGAACAATTGTCTTCTTTCACATTTTAGTGAGTTTCCGAGGGAGGGACATTCAGGAGTAGTCAAAACTGTTGAGCCTTGACGATGGCCTGACAGCATGTCAGCTGTCATAAGGCATGCCACCAGCTGATGGAAAGTCTTAGTCCAACTAAGGAGAGTAGGACGACCATGTGGGATTTTGAATGGACACTAAGTCATCTCTACAATAACTGAAATTGTCTCTTCGCTTTTTTTTTTTATTTGATCTGCTACAAGCTCAGGAGTTGCTCATTGGGGGCAGCATTTTTTAAAATAACAGGAGATAAGATCATAAGATGAAATGTGATCATTAAAGAATTATTACTTTACAGTAAGTGTGGTCACATAGAACCTATTGAGTTAAATGTAACTGTGAACCGCTCAACCATGACTACCCCCAGATTACCCATTCTAAAAATGCAGACTGATCTCTGGGTCTGCATTGGTACAGATATTGTTACCCTTGTCTGTCACCCCTGCCCGTCCTTGGGGTGGCGTTCAGCTCCACAGTCCGCAACCAGGCTTCTGTCAGGTGTCTAAGATTGGAAGGCCTCCTGAAACCCAACACTGTTCACTACAGTTCCTCCCTCCCTCCAATCGACCCCCACTCTTCCCTCCAGTCTCTTCACCCCTCCCAGCTTCATGCTCTGCTTTAGATATGCTGCACAGCTGCTGTCACTCTGCACTGTCACAATCGCAATTTATTCCCAGCAGTTGGCCTTTTAGGGACATGCATTCTCCAGGCAGGAGGGGCCGGGCTGTGGATGCTGCTCATGAGCCCTTCTTCAAGCCTGTGCAGGTGTCTTTTGGGTGCATATTGCATAATGTATATTGAATCTTCTTTTTCAATCTTCTTCTTTAGGCTGCACAATTTTTATTTGAATACCTCAAGGATATAGAAACTCAATGAGAATAACGAAGTCCTTGCCACTGCTTGTGTAACTATTAGTGTTATTGATTGGTTCAACAGCTGTCAGGAAATTGAATTAGCTAAATGGGACCTGAAATGTTAATTCCCCTCTAAATCAATGTGGAATTGATTTACTATCATTTAATCATAGGTTGTCTAATATCCCCAGGGTTTTCAAGTTTTCTTGTCCAAACATCAGAACCATTAATATGTTAAATCCAAAGTTTTTTTTGACTAATCTAGAGACTATGAAATTTTGCTGTCATGTCAGGAGTCAGAGCCAGATCATCCCCAGCATGCATCACATTAACCCAAAGTTTAGGCTGTCCAGACATGATTTGGGAGTCTTACTTTTCAGAAATGTCATGCTTTCCTCTTTTCCGCTTGGACACCACTGGTCTTGCATTTATCAGAGTGAGCAAACCCTCAGGTTTTTGTCAATCTGAAAGGTTTAGATTGCTTTTTCAGATAGCTCGTCTAACTGTCCTAACATTAGACTGTATTGCACTTGTCAAATAGATATATTTGTTTGAATGACAAAGCTAGCATGTTTTTTGGTGGTGTGAAACATTCAATTTACATAAAATGGCCCCTCTGGCTCTTTGATGCTGCCCTGGTTTATTTACTGATAGTAGTAAAGTACTGATGCTAGAAATACTGTGCTAGCCATGTCTTGTATAAATGCCACTGACTGATCAAGTAAGGACGAACGCTATGTTCAGTGTCCAGTTTCAAACATTGAGTTCAAATGTAAAAGGGGCTAAACAAAACTACTAGTACAATAAAAATCATAGACACTACTCCAAAAACTTATTTTGTTCAACTGAAAGTAAATAGTGACACTTTTGCCCTTTTGGAGATCAGGTTACGTTTTTACTGGTGTTTATAGCAAGAGCTAATATTACCCATTCTCAGGCCCCAGCATGGCTTCCTCGCTTTGCAGAAGGAGACACTGAAAGTAAAAGAAGTCTCCATGTTATTCCCACTACGAGCATGTGGCATGTCTGGGGATCCCAACGCTTGTAGTAGTAGAGGGGACACACCAGTCTTGCTCAAGGCTAGCCCTCCCAGTCCCAAGGACACCTGACACACAAGTGGAACAGGGATAGAGACATCAGATCAACACCTAAGTGTAAAGTGCCTTTGCTCTCATGTCTTTTTTTGAGCTTGTTTGCTTCTTAGTGACCTCTCAGAGGACTAAGAGAAAGTCATTGATGGTATATGTTTATCATGGTAGAACAAAGTAAGCAATTAGTTCTGAAAATTGCTCCATTATCTGAATATACACATGTGGCAGTGACAGAGACTAAGTTCGACCTGGGTCTAAGTTACAATTATTGCGACAAGAAATGTATTAATGAAATGTTGTTTCATTTGCTATGAATGAGTGTTATATTATATACATACACTGACTGTCCTGATACAGGACCTTTCACTCAGTAAGCCTGTGTATTAAAGTGTCAGCTCGATGGGATGTGGATGTCTCTGAGTCTCCACACTGACTGACAGTCTAAACCTCAAAATAGGCAGCAGTCGTTCTGCCTCCTCCTCTGTCCATCCTCTGACCCATTGTAGGGCTATTTCTGACTGTGGGGGAGCACTGGCTTCACAAGCTGTGCCACCTGTTGCCATTTGTGACGTCTTCCCACCACAGCCTGCACAAGCCCTGCTCATTGCCCTCACACCTCTAACACCTCACACAAAATAATGTGCATTTGCTCTACACCGTGTTATCAGTTCTTGGCTTTTACTGAAACATTGGCTTTTATTTCTCACAGTGATGTTCAAGAAATTCTTAGTTGTTTCATTAAAACAGCAACAAAAGGTTATTTAACACTGAATCCAGTGTTTTTAAATTTGAATGAAGTCAATGAGTCTTTCCAGTGGAAAGTGGAGTTGCCTGAATCCCCCAGTGATCAAGACAAATCCTCCAACTGGTGGTTTCAGGCCTACTGCCCTCATCATATTCAGTTTAATTGAATTTACCCTCACTGTGCTGCAAGCGGAACCTGATCCTGGGGTTGCACACATATCGACATACTTAATATAAACAGTGTAAATACACAAGACTGGAGATGCATTCCAGCACACACATGCATGAGGACATAACACATGTCAGGATAGAAATGAAAAATTAAACTCTTTTCTTCGGTGAGCAATCTTTTGTATTCACAAACCGTGTAAGGTTTGCTGATATCATTTGTTGAACTATAGTCAACTGATTTCTGTGTAGATTTTTGCGTTTGCACAGACTCACACAAGCAGTTGTTGATTGCCAATATTTTTTGATGACTGAACAGGCTCCAAAGGGTTTTAGTATGACTTACCCTGCTGCAGAGAGGCAATGGTAGGCTTAAATCTGCAACATTCCTACAGGATGTGCAGTCAGAATGTTTCTCCAAACTGAGGGAAGGTTGTGTGGCAACAAACCCATTGAAGACACAACCCTCAGGGCGCCAATGTCCGGGGTTCAGCTCCCCTGGCGCCTGCAGGGTTAATTTTGGGCTCCGATCCAAGGCCCGCCATCCTCTGGCAACATTACCTCTCTGATCTTTTGTGGAGCCCTGATTCAGAGCCTCCATTGGAGATTGACTGGATTGGAAGGTGCTAACAAGTTCACAGCAGTTAGACCCACTCAAGAGTCTAGTGTTAAAAGACATGCCTCTTCTGAGTGATGAGGCAAGTTTCAGAAGCTTGAGTGAGCTTTGAAGGGTACAGTGATAGGTTGATATAGCATAGAGGATATGGGATTTGCCAAAAGCCACTTTAGCCTGTGAGTGGGATCACCCTCAGCGTCCTCTGATGAGTGACTTCTCACTGTCAAAAAAAACTCCCTCTGTCATGGTATTATCACATTCTATCAAAGAAATGTGAACCTATGTTTTCTCAGATTTTCTTAATTCCTTTCTGTGTTGTTTCTCTGTGACTCAGTTCGACATCCAGCCAGCAAGGAAATTCCCTGTGTTGAAGCTTGAAAATCATTGCCACAGATCAGTATTGCATGAGATCAATAATTTGTCTTTTTAGACATGTCGCAATTATCTGAGTTAGATATGACATAGCACTCTAGCAATCGTGAATATTACTCATGCCCACCTTTGATTTTGGCTACTAACCTTTTTTGTTTCTCCTCTTCTTGCACTGTACTGGTGGCAACATCGCACAGGCTTATTTTTAGTAGGTTGACTCGGAGAGAATCAACACTGTTGTTCCTTAACCAGCTGCATGTCACTGCGGCCACACAGCAAAGAAGCAACTTCTGAGGTCTCAGTTAAAACCTAAGGCCCATTTCACTGTTTTACAGTCTTTTCATTATAATTTAGCAGTGCATGTCCTTAAATGTTCCATTTTGGATTGATGTACTATAAGGTGCGATCAAATATTTAATTGGTTGCAAATGTTGGCTCCATTTTTCTTGAATGAAAAAACAACTTTATCAAACTCATACCATTACATTGAATGTGAATCTGTTTTTATCTAAAAGACCCATAGTTCATATAAGTTTGCTATCTACTTGTAAACAAACAGACCGTCACGATTTCACTTGTCATTTGATGCACCATTGGTATTGACCAAAGTAATGTGTCATTTTGACTCTTGGCCAGAAACACTAGAAGTCACAACCCACATGGCCTGTGGCTTTACTCCAGTCTATGGTGTAGGATACCACAGCCGTGCTGCCCTATGAGATGGGGGTGTCTTCTCACACTGATTTGCTGTTTATTATTAGGTGGAGCAAACAATGTCAGTGCAGTTTTAATAAAAATTTCAATGGGCACTTTGACTTTTTATAAGCTATTCTGACACCAGAGAGTGTGGTTATGGATATTATGTTTAAAGGAATATTTAAGTCTCTTTCTGAATTCATCAGTACTCTCATAAATTGTGCCAACTTCCATGTGAAAAAACATCCCCTGCAATTAAGCTAGTGGCAGAGCATGTGTTTTAAAATGGCATATGCTGTTTGTTGGACTTGTTCCAGACTGTAATAGCCTTACTGCGGGAAACTGTATCCTAAAAAACACTGTACGTGCAATGATCAAAGTTTTATCCTTGTGGACAAAGAATTATCTCAGCTGCACGTCTACTTGAAAAGGAATCTTTTACTTTTTGTCTCTCTGTGCCTCTGCTTCACGCCAGCTTGTGATGAGTATTATATAAATGCCCTGATACCTCAATTTCTTGCCATTCTGATCCTCTTTGTAGAGTTATGAGCCAGGAAATGGGGGGTCATGTGGTGCAATACTAAACTTTTTTTTATCATGTTTTAAGTGTAAGCTGGAGATGTATTTCTGAGATAGGTTAATATGCTTTCGGTGCACCGTAATTTCGGCTCAGCTGACAGGCAGCATTTGCACAGTTTGTTTATAAAACAGCATTTTGGTCATGGTGTGTGCTTTCCTCAATATAATTTGCAATTCAGTAACTGCAGTTTATAAGCAGCACCAACTTTATCAGCTTCATTACTCTATGCTGTAAATACCTTACAAATTGTAATAAATTCCTTTCAAATTCAAAGATTTGAACACTAAGACTCAAAACCTTCCAGGGCATAGAAGTGTGAGCAAGGAATACTTCCCAAGAGCTCCTATATATATATCTCAAAGCTGTAACAAGTTTGTCCGCTGCAGTGTTGTGTTGGAGATGTTACAGTGGGCGTGTTCTGAGACCTGGGCACACAAGGATAGGCTGTGTCAGTCTGTGATTGGTGGGTAAATATAGATGAGAAAAGACAGAGGATTGCACATCATTGTCTCATTTAAATTACTGAAGGGAACACTCAGTCCAGCTCTGAGTCCTCCTCTTTATGAAGCTGGGGAAGTCCCTATTTCTGTCTGACTTATCTTTGGTGTTGTTATAAAGGCAATGGTGATGCCAAAGGCACGTCTCTGTTTATTTTCAGAGTTTGCTTTCTAAATTAAGAGCTGATTGTACTAACAGCTGTGATCCAAGTAATCCGAGCTGTTCAGAAATGGACATGTCTAGTGAGCAAATATGATCTTTCAGATTCTCTGCCTGCTCTACCTTTACCTCTTCCTCATGCTAATGACACACACACACACACACACACACACACACACACACACCTATATATACACATATACATGTATATACAACAAACAACATAACATCTCACTGAGTGTAACTTTTTTATCCTGATAAATAGTCAATTATTTAAGTAATCTGTCAAATAACTGATTAACATATATCTACTGATACTGAAATGATGACTAATTGACAAGACAAGACATAGCTGGGACATCTCAGATGCTCTACAGTGCAATCCACTTCACTTACTATAAGGTTGGAGGGTTAATCCCAAGCATCTCCTTTAAATGTTGTCATGTCATTGAGCATTACATCCCAAAATATTTGCTCTGTATGTAGGGGAAAGACCGGTGAGCCTTTCTGGAGAAGCACCTAACGTGTTTAGCTACTTTTCACAAAGCTATAATGATTTTAACTTAAATCTCCAAAGGTTAATGAAAATACATTTGTTTTGTAAGATATAAGAAAGATATGTAGAAAGATACTTCTGACATCGCTGTCTTAAAATTGACACAGCTTAATTGTTCAAGTAAAGAGAGGTTAGGTGACATTATTCTCAAAGCCTTCATGTTCAAACCATAGAAATAAAGAACGTATGATAAAGAATAAAAACGAGTTACTGATTATTCTTTTCTCTTTGTCCTTGCGGTCTGAGTTCAGAGCCTTTGTCTCAAAGAACCACACAGCAAGCAGCAGTACATGAAATTAAGACACGGATTACAAACTTTTGATCATGAAACAGCTCATTTATCTGCTTTGTCTTGAACCGATGTCGGTATCCAGCAGAAAACTGTGACTGAGTGGTGATATAGTATTGAAAAGAGGATGTATTAATTGATATGCATTCAGTAATTGCAGATGTATTTAACATGCATATTTGGATGTCACCCGCCACAGCATTCACTTCTTTATTAAACTGTCTCTGGATTGTTTAGGGACTACTTTTAGCATCTGGGTCCACTTCATGAAACCTTTATCGGATGATTAAAGATATACAGTGTGATACTGTATGTGTGAGTGTTATACTGAGTTGTTGAGCCAGGTTTTATTTTTTTGATGTTGTTTTCACAGAAGAAGAAGATATCTCCAACGTCCTCAGAGACAGATCTCACATTGATGAGACGTTGCGACTTGCAACTGAAGAAAAAGCAGGAGATTATGCAGGTGAGGGGCAACAAGGATTCAATTATTGTTGACTTTTTTGGGTAAGTTTGTGCATTTATTACATGTGTTACCTCCATTGAGCATGTCAAAAAGCTAACCACTGTAATATAATATGAAAATATTTCCTTGATATCAATTTAACTTGCACATTCCTATTAAGACCTTTGATAATCCAGTCTGTTTCACCGAATCTGGTCAGATTGTCATCATTGATGGAGTTATACCTGCAATATATAAAGATTATTGTAGGAATATCTGCCTGTGCAGCAGCCCTTAATAACAAGGGGTCATGCAACAAGAAAACAACCCTACTCAGGTCATTATATCAAATAGTGAAAAAATAAAGTCAGTGTTTTAAAATAGCAAAGTCAAATCCTAATCAATGTGATATTAATGTTCACATTGGTTCCTCTTTCTCTACTTTCATGATCTGTGTGAAAAGTTTCTGCTTTAGAGAAATATGATTAAATGAAGAAAAACAGAAATCTTAATTATTCACAACCACAGTATAATCTGTTGTTGAAACTGCAGGTTATCCATATAAAACTTGCTACACTGGGTCCCAAGTAGATGTTGAGATCAGTCTTTCTAATATCTTTATTTTTCTTTCTACTCTATTGTCTTGTCTTTCAGCGGCTGTACAAAATTTGCGGAAGATCTATCATACATCCATCAAGCCGATGGAACAGGCCTACAAATACAATGAGCTGAGGCAGCATGAGATCTCAGGTATCCCAGAGGCTTTGGCTGTGTGTGATTTGTCTCACTTTGTTTTGTCGTGTGGCTTTTTTTAATTTATTTTTTGATTATTGCTGCACTCGTATCAGATTTATTCATATGTTTGTACTCACGCATCATCTTTACATTGTCAACCGATACATAACAGTTACTCTTAAAATGTAACAAGTAACGATCAGGCATTAGATATAGGTTTATTCAGCTGGAGGCATCACACACATCTATCTTCATCCTTCTGCTCATTTCTCTTGAAATATATTTTTGTTATGTCAGAGTTAAATCTTTGCACTGTACAACGTTTCTTCACAGTAGTCGCAACACTCTGAGCTGCATACTGAACTACACAACACAAACCCTTTAGTCCCACTGTAAAATAAAACTCGCCCCCTTGTGGCTTTTGAGGCTTGACTTGCATGCAAACAAATTCAACTTGTGTCGTGTCCCTCAATGAACATTTACTTATTGTAAATGAAGGTAAAGTCATGTCATCACCTGATAACATGGACACACACCAGCCATTTGTTAACAGACATGTTTGACTAATTGTAGGTCAAATATGTGACCATAAATTCCAGCCATGATTTCCAACCTATTCATGTACATTGATGCTCTACCCCCTCCTGTTGCTTGTTGAGACCTCACTCCCTCACTGACCTCTCCTTCACCTCCTGTTCCCTTCACTTCTTTGTGTTCCACCCTCTCCTGTCCTCCCTACATCCCCATTCCCTCCACTCCCCTCATCTAACAGCGTACCCCGGACGATCCCTGGGGGACTCAGCCACAGGTGGGTGTGGGCAGGGCTTAGCTGTGCATGGCACTACCTGAAGTGCTGAGCCCCTTCCGTTCACCCTGCATTTGTCCTCATAAATGAATTCTCTCTGTTGATCAAAAATTGCAATCACTTTGGGTGACACACAATAAAATATAACATCCTGGACTGGCTTGTCATCAAAGTGGTTCATTGAGGAAACATTCAATCCACAGAAAGCTGAAATTTTGTACCTTATTTTAATCAAAACTGGATAACAAACTCAATAAAATGCTAAATCTAGATAAACTATTTGTGGCTCAGAGTCATTAGGCTGTAAGGTTGATAATGTTTAGGAAGCACTTTATGCATAGTATTTACAGAGGAAATACTATTTGAGTCTAAACTATGGAGGGGGTTGCATGTGCAGCTTTGGCTTTAGAAAAGGACACACAGGTCTGAGGAGGGGACACTGGTGGGAAAGGGTGGTCAGTGATCAGCGAGGAGTGAAATCATTTTGACTTAGTACTTTATTTTAAAATGATCTTAAAGGCCAATAGTTTAGGAATGATCTTTTTTTTCATTGCAAACATTATGACTCCAAGATATTTCATGTTTTGTCTCTGCAATCTAATGTAATTTGTTGATTTCTAATTTCAGGCCTACAGCTCAAAAATAAAAAAAAGGTCAAAGGACTTTTTTTAATGTAGAGGTCATAATAAGGTTTCAAAGACAAACAAATAGAAACAAAAAGATGTTCAAACAGGTGATATAACACTGTTTTTGTACCACATCATGATTACAACCCCACGTAATCATGATGTGGTACAAAAGCAGTATCCATAGAAGGCGCAAAGGAGCAAATATGGACGTATGATCTCTAGTTTGTCAACAAATGTGTGATAAAAGTCACTGAACTACGTTCCTTAAAGAATGATTGGAAGGGACAGGTTCTTATCCTGTACTGTGCATACACTGATCTCCCAGATAGCACTGTGCCAATAGCTAATATAACAACACTGGCAAGGGATTACTATTGGAAAACCTTTGTCAAGCACTACAATATGAAATTATATTCACAAATCTTACTTCTACAAACTGTGTAAACTGCCAGAGGCAGTGTTGACTTCTCTGAGCTATGAGCCATGTGGAATGTACCATCACTTTGCATCACACAATAAAAAATTGTGTAATGTGGTGAAAACAATGATATTTCCATATCTTTTCTTTTTCTAAGAATTGGATACTCTGTGCTTGGGGCTAAAGACAAAAAGGACTATCGAGATTTATCAGTGACAAGTCCTATAGCCAGCTCTGTGATAATCTAGGGCTCGGCGCTCCTTTAAACTTCTATGATGGCGGCATTAATGCCGAAAAGATAAGTGAGATTTCAGAGCAAAATTATAAAGCAAAAGAAAAAGAATGCATTACAAAGGCATTCCCTCAGAGTACAAATGGTCTGATCTGCCTGCAATCCTGGCAGAGATGATGCTGGACATTTTGAAAGGAAAACTGCAACGATGAAAGCACCATGGCACTATAAACCTTTTGATTTGTTGGGAGGAAGAATGGGACAATGTAACATGTAAAAGATTCCATTGTTTGGAGTCTTCAATGCCGGAACATATTTTGATTGGTGCAAGATGGACTGGCAACACTACAAAGTTGTAAAAGCATTACTCAGCATTACAATACTGACATTTTTTAGTTGCTTTCTTATGATGTCTATATCATCTAAACTTTCTCTGATTTGGAATTGTATAACAGTATTGAATTTACAGAATTTGGTGCCCTACCACCCCTACACCATGTCCACTCACAACACACGTGGCAGGCAGCTTACTGGGAGACACCAGGCTTGATCTGAAAGCATGGCCCTGTTGTGAGACATGGCTGAAATATTTTGTGGAATTTTGTCTGGATTTTTTGGTACTAACACCATAACTGCTTCAACATTTCTTTGTTTTTTTTCCATTCTTATTGTAAGTCATACAATATTTGCGTTTGTGCACAGGATTGGAAGTGACGGTGCTACTCTTTGATGTCCATTAAATATTTAGTGGAAACCCACTTTTGAAAAAGTTTACACACTGTTTGAAATATTAATAAACTGACTCACTTCAGCCATTAACATGGTTAGTATTAATTATTTATACCACATATCAAATGTTGAAACTGAGAAATTTGACAATGTTCTGAAAATTCTTATCTTATTTGTAATTTAACTCCAGCAACGTGTTTCACAGGGGCATGCCAATGGTGTGCATCATCGCTTCTCACACTGTAAATGTTTCAGAACTTTAGAGACAAGGCGGGATGTTTTGAAAAAGCTTTTTCTCTTTGTTCTTGTTTCATATATATAATTTCAGGAGCTTAACAAGTCAGAGGTTCATTTATTGTATTTTGTACTTCATAGAGGGCAAAAAAGTGTTCAGTGGATAACTGAATGCCAGTTAGCTGGACTCTTACTACGGAGCCATGTTGCTATAATACATACAGAATGTGGTTTAGCATGTCCTTCTTAAGTCCTTTTCTTGTAAAAAAAAAAAAAAGCATCTGGATGGCGGGTTTGTTGCACCCAAACCTTAATGCAACAATAAACTGTGATGTAATCCTCAGATTCTTTGTGATTTTTACATTGAGAAAGATTATTCTTCTAAACGTGAACGTTATCAGCAACAATGTATATTTGCAAATCATTGCATTCTGCTTTAATATACATTAAATAGAGTGGCCAAACTTTAAAAAAACATTTTGGAAGAAGGACTAAAAAGGAATACTTTGGCTTTAGGTAAACGGTTAATCCTCTATCATTCATCCAACGATCCAAAGATTTTAATCATTGTTGTACCACCTTACCCACCAGATGGAGAGATCACCTCTAAGCCATTGGTGCTGTTCCTTGGACCCTGGAGTGTAGGAAAGTCCTCCATGATCAATTACCTCCTGGGCTTGCATGACAACCCCTATCAGCTTTACACAGGTATGATACACTGCTTTCTCTTTTAGAATAAGAAAAAAGAATGTTGCATGTTTAAACCCTCTTAATTTTGAAGATACCTCAAAATGTCCTTGTAAATATGCAGAATCATTAGCAGCTGATGTTTCAAAATGTTAGCAGGTGGGTGAATTGTGAAGATGCAAACACTGAGGTTTGGTTGATCCATGTCATCGTGTCATTTAGGCCTCTGCTTTATTTTACCATTTCTGTGGCATGTCCAAATGTCTGACCAATACTTTCACTCCTCTCTGGACCATTCGTGCTAATCTCTCCCTTTCTGTGTGACTCCAGGAGCTGAGCCCACTACCTCTGAGTTTACTGTTATAATGCACGGGGAGAAGATCCGCTCTGTTGAGGGTATTGTTATGGCAGCAGACAGCTCTCGCTCCTTCTCTCCCCTGGAAAAGTTCGGTCAAAACTTCCTTGAAAAGCTGATTGGCATTGAGATGCCTCACAAACTGCTGGAACGTGTGACATTTGTGGACACGCCAGGAATCATTGAGAATCGCAAGCAGCAGGAGAGAGGTAAAGAAGATTTAGTCCCATTTTTTCTGCATTACAGATTCCCCAAGGACAACAAAAGGCTGGTTTGTAACACTTCTTTTTTGCTTCCGTCTAGGTTATCCTTTCAATGATGTTTGCCAGTGGTTCATTGATCGTGCAGATCTGATCTTTGTGGTTTTTGACCCCACCAAGCTGGACGTTGGCCTAGAGCTGGAGATGCTCTTCCGGCAGTTGAAGGGTCGTGAGTCACAGATCCGCATCATCCTAAACAAAGCTGACAACCTGGCCACCCAGGACTTAATGAGAGTCTATGGAGCACTCTTTTGGAGCTTAGCTCCCCTCATCAATGTGACCGAACCCCCTCGTGTCTATGTCAGCTCTTTCTGGCCATACGATTATGCACCCGACACCAGCCGTGAGCTCTTTAAGAGAGAGGAGATCTCCCTCCTGGAAGATCTTAACCAGGTGATTGAAAACCGTATGGAGAACAAGATTGCCTTCATCCGCCAGCATGGCATCCGTGTACGCATCCATGCTCTGCTGGTAGACCGCTATGTCCAGACTTTTAAAGAGAAGATGAGCTTCTTCAGTGACCCCGAATTAGTCTTCAAGGAGATTGTGGACGACCCAGACAAGTTCTATATTTTCAAGTCCATCCTAGCCAAGACCAATGTTAGTAAGTTTGACCTGCCAAACCGAGATGCTTACCGTGACTTCTTTGGCATCAACCCTATCGCCAACTTTAAGCCCCTGTCAACTCAATGTTCCTACATTGGAGGCTGCCTGCTGGAGAAGATTGAGAAGGCCATCACCAATGAGCTGCCTGGTCTTCTGAGCAGCATTAACTCTGGCAAGCAGCCTGGCCTGTCGTCCTGCGAGACAACCGGTTGTGGCGAGAAGCCAAAGAATCGTTACCGAAAGAACTGAGGAACATAAAATAACTTGTGTGGAGGAAGTAAGGAGACAGAGGAGGTGGAGAGAAGGGATCTGGTGGAAACCCACCCTGCTTTCATGAGAACGCTTGTATTGTTGAGGAGAGAAGATTAATGTTTGTTTATTTCCTCAGGAGAATAAGGAAAGGTGCATCAGGGGACAGTGAGAATAATGCAGATAGTGGGAGGGAGGGGTCATTGTTTGATAAGGCAGCTTAAGGACACAAGTGCTGAAGAAATGAGTACATGCCACTGTTCACAGAGTTTTGTTAAAACACACCCTCCTCTCTCCCTTGCGCAACCACATTGGACTGTCTGGGACTGTGAGATTGGGGAACTATAAATGTAAAAAAAACAGTAAGATGAAATAAAAAAGGCAAATCGTCAGACTTAAAAATAGTCAAATACCAGCTCCCTTGTATGTGAATAAAACAGGTAAAAGTGGAAACAGAAATCTGTGTTGTAAAGTTATGTACCACAGCAGGTCAATTCCACAAGCTTCAGAAGTTGTTTTTGAAGTGGTCTTTTTGTGGGTGCTGTACAAAGCCTTTGTGTTTGGCTGATCATTCAAATCTCTGCTTTTCAAATAGACCATCGTTGCATGTTAGATATCACATGTAATGTAGCAGATGCATGGGTTTTTCTTCTAACATAAACAAGCAAACTTTCCACTTATAGTGTTTCTGACACTTGCTATGCAACAAATTAGGCCTTTTTTCCTTTTAGTTTTGTATGCTCATCAGTCTTGGTTGTTGACAACCTGTGAATTAAGCAGAGGTCAGGGTTCAAGGGTCAGAGCCTACAGAGAGGAGAGGGCATGTTCATTCTGCTTCACTTCTTAACTGTTCTTACTGTATTTGTTTGAGTCTATAGATTTGCCAGTCTTTGGTAGAAATTCAATACTGTGTTAAGAATTATTATTTCTTTCAGTGATAAGCTTTTTTTTCTTTAGCTGAGTGATCATACAAGAAACACAATGAACGAGATATGAGTTATAGGTTTCTTTATCCATTTATTCTGCCATTTCTTCTGCAGGTTAGAAAGACGTTATTGATTTTTGTTTGTGTAACTTTCCAAATGGGAATTCAAGTAGGTTGTGCACATGAACTGATAAATCCTGCTGCACAATTTTGAAACATGTCTGCAAAATTGTGATGATGGATCACTGTCATAAGAGATTTCATAGCTTTCAGAAATTGGGACTAAGTAAAGATGAAGTGGAGGACTATTGAGTTGATCCCTGATCTCTTCTGAAACAAGGCAACCCAAATGCTGACCTTGCTTCTGTGCTGGTAGTAATATGAAGCTGCAAGTGCTCATGTAGCTTATCTGAAGAAACGTCTCAGAAGTATGGCAGAGAAAATCACTCAGCCTATGTTGATAGCTTTGGAAATACATTTATTTGATATTCAATTTTATTCTTTTTTCGCAGCCTACAGAAATCTCATCATTTCTAAGAAGCTGCTAAAGAATCAACAGACTGGTTATTTAGCTGCCTCATGTCTACCTTTTTGGCTTTGGTTTTTCGAGTACACAAAAAAAGGATATAATATGTTAGGAATAGATCTAGATGTTGTTTTTAAAAAGATTTTGGTCTTCTTCTGACAGAACGCGATTAACTCTTTCCAACATTTTTGCTAACACAAATAAAGTGACTGTTGCTCCGTTGTTTTTTTTTTTTTTCAGAAACAAAACGTGCTAAGAGGTTTTCATATTTTCTTCTTACTCAACAAGAAAGTATATCTACAAATAAACTTGCCTTGCCTATTTCCCAAAATGTCAAACAATGTGTAGAGTACAACGTCCTAGTTAGTCAAAGAAAAGGTTTGTAGTAAGAGCCCCAAAAGCATGATGCTGACTCACGGGGTCACTTGTGCACTTCCTTTTCCCTCCATGTTCTGTCTTACTGTCTTACTTACTAACCCCCTTACTGCTCTCCCCATTTAACTTATGAGGCATAATGAAGATAACTACATCAAGAAACCTGCGAAGAAGCTTCTTTTTCATCTCTTCAAGTGTGAGTGCTCCATTGGCTGTGTGGAGTTATATTTATGCCGCAGATCAAGAGCATACCCACAAGAGGGTGCTGTGCAAATAAGGGAAATATAGAGCGTGCCCAGTAACATTCAACATGCAAAGGAAAACCTTTGTGCTTTATGACATCAGGTGGTTGTGCTTTTAGTATATTTCAGTGTCACTTAACTTTATTCACCTGTGATTTTAACATTGTGTCAAATTAAAGTAGCGGCTGATTCACTTTTTTGTTTTGGTATGAAATTTAAATCAACTGGCCAAATTTTGGGAGGCCTGGTGGACATAAATAAAGATTTCTGATGGACTGGATAAGTCAAGCTTTGTGGTTATTCTGCTGAAATAATCAGTCCTTAAACAGGGAGACAGATATAAGAAAAATATGCTTCTTCCCTGTCTCCCATCCTCTTGTCTGCAGTCCACATTTCTACCCCCTTTCTATCCCCTTTTTAAAAACTGTTTCATGGCCAAGTTCCTCTTCATCAATCAAGCAGGTAAACGTGTGGCATTCCATGTGTGGCATTTCCATTTTATAGCTGTTACTGTTCATCTATAACATGTGATGCAAGTGAAACACGCCATCTGTAGAGTGCAAAAAGAGAAGAAAATTAAAGAAAAAAAGAGAGAAAGAAAGCAGGAAGATTAGGGGTGACCGGATCAATAGTTTGGTACATCTAATAGAATACATCTTGTGAGTTCAGCAACATAAAAAAAGGCATCCACAGAAGACAACAGTAGCCTTTCTACAGCAAACAAAAAAAGCAGCTTTACATCATTCAGCTAATTGAAGAGCGCTCTCTGGGAGGTATACGTATCATTACCCAAGTCTGCTATAAAGAGAATACATAATGAGAGGAAAAACCGAAGGTTCTCCACGGTGTGCCAATTGTTCAGACGGCCAGTGGGATGAGATTAAACCTTAACATTAAACATCTTAACAACCAGAAACATTCTGGAATATTATGATATGTCTGCTCATACAAAACAGTTAAATCATTCCCTAAAACGTGCACAGGCAGTGTGACAGTGTGGGCATGCATGGCTTCCAATGTCACTGTCACTACTTTATTTTATGTTGTTAGAGGAGAAAGAAGAGATGAATTCTGAAGTGCTCCGAAATCATCAAAATGCAGTGAAGTTGATTTGATTTAAAAGGTGTTTTATAGTACCGATCAAGGATGAACCGATTCAGAAGGCATTTCAGTTTGAAATGTACAAACTGAATAGGTTCTGTCATCCTAATTTGGATATTGAGATATGCTAACAATTTTTTATGCATTTGGTAAAAGTTACTTATTCACACTCGACCAACATTTATTGCTTGCCTATTTAATTGTATTATGTCTCCCATTACATCGATTCTCTCAAATTGTCCTCCATTTAGGGCTTCTTTTCTATTGTCATCTCATGGCAGATGCCCATCAGGGCCTTGTCGGAGAAATAAAGTAGGGATTGAGATGACTAAACCCACAATACGTGCTCAGAACCTTTCAATATTTCCCCCGCGCCAGGTTCGTCGTTTCACGACGACCCCTCCCCTCCATCACTTAATCATTCTTTCCATCATCTCTGCTTACCCCCAAAAACACATAGCAGCGTCAAGTTAACAGTGCTCACCAAAGCGGAAGTACATGCTTTTAAAATAAAACGCCAAAATAAGACCAACTTAAATTCCAAATTTTAGGAACAGTCCTGAGAGTAAATAGGTATATGCCTAGGGGTAGTAGGCCTATTAACATATCGTGCAGGTGTTGCACTATTCAACATATTTGTTTGTTTGTGTTGAGTTTTTTTTTAATGCCTGCGCTTCTACCCAGCCCCACCCACCCTCAAGTTAAGACACATTATAACGGTAGTAATTGCCGTCTCCCTTTAAAAACATTGTGAATGAATGCCCATATAAGCATTTCTAAGTATAGATAGAAGTGTTTTAAGAATAAGAATGAGAGAAAAGAAAAAAAAAAGAAAGACAACTGAGAGTCACAAAAAGCGCAGTTGTCTGGAGCTTCGGTCTGTCCTTGCTAATAAGGTAATTTGAATAAGTCGAGTTATAAATAGACTTGATTGCCATGAAAGGGTCGGTTCTGACTAACAAACGTGAACCACTTTCTCAGTTGACCTAAAGCTACTTGCCTCGTATTGGACAAGGGGTTTTATTGTTATAGGAAAAAAATCGGATGTGATCTTTACTTTATCCTGAAGTGCATCTTTCTCTTTCTCTCTCTCTCTCTCTCTTACACACACACACGCTCACACACACACACACACACACACACACACGCACATACACAGTGCACGCGTTCACTTCTAGCGGCTGCACGGCTGTCTGCTCACAGAAGATGGTGGCGGCTGCTGCCACTGTATTTTGCCCACCGTGCCAGAAAGGCGCGCACAGTCTTCCAGCTGCTCTGGTGCGCACAAAATCTTCAGATAACCCGGAGAGATAGATTCCTCTCGCAGTGTGGATGGCACAGAGAATGGACAGGCGGGACGATGAAGCAGCAGTCCTAATGTCATTTTAGTCTTGGATTAAAGAGGAATTATTTGGAGGTATGACGACATTCTCCCCATCCCATTCAGCTCAGTTAAAGTGGTTGGATCAAGGCAGGACTCTACTTAAACCTGTGGGACTGAGGTGTGGGGGTGTGGAGCGGAGGTGGAGACCTTTTAATTAGCTCGACTCTCTCCGGATCTTCGTAGTCTGGTGTCCACAAGGGTGAGACCAAGCCACCGTGGGCAAACTTTACTTCAGAAAAGGAAAGATCGCTCGATACTTCGTGAAGTCTGCTCGAGGCTTCGTTTTTCATCGCAGCTGTGCGGTGGACACCGGTTATACAGTCAGGAACCGCCATGGTCAGGATATTTACACCATCTGGATATTTTCCTGGGGCGCATTGTGACGGTGGATTGGCGACATGTGGCGTGACTGGATACCAAAGCAATACTGATGCAACACAAAACTGAAACGGCTCTGTGCATAGCTCTGGGGAGCGTGTCTGTGCACGAGCCACTGACAGCCACGCTCTTGCAATAAATCCACACGTTTATTTGGGTGTTTCTCCACAAACAATTTGCCACAGATCCGCTTGCACAAAATCTTGAGTTTGGAGACGCTGTGGCGACGAAGACTCCGGAGTGGAAAGTCAGGAAAGGACGGGGCTGCGTCCACGGGAACAGTTGGTATTAGGCCCTGCAGCAAGGACCATGTGGGTATATTTAAAAGCTCCCTTGGTAGTTTTTGCACTCATGTTTCCGTTCGCCTCATGTTGCAAAACTGACCTTTGCGATCAACATGACAAACGATAAATCTTGAGCAACTGACTTGTTTTGAGTGAAGTTTTGTCTTGTTCAGAAGTATTCATATTTTTCTATATGCCCAGTGGAAGTGAGTAAATCTGAACGGATGAAGTGGACTGGACATGCGCCGCTCAATTTAATATTCTGACT
This sequence comes from Odontesthes bonariensis, assembly GCF_027942865.1. Classification (NCBI taxonomy): domain Eukaryota; kingdom Metazoa; phylum Chordata; class Actinopteri; order Atheriniformes; family Atherinopsidae; genus Odontesthes; species Odontesthes bonariensis. The sequence continues at coordinate 15,462,200 of NC_134526.1, forward strand.
GTCGCGGACTCTATAAAAACTCAGCTGAACAGGACTTGCTTGTACTAATAGCGAGAGTTTCAGAACAATACTAAACCCATCTATTCACTTTCCCGTTTTGGATCCCGACCTTCACTTTTACGCACAATATTCTATTTTTCTTTTTTCTCAAATATTTCCCGTGAGGGAATCAAACTGTGTGCTGCAGACTCCAGTTGGACTGGAACAGAGCAGGCAGCAAGTGAACCTTGCAGTTTCAAGTGAGTCAAAACAGACGGGAATGTAGAGGAATGCAGGGATTGACGTCAAGAAGGGCAATAATGAACTAGTCAAAAACTTTGGATGGTCTTCTGGTGTTAATACAGCCAGAGCACTTTAACCTAAGTAGGATTCTTCCTGAAAATGGTAATGCTTGGGATCTCTTTAACACTTCTAAGATTCAACAATCATTACTCTAGTTGTGATACTGTGGCCAAACATTTAGCCTTACCTCTTTAAATATTTTTTCATAAATGACCGTGCCTTCTCCATAGACTTTGATTAGTCTTTGATTTCTGGATAGACCAGGAGACAACATGGCATCCCCCCAGCATCAACAACTGCTGCCTCACCACACAGAAGTGAGCTGTGACTCCAGTGGAGATGGAGGCGTCTCTGTGAAAATTGGCACCAGTGTCAAACACAAGCATGGAGGCGGGCCACTGGGTTCAATCGGGGGAGGCTTAATGGGGGGAACTAAGCACTGCAAGTACAGCATTTCTTCTAGCTGTAGCTCTGGAGAGTCCGGACTGAGGAGGCCTGTGGTCAAGAGTTTCCGTATCCAGAAAAAGATGCCTCAGCTTTTTGAGAGATCAGCAGGACATTTCTGGGACCCAAAGTTTGACTCCTCCATCCTGGAAGAGGCCTGTAGAGAACGGTGTTTCCCTCAGACCCAGCGGCGCTTCCGCTACGTGCTCTTTTACCTGGTAGCTTCCAGTTTCCTCTGGGGATTGTATTTTGCTGCCAACCCCTCTCGCTGTGACAAGGCTACTTTTCTCCTCCCCACTGCTTCCTTTGTTCTTTTCTGCCTCCTACTTTTCCTCTTAACCTTTACAAAGCTGTATTCTCGCTGCTACAACCAAGCATCTCTGCTGCTTATCTTTGTAACCTTCATCCTAACCCTAGCCCCCCAGATCCAGACATCAGGCTTCAGGGACCCAGACACTCCCACACCTGCTCTTGATGTGGAAGAATTCAGTGGAATAGGGCCCACATACAACCAATCCTATGAAAAGCTTGTGGGAAATAGCATCTTGTGCCCCTGTCTCTCTCCTGTAGGCACCTTCTCCCTCTGCATTGAGGTTCTGCTGTTGCTGTACAGCGTTCTCCATGTTCGTCTCTATGCCTCTGTCCTGCTTGGGTTTCTCTACTCTGTCTTTTTTGAGAGTTTGGGCTGGCTGCACCTCACCCAGGTAGGGGAGAACTGGAGCTTATCTACTCCATTGGACTGGGAGACACTAAGCTGGTTGGGCCCAGCCAAAGCGTTGCTCCATCTCTGTGCTCATGCTATTGGCATCCACCTGTTCATTATGTCTGAGGTACGGTCTCGCAGCACCTTTCTTAAGGTTGGACAAGCTATTATGCATGGAAAGGATCTGGAAGTGGAGAAAGCCTTGAAGGAAAGGATGATCCACTCTGTTATGCCCAGAATTGTGGCTGATGAACTGATGAAGCAGGGTGATGAGGAGCTTGGTGATAATTCTGTTAAACGTTACTCCACCAGCGGTGCAGCTGCTGCCATTTCCAGCCCAAAAAACAACAAATGCAAGAAAACTTCCATCCCCAAAGGCCAGATCATTTTCAGACCCTTCAACATGAAACGGATGGAGCCTGTCAGCATCCTCTTTGCAGACATTGTAGGCTTCACCAAAATGTCTGCCAACAAATCCGCTCATGCCCTTGTTGGGCTTTTAAATGACTTGTTTGGACGTTTTGATAGACTTTGTGAGCTAACCGGCTGTGAAAAGATCAGCACTCTTGGAGACTGTTACTACTGTGTAGCTGGTTGTCCAGAACCCAGACCGGATCATGCATATTGCTGTGTAGAGATGGGCCTAGGCATGATTCAGGCAATTGAACAATTCTGCCAAGAGAAAAAAGAGATGGTTAACATGAGGGTGGGTGTCCACACTGGGACTGTACTCTGTGGTATTCTAGGCATGAAACGCTTTAAGTTTGATGTTTGGTCGAATGATGTAAATCTTGCCAATCTGATGGAGCAGCTTGGTGTAGCTGGAAAGGTCCATCTGTCACAAGCCACAGCCAACTTCCTGGATGACAGATACGAACGGGAATACGGACAGGTTATTGAGCGGATAGGCCAGAGCGTCGTGGCTGACCAGCTCAAAGGTAAGCCTTTAGTGGAGGAAAGAGTCGCTGGAGACCATATTAATGATGCTGCATTTTATTTATTAATTTTTTTTTTTTTTTTTTTTTTACAGTAATTTCTTTTTTTTTACAACAATATCGCAGTGGTCTGTTTAGTTTTATTTCTGATGTCACTATGCAGTATCAAGATCCACTGTAGTTTTAACAGATTGGTTGACATTTTTAAACTTAATGTTTCTGATATGAGCTCACAAACGTAGTCTTTTTTTTATAATTTGAAATTTATGTCAAGTAATCGTAACCTGTCATCCTCGAGTGAAATAATTACTTATACCAGCAAATCAGCTGAGTCAAAGCTGTTGTAGGCAAAAAATTGCATTTGTCAAGGTCAACACAGGGTTTAAGCATCATGCAGCATATTTGGCACTAGTTTGCCGGCAGGGGTTGGAGTTTATCTATCCCCTTTGTGGTGTTGGTACAATGTGACTGTATCACATTCAGACGCCATCTTCTTTCCCATCCTACCCTCCCCTCGGCTCACTCTTTGTTCTCTTGCTCAATTACATTGTCTTCCAGACGTCCTCAATGTGTCGTGTTCTCTTAACCTCGCTCTGAACCTCAAGGATTGCTTTACAGCTTAATGTATCTGCACCTTTTCTGTTAGACATTTGCCTGCAGCTCCATCTTCACCTCTCTGCCTTGTCATGTCCCTGCTTCTAAACTGCTTGACTGGAGCTTTTTTTTTTTATGCATTTATGCAAATCGTCTTAGTGTGACTAAACGTGGGCTTAATGGCTCTTGTCATCATTTAAAGCTCGCTGATCCATTGTCGCCAGATAGTAAGTGAAGTGACAATATCTCACGAAGCTATTTCAGATAGTGTTCACCTGCCCTTTTGAATTGGCATTCAGGTTTATTTTTGTTTTGCTGTGGTGCTTGAGGCTACACATTTCATTTTGTCCTGTGCATTTAAGGCAGGGATTAATATGGACTGGGAATTCACACACATTAGCAATTCCAGTGTGCACATTAATAATTTGGGGTTTATAAATGATCAATTTATTCATATACCCACTGGACTCTTCAGAGATAAAATATATTTCCCTGGAATCTGTTCATGTACCAGTGGAGCAACAAGACTGGTCAAAGTGCCTTTTGTTTACTGGCTAGCAGGAGTGATTTATGGGTCTGCATTCCTCCTCATCTCTTTTACATTAACAAATTACTACTATCCTTGCTCTTGCACTTCATTACTTTACTGGAATAAGTGTGTTAACTAGAGTGTGATCACCTTTCCTTCACTATCTCCCTTTTCTTGACTCCTATGTTGCTCTCCTCGTGCATTTACTTCCCCACCTAAGATTTATCCTCTCCCTGTAGTTTTTCCATGTCAGTGAGAGAGCTGGCTGTCAGGTGAGAGTTGTTCTCCAGCGCTGTAAAATTCCCTGCACTGTCTGGCTCAGACTGTGTAAATCACTTTGGTAGCATTGCAGCCAGGCGTTGATCCCTCCTGTATCTGGTCCCCATTGCTTGACTCAGAAGTAAATTGCTCTGACAGACACTGATTGTTGTGCAGCCATCGCCTGTGTGTGTTTGCGATGTTTAGTTTCTTCAATAGATTTTGGCCTCTGAGTGTTGTCACACCTCCACTTTTTAGGTCATCCTAAAGCTTCAGCAATTTCTTACCCACAGATGCGTATTTCTAAAGGTTTGTTCTCCCTTTTGCAACCATAAGCTATTTTATTTGAGTGTACAACCACATGTGATCAGTTGGGTGTTACAGCTGCATCCTGTTGTCTCCCCAGCTCTGACCTGAGACCTGCGTTTTTGCAAAAACTGTAAATGTGGTCAGTTTACATGGGAGTGCTGTAATAAGTCTGCTTGATTAAAATGCAGTCATCTATCAGGCTCCAAATAATTTCTCTCATTATCTTTACATCTGAATACTTGATGATTTAAAAAAAAAAAAAAAAAAAAAAAAAAAATTTCTCAGAAAATTGAGAAAATGCATTGTAGTGTTACCAGGCTCCAAAACTATGAATCTGTCCACACTATAACGTTCTCTGATGCTGGAAATGAAGTGCAATATTATCACAAGCTTGTTTGTTTAAAAATAGAAAAAAAAAAAGCAATCAAGCAGATTGTTGGTTAATATTTAAAAATTCCGTAAAACACTGCGTAATGCCTTACTATTTCTTTAGTTCAGTTAGCAGTCAAACAGTGACATAAAGCAAAGCAAAACAAAACAAAACAAGTAAAATCTCATATGATTAGTAGATTATCAGGTAAACTCTAATTCAGAGAAATGTAATGGATAATGAGCCTCATCTAAAATTATAACCGAGTTAGTTAATGATGATGGTGCTGGAACTGTACACAAACTGTAGGCTTCTTCGTTTGTTTGTTTGTCTCTTCAAGGGTCTGCTCATGAAGTCCGACCTTGTTGTGTTGTTCATTTTCCTTACTGGAAATGTGAGCTATATTTAGTTCCATTTCCTTGGAAAGTACCTGTCTGCCTTTCCTTTGTGCTTAATACAGAGTGATGGCACCTGCAGAAGATTATCCCTTTGGAGGAGACTGTCAGTGTGACTTTATTATTCTGCCACAAACATCCAAACACTGCTCTCCTCTTTTTTTTTTTTTTTTTTTTTCAAGAAGCCATTGTTTCCAGAGAAAATAATGTGGTTTGTTGGCTGATGTTCACCGAGGATTGTGTTTGAGGATTGTGATATGAAATTATTACAGTAATGCCAGTTGAGGCTCAAATCTCTTTCTCTACAATAATATTACAGATTAACAACGCCTACACTCGTTTTGTGACTTAGGGATGAATTGAGTGACTGAAAACATGATGGCTTGAAAGGGTTTACTTGTAACAAGAATGTATCGAATCATCTAAATTTGTGCATCCTCTCACATATATACAGCTTTATAGAACATTTCAGGGAACTGTTCACATCAAATGCAGGTTTATTCTTAAGTGTTCTACAGCATATTCACTTTTATCTTTACCCAATTAGACTATAATAAGATTATAAGCCAGTGTTTCCCTCATACTTAAGTGCTTCACAGCACATCCAATCAGATTTCTGAAGGTCATCTCATGGCAGGACCACTTCATGGAAAACAACCAACGAGAGACCCACTGTACTTTACTTCTTGATGAAGAAGGAATGGCTGACCCAAGTTCACCAAGCCTTGGAAAAGGCCTGGAGATTAACAGTGGACAGTGACTTTACATCTGTACACAAAAGCCCAAATAATTTTAGATGTCCGAATTATCGGTGATAACTGCTGAATGTGTGAGGAGCAGTTTGTGTCAGTGGCCTGTTAATAACCTCTTTCTTGTCCTAAAGAGTCCAAAAAAAATCAGGTCTTGCTGGTTTATCGTTTATTATTTTAATTTTGCTCTTCAGAGTCGTCCTGTTTTGTATGTTTGTTGTGAACCTTCCAGGCTGATGCTAGAAATCAAGTTGAAAAACATTTTCATTCATTTTGGCTTTTCACAGCTCTTTTGTATAATTCCGTAGGTCCTTTCCACTAATACTCATAATGAACAGGGTTCTCACTAACCAGCTGCCATAAGGTATAGCATGTTCTCAGATTGAGATTCTAAATTGTAAGAGGGACCTTCTCAACCTCATAGTGATGAGTAACACTGAGCCGGGCATCTATACAGTATCACCTACCCTCAGACAGCGCTTCCGTCTTTACCCTGTGGGAGATTTCTAATTAAGGCTAAGGCTTTGGCTGAAGTGATTAATGTTAGTAATTCTCCATCTTCAAATCTCGCCGCATTGGCCCAGTTGTTATCTTGACCTCCGGAACACATCAGTTCCTGCCAGCTAGGCGTTTTTATCACAATAAATGATATTGATTGCCTATAATGAGACTGTCATGGCTGTGTATATTTATGATGAGGCAACAAGGGCGATGACAACAAAAGAGGGTTCATGTTAGTTGGATATCAAAGAAAAGCAAAGAAGGCCATGTGTTATGTCATATACTAACAAAAAAGATAATTTATGTTCTGACTGACAATATGCATGAACTTGTCCATTTTTAAGACTCAAGAAGTTTAACTGATCATGTGCACGACTAATTTGAGAACCGATAAGCGTTTTGATGCAGATAGTACTTGTACTGTTCATCTGTTCCATGGTGTTTGTACTTCATGCTCTGAACCAAGCAGTTATCAAGTGAGCCATGTGTTCTTTCTCAGAGATTTACTTGCACATTTTAACACAACCCTGCCCCCAACGCCTGAATGCTGTCTCGTTGAGCTGTGCTGTCAGTCAGCAAACTGTATAAAAATTTCCTTTAAGCTTGATTGAGAAATTACTTTTGACTGCTGCAACCTGATTGGCAGCAAGTGACACTGGTTATGCTTTAAGGTGTTCTATTCAAGAATTTCTTTTTAAAGTTCAGTCTTTGCTAACCAGCTAGCCCTGTCCTGCCCTGTTTTGTTTCCCTACCTGCAGCTGGTCATATCACTGTTGTTTGTCCTTTGGCTTCTTTTTTCAGCAGTATTAATTTATTCCTGTAGTGTTACAGCTGCTTCTGTGAGCTTGGCAATGTGTCACATTGCAGATCAGTTTAACTACCATGTGACGATACCTTATTTTTGAGCTTCATGGAAAAAGACAATCATGGACAAATTCACACATTTTCACCTCTGTATAGCACTGACAAAATGCTGTGTGTGTGTGTGATAATTTGCAGGTGGTCTGCTTGCATACTGCTGTACTTGACAAAAAAGTTAAACAGTTTGGCTTTTCACCCTAATATATACTCAGCTGTCTTCTCACTCCTGCCAGCAATCAAATACCTAGCATAATTTTCGTCTAGACTCTTGAGCCCAAATCAGTATGCACACACAGCATTCAGCTACTGTAGAAAGACGGAGAGGGTGTTGATGGATAAGTGGGCTGCACTGAGTGGAGAAGCTTAATTCTTAGAGAGGTTAGGACATGTAGACATAGGGGTAGACCGTGGTGAGGATTTGGTGGCAGCTGTGGTGATTTTACGTAAAAGAGTGTTAAATGGATCACGGGTTTACTATTAGAAGGCTCGTAGTTTTTTGTAGTGGCCGTTTTCCCTGATGTCTTGGAGAGTGATACGACGGCACAGGCGACACTCAAGGCTGCCAAGGGAGTGCCAATGAGACTTGAAACTGCAATCTTGTATTGCAGTGATCAAGCTGCGGCTAGTTCTGCATGGTAGATTACAGCTCTAGCTAGAGAGTAATGGTGTAATACATCACGCTGCATTGTACAGTGTCTCTCTGTGCTGCACATTATAGTTCAGCAAAGCATGGCACTATAGCCTGCAGCTGTGTGATATCACTATTTATCTTGTTTGGCGTTATCATACCGAACAAGTCAGCAGAACCACTGTCATGGTCTGCAAACATGGGGCCATTGTGACGAGGTTGGTGAAGGTTCCATGGTGTGCTGTCTAGTTTTATTGCTATGATCATTTAGGTTATCTGATGTGTCACACAGTTACTCAGCAGAAATATAAAACCTGTTCTCATTTGGGAGAATTGCACAGCGAGTGTGTTACTTGCTGCTTCGACCCAGTGAGCAGCAAAAAAAAAAGTTCTACAGGGGAGGTGTGATGAGTTTCTGAATTGGGAGCAGAAAAGTCAAGAGAAGAAGGGAGGAAAAAAAAAAAAAGCTGCAGTAACCTTATCTGTAATTCATTGAGATTTCTATTAAATTGATACTGTTGGAGATTTTTCTTTTAGCATGTTTTTGTGCCTTGCTGTATTTTCTGTCACCATAAGTAGTGTCAGAAGGACCCCCAGAGAACCCTCGGGCTTCTTACATGAAAAGGGGACAACTATCCTACATGCCTGAAGCTGCTAGCTCTGACTGTTTGAATGGAGATGAGGTGGAGGAGAGAACCTGATATTAACAGCACAGCTGTGTGTCTAATAAGAAGCCACACTTGCAGGAAGCTAACATGGCTGAGCTGTTAGAAAAGATACAGCTCGTGGAATGTGTGGAGCCAAACATGGTACAAAAAGGGTTTTCAGGCACTCACTGCAGCAATTTGCTCCTAAGCCTCGTGACATTTTTATTTTAGCCCTGTGTAAGATAAAGACAGGAATTAAGACCAATACTGGTGCCTATAAAGGATAATGTGCAGGGGACATCTTATAGGTTATAAGGTGGAGACATTCTTCAGTTTCAGCCTACAGAAAAATGTTGCAGGAGGGTTTGAATTATAATGAAATTTATTTTACAAATAATTATAGTATTTTGTTTAGTAGTATGGTAAAATGTAATCTTTGCCTTTGCTACTCTTAAAGTGGCAAATATTTAAAAAAATGTTTGTTTTTTTTCTCTGTAAAGATTCTATTAAATCAACTAGACTGGTTGAATTGGCCTATTATTCATTTTAGGGAGGACATTATGAATCAACTAGCTGATGCAGAGTTAATGATCAACAATCTAGTTGTTATCTCGAAGAAACTGGCAAGAGATGTCACACTGTGAACAAGATGAAAAATATACATCTGTAGCTTTTTTTTCTTATTCAAATGCTTAGTGTTTAAAATTATAAAATGGAGACTCACCCAAGGCATGCACACAGGCTTCTTTTTTAACATGAATATTGATCTGGAAGAAACTACCCATTCGTGCTCTGCAGCATTTCTATTTCAGCGACTCCATTAGCTAACATTGATAGGGTGGGTTAATAAAGGCAGAAAGAAAATTTTATTTAGCCATGCTTCGATGAGATGACTGGAGGGGGGCCATTGACGGATATGTCTGTCAGTCCTGTAACTCGATGAGGCTGTGAATAGTGGGAGTGTTGAGCAGCAGGATAGCAAATCATACTACATTGTTCCTTGTCTTAAAACTAAAGTGGGCCACCAAGACATTCATTTCTATATATATATATATATATATATATATAGAGAGAGAGAGACATATTTATGCTTTTGCAAAATTCGCATGATTATCAGTAGAATTAAACTGTTTCACTGTCTGATAGGGGACAAAACATAGACATGGGTAAATCATGTCATCTTGAGATGCCTTAGTGTAACGTCAACACTTTTCAATGTAGCCAGACTTGATACAGTTTCTAAAATTACTTGTTTGGTGCCATTGCTCAAAGGAATTGTTGCTGTCTCATTGACTGCATGTGGCAAGCCAGACCGTTATGTGGAATGGAGTTTTCACAGAGGTGCATTTTATTAGAGAGGATCAGCTTGCACTTCTTCCTTCAAATGCATCTTCCCTGCTGCAGGCTGAGGGAAAAGATAAAGACATAAAATAACGAAAGCAGAAAATAGGAGAGGACATGCGAGAAGGGAGTTATAAAGAAATAGACCAGTGAATACAGATGATAGTTGCTTCCTAAGGTTTGTCCTGTACAAGGCTTTTATGCGCCTGTACTTCACAAGGACATTTCCCATCTGCAGCAACACACACACACACACACACACACACACACACACACACACACACACACACACATTTACTCATTCTCTGCACCCTGGGACTGCACAGGCTAATTGCCATGGCAACAGGCTATTAAAGGGTGAGGGTCAGCTACCTCTTTTTAGATGTAAGGATTGGTGCTCTGACTAAGAGAAAGGGCTTCATCTGACTTTATTTATTGTTGGAAAAGAGAGCACAATTTTTTTTTTTTTTTTGTGCACAAACATGTGCAGCAATTAATATTTTTTTCTTTTTCTTCACCCTCCACCGGCATGTCTCTACAGGACCACTATACAAATGCAAACTGCGCACACTGCCTTTTCTTCCGCCCTGAGAAAGTGGAAGAAAAGTGTTTTTTCTATGTTTTATTTGTTTTCTGCAGCTCTTGCTATTTCACTGCGTGTGTGGATTGTCATTTGCATCTCTCCCTGTACAGTGTGTGTTGTGTATGGACTAAAGGAAGTGTTGTTGATGAATTGCTTTCATGAGTCACTGATGCCTTCTAAGCTTTTTTCCTTTTTGTGAGAAAATTCCAGCGCTCCTCTCAACAGAAACGTACTCGCCTTTACTGACATTGACAGATGGAGCTCACTCTTAAGGTGACATACAGTGACCTCTTACTCTGTCCACCACACACCACTTAGACATAAAAACTTAATTTTGCACTTGCCATTCAACTACAGCAAACGCAAACACCCACACATGCGGTCACACCCTGTGTATGGTTGTGGGCTGTTGTGACTTGTTAGTGTGCACAGCGGGAGGGTGCATTTGATAAACGGTTGTGTGAATTATGAATGAGTGAAGAGTAGGGGCAGCCGCTGCCTGCTGAAACCTGCTACTGCACTCAGAATGCACGGGTTAACTGTGCAGCTTTGTGTTTATGCAGCATGCAGTAAAACTACTGTTTGCTTTTTTTTTTTTTTCTTTTCCTTTAGTGCTCGTGTGCAGATTTACATCAGTTATAGATGTATGACTATTAGTATTTCATCACTGGGAGGTTGGGGATTTTGCTTAGGCCTGTTTTGGCCCACTCCTCTCAGAGCATGAGGAAGTATTTTGAAATACTTGTCTTACACACCCTTCCTGTGTCACTCTTTAAGACATTTAAGTAAATATCTTCACCTTCCTTTTGACCCCTTGTTTTTTTTATGTTGTGTCCCTGTGGTCTAGTTATTTTTGTACCCATTGTCTTATGGTTTATATATGCTGTATACATACTGTCTGGTCAGATATCATTTCAATAAGCTTGTGCAATGTCGCAGCAATGATTTCCATAAATTTTTCGCAAAGATAATGTATCGATGGCGGGAGAGTTAATCCCCCCCCCAAAAGATTGTCTGTGGTGTTTAGGTCCGTGGTGGCCAATCCATGTGTGTAAAATGATGTCAGTAGATTAGCAAATGGGTTCCAAGATTGGGAAAATAGCCTATCTATCATTTACGATACAGCCCATTTAGGAGTCGTATTCTACAACTATTCCATTGGGGATAATCAGGACAGCGTCATTATTTTTTTCGTTTGTGTAGTGTCTTTGTGCACGGCCTGTTTGCTTGCACCAACAAACTCAATTTCCAGAAAAGTTTTCTAAAATGCAGCAAACTGAAATCTGTAAACTTTAATTTGCTTGGATTGCTAGTTAACAGACCGAGGAAGTAATTTTCAGTGTCTTTACTGACAAACTTCATTATATTTAGAGAATGCAAACAAATCTATAATTTAATGCCAACAGGCTAAAAAGAAAGAAAAAATTGAGAGAGAGAAAAGTTGATTGAGTAAACGAGTAATAACTTTCTGGAATCAATCAACATAAATCAGTTCCCCTGAATGGAATTTAATACAGGTATGGTTACAAACATTTGGGTTGAACACGGTCAGCTGCAGAGTGACCTGGTGGTGCCTCTCGGACTGGAGCAGATAATGAAATTTACATCAGATGTTGCACACAAGAGGATGTGGAAGTCATGAATTGCCTTTTAGTCTTTCCAAGCAAGGATGGATCATGGCTCAGCACTCAGTGCCAAACTCTGAGACTCATTGCTCAGTTGGCCTGAGGTCTTTCAAATTCTGTAATACATAATGTTGTGAAAAGATTCGGGGAGTCTGGGGGAATCTCAGAGGATAAAAGCGTAGCCTGAAAACCTCTGTTGGCTGTGTGTAACTTTTGAGCCCTCAGGCAGCATTCTATGAAAAACGTCATGTCACCGTAATCAGAATGGACACATGGGCTTAGGAGTACCTTAGAAAACCATCGTCACTCAACACAGGTCCCGCCTCATACGGAAATGCAACATAAAACCGCAGTAGGTTAAACAACATGTCAACTTTGTGCAAGAGTTCGCTGGGCACAAGAACTTGTTTGAACTTTCGTTTTAGGAGAAATGTTTGTTTTTGTTGTTTGTTTTTTCAGAAGGACAGTTTCGTACCTCTTTCTACACAACTTATGACAGCATGGCTATTTAGACTCCAAGTATCACCAGTTCCCGAACAATTAAAAAGTGTCCTTCAAAAGAAGCATGAATGTTACACAATGGTAAACTAGACGAAGATGCTGAAAATAATTTCCTTTGCACTTGTATCTGGTAAAGAAATGTTCAAATTAATTGAATTAAAGATTTAACTTTTTGTTGTACTTTGTAGCACTTCCCAACGTCTGGAAATGGGCTTTGTATATAAAACTGAGATCTTAAGTGCACAATGAACATGTACCTGACAATGTGTTCTTGCTGAAGACTTTAGTACCAAAGGGAAAATCTGTCCCGGTGTGGAGAGTACACAGCTGCTATTATGGTAATCTTGCAGAATGGGTCAATGCAGATCAATGCCAATTTTTGCTGAGTGATCCTCTTTATCATATGATTAAACATTACTACCCTGATGTGAGATGGTCTCTTCCAGGAAGATGATATCCCCATGTTAGCTGCATGAGATGTTGCTGAAAGATTTGATTATGAGGATGACATGAGGCATAAGATGAGGCTTTCGCAGTCACCACCAACAGAAGTCCAAGTGAAGGAATTTTATTTTACAAGAATGGTGTTTCATCCATTCAGCCGAGGTGCATTCTTGCTCGCCTGGTTAGCCATTAACTTACCAAGACATCGTATGTTTGTTTTTTTTTTGTTTTTTTTGTACATACATTAAAAACATTAATATTCATTTTAGGCCCAAATATACACTTTAAGACCTCAGGTGTCCTTTAACCTGGATGAACAGCACGCTTATGTTTCATGAGGTCCTAATGAGTTATTAATGTTTGACATGCTGGTTTTGATAAATATGTGGTTTGAGGCTGATAACCAGTAGTAAGATAAAGTAAAGTGGGATCATATTTTGGTTTCAGATTCTGAAAATATTGTTTTGCAGTGACAGTGCTGTGTAGATGGTGTGTCTGGTGCCTCGCTTGTCAGTTGAGCTCAAGAGCAGCCTCAGGCTCATCTTCCTCCTTTGACTTTAATGTGGAGCAGTCCTCCTGTGTACCACTAACTGTCATCTGCTACTTCATTCCCATACTTTATAGCTCATGTAAGCCAACATACTATCAATCCCAAGGATCATTGCTTACTTACAGCGTTTTGTGTATGTGTGTGGCAAGTACCTGATATATTCCTCACATAGTTCACTCCCTGTTCTTTGATTACTTTGAATTTGTCTTTCTCTTCCTTTGTTTTTTTTTCTGTCTAGCTTCCTTTTTGATGCTGTCTCATTGTGTAACTGTCTTAAACTGCTGCCAATATCAGATTGTCTGCCTTTTTTTTCTAAGCCATGGGACTTAATGGACCCGTCCTTTGTTCTTTTTAAGAGAAAAGGGTCATCGCACAAACAGCCTACAAGCAACTTGTGTCTCAGTGTCAGGCAGAATAGGATTCAGGGTAGAAGCAGAGCTTGTAATTAGCGTCGTCATTTACTCTTGCCGTATTACTTACCCGTTCTGGAGCAGCAGATCCAGCACATTTCTCATCATTAACCCCCAGTGAAGATGCCATCACTCAAAATGTTGCGTTAGCAACGTTTGTTATCTTGGAGCGGAAAAGGCTTGGGACTGGTGGTGCATGAGTGAAAGGGAGGTTTTTTTCTCCACTGGCTATTTGCTTTGATCATATACCCACAGCTACAAATGTGGTCAGTGTTTAATCAATAGGGGAGTGCTGCTCATAGCAGCAGGTCAATAGCATCTCTGACTGAGATATTTCAGCATGTGATAAAATCGAATTTCAGTTATAAGCAAGACTCTTGACAGAAAAAAAGAAAACTCCAGACAGTTCATTAATTAGAAATGCATTTCTTTTTATGGCCATTTCTTTTCTTTGTTAAGACAGCTGGTGTCAGACGGCAGACTCAACTTATTTATCATGGAGGGATGAAATGCAATTCATCATTACTTCCTCATTCAGCATGTTTCAAAGCCACGGTCCAAAGTACCCTTTAGATTTTTATTTATTTATTTGAAATTGTGAAAAAGATAAAGGTTTACACTGTTAGAGGTTTTATATACAAGACAAAAGAGAGCATGTGAGCATCAAGAAAATAAAAAAATTCAGACACCGTATAAAAGTCTTCTTTCTAAAGTAACATTTTGAGAGATTTAACACATCTCTGTGCCCAGCATCGGAGGTTTTTAAAGTTCACTTTTATGTGGTTGTATAGTGAACTCATATTTCTCTAAATTTATTGTACAACCACACGTACACGTATGGATATTTCTGCAGTGTACACAGATGTGCTGATGGTTGGAAATGAGCTGTATGGGATAAAGGAAAATGGCATTCAGAGGTCTATGTTTGCACTGGCAAAGAAAGGAGGTCAGTGTAAGCTTTTGAGATGATGTCAGTAGAGGCAATTCTTTGCGGTGCATAACCTGCTATGCCATTGGTGATGAGGCATACGGATATGGGCTTAGACACAAAAAAATATGGGGGATCGTTGGACTGCAGACAAAGAGAGAGGGAGGAAGTAAATGACACTGAGCCTCAGTGCGGTTGACAAAACGGGGAGAAAATACAGGCCACTGAGCAAAGGAGAAGAGGATGTCAAAGATTTTGGAGGGATTTCAGCCTTATCTATTGTTCTGCCAGCAGACCAAGCCAGCCAGGGACTGTCAAGGAGGGATGGATTGCAGACACAGAATACAAAAAGAGCGCACAGAGCATACGACATGGACCCAGCCAAGTGAGAGTTAAAGACTGGAGAGATGTCAAGAGTTTCTATTGTTGTTTTGATTGAGCTGTGGTAGGGCCGGGCTGAAGCCAGAAAAAAACGCAGAGGCCAAATATGGAAATTTTGTTATAGTGCCATCTCTGTTTACAGCAGTGAGGCACAAAAAAGGGGAAGGATATTGACAGATTTGTTGATTAAAAGGGGAAGAAAGACCTCAGAATGGCGTGTTCTGTGGGGACTCTGAGGGAATTTACAGTTTAGAAGCATGTTTTTGTGCTCAATCTGGAGTGGTCATGCTGAGAAAGCCCATGTGGTGTACACGACCTGCTTTTTCTTTTTATCTGCTTAGTTTTATGTAAGCTGTTCTGAGTGTCACTGTGGGTTATCTGGGGTCCTCAAGTGCTGGCAAGAACTGTTAAATTTTCCTGATGAGTTTTAATCATAATTATCAGATGTGGTTTGGGTGCAACATTCTGTTTAAGGCATTTGTAAAATGTCTAGCAACTATTATTAATTTGTATTGAGAATAAAAGGTAAAAAAAAAAAATAAATAAATAAATAAATAACTCTGTCCCGACAGAGCAAAGTGATTCAGTAATTTACAAGAAAAGACCAATTAAAGTAAGTCTTAATTTGGATTCCTAGTAAATTATGTTGGAAATAGAAGTGCAAGAGAAAATATTAGACGGCAAACAATGATTGTAAATTGAAAAGAAGCTGAAACACAGCAAATAATTGATAGCTTGATGGTATTATTTCAATTGGCTCTAATCTTTTGTAAATTAAAGGCCTACGTTAATTAGACATAAGTTGAGGCATTGTGTTGGTGAATATACCAAACCAGTGCAACCCATACAGTAGAGAGCTTTGGCTCTTTGGGCTTCATATGTATGTAGTTGAGGGAGTTGAATGTGTGAATCAGTGTCTATATTATTCAGAAGACGGTGTGCTATAGGGAAAGTCAGGATGTGAAATGGCCCCATATGTTTAAAAGTCTTTGCTTGACATTCTCTCACAGAAGAAACTGTATTCCCTAATTTGGCATTATAAATAATTCTGCTCACATCATTGCATGTCCTTTAGTGCCCCAGAAGAAAGCGCTCAGCAGAATTGTTCAACTGTAAAGATGAAGGTCACCTCTCACCCCCTCCTCCCCATTCTTGGCACAGGAGTCATGCACATCTTCTTTACTGACAGGCATGACAGCCGAGGTCCTGCTGAGTTTTTTCCTATGAAAAATACATGTAATTCATATTGTCTGACTGACTCAAAGGCCAGATATTTTTTTTTATTTCTCACAGTTACAAACTTACAAACTTATTCTGTTATTTTCCTCCTTTCAAGCTGTTCATGAAATCTTTGTTATCCTTCTTATCTCTCCCACCTGCCCCTTGTGCGCCATACCACAGTAAGAGAGTTCTCCTAAACAGCCTGTCATATTGGACAGGTTCCTTTTTTTTTTTTCCTCCTGCTGTCTTCCGATCATCAGGAACAAGATGTACAGTATATCCCTGGACGGAGACACAGTGGAGAGAAAAGGAGGGGGGCTTCTTGTTGACAGTGCCAAATGGCACGAAGAACTGCTCAGCCTAGCAGAGCTATATCTCTGTGCCACCTGCTCTACTGCCCTCCTGCTCCGATACCTGGCCCTGAAAAGCAAACCTGTCATTATGAGAAGATCAGGCACATGATATGTTTGTGTTTCTGTGTGTGTGTGGTGGGGGCGGGGGGGTTGTATGTGTGTGCTGATCCAAGCATATCTGCCAACCCACCATTGCTTTGCTCTCCATGTTCTTCTGTTTTTAATAAACCTCTCCGGGTACAGCATTGTTGGCTTCTCAGTCCAACTTTATAGTTGCAAATGGAAGTTGAAAGAAAATGTGTTACTTTGTGATGAATTTCCAAAGGGTTTCATATTTATGGTTCTCTTCTTTTGTGTATCCCGGAGGTAATATGAGATTTTTCTTTCTTTTGGCCCTCTTGTTGGACACTGGAAGTGTGTACCAGGCTTTTTGGTTGTCCTTCTCGTTGCTCAGGGGCCAAAGGAGGGTCCTGCAATGACCACCCTAGTGTGTGTTGGTTGTGTTGTGTGTGTCCACTTTTTTCTCGACGCATCATGCAAAGGGGGCCTCTGGGACAGTCATTGTTCCACAAGAGCTTTGACAGGCTATGAAGAGTTGAGAGGAAGCGAGGGGTTGAAGTGATGATGGTGTTTGTTTGTAAAGTGTTTTCTCATTTTGCACTCGTCTGAACTAAACAAAGGGCTTGGAGAGGGAGATGATGTGACTGGGCTCTCACAGTGAAAGGTTATCTACTGCTCCCTGCCGGCTTATGGCAAAAAACGGGGCACTTCACGTCACATAATGGACAGAGACTGTCACAAATGATGCTCTTCAGTTAGTACAAGGACATCTGAGAGGAGGAGGGGCCAGCGCATGCATAGGCCTGCCTCAGAAACCATCAAAGTGATGTGCGGAGTGACAGACGGATCGTAGAACACCACATACACTCAAACACACACTCAGCTGGAAAGAAACAAGAGACATCAATTGGAACACACAGCATGAAGCTCCCTGACCTTTAGAGCACAGATGTATTCTAATGATGCTGGGCCCTGTTAAAGTGGGCTGTGGAGCAAGCTGCTTATCATGGCCACAATATACTGCCCGACAACACAACCATTTAAATTGCTACAAGGTTATACTGTAGATGAGATTTTCCTTGAAGGGAAACGAATTGGGACACAAACACACTCATGTGCTAAGAGCTCGTGTACCCCCTCATACTAGAACACACAGATAGCATATTATGCAATGCCGTGAGCCTCTGCAGTTGATTTATCTTGCTCCTCTCTGGCTTTCTGACATGTGAAGTAATCAACGATATGAACTCAGTCTAACAAATATCACTACGTTAACCTGTTCAGAGAGGGGCCATAGATTCCTTCCTTTTGCTATGAAGGAAGGATTGGCTGAAATGTCTAAAATCAAGTAACACATTTACTTTGACGTAAGCCAAAGCCTAACAGGAAGTGATGGACGGGGCACACCACATCTCCTGTCAGTTCCCTTAGCCATCAGCTTGGTATACCTAATTTTGAGTTTTGACCCACTTTTTCCTCTTGTGTTCACTCAATTCATGATTTTGTTTTATAATGGTCTGTCTTTTTTAATATTGGGTCATTATTTTCTCATTCACTATAGGAAAAAGAAAAAGAAAACTGCTTTGCCAAGGATTAAAGTCGGGTGAGGAAGGAGGCCAGGGCTCTTACAGAATAATCTTTATTTTATTTCTTAGGAAGGTTCTTCTCTCAGTGAAATGACCCTGAACTATCTGAGTTACAGCAGTGATATAAGCTGGTCTAATTATCTCAATGTTTAAAAAAGAAGATTAATTTATTCTTTTGCTATCTTCTCCAATGCATCCTTTATGAAAAGAGAAGATATGATAATGCCCCATACGATAATGTTGCTGCCACAACTTTGCTGCCACTTGATTACCTTTATGCAGTGGTACTAACTGGATATGAGTATGAGCGGCCTGTAATGATAACATTTAATTCATCATTCACTTCTGCTGCTTTTTCTTTACCACCATGCATCTCTTCTCTCTCCAGTGTACGACTGTTCCATTATTTTGAAGGCGCAATTTTGTGTTTTTCAGTGTAAGCTGCATCTTTTTTTGTTCTCTTTTTTTCTTTTCTTTTTTTTGTACCTGAGGCAAAGAAGCTGCATATTTTTTGTTATTTGAAAAATACTAAATGGTAAATGGACTGTACTTGTATAACACTTTTCTTGTCTAGCTGACCACTACGCTTTCAAGCTACATGCCCCATTCACCCATTCACTCACACACTCATACAGCACGCTACACAGGGCTTTGTTCCAGGCATTCACACACATTCATACACTGGTGGTGGATGCACCGGTAGGCAATGTGGGGTTCTGTGTCTGGCCCAAGGACTCTTCGACATGTGGCCCGGAGAAGCCGGGAGTCGAACCAGTATTAATCTGAGGACTTAATCCCTTGACACACACCCTCATTACAAATGTCACCTGAAAAATACTTAATCCAACAAGCACTCTATAGCTTGGAGTTGTGAATATGCAAAGAAAATACTCCCTTGTCTTACAATTGCGCATGCAGGAAAGCTTGAAATACTTCATTATCTTTTGTATGCTCTTATCGTATTAGTAAGTCGAGACTGAATGGTCCAGGGATTTCTTTTGAAATGAAATTGGCTCGTTCCTCCTGCAGTTTTTTTTTTTTTTTTTAACTCAGCAGATACCATTGCTTTTTCAACAGATCTTTGATCATTGGCCTGAATATATTATGACTCGCATAATTTTGTATTTTTTCATGATTTGGCCTGGAACAGGCATGACTGTTTCTCTGACTAAAATTCTCTCAATCGAGACAGGAAATCAGTCACACCTCACTTCTCTGCCCATGTTTTTTTAGACAATGAAGTATTATTTTATCTCCTTAGCAACTAAGTGCATCACTGATGGACACCTTTACCTCCAGTACCTTCACAATTCGCAATTCATTTGC
The DNA here is from genome assembly GCF_027942865.1 of Odontesthes bonariensis. NCBI lineage: Eukaryota > Metazoa > Chordata > Actinopteri > Atheriniformes > Atherinopsidae > Odontesthes > Odontesthes bonariensis. The sequence goes on from NC_134526.1 coordinate 15,481,714, forward strand.
CTCTTCAGAGATCCTGAGACTAGGGTAGAGGAAGGCAATTGCTACGGGATGGAGAGAGTTAAAATGCTAACACAAAGTTACAATCCCATGTTCTGATTTTCAGTGGCAGTCTGAGGCTGTCTTTAGTTTCCTGCTACCTTTTCTCATCTGCTGCAGTATTCTGCATCACTGGTCCGAGGAATTAGTTTGTTGTTAGTGCCTTTTACCGCAATAATTTCCTATTCCTGATTCCACCTGGTTATTGACACAGCTAGAGTAAGGCAGTCCATCTACACCTCTGCTCACTTTGTGTATGGGTGTTTGACTGGATGTGTAGGTGTTTTATTTTCCTGTGTGTGTATGAGTGTATTAAATACACATGCCGTTACATCCACCTCCTTACCTACATGTTACTTTCTTATATTATTGTGTTATCTCTCCCCTTTCAGTTTTGTTTGTTTTGTTTTGAAGACCACGTTACCCATGTGTCAAATGTGCGGTCAGTGTGAGTGTCAGGAAGTGGAGCCCCAGGGTGGCTCAGCAGAGGCAGTGGCAGACATGTCTGAAGTTCTTAGCACAGACAATGATCAGAGCATGAGGCTGTGGCTTCGCTGAGAGTTGATTTATGTGGCAAAGCACACAGTCACCGGTACTTACCTGTGCAACTTACAAACAGACACAGATTATCTGGTACAATAGTTGTCTTGTCACAACACAATGATCTCGAGAAGTTCAGTCACATACAACCCCTATTTTATTTTTACATTGGGATGCTGCGTGTAAAAAGAAAAAACCTTTCAAATGTTGAAAGTGAGACATTTTACTATTTCATTAACAATATTAGCTCATCTTGAATTTAATGGCCGCAACATGTCTCTAAAATAAGATTCTAGTTGCTCAACTCTCCTGGGTCGTCTTTGCTGTATGTTGCATTTCATGATGCACCAAATGTTTTCACTTTGCAAAAAAGTCTGGACTGCAGGCAGGCCTGTCCTGGAGCCCGGCTATTCTACTACAAAGCAATGCTTTTGTAATAGTTGTCGTATGCATATCTAGCCTTATCTTGTTGAAATATGCAAGGTTTTCCCTGAAGAAGATGTGGTCTTGATGGGACCATGTACTGTGTAGATGAAGGAATATTCGGTCTTCGCAATTTTACATTGCGGAACATTTTTGTAAAACGGCTTCATAATTTGAAGATGCAGTTTTTTGCAGATTGCTTCACCTCTACTTCGGCAAGACGCTTCCTCTCTAAGACACTCTTTTTATTCCCAATCATTTTAGTGACCAGTTGCTGGTTGACTTAATTGGTTGCAACAGGTTCATCCAGTTGTTTTTTGGTTATTTTTGTACCAACTTTACAACTTTTTTTTTTCCCCTGTCCCAGTCTTTTTGATATGTGCCACTGCCATTACATACAAGATAACCTATGACATTTTTCATGAATTAGGAACACATTTGATGTGTACTATGTTTTATTGTGCATACTTTATTGGGCTATGAGATTTGCAATCAATTCAATTCTGTTTCAACCACTTTTGGAATTGGGATTGCACATTTTGGTCTCCCTTTTCTGAATTATGTGCTGGCTGTTGTTTAATAAAAACTCAAAACATCAGTATTCTGGTGAGCCAGTGTTGAAAAGACACCAGACATTTTACTGCTGGTGTGAAATACACCATGCAGTGCATATCAAAGCATCTTCTATCACAGTGAAGCAAGGACATTTTGCTATCAAAAGGTAAGAATGCTGGTTCAATTATTTTTCTGAATAACTCAATTTTTGCAGCTGAATGAGGAAAAAGCTACACCAAACTCACACAGAGACCTTGTAAGAGTGATGGAAATGCTAACATGTTGACAGAAGTGCAAGGACCCAGGTGCTCAAATATTTATCTGGGGCCTGTTGTGTATAAAACTTTCATGGTCATTTGACATGAATATCTGAGCTCCTACACACACTGTTGCTAGTTTACCATAGATAAAAGAAAGATCAAATCTCCCATTCTGAAGAAAGTCAAGATCAAGATTATTAAATGCATGGAATTCAGTACCATACAGAAATTCACTCGGGCTTTTAAGAAGTAGAAGTGAAATTACTGTGATTAATAGTGTTAGAATAGACCTTAGATATGAACCTTGGTGCATTGTGTATACCTCGCTCATCTGTTTTATTTTGAATTGCACAAATAGCACAAAAGCTTGTGCAAACACACCACACATTACATTTATATACATGCATAAGGGAAAAAAAAGGATGACTCATGTGTTATGACCTTGTATTTTACAAGTGGTAGAGATTGATGTTCAGTGCTTTTCTTTCTTTGAAACCTGCTCATATAAGTTGCTGAGGGAATTCATCCTGGATACTGAGCCACAGCTGAATCCTAATGCAACCCCACAACCATCAGTACCTTCAAACAAACAGGGATGTATAAACGTGACTCGAGGTCTTCTCCTGTTACATTTTTGTCTTTGTTTCTTTTCCCCTCTCCAGGTCTGAGGACCTACCTGATCTCAGGCAGGAAGGTTGAGCCTCACGCTCACTGTACCTGCTCCCAAATGGGGTTGTCTGGTTTAGAGCTTGCAGACCCTCGGTGTCCCATGCCCAGAGTGCATACGCCCGATGGAGCCCCTTCAGCTTGCGGTCTGCCCCTGGACAGGGCCAAGGTGAGTAGTTTCTGTCTCTCATAAAACCAGCCATGTTGTTGAAGAATTATGTTACTTGGATCATTTATCATTGTGCAATCTACACTGCCTGAGGAGGAGGAACACTGAGCTCTGTGTTCTACCACAACCTCTTTCCTGTATGTGGGTGTATCAGAAGCTTTTATAAATATTTTCATTTTTTGCCAGCAAGGAGGTTGCTTTTTGTATAGATTCAGTCTCACATTACAATGCAACCACACATTTCTATTGGCTCATTGTAATAATGTAATTTTATATGTGTGCGTCGTGCATGGTAAGAGTATCTTGAAGTTCCCCCCTCACTTTTAATGCAACCATATGTGTGTATTCTCAAATATGCTTCCATTTGTGTAGCAACCTAGTTCTTTTTTAATCCTGAAGAAATCTTCTCTTGTTAACTAGGAAAGGAAAAGCGCTTCTCATCCCAGCTGCTAGTTGGTAAAATAAGTGGCCTTTATTGCTAATAAACCTACATCCACCCGAACAGTGTTTGTTAGATATACCTTTGCAGAAAGGATCAAGGTGTAGTTCCTAGGGCAGAACAGAGACATAAGCGGATAGAGGATGATGGGAGGCTGACGAATCGGAGGGGTCCTTGATATGATAATGAGCTAACTCAAGCAGGGAACCCCTTTTCAAGCATTTCTGCCTCTGAGAGGTGACCTCTCCAGATACAGCTTTTCATCCTCAGCATAGCTTCACACAAATCCAGATATGACTTATGCTAAGTGATCAGGCATCTTCAAAGAGTTTAACATTTGAGTGTGTGGAAAGATTTGGCGGGCAGTTGTGGTACTCCTTGTTTGCATATTTCATGTCGCCAGGAAGCACTCAGTGTGTGTTATCTCTGTGTTTTGGTAGGGGGTACTTAAATATCTCGCAGTACCTCATGCTTGGCGCATTTGTGACGTGGTCAGCCATAGCACACATCTCTCATTCTCATGCACACTCATGAACTCAAATGAAAAGAAAGACATTGAATCAGTGAAGACCCTCCCTGGTTTACTCTCTGTCCCCTTATGTCTCTGTTTCACTTCACTGTCACACTTGCAAACATTATTCTCAGTTAATTATGTTGTATCTCCAACTTTTGATGTTTTTCTTTGCTAAATGTATTAATTCTTCTCTTTTTGTGCCAACATATGCTGTCTCCCTCTTTACTTTTCACTTCCAATCTCCGTATAGTCCTCCTGTCTGTCCTGCAGTGTCGCCCTGATAGCAGGGGAGGATCAGGTTCTGGAGGAAGGAACGGCACACAATGGCTGTCATGATGACCACAAAACCAACAGCAAGGTTAGCCTTTTGTTGTCACCTGAGGCAAACATGAACAAAGTCTAAACTGAGAAAATACCTTACTTTACCATACCTTACTTTACGTGTTTAGAAAGGGTTAGTGTAACCATCTAGTGTGGTATATTTTTATCTATCAAGTATTGGGGCATTTCATGCCCAGGAGTGCAAAAAAGAAAAAGGTCACACAAATAGTTCAAAGAAATAGATCTTCCATCTGTCGCAGACAAAGTCGCTGCACACACACATTTGAAACAGTCAGATGAAGCACAGTCTTTTGACTTTCATATTTCCGATTTAGACTTTTTAATGTTGGTGACCTAATTCCAAAGTAAGGATCTATTATCTCACCTTCTTTCTTGGGAATTTAGGATCTCTCTCAAACCTCTCTTCCCCTTAGGACTCTTTAAATCGGAAGGGCTCCCCTGTGGTATCTTCTGGGCGCAGCCCCAAGGCTGTGAATGGCCTGCTCAGTCCTAAACTAGAGGCCTTGACTAACAGCCAGACTTCGCTGTGCGAGATGCTGCAGGAAAAGGAGAAGAAGACGTGGTGTGGAGGAGCCGTGGGTATGGACCACTCGGCACTAATCCCTCTGCGATCCAAGAACTTTAGGGAGAGGAGTGATGCTCATTTTGTGGATGTTATCAAAGAAGACAGGTAACTCAAGATCTCTTTAACTCAGCCTTTACAAATGGATGATCTTAATGTTCTTAATCTTAATTTCCTCTGACTTTTCTGTGTCTGTGACAGTCTTATGAAGGACTATTTCTACAAACCTCCTTTACACAAGCTCAGCCTCACCTTCCTGGAGAGGAGCCTAGAGTCTGCTTACCGGATAAGCTACCAGGAGGAGGTGTGTGTGTGTGTGTGTGTATGAGCTGTTTATGTGACATAATGGTGCCCATATGTAGCTTGTTTATAAAGCGTACATTCCTATGTTTATATTTCCATATGTCCGTATTAATTTATGTTTATCCGTGTGCTGTGAGCTTACACAGTAACATGTTGTAGTTAGATTAATCTCTATGCCTGAAAATCATTATGAATTGTATGTCAGGGTCTTTTCATGATTCCAGCCACCACTTTTTGTCATTTTCATATCTGTGCATGTTTACGAGGTTCCATTTCGGTGTCACTTTCACCGTGCCTTTTTCTGAGCCTTGCCTGGAGGAGAACCTGTTTAATGTTATCATCAGATTGGTCAAGACTGCGGCAAAGAGAAATCACCGCAGGACCTTAAAATCAGTTTTGTGTTAGATTGCAATGTCCTCTGCTGGTGTAACCTCGAAGCTGCATTTTAGATGTCACCACTACAATTCTTGTTAGTGGAAGTGGGACTGACCTAATACATAATTGATAAGTTTCTGTGGGTAATTGATTTCCATTCAATTCATCCTGCTTCTGTTTCCCCTGTTTTGTTTTGTCTTTTGTCTTACCTCCCAGGTGGAAAACCAAACGGCAATGCAGATATTTGCCAGCCCGACATTCAGTTCTTTTCTGGACATGCTGCTGTGCTGTCTAATATTTCTGGCTCTCTCAGTGGCCTGTTTCCTTCGACCACTTGTTATCCAGCAGAGACTGTCCACACCGGCAGTGATTCTGACAGCTGTAGCTGCACTGCTGGAGTCTTTGGCTCTGCTGTTTGCTATTCGGTGAGATACTAAATGCAAAGTGGGAGTCTTAAGCTACCAGATCATGGGCCATCTTCAGTTCCATTAGAGAGACAAAATCAAGCTGCCACCACAATACGAGCAACCATATTTGCCCTTGTATGATATACTAAGCCCAGTCTCAGAAAAGTTGGGATGTTTTCTGAAATATAACAAAAACTTAAATCTGTAGTATGCTTGTTAATTAGTTTGAATCTTTATTTAACAAAGACAAGTACAAAGGAAATGGGTTTTCATTGTCTTCACTGAATAACCCAACTGCATGCAGAAAATATGCACAAGTCTAGAATTTGTTGCCAGCAATGAAGTCGAAAGGAAAAGAAATACAGGAAAGTTAATGAAATATACAGTAAATGTAATGTCATTCTGGAAATTAGTTGGAGAAAAGTGAGGCTGTCATTTAAATTTTTGTTTAATTTTAGTTTTCCATATCTGGTGGTTTGTAAGTTTTTATACCGCTGATATAGGGAATAAATAACGTGAAAGTCACCAGATGAGTATAACCTTTTAACTTTTGTTTTCATCTGTTGGGAAATGGATGTCAGACATATTGGATTATGTGCAATTTCATAGGCATATTGCTGATTTGTATATGCTTTATGTTTACAGACAAATTGGGTGGACAGTGTGTTTTTTTTTTATATGTACTTTGGCAGAGATGAGAAGAGGGAGAAATTGGGAGAACCTCGGCAGACACTGTAAATAAGCACTTAACAGCTTTTTAACACAAATACCCCATCATTTACAGTGAATGGCTCTGTATTGCTTCTTAGTTCACTTGAAATGGATGGGTCAAGTTTAGTGAGACTTTTTGAGAGATGTGGTGGTAAAACAAACCAAGCTGAAGACATTCGTGTTTGGAATCGGTTTGTTTTTTTGCAAAGTGTGACCAGCCTGGGATGAAACGGGAAGCTTAAGTTTATAGCACCTCTAATGTATCATAATAATCTGTATCAGTCATGGCTTCCTGTTTTTCCTCGACAGTATGGCTTTCTATCTGGACAGTGTGCTCAGTTGCACTCGGGTACTGATGAAAGCCATCTCAGGCTGGATAACGCGTCACTTTATTGGAGCTGTTCTGGTGTCTCTGCCTGCTATGGCAGTCTTCTCACATGTTACCTGTGACACTCATTTCTCCATTCAGGTGAGGTCAAATTGAACATTTTCTTGGTTTTACTAGTGTTGTTGTTGTTCACACGGTATCTGCCTACCTGTAACCCCACGGTGCTTGCAAAACTTCCATTTCTGATTTGTTTAGGCCTTTTACTTGTTGTGAATTGGCTTTCTGCCGGTATGATTAATAATCTTTACTGCAATGTTTCCTTTGACTGATATTGATCTCTGTGTCCACTTCTTTCCCTCAGTTCACCATGTTCATCTGCTGTGCTATAGTCATAGCCATCATTCAGTATTGTAACTTCTGTCAGCTCAGCTACTGGATGCGCTCAACAATAGCAACATTGGTGGGATTGGCAATTCTTGTCCTTCTCTTTAGCTCCCCCTGCAGGTATGAGATACCTGCTAAATGTGGAGAAATGGATGAAAAGAAGCAACATAATTTGTAGAGCAAAGGTGTATGCTTTTGTATTGTTAGATTTCTTGATGTACGTCATTAATTATTGTCGCATCTGTTTTATCCCTTTTAGAGTTGCTAAGAGTCTATTTTTCTGGTAAGCACGTTTACTGTTGACATTATATCGGCACAAAGTTTGTATTAAAATGGGACAACACAGCACATTTAAAGAAAAAAAAATACAAAGGGCTTTTACGTAATGGCTTTATGAGATAGTGACATTAGGGAAATCAGGGAAATGAGGATTCAAGCTAGTTTTAAATGGGCAATATATAATGCATGTTTAGGTCCCCAACCCCTCTGCGGGTGGGATATGCTCATCGTTGTTTTGTTTTTGTTTTTTATTCAAAAGATTTTTGTCTCTTGGATTCTCAGAAATGAATTTTGTGGAGGTACATGCCTTTTTATTTTATTTGCCTGTTTTTCTAGAGTTTTTTTTTCACAGCCTCCACATTTCTTGTCTTTCTTTCTCAACCAGGTCTGATGTTCAGAACAACACTAGCAACAGCTCCATCCTTCTGTTCAACAACTCAACAGATCCTGACCCACGACCCCACCCGAAAGACCTTCTTGGTCCTGAGGTCTGCGTGGCCTTTTTCCTGCTCCTTCTCCTTGTCTGGTTTCTTAACCGTGAATTTGAGGTCAGTTACCGTTTGCATTACCATGGAAATGTGGAAGCTGACCAACACCGCATCAAGATTCAGAACATGAGGGACCAGGCTGACTGGCTGCTTCGCAATATAATTCCAATCCATGTGGCAGAGCAGCTTAAGGTCACCCAAAGTTACTCCAAGAACCATGACAATGTCGGAGTCATATTTGCCAGTATTGTTAACTTCAGTGAGTTTTATGAAGAAAGCTATGAGGGCGGTAAAGAGTGTTATCGTGTTCTCAATGAGCTAATTGGGGACTTTGATGAGCTCTTACGGAAGCCTGCCTTCTCAAATATTGAAAAGATCAAGACCATTGGTGCCACTTATATGGCTGCAGCTGGACTCAATGCTCAGCAGTGTGCAGATGCAGCCCATCCTCATGCTCATCTTCGTGCTCTTTTTGAATTTGCTTTGGAGATGATGCGAGTGGTTGATGACTTCAACAAGAACATGCTGGGCTTTGGCTTCAAGCTTCGCATTGGATTTAATCATGGGCCTCTAACTGCAGGGGTGATTGGTACCACTAAGCTTCTCTACGATATCTGGGGTGACACTGTCAATATTGCCAGTCGTATGGATACAACGGGTGTGGAATGTCGTGTCCAGGTCAGTGAGGAGAGCTATTGTGTGCTCAGTGGCATGGATTATGAGTTTGATTACCGTGGCACAGTTAATGTCAAAGGCAAAGGTCAGATGAAGACCTTTCTTTACCCTAAAAGCAATGACAGTGGCCCTGTGCCTCAGTACCAGCTCTCAGTCTCACCAGAAATCCGAGCACAGGTTGATGGCAGCATTGGGCGCTCTCCCACTGATGAAATAGCCAGCATGGTTCCCACAACCAGCATGACTGCAAGCTGTACCAATACTATGGTACCAAGTGTCATCACCGGGTCCTCACATACAAAAGGGCTTAGCCACATGAAAGAAGCAGACATCCGTGAAAGGCATCCTTCTACGGAGACTTCCTATAGTCTTGAAGGACCGTCTCCAAAAAACAAAGAGAACATCGTCTCATCCATGGTCCAGCAAGATGCACCCAAAAATTCAACAAGGTCCCTGGAAGACATGAAGACGGACAAATGCGAGAATAGTTGTGATGATAATGTTGGAGAGTTAACCAGGCTTTGAGGATTTACCGCAATGGCACTTTTATAATCAGCCTTCTACCCTTTAAGCTCTTTTTCCTTCTATTTGATGTTTAGAAGCGCTGTACATAAGGTCCGACTTCAGGCAGAGACAAAGGATGTGGAAAGACATGAGACTTTTCTCATCAGTCAGGAAGCAGGTAGTTTATGGTGTAAATATGATTGGCTAATGTTATCAATGGTGCTTGGTGGACCACAAACAGGGTGTCAGGCAGGAACACACAGGAAATGCTGATTCCCCTCTTGTCTGCTACAATTCTCATTGTCTGCCATTAACTTACTTGATTATCTTTGCACCTTTAATCAATCTTGATTATGTCTTTCATGTCGTTTAAGTGCCTTTAGAATAGGATAAGATGTAAACTAAGCCTTTTTTAGAAAGACAATGACAATATAAAGGGAAAAACTATAAATGTGAAAACTTTTGGAAATAAAAAGCTTTGCTTTGGTCACAGGTTTACTTTTTAAACTATGTTTGCTATAGTATTTTGCCTTTGGATCCAAGAGGAAAGCAGCAATGTGAAAAGCATCTCAACACATTTCAACCAAAGGGAAATGGGGGGGGGGGGGAATATGCTACTCAAAGATGGTATAATCTGCACATAAATGCTACAGAGCCTGCATATGTGGTAAAAGCAGAAAACTCCTCATGAGAGCCACAGTCAGGACTAATCCATACAGGCTACAGGGAGCCGAGGCTGAGCTGTGTGTTGAGTGGATTTGCATGCATGTAGTATAGTGTATCTATGTGTTTGTATTGTAAGGTCATGCAGAATTTAATGAAGAGAGGTGCCTGTGAGTTACTCTAATAAATCAGTCAAACTGCAGGATAACAAACACTTAGTTTGCTCAAATAGTTTGCTCATGTGGCAGCTTGTCCCTCTAGCCACAGTTAAGATCTTTGTATTGCCTCAACATCATCAGCACGCCTGCAGTTTCATAGGCTTAAATTGTTTGTGCCCTCAGCCCATGATCCAGGCTCTTGGTGGGAGGTCAAACTGTGTTTAGGGTAGATGATTATTTAAATGGTTCCCACAAGGCACCGTAGTACCTGTACAGTGTGTTGACCTCAGATGGACTAGAGAAAACAACTGCCTAAAGGATTGCCATGGATTACACTTTGTTAGTTGATCATGCTTTGAAGACATATGGATAATTAAAGTGGAATGTCACAAATGTGTTTGTGTTTAGTGTTACATAAAACTTGAGCCGTTTAGCTCCCCCTCTCTACTGTCTAGGATTTGATAGACATAGATGGAAACGGCGTGATACTTTTGCTGCTTTAACTTTTTAATGGCATGAAACTTAATGTTACAGCACTGTAAATGCAAAGACAGTTTACCAAATGTATTTCATATCCCAATATGATTTCCAATTTTTTTTGTTTCATGTTATAAAGGTAGATTATTATACGGATGTCTTGCTGTTGTCATAGTTTTTAGTATAAAGGATTGTGTGCTCAGAGGCAAAAAAGATTTACCGTGAAATACTTTTGCTTGTCTTATTTTATGATGTTCATATATCTAGAACACAAAACAAACTGCCATTTCACAATGAACTTTTTTGTTATTAAAAAAAAAAACAACGAAGAATCTATTTGCTTGCTCATATCATTAAGCTACATCTGTTAACTCTTGCATTTGACATCGCACCTTTGTTTTATTCTCTGTAATAAGGATAGCTTGTGCCTTTTGACATATATACATATATAGATATATAGATATATATCTATATATATATATCTATATAGCTATATAGTGATACATTGATGTTTTTTTTCCCTTCATATTCCAAAAAATCTATGAGAATGTTTTGCTTGGATTCCATTTAATTTTGATATTTTTCATGAGAAAAGTGCCTTTTCTTAATGAATACAATTAAATTCAAACTTACACAATGACACATCTGACATTGTTTGGATTCATTGCATTTTTCAATAAAGAAATGTTTCTCCTCTTTGTTTGTTTTGCTGATGAGCACACAACCCTTGTAGCAGCCCAAAATCTGTTGTTACACCACAGTAAAGGGATGATAATCATTGTTGTTAACTAAGATTAAGTGCTTGTAGAAGTTATTATTCCTGAGTGTCAGGTTAAGCATAAAGTCTATATGGCTTTTTATGCTCCTTGGTAATTTTGATATGCTCTTTTTACTGATGTGCTTTTTGTGGACAATTTTCTCACAAACAGGCAACAATGTGATAGTTGTGTGTAGCCACCAGTGTTTTTTTTTTTTTTTTTTGTCATTGCAAACTTGAGCTTACTTGATGTTCACGATTCATTTGGATTTGTTGAGATGTAAGTGACATTCTGAACCAGCAGAATAACATATTTGGGAAAATGTTGTTTCCATCTCTTGCATTTTCCTTGAATGTTGTTCTTATCCTCTTGATTTGCAGGTTGTGTTTTTTTCACAGTTAAAATGAAATTGCACGAATCTCCTTAATTAAATTAATTTTTGTACATTAAGCCTTTCTATTGTATAGTACCTGAGCATTTTCTATTATTTATATAAGCGCATGTACCAGAGTATCAAATAGTCTGAAGAACTGGATGATTTTGAAAAAAATGTTGGAATCATACTTGTGTTCTCCGTTTTCTTTCGTGTGCTGAAACCTGTGCGAGTGTTTGTATATCTTGGAAATTATGGTCTTAAATTAGCTGGAATGTGATTTGGAAACTTTTCTGATCGTAAAAACTTAGACATGCTAAGACATTAGTCAACAGAGATTTAATTTTCTTTTTGTTTTAACCGAATAAATTAAAGTGGAGAAGACGCTACAATCTGCTGGAAGGTGCACTGGAGTAGCTGGCTGTCGCTCCAACTCTCAATGTTGATGAATTGTTGCTTTTTTTTTTTTTTGCTTTTTTTTAATTTGGTGGTGGGGACATGTTTTTGTATATACGCACGCTAATAGGTGAAGTGAAAGTTAACATTGAATAAAGAGTTCATTAAAGATTTGTGCTTTTAATGGGGCTGGATTGTAACGAAATACATTTTCTCAAAAATGGAAGCATTGAACACAAGTACAGTAATTCTGTTACTGTATGCTCTCACGGTTCTCTCAACTACCCTACATTTAAATGAGTGTATTCTTACTTTGCTAGTTGTTTTTATAAAAAGTTTTGATTGATTATTTGTGCTGACACATAAACCACAATTGGAATGTACCACACCTAATACGTAACCGCAATTTAGTAATTGTAATGTGGAACACTGTAAGGAGCCATTCTTTCATATAAGGAGTGCTTTTGATGTTTTTTCTTGTAAAAGGCCCGTCTACACACACTTCAGTCACTCAACAAGGATTTTACACGGTAAATCATTTACACTTTGATTTCTAATGGCACGAAGACAACATTGTATCTCGATGTTTAAACTGAGAATTTTTTTTCTAGCTTTTGTGTCAAGCAACATGTTTCAAAAAAAGTATTTTTTGAAGTGTTTGAGAACTGATGAGGCCATTTGCTGTTCGCGATGACAAGTCTGGACAGCATCCAAGACCATTTTGCTCCCGGACTGAGACTAATATGTGCAAAAGGGAGGTTTGGTGTTGTCTTCCTGAAATAAACAAGGCCTTCTCTTGGAAAAAAAATCAGCACCGATGGTTCCTATACACATGAGCAAGTTAAAGTTATCCATGTCATAAATCACACACCAATGTGCTCTTACACTGCCGTGGATGCTGCCTTCTGCTTGCTGTGTGCTCATGACGAGCCAGTTTCCATGATTTTGAAAAAGAATTTGAAATATTGATTTACAGGATGGTTTCCACTTTACCCAAGTTAATATTAATGTACTCCTGTCTAGATGGGCAGCTCTGTTTGTGGGTATGCTGTCTGATTGAACTTGCATTTATTCATGCAAACTTTGCTGACAGACTGTGCGTTAGAAGTAATGGTGCAAACACTTCTAGAAATATATTCACGTTTGTTTTTAATGTAATGCTGCCTAAGGGCCTCTAAATCATAGGTTTTACTTTATGGGTTTCTGCTTATCCCTGAAGTAGAAAGTAAAAACTACAAAGATGGCATATCACGTTAGATGATTACATTTTCAAATCCTTATTTTTTACTCTTGAACTTTTCACCAGTGCATCGCTCACAGATTGGTGAACCCCTTTCCATTTGTACTTTTACACCCTAAAATGTTCTTTCTAAATTGATCATTTAATACATCTTATCATGTTACTTACCTGGTGCTAATTAACCTAGAGGTCCCAGACGTCGCTTATGATGGAACTATGTTTTTCAAGGAGCAAAACCTCTCATTTACTTGAGTATACATAATCATAACATAATGGGACGGCTGGAACTTTGTTCAAAATTTGAAAATGCTTTGGTCCCATTTTTTCGAATTGTTCAACATTTATGGAGCTTGTACAGAACCTAGTATGAGTTGGTATAGCTTTTGTTGCTGAAAACTTTGAACATAATTTACCTGGATAATTCTAAAACACATTTGTCTAAATATAGTATATTGCTGAGATAAGGTGATTTGTCACAGGTTTGCTCATGCATAACAAAGGCTCTTTTTTTGGGAACAGCTTGATTTATGAGTTCTATAATTTATTCTATTATACTTTCATTGTGAATTTGATCAATTCAGAGACTATTTAAACGTTGTTATATAATACAAAGCAGTCCATATAGAAAGAATCCCACATTTTCAAAAACTGTTTGAGTGAAAAAAGTTCGGTGTAAAGATATAATGATGCATAAATCGTGACTGAAGGGTCCAAATATATTAAAGTAATTTAACCTATTTCCTTTTTTAGGTTATGTGTTAGGAATAAACGGGTTGTAAAGGAGCTGTTGTGTTTAAAAAAAAAAAAAAATTATGCTAACCTTAAAAAGTTCTCTTCCCGTTAAAATTGCACATTTTAATTTTTTGAAGTGGCTTATGTGTTTGCGTACTGTTTGAAGCTTTTCAAACTTAAATTTTTAATGTCATTCCACCTGAAAAGGCAACTTCATATACGTCCAAATGACGCACGGTGGGACACTGGGTTACGTCAGGGCGTCAGAGCACGACACCCCCCTACCCTCCTCCTCCCCGCACGGTCTATCTGGGAAGAAAAAAAACTTTTTTTTTTGTATCGGAGGAATCAACAGCCGCCATCTTGACGCGGCTCAGAATCGGGATTTCGGGGGAAGCATTAATTTTAAAAACCGATCGGAGCCACCCAGACCCGGCTCAAACGGCTTTTTTCCAGCAGAAAATCGAAGGGTTTGTTCTTCCGCTGAGAAATAATCCAAACATGTGAGGTTACGTGTGTTTTTATCGTCTCGAAAGCCCACTGTATATTTGATTTCCCTTTTAGAGAGCGCCGCTTCTCGCCGTATCTCCGTCCAGAGACGCTGTATTTACTGGGAGACAGCGACGAGAAAAATATTCCGACTCATAGAAAATATTTTTGGAATTTTCTTCTTTTTATTTAAGCCAAAAGCGGATTTTATGGCCGCTCGTTTCGACTACGAAAAAAATGATTCTGTACATACGTGAAACCGGCGATCTACAAGGAAAGGGATTTGCTTACGCTTTGTGTAATATTTTATGATTGTTTTTTATTTATTTTCCTCCAACCGAAATAATATTTGGACGTGATTATTGAAGATAATTATGTGGGTGTTGGGTGTTGGATTATCATGGGGTGATCTTCGGTGGCGAAGCGTGGCGCTGTTGCCTTTCTTTTGAAATCCTTTTTCTCCAGGCAGCATTTCGCCTGTCTGCCAATCAAGAAAAGAAAGAAAATTAGTCCTTTACGCGCAACATTTGGAAAAGTTACCCATTGCTAAGGGCTAAAGGCCGAAGACTTGGACTGATCCTGCTCTTTTTTTCAATTATTTTTTTCCCCGCATCACCATCCATTCATATTTTTCACCGACCAGGATGGCTGACAATCTGCTGGATGCGGGACCCCCCACTGCAAAGCGACCCAAGCTTAATTCACCCCTCTCAGGATCAGACGGCCCAGGTAAGACAGGATACGGCTTTACATGTAGACCTATTCAATAAAGGATTTACAGTACACTTCTTTCTGAAAAGAAAGCTGCGCTGAAATAAACCCATTACCCCCTTCAGATACCACAGGAAGACTGTACAGTAAGTTACTTTAGGGGAGTTTAGATTTATATCAATATTCCTGACATAGTATTGATTTAAAGAAAAATAGCTAATTCAAACTGGATTTAAAGAAAAAGAGCTAATTCAAACTGGATATCTATTCCAAGATGACTGCAACTTCTCAACATGCAGAATTCCTGCTTAATTTGTCAAGAGTTGTAGGAATGATGTAGTAAAAGTTAAAAGTCGACACATCTCTGATATACAGGTGAGTAAAATGTTGACAGACTATCTCTGGAGTCTTAGAGTGTTGGTGATCAGTTGATTCCTTTACTAGCCTCTTGGTACATGGTTGTACATAAACCTTCTGTAACACTCCAGAGACTGTGTTTGCACTGTGTGTGTGTGTGTGTGTGTGTGTGTGTGTGTGTGTGTGTGTGTGTGTGTGTGTGTGTGTGTGTGTGCGCGTGTGTGTGTCTTTTTTTTGTTCAGCCCTAAGAAATGCTGGCTTAAAAACGCTGCCTCTGCATTTGTTGAGTTGGATTGGATTTGTTGTCTTGCTCATTGACATCCACACTGTAGACTCTCTTCAACACATGCACTTGAACCTGTAAGGCTTGGTAGAATGACGGTCAGCTTGACACTTACAGATGAGTCCTTCGTCGACACAAAAGCTAAGATTCAAAGCTATGTGGGAAGATGGCGTAGACGTCAACAGAAATTTTGGTTAAAACTTTTCTGCTTCTGGGGTTTTTTTTGCGGGGGGGAGGGCAAATATGCATGACATAACTTTTGAGTTGAGAAAATGTGTGTTCATGATGAGGCTGAATATCACACACCTAGTCTTAGGGTCTTGACCTATCCAACCTGCGGAGCAGCTTTCAGCGGTAACATTGTCTGTTGAAAGGGGAAATTACAGTATTTTATAAGCTTGTGTTTTACAGATGATACACTGTGTGACTACGTAAATGAGCAAAATCGGCATGCCTCTTCCTTACGCTAAAGTGCTGTGAGGTTTATTTAGGTTTAGTACTCTCCAAGTGATGTCATCCTCTTGATTTGTGTAATATGTTTCTATATTTGGGTTTTTG
Organism: Odontesthes bonariensis; assembly: GCF_027942865.1. Taxonomy (NCBI): domain Eukaryota; kingdom Metazoa; phylum Chordata; class Actinopteri; order Atheriniformes; family Atherinopsidae; genus Odontesthes; species Odontesthes bonariensis. The sequence goes on from NC_134526.1 coordinate 15,497,869, forward strand.
ATCAGATGAATAAAAGTTTTTCTTTTTGGACGACTGTTTTCTTCTTCAATACGCAACAACAGATCTTACATAGAGTACCTCCAGTAGTGAATATGTTGCTTGGATTTCATCCATTGGCCTCCAAGTGTATGCCAGGCGTCTGTGTTTGTAACGGATGTATTTGGCAAATGTCTCAGCAGAAACCTTGACTTGTATGTATTTGCTAACAGTCTCATTGTCTGTGAACAAGTGATGTATCAGACAATGAAATTACAGTACCCAGCTAAAAGTTTGCTTTTAACAACATACGGATTGTGCGTTTTTAAAGATGATTGGCGCACACTAAGAGTGGAGATATTCCACGTATCTGATCAGAATGCCATAAAAAGATCTGCACGGTAACACCTAAAACTTGACACCAGAGCGTCTGATTTGCCAGAGCTCTAGAATTACCCAGAGACCTGGACTTTGGACCCTGTATATAGCCTAATGTTTGAAATGATTTCACACAAACATTTCCCGTGTGTGCGTGCTCAGCAGTATTCTAACAAATGACTTTAATCAAAATAAGACAATATTAAGATTGAGGTCTTTATATGGGTCGCTAATAGGATGTCCCATTCATTAATGACTTTAACCTCATTTCGTCCTGTTGCACAACTGCAGAGTCTGCGGTCATGGAAAGTCTTGATTATATCTATATTCCTCAAAACACGGAACACAGCTTACCGAGGTTTCCCCCTTGGCTCCAAAGTGCGTATCTTTCTCTAAAAAAATAAATAAAAAAAAGTATATTTTTTTTATTCCCCAATCGGCACTGAACTCTGCCAGAGCCAGTGTTGCCAGATCTTGAGATGGAAACCAGCATCTCAATCAATGAAAACAAGCACAAAGTTGCTCATTATGAGCAAACATGGCGTCTTTGGAGCCAAGAGTATGGGTTACAACGCAGCAGTTTTTGTGCAAGATACGGTGAAAACTCGGGTACGATGTAATTGTCCTTTCCTGTAACACAGTATGGCTCAACTGGATTTGGCTCTTACATGCTTAGTTTTCCACTGCAGTCGGTACCCCCTCGATGTGGGCAGGATCAGCTGATTATCATCGCACAGGGACAAGACATGCAACTTCCCCATGTGTTTTCATTAAACCCTATTGATTTATGTTGTCCAAAGTGACTTGGAGTACAGATCAGCTATTGCTCTGAATGCAATAGGCTTTTTGAAAAGAAGAATTTGAATATCTTTTGGAAGTAGTAGCTGAATGCACAGAACTCATGCGTGGGAGACAGAGCTCAACTTAAGTCAATGGGGAAAAAAAGAAAGAAAAAGATCCGTCTGTAGATCCATACTTGCGGAAAATAAAATGCTTATGGTATTCATTAGTCGTGCACAATATATGATTCATTAACACGAATAAGATATCTTCAATTTATGTTGGTTACTCTCTTTGACTAATCAGCACTCTGCAATGCTTCCATGTCATAGCATAGTGTTAGCTTGTGAGGAACCTCGACTGGGGTAGTATTGAAAAGGATAAGTGTATCAATTATGTGGTGCTATCTACAAAGAAAACCAAAGAAGAAATGAGCCACACCGTGCCATGTAGCCTAATGAAACTACGCAGTTGCAACTTGAGTTACACATACACAGCACGACTAAAATTGTAATGAGCCACAAAACTTAATTTGATTGTTTCTAGCTATGAATATAGTCGTGAAAAAAAGCTTTTCTATTGTGTATGTAATTGTATTTGAATCTGTATCTGGCAGTATTTGAAGAGTGACAAACACTTTCAAGAGATAAAACCACAGATGCAACTTGAAATCAGTGAATATTCAATGAATCTGTTGCTGCCAAAGAAGTGTTTAGCCGCCTAGTTGAGAACAGGCGGCCGCAATGAAAACATGTCTGCGCCGTCGCTGCAGAGTCCATTTTCGCTTTGTTGGGTACAGCTTTCATTAAATTTAAAAGCTGTTTGTTAAAATGCCACAATAATGTTGATCGTACAAATCTTTCAAAGAACCCAGAATAATCTAATAAAGATAAAAGTAGTTTTGGGGTTGGACAACAGCAACCATTCACATATTATCCTCAGTACATAAAGACTCGTGTAGGTGCTTAATTTAACTAGCAGTTTTTGTTTTGGGGTTTATTTTAGTTCTCTCGCGCACATTCATTCAGTGAGCCACTTTGGTGTCACCAGTAGACCCTTTATCTTTGAAATCCATGGTAGGACTGAAGGGTATGAAGGCAGTAACTTAATCTGTGTTGAGCGTTTATGTCCAAAAGCTTAGTGCAGTTACAGTATCTCCACTGATTTCAAGTAGCAGTTGGATAATGGTCATGAATTGTCTGCAGACTTGCATTGTTATCGCTATGTGATTCATAGTTGATTGTCCATATTGATTATCCAGGAGTCAGATCCTCAATTCTGCGTTCAAACTGCATCCATTTGGACACAGTTTCCAAAAGAAACTACTTGAGTGCAATTATGCACATTTAACATGAAATACCTAGTTGTGACTTAATTAAGAAATGTAGCTACTGCTAAGATTAGTCAATATGGTTAATTATTAACTCAAGTGGTGTACTTGAATCAGTGGGTATAGATAGTCAAATTAGTTTTTTTTTTCTCATTTCCATTATTGGCAGTAGGGCAGATAGAAAGATATCCTTTTGCCACATTCACCCCACTGCACACAGAGCCGTTGCTCCCAGGCACAGATTAGCATTCTTTGATGTTTATTTTTACATGTGGCAGTTTGTTTTAAATGGTGCCTCAGTGTCATGTCAGTATGTGTTTGCACCCATGGCCACAGGTCAGTGTCTGGGTTGTTTTTATTTGTGTGGCCAAGAAGGCTTGTCGGTACCATCGGCAAGTGGCAGCTGTTTGCCAACCTTAATGATCCGCCTGCAGGTTTTGTCCTTCAAATGTGAGATTTGTGTTTTTGAGAACCGCCCCCTGGCTGAGCATTCTTTCAGCAGCTTTCGAACACTTTCGACGCAGCTAGGTGTTAGAATTGTGTTTTTCACGACAATGGACAAACCCTGGCAGACAAAACTCTGCATCTGCTAGCTAATGTTTCTGCTGAGGTATACAGCATACATGCCTTGTTTAAATTGGTAGGGCTCCATGATTATGGCCAAAAAAATGATCGGGATCATTTTCATCAATATTGAGATCACGATTTTTCACAAATCTTCGTGGGGAAATTTTATTTCTTTACACTTTTTTGTAAACATAACACTGCTTTTCAGATCCATATACTTGACATTTACTTGACAAAATAAAACTGGTAATCCTCTTTCAACAAATTCAGTCCATCTCGTTGAAGAAAAATATGTACAAAATACCAAAAAAAATAAACGGGGCACTGCTTCGACTTTCACAATGTATTTAAATAATTTAAACATCTTGGAAAAAAATATGGTGTTCGTTTATGTTGGACCATTCATGTCAACAGCCATTGTGCTTTTTCCTTAGCTACAACGTGCATTCGTCATACTGCAAGTTGTAGTGTGTTTTCAGATGGTTCAATAAGTTATTTGTGTTGCTTTGTGGCGCAGACACAACTCTACAGCATTTGTCCAAACTTCATCTTGGTGATTGGCACATACAGACTCGTGATCAACTGTAAAGCCTTGATTTACCTTAGCTGTGTGTCGCATTGGTGGAACACGCATTTTAAATATCTGATGATTATGTCTGTTTAGTTTTGTAGGAGATCAAAATCGAGATGGCTTTACCAACCAGACTGATTAGCCTAGAAACTTATAATATTGGACTTAAACAAGGTTGAACTTAAGAGAATAATACTTTAACTTAAATGCGAGATTGAAGGCAGGTTTCCTCCATCAAGTGTTATATTAAGCTAACTGGTGAGCTCAAGCTCAAAATAAACCCACTTGAAACGCATTACTCCCATGTGTGTTGCCCTTCATGAATACTGGTTAATGTTTGGAAACACCGGTTGGTGCTGCAGAGAACCTTGTGATATTAGGACATCTGCTTGCTGGGGAAACGAGACAAATACTTAATCTGTTGCTCATGAAGATGTGTTCCCCCTCAGAAATCCAGAATACCAACCTGGAACCAGTGGAACCAACTTCGAACTGGCTCTAGCCCAGAGCTTTGGTCAAAAGGGGGCAGTTGATGTTACTGAAGTGTCTTTCTTCAAGATGTGGGGTCGGGAGTGTTCACCATCCCATTCAATAGCCTTTTCTCCCAAAAATGTTCTTGTCCATTTCTCTGAGTGGTTGTGGTTTTCATTGACATGGTGCAACTAATGAGTGCTGCCTCAGCCTCGCATGTGTTGCCTGCTACTGATTTTGCACATCTTGAAGTCATCACAGTTCTTCTTATAAAACACCATATAAAATTTTTTACAAATTTGTTGCCAATCAGTTGTGTGGAAGGCAGTTCCCCACTCGTTTCTTCAGTTTTGAATGTTGTGGGGCAGTCCTGAGGACACCTAAGATGCTAAGTCGAACTCTCGGGCTACCGGGCCTCTGGTTGAGGACCTGGGCTAGAATATGTATCACATTTACATTTAAGGCTTAGATTATAATCCTTCCTACAGTTTACATTAACATACAGCCAAATGTTTCCTGACAGTCATTATTTTTAGTTGTTTTCACAAATGAAATATGGATATTGTTGGAAATTCAGGGCCAGATAGTATCCGCTATCTTTTTACAAATATACTTAGTAGACGGTGAACCTCCTGTCTTCCTATCTTAAAGCGCAGTCACCTGCTGAGTGGCCTCTGGGTAGAGCAAACAGAAGGCAAGATTCGGCGCAAAAAGTTGCAGTGTCGTTGTAAGGATGTCTTCTCTACCGACTTGTTTTTAATGATTTTTCTGCATTTACTAATACTTTAATAGAATATATTTATAATATTGAGGAAAGAGTAGAAACTAAAATGCAAGCCACGAGATCAAAATAACGTAGCAAATGTCATCAGCACGCACAATGCTTGTCTTGAAGTGTCCACACTTGGGCTCGATTCACACATGGAGTCCAATCAGATGCACAGGGGTTGGCAGTGTAGTCTGCACGATGTCATGTTCTGCCTGATTCTGACATTTGCGTTCTGGCTTGCATCTTTGTTGAATGTTCAGTTCAATTTCACAGCTGAAGTGCATGTGTGACGAAGTCTTTATAGGCGGTGTGAGGACGGTCCTGTTACAGAATCCCAGCCTGCCAAACTTCTGCTGATGATCATGTTTATTTATTAATTTTTCCTCTTATCTGTTTGACCTGGTTCTGCTTGTGGACGACTGCACAATGGTGGTGGATAGTTTCGGATACTTTAGTTTACTGTGATGACTGAAAAATAAGTGGCTGCGCTCCATATTACCCGTGCATATCCTGCGCCGTTACACCACTGCTTGTGGACCTGACCATTACAATTGATTGTGGACTAATGAGGCAACTTACTTATATGTAACATATAGTATGTACAGTAATGTGAGTCTTTTAAAAGATGGCACAGAAAAGATCCGGCTGACTGCGTAAAACTCTTTTGCAACAATACCATTTTCGAAGGTTATTACGAAAATTAAGTTCTCTGTTGGATACTTCTGTGGTCACTACTAAACTACTAATTCCCTGATACTGGGCATGCTCATCATATCTTTATTATATAATAACTAAATTTAAGCCATATATTAACCATTTAGAGAAGTCATCATACCGAAGACATATTCTCCTTCTCAGCCAGCTTTTTTACTTGGTTGTAATTTTTTTGGTCCCTCTGTTTTAAAGCGGAGACTGTGACATTAATGCTCTCTCTAATTGCCGCCATATATCATTGAGAAACAGGTCGGATTTCTTTTTGTCAATAAATCAGTGTACATTAAGCTAGGTGTGTGCCAGGGTGTGGCTGTCGTTTTTTTGCCTCAAACACGAGCACACTTATGTGCTCACACGAGACATCTTGGCAGACACACGTGATTTGGAATCGGTGTTCTTTTAATGATATTGTGTGTTGAGTATCCGTATTTAAGGATATGATAAGGGATACTATGTTTTGTACAATGTCAACTAAAGCCAGTTGAGTTACAAAGCTTTTAATTAAACTTTATTATTAAACATTAACATACATTGACTTTTCTGCCTGAACTACCAGTCTCTATTTTTGTATGATAATCCCAGCCAGGAAGTGTGAATGGAAGTTGTTTTCAAAAGCTTTTTCTGCATATCTAGACTAAAGCCCCTACACCCATGAACATCAGAGATTTCCAGGGTATGAAAGGACAATTGGGTCCGGACTTTGTCACATGCAAGTAAGTTGTGGAAATTGCTGTGTTTAGTTAACAGCACGTCAGGAATGGGGAATAAGGTTCTTAAAAAACTGTTTGTGTTTGATACCCATACCACATGTCTTTGAATGTATACACAATAACAAGTGAGTGGAACGCAACATATAGATCTGGAGAAAAACGTCTCAAGTAGACATTCTTACCAGCGCACACACACTTGCTCACTTGCACAGTCACTTTAAATGCGCCAGAAAATGAGCGACTACACGTTCTTTCACTCTGTGATATTCTGGAGATTTTGCTGGGTGGCTGGCAAGAAAATGTCCACAAGAAGTCTAAATCGATTGCTGCAGGTTAGGTGTGTCCCGATCCGATCTCAAGGAGTCTGTCATTATTGGTCTAGGAGTCACTAAGTCCACCTCATTTCTATTTCTCTTTTTGTATGTCAAGCCGCACAATATGGCTGCTCTAAAGAGTCAACAAGTTTGCTGTGTGGAAATTCTGTGGAAAAACAATTGGAATTCTGATATATGCCTGATGTTATTGTTCAGCCTATTTGCTCTCTGAATAAATGTAACATTTGATCAAAATCATATGGTCCTGCATGCCCAGCAGCTTTGTGGGTCTCATACAGCACTACATGTTAAACAGGCAATTGAACATGCTATTAATTCTTATTTTCTTCTCTCTCTTTTCAGATTTTGTGTCTCTGTTTGACCTGGAAAATGACCTTCCAGATGAGCTCATCCCCAATGGAGACTTGGGAATGGGAATGCCTTCCACTGGTGGCCCAGGTGGAGTGGGCCTTGGTCTCAACTCAGTCGTTCCTGATGCTGCTGCCAAACACAAGCAGCTATCTGAGCTCCTGCGACCAGGAAGCTCTTCCATTTTGGGAGGTGGCCCCCAACAGGGAGGCATGGTAGGGAGCCAGCTTGGTGCTGTACTGGGTCAAGGTCCATTAGGACAGGGTACCCCTAATCACCAGTCTCCCCAGGGCCAGAAAGGGGGTGCCTCAGGTGGACAAGGCAATGGAAGCACAGGCATGAGCTTTAACCAGGCCATGTTGAACAGTGGGCAGGGTCATGGTGTCATGGGCCAGACAGGGCAGGTCATGAATGGAGCTATGGGACCAGCAGGCCGGGGGAGACCTGGGCCTGGCATGCAGTACCAAGGCCAAGGCATGCAGGGGACCCAAGTAGGTGCTGGACCTGGTGTTGGAAGCAGTGTGCTGGCAGAGACTCTAACCCAAGGAGGACCACAGATGGCCCACAACACGCTGAATGTTCAGCAAGCTGGAGACATGAATAAGGTGAGGTTTAAAATGATGTTTGATTCGTAGATAAATGATCAGTTATTTGTTCATATAAACACAAGATCAGCATCAAACTGGAACACATGAGATACTACTGCACATCTGAAGACACTAGAATGGAAATGCTTTTAAAGGTTTGAATGTGAAGTTTTGGCTGCAGTTCTTCACATTTGAAGAAATGGAAAATTTGTTTTGGTTCTTGGCAGTAAACCAACACACATAATCCGTAATGTTCCCCTAATTTGTGTATTTTTAGGAAGTGGAGAACCCGATGAAATAGTGTATGAACCCTGTTTATATCTATCTCCACAATATACGTATGTTGATATAAATACAAATTTGTCTTCATGATGATTTCACGACCTAATTTCCTATAGGCCTATTCATTTTCATCTCTGACTCAAGGCCTACACAAGGCAAGTGAATAATATAAATAAAAAAGTGAATATAATTAATGTAGTATAACATAGTATAACGGCAGCGTATAGCCTATAGTAAAGCATAGCCTATAGTATACGTAAATATATATATATATATAATATATATGTATAATATAGGCTATGTATATAACATGCCCACCAGCGCGATTGGTCATTGGTCTTTTGGTCATGGAAATTAAGTAAAAGGTTTTGGAAAAGTCATGGAAAAGTCATGGAAAAAAGTTGGTGAAAAAGTGTAGGGACCCTGATTTATGTTTACTTCAAAGTAATTAAATATACAATCCATTAGTCAAGCAAACTTGATTGGAACAACAGCGGACTATTTTACGAAACTCCTGCGACAGGTCTGGATCACTCGTAAATTCTGTTCGTACTTGAAAGAAAACGTAAAATACGAACAAATTGGTGAATGCGTAAATTTTCTTAAATCCCTCGTACGCACGATTTTAAAACAAATCTGTGCATACGAACGGTTGTTGCATGAGGCCCATTGTCGTTTAGGATAAGGAAAATTTGCAAATTGAATAATTACCCATTAGCCGAGAGTGAACATGCTTGGTAGGAACACGCATTGGTCATTCTCAGTTGGGGCGGCTCTGATCGGCAGGAGAGGACTGGTTGCTCTATCAATGGATCGATTTAAAACGTGTAATGACTACCATACAGGGTTCCCGCGGGGTCTTAAAAAGTCTTAAAAGCATTGAATTTATGAATTTGGAAATAATACCTTAAAAAGACTTGAAAAAGTCTTGAATTTTGATATCTGGGTCTTAAAATTTGTGCAGTAACTTCTCCGTATCGCATTCTCCTCGAACGTTTCATTTGTCAACTAGGCTACTATTATTTTGAAAAGCCTAACTAACGTAGCCTAAATGAAGAGTGGCGGAACCAATCATCGAGAACGCTACCGCTCCGCCCCGGGTCCGATCACATTGCTACAGCACTGACACAGACCACAGCAACAAGCCAAGCAGAAGCGTGAAAAATCAAGGCAAATCTCAGCAGAAAACAAGAAAGTTTAACTTACGCCGTCATGTTGTTTTTCAACATTTGTTTGCGTTTCCTTGCTTCCCATTTCTTGCTGAGATTATGGGGAAATGTCGTAGAGTCTCACGCCAAGTCCTTCAAGCACATGAAAAATATCAAAGCGAAGGATCAAACTCCTTCCATCGCCGGGGTGTTTCAACCGGCCAACGCTAGCCAGTTAGCTATTAATGTATCTGAGCTAGCAGACACGTTAACTGTGAGTAGATCTGCAAACAGCTTTTGGGTCCACACCAACCATGAAAGCAGAGGTGTTGTGGACTCTTAACACAATCGCCAAACACCATTCATATAATAGAAACGAGGGTATTTCAGAGTTGTTTAAATGCATGTTCCCCGATTCCGACATCGCTGCCACAATTACTTGTGGTCCCGACAAAACGGCGTACATAGCCAAGTTTGGTTTAGCTGTGTATATTAAAGAGGAACTGGTGTCCAAGGTAAATAAATCACCGTCCGTTCTTATGTTCGATGAGAGCCTCAACGAAACGACAAATTTTTTAGTTGATTTTCATTATTTATAGTTCTCTCTACTCCCCATATTCCCAGCATGGAATAAGTAGCTAGCTAACATAACCAATGTTAAAAAACAACTTAGCTGTGTCAGTTAAACTTTTTTGTGGTCTGCTGAAATTTTCTTTGATTTTTCACACCTCTGTTTGGCTTGTTGTCTGTGCTGTGGTGTTGTAGCGTTTACTACTACTATGCTGCAATGTTTCATCAATGCTTTACACAGTCCACACTTTCATTTGTTTGAGAAATAAATGAACAAATTTAAAAAAAAAAAAAAAAAAAAAAAAAAAGTTTTTCTTTGCCGGTAGGTCTGTGAAATAGGTATTATTTTTTTATAAATGGTCTTAAAAAGGTCTTAAAAAGACTTAAATTTGACTTGAAGAAACCTGTAGGAACCTTGACCATAGAGACTGATATAAATTAATTTCAATTTAACTTTAAGATGGTTTTCTCGCACACCCCTTCCTGTGATGTATGTATTTTTTATTAGAAATGTTTTTGATTACAGCATTGTAATATCATATTGTAAAATCAGTGATTATTACAGAAGCTCGCATTACAATTTTCTTAGTTGATTCTGATATTTTTGTTGTTTTTTCACTGCCCATTCGAATTCTCTTTCCAAGTACTGTAATTGACAGCATTCATAAAATTTTATGTAAGTTTTTTTGATTGAAAACTCAACTGTGTGATTGTAATAAAACATCCATCCATCCATTTTAAATATATACCTGCTTAATCCAATTTAGGGTCGTGAGAGCCTAGAGCCTAAACCAGCTGTCATAGGGCGAGAGGCAGGGTTGTAATATGCACCAGATTGTTGGCCATTGAATTTTTTTCAGTATTTGTACTTTTGTAAATGAGAACCTTAGTTCAAAATAGTAAAATCCGTGGAATGCAGCAGCAAGGTACTTGCGTTTGAAATGCCGTGACCTTTTTCTTTTAATGGCCTTATTTCTTTCATTGTTGATACCATTAAAATACCATTGAATCTAAATTGGTGTCTATGTCTGGGTAATGAGTACATTTGCAAAAAGGTGATTAAATCCTTTTCCATTGCCAGTAGCAGCGCATATATCCTTAACTCACTGAGGGCTACGCACAGAATATCCTTGCAGGGAATGAGGCCGCAAGCTACGACAGCATGAAGCAAGTAGTGTTGGACCACACTGTCCAACGACAATGCTTTTCAGGGATTATTAAGATAGTTTATGAGGTTTTTTTTGACTGGACTAGCCTCGAAAAAACGGGCTGAGTGAGCTGCCGGCTGTTTTACAGACAAGTAAAATGGATCACTTTTCTCTTTATCGGTGCATTTTTGCAATCTCTCTTGGAGCCTCCATTATGCTGCGTGTACACCAAGAGCGACCTACGCTACCTGAGCGCCGGAATCATTATTTCTCTATGGAGGTTGAGCTACCTGGGCTACCAGAGCGGATTCTCCAGTGGCGAAGAGAACTGCGCTACCAGAGCGGATTCAAGCGATTAAACTCAAGCTAACATTATGGTAATGAGCTATGACGCTTTTCGGCGAAAACCAATGACAATCCACAGATTGTAGGGGTCCGACAATCCGCGGGGTTCGCGGAAACAGACGTGTAAACTTTAGTTCCTATCCAAACAATAGTCGTTTAATCCTGAGACTGTTGCAATTGCCGTGTCGAGTGCTTCAATACAATAGTGTAGTAACCCCACGCATACCTTTCTCACTGCAATTAAGTTTTATTTCGGATTTTATTTCGAATTTAGTTTCTTTTTCACAGCTGCCTCTGCTATTCCTGCTCTTCTCAGGTGTACCTAATGTAGTTTTACATAATTTGTAACGTGATGTATATCTTGTATAACAAATTGTAAATAACAACACGTTTATTCGTGTCCCTGCCCTCACTTTCCTCATGTTTTTTTCCGCGGGGGTGCTGCACAGCCGCGGGGCCTTTAAAAATTGAACATTCTAAATGTGACGTCACGAGCTACGAAAGCTACCAAAGCAAATTCTCAAGCGAAGCTTCTCCAGCGACCTCCGCTACCAGGTAGCATAGGTCGCTCTTGGTGTACACGCAGCATTAGAAGTTCGGGTTGGGAAACGTGTGGGTCTAAAAGAAAAGGAGAAGTGTTTTCCGCTCTTGAAAACCTCCATGCCGAAGAGATGCTTACATGCAAGCTTGTGGCTGGATGTGTAGCGGCGCGTGTGATGCATTTAATGGCCGGTAGAAAAATCTGATTTCTCTGTGCCTGATCTACAGGTCAAGGTGGTTACGCTAATATTTATCTGTTTCCAGTCGCCATCTAAACAATCTCTGGGTTATTACAGCATTCTTGCACCTCACTGATCTGAAAATGAACGCCGGCAATGACTTTATGCAAAGACCTGCGAGTTTCCGCATTAAATTGCTGCGTAGAGATCCGTGTTTGTGAATGAGATGGAGTTTGCTTAAGGTGCTGCATGTTTTTTTTTTTCTGTTTCATAGACTTTGAAGTGTTTAATGTGAGAAAATGTCTCTCCTCTTGTCTGAGAGTTGCAGGGCTTTGTGGTTTGTCAGGAAGCCAAGATTAAACCAGCAGGCTAGTTCTCACCAATGTTATTGCAACAGACATCACCACATGAAACAAGCCCCTCCTTTCCCACAGACATGCATACACCTTCATGCCCGGCTTTGTTTTGATAGACTATGGATTAAAGGCTAATTGCTTTATGTGCCTACAGTTTTATTATCTGTCAAATTTATTTTTAATACGGAAACACATACCGTACATCACATTGAGATGCTTGTCAAATTGTCTATTGTTTGGGGTTGGGGGGACTCTTACAGTTAATTAATAAGGTTTTGCATGACAGAGACTAGTTTCTTTTCAATAGTCAACTACACCTTTATTTACACTTACTGCGCTTTCTTCACTTGCTCTTTTCAGGATTACTTATGTCCCTTAAAGTAAGTGGGGGTAAAAGCTACTCATTTTTATGGCAAACACTAGGATAAATTATTAGTTACTTACTTTGTTGTTGCAGAAGACAACTTTTCATTTCTGCTTGTGCATATAGGAAAAGTACAGTTAGTTTTTAAAGGGACCATTGCATGTTTCTTATCTGCGGTGTTAAAACGATGTATTATAACCTTAAATGTCATCCAAAACTCAAAAAGAGGTATAAGTGTGCTTCTTTTTTTGGAGAGTTTCCAGAAAATGTGTTTTTGTTTGAGGGGGCAAGTAGGCCCTTTTCAGCGTCCCTAAAGACCCAGCGATCTTGGACCAGTGGATGCAGTTAGTTTTTCTTGGCCAACAGCTCAGTCACAAAAGCGTTTGGATTTGTTCGCTACACTTGACGAATGACAGTTTTATGAACAAGGCCCAGTACAAAACTTGCTTTGCGGGGAGGCTGAATTTAAAAGTGGAGGCTGTTCCAACACTAAAAGGGCACTAGTTTGAACCTCAAGCAGTTAGTGAGACTGTTTCAAATGTCTGTGTTGCCTTGGTATTAGACGTACAAATGCATTTTAGTGCAAACATGGTTACGATGAGTTAAAAGGCTGCCAAGGGGGCTCATGTTTTAATAAGTAATTGATCATTTGTCCATGGGGCAGCCGAAAGTATGTTGCTTCTATAACTGCTGAGAGACACGGGTGTTACTCCCATGCAACTAGTTTGCATTTACCACCCTGTATGTACTTCACATATTGGTTACAAAGAACAGCAAGTAGCAACTTGGTCACAAGAGTGTGTAAGCAACATTAGCCTTTCTAGTTCTTGGAGCAGACGTTTTCTTCTTGCCTCTTTGCTACACTTCCCTCTAGGGCTGGGCGATAGACCAAAAACTATCATGAGGATATTCTTTGCTATGTTGATAGAGTTTGTTAATGCTGTCAATATCAAAAGTATACTAATAATGACCACAACATAAACCAAGTATAGTACGATTATTGAACGAAGTTAAATGACGCCATGTAAACACTCAAATGTGCATACAAACTTGGAAAACCGTACAAGTTTTCTCCCCATGTAATTAAGTAAATACTATCAATGTAAAACCAAAATCTGTAATTACAAATTCCAAAGAATAGTCTGAATCACAAGACTGATGTATTCTGTAATGTTGTTCAATTGCTTGTAATGAGTATATTTATCAAATCGATGTCTGGCTGTAATCTTTGTTGAGTTGTTCACTGTCCTATTCGGGATCCGATTCTGGCTTAAACTTGTACAGCTGGATTTGAGATGTTGTCATGCTCAAAAATGTATCGCATTCGTCAAAGTTATCCTTTGTTTACGAGTTGTCGCTTCTTGACCGATGTAAGCCCGAGTAGTGCGTGTTCTCGAGTCGCCAACATCCTCTCCTCCGCCCCTTGGCAAGCCTCTAGGAATTCGGCCAATCGGATGATATTTCCCCCGAAATCTTCTAGTTCTCAGTAAGCGGCTTCCCCCAAGAGAAAGTTCTCCTTCCTTCTGGAATAATTACAAATTGTTTTACGCTATGATGGGCGCAGAGCTAATGTAGGAGTATCCAAGACTAAGAATTAAATGTCCGTAAACGATCGTGCCATGTCCACTTCAAAAGTAGGCAGAAGAATGAAAGTTTCCAAGTTTGCAAATTAATGTAAAGAGGTTTAAGGATAGTTAGGATGAGACTCAAAAATCATTGGAAAATTTTGAAAATGAAAGGATTTCTTTTATTGGTCCTGTAAATGTAGCCAGCACTCTGTGTTCTGAACACTTCTGAGGAATTCTGAAGTTCATCAATCAAACTGGAAAAATAAAATGAAATGTGCCAAGAAGAGCTAAAACATCAAAGGATTTTGGTTGCAGCAGTGCTGTCATTTTGCACATCGCCACTCCTTTGTGATAAGTGCAGATCATCAAGTGGGTGAACCCATGTGTGAGAGGTTGAATGAGAGGCAGGCGGCAGGCATCTGTGGGTTTCTGTGCAGAGGAGGGGGGAGGGGCAGGCAGCAGTGCAGTGCTCATTTGTTGTGCAAGCTGGTCTTTCTCTGCGTGTGTCACGTACCGTTTTTCTCTATGCTGGGCAGGGCTTGCTCTGTCTGTGAAGCAGAGCAGGCTGCTGCTTTAGCCACCACAGAGAAAGGCAGGCAGCGGCAGCAGACAGACTCATGCACACGGTGCCAGGAATGGGACTGGATGATGTAATGAGAATTAGGATTATTAGAAATTATATTACAGTGTTTCTGAAATGTTTGCGGCTACTTTGTATTTCATTAGTTCGACTAACCGATTCACTTTCAAAAGTTGTTAACCTGGAATAGTTTGTAGCTCAATACTATAACTGCAAAGACATCAGTGGCAGCTCTTCCTTCTTAATGTAGTAGAGAATAAATTTTATTTTCATTTAGTTTTTATTAGAGCCGAGGATTTCATTTCTGTCTTGCAGATCTGCTACCATTCCATCATTGACTCTTTGCCTGCATAATCGTGCTGTTGTGCTGAGTTTTATGTTTAAAGTTTGCGGTGAAATCCTCAAATTGGTTTTCTTTCCAAATGTTGGACCACACAGAGAGCAGCGATACACGGTGTTCCTTTCGATATATCAGCCACAGAAGCTGTGTGAGCCAGTCCTTTAGGCAAGAGAAGGTCTTTTCCGTTGTCAACACAAGGTCAACTGCTTGTGCCTCGTCTGATTCTAAGTAGAATATTATTTGATTCTAATGGTGCTGGGGGGCGTGGGGGGTGGGGGTCTCAATTTTCTTTCCGTTTGATAATCTGCACGAGAGCCTCAATGTAGCTATCGCACTGTACTCACTCGTGGTTATACATTTTTGTTGCACCGTCTTCAAAATTGGTGAAATTCTGGAGCCCTACACTAGGCAAGTGAAAGGGGAAGCAGAATTAAAAAAACAAACAAACAAAAAAAAAAGTGTTCAGTTTGTCACATTCTCAGCAGATTTAAGAGGTAACGACTGCACAACATTATGTGGCACAAGCTGCGCCTCTTAGCCTGAGCTGCGGCTCTCAATCCCACCATCTCTATGTCAGTTGAGTGCTAGTTTTTTTAGAGAGCAAACCAACCTCTATGATGATGATGACCGTGTTTCCCTCCAAAGGGTGGTGCAGAAGTTTGCTGTGAGCAACTTTTGATGCCCAGTGCGCAGTATCAGTCAAAAGAAAGACACACTTGCCCTTTCATTTTAATTGTGGAGGTGGACATAAAAGTCCAAGTTTAAAACCGTTCCTAGAAAGAACGGTGACATAAGTGAACACCCTCTACTGGTAAGTACATGAGAAAGGGGTGGGACCAACCCACACTGGTAAAAGTTTACTGATTAGGAGGTAGATACATGAAACTATTTAGTTACCATAGCCAATCAGTTCAAACCCACCCCCCATCCTTCCGGACTGTCAGCACTCCGCACAAGCTTATCCACCGTGCCGTTACATATTTATTCTTCTATTTTTCAAATCCAAATAGTTTCAGATTGTATTTGGATGAAATTAATATTCTGGGGAAAAAAATTCTCTCTTTTAATACTGTATTTTGGTTAGACTACGCCCCTGGTATATACACCAAGATTTATCGTCTGACCACCCTCTGTCCTATTTGCTTACTGTAGATGGCAATGTCAGGTGCTCCATTTGGACAGCAGTATGGCCAGGGTGGGGTGCAGCAGATGGGGACAGCAGGGGTCAACGCCCAACAACTCCAGAACAAGACTGCCCTTTCCAACAACCTGACCCAGTTTCCTGCTGAGCTGAAAGGAGCTGGGAGTGTGCCAAATATGGTGAGTGACAGTCCATACCTAAACTTTTACCTGTTGATCTACTTTTGTTTCTGCTGTAATTGGGGAAAAACAAACAATCAAAAAAAGCTGGGACCTGGATTAGGCTTTTAAACCCCTGGGACTTCTTCCCTCGTACCCATATCCCTCAGAAAGTCCCTAGGACCATGTGGTCAAAAAGCCTCCATTGGTATCAAGTCAAGTTGCAGGTGTCTGCAGGTAGGATTGTGTGAAAGCTCACAGGATTGCTGCTTGTGTTTTGTTAAAGGGGAAACATGGAAGGCCTTCAGTGCTCGAGAGCATATATTTTGATGCCTGAAGTCACTACCAACAGAAAAACACGATGCTGGCATTTTGTTTTTGGCCCCATATAAATGAAAATGGATGGGGTGGTACTCATAAAATTCTTTCAAGGTTGGCAGGTCTGTCCGCCTTCTGACCATGACGTAAGTTCTGGCGTAGCAAAGAGTTGGTGCTACATAGCAATGAGGTTTGGGTGCAGAAGCTTTAGTTCTACGTCCACTGGATTCTTTTTGGTCTGGACAAAAACCTCTTTTGCTCAGCTTTTTGTTTGGCTTTTAACATCAAATCCCATCATTGGATATATAATTAGTATAAGAACTTTGTGTGCTAATAATGCTCCGTTTACTAGTTTGGATACCAACGAGGAAATTTGACTTCTTATTGGTCTTTTTAAAAAGAAATTTACCAGTTGGAAGTTGAAAATTCAGATTTCCTATTTGACGTCGAATCAGTACAACATCAGTAACTGCCGTTACAAAAACAAACATTGGTGAAATATTGGCTGTATAAGCAAATGTTCTTTATGTTGGATACTAAAAACAAAACCCAGATAAATGGAGTGACCGGGAAGCCCAGAGTTTATTAACCGGCCGTTATGTTATGGAGTGCAAGTTAGTACTGGGCGGTATGACCAAAAATACATATCACGGTATTTTTTCACGGTATCACGGTTTCACGGTATATCACGGTATTTTTTTTCATGCATAATTAGGTGTTCACAGCATTTTCTACAGATTGAGAACAGAATTACTGCAGTAGATTAACTTAGGATGGTCTATTTTACCGTCATAGAATAACGCCCCACAAAATGATGCTGTTTACAAAGAAGTGCTACTCATGATTCTAATGAAGTGAGGAATCGGAACTCAAACACAATTGCAGTCAAAATACAGAACTTTTACTGTGCAAATTTCAAACATCTTTTATGAAAATCAATACAAAAAAGTAGTGCAACTTGCAATAATTATATTTTTGCATCAATATGAGGTATTCACATTCAAATAAATGAGGTAGATTCACGTTCTAGCTCTAGCAAACGCGTCTTGAAGTGACATTTGGCTCGACTTTTCTTTTGCTTTCCGCATGTTACCTGCTGATGTGACGGGTGCTGACCTTAACTTCATGCATTCTTGATATTCTAAGACATGCCAAGGTGATGGAGCAAATTGCTCGTGTTGCCACCTCCAGCGACAACTGTAGCCCGACAACACTTGCATAAAATGGTTGTTTGGTCGACGTTGGATTTTTTTAAACCAAAAAACTTCCAAACTACAGACACGGCACAAGTTCTTCTGTGTCAGCATGTTCTACTAGTTCTGCAGCTTCGATTTCGGAACTTTCCTTGTCTATCCTATCCACCTTCACCTTCGCGTAACGCAAGTGCTTATTAGCACCTCGCACCCATAGACAGTAAACATGCGTGTTTAGAAGCGCAACACTGAAAAGGGTCCCATCTCAAACAATGTCACGCGACGCAGTGTTCCCCCCGTTGTGTAATCAAATACACCGGTATGGCGGTATATTAAAAATTCATATCATAACGAAATTATAAACCGGTATTTGGTGTGAACCGGTTTACCGCCCAGCACTAGTGCAAGTTCTCACAGCTTGGGCAATCCAACATTGGGCTCAGTAGCCCAACAGCTATCCAAGGTTTAAATGCAGATGAGGGAAATGCAATTATTTGAGAATAAAATTGCCAGGCAGTACTTTTGGCGTGTGGTCTGAGCTCTCAGATTATTTACTAGATTCTCTCTAATACAGTAATAAAGTGCTACAAGGGTTATTGGGTTGTACAGATCTCAAAATTGGCAGAAGAGAGGGGTGGACTGGAGTCAAATGGGTCACTCCACGCTCTAAATTAATCCACTCGATTAAAGGTTATTTTGTCCAAAGCATGTCACAGACATTTTGTTATCACCTCAGTAAATTGCATCCGCTCGTGAAAAATGGGACATAATACCACATTTTAGCTCTCTAGTTTTGTGGGTGACGTGGCCATAAAGACTTTACTGCAAAAAGATTGGAAAGCAAACTTTTTTTTTTTCTTTTGTGCGGAGTGGTGCTGTTTGTTCTCCATGTGGTGGATAAACTTGTGTTGATACTTGTATCGCCTCACTGCTCTCTACTTGGTTGTGTGAAACTGGGCTTTGTGACTGCTACTATTATAATAGCATTCCATATAATTGCTATAGATTTATACATCTTAAAGCCACTGAGGCCCATTTAGCTGTGGAAAAAACATTTGGAGTTTGTCGGCTCCTGCTGTTGCCTTTTCTGTGGCATTACTCCAAAGGGATTTCCCTCTTTGTATGAGTAAAGGCTGCCCCGATCAGGATTATAGCCAGTTTATCAAACTAGTAGTGTATTCAGTGTGCTCAGAGGTTTAATGCACAGTGTTGCAGTGGTTTGCCTGTGCAGTGGTTTTAAAAAAATAAATAAATGAAATGAAAGGGAAAAAAAACACAACATGTCAACTGGCATGGTACTAAACCTGTGTCGTTCTCACAGAACGCTAAACTTGGCACTGCCTGCACATTATCTGAATACAACTTGACTGAAAATGTGATTAAAAGTACTGTATAGTTTGAAGCCGTCTACTCCACTGATGAATTTAATGCAACCTGTTAAGTCCAAAGTGAAATTCACACAAAGTAAAAAGAGGTCACTGCCATGCAATTCTGTGTATGGGCAGCAAATCCTCAGCTCTGGTGTAAATTAAATGGAATCGATTAAGTCGGAGAATGACAGTTCCTTCATTTCTGAGGATCATGTGTATCATTACAGTAACTTGCTAGAATAGACTTCCAAGTTGATCAGTTTTACTGCTTGCATCACTTTTAATCTTTTCTTAAATTTTGTCACTTTAATGTTGATCTTAGTTTCATTTCTTCACTTTTTTAACTGTTAATGTTATTAATCAAGTTTGAAGTCCCTTTGGATTTGTACTTAAAACCTGAAAGTGAAAACCAACAAATTATACTCTTGATTTATACCTAACCCTTTGGTGTTGTCACGCATTGCAGTCCCAGAT
The DNA here is from genome assembly GCF_027942865.1 of Odontesthes bonariensis. NCBI lineage: Eukaryota > Metazoa > Chordata > Actinopteri > Atheriniformes > Atherinopsidae > Odontesthes > Odontesthes bonariensis. The sequence goes on from NC_134526.1 coordinate 15,517,479, forward strand.
GCAGCAACAGGTAACGTCTATGGGTATGGTCCCTGGGGCTGGTGGCATATCGGGAGGCCCGACGGCTGACCCTGAGAAGCGAAAGCTCATTCAGCAGCAGCTGGTCCTGCTGCTCCACGCACATAAGTGCCAGCGGCGGGAGCAGGCCAATGGCGAGGTGAGGGCCTGTACTCTGCCCCACTGCCGCACCATGAAGAACGTACTCAACCACATGACCCACTGCCAGGCTGGCAAGTCCTGCCAGGGTGAGTGACAGTTTTCTTTTAGTTTGATAACTTAACTTTGATCCAAATGACCAAATATATGAGTCTTTATTTTTTTATTTAATGGTTAAAAAGATAATGTTAATTTGATATTATAATGCCCTCAAAAGTTGAACTCATCTGAGCTTTTATGGCACCATCATGAAAAATGGACATACACAGACAGATGGAAGAAATCCTTAATGTCTGTCGTGAGCAACAGTCATTCTGGTCTTTGATGTGCGTCCCAGTGCCTTTTGGTTCACATGTAAGAAACACAGTTCAATGTGTAGAAAATCTGTTCCCTTCTGCTGTAAATGCTTGCCATCATTGTCCTTTGCAACATTTTATATTGATCTGCATGTGACAAAAGACCGACTAGATGGACGTAGATGATAGATATTTTGTTTATCTTTATTCCAAAGGAAGTTTAGGCTTCGAAGTAATTTGTGAAACTCAAGACAACAAACACAAAATGCCACCGAGCACACACATGATTAGGACCCAAGAGTTGGGCTGAACTGAAATAACACGAGGGGCTGTTTGGAGCAATAATTATGAGAGATATGGGAAATTTGTGTCTGTAATTGACAATAAACGGAAGAATTGCCTTACTGACTTTTATTGTATGTTAAGCCACTGTTTTAAAGAAAATGCAGAAGGTTGATTTTTATTTGTCTGTTAGGCTACTTTGTTTTGCTCAGTGTAAAGTAGGAAGGCCTCATTTCCTACTACGGTTTATTGCTTGAGTAGAGCCACTCTTACAGTCTCTTGACTTGCTAACCTCCAGTGACTGACAGCATCAACAAACATGCATTTACTCTTTTTGAACTACCGTCATGATGGCTGTAGTACACGCCGTCATTACACTGGTAGGCAGCAGCTTCCCTCAGACAGCTATTGGCAGAAAGGAAGTCACCCATGGCTTGTGAACTTTGAACTTTGAGTTGTAAGCTATATCAAGAATAAAATGAAAGGCTTAATGTATGGTTTTACAATATGCTCGCTGATTGCTTTTACGTAGTTGTTTTCACAGTGTGCTTTGAGTCGGTGCCCATTTCACTTGCCAACATTGTGGTGCATGTGTTTTAAGCTTCAAGTTTATCTCATGCTTATTTCAAAGTGTCAGACACTGTTGAATTCCTGGTCACCACACCTCATTCTGTGTGTTGTTTGCCTTTTTATTTTTCTCCAGTGGCTCACTGTGCATCATCCAGACAGATCATCTCACACTGGAAGAACTGTACGCGGCATGACTGTCCTGTCTGCTTGCCTTTGAAGAATGCAAGTGACAAGAGGAATCAGCAGCGTGAGTTACTCCAGCAGCCCTCATCCTTTTCATCTTATTTATTGTAAAATCCATATGAAAAGACTTATGATTAAACCTAGAAGGCGATGATGTATAATACCTGATGGATGCTCAGTATCTGCATGGTTGTAGTTATTTGAAAACATGGTCGTATCCGTGTAAACTCCTCAGCCATGACATAGCAGCAAGCCTTAAGGAAGTGTGTGTATGAAGTGGTGCCACCTGCAGGTTGTGTTTTTCCTGCTGCATCTCTGTGCTGGCTCGCTGGCTGAGAGCTTGAACAGTGAGAGGATTCCTCTAGAAAGGCTGGGCCGGTAATGTGACACCTGGGGGAAGGGCTAGGTGGCTCTGCTATTAGTGGGGGCAGGGTCTTAGGACGGCATGCTCTCTAATTGGTTAAAAGGCCCAATGACGCATTTAAATCCCCCACAGAGGCAGCATGCTCCCTGTCAGCAATCAACACGGCAAGGAGCACAGAGATTCTAGATGGAGGCGCAAGAAGAAAATGTCCCGCTACGATGTTTTTCTGCTTCAATTTTATCTTTTTAATTTTTAAAAAAATATATTTTTTCTCTCTTAGAATTTTATTAATTTTTCATGTTGATGTGTTTAATTTTTAGTCTTAATAGTTACACAAATTGAAATTATTTACAGATATTTTTTTGTGTAATTACAGAGCATACACAAGCAAAAGAAGCAACACATTTTCCTCAATTATTGCTTGTTGATTATTGATGAATTTATGCACCGTTGCCAAGTCACTTAGTTATTTCTCATCCTCTCCCTCTAGCTATGTTAAGTTCACCTGGAGCTGGCCTACAGAATGCCATCAATACAGTGGGACCTGGCCAGCCCAGTGCCACAGCCATCAATAGTGCTGCCTCACACATTGACCCTAGCTCCATGCAGAGGGCCTATGCAGCCCTGGGCCTCCCATACGGGAACCAGTCTCCTGCACAGGTCCAGGGTCAGGGTCCAAATCAGCAAAACTCCCAAGGCCCCCAGCACCAGCAGCTACGGAATATGAACCCTCTAGGTATGGAATGAAAACGTCCTATCTGCCTTTCTTGTAGTTTATGCACAAGTGCATGCAGAATAGTGAATTGTCACCATACCATGTATATAAAATCCTGTAAATTATTTGTATTCTTCAGGCACTAATCAAATGAACCAGATGGGAGGAGGCATGGGCACCGCTTCATCAGACCAGACTGGCTTGCTCTCTGACTCATCTCTGCCCTCAACACTTAATAAGTAGGACTTCTCATCCTCTCTACATTACCAAAACTTTTCTGAAAAGCAATTCCCTACTTCACCTGCACTACCAGATAAATGTGTAGCTCCGTAGCCAGTGATTGATGCTGGTAATTTCATTATCCTCATTACTCCTCTGTCTCCTGAGTAAAATGTGTCTGGAAGGCGTCCTATTTCCATCGTGCAAATTACAAACCATGATCAAATTGTGTGTGTTTTGCAGTCAGCTGATGCCAGATGGGTCAGTAGTCGGAGGCATTGGAAACCTGCCCGCTGCTACCCCTCTGTCTGCTTCAGGTGTGAGGAAGGCCTGGCATGAACACGTCACTCAGGACCTGCGCACCCACCTGGTGCACAAACTGTAAGTCCAACAATGAAGCAACAGTGTTTTTTTTTATTTATATATATATATATATATATATATATATATATATATATATATATATATATATACCCTAGTTGTGACATCGTACATGGGGCCAGTACAGATTTATTAATTTTTTTTTGTATCCTCCAGAGTACAAGCCATATTCCCCACCCCAGACCCTGCAGCACTGAAGGACAGGCGAATGGAGAACCTGGTGGCATATGCACGCAAAGTTGAGGGTGACATGTATGAGTCGGCTAATAGCAGGGTAACTTAATCAACACTCAACACTCGCTCCTGTTTTGATCATTATTTAAAGACCCTCCCATAATGATGAGAGAATGATAGTAACTTGATTTAGAAACTCACTCAAGCAAATTATTTTTTTAACAAAATGTCTTCCTGGCCTTTTTTTTTTTTTCCCTCGTACTAGGATGAGTATTACCATTTCCTGGCAGAAAAAATTTATAAGATCCAGAAAGAACTGGAGGAGAAGAGACGCTCACGACTCCACAAACAGCCTGGCATGGTGGGTGCAGTCGGGCCTCAGCAGCCTGGTATGTCTCAGCCCAACACCTTAGGCCCAGGACAGGCTGTTCGACCTCCAAGTTAGTAACAAAACACCTTAAACTTGGGTTTAACATCTATGTTTATGCATCTAATTGCACTGTTGTATGATTATCAAGATGGTTTCCAAAAATATTTTCTAACTGAGAGCAACTTTTAAAGGAACACAATATTTCTTATTTCCTTGCAGATGGACCTGCCGCGATGGCAAACATGCCAAATCAGATAAGGAACCGTATGCAGGTGCCCCAAGGTATGTGTTTACTTAGATACACTATTGACTTCACTCTTGAAGATCAGTCTTTTCTGACTGAGAAATGTTACACACGTGAAGCAGGTTCCCTGCACATTACTGACTGTTAAACTAATCAAAGCTAAGTTGTTTATATGAGCTGGTTAAGTTCCTCTGACAGCCCACCAGGACATGGAATATTGAATTACAGTAACTCCCAAGTATGTTGAATAGGTATATAACTGTGTGTAATTCTGTTCCCGCAGGAATCGGTCAGTTTAACCCAATGGTAATGCAGAATGCGCAGATGTCTCAGGCACCCATGGGAGCGAGGGCTCCTTCACCCATGAGCCATCCGCAGCAGATGAACATGAGCTCTGTTCCAACGGTCAGAATTTTTTTCTCTGATTTTGTTATTTCTTGCTTTAAAAATGACATACAGACGTGTGCAGCGTCTCTTGCTTTGAAGATCTCATGCATAGAAAATCCACCAGGTCCTTTTCCCCCCAGTTTTTATTTGTTAAATATGCTAGAGGACATCTCAATGAAACAAGCAGTCAACTCCGTGAGTGTGCATCAGTGAGGTTCACAGAATCACAGATTTAGACTTTGTGGATTTCATACGTAACAAATCTTGAGAAATCAAGCCTGCAAGTTAGGGATAGCTTTTAAAGACCAGCAATTGGGCACAAAGTTTATCAGCACCAATAGATAATAAACTGCATAAAATGATAAAGTGGAAGGCTCCCATTTGAATCTGTAAGGCTGCGTAGCTGTTCGGGTTTGTTGTTGCGTTCATAAATGTAACGCTCAGCTCGCAGCGTCTGCCCTCATGTCCACCTCATCACCCCGGCTGGAAATATGCCAGTAGCAGCTCACGGGGGACAGAAATAAGAGGTGGGCTGATTGGAAAGTTCACAGATCCTACCGTAGAATACTAAATAAGCTAAACTTTTAGTCACATAGAAGACATTTTATGATAAAAATGGATTACCATTGATTCTTAGACTTTAAAAAAGTCTAAATATGTAAACACGGCGTTAAGTTTTTTAGGGGTTATATTCATTGGCTCGATAAACTTGAAAATGTTTATGTATCTGCGTGATTTGTTTTGTCCCCAAGTTTTTGTCCTTATGTGTCCCTTCTATATCCTTTACACCTGAATGTTAAACACCTTTGTTCAATTATTACTCTGTTAACACTTTGACACCAAAGCGTCAATATGGCTAAATTTGCTTCCTGTAGTTTAAACAGATCCGAATACATTTAAAAGCCAGCTGCTTGACTGCCGATTTTAAATAAATAAAAAAAATAAATCTGTAATCAAGCTGTGGCAGAACTCGAGCCCTGGCCTACAGCCATCAGCAATACATGCCATACAGCAATGATTCTTTCAAAGACTGGAGTGTCGTGGTAGCATATGTGTGCCTTTCAAATCGGTGTATATAATTTATTTGAGAGATGCTTAGACATGTATTGATTTTTAAAATTTTCTGTGTCATTTCTTGCACTTTTCAGATGGGCATGTCCCCGTCAAGGATGCCTCAGACACAAGGGATGATGGGCGGTCATGCTAATACTATGGTATCTCAACAAGTTAACCAAGGCCAATTCCTGCCACAGGGCCAGTTTTCTGGTGCAGCGGGTGGAGCAATGAATGTGAATATGGGTCTGGGACAAGCCATGTCACAGCCTGCACAGGTGAGAGAACTCGTGATATGGTGAGAAGTTGTGTTGGCTCAAAGCCATTTTAGTGCACCTTGAATGTTGCGTGACTGTGGCATTTTGTGTGTCATGGCCTTGTGGGGAAATTTGTCACTACGTCTTCTGTCTCTTGAGCCCCGTTTCCACTATGCAGTCCGGTACGGGTCGGTTCAGAACGGTGCGTTCCCAACTTGCATTCCCACTGTACAAAGGGGACCCTCGGGTGGGCGGAGTGCATATAACAAATAACATCCATAATTTCGAACCACCTCCAAGCTTCTTCAGCTTAATGCGACACTGGCTCGCGGTCCGGTTGAAAGCACTCTCTGCCATTTTGCGGCAATTAGCTGGAAAACTTTTTCGTTTCGCACAGCGCCATCGAGCCATCGCTGCACAGCCTCCTCACCAACAATGGAGAGCAGAGCCTGGAACCGGTCCTGTGTGCTAGGTACCCCGAGGGTTACAAAAATGGTTACGAGTTCCATGGGACCGGTACGCTTTTGTGGTAGTGGAAACACTGAAATAAGCGAACCGTTCTGAACTGACCCGTACTGCATAGTGGAAACGAGGCTCTGGTCACCTCAGTCAGACTGTCATGCAGGTTCAAACTCTGGTTTTGAAAGTTCTCAAAAATATTCTATGATATCAGCGATCTTATTAAAAAAAAAAAAATTAATGAAGAGACAAGAGGAGTCCAAAATGATCTTCTGTTGACAGCAGTGCAAAAAGGTGGCATTTATTTAGCCGAAATACAGGCCAAACATGCAGTGGGACTATTGTCTCTGGGCTTCACCTTTTATTTGTTAAGTGGCCCCTCCTAATCATCACCCATTCAATTTTTTTTGCGAATTCTTTCCTCTTTGTCCAATACACCATTATGATCTAATATCAGAGACTATCTGTGTATTCTTCCATCCTTCCTGTATTGTTTTCAAAACACGAGCTCATTCCAGGTGTGTGCATATTCCCATCCTTCGAGGTTTTCCCACTCGCGTGTCTTAATATTTCATAACTACAGCCCTGTTGTGTCAACTTTTCTCAGTTTCTGAACATTTGTTGGGCCAAATTGTTAAATGCCATCTGGAAAGCGTGACACTCCCCGTCACTGCATAGATTAATAGTTCTGTGGTTGTGAGGTCACATAAAGAGCATACATGGCATACACACAGTTAGTACAATACATATATTCAACAGAAGTATAAATGCGGCTGTCTATAGGGCTCCTTTGTCTCTACAGCCTGATGTATAAATGGTGTGTATTGGTCGGCTAATAGTGTATACCCCACTTTGTTCCAGCAACCGCAAAACTCTAACCTCCCTCTGAATGCACTGAGCTCTCTTGGCCCTCAGCTGCCCTCTGGCCCTCCACCCCAGCCCACCCTGCGTTCCACCCCTCCACCCAATACCCCTGCCAGCTTGCAGCCTCCGCAGCAGCAGCAGCAACACCATGCTCCCTCACAAGCCCAGGGGCCACCGCAGCCCTCCACTCCCAGCTCCACAGTTGGACCCTCCACCCCAACCCACATACCCAGTGGCCTCCCTCGTCCCCCATCAGCCATGGGCACCCCACCTGACCCCTCTCAGCCATTGACGCCCCTGCAGCCCCAACCTGACCCCCCTAGCCAGAAGCAGCAGCCCACCTCAGTGCAGGCACAGCACCCCAGCACACCGGTGAGATACTAGTTCTTCCTGAAAGCTCGAAATTGCTTATGCCTCTGTCAGCTTACATTAATACACTTGACTAGTTTTCAACCAAGTTTTTAGAATGGCAGTGTGATTTTTGTTATGAGAAATGGTTAGCATTGTGATTACAATGTCTCTTTCCCTCTTAAGTTGTCCCAGGCAGCAGCAAGTATAGATAACAGAGTGCCTACCCCAGGCTCTGTGGCTGAGCTGACTTCTCAGCAGGCCCTGCCTGACATTAGCAGTTCTGAAGCCAAATCTGAAGTAAAAGATGAAGAAGATGACAGCAACTCTGGGAAGAAACAACGTGATGTAAAAATTGAGGTATGTACTCAATTTTACAAGGTAATCTTGTAATCCGTAGGTAAGGATTTTTGAGTGCACTCAAAAGTCTGTTGGAAATCAGAATAGTAATCATTTGCTATTTGGACCCCTAGTTACTATTTCAGACTTTGTTTATCTCTACAATCCAGCATGGCTCATATTTCTTAAAAAGTAAATGTGAATTGTGGCTTTTTCATTCTTCTAATTCCACTTGTTATGCTGTGTATAAAATTCAGTGTTGGATAGCTTGATAGCAGTGCTTATGTTCGTACAGCAGGATGATGAAACCAAACCCCCACTGGTGAAAAAGGAAGAGCCAGATGCAGCAGAACCAAAGCAGGAACCAATGGAAACTGAGGAGAAGAAGCCAGAGGTGAAGACAGAACCCAAAGAAGAGGAGGAGGGTGGGGCCAACAGCACATCAGCCGCCTCCAATGCTCAGAACCGCAGAAAAAGTAAGAGCACTGATCTCATTTGCATATGTTTGTGAACAGTCCCGTGGAAAAAATGGTAAAGAAAATAATTGGCATTTTAAAGGAAAGTGTCTTTTTCACTACTAAATATGCTAAACCCTTGTAAGTACTGTATAACAACACCCTTGTACTATTTCCCTCCTTTAACAGCCATCATTCCCAGGTATACATCCTGAAAATTTGAACCATTTATCTACAACATTGCTTCCACTTCAAGAGGTTCAATAGTTCTCTTTTGCGATGAGACTCAGATCTGGACTTTTCTGGGCTCCATTTCTTCTTTTTTGAGACTTTCCTTGATGGATTTGCTAGGTTCCTGAGGATCATTGACCTTAAGAAAGATCAGCCTCCACTAAAACTTTCAGATTGTATCACATTGCTGTCGAGTGTTTTGACATGATCCAGAATATATCACTGAATGGTAGCAAGAAGCCCAGTCCCTGTCCAGTCCACCTCCTTACCTCGCAGTTGATTTGAATTTCTTTTGCTGAGAAGATTGTCTGCACTTCAGTGTCCACTATCACTTTGGCCAAACATTTTTGATTCGTTTGTCCATAGCACATTATTTTAAATGGCCTGGTTTGCTTGGATTTTAATCTACAAAGCATTGAAGCATCTGCAGCCTTTGTCCCTGAAGGTCTTTATAAGAAGTTCATCGTTTCTGAGGCTGGTGTGACGCACATTTAATAATTTAATCCTCTCCACCACTCCATAAGGGTCTACCTGGTCCCCCCACAGCTCATTGTGTACAACCCAAATATTTGTAACTGTGCAGACTCAGCAAATAGCGCATGCATCTGAATCAATTGGTATTCAGAAGATGGCAGATGATCAACACGGATCCTTGTTTTGAGGAGAGAATTGGAATCCTCAGAGCAGCTGATCCAGAATGTACCAAATCTGTAGATTTGCTGTCCGCAGACATGGATATCATGTACGTAGTCTTAGAGAGCGCCTTAAACTTGCCTGATGTTACCACATTCTTCAATAGCAAAGTGAAACGAGGTCCTATGTGTAAGAGGCTTGAAAACAACTGTTTCCCCCTCCTGTCGCTCCATTAGGAGGCTCTAATCAATAGTACCAAATATACATTCTTTGTAATATATAGATTTTCTTAATAAAACACCTAATTTTTTCCACGAAACTGTATTCAAATTTGCTGAAATGTAAATATTTCCGTGTGATGAGCCTAAATTTGATGCTATATTTTGCGTTGGTTATTTATTGATGTTTGCATTTATTCCAGGACTGTTAAAAACAAACTTTATTGGTGATTTAAAAACCCTGTCCAGGGTTGCCTCTTGCCTAAAGAGAGTTGGGATAGGCTCCAGCCCTCCGTGACCCTGAGTACGAGGGAGTTGGTATAGACAATGAATGAATGGACAGACTACACAGTGTAATGCAATTAAGTGGGATTAAAAGTCAAATACACAGCCCGATTGTATTAATTTGTTTAAGTTCACGTTTCAGTGAAAATCGGTAGATCACGAGTAACATTGTATGCTTTAAAAAAAAAAAAAAATGTTATTATCTGAGAGTGGACCCTACACCTTTACAAATAATCCATAAGATCAGTTTTATTGATGCTGATCATTCATTACAGTTTACTGAGAGTGTTGTATTTGCAGACATATGTGCAATTTGTGTTTAGTTCCTTAAACTAAATAAAAAAAAAAAATTTTGTCCAGTTTTCAAGCCAGAGGAGCTGAGACAAGCCCTAATGCCGACGCTTGAGTCCCTCTACAGACAAGACCCAGAGTCCCTGCCCTTCCGACAACCTGTGGACCCCATGCTGCTGGGTATCCCTGTGAGTGTGCACAATTATCTGTATACGCACATTTATTCCAATATAACAAGATAACAGAAATGTTAAAGGCTGTCTGTTCATTTCTGGAAATGTCACCACCTTCTGTTCCTGTAGGACTATTTTGACATAGTGAAGACTCCAATTGACTTGTCGACAATAAAGCGCAAGCTGGATACTGGTCAGTACCAGGAACCGTGGCAGTATGTGGACGATGTGTGGCTAATGTTCAACAACGCCTGGCTGTACAACCGTAAAACATCACGTGTCTATAAGTACTGCACCAAGCTCGCAGAGGTGTTTGAAGCAGAAATCGATCCTGTGATGCAGGGTCTGGGCTACTGCTGTGGCAGGAAGGTGAGAAAAAAGATGATTAAAAGATGGGGTGGGTTAACATCAACAGAACAACGCAGACACGTACATCACTAAGGTTTAGACGCCTTTTTTAAAATGACATGCATCGCATCATTTTACCTTTACCGTTATATGCCCGTTGAGACATTAAGTGTGTGACACTGACATGTTTCCTTGGCTTTCCCACAGTTTGAGTTCTCCCCTCAGACACTGTGTTGCTATGGCAAACAGTTGTGTACCATCTCCAGGGATGGCACCTACTACAGCTACCAGAACAGGTAAAAGTGCATGCTGACGATGCTGAAGGAAGTGGGTGTGGCTTAAGTTTTTACTTTACACTCACTAATCCATAAAGGATTAAGGACTTTTTTTTCACATGATGGTTCCTATATAGAAGCAGCCACCACTGACTGACACCCCTTTCCTAATCAGTCCTTGTGTAGCCTTCAAATGTTGAGCTTTTCCCAGAAACCTGGCACCAAAGCGACCCCTTCTGGGCTGAATCTGCTATTGCACCTCAATATAATTCCAGTGCAACCCATTTGCACATTCTTTGTAAGTGCTGTGAGACTTCCCAGTTGAACAAAAAGTCTGTATTTATAAAACGTTACAGGATTCCTCATAGTGTCCTTGAACTTCTAAGCAATATTCATAGCTTACCCTAATTCTGAAATGCTTGCAGCCATCCATGCGTTGAAGCTGTTTTATAAGCAGCCGCACCTGTGGCGGTAGAAATTGCTTTGAGTACAATGTCGTGGGCCACCTGTGTTTTTCAAAGGCTTAGAGACAAACGGACATTCATTGTAAATACTGTAAAAAGACTTTTTGCTTAAAAAAAAAAGAAAAATGCTTCAAATTGGATAAATGGTATCTATTGGTGTCTATTTTTTTCCATTATCACACCCCTGCCTCTCCTGACACGATCATATCATCCATTCACAACCTCAGTGTGCATGCTCCTTTTGCCGTATCTGATTGTAGTAGAAGTTTCTTTTTTTCCCAGCATGCTGTGAGAATGGTGTCATGGGAAATTCATTTGTTATTGACCATCATTTTCTCTCTCTAACATAGCATTTTGGCATGTTTCCTTCATTGTTATTCCAGTTTGGATGAGTGGCTGAATCATGACCATTTCAGTTGTGACTAACCTGTACCTCTGCCTGTGTTCGCGTGTGTGTGTATGTATATATGTGTGTGTGTGTGTGTGTGTGTGTGTGTGTGTGTGTCCATCCGCCCGCCCATGCTCGGTCCTCGGTTGTTGCCATGTGCTCCATTCATTCTGCATTCTTCCACCTGTACGCCGGTTTGCCTGTGCTGCTACTGTGTGTGCTGGCTGCAGTTCACCCAAATATGGCCTTATTGCCGACAGGTATCACTTCTGTGAGAAGTGCTTCAACGAGATCCAGGGTAACAGTGTGACCCTGGGGGACGACCCGGCACAACCGCAGACGTAAGTCCCAAGGCCAGGGTGTCTAAAAGAAATTAGCTGGTGGTCATCTTTGAGAATTTCAGGCTGTTTTTGTTTTTTCTGTCCGGACTTCATTTTGTGGATGAGATTATACTGTTGTTGCACTCCACCAACATGAACTTCTCACTATCTTTTTCTTTTTTTTTTTTTTTTTTTTGTACAGCATGATATCAAAAGATCAGTTTGAAAAGAAGAAAAATGACATGTTGGACTCTGAGCCGTGAGTACCATTTGGACATTAGCTTCAGTTGAACTTGTGCTTGGGAGTGATGCTCCTCATAAACTGTTTTGTAAAACTAAATAATTCTTTCTTTCTTTCTAGGTTTCTTGAATGTAAAGATTGTGGACGAAAAATGCATCAGATCTGTGTGCTGCACTATGATGTTATATGGCCATCAGGGTGAGTTTTGCTGTTGCTGTTTGTGCAGCTATCCTGCCATTTAAGCCCGTACAGTCCACGGTCAACATCAATACAAGTCCTTCCAGTAGTGATTTTGTATTTGCCAAAAGTTGCAGGTTACTACGGGTCGACATTAAACAGTTTGTCTTTCTTTTTCCAGCTTTATCTGCGATAACTGTTTGAAGAAGTCTGGCAAAACAAGAAAGGAAAACAAGTTCTCAGCCAAAAGTGAGTTACATTATTGTAGTAAAGCAACCAAAGTATATCAGACAAAAATCTCAACATTGACACTTGAATTGATCTTAAATATGTTTTGTGTTATTTATTTTTTTAAAGGGTTGCAGACTACAAGGTTGGGGACGTACATCGAGGACAGAGTAAACAAGTACTTGAAAAGGCAGAACCACCCAGAGGCTGGTGAAGTGTTTGTGCGAGTGGTGGCCAGCTCTGACAAAACTGTGGATGTTAAGCCTGGCATGAAATCTAGGTAAGATTCACTTCAGAGCATTTTTCAACGTTCAACAAAAAGACAAAAAAAAGAAAGTATGATAGATACTCAAGTCGCTCATGGTCATGTGTTTTCACCCACAGGTTTGTAGAGTCAGGTGAGATGATGGATGGTTTCCCCTACAGAACCAAAGCACTTTTTGCATTTGAAGAAATAGATGGCGTAGACGTTTGTTTCTTCGGTATGCATGTCCAGGAGTATGGCTCAGAGTGCCCCTTTCCAAACACCAGGTAAGACTACCCCTAAACACAAACTGTTACCCATTCCCCTCAGTCAACTTTATGTGCTCAATCAAACTTTTCCCATTTGTCTTTCAGGCGGGTTTACATTTCATACCTCGACAGCATTCACTTCTTCAAGCCTCGCCTGCTAAGGACTGCAGTGTACCATGAGATCCTAATAGGCTACCTGGAATATGTCAAGAAACTTGGGTAGGTGGAAAAAAAAAAAACCTTGGCACAATTTGTACTTCATTCCATTTCAGCTGTGCCTTCAGACAGACACGTGATCCTTGCAGCTGAAAAGTGGCTCATAGTTTATTTTCTGACCAGGTATGTGATGGGTCACATCTGGGCATGCCCACCCAGTGAAGGAGACGATTATATCTTCCACTGCCACCCTCCTGACCAGAAGATCCCCAAGCCCAAGAGGCTTCAGGAGTGGTATAGAAAGATGCTGGAAAAGGCTTTTGCTGAAAGGATCCTACACGATTACAAGGTCAGGAAAAACTACCTCAGTGTCATGTTTGTGTGACTACCTTCATCCAGCTGAAGATGAAATCAAGCATTTGGCATCATATGCTCCAGCTAGTTAAGAGATGGTCCCCCATGTGACACTCGTCCATATCACCCAATCGCATTTAAGAAGGTTTAACAGTTTTCCATCAACACATTTTCTACATAAAACGTTTGCTCAATCTTTTTTTCTTTCTGCAAATAGTTCAGGAGTACTGCACTGTCAGTACAAAGTGAAGAAGAACCTTCCTTTGGTTTTGTATATATTATGAAAATTGAGACAGCAAAATCTTCACTTTTAACCATTTTTAGACTGTAGTGAAGTCATTTTGGGGTACGCACAATTTTGCACTCGTAAGAATGCATTTTTAATTTATTTTTTCCTTCAACATGTGTTTCAGTAACAATTTAACTCCTGTGTGAATGAAAGTATTTGGTTGTCCTCAAAGTTTTAAGATTGTATTGCAGCTTGTCCGCATCAAACCGTTGACTCTGTGTCTGACGAGAGCCATTATGTGTCTGTGCTCAGGACATTTTCAAGCAAGCAACAGAAGACAGGCTGACCAGTGCCTATGAACTGCCGTACTTTGAGGGGGACTTTTGGCCTAATGTTCTGGAGGAGGGCATCAAGGAGCTGGAGCAGGAAGAGGAGGAAAGAAAGAAGGAGGAGAACACAGCCTCTACTGAGACAACAGAGGTATGTTCGGTAATTCAGTCTTAAATTATTTTCATCTTGTTTTTTTATTTTTTTTGAGAGAAAATTAAAGCTATTTTGATGCTGGAATCAGGAGCCCAGTGCTAAATCTTCTGTCTCACCCTAGATTTGGTCATCACTCTGATTCTCTAAATGTTCATGTGTCTTTATTACAAGGGGGCCCAGGCTGACAGCAAGAATGCCAAAAAGAAGAATAACAAGAAAACCAACAAAAACAAGAGCAGCGTCAGCCGAGCCAATAAGAAAAAGCCTGGGATGCCAAATGTGGCCAATGATCTGTCACAGAAACTTTATGCCACAATGGAGAAGCATAAGGAGGTGGGAAACATTACCAACCAAAACACATCATTCCCTTATGACCAAAATGCCATTGCATGCATAATTGCAGTCAATAAGATTTTTACATTTGAACTTTTATTTTTTCCTTGTTTGTTTACATCTTTCAAATTGAGCTGATAAGCTGTCTTTGGTTTCACAGTAACTATAGAACAAGTTATTTCTGTCTTTGGGACATGGCTTAATGTACAGCTTACAGGAACACAGCAGCACCCTTTATCTTATGAGATAAAGTTAAAGTTATTAAGTTATGAGACTTAATTCCATGCAGAATGTTCTTCCACATGAAACTGACGGATGTTCTGCGGTCTGTGACCATCCACACTGCTATAATACCCCTTTCCCCTCCTTTGTGCCACCAGGTATTTTTTGTTATCCACCTGCATTCTGGGCCAGTCATTAACACTTTGCCACCCATCATCGACCCTGACCCTCTGCTAACATGCGACCTTATGGATGGACGTGATGCCTTTCTGACTTTAGCCAGGGACAAGCACTGGGAGTTCAGCTCACTTAGGAGATGTAAGTGGAGTTCAATGTGCATGTTGGTGGAGCTGCACAATCAGGGCCAGGACCGCTTTGTGTACACCTGCAATGAGTGCAAGCACCACGTGGAGACTCGCTGGCATTGCACCGTTTGCGAGGTAAGACCTAGTGACACTGTTTTTATTCTCTGGAATCTACATCTGTATCAGTTTAGAATTAGAAAATTAGAAAATCAAATTTAAATTTTGATATGACTTAAATGTGGTCCTCTTACCTGCCAACAGGACTATGACCTATGCATTAGCTGCTACAACATAAAGGGCCATGAACACCAGATGGTAAAATGGGGTCTGGGCTTAGACGACGACAGCAATGGTCAGGGTGGAGAGGCCTCCAAGAGCCCGCAGGAAAGTCGACGTCTCAGCATCCAGCGCTGCATCCAGTCCCTGGTCCACGCTTGCCAATGTCGCAATGCCAACTGCTCCCTGCCGTCATGCCAGAAGATGAAGAGGGTGGTTCAGCACACCAAGGGCTGCAAGCGCAAGACCAATGGTGGCTGTCCTGTATGCAAGCAGCTCATTGCTTTATGTTGTTATCATGCCAAGCACTGTCAGGAGAACAAGTGTCCCGTTCCCTTCTGTCTCAACATCAAGCACAAACTCCGTCAGCAGCAGTTACAGCACAGGCTACAACAGGCTCAGATGATGCGCCGCAGAATGGCCACCATGGCTGGAAGAGGTATGCCCATGCCATCTCCCCCTACCTCAGCTGCCCCCGACACCCCAAATTCTGTACAGCAGCCTAATACTCCCCAGACTCCCCAGCCCATGCCTAACCAACAACAACAACAACAACAACAACAACAACCACCACCACCGCCAAACCCTGCCAATATTGCCCAAGGTTTTCACAGCAATGGTCGCAACAGTCAGCCCACAACACCAGTGCCACAGGGTAAACCAGGGCCACAGTCATCCCCACTCCATCAGCAGCTGTCACCTATGCCCAACATGTCACACCAACAGCAGCCTCAGCCGCAGCAGCAGCCTCAACAGCAGCAACTGCTGACAGCTCTGAAGGTTGCACAGCAGATTGAGATGGTAGCCAAGGCAAAGCAGCAGCAACAGCAGCAGCAGCAGCAGCAGCAGCAGCAGCAGCAGCAACAACAACAACAGCAGCAACAACAACAGCAGCAACAACAACAGCAGCAGCAGCCAAATTATGCCTTGAATGGAATGCCCATGAACCATCCACGCATGATGGGGCCCATGCAGGGCCAGATGCAGATGATGCAGGGGCCACGGGGCCCCCAGGTGATGCAGGCTATGCAGCAGGGCCAGTGGGGTCCAGGGATGCAGAATGCCCAGGTTCATCAGCAACAGATCCCTCAGCAAGGTCCCATGGGTTCTCAGCAGGCTCAGGGAGCCCCGATGCCTCAGCAGGGCCAGCTCATGCAGAGGCCCATGATGACCCAGCAACAAGGGCTCCAAATGCCAGGGGTCATACCTCCACAGGGGCCCTCACAACAGGGCATGACGCCACAGCAACAAAACATGCCCCGGGGAATGCCTGGTAATATTACTCAGAATGCCCTACAGGAATTACTGCGCACCCTCAAGTCTCCAAGCTCCCCGCAGCAACAACAGCAGGTCCTGAGCATCCTAAAGTCTAACCCCCACCTCATGGCTGCTTTCATTAAACAGAGGACAGCCAAGTACCAAGCCAACCAGCCACAGCAACAACAACAGCAGCAGCAGGCCCAGCAGCAGAATGCACAAGCCATGCTTGGTTCGCAGGCGGGAATGCAGGCCATGGCGGCCATGACGAACCAGGTGCAGAGGCCTGGAATGGCTCCTCAGCAGCAGCATCCTCCGCCAGCAGCGCTCCATGGTATGGCGACTATGGGTCCTCAAGGCCAGATGATAAATGCTGCGCAAAATGGCAATCCCCAGCTGTACCGCAGACAGCAGCTGCTCAGGATGCAGCAGATGCAGCAGCAGGCACAGCAGCAAGGCGGCTTGCCTCAGGGCCATGGTCAGCTACAACCACAGCAGCCAGGACCAGCGAGCTTCTCCCAGCTCCGTATGCAGCAGCAAATGGCTTTGCAAGGAGGTGGGGGACCCATGGGACAGCTCACTCCCACGTCCCAAATGGGCCAACCTGGCATGGGCATGGACGGGTCCCAGATCCTCCTCCAGCAACGCATGCTTCAGCCACAGCAGATGATGAAGCAGCAGATGGCCTCTCCTGCACAGGCTAACTCAATGAGCCCGCAGGCTCACATGCTTCAAGGCCAAGCCCAGGGAGGAGCTCACTTGCAGGGCCAGACAATTGCAAACCCCCTGGGAAATCAAGTACGCTCTCCAGCCCCTGTGCAATCACCCCGCCCACCTTCGCAGCAGGGCCTTCATTCCAGTTCCTCCCCACGGATACAACCTCAGCCATCACCTCAACATGGTGCCCTCCACTCAAGCTCTCCTCACCCCAGCCTTGGTCCCATGTCAGGCTCCATGGAGCAAGGACACATGGGAACACCTGAGCAGAATGCCATGCTCCCACAGCTTAATACACCAAACCGAGGGGGGTTAAGTAATGACATGAGTATGGTGGGTGACACAACAGGAGACACGCTATAGAATTTTGATAAATATTGTAGCATTTTCAAACAGAAGAAGGGCCTTGTTCTGTTTTCAGTTGAGACATTTTTGTACTTACTGATGTATAAAGCTAAAAAAAATACAAACGAGTCTTAGGAGGCCTATGGACTGTGAACTTTCCTTAAACCATGGACTACTTTTTCTTACAACACAGAGTGATTTAATAATTGCTGTTGAAAATAAAACAAAGACACAAAGAATATATTTTTTGGTTCAGACCAGCCTTGCAAGAATTCGACCTGGTCTTTGTGTTTCTTTTAATTTGTTTTTCATTTGTTATGATCTGCTATTGTTTTTTTTTGTTTTTTTTTTAAACTTCTCAAACAAAAAATACTTCATTTTATTATTATTATTCTTTTTGTACCTTTTTTGAAAATTAATATTGTATTTGTGTTGAGAAGGCTGTAAAATTATTTGTCTGGGAATTGTTTTTGCCAGGTGTCACCTCTTGCTCACTTTCCCTGTTCCTGGCTAATTTATTCTAATATGCCATTTTTCAAAAAGGACTGCCTTTAGGGAAGCCTTAATTTCTTTCCTGCTTGCAGAGTCAGAACAAGATTCATGCATTTGTATAGATCGAGAATATTCACTGCGTACACATACACACACACACAAACACCTACACAGATCGTGAAAGAGAAACCTGCATTGAAGCTTGTGCCGGAATGTTCTTTTTGCTGGCCTGAACCCAGCGTTTGTCTCGCATATTTTCAAAAGTTGCTTTGTCTCTCCTTCATTCTAAAGAAATTGTCATAAAGTACTGAACCTCTTTTGCCTGTGGTGGGAAATTCAATTGTTTGACTGCTGATTTGTGTTCAGAGGGTTTTGTGCATCGTTTTCTCTCGCATTAAACTTGAATTGTTGAACTATTCTCTAATGTAAATCATGCAGCTAGACAGTACTGTAAATATGATGAAAATAAGAACGAAATCACTGTATAAACTGGTTCAGATGGCTCATTTCGTACTTATATACCATATTGTTAAATAAACCTGTGTGCCACAGACTCTTATCTTGAACGTTGCCATATATGATCAAATCAAACGGTTTCTGTTCCTGCTGTAGGTAACTCAAACTTCTTCACACAAATGTAGGCGTGTAGTATTTTAGATGACCAGTGTTTGACCTTGAAGGACAAATTAAAAAAAGTGGACTCATTTTTTTTTATTGATAAATGGGTCTCGAAAATAAACTCGGTGGACAAATTTATTCAAAAAAAAAAAAGACGCCGCGTTTTAACGTGTCAAATACAAAAAAATACATTATTTAGTTGAATCTGAAATGTCCATTTCTCGTCAGGCAGTTTTTGGACACCCTTCTGACGTCATTTTCAAGCACACTCGCTTTGGCTGGTCCTAACTACACTGTTTAGCGTGTGTCCCACGGTCAGTCGACCTGTGAATCTCGTCTGCTGGTCCCCCCCTTTAAACGCCTGTCACCATGTCCCGTTGTCTCGCTCTGGCTCGGTTTGCCCTCGGTTCTTCTCAGAGGGCCAATTTACGGCCATTATCATCCGCGCGGGGGTTGAGCTGCTGGACTGTCTCGCGCCCGTTGACTGGAGGTAAGCTGTTATGTCGGCTTGCAAAATTAGCAGAGCTGGAGAGTTGGAAAAATCATAAGAGACGCAAGCAAACTTCTCCGTGGTGACCTTTTTAACCTTTTTTTTTTTAATTCAACGTGCTAATTTGTTTGTCTCACGGTCCGCTTAGAAACCAAATGACCGTGGCATATGACATGAACGCAAATAGTTGCTTATAAAACTCAGGTTACGTGAGGACGTCAGACTCAGCCTAATGACAGTGAAACACACAAGTGTATGGTGAGAAATAGTATTTCGTCACCATACACATGTTTAATAGTAACCGCTGTTTATTAGTTAGATGATTTAGTTACTGGCTGAAATTAAGGGTTTAGCTGCAAAGCAAACGTCACAGTATCATTGAGTAAACAATCTACTCAGCGCGTAAACACAGAAGCAACATTTGATACAAATAAAAGAAAAAACGTTAATTTGAAAAAAACAAATAGTTAGCTAAGTGTTTCCTGCATTACATATTCTTGGCTAAAAAAAATGCATGTTGCTTACCATCTGATTACTTAAGAGGCACTTTTTGATGGTTTGCATTTAAGCATTGCTGTAAAGCAGAACCAGATATGTGATCAATGTCTTTGTCCTCACTTCTCAGGCTCTATAACTTTTAAGCCTTTTCCCAGGACACAATGTACATGTCATAAATGGGATAAATGCAGGTCCTTTAAATCATCTCAAGAGACTTAATTGTGGAGCAGGCTGTCCATTGTATGTCTTTTCTCTTTTTACAGACTTGCAGGTTGGACTGCAGCAGAAGTGGAGCAGTCGGCCCAGGGTGTGGAGGTCACAGTGGTCCTGCCTCGGCGTCAGCCAGCAGTCTTATTACAGCACCCAGGGTGTCGAGAAGGAGCCTGAGAAGGAGCTTGAGAAGGAGCCCGAGGAGGAGCCTCTGCACACCATCATTAGCGATACAGAGTCTGTGCAAGGTGCTTGGACAGCTGCAGACTATAATTCTCCTTGAACACTGAGGCACCGCTTTCTGGTCTTAATTTCACTCTTTATCTTACCTTTCCAGGTAGTTTCTCAAAACATGAATTTCAGGCTGAAACAAAAAAACTACTGGACATTGTTGCCAGGTCCTTGTACTCTGAGAAAGAGGTAAGAGGTTGTGCTCCGTTTCACTTTATGAGCTGTAACGGCTTCTCTTTTACTAGTTTCCTCGACTGTTCCTCATCTCACTAGGTGTTCATCCGGGAGCTGATCTCTAATGGCAGCGACGCTCTGGAAAAGCTGCGGCACAAGCTGATGACAGCTGGTGGGGAAACTGCTCCAATGGAGATCCACCTGCAAACAGATGCTGAAAAAGGAACCTTTACTATCCAGGTACATCCACACCTGCCTGAACGAGGCCTACTCTGTCTAAGCCTTTTTACAGTGAAGGAATTAAGTATATTGGAACCATAGTTGTTGTAATGATGAACTAAGTCAATTCTCTGGTTACCAGTTTGTGCCTCAAGCTGTAGAAGATTGCGCCACTTGTGCTGGTTTTTAACATGGCCTGCCACCTGGTGGATGAATGTGGCATAACGGGTTTCAGTCATTTCTTTTTGAATGACCGGGATTCACGGTTCTCTTAACAGGATACAGGAGTTGGTATGAATAAAGAGGAGCTGGTTGCCAATCTGGGCACAATCGCACGCTCTGGTTCCAAGGTGAGTGCTTTTGGACAACTGAGCCGTCTCCATCATTGATTTATATGACACATTTGTTCCTTGTCTATCCACATTGTTTCTGGTCATATATCGTTTGATACGATGTACCTCCACCTCGGCTGTCGCCCTGGTGGAGGTACGGGGTCTTTGCCAGTTGCTTACTTGTCTGTCTGCTTGCGAGATTGAAACTTGTTTGAGAGTTAGAACATGGGCAGAGGAAGAGCCTATTAAACTTCGTTGAAGATCAGGATAACTTCAGTTGAAATTGTAAAATAGAGCATTAACTCTCTGAGTGTTCTTTGTTGTTATGTGCTCTTAAAGACTTTGGTTTGATGTATCTTGTGTTTTGATATCCTTGCGGTCAACTTATATCTCCTGTGAAATGCAGGCATTCTTGGATGCACTGCAGAACCAGGCGGAGGCCAGCAGCACCATCATTGGCCAGTTTGGAGTTGGTTTCTACTCCGCCTTCATGGTGGCCGACAGCGTGGACGTCTACTCCCGCGCCGCAGAGCCTGATGCACCCGGATACAAGTGGTCCTCAGACGGGTGAGATAAACCTAAGTGCACTTGTTTGTTATTTTTCTCAAGATGAGGAAAAGAAAATGCTCCCATAACCACAAATATAATCCTCGGACATTTTCCCTTTGTCTCCCGCAGCTCTGGAGTTTTTCAGATAGCAGAAGCCAGTGGTGTTCAGCAGGGAACAAAAATCGTGCTGCACTTCAAAGACGACTGCAGAGAGTTTTCCTCTGAGGACAGAGTTAAAGGTATAGATGCTGCTGTAGCTTTCACGGATAAAGCACAAATGCCTGCCTTCATGCAATGACCGCCTGTTGCTTCCATTTCAGAGGTTGTGACAAAGTACAGCAACTTTGTGAGCTTCCCCATCTTCCTGAACGGACGGAGGCTCAACACTCTGCAGGTGGGCTTCCGTTCTTCCATTGATCCAAAGTCATCACTGAGTGTTTACAAACACCCACAAAATATATACTGCACTGTTCTATCTATGTTTAGTGATGCTCATTTACATGTGTGGCATAGAAATAATCCAGTATAGAATGACCAATTTCTGCATTTGTTGTAACTAATGAATATGGAGTATGACTGGGGTAAAATAAAGAATCTTGGTAAGTTGGGCACATGGTGTTTGCACCTCTGAATATTTGATGTATTTATATTTGATGTTCTCCGTGCCTACATTCACGTGGATCTAAAATCTAACACTCTTGACCTTTATCCACGCTATCCGTGCTGTTGGCTACTCTCTGTAACACGTACATTGTAAAATTTGGTTGTTTGTTCTCCGTCCTTCAGGCCTTGTGGATGATGGAGCCGAAGGAGATCAGCGACTGGCAGCACGAGGAGTTCTACCGCTACATAGCTCAGGCTTACGACAGGCCCCGCTACACCCTGCACTATCGCGCCGACGCCCCGCTTAACATCCGGAGTATCTTTTATGTCCCTGATTCGGTGAGGAGTGTTTTTGTGGCACTTTCTGATAGCGGTGTACATTTTTAATTTCGGTTGCAGCTTCAAAGCCGAGCTCTGTGAAGGAGTGTTATAAATGACATTTTTTTGTGGCCACAATTATAAAAATGTGGATTTTTCTCAAGTTCCTGTGAGAAGAAATCCTTTTTGTGTCAACAGAAGCCGAGCATGTTTGACGTGAGCAGGGAGATGGGCTCCAGTGTGGCTCTGTACAGCAGGAAGGTTCTGATCCAGACCAAAGCCACCGACATCCTGCCCAAGTGGCTTCGCTTCCTTCGAGGTCTGCATCCTCTCAAACGCTTCCACCTGCTTTCATTATGCGAGGAATAGTGAGACATATTCTGAGATAAATGTGTTTTGTTGGTGTGTGCAGGTGTGGTGGACAGTGAGGACATCCCCCTGAACCTGAGCAGAGAGCTGCTGCAGGAGAGCGCCCTCATCAGGTTTGTTTTATCACAGTCTCAGTGGTATCAGAATCTTTATTTTAGGAATCTTTATTTCAGCAAGTTTTTTCCTTTCCGGAAATTAAAAGATCTAAATCTGCCATTTGATACTGTTTACACTCATCGGGTTTGTTCTTTAGATCCATCTGTACTCACTGAAGAGATTTATAATATCTAGAACATTCAGAATCTAATTTATGTGGTCTATGTGTCAGTGCTGGAAACCGTCATCCTCAAAATAAATAACGAACGAAGTGGGTGGAATTTAGTCACATGATTTTCTATAAAGGCAGTTGAGCAGAGCCACAGTAAACCTGTAATTACGATCGCCCACCTAAGGTTGTTCAATCCTTTACGACGCACTCTCCTTACATGGTGAACCAACATGATAAGAGATTAAAAAAGTAACCAAACCATATATAACCATTTTAAGGCAACAGTATAAAAATCAGTTTAAAGGCTGACATGCAAGATTCAAACCCTGAAAAAGAAATTTGACTTTGTGAGTTAGAGATAAGAGTGTAGAAGAATCCTGTTCACAAAGTAGAAAGCACTGGAAGTTGCATATCCATTAAAATACCAGATTTTTTTTTTTTTTAAGGTGTCCCCTTTTCTTAGAGTCACAGTTCTGTCCAAGTCTATCATCGAATCTCGTTTACACAGAACAAACCTGCTCAGCAAGGGTGACCTCGTGTATACGTTGCACTCCATCTACTGTTTAGTAGAACTGATACATCCTGATCACATCAAATCATTAACCGTATAATCCGTCTGAATCTTTAATCCATGTACGGAGAGCATGTCTCTGTACACTGCTGAACCAGGAAGTCCACCTGTGGAAAATGTGTCAATAAATGACGGCTGCTGGCATGTGTGCACTCTTTATTTACATAGACACTCGGCATCCTAACTGCTCATAAATCTGAAGCAGCATCATGGAATTACCATTTTGCTTCTCTCAGTTCTTTGCATGTGTTACAGTGTTACAGTGTTGCTGTTCTGCCTCCATCTCCCTGCAGGAAGCTTCGGGATGTGTTGCAGCAGAGGGTGATCCGCTTCCTGTTGGACCAGAAAAAGAAGGAGCCAGAGAAGTATAACAAGTTCTTTGAGGACTACGGCCTCTTCATGAGAGAGGGCATTGTCACCACCCAGGAACAAGATGTCAAGGTGCCCACTTTGGCTTTTAAAGTCCAGGATTACTGAAGTTGCTTCCAGCTTTTTAGCATCTGAAACAGGTCGCCTGCGAGCATTGTTTTTCAGCAGCACTGTTTCCCTCCATGCTGTCGCTCTGTAGGAGGACATTGCAAAGCTGTTGAGGTTCGAGTCCTCCGCTTTGCCAGCCGGCGAGCAGACTAATCTGATGGAGTACGCTTCACGCATGAAGGCAGGCACACGCAACATCTACTACCTGTGCTCCCCCAACAGGCACCTGGCAGAGCACTCCCCCTACTTCGAGGCCATGAAAAATAAAGACATGGAGGTAAGACGCACGACTCGTGTAGACGGTTTGTCACAAAACGGTGAGAGTAATGAAACCAGATAATGAAATACTGGGCAATAAAGCAGGTGTCATCTACAGCAAGGCAAATATAGCGCATTAGAGGTGTCAGAATATAAAAAATGCCACGGATAAATTTTCAGACAGTTGAGGTGAGGACTTCCCCTGAAATGATCCTCACTTCACACGGAAGAAACGAGTTGTTGAAGCCATCTTCTTGGTTTGTGCAGGTGCTGTTCTGCTACGAGCAGTTTGATGAACTCACCCTGCTCCACCTGAGGGAGTTTGACAAGAAGAAGCTGATCTCGGTGGAGACCGACATTGTGGTGGATCACTACAAAGAGGAGAAGTTTGAGGACAGCAAGCCAGGTCCGCTCCAGCCCCAGTTGTAGTTTTAGCAGGATGGACACGTCTCACAGTTACAACAGTAATGTGGACTTTTCTCCTCCGCAGCATCCGAGCGCCTGACCCAGGAGCAGGCTGACGACCTGATGGCCTGGATGAAGAACACTTTGGGTCCCAGAGTCGCCAACATAAAGGTAAGATTCAGTGGGCTGATAACCGCTACTTATGAATCAACATGAGTCTCAAAGATCCAGAATATTATATATATTTAGCGCTTTGTTTCTGGGCCACGGAAGGCAGTGAGTCAGCTCGTAGTTCTTGCATTGGGTCATTTGTTAGTATGGTTTCTGTTTACCAAAAATCAGCTCAGTGGAGGATTCAGTCATTCAAAACTAGTCCCTATCCTTTCTTTACTTGTCCTGTAAACATCTCGAATGTGACTTGCTGCAGACGTGTTGATGTGACACGTTGTGTTCTGTGACCCTCAGCTGACCCCTCGTCTGGACACCCACCCCGCCATGATCACAGTGCTGGAAATGGGCGCCGCACGCCACTTCCTTCGCACCCAGCAGCTGGCCCGCACCGCTGAGGAGAGAGCCCAAATCCTGCAGCCCACACTGGAGATCAATGCAGGGTGAGAGGGGGGTGTGTGTGTGTGTGTGTGTGTGGGGGGGGGGGGACACGTTAAAATGATGGGTTCGTGTCCATTTTTAACTTCTGTACTTCTTTACCTTTAGACATGATCTGATCAAGAAGATGCACGCACTGAAGGACACGAACTCTGAACTGGCTGGACTGTTACTGGAGCAGGTACTGTTTTTTTTTATTTTATTTGAAAAGCTCATTTTTAGGTGCCAGTTTACTGCAAAGATTAGTTTCTATTCTGTTTTCTTTCTTTTTTTAAACGATCAAATTAGAGACTTCTTCCTGCACAGGTGTTCACAGCTCAAAGAACACAAACCCTGCTGTTGCTCTTAGGCTTTTAATCTGAAACATCTGCAGGAAGCGAGAATAAAAGAATAATATTTGCAAGATATTAAGAGTAAATCTGATTACATTTATGCAGTTTGAGGCTGTATTTCATCCACTTTAATATAAACACAAAGTGATTCACATCCTACCAGTGAACATGTACGCATTTAGTTTATTCATGATTCGTTTTTTTCCCCAGGTCTATGACAATGCCATGATTACAGCAGGCCTGAACGACGATCCACGACCGATGATTTCCCGCCTCAATGACCTCCTGACTAAAGCTTTGGAGAAGCACTGACGACTGCCTGCAGACTGATTTCATTTGGATGACTGCGGCTTATAGACTGAAGCGTTTGCTGCAGCTGAAGGAGGCGAAGAGGACAGTTTCTGAGGAACATTACAGGCCCTTGTTCATCTGAAGCCATAGAAACCACCTTTCTTCCCTCTGGAGTGTTTATTCCATGCTGATGGAGTGCATACAAAAGCACAGTGAAATGTGATGAAAGTGAACTGCTGGAAGCTTCTCCATTAACACTTCTGTGTCTTTATGCGTTAGTTTGAGTACATTATTTCGCTCACAGTTCTTTCAGTGTGTCTTTGGCATTCCAGTCTTGCCTGGACATGTGAAAATATTTTTTTTAATAAATATGCCATCATGTTTTCAAGCCCTGCTACAGTCGGAATAAACAATCAGGCTTCATGTCTTTCACCTCTCTAATACTCTGGATGCACACCAGCTACAAAAAGTGTCAAGTTGAAGGAGAAAGCAAGATATTAAATGTTGGTAAGGCCCAAAGAAACGGACCTCTGCAAGCATTTCATAAAGCTGCATGTAGTTAGGATAGTGCGATGTTGCGTCAGCAGGAAAGAGAAGCATTACCATTCTGTTCGAATTGATCATTTCAGCGATTTACTGGAGAATCGATGCCTTAAATGTTTATGAACACATGGTGTATGTACAGCCGTCCATAGTAAAAATAAAAACGTTCATCTTTTGTCAGTTCAATAAAGACGATACCAGGATTTCTTCAAAATACAACTTTACTGCTTTTCAAAGTATATCTACCGTGAGGGTCAAACATGAGAACCCTCAGCTTCAAGACAACATCGTCCTGCATTAGTCTGACTCAATGAGGTGCAGTTTGAAGGCAAGAGTTCAAGTTAAGTGATTCTCAGTAGCTCCAGCGTCCCAGCGCTGTCTGTCCATTTGAAAGTCATCCGGGCACTTTGAGCCATTGCACCTGTAGCCTCAGGTTTTCTCTCTTTGTGAGCCATCTTACTTCAGGTCTCACCTCCTGACTGGCCAAGATCATCAAATGTGTGCCAAAGGGTGTCAGGAGAGCTTGTCTATGTTGGCTAGGAAGCGCTTGGCCCACCATTCATCCAGATCTATGGGCACAAAGTCTAAAGAACAGGAAGAAAGAATTGCAGGCATCACTATAAAAGAATGCAGTCATATTTCTGTGTGATGAATTGTTCATTTATAACCTTGCAAACCATTACAAAGATGAGTGCCAATCTGTGCCAATACAAGTAACGAAAACTAAATTGCATAAATGGACAATTCTATATTAGACAATTGACAGACTTAAAGCTGCAGTCTGCAGGATTTGTTGTTGTCATACATAAAGTCCTAATTTTTGGCATTTTAAGAGTTTACATGATCTATCAGAACGCTTGAAGTTGAAAACGGTGACCTCCGTAGTCGCAAAATGCAAGAAATGCTTATTTTTTAACTGAAAAATAAAAAGTTATTCAACTTCCTGTCCCGCCCCATCAAAACACATGAGAACTCGTGCACGTAGACGTGCACGCCAGATGCGCCTACACGACTCCTCATTCATCAACTCACCTGTCATTTGCGATCATGGAAGACACAGTAAGTAGACTAGCCCGTAATGAAGTTCAATAGCCCAGATAAATAAGCGTGGGGACGAGCCTACCTTGTATCGCGCGTGCACAATCGGTGATTGACAGGCAGCAGAGCCCAGCTCGTAAACCTGATTGGTTACCTTTTACCGGTCCGGTCTGCAATTTTGTAAACAAACCTGCTGGCTTTAGAGGGACCTAGCGGGACATATAGGGGACCTAGAGAACTCTTTTTTTTTTGTATTGGGGTATTTAATGTACTACTTTCAGAATCCCCGGACAGTTCCAGGCATTATGCTTGAAAAAGAGTTGCAGACTGCAGCTTTAACATCTGTGGTTATTTTAGAATTACCCCACCTCTAAAATAAAAACACACAGAGTTAATAAAGTATACTAGCTCGATTACTTTTGAACAAACGTGTCAAATTTTTTCTACCACTACTCAAAGAGGGGAACGTAAGCCCGGGTATGAATTTATAAGCAGTCACTGCCCTCTTGTGGTCACTTTGAGGTACTTCAACCCTTTCAAATTCAGCTGGTCGTTTCATTGTTAAATATAACAATCAAATTGGGAACTCATTTGTTAGCACGACAGCCAATAATCCACAAAATGTTTACATTTACTGGCTAACATTTTCTGCGAGTGAGACTACTTTGTTAAGATTAAGATATTAGCACACACACACACACATTGAATTGTAAATGAACTGAAACCGGAGAAATGACAAATAATATGAATAAAATATCAATAACCTCTGTGGTCAAATTAAGGAACTGCAATTTATAATCTGTTAAGTTAATTTAGGGAAACATACCACCACTTCTGGATCTCACTTTCAAAATAAGTGCAATAGGTACGTACATCTGTGTGTAATGTCAGTTAATAACTCTTCAAATTACTATCAATACTAGATTTAACAAAAAATATATTTTTTAAAAATTTGCTAAATAGCATTTATAAATAGTTGTTTATGTGGATGATTTTTGCAAGTGAGACCATTCTAACTGCTAACATTGCAACAAAAATTAGCATTGGCGGAAACAAGAAACAGATTAGAAAAAAAACCGAAAAAAAAAACCATCAATAATTACTATCAGCTAATTGTTTTGTATTTGTAGCACAGTAAATACAATTAGACTTCTGATTCTCATTTCTTTTGAGTTTCTGAGAATCGCTTGCAATTACAGCTCTCTGGTCACATTAGGGAACAGGACATCATAATTTCACTATAATGCCCATTTTAGAGCAACATATAACCACTTCCGGCTCTTATCTTTCAAAATAAAGGAAGCCGTGGCAATTATTAGCATTATTTTTTTTTTTTTAATTAATTTCTGCATTTAAATGTAGAAGTCATACTTAAAAACTACTAAAGCCCTACAACGATTTTTGCAAATAGTGCAAGAGTTTAATAACCGACAAATTATAAATACTTCAATGCTGAACTGGATTAATTTCAACTGAATTTGTTCACTTTGTCTGAAGCGACCGAAAGGCCTCCTGTTGTCAATTAATGCTATACACCTAAAATTAATTCAATTCAAAACACTATATGAACATTTGTATTTCTTATCCCCTCTAAATCCTCAGAATGGTCTTTGGCAATGATGTGAAAGTAAAAGAAAAATTTGGATTTTTACTCATGTCAACAAAGTTGAAAACTTTCGCAAAACAACAAGCCTCTGTCCGTCCAGGTGGATGGATCAGAAAGTTCCAAGAATCCCTGATTAGTGTCATAAAATCAATCAACTCTTCAAGCTACAGCAAATACTGTCCATTCAACTGTTCAATGCACTCATTTTTTTCACTTGTAACAAGATCTGATGCTTATGTGTAGCAGAATGCACGATCTTTATCATATTTGATGGCTCAGACAGACTTATCGAAGCCTAAAACAACCTCCCTCCCCCCCAGAAAAGCAGGAGAAGGAGCAGCTGTACTCACTGTCCACGTCTGGACTGGGAGTGGTCTCTTTGTAGTAAACTGCTCTCTGGGACACCTCCAGTTCCTGACCAACCTCCTGCCAGACTGAGAAAACAAGTCAGTTAGTGCAGCAAACATTAACACCAAAAATATCCTTATCTGCCCTTGATAACTGAAGAAAAACAGTTGTGCATATCAGTGTTATACCCACAGTGTCAAATAAGTTAAGTCCTCTGGGGCAAACTGCTTCGAAGAATTTACACTTTTGACAAATGTTTACATTACAAATAATGCAGGAAAGTCATGTGCAGGATGAACTCTGATTTAATCTCTTGTAGCTACCTGCAGGTGTCCACTTTCAGAACAGCTGAAGTGGATGCGTTTGATTTTTATCGTGGTTTGGAGTTATTAGTGAGGGGGAACAGCAATCTTTATCAGAAGTGGGGGTTGGGCCAGCTTTGCGCCCTTGTCCGCTCAACCACAAGGTTACTGAAGTTGTTTATGACCTGCTGCGGCTAAGCTTCAACGCCAACAACTAACAGGACAAAAAGCAGAACGGCCGAGCCAAGAGAAGTCCCCAGGAGACAGAGAGATTCTGTGAATCTTGAAAAGAACCCAGCGCTTTAAAACTGGGTCAGTGTGTGGGCCTAATAAAACCCTTTGTCCCGTCAGAGCCTTTTCTTCATGTGGACAGCGAGTCTCTCCTCCAAATCAAAGCCAAAAATGTTGTTTTCCTCAGCACGTGTGCCAGGGTGGGTCATGGTGGGGATGATATGTGGGTGTGTGAGAACTGCTCGGTGCCTATCATGGCTATCAGTGTCAGAGCAGCTGTGGGTGAGGCTTGGGAAGGGGAGGAGGAGGCCGATTTGAGGCTCTTAAATTGCTGATAGTAAAACAATGTCATTCACAAAACAAGGAGGGACACTGTGTGGATGAAGTGAGGCAATGAGAAATGTTGTTTTGTCCTCTTGCACAGAAAGTCCTTACCCTCAGAGACAAACTTTACATTTTCCTCGTGTGCAGGGGAGAAACTCTCTTCTCGCTGATCGTCCGCGGGGAGAGCTGGAGCAGGAGGACTGTACTTCTTCCCATTTAGTCGGTTGAAAACTATCTTGGGTGCAGGCAGGCTGACGGGGTTAAAGAGAAGAAAACAAAACAAAACAAGTACTGTTGTGATATCTGGGGGGAAAGAAAAAAAAACACAAATTTGGAGCTATAATTTTCTAAAACAAGTCGGCCTTTAATCCCAAATTCAAGCAAGGTTGGTTGAGCAGGAGGCAGAGATTACAACAGCTGAATGAAGGGCCATGTGCCACCAAGGTCACACACAAACACACTCAAGGCCGGCCCAGCTGCTTCAAAGTCATGACAACAGCCAGAGGCACTAGGAGTGTGAAGGTGTGTTTTCACTCACCGAGGCCAGTGCTGATGGGCAAAAGCTGCGCGTGTTAAACTGTGCATGACCGCTGACAGACAACTCACAAACACACACTTTAACCACCCGATATCAGCCGAAATATCTGGCCAGCATCTCTCAGGGACGTCTTTTTAAGATGCACACACACACTCTTATGATTTTTCAATCTAGACATCTTTTCTGAAGCAGCCCTCTTACTCAGGTATGTTCCAGGACGTCTGTTTGTGCTTAAAGTCGTTTATTTTGCTGTCCAGCTGTTGAGTGGGCCCTGTAACACAAGTAAAAAAAAAGTCCAGTAAATTGAAAGCATTCCTGAAAGTGTGCTACAGGATGAAACATGGTTTAAAGTTGCTTCAGACTCACCTGTCCGTCGTTGTGTGACCAGCTTGCTAGGACCTCTTGTGATTGTGTACATCATGCGCAGGCAAATTCCCCTGTACGCTCCAAATTCGATCCAAAGCACTTGTTAAGACACTTTAAGGTAAACGCATTCCTTCAAAAACCCGTCTATGCCAAGAAACGCTTTCGACGCGGGTCAGCAGATCAGCTTAAACTTCACTTATAGGTTACCGATGCAGACGGACACAAGAGCAGCCGAAGTGTTTTGTAACCTCCTGAAACTGAAGTCTTCTCTGCGCGTAAAACCAGCAGCCGTGACGCATCTCAGCCGGCGTCCTCTCTTCCTTCACCTTCTATCTTCACGTCCTCGCAGGGAAAACACGGATCGTAATTCACTTTGCTGCTTAGGTGTCCTCGCCTGTCACAATGTCACATAACCTGAAACAGTGGCAGTCATTCATGAGACACTGGACGCACGCCGTCAAAACGTATCGCTTCTCAACGTCCCTACACGCCTCCTTCCGCGCTTTAAAGAGACAGCGACCCACAGAAGGACTTTAAAACTGGACTGGCACAGATTGGCCGTATTTTACTCTATTCAACTTTTATTTGACTGGATTTGTTTCTTGACGCGGTTTAATGTCGCGAATATGCGGGGTTTTGTCATTGTTAACGAATATTTCCAGAAAACCATGGGCTTACAAAATGAGAGTGCACCCTGATGGTTGCGCGTTTGATCACATTGCTTCCCTTCAACACATAGTAATGATAAATTAAATCAGTGAATTGATTTGTCTGCTCATTTCACTTCCGTCCCTAACTGCCAACGGTCTCTGTGTGTTTATGGTGCACACACACACACGCGCTCAGGTGCACGGACATCTGATTACACACAGCTCTCTTTACATTCAACAAAGTTTTACTTGTGATGTCACTCACCTATCTACCGATAATTATTGAAAAAAAACTCTTATATTTGACACAAAATGTGCTAGTTTAGGAAAGTAATGCAGGGCTTACATCCCAAGATTTGTTTGGACAAAACAAAGACGTTGTTGCCATGCTTTGGTGAATGATCTACAACAGGGATGTCCAAAGTCGGTCCTCGAGGGCTCCTGTCCTGCAGGTTTTAGATGTTGCATGCTTCAACACACCTGATTCAGACCAAGGCATCATTAACAGGCTTGTGTAGAACTTAACAATCTGTTGAAAAGATTGATTTAATCCGAATCAGGTGTGTTGAAGGTGCAACATCTAAAACCTGCAGGACAGCGGCACTCGGGGACCGACTTTGGACGTCCCTGATCTACAATGATTTTTCTTTCTTTTCTTAAGAAAAACAGATGAAGCTCATATTTTACCCTGAACAACTTATTTGACCTTGGTTTAATACAATCTTCTCTGGGTTTTAATGGAATGATGATGTTTTTTTATTCTAAGGTGACAGAAAAACTACACGTGATGGGAGTCTGGGTCCACTTCATGTAGCCTTTACTGATAATATCGTGTAATGTGACGGCATTTATACACTGATGCTTCCTCCATGGTACAACATAGAGCGAAGGAAAGATCTTAGGAAGTGTAATCATGATCCATGGTTCAGGTGCTGCTGTATGAGCTCTATGTTCTTACAACAGTACATTACTTCCAGTTTATACAACCCTGTTCCCTCAACAGTTGTAAAGCCACCAATTACAGAACATAAGAGTGGAATGATTTCCAAATAGTTTCAACCCTAAATTTAGTTGTAAACACGAAAACATTTAAAAACATCTCACAACTAATATGTTTAACTGGCAGCAGGTGAGTAACATGACTGGATATAAAGAAATCATCTGTTAAGAGACTGAGCCTCTCAGGAGCACTGGGAGTAGTTCACCACTCTGTGAAAGACTAGGTCACAAATAGGTCAACAATTTAAAAGAAAAAAAAAAAAAGAGGGGTTTTCATATTCTGTATGTAACATAGTACCATTACAAAAGCCTGAAAACCAGCTCAGTTTAGGCAGCTCAGCATTAAAAAGGCTCATTTAAGATGGACTGAGGTGAAGCATCTGGACTAAAGTGGAGAGGAATCCAGCTGGTTATCATTCTCAACAGTTCAAATGTATGCTAACCGATATAAGCAATGTCCAGCTGCTATCCAACGTCTCGGAATGCCTTAATTATTCATACAAATAACTCCAAACCATATCCTCGGAGAATAAAAATGTCTTAGAAGAAAAAGAGTTAATATAGAGAGCTATTATACCCTGTGTGCACCCGTCAGCCACTGAAAACATTTAGCGAAGTCTGAAACAGAAAATATCAAAAGTGCAGCAACTGGTCTCCTCTGTTCTGAAATGCTGACAAAGGCTCGATAAAGTAAGAGATGATTGGACACTGTGGTGAACGTGTCCCGATTCTTTTTTAACGTGCCGCCGACATCAAATTCAAAACGATTGTTCCTTTGTTCAGTTGACAAGAAAAAAGAAAGAAAAACATTTGATGTTTTTATCGGAAAGACAAAACCAAAGAAACGCAGCAACGATATCTTTTGTTTAAACCTCCCAAAATATTCATAAAAAACCTATCAAACTATTTCTTAACAAGTGTGGAAATAGTATCATTTTGACCATCAACCCTTGTGTGTGTTTAATAAATCAGAAGTGCGGATCACAGTCTTCCAGCAGACTGTCAGTGATGTAGCTGATCTTCAGCTGGTTTTGGAAATAGTTCTTCTCCACGGCAGTATTTACAGTCCACCCAACCACCTCCACCCCTCGTTCCGCCCAGTACTGAACATAGTCCCTGATTGAAAGAAAGGAGAGGGAAAAAAAAATCAAAAGTTACGCTTCTGTTCTCTGACAGCCTTCACAAGCTACTTCTTTCTGACACTGAAGGATCTGGCTGTGAACCATGAAGCTGATCAGATTAGATACTGCAATTTAAACTGAAGTCAAACTCATAGAGACATGCTTAATGTCACCTACTGGGAGATAAAGTCCTTTTGCACAAGGATGGCAGAGATTCCACACAGTTTCCACAGCACATGATTGTGGGCCCAGTCCAACAAGATGTCGAGAACACCAGCCCACAGCTGTCCCCATGACGACGTGGAGCTAGGAGTCCCATCGCCAAAGCGGCTCAGTCTCCAGGGCCGGTGGGTGAGAGCCGTGACCACGTGAGGGTCAATCTGACGCATCTGTGGGCCAAAAGAGGCCAGAGTTCAAACGACCGTCTTGAATTAGAAATTAGAAGGTGGACCTGGCAGTTCGAATAAAACAAGGCTGCGGAATCATTTCAAGACGAATGGGCATCAAGCAAAAAACGTTTTACTTTGAAAACGAAGAAGTCCACAGTGCCTCGAATAATGAGTAGGTTAAGTTTTTGCTACTCCGTCATATTTCTCGTTACCTTGTAGATGACTTTGGGTTCAAAAGAGGACACGACGCTGGTGTTGTAAAGAACTGGGAACTTCTTATACATCTCATGAAGCACTGATGCAGCCTGAGAATCAGAGACGCAGAACAGTGTTCAGCCAAAGAAAAAAACAGGAGAGATGACTGGCAGACCACTGTGGCCGTGTGAGATTAACCACACTGGTTGTTGCAATTTGTGCATCAGCGCGGGTTCGTGGTGCCGTTCACGCAGGGCGGAAACACGAGTGATTGCTTTCAATGTACAATTATTGAGCGGTCAGACAGCTAAAGAAAGTCTTTGTGGGTCACTACACTGAGAAGTTACTTTGTTAGAACAGATGTTTTTTTTTAATATACAGCACTTTGGTCAACAACAGTTGATTTAATTGTGCTTTCTAAACAAACTCGATCACATATCATGTACGCCATAAACCCAAAAGCATCTTGATAATCAGCCTTTTTAAAGAAAATTAAAAGTACTCAAACTGGGAGCCTCCTCACTGATGCAATGTGAGCAAACATCTCATTTTAAGCCGGGTTAATTCATTAACTACCTTATCAGGTTGACCTTTTACATCAAAGAATATGGTCAGTTGGTGTCTGATGCACTCCCCCACTGCCTCCTGCAGAGTTGGAACCTTTTCTCCGCCGAACTTGTCCCTGCAGAGGAAAAAAAAAACATCATTGTTTTATTTCTGGCATTAGAGCTTCACACATTCAAAGCTATTTGTGATTTTTATTTCTCATAAGAATAGAAACATGTCCTCAAACCACTTTTATGAAAATTTTAGATATGTACACACCTGCAAATTCGCAAGAAAACACGATAAAGGTGATGGGTATAAGTGTTAGGAAAAGATTTCCACAACTCGAAGTTTTATGTGAGATGAATGTCACAGATTGAAGTATCTCTGGTATTAACACAACATTCTCTCTCTCTCTCTCTTTGTTAAACATGCAGCATACTTCAGCCTGTGGTGAGCAGCAGCATCTAATCTTCTAAGCTGGGCGAAAGGAAGTTTGCTAATTGGTCCAGAGCCATTGGTGGTACGATCCACAGTGTCATCATGCATCAGTACTGGGATTCCATCAACGGTGAAAGTCAGGTCAAGTTCCACTCCAGCTGCCCCATTTCTGCTGGCCTGGAGTGGACAATAAGTTGCAGAAACACATATAGGTCATCTATGGCCTTGCAATTACAATCTTGTACACACTTAATTTTGGATCACAAATCGATACAAGGACAGACCCTAAGTACTCTGCCTATCCTCCCTTATCAAATGTGATAATGACAATGCTTAGCAGCGACATGGAGATCTCAACAACAGGATAAAAAGTTTCCATTTGGTATAAAACACGAACAAGAATTCGTGTTGAATCTTATGTGATCTCAGTCATTGAATGGCTGACATGTGAGTGGAGACCAAACGATGGGTCAACATTCAACTGGTAAGAAAAACAGACCAAAAGCTATTCAGAATAACAGAAGAGGGGATGAACCGTACTTACACAGAGGCAGCCGCGGCTATTCAGAGACAACACGGGAAGCCGGACAGCCTCTCCCATTCTCTGGCGAAATTGCTACATCTTCAATGTTAAATTGACGATAAAACAGTTATTCACAAAACACAAGATATGCCCAATACTGCATTTACTTTCATAACTACAACATGTTGTCCTGTAGCTTAATGAAGTGATTTGTTCTGAAATCGCCGCCGTTCACTGAGGAAATCATGTTATGAAGCCGCCACTAACAGCCAGGCTTCCGAGCCGAGGGCTGCCCGGCTTCAGGAGGGGGCGGGAGAGTTTAGTTTTTTTCTACAATTCTAGGTCATCATTGGCTAAATCGACAAAAACTCATCACTTCCGAGGCTGCTCGGCGTCTCTGGGGGTAGATTAGACGTGGGCGTGTCAATATGAGGGGCTGTGTCGTGATGATTGGAGTTCGTGTTTGTCCATCATGAGAGAGAAAAAATGCTCCACAGATTCTGATCCAGCCACAGATCCAGCCATTTACAGGCCTTAGATTTGATCATACTTGATTTTGGCCTTGCTGTGTGAATTTTCAAAGTCTATTCCTTCTTTCTGTGTATTTGCTGGGCATACTTGTCATACTAGACACAGCTATGTTATAACTAATTCTTTTTAACTTTGCTATCTTCTTTGGGATGGCACAAGCCACTACAACCCTGAACGCGTAATATGGGCTTCCCCTGCTTTAAAAGTCAGCAGCCGCCACTGCACAGAGGGAAGGATGGTGAAAGCTTCTGGGTCACTTATGATATACAGTAGCAGAATTAGCACCGTATGTAAAAGTATGAGATAATGGAATAACTCCATCATGGAGGTGACATCAGTTAGAATCAGGGCTGGGCGAGTTAACTCGTTATTATCGCGTTAACTCGTTAGCTATTTAACGCCGATTCATATTTTATCGCGCATTAACGCAGGTTTTATTATTGTAAAAGTCTGTTGCTGTCTGCAACATAGAACTAAATGTTCAAGTAAACAAAGTGGAAAGACAACATTAGTGGTTGTAATCATTAAAAAATAGCATTCTTAGCATTGTCGCTGGTACCAATAAATAATCAAAGTAATACTGGCCACTTTAGCCTGCTTCTCATTCCCCAGAGACAAACTTCACGGTCAAAACTAGGATTCTTTAACTCCCACTTCTCCTATGCATCACATTGACACAGTTACAGCAAACACCACGAAGTAATAAAATAAAAATAAACTAGCAGGTAACATCACCGTTACAGGTGCTCCTCGGTCTGTGTGAAGCTCACAGAGCTAACCGGCGCTACATCCTGTTTTACTCGTTTCAACATAAAAGCACGTATTTCAAAATAAATTTTTAAAAAACTCCTGCATTTACAGCCAAATTGAATTGTCTTCTCACCGTAGTAGTTCCAGTCTAAAATATCACTTAATGCAAAACACACAACTGATACCAGCAAGTCATTCAAGGAAACGGACAGTAGAGCGAGGCTTCTACATAAAAATGCTGATGTTAAAAGTGTGTTTGCACAACAAATTTTATGGCACTTTCATTTATATGGCAGCACATTTAAAGGCTATACATTACTTTTGAATTCAATTTTGGATTTTACGTACAAATGCGATTAATCGTGATTAATCAGGGAAATCATGTGATTAATTAGATTAAAGATTTTAATCGTTGCCCAGCCCTAGTTAGAATACAATGCTGAGGTGCAAAATGCAACCAGCTGCAGCAGAAGCCTCAGATCTGCATCTATTCATTCCTGTAAAGCCAAAACATCACCTGTTGGGGACCAATAAGAATCTAAGCTAACCCAAAAAAATCATTTAGAAACTTCATCACGTGGCACCACTATGTTACACACAATCTCACAATTAAGACATTGACTAAATCCATCTAAACTTATTTGCAGAAAATGTCTAGTGGGCCCTTTATTTGTCAGGTGTGAAAGTCTCTACAGTTCTTTGATTAAAATGCGGATCTGATCCGCACCAGAACCTGATCACTGTCGCACCAGAGCAGGTGTCTGACTGTAAGTCTGACCTCTCTGATCGCTGCCAAGGTGTTCTCCGGTGCATCGTGGCTCCCTCCGCGGTGCGCCACCACCGGAACGCCGCCCGAAGGAGCTCTGGCCCGCAGGACCCGAAGGGCCAGGTCCACCGGCACCGGGGGGAACTGGAACATCACCATGAAAACGTAAAGGAGCACCGTGACGAGGGAGGCCCCCGCAGTGCTCCTCGTTATCAGGAGCACCAACAGGAACACCACCGAGAAATACAC
This sequence comes from Odontesthes bonariensis, assembly GCF_027942865.1. NCBI lineage: Eukaryota > Metazoa > Chordata > Actinopteri > Atheriniformes > Atherinopsidae > Odontesthes > Odontesthes bonariensis. Next base: position 15,555,824 of record NC_134526.1, read on the forward strand.
CGCCTCGTCTCCGAGCTGCAGCATGGCGAGATGACGGAGCAACGTCACGACAAGCGGGGAGGATGTTGGTTAAAGAGAGATGGTGTGACGATAGGTGAGGTCGTGCTGTGAGCTGACGTCATGCTTTGGTGAGCGAGAACCAGCAGTTTCACTTCAGGATTGGGGGGAAGGATGGATGAGGGTGAGGGAACACCGCCGCAGCTGTAGTTTATTGTCAAGACGGAAGGAGGGATATCATTTAATATCCGTCAAAATTCAAAAGAAAAATGTTACCTCTGCCAAAGTTGACCAACATGCAGATTCAGTGATGCAGTAACGGGATTTGTACGTTACCAGGCTTCATAGTAAGATTCGGAATCTTCAGATTTATTTAGATGCCATTTGTATTTAAAAATAACTTAAAAAAAAAAGTGATTTGTATTCTAAATTGATACACAGGCCAAACGTCTGTGAATTAAAAGCAAACACGAGAACAATAGGAGTTCAACAACAAGAATGAATGAATGAAGAAAAACTTCATAAACCTTTTTCACAACAGGACACTTTGAAATTTGTAATAAAAAAAACAAAACACAATCGTGTGTAAAGCTGTTAGAATAAAATCATATTTGAACGTCTTTTCAGATAAGTCACAAAAATAAGTCTGCGTGCGTTTTCTATGCTTCTGATGTCACTCCACGCTGCCTGCTGTAGTCTCTGTGGGCAGCGAGCTGATGTGCTGAAGCAGCTGATCGCAGTACAGAGGACTCCGCTGTTTGTCTCTCACAGCCTCAGCCTCCTTCTTCATAAGCGCAGGGTGGACTGAGCTGCCTTTCTTCAGGATTTCTGCAAGCACAATAAAATGCAACAACAGACAAACAGAAGTCAGCATAGTGCATAGGATATTTCAAATAGTTCTTACAAATCTGCCAAACGTTGACACCTTTCAGGAACAGCAGAGCGTAAAAGAGGTATCTGATGGTACAAGTTATTGAAGAGAGGTATTACATCTACTGGCTTTTCTGGCCTTCTTTCGGTAATCTGTATAACATGTTATATTGCAGAGATGATGAGTAGAAGAACTGCTCTTTTAAAAACATCCAAAAGTTCCAATATTTAAGCAACAAGTTGAGAATAATCTGGTCCATGTCAGTGAGCTCATGTCATTTAATCACTACAAACTTATACTGCAGATCCAAACTGTGTCCACTTTCTGTCTGTCACTATCGATTCATCAATAACTGCTGGAACAAGCTGATAATATCCGTCACTGAAGAACAATATTGGAAGAAACTTAGAGAACAGCATGAGGGGGAGTTTAATTATTTACACTTTATTTACTGCACGACATTTTCAACTGGAGTTTGTTGCCAGTTAATTCCAGATGTAAAAAGGTTTACACACCTCCAACGCACTTGTCCACCTCGTTGGGATGAAAAATCAGTCTCCACACCAGCAGATGGCAGTGATAAACTATGGTTTAATTACCTCTTTTAACCAGCCATGTACAGTTTCCCTTCCCTACCACTGGGAGGCGATCATTTCCTGTTCAAATCTTTGTTACCTCATCATCTGCATGATTTTCAGTGGTATACTGAATTCCCTACTTTGTGTCAAAGCATAAAAGTATCAGAAATAATTGATGACATGCCATCTCTCCAGATGTATTTGTCCGTCTAAACTCATATGATATGTGATACTCACCTTTGTTCTGCAGGGAGATTGAGGGGATTTTCAGCTTTTGTGTAAACTCTACCGAGTTGGGATTGATGTGGGGTTGAGACTTTGAATTAAAAGGGAACAATGATGGCTTGTGAGAAGTGAGATGCGCCCGTGCCAACTCACTTCTCTCAAGTGAGAGAAGGAGGGATGGTGGGGGTGGCAGTGTTGTCCATCATTCTGTCAGGACATGCTGTAGACATCAAGCCACTTCACAGACATGCGTTTGAAATACAAGAAGCATAAGAATGGGATTAACTATTAAAGGAACAAGTAGGGAGAGGTAGAGAAGAAGAAAGAGAATGGCGGCGGGGGGGGGGGGCAAACAAAGAAAGCTTCAAACAGAGCAATGCACGAGAGGGAGGAACGTGTCCACATTTGGATGCTGTCAGATACAGACAATCACTCAGCAAGATGTGAGGTCATCTTATTTCACGGAGAGAGTCTGATCTGTCTGCGAATGTGCTGAACTTTATGAGGATCAGGCTACACACACTTGCAGATGTTCCGTTTACGCTAAGTGGAAGAGACAGATGTGCTGACACTCACTCTACAGCTGAACTGTCACTGATTAGGCAAAGTGTAATCAATTACTTTGCCGCATCAGTATCACTCTGGATGGCTGAAACAAGTAAGTTGGATGATTAACAAGATAAAAAAAAACTAAAGTATTCAAAATGACAACAGGTCAATCTGGCATTGGCCACACGAAAAAAACAACAATCTCTAAGCGCCTTTTTTACTTCTTCTTCTGTGACTCAGAGCTCAAAGTCCATTGAGTCCTGCTGGTGAAGTCAACTTTTATACATACAGTGTTTCATTTTTGAAACAAAGGAAAGGGTATTCTATCAACTGAGCCCACATCCCCTGCGCAGGGTTAAGGGGGGGGGGGATCTAGCCTCCCGGCTGACATAACTAAAGGATAGGTGTATCCTAGACGGGGCAGCAGAAGGCAAACAAAGATAAGCGCGCCTGGTCAGTCACACATACAATACAGCCAATTTACTGTTGAATCACCTCTTAAACCTTCATGCACGTCTTCAGACTACGACTTGGAAGACTTGGAGAAAAGCTGCAAAGCTGCAAAGCCACAAACTCCTCACAGAGAGGCCCCGAAAGCTCCAAAACCACGACAATCTTGTCCTATAACAACTGCAAACCGCTTGCAGAACTGTGTCCCAGTAATATTTATTCTAAAACAGCTCGCTGCTGCTGGTGTTATTAAATGTTCTTCAAGCAGGATTGACTCAGGCATGAGCTGGGTTATTGGAAGTTATTTTCAACTGCGGATTTGGTGCTCTAATGTGTATAAATGGCAGCAGGACGGCGTGTGTGGGATCAACTCAAAATAAACTAGAAGGCTTATGGTCATGAAGAGTGAGTGAACACAGCAGCCAGGGCATCACTGTGGCTCAGTTATGCATTTTAAAATGTTTCTGGAGAGCAGTACTGAGAGAGAAAATACCAAACTGCACGAGGCTTTGGCCAAGCAAGTATTAATCATTATCAAAATCATGTCAAGTTTGGTTTTAGAGTTTTCTCTGCATTTGTTGACATTAAGCAAAATGTGGAACATACTCAGGCTCACCCCTTAAAGGGATAGTTCGCCTCTTTTGCTGTGTAGACCGTGCAGACCGAAGTGCAGACCGAGCAGTAAACACCATAACAGGCGCGGCTATCGGCAGGTGGCAATCACGGAATGATACGAAGGGAGAGAAAATAGCGCCAAGCGATTTTGAGGTCTGACTTTTTCCTGCACAACGATTTTGTGATGCAAATGTATTACTCTTTTGAACGCATATTGTATTGAGAAGCAAAACGCTTTATTTTTGTGGCCCCAGCCAACCAGCCGGACTACCTTCATCAACGCCAAAACGAGGCTGGAACTCGTCTCACAGTGCGCAGCGGGGGGTAAGAAAATGTTCATAAATAATATTGCTAGTATAGGATGTCAAAAGAGGTGAATTATCCCTTTAACACATAAGAAACTGTGCGCATTTCCAAATGCATTTTAACACTTAGAATGAAACTTAGAGAATTAAATCATCTTACTTTTACAGGAAATACTTAAATGATACAAATATGCACGACACAAAACTACTCAACTGCAAAATCCAGACAGAACATGTGGCTGTTCATATTAGGTATTGTCCTATTTTGCATTCTATAATCAATTTACCCGGCACCCGATAGATAAAAGCTCTGTTAAAAATCTACGTAGCATTTGTAAGTATTTAAAACGCTCGTATTGGACGTATTAAGCTATTGCTACATCTATAGAGCTTGAGAATGCGTTCTCGTCTTTTTTTCCTTTGCTCTCTTTGTCTTTCTGAGGCTGGAAGATGAGAGATCCCATAGTGAGGCCTCTCAGCTTTGGCTAAGCCATCAGCACTCGCCTGTTTCCTGTCAGAAGTCATGACAGCTAACATCTCTGATGAATAAGTGAGAGCGAAAGTCCAGTGGAGCTGCGCCTCAGTTACACACTTCAGGAAAAAAACACTCAGACTTTCTGATAGGGCAATAAAACACAGTCGTGAAGCAATTGCAGAGAACAGAGGGCAAGAGAGGAGGAAGAGAGACTGACAGATAAAAGATGGAGGGATTAAGGGGGATGAGCCTGAGGACAGATGTGAAGAGGTGGCCCGGGGGAGAGAGGGTCTTCATGTGGTTGTCGTTAGGTGGGATGGATGCAGAGAGGAATCCTGGGTGGAGAGACTGAAACTGGCCACACACAGCTCTATCTATCTACCCCAAGTGTTTGGAGACAAAGGAAAGATGGAGCTATGTTCACATATTGACTTCTGAAAGAACTCTCTCAGGTGGGCACTTTTCCATATCTGGATCTTGTATTTCACTCGTGATGTCCACCACCAGCCCAGACACTGATGGAGTTCAAGTTATTTGGCAGGGATATATTGTTCATGCTGCTCGGTGATAAATTGGGTGGAAAAGAAGGACAAAGGAGAGCTTTTGAAATAAGAGAGAAGAGATTTTTGTTGGGCTGCTTGCCAGTGGAATAATGTGATGTTTAACAGAGGACACCCCGAATTCCTCTTATCCCTAAGCGAGTGTGTTGGACACAGCGGGCTGATCTGAGTATTAGGCCGAAACTCTGCTTTCATCAGATCCTCATATTCAACATGATATTAACCCAATATTTATGTTTGCCATATAACTAGCATCGTCATTTGATATCATGAGGAATGCATGAGGCTGTGTCCCGTTGTTTTGTGTTCACAGTCTTCCTCTCAATAGTTGGTATCTAGATCTGTCAGCGTAAAATACGAAAAATCAAAACAGCTGTGGCCCATTTCTTACGGAGCACATATTCAAGCACACTCATTTTGGACAACTTTCCTTTTTAAACATTTGCACCCATCTCTAACAAAGCCAAATGCAGACACGCGCGTCCTTCTCCAGCCATCGCCCACCGATCAACGCCCTCCCCTCATCTTTGGAGCTCTTCAAACACCCCACCCAGCCTCACCCAGCCTCACCCAGCACTTGGTCCTGCACGGAGCTGTCGGGGTCATCCAGGTGCAGGAGGAGCTGCTGAAAGAGGAGCTGCAGATGAGGGGCAGAGAGCTCAGGGTTGTAGTCTTTGGTCAGACTGGACAGCCACAGTCCCAGAGCCCGCAGAGCAACACCACGCACCTCCTCACTGCTGTCGTCCAGACGCTTCAGCAGCTCTTTGGAGACAAAAAATATGACAAAAATCACCCTGTCTGCTTTGCAGATGAGTGGGTTACATACTTTCAGAGTGTGAGGGAGAGGTGTAGTTTTCCTTATTTAAGGATTAATTAACCACATCTGGCATTCAATAACAGCTGTACATACCGACATATACAAAGTAATTTCCCATCAGGGATTAATAAAGTTTTTTTGTTTTTTTTTGCACAGTATTTTTATTAGGTCTTTTTCAAGTCGTGTAGGACATACAAGAGAAATAAGATTAAGCACAAACTGAACAGGGCGTACACTTCAAGCAATGACAAACGTGTTATATTATTATATCTTACGGCTGTATTATTATATAATAAAGTGTTTTTGAACTAAACTGAACAGAATTGAACTGAACTGAATTGAAATTAATATTCTGTAATTCTTATCCTAATGGACATTATCCCACTATTCTCTGATTATGTCAGCTACATTAACTAATGTGCTCAGGTCCATTCATGTACTGCAGGGTAACATAAGGTATTCTTTCTCTTGAGGATTAAGTGGCAATCCAATTCTTCAAACTAAGTAGACCAATACTTCTCAATCCTGAAATAAAGACAACCTACAATATATGGCCGCATGCACGCCACATGGGCAGTGCCAAGAGGGTTACAAATGGGATTATTCCATTATCACTTACCTGGGTAAATCTTGTTGAGAGCTTCACGATGCAAACTGGCTCCTATGAGCCTGAGCACGGCAGAAAGAGAGCGAGAAGCGAACAGTCTGCTCATCTGAGAGTCCTCATCCAGCGCTGACAACAACTGCGGACACAGCTTTTCCTCCACGCACAGCAGCTGCATACAGAGAAGTTCCAGGCCAGTCATATCAAGATCTATTCAAACTCGCTTTTCTATGCAGAGGTTATGAACTCAAAGCACCGTAGTTGCTTTCATTGCCGTGGTAGTTTTAAAAATGTAAGTTTTTATTAGTTTCAACTGTTAAAGTGAAATATCACCCGAGCTGGGATTGGATCTCTTTGTACAGTGATAAACATTGAGCCGGACTTCAGATGTGCAGAGAGGAGAGAAGTTTTCACCAAACCGTAGATGAGAAACAGAGTTAATGAACAAAAAAGGTGAGGCTGAGCACACCGAGTCGCACGCCAAGAGGCGATGGCGTAAACCTCCGTCACCCTGTCTGTTTGTTATCGAAACCATGCAGGCAAAACAATAAAAAACAGAGCAAGGGGAGAGGGAGGGATGGAGACAAAAAGAGGAGAAAATCTTGGCAGATGTGTGATCCACCATTACATCAGTGACAATCTCAGGGTGCCAAGTGTAACTGGAGCTGCAAATGGTTTTCACAGGGAGTGGAGAGGCAACAGTGTCCTTCTAAATTAAAGGTTGTCTGATTCACCTGTGGAAAAACACAAACTTTCTGAGGTTAGGTCATGTTGTTTATTTTATCTTCAGTACTACCCAACTCAAAGTCCAAAGTTTTTAAGTAATATGGCCTCGTTTAGTCACCTCACTCCAAGCTTTCTGTTCTTGTGAGGACATTTGGGAGGTTTTATCATGCACACCTACACCCTAACACGCAGGTCCATGCTACATTGTCAGCCCAGATGTTTTCACTACCATATATTTAAGAAGGTGCGACTACAGTAGAAGAGGTGTGTGAACCAATTTTGACTGGTCAGTGTGCACACGCAAGGCCAAACGCTGCCAAATGCTGTACATGTGGTTGTGTGAGCAGAAATTCTATAAACTTGGCACGAGCTCCTTGTTCCGGTGGCAGTTCCTACATTTAACAATGCCCCAGAACAGTGGCAGCATTGTTCCTTCAGGACAAAGGTATGTGAACCTGATTGCCCCCACATACACCTGCTACCTGCTGTGGCCAACTCTTTCAGCCAAGAGAGAAAGATACCCGACAATATATTTTCTGAAGTGGCCAGGTGAGACTGCTGCATGATGACAAATGGACAAAACAGAGAATCTGAAGTAAATGTCAACCCTCGAAGGGTTAGAAGAATGTACTACCACATCTTTTCCTTTACAGCTGAGTCAATAAAAAGTGTTTCTGCAGATTGACAATCACAAAGACATTCAACCAGAGAGGCCCCACATCCGGTATTTGTTTCCAGTACGTTGAGCTGTTTTGCACAGAGGGATATGTATAATAAAAAAAAAATTAAAAACCCACAAAGGATCCTGTATAAATCTGTGAAAGGAGAAGGATGTGTAAATGTCATTCCTGGAGTGTTTGTATGTACCTGTCCAGATGTGATGGCCCCTCCGTGCAGCAGGGCCAACAGGCAGCTTAGGGCGGAGGTACGGACGGCGGCAGCGGTGCGGCCTGCGTGCCACACCAGGTTAGGAAGCAGGATGTCACACAGAAACTTCTCTGACTCATCATGGAAACGTCTGGAATGAAGAGAATGATTACAGAGAGCAGACAGAATGAGTCATTTTTCATGTTGTGCACTTTGGTGTGCGTGCGCTTTAAAAGGAACCGGTCAGCACCATTTCTAAATAAACAAATGCTGCAGTAGCATGACTGCTGCAAAACAAGTGCTACCATACGGTCCTTTTCCCACACTCTTTGTGTGGCGAAAGGATGGGGGAAGAAAGAAAAAGCAGGAGGCAAAAACATCTGGGTGTCCTCCTTTCTCTTCTCCATTATTTTTCCACACTGTCTTTGACCCTCTGACATTAAGCTCCACTCTGCCTCCCATCCTTCAGCTGCTCAGCTGGAGTGACGATAAAATTGTCATGCACTGGTTTTCATAAAGAGTGCTGTAAGGTTTCAGTGCCTGCAGGGGGAGACTGTATGTCAAAGATGGAGCCAGAACCTGGTTGCTTCACGGTGACAGGTGTTGACAGCTTGACACGAGTGATGCAAAGACGTCCTCCCATTTTGTGGGAATCGAAAAGAAGAGAGGAACTTTACTTTGTCGTTGTATGTCTGTGTGCACTTTCACCTACACACACATGCACATACACACTCACTACACAGCTGCCAGGGAATTTCGACTGGAGCTGCCTGTGTTTTCTGTACAACTTACAAAGACGCTGCTCCGACAACAAAACCCTCTCTCAGAAATTGAAACAGCTGAAAATTTGTCCAAATGATTAACTGTAAGCAAGCTGTCCCTAAAGTCTCGAAGTTAGTTTGACACATAGTAGACAACAGTGAGTGTACTGGAGTACACCATCACTTGAATGCCAAATGATTCCACACTGTGTCAACCCCTTAATAATTGCATTATCTCCAGGGTATTTGCTCTCACAAAAACTTTAAAAACAATTTCAAAGATTTATCATTTATTAGATTCATCATCTTTCTTATCTGCAGGCCCGACCACAGGAACGTAATGCAGTACTGATATTGAAACACTTCATTTCCTCAAAACGTCTACATTTTCAACTGCCGACACAATCCTCCTCGATATGGAGAAAACCAGTGTTCCACAAACTTTTCTGACATTCCTCAAATTCTTTTTTTCAGCTGTTCCTTCCTGGATGGCTCCTGTTGCTCTGCTGTCTACTGTAAATTTTCCCAAAGATGTTCAATTGGATTGTCCAGGCTGTTTTTTTTTTTTTAAACTTTTTTTGTCATTGGAATCTTGTGTCCTTTGGAGTATTCCACATCAGCCAACGTTTTGGAGACTAGAGGTCCTAGTCAGAAGGTATTTCTGGTAGATTCACAAGCTTTTATGCGGCCTTGTAGAAATATCATCTCCCCAACACTTTCTGCGCTCTTGTCATCACACTCCCACCTGTGCATTTATTTATAGACCCCAGTAAGATTAAATGTACTTCAGCTGTTTCTATACATCCTGATTACCGCTGTAAATGTTTGTCCACTGATTTTTAGTTGATCGCTGATCTTCCTTCATTTTTTTCCAACTTTGTGATGACTAACAAATAGTCCAGTGGCCTCAAATTTGCTTCAATGTACAAACTGAACAATCTCAGATGCACTCAGTTTTGGTGCGGTGACTTTCTAGTTTTTGACTCATCATAAGCTGAAACACTGGAATGAAATAAAGGAATCCTAAATCTTTTCACACCCCTGCACAGTCTCACTTGAATGTCTATTGTGTAACGTGCCACAGAACACTCTCAGTCTAGTTTATGGATATTTTGTCCTACATTTGTCATGACATGACATGGTTTGATACTGTAGCATGTTTGCGGAACTATTGTGAAACTTTTCAAAATCTATATTGTTCACACCTTCCTCTGATATTCAAACCCCTTTTTTTCTTAATACTGATTAAAGAAGGTACCACCACATTGGGGTGAAGTCTTGTTGAAGAACTTTTCAAGAGTACGTTACAAATTACAGAGTCGTCATGGATAAATGCACAGTTCCGATTGCTTTGTTTAGTCTTGTTTCAAGGTTAGAGAATTCCGTACTTGGAATAAAAGCCCCTCAATAGCATTTATTTCTTGTGGTAACTCTTGAAATTTGAATTTAAGATTAAAGACACTCGTCTTTTGCAGTCTGTGCACCCTTGAAAGCACTCTGTTATCTCAGTTGCAAGCAGCACGTGATTTTGGCCTGCCACATCGAGGTAAAAAGGTATAAACTTTCACTTCTTCTGCTTAGATTTCATATCCAGCTTTTTAATCACAGCCCAAATATCCACATGAAATAAGAACAGTATATATATGAGGATATGAGGATGAAAGGAACTTACATGTAACTTTCCCTTTCAGCTTGTTATTATACAGCAGAGGTGTCATTATGTCATTTTGGATGCACAACAAAGGAAAAAAAAATCTCCATGTCTATCATTGTCCTCTTGATGACATATGGTGTGTGTGTGTGTGTGTGTGTGTGGCCTGCAATCTGCTGAACAGAGATCAAGACATAAATCATGAATGAAGGTTTTGATTATGAATGGAAATATTATGGAAGACCACACAGCCCCACACAGTGTGAGTTAAAGATTTGTTTGAAACCTTTGAAGGTATAACAAGGTTTTGCGTCTCTTGGCGGTTCTGTGATTACCAGAGATATATCTCAGGAATGAGAGTGCCAGTTCGTGGCGCAGGTGGCCACACTGGAGGCAGGTAAGAGACAGACTTCTTTTGTCTACTATGAAAACTGGATTAGAAAAAAAACAAAAAAAAAAACATCAGATAAAAACATAAAGACTTTCCAATTTCCACATTTTTGGCAAAAGCGGCAAGATAATCTGGCTTCCGAACTCCTGATGTTTATCAATTCAGTGACATCAGTGTTATTTTGTTTGTTTCGGATTCCTTACACCGTTGCAAAGTTGACCCTAAAATAATGACATTTTATTCCGAAACAAAGACTAAGAATCGGTTCCTCATAATAACTAATGGAAACAATTACTTACACATATAAATCTTTTGGCTGCAGCATTAGGGTTAGTTACACACTGTATAGATGTCTCCCTGACAACTCCACAGATGAAGTTTGTCTTTCTGATTGACAAGGGCAGCTGTTGTGATCGCAGGCTCCCAGAGAAGGCCTCAAGTTTAAAACATTCACTCAGACTGAAGCCCAGAGCCCAAGCTAAAGAGAGGAGGGGGCTCCACTCCGGGTGTCAGACATTCCTGCTATACTAGCTTCTTAATCAGTCAATAACCATTGAAATTACTGTTGAGAAGGCTGTTGTCTTCCTAAAGTCAGGCTGGGAAGAGATTAATGAGAGAAAGCCTATGTGATACTCCCAGAGAGAGCAGATCAACTCAAATTGTTCTCCCCCCTATAATCTGTGTAGTGAGCTGTAGTTTTTCATTCCTAGCGTACTTTCTGTCAATAAGAGCAAACCATACCTAAATCAAGATCTAAAGAAGCTAATAAGTTTTAATAACAGAATGACTGAACAATAATGTTGTTTTGTGGTTGTGTGCAATTTAAATTATGTTCCATTGTGGGTGTGCTCGTAATGACGACTTGAAAAAGCAGACAAACTCACACAGCTGACTGACGCTGAAGCCTAAAGTGACACTATGCAGTGATGATAGGGTGGAAATTGTTTCACAGCATCATCATCATCATCAAGTTTTCTTTCAAAGTTAGTGTGAGTGATGTGTCTCTCTCACCCCTGGGAATCCAGTGAGTTGTTTGCATCTAGCAACAATTTGGCAAGCATCGTGAAAATGCTCATCCTCATTTCTGTGTCTTTGTTCGGCTGAAGACATTTATGGAGAAGAGGCATCAGCTGGCTCAGAAACTCCCCAATTACTGGACCTAGAGCATAAACATGGAAAAAAGAAAGATGAATTACTACAACTGTGGCATTTTGCACCTTAACCCATTGACGCCGGATGTTGCGAAGCGCAACATTGTGCCTAACGCCGGTTGTTGCGTAGCGCAACATTGTTCATTTATCATTATTTTCAAGACGCATGTAATGCACAATGATTGGTATTTGTTTGGAGAGGATGAGGACGAGGAATTTTTTGGCTTTCAAGTAGACTGGCAGTCCGCTGGATTTCGCCCCCGACGTCAACAAAAGTTTACTCGTACACCGGGGCTGAAGGTGCCAATATCTGAAGATGCAAGTCCTTTAGATGTGTTCTCGCATATTTTCACTGATGAAGTTTGGGATATGTTGGTGACAAAGACAAACTTATATGCGGATCAGGCGCGCGGCCACACACCATCCAACTCGAAGTGGAGCCCCGTGTCAAAGCAGGAGATGAAATCTTTCAACGGTCTCTGCCTAACTTTTGGAATGATCAAACTACCAACTCGCCGGGATTACTGGAGGCAGAGCAAGTGGCTGTATCAGACAAATGTCGCCCGAGTGATGGCACGAGATCGTTTCGACATGATCTGGAGGTAATTATTTATTCTTGCGCTTCATTCTGACAACTTCTCATTCTTATTTGAGTGGCGTTGCCTTTATGTAAAAAAAAAAAAAAGAGAGCCCGGTGCGAATTACTGCAGTATGACAACTATGATGTTTTAGAAGTCGTGTCACTGAAGTTTAAAGTATAACTGCACAATGCAAGATATATTGCAGGTTTTTTTTTATCATTCATTATTATTGCTGATATTATTATTTTGCAATGACGTCTCTATCATGGCCAGTAATGTAGCTGAAGTGGTGCCTACAACTACTACTACTACTAATAATAATTGTGTGTGTGTGTGTGTGAATAAAATGGGTGTTTGTCTGTGTATCTTTTTTTTTAATAAAAATGTGTTGGTGTTAATGCTGAATGAACATGACGGAATAAAAGCAGAGAATTTAACCTTTAAAATGCAACTTATTTCATGTCTTTATGTGTTTCAGAGGCTGAGACTATTGAATTGTTCTTAGGTGTTTTCAATGAATTGTTTTTAGTTAAAAAAATCCTCAGGCATTGGGGACCTTTTCTAAAAACTGGCTTAGGCATTGAGCAGCCTTTTTTGCAGGTGCTTTAGGCGCCAATGGGTTAATTGCTTTGGAAACTTTAGAGGACAGATAAATCTGCAACCTTGGTTCGTTTAAGTGCAAAAGTGCAACATGCACTGTAGCTAAACCAGTGACTATGGTGTTTGATAAATTCACTCTTGGCCAGTTCCATCACATCAATGCATTCCTGTCTTTAAAACAGATGTGATCAAGACAACAACTCAACAAACGGAAGGAGGCTTCTCAAGGAAATCACAAGGTTGTCCGAGAAATGCAGAGCAGCGTCTCCCAAACAAACAACACTTCAAGTCAGATAGAGAAAACTGGTGCAAGTTTTTCCATTTCATTTGTAAAAAATGTACAAAATAACACTCATGAAGCTTCAAGCCATTGAAATTGCATTTCTCCTATATGTCAGTTTGGAAATGGTCACATGATAATGTAAAAAGTTACACTGTGGCATCAATACTGCAATGCAGCCACACAAAGTATCGACAAGCTGCTGTAATCTCAAATCTCCCTTCAAAAAACAGCACAATACAAGTAACATGCCTCTTTGCATGGTCTCAGTGGAATAAATCTCCCACTTGCTTATGCCTGTGCGCATACCTATGCAGCAAGAACTCTGTGCTTGCCACCAAAAATACCACACGAATGCCCAAAGCATATTTCAAGGTCAGTAAATCACAATTTGTCCAGGTTGTTGCGCTGCCATGCAAACCGTGCCTTTAATGTCACTTCAGCGGTGCGTGACCCCTGATTCTTTGTTTGAAGTCTGAGCTACTTTCTGGGTCAACAAGTTGGATGACTCAGATTCATTCTGTCTTCCTATCCAACAATCCATCCATTTTCTAGAACTGCTTTATCCTTCAGGGGAGGTCACGGGGAGCTGGAGCCTATCCCAGCTGTCATTTGGCATGAAGCAGGGTGCAGCCGGGACATGTTGACAGTCCATCATAGTCAGTCAAAACTAAGAAAATACTAAAGCTATCCTTCAAAACAAGATCCCAGAGAAAAGTCTCTCATATTGCACATTTCCTCAGTAGTCTTTTTGTCAGCAGCAACTGTAATAGAAAACTAAAAAAAACAAAACTTTTTTCTGCTCTGACCAGAGGGCTATTAGGACATATTCATTAAGACCTCAATAGGCTGATAAGGCAGTGACACAGCTTGTGGAGGAAATGAAACGTTGTGTGACGAAGCGTTTCTATGCAAATACCTTTTCCAGGAAAATGAGAAACTCGGTGTGTAAGTATTCCCGCTTCCATTCATGCCCACACACCTATCCAACACCAGTCTGACCACACATTCACAGAGGCTATGTATAGTCACTGGTGTGTGTAATCAGTGATAAGTGTCCACGCTCTGTTTGTACTGAATTGTGACCAATATGATAGGAGACAGAGGAAATCCTGAGGACGTGAGCCGGCCTCTTAAAAAAAACATGGAAAACAGAAAAAGAGACAAAACATGAGACATTTTGTATCCACAGGAAAGAGTGAATCAAAGGACCCTGCAACCAGAGGTGTTTAAGTGGACGTCTGCGGGGGCTTTCATTGCAACAGAGAAAGGTAGAAATAGTAGATTTCAATGGATAACCAACAAAAACATTTCTCATTGATGCTTAAAGAAAAGATTGTGTATCTTGACCTTGAGCAGGGCACCAGCAACTTCTGTAGAGACAAGGAGAGAGGGCAATCGTGGCAGACAAAGTCCACCCGGACATTCTGTTATTAACTGCAGAACAAAAGATTGTCAGGACATGAGAGAGAAATGATTCTTCCTGTCTCAAACAAACACAGATGAAGTGAGTAAAGAGCTGATGAGCAAGCAAAATAACCATCTCTCACTTGTCATATCAACTACCGACAATTGTTTTGAAGAAGGCTGATTTCCCTTAATCATGCACCCAGCAGACACAGCGGCCACACACAGTCAGTTTCGCTCCCTCTTGCAAAGTCCTCAGGGTGTGTTAGGAGACTAAAGATCACATCTGCTAAAGTAAAACCTGAGGGAGGCTTAGAGCAACATTAAAATGTGCAAATAAAACAAACTCTCACAAAAGCCGCTCAGACACACACAGACGCGCACATTGTGCTTCAAAGTGGCCTCCATCTAGCAGAAGGTCAAGAGCAGACGGCTTTGCTTCTGTTTGATGTAGTGACCTACATAGGGATCACCGAGCGGCCTTAGAATCGACTGGTCAGTTAGCCGCAGGAGTGTGTGCATGTTTGTGTGTGGATTAGAGTTGCCCAGTCAATTAGACAGAGTGGAGACGCAGAGAGAAAAAGACGGAGATGAAAGCGTAGCGGAGCGAGGTGGTGATGATGGAGGATTATGTTGTATTTGGAGGAGGTAAAGTCAATTCTGAGCACCAAAGCAAGGGTCACAGCTTTTTACAACATTTATCAGACACACACAAACACACACATACATAAGCACGGCAGAAATATTTTAGAAAAGTCAGTGAGCCAAAGGGTTCAAATGACAGCACAGTCTTTTTTTTTCTGTGTGGGTGTCTTTGACCATCAGCTTCACTGAATGGCTAATAGAGTTTTTAATCTATAATCATTGCTGATTATTGGTCTTGGGTGATTAATCTTTTTACAGTGCCTGAAAGGCTGTCACATAATTAATTACATAGTTACTCGTCTCCTAAATTTGTTAATTTGATGGTTCCCTAATAGTATAGATGGTGCTGACAAGCGCATGCCACAACATCTCCTGTTTAGCCCAGTAGCAGATGTGCAAAAAACATTAGTGAGAAGAAAGGGACCTGAAGAAAAAGGAATTTTCTTATACAATCCAATTTCCAGAAATGAGAAAAAAGGACTGTGTAAAATGTGAATAAAAGTAAAATCAAATGATTCAGTATCACTTCTTTAAACCACTGATAACAAATACAGTCAAGCAGTGATTTCCCCAAATGTGAGATAAAAGATTGAAATGAAGTGGTACGCTATTTCGAGGTCCAGTGAATGAAGAGTTCAAGGTGGCAAGAGCAAGATAGCAAGCAATCTGGACACACGCCGGTGCCTGATTTACACTGGCAAGGTCATCTGGAGGAAGGCGTATGACATTGAAAGACCTGAAACACCTGAGGATTCTAGGAGCATCACTGAAGATGTGTCCAGAATGAGGCATCAGCAGCTGCATTCCAACAGCAACTCAATTACATGGACAGTTTGTGGTAGAAGGAGTCTATGCTGCTCTGAAAACTTCTGATTTTTATGTCCCGACTTAGTGACGGATCATTTTGAATAGGAGAAATAACTTGATGGAAGTATTTGACTTATCTTGTTAACTTATCGTGCTTAAACAATCTACAGTATAACGGCTTTACCAAGCATTACAGCTTACCAGTTAGACTGTCCATCCCCAATAAGCCGGGGTGAATAGAGTCAGTGAGCATGTTTAGATCAATAACTTATGCGCTGTCTTTTTTTTCCTCTTGTCTTTAGCTGTAATGTGTGTCCAACTTCAGCACCTTGAGGTCTCACCTGACTGCATGACTATGATATGTAGTTGGAGTCTCTGAGGGGAGTAACTGGACCAGGTGTTGACAGAGGCAGACAACCAGTCCAGGAGCTGTCCCATATGCTGTCTATAAAGCTCCATCAAGTCCAAGCCCTGTACGGCACTCAAAAAGCGTACACTCTCCAAGGCCTACAGAAGAGGGGGACAGGTGGAATAAAAACGATGTCAATCATCAAGAGTTACAAAAAAATAGAACAGAATATTCTGTTTTAGTTTAACAGGAATTCTTTAGGTCCCACCAAGATGGGAGACACAAAACATCATGTGAAACCATGGAAAGAACAACACAAGAGACAAGACAGCATCTCACATGTAAAACCACTCAAACAAAAGTCTACACACAGGATGTCACATAACCAAAGGCAACTGTCAGAGACACACACAGACAAAAATACACATCAATAAAGCTGAGCTGAGAGGAAAGGGCAGGGATGAGGGGTGGAATAGTAAATAATTAGCTGAACAGGGCAGGGGAACTGACCCTTAAGGCGTTTCATAGTTCCTGTCATAATCCCTTAGGGATGGACAGGGACAGAGATATTGTCTGAGTCAGTCCGAAGAAAGCTAGACTTCCCTGAAATGTCCATCGATGGGAAAGACATGGCCCTTTTCTGGGAAAAAGAGTTCTGCTTTTCCTCTGGGTCCAGGAATGCCCAAGGCCACTCTCACCCTCCCTCTCTTTCTTAATTCATTCCTTCCCATCTCTCCTCTAATATTGCTCTCTGTGTGAACATACACACCAATGCAGACAGACATAAACACACAGTCACACTGGTGACCGGCGTGGTGTCTGCTCAGCATCTGTGCCAGTTCCTTCCCGCTCCTCTCCCTGTCATTAGCCTACAACGGCGACAAGTGGCTAGATGACATACTGAGCTCAGACACCATCGGCTTCACTTGTCACCCTTCCTGTTTGCACCGTGGATTTGGAGGCTGACCACATTACAGAAGCTCTTTACCAGGGTAGGACTTGGGTTGGGCGACCTGAGGGGGGTATTATGAAAGAAAACGGAGCTTGGCAAAATGACACAAACCTGCAAAGAAATACCATTCATCTCTCCCCATCTGTTTTTTCTGTCTGTCACTTCTTTCTCCACATTTCACCCGCCTCCTTTCACCCAAGGCTGGATTCAAAGTTCTACTCCAAAGGTGCAATTTCAGCTCCCCTGGCTAAGTGGGTAATTATACAGCTGGTCATGCCCACTTTGAAACAGTACAAATGCTTACATTCCTTGAATAGCTCTTGCTTCATAAAACTTTGCATTTCTGGTAAAAGGGATGAAAAAAGATAAAAGTGAGGAGGAAAAATGTGCCAATTCAGAGAAGCAGTACACAAGCACGATTACATGTTGGTTTTCCAGTGTGCAAAAAAAAAAGTGATGAGAGAGAGCTGCATCTTGGATTGCATCTTAATACTTTGAGTTTTCTCACCTTTGTGCTGAGCTGTGGCTCAGTGGAGAGACTCTGGACAGTGACCAGCACCTGCAGCAGCTGCAGGCTGACTGCGCTGCAGTCGGACTCACACTGATGCAGCAGCATATCCACACATGTCAGCAACTGCTCCAAGTAGATCACCTAACAAAGAAGAAGGCAAAAAAGACGATCAAAGGATTGTTTTTTGGTTTTTTTTCCATGCAGATGAGAGTTCTGTCCGACTCTTGTCTCTAATTTTACACACATAAAAACAGATCAAAAAGATACAGTTACTGGGAGTGACAACTTTCTTTCCATCTCTGAGCATGAGAATGTGTGACTGCTGTCACTTGTCAGCCAGTGTTGTGGTGAGGTCATGTTTTGACAAAGACCTGCAGCTCAGGCTAATTTCCATGCCATCATTGGGATCAAGACCTCTTTTCCTGTTTTCACGCAGCCTGTCATTAGGGCTTCATGGGGGAGGGAGAAGGAGATTGAGGGGTGGTGGAAGGTGTAAGTGTCGTTGAGAAGAAGAAAGAGTGTGTATTTTTCTGTACAAGAGGGCAGAGAGACCTCCAGGTGTTTGCTTTGGTCTAGCAGTGAGCATGGGCCATGAGCAGTATGCAAGTCGCACATGTACAACCTCGTATTCTCACCCATTGAAAACACTCAACTCAAAATAATACAGGAGCTGTATCACTAGGGGGTGCACTATCTTTTCCCAAATCTTCTATGTTAACATACAAAGAGTGTAGACGCTATGAGCACGATAAAAGCAAAGAATTGCAAGGAAGAGGGGAAACCAATGTGCTCCCAGCTGTGAAGAAGATTGTTGAGCATATTCAGGAGAAACACAAACAAAAAAAACAAACAATTCCAGGATCTTAGTTGAGTGTGCAAACATGTTTTCTTGATGCAGTCTGGGAATTAAATAAAAACCTCCAGAAGCAACTACAACGTCCCCTCAACTCTAGACCCAAGACAAGTCATAGATGAGGGAATCCCCGCCTGTGACTAAACCATTCACTGGCTCATAAAGACGACAGGAGCGCCAGGAAAGCAGTGGTCCAAATAGCATGACAAACAGTGGCAGACACACATATTAGTGTACAAACACACAGACATCCATATTATACACATGGAGAAAACAACCATTAGGGCTGGAGCAGAGTGTGAAAGAGGGAGAGCGGAAAAAGTGGTGCGCTGTAATGACTAGGTGGACACCTGGAGCCAGGCGATATACACCTGGTTTTATTGGAGTCGGCACACTCCTGGGGCCTCATTATGTAGTGTGTGTGTGTGCGTGTGTGTGCATCTGTCCACCATTGGATACATCAATTACACTTACCCAACTCCTCTTTAAGGAGCCTTACCAGGCAATGAATTCCTATCCAGTGGGGAGCTAACCCCATACAACCACTGATATTGCTATGGCAACAGGAAAACAAACACTGGGAGTGTGTGTGATGTCGAGCCTTTTGCAGTCAGGTAAAGTTAGCCGTTTTTGTACTCTCTGTCGATCAGTGGAGCAGCGAGCGGTATCCAGCTGTCATTTGTGTCAAAAGACGGACATGCGGGTGAAAGACCCGCTTAGAAGTACGTTTTTGCAATCATCACAATACTTGATGTTGTGACATAGTGAGATGTTTTTTTTCTTGTACAGACAAGATAAAAGAAGACACACTGGCAATATGACAAGGCACCCCCCTGTTGACCTGCTCCTCGAGGCTTCAGTGGCAGCTTCCCCAGACAGCCTGCTCACTATTAATATATCTGGTTGTAAATATGTCTATTCATTCACTATCTTTGCCAATTTACTCCAGCCCTGCAGGTAGTATGATGCCACCATCACCATGGCAACCTTAATCACAGTTACACTCAGCTGTGAAAGGTGTTTGATGGTGGCTGTTTGTTAATCCTCTGTGGAATACCCCTTTAAATAGAAGGCTGTGTGAGATTCATGAGAAGATCCCCCTGCATAAAAACAGCGGTTTCTTTAACCACTGGCTCGCATTTTATTTCCTCTCAGGCTCATGACCTCATCTTCAATTTACTACTAATATTTTAATTCTCGCTGAGCATCTGTGATTTATTTTTGTAAGCTGTCTTTTTCCCTCAACTGAAATACCGAAAAGAAAACAGAGTTGAAAGAGTCTTAGAGGCTGAGTCAGGAAAGAGGCATCATATATCAGCTTTCATTTCTCCAGCTCCCCGCTGAGCCTTGCAGTTCCCCTTGCCTTTGCTCACTTTGAAGATTATTTATATTCAATTTCTTAACAGACATTCATTTTGTCCAAGTCAAACATCACCTCTTCTTTCTCTCTGCCTCTGGTTTGAAGTGGCAAATAATTCTTTCAAGTTCAAGCTTTTTTTAGAAAAGCTTTTTAAATACCTTAACTTATGAAAAGTCAAATTAAATATAACAAGGGTTCTCCATCTTCCAGATCTGTGCTGTGAAATGTAGGTAAATGAACTACAATGAAACTAAAGTAAAATATGAATAAGCTGGAGATACTCTAGGTTAGCGTTTCACCAGGGAGAGAAAGACATCTGGCTTGATGGTGGGCGCACCCATCAAGCCACGTCCCACGTCCAGTGGTGTCATTTACACAAACACGCTGACCAGCTCCTTCTTCCTGCAATGAACGGTGCCTGTTGTCGAAGAATGTTGCAGGTGCTTTGTTTGGGCGAGCTTTTCAGTGACATCGCTTAATGCTTTGCCCTAAACAAAACAGTGAGAGGGAATGACAAAGGAAGACAGATGGAAAACTAAAGGAAGAGGAACCAGAGGTCTGCCTGCATCTGTGTGGCAGCATGTGACCGCCGTCCTGTTAATTCTCTATCTGGTTGACCCTGCTGGACATCGTTGAGGGAGGACAGAAGGAGGTCAGCGCCGCTTCCTTATTTATCACCGGCCTTGACTGGGCCGGCTTTGAAATTTCATGGATTCTTTTAATGGCATGGCTGAACAGCAGTCTGGTGCTAAGACCTTACGCATGTCTATAAAATAAAACAAAGCCCTTGTCTGCTTCAACGGGTCAGAGAAGCCAGGCAAAGGTCACATGAAATTAGTGGATTTTTGTTATTATTATCTCAGGGAAGAAATTCTTGCCGGCCTCTCGGAGAGGGGGGGTGGGGTCATGGGTAAAGGTGAGGCAGTGTTCCAGCAACATCAGAAAATAGCTCTCTGCCAGACGACAACAAGGGAAACATACTTGTTGCAAAAGAGAAAGGAAAGCAAGTCTGCCCCAGATTTGATTAGATTTTTCCACTGGCAGACTTTTACTGAGAAAGAAACTCCAAAGATATTTTAATAATGCCTTCTGCTGTGTAAAAAAAAAAAAAGAAGAGAGAAGAGTGCAGAATTGTGGCGGCACATTTCAAAGTTGCATGCGAGCAGATACAGTTTGATCAGAGACCTCAAATGTTAGATTTGAAAAACACCATGTGGCCGGACTGTCATTTTAGCAGAGTTGGCATTTTATAGAATTATATAACAGCGAACCCACTGAACTCACCGCGCACAGTGGGGCTATTGAAAAGCCCTAAACTAAAAACCTCTGAAGAGATGGGACACATTATCACAAATTCTATTTCCAAAAGAGTCAAATTAGGCGACAAATTTACGGTATGACTCCTGGACTATCACTGGCATTATGAGGTTGCTAAGATACATGCACAACACATACTCATACCTTTTTCAACACTATGACACAGCCATGATCACCTAACAAGACTTGAAGAGAAACGGCTGATGCATAAAGCTAAGAACAGTATGAGGATGTGTTTGTGGTGGGCGGGAATGAAGTAGATGGAATTACTGGAAAAACACTCATTTTCAGGTACATAAGTGAAAAACAGGTCAACCACATCCAAATGAAGATTTCCCCTGCTGACCTGTTGATATTCCTGGCAGACGCAAGGCAGGGCCAGAGTCTCGGCAATCTGCTGGAGATGTGGTTTTAGTAGAGGTCTGGAGCAGCCTCCCAGCACTGAAGCCAGAACCATGAGGGGGGCCCAGGGGTGGGAGGAAGAGTACGGAGCCGTCACATGTTCCAGCATCAGCTTGAGGAAGACAGGTGGTGGGACAAAGGTCCCTATCAGTTTTGCAGCTGCCAGGCACTGGTGGGCACATACAGGAAGAGAGAAAAGAGACACGAGGGGGTGTAAAGGAGGATAAGGAGAGGAAGTCCTTTTTTTTAATTTGCCAGACATCAAAGATCTACACAATCCTCTAAAGTAAACAGGTGCATCCCAAGTCCTTGAGCCATGCTTTGCGCAGTCTATATTAAGGGCAGTTGACAGGCTCAAATGGAGGTGAAACCGCTGACTCAACAGATGTGTCCTGAAATCTTTCTGTCTCATTGAAATATTAACAAACCTGCTTGATTCTGCTGTGCCTGTGCAGAGGTCGAGTAATATCAACTCCCACATATGAGTCATAAATGGGAAATTCAAAGTGATGTACGACATCCTGTGAATCTGGTGAAAAGCTCTGTGGGACTCACGTTGTGGACCACCTCCCTCTCTGTGTCGGTACAGGCCCGGTAGAGGGTGGCCAGCAGAGGCTGCAGGTGCTGAGTGCTGTGGTCCTCGGCATGTAGCAGCAGCACGGAGAGAAGCTGGGAAGTCCGGACTCGTGTTGACACCAGCCAGTCAGTCACATCATGGCTAATAGCTGGCACCAACCTGCCCAGGTTTCTCACCACCAACTCTCTGCAGCCCAGGCCTGGACGCTCAACTGGAGGAAAAAATGTCTTTTAAGAACAGCAGCTCAAAGGGCAGCTCAAATTGCAACACCTGTATAGTCAGTATCTTAGTATGCTCTATATGGGGATAAACTAACTAAATAACTCAAATGACTACATGTCCACAGACATCAGGCTTCAGCTTATCACATTCATTACACTTAACTTTTTATATCTGCGATATCCTCACAAAAGCAGGTGAAACTAAATCTTAAAAAGTTGCTACTTTTTCCATTTTTTTTGCATCCCTCTCTCTTTCTCCCCCTCTGTTTCTCTTTCTCTCCCACCACCTTATTCTGCTTCTCCCAGAGGCACATTGATGATAAAGGAAGCAAAGACTAAAAGAAGACAGAGATAAATCAGAGAAACAAACCATGACAAGCCCAAACAAGACCATTTCTGGTTGTCTCCCACTGTCTTGCAGTGACCTCCGCACACTGGGAGGGCTGGCAGATTTATGACGGCAAGAAAGGGAAAGACAAAGAGGAAGCCGAAAAAAAAAAAAGAAGAAGCCCCCTACTTTTTATTTTCTAATCATTTCTTTCTCATCTGCAGGCAAAGGTGGCACTCATTCATAATGTGACACGTGTCTCCCAGCTGGGAGACTTGCAGAGGAGCTTTAATCAAAAGCCGAGCAAAGGAGCCGAACCACACAAACTTGGTCACCATGTTCAGGTTCAGGTTCATTCCTGGCCCTGAGGCAAACACTTATCTTTCCAAGCCAGCACATGCCGTGACAACAAAGCTGTCTTAGACAGCACCAGTTTTATTGTGCGTTACAACCAAGGACACCTGCAATATAGAGGTACGATTTAATGTAAGGTGTAGTTACTAAATTTAGCGTTGCACTGATTTGAAGAGTTTAAGAGACATTCCAACACTTGTTAGGGCTTTGACTTAAATAACCAGATGAAAACCTGAACACCAATGTTTGACATCAATCCGCTTACTAATAGCCGCTTTTAATCTGTAACATAATATCTATAAAGTAATATTTGAGTAAAGCTTTAACAAAAAATACTCACATGTCTCACAAACACTCTCAGTAGGAGTCTGCGGGTCTCCAAACTGGCTACTGTCAATAATCTGCATTACTGAATTACAATGAACCTGTAGTCTACACCCATGCAGAGTTTTCATGTTCTCCCCGTGTATGCGCAGGTCCTGTCCGGGTACTCCAACTTCCTGCCACCATGCAAAAACATGCATGTCAGGTTAATTGGTGACTCTAAATTGACCCTAGGAGTAAGTGTGAGTGTGAGAGCGTGAGTGTTGTGTCTCTCGTTTGTCTCTGTGTGGCCCTGTGATGGACTGGCGACCTGTCCAGGGTGTCCCCTGCTTCTTGTCCAATAACATCTGGGATAGGCTCCAGCCCCCCACGACCCTATATTGGATTAAGCGGGTATAGAAAATGGATGGATGGGTTGGCGATTTATGAAAAACCCCAACAATCTTAACAGAGGGTCTGAACGTGCTTCTGAGTTTACTCTATGTTGGGTCTTTGCAAACGCACCTCTACGAGTTATAGTGCTTTCCAAACCATATCGTCTCAGAAATATCTGAGGCTGTGTCGGTGCTTTTGTTGGTTCTTTAGCCTTGCTCTGCTTTGGAAAAGACCAAAGTCAAAGTGAATAAAGATCTGCCTTATGGTGAACCTAGGTAATAAATAATGTTTTTCAGAGCAGCTGTTGCCTGAGCTTCTCACCGGTGCTTCTTCACCATTAATGGTTTTTGGCGCTTTCTCCCATTTGTGATGAAATTGGTTGTTTTCTGCCCCCCCCCCCCCCCCCCCCCCCAGTATGGTGGATTGCATGTCTGTCCCTGATGAAGGAAATGGTCCTTTCTTTTTGGACATTTATGGACAAACTGTCTCGCCTCTTATTTGGTTTACAGGTGAAAGCTTACGCTGGCGAATTGATTCCTAGTCCATTGCTTGGAGTATGTTACTTTACTTGCTCACTACACTGAAATTAGAGTCTTTCCACCTCTGGACCAAATGATGCATTTCTGTTTGCTTGTCTTAAAGGTTCAGCATGTTTGGTGTACTGACTTCTAGCTCCTCAAACTGCAATCAACAGAAAACTCCCCACCTGCCCTGAAACTACTGTGGCTGTGAAAAGCCCACTCTGGAGCCAGTGTTTATTTTGTCCCTTCTGAGCTACAGTAGTAATGGGTTGGAGGGCCACAGAGGAAACCTGTCATGTTACGTGGGAAAAATGACAACTATTCTTAATTCAATGCAATTCTACAATTGTGAAAACGCAGTTGCGTAAATTGTATCGTATCGCCAATGGATATCCTGATAGAATTTACACTGCGACTTTCACTGAAATGTTGGAGAGGTGAGAGGTGGGAAGAAGGATCTGCTTTTCCAGTGACTGACCTCCTGGAGGGTAGTGTGAAGGTGGTGTGAGAAGGAAGTCCATCTTGTCCTTGATGTCGTCCTCATTCTCCTTTTCCCATTGCATGCCTGTCTGCTTCCATAAATCAGCTGCTAGAAGTCTGAGGGCCATGTGTGTGTGTAAATAATTAGGGAGAATATAGAGTACAGTATACAGCAATCACTTTCTATCAAGGAGTAAAAAAGTAAAGAACAAAAATGTCCACTTGAACCTTATTTCTGGGATCTCATCACTGATGCTGCTGAGCAGGAGCGGAATGAGTTTGTGGAAATACGAGTATCGGTCTCTCAAGTGCAACAGCCAATCACCAACAACTGCAGTTACAGCTTTTCTCACCTGGACCAAAAGAGAAAATTAGGCCAAAAAAAGGCACAATTTACCATTCGTAAGTTATGGTATAAAGGCAAAGTATTCATGTGTCAAAACAGTGATAAAACATTTAGATTTATAAGAAAAGCTAAGATCCTCCAGACATATAATGAGATAATAACAGTGCATTACAGGACACTCTTGGGGAGCTCCCCAAAATAACTAACTGCACACACTGAACCTGTGGTGAGTCGTCAAACAGTCGCTGTGCCAGGTGTGAGAGTACATCATCCACGTTTTTTCCACTGCCATGCTGGATAACCGCCCCGGTAGCTTCGATGACCGACACTCTTACTCTGGAGTGCTGATGAGCTATTGTCAGCATGAGAGGCTCGACAAGACTGTCAGCCTGCAAGTGGAAGTGCTCTGAAGAGAGAAGTTAAAAAAAATTATAATTTCAGTTATGACTTTTTATTGTTTTGTTTTTTTTACTGGTCTTGTTTTGGTTGACTCACTGGCTTTCAAAGACAATAACAATGGTGTCATCCTTAAGTATGATTATTAGCTATCAACAAGTAGGTTTAACATTTTTTTTCTTTTCGTTTTTAGCTATGTTATATATTTGCACAGAACAGATGAGAGTTTGTCTACGTGCTTCGTAACCATGGCAACAGACTTCAGGACCAACAAAAGACCTTCGACCAACCTGGCACACTCTTCGCAAAGTCTATGGTGCACTTGCAGCTTTCTTTTTTAACATCCGGGAAAGGGTCGACCATGGTTCTCTGCAGTATGTGGATCATTTCGCTCAGATAGGGGGCTAAACGCTTCCCACACACCTCCACTGTCAGACTCAACATCGCCATGGCCAACAGCCGCAGTTCCTCCGCCGGCTCTACGATCTCTTTCTCCCCAAACCGCTGCGCCAGACAGGGCATTAGATACGGCAGCGATTCCTCCGGCTTGGGAACACATCGAATAAACTCTGTTAACATCACTATCGCGGTTTCTCTGCATCTCTCCATCGGATCTGACAGACATTTGAGGAGAGGCTTGAGGAGGGCAGAGAATACTTCCTGTAACACGGAACTGGAATGTCCTTTATCCATCGTCTCTTTCTTGATCAGCTCAAGAGCTCGCTTTCTTGTCGCCTTGTTGTCCTCGTTCAGGCAATTCAAATGTCGAGCGAGTCCTTTCAAAACTTCAGAAGCAGCATGCTCATCTCCAGCCGCCGCCGCTGCCATCTTGACTGTCGCTATGGTGACGGGTAGCTGCACGACAAAACAAACGGCTGCTTTACGATAGCCCCAGATTCAAATTCTAAAAACTTTATGCCCATTCACAATCACAAACCTATGCGTGCACCTGCCATTACATTACAAAGTCCCTGCTCACGTTGGAAATGTCATCACAATGTTAGGAGGAACTCAATTCAAAATGTAACCAAAAAACAGCCTGATTAAAAGAAATAAAATAAACTACGAAAAGCAAACAAACTAACTGCACGCTGTGTTCAGCATTCAGGACTGACCAAGTCACATTACCCTCACAAAAAAAGTATGTAACATATGTGTGGTTTAGTTTATTTAGTTAAATTCTCGGTTACCAAAATCAAATTAAATTGTATCATGTAATCATTAATAACAGACATAATCTAATCATGAATATATATTTTTGCCCGATTTCTTTTTCTTTGTAACTTGATTTGGTCATTTCGTTGTCATGAAGCAAAAAACAACCCGTCCCTGTTGTTGTTTCAGTGGCACTTTCTTGGGTCGGTCCATTGACGTAGAAGTAGCACCCGAATCTCTGATATCTATCTACTGCATGTTATTTGAAACCTTAAATCAACATTTGGAAATAGGCATTATTCATGTGATTTAGAATAATTAGTGTTGATAAAGCAGCAAAAAAAATGCCTATTTCTAAATAAATGTTGTTAATATTTTTTTTTTGTTTGTTTGTTTGTTTTTTTACATCATGGAAATTAGTTGCCGCTTGCTCGTTGCTCCTTGCCTCGAGAGAGCGCCGCTGCGGTCGAGAAGATGACAGATTGACGTCATCGAGACTGACGCAGAGAGAAGCGATAGCAGAGGGAGGCAGACCAGCAGCAGCAGCAGCATCCCAGCTAACAAGCGGTACCCCATCAATCTTCCACCACCAGCGAGGTGTTTTCTCACTGAGCATCCTCCAGAAATAACGGTAGGGACACCAGCGGGAGCACCGACTGAATCGTATTAACTAGATACCTGCTTAGACCATAGCCTTAGTAGCGTCTAGGATTCTTTAAATCGCAGTCTTTTCCCTTCGTTGGGGTTTGGTTGTCATTGCAATGTTAGCAAAGCTAGCGGTGTTAGCTGCCTTATGAATGCAGTTGAACAGGTGCTCAGCCACAATTTTTTTTTTTTTTAAAGGAAAAACTGTTATGTGTTTCGACCCACTGCGGTATCTGCTGTGAATAAACTGCACTTGATAGATACCATACCCAAACTCGTATAAAATTCGTATTTACAATGCATTAATAAGCATATTAAAAACGTTTTTTTTTTTTTTTTTTCCCTTGAGGAAGTGAAACGAGGCAGTCAACTCTGCTTACTTCCTGACTTGTCAAGAAGCTTAAGGTTACAGGATATTATTTGACTCATCTGTAGTCTAACATAGTCATAGGTAATATTAGTTACCGTTTATGAACACGTATCATTTTTTTTCTCGTCATCAGTTCAAGTATTCCTTTTCATAGTGGTGTTATCCAACATATTAAGAAAAATAAAAATATGACAAAAACAACAAAATGCATATGCATACACAGTCTTTCACTGTTGATATACTATTTTAGCACGAGTATTACACTCTTTTTAATGTGCTACACACTGTTTAACATAAGTTTAACCATATTCCTCCATTGTGGGGGCCAGTTCGTCCCATGCCCTGGGGATAATATTAATAATACAACTCAGTCTCCCGAAAAGTTGGGATGTTGTGTGGAATGTAAACAAGAACCTTATGCACTGATGTTCATGTGGAACCTATTGTGAAAAATGCTAAATCTGAATGAAGAGATCAGGCCTGTTGCCATAGTTTGAAAATCAAAATGTCTTCTCATTCGTGCTCGGTACAAAATTTCAGGATCTGGACTTCAGGCTGTCATGTTGTGGAAAATGTGTGTCAAATGTGGTGTGATATTGCTGATGTCTTGCTGAGGAAGAGCCTTTCTTTCTCCAAAGGATGCCATCAGGGTGGCAGCATATGTTGCTACAAAACATGTATAATTAAACATTAAAGGTGTCCTCCAAGATGTGCAAATGACCTGCGCCACATGCACAAAGCTACCTCATATGCAACTATGAATGCTGGATGTTGAAAGGGGACGCTGATAACAAGCCGGCTGGGCGCCTCTCCTATTCAGTGCAATGCAAATTATTGCATTCTGAATTTATTATTAACATTTTCTGCAGCCTCCCCCTTTTCTTTGGTTAAATTTGGCTGATTGACCAAGCATGTGATTTTATATTGATGTCGACAAACCTACATCAGAGTGTGCAGGACATCAACAACAGAGAGAAGTTCATGTTATGAAATACAATGAATTCCTCCCTTATCCTTCTATTATCATGCTTTACGTGCTCCCCATTTCGCCCCTCCCATCCATGTTTCTGTTCTCCTCAACCCTTCTTACCCCCCATTATACTGTTCTACACCCTCTGCTCTCCCTCCCCTCCTCTCACGGTCCACCCTGTTTTCTCCCACCGCCACAGAGATAAAAGATAAGATGGCCACCTCCTCCTCCACTCTGGAAGAAGACGAGAGTTTGAAGAGCTGTGAAATTTTTGTGCAGAAGCACAACATCCAGCAGATTCTCAAAGAGTGCATTGTCAACCTCTGCATCGCCAAGCCTGAGCGTCCTATGAAATTTCTGCGAGAGCATTTTGAAAAGCTGGAGAAGGTTGGTGATAAAGTTCAGTTTGAGCACATGCTTGCTGTTGTGGTGATCTGTGTTGACTTATTTTAAGTTGAGCGTATTTTTATTTTTATTTTTATGTCCATGTGCTTTTTGTCCTGCCCTGATATGTGACCTGCGTTGATATTAGAGTATATGCCAATACTTGGCTGTATTTCTAATGTGTTAATTAAACAGTCTTTACATGATAAGTGTTTAAAACAGTTATAGTTAAATACATTTTGAATGCGATATCTCACAGTGTTCCATTTAGTGTACAAAGATTTAATTGGACACAACCTGTATTATTCGCTGGTTACGTTACTCCATCTCATCTGTGGTTTGTGGTTCGGTATGAGCAGACAAAGAATATCTCAGCTCGCTATGGTATTGAAAAAAAGATGGTTTCCAGCTCCCCATAACAGAGCTTTCATTTTTCATCCCATAATCGGAGAATACATTAGGGAATGTGAGAGGAGCACCCATAAAAGCCCAGTGTCCCGCTTCACAGTGTCCCAAATCAGACAGCAGACTTTTTGTATCAGCCCATCTGTTAGTCTGTCTGCGTGTGAGCAAGGAGACAAAAGAGAGGACACATTCATTAAAGGATAACAACTGCCATACACAGAGGAGATTTTTACTTTTTAAGTTAAAAGAGGAGTAACTCTTGTAGCACACTGGCTCACAAGCTAGGTGCCAGCTCAGTGTGCAAGTGTGTATCTGTGTCTTCTCGAGTGGTGTGTTGGCTGATGGTGGCACCAGAGTTACAATATGTTTTTTTACATCCAATATGCTTCTTTAAATCTCTCTATATTTGTCAGCTGCCTTTTGAATGGTATAAACTGGAATATACTGGAATAGACATTATAAGATTATACGAGCTAAATGATTTTTAAAAATAGGTCATCCCAGTATTTAGTCTAGATGGATGTTCTTTCCAACCATTTAGCTTTGATCATGAAGAGACCCATTTGGCTTCGTTGCTCATGAGTGGATCATGAGATTTGTTTGGTTGAACAATGGGCTCTTCTCTCACTCTGGTGATATGCGTAGGTCATAAAGGTGTATGAGCTGAAGCTGCAGGATGTTGATGGTGCCCTGAGGAGAGTTCCGCCTTGGAAAGAAATCACTAACAAGAGCAGTGATTGTGAAGCGAGATCAGATCTGGAGGGACTAAAGTCACTACCCTAATGTCTGGAGGTCCTCATCCTTTCTGCTGTGGTTTATGTGTTTGCATGCTTTCATGTGAGTGTCATTTGATTCCAAAAGTTTCGAACCTATATCTTTTTGTTTTTTTCTCAAGATGCAAATGCTTCATCAAAGAAAATAATGCAAAAGGTGTGCAGAATGCATTGGGATTATAATTCTGGTCAATAAGGCAAAGGGTTTTTGGAAGTGAATGTACAGAAAAGGTCATGTTAGGCTCTTTGTGTTGGCATGTTTTGCAGCTGCTCCTTAGTTCTGACCGCCATCAGAACAGTCAAAGGGAGTCAGCATCAGAAGAGCACAGCTATGACAGCAGAGCTGCTGCTGCTGTTACTGGAGACTGTAATGCTGCATAGTCAGAGAGGCAGCAGGAATACTAATAGACGCGATAAAGCTCAGCAGAAGCGAGTTACTAGTGATTTATGCCTAAGATGGCATGTTGCAGGCCTGCCATCTTAGAAACACACGAAAATTAATAGTTTTTTAATGGGGATCAAAACACTTCATGTCAACAAAAATATCAAAAGTGTGCTGGATAAAGAATAGTTGCATTCATAAATCCGTTCTAATCCACATGTATGTCGTTTTTATGTGAGCGTTGAATTTTTTGACCCCACTGATGTGTAGAAAAGCACATCAGGCATCCTGTGTTATTGCTGCAGCCTGGTGCAGCTTGTGATGCTATCATCATGCACGTACGCACAAAATATGTACACACGCGTACACATTGACACTGCGATGATATGTTATCACAGATGTTTGTTTGTGTCACTGTGTGCTGCTTCTTTTTGGTAATACACGTATGTTTTGCATAAGAAGCTGGGCTTGACTTGTTTTGGAGGTAAATGGTGGTCAGTGACATCACCAAGTGTTTTGGGATGAAATCTGCAAACTTCCACCATCCTATTCCTCCTATTCCAGTCAACCAGTCCAAGTCTGTTTTTATAGTGTGAGGTCAGTCACTCGTGGAGCTGAAACAGGCCATGCATGCTATTGTGGTGTCCCAGTTATTTAAGAGGCTTACTGTGTCGCTTTTGTACCACACAGGGTAACTTTGAGGACTAAATTTCACTCAAATCTCAGTGGCCATTTAATTTTACTCTTAGTGCCCATTTATTCTTTTGATAAATAAAATTACTTTGAATATTTGGACAAATCCCAGGTGCCAGGTTTGACGAATTCAACTCGTCTTTTGGATCAGGAAGCTGTTAAAGAAATAACAGAACAAAAAAGGGCCATTTTCTCCTGTATTTTAGCCTAAATGTTTGTGTGTTTCTTCCCTCTCTCATGGCCACACTCGTCAGTGCTCGTTGCCCACTACAGGCGGTAACCTAGGCAACAGTAGGAGATAGATAGAGTGTAGTCTATCCTGTGTTCAATGAGCCTAATTTATCCACAAAGTTTATCTCCTCTGTGCGCTAATCTGTTGAGGTTTTTCTGTGTGACTATTAGATTGCGGAGCTATATTATATGTCCTCTTTTGACAGCCCTAACTTCATTTCATATCTGCACGGCATCCATTTCCCACAGCAATTTCAGTATTATCTCTAAAATCTTTTTTCTCTTTTGTCTGCTTTCACAGTCTTGTTCTTTGTGTCCTGTTTTTGGCTTTATACGTGTTTTTTGTCTGTCGTTTTTTCTTGAGAGTTCTCTAAATCATCAGTCTGACTAGTGAGATTTGAACCGTTGTGTTTATATGACAACACGTCTTTAATCTAATGTTGTAAATTTTGAAATAACAGGCATCTCGCTTCTTTTCATCCTGCCCACTTAAGCATGGTAATGATGCCTTTGATACGGACGGGCGTTCTCATCACCCCGTCTCTGTCAGCTTGGTGCGTAATTGCGGAGAAGTTCAGTTTTGACACACTGCAGTTTAGTCTGAAAACACAACACTTTTGTGTTTTGCTGCCGCTGAGTTTTTAAAGTGTTCCGACGTAATTTTTGTTAGTGTGCTATTTGCTGTCGGTTCTCATTTACAACAGAACATTTGCAATGAAACAATCAATTTGTATGTTATCTCTGCAAAAAGAATTCTTTGACATGAGGCTAATTAAATCAAAGATTATCAAAGAATCCAGTCTGAATACAAACAGTAAGTTGCTGCAGTCCTTTGTGCCATGGTGATGTGCCTGTAAGTGATTGCTCTTACAATCTATTCTAGACGGTTGAATTAATGTTGGTGGCAACAGTCTGCATCAGCTAAAAGCGCCAGGATGTACTGTGCGAGTGTGGATATGCCATTCATTATTCAAAGTGGACATATTGGATCACAGATGTTCCCTTGAATTCGTCACATTGGATCTTCATCAGTCATAACGGTATCTTTCAAGTGCTGTTGCTGGATTTGCCCACAGAAAATCCATTATTGCCTCTAAATCTCTATTCTTTCCTCTTCCTCTACCATTTGATTTTCACAAGGCCATATCTAATGGCTTCAGGTGTGCTTATATCCTCCTCCCGTAATTTTCACTGTCGCTATGTTGAAAGTAACTCTTTGATCTTTGCATAACACACCACCTGCACTGGGAACTGAATGTTCAGCCCAGTGACAGCTGTCACTTCTCAACTCCCATCTGTATGTCTGTGGTGTTTGGACACGAGTCGAAGCACAATATTCGAGTGAGTGCATGCCTTCGCACGGGTCTGTGATCTTAGCTAACAGGTCTTGCATCTCACAAGAACTTTCTTTTTCAAACTTTTCTTACATTTCCATGGCTTTTAATGAAGTGTCTCGGGGCAATTTATCATTTGCCATAGAATCCCTGTGGAGGGTTTTCATCAGCGAATGCTTTACTGTAAACTTACTGTTATGGACATCATGAGGAAACTCAATCCCGCCAGGTTGTATCGATGTTGCGGCATATTTTCTTTGAGAATATAATTTTTGGTTGAATCCGAATGGTTTATCCAAAGACAACTTGGGTGGAAAATAATTCCACATTTCTAATTTCCCATTTCTATTTTTTGTTTTGACAATATTTTACAATATGAACATGAGAGCTGCAGCTAAGCTTGTCCTCTTTAACTCACTCTGTCTCTCTCTCACACACACATGATAGTCTGTGATGGAGACAGCAAATCCATGGTGATTCCAAGATGCTTATTCCTGTGCTGATGATTACGTGAGCAGTCATTTAGGACTAACATATGTTTAACATATGTCACCCATTTCTTCCAAATGTTTCTGGTGTCAGCCAGCATGTAATTGTATAGGTTGAGAAAATGCTAAATTGCATGGCACCAATCTTAAGTTAGGCAACTTAAATTTGGCCATTTAACTTCAGTCCTTGTGGTGATTTATCCAGTGTAGAATATTCACCGCTGGGAATTAGTGCACCATACAGAACAGTGTGTATGGTTACTGTTTGCTGGATCGCACTATTTTTATTTTGAACAAAACTATACACCATACGCACATTAAAGTTGGAAGAATCTATGCCAGGTTTATGCTTGACACCTTTGTTGAACTTTGTTCATGCTGTTCCTTAAGTTTATTTCTTTAATATCAACATAGTAAAATAGTTGCCAGTGTAATTCTATTTACACTTTTCATTATGCTTGCATTGTCACTCAGAATAATGTGGTGCTGGCTAATACAGGCAGCCAGTGTCGAAGACTTCGACTAAGCGTTCCAACTTCGAAATTCTTAAATTTCCCACATTACAAACGGCCGTCGGACTGCTCTCATTTTCGTCTTAAAGTGCTTCTACACGGCAGACATGCTAGCAAGCTGCCACAACGCTTCAGTGCAGCTGTATCGCAGTGTGGTAGACGTAAAACAACACTGGACTCTGCAGTCGAGGTGTACTCCGTGACGCCCTGTTCTGATACGTAAGTTCTTAAAGATCTGTGACGATGATAGCAGAGAAAGATGGGCAAAAGATAGGGAAAGGGTAATGTTTACACAGACACAGTACTTGCAAGAAAAACAAGCCTGCTGAGGTGTGGGTCCTGAGGACAGAGAGAGGGATGAATAGACGAGTTAAGAATAAAACTGCTAAAATTGAAGCGAAGCATGAGACAAACTCATGGTAACCTTGTGAGCGTTAAGTACACAAGGGGCCATTCTGCTAATGATAAGAAGAGGGAGATACACAAAACCCACATCTTTAAACACTTAATTGCCTCACATTAATATTTGGTCCTTTATTCAATAGTCATGTTACATTACTGTGGTCAGAATAGCATAATAGCTATCATGGACTTTTGATTACTGCTTCTGATCTCAGATTAGTTTCAACATAGTATCGTAACAGCCTAAAAGATTGGCTGCTATAAGACATGGCAGCAGATTCAGGACACTCGAGTGTCACGATTGTGTCTCTGCATGCGTCTCTACATCTCTGTGAAGGCTCGTGTCACAGTGATTTGGGGTTTTATGACAGCATTATGAAACATGCCAAGTAAAGCTCGTGTAAACCCTGCTGCAGCAGCTCTCTTTGTGCGAGTTTCCTTCATATTGCATTATGGGAGAGCTCTCCACTCTGTCAGTGTGTCAATCAGCCACCGTCTCCTCCCTGCCTGTAAGATGAGAACACTCTCCGTGCTGCCAGCCATTCAGCTGTCACCAGGACCTATCATAACAAATCCACCAGTCCTCTCAAAGGCCTCTGATTGATAATTCATCAGGGAGGGTTTGTTTTTTGTTGAGTCTGGTGAGAGCATTTAGAAGAGAATTATGCTTCAGTTTATCTCCCCTATCTTCTGCTGCCTTTGAGTGTCTTTTTATGTGCCTGTGCCCTCCTTCTTTTCTCCTTACAATCAGCCAGTGAGTGTGTCACATACCTTCAAGCACCGCAGGCTTTGAAATTTTAGTTCAGGTCAGGATCGCGAAGGATATTTCACATGAATTATTCTTAAATGTTACAGCACAAGTGTTATCAGTGTCTCCATACTTTAAACTCACTCGCCACCATCATGAGAGCAGGGCAGTTTGTCAAATCATCCTGAGTTGTGCGCAGTGACCCGGGCCTACACCTCCTCCTCCCTGGCTCACCCTGGGTTCCTACAGGTAAATTGGATCCCCAGCCCCTGTCTCCACGGTGGTCCTTCTTTGTACTCTCTCATCTGCCCATTGCATCCCTCTACCTTCCTCTATCAATCTGAGGTTTGTGAGAGAAACAAGATATGCACAGAAATGTCATGGGATTCGGCGAAACAGGCAAGCTGCAGCACTTAAACAATGGCCCAGCCGAAAACCGCACCGGTAAAGCAATACTTTCTCTTTTGATTCGGCAGAATCGTTTGTTTTTACTACGGGGTCGCCTTTAAATTCCTCGGCCGCAGCTAACACTCATTTATACTGTTGATTAACCACCACACTGTTATTATTATTATCATTTGACTGATTGGATGGTTAAGCCTATGAAAGGTTAGAAAATCAACCAGTAAAGTATATCTGTTTGAATCATTTTCTCCTAATGAGTTGGCTGTTATTCATCTGTGTCTGTTGATCCAGAAGCAGCAGAATCTGATTCTCTTTGAGTTTACAGGGGCACAATGCAAATTTCTCTAGTTTTGAAGATTGATATAAGATAATTGCTACACCCAATGTACTGAGACTGCATGCGAACAAGAAGACAAACTTGAATGTGTGCTGCAACATTAGATAGAGTGAACATCATCAGCACTGTCAGACTTAATACAACTGTGAACATTCTGTCTATTGTAGTGCTGTAATGGTGTGGAACAGAGTGATGAGTACACTGTTAGCTCCACTGGTGGATCAGCTTTGCATGCTTCATTACCTGTGTGTGATTGTGCGTATGTGTGTGTGTGTCCGTGTGTGTGCGTGTGTGTGTGTGTGTGTGTGTGTGTGTGTGTGTGTCGTATTTTGTTGTTTTTGGTTCACTCACATGCTTTCAGCCCCAGCAGTGGAGAGTGGAACTGTCTTTGTCTCTGGACGAAGGCTACATAAGGTAACCACTTACGGATGTTTGCTCTTCTCTAACAAATATCAGAAATGAACGAAGAATGGATGTTTTTAGGTATTTGAGCTCCAAACTCTTGAAAACTCGTCGATGGCTTTAATGCCTTTGTGCTGTACATGATGTGTACTTAAGCTGATTAAAACTAGTTAGTCACGGCTGTTCTAATGAGAGTTAGTCATAACTTTTGTTCATATTTGCTTTGTGTTGCAAATGAACAGTACAGCATAGACCTAATTTATTAGAAGTGGTCACCCGTAGATTTAGTTGAAGGTGGAACGGATGATGGTTTTGATAACAGTGACTTTATACGAAGTGAGTGTGTGAGGGATTGGATTTGTGTCATCTTTTATCTGTATCTGTACTTTTTAATCTGTGACCCACAGTCACTAATGGAAAGGCCACTTTTAAAAGAGCTTTTTTGTCCTGCTTACGCTTGTACTCTCTGTCTCCTCTCGTCTATCTCCTCGTCTGTCCTCTCTCTCTGGCACACAGATGCTGCTTATGACGCAGGGAGAGCATAGGGGGAGAAGGAGGGAGAGAGTCTAATATAGGGCAATAGCACTAATTCTTGTGCAGAAAACAGGGTGGAAATGGAGGCAGGATATTAAATGGGGGAATCAGTAAAATAGACCATGTTGTGTTTTTGTCGAGCTACTGTAGAAATACTGAAAGTTTTTTTTCAAACTGCCTCTTTTTTTGTTACAGAAAAGTTAAAGCGTTGCTCCAGCTGTTCTTAGCTCACCTTGAACTAACAAAGACTTCAGTGTGGACACACTTGTTCAACATCAAAAGCCAATCTGCGTCTGAATCTGTGTTGTTTGCGTCCTTCTCCTTGGTCATTGCGAACACAACAATAAAACGACTTGTTGGAGCCAGGCACAAAGTCCTCACTTGATTTCTGACCCTCTGACCTAAGAGGAAAGCATGTGTCGGAGGGAGGGACGGCGGGGTCTAAAGATCAGTAAGGGGTGAAAAAGAACTGTGTCTCGCATACACAGGGGATGTGTTAGATGATGATGTATCCTTTGGGAATGTATGGATCCATTTACTGGGGCAAAACACACAAACATGCCATTTGGTCCGAACAGAAGCCCGTGCTGAGCAGAGTGACGTTTCCCCTTCTGATTCACTTGGACGTGAGAGAGATGCCGTCTGTTAACAGGCATCAGAGCTGGTGTGTATGAATGTAGGTGTGTGAGGCACCGTTGCTTCCTGATCAGACACACCACCAACTGTTCAGGATGCTCACAGTGCCTAGTTGTCATAGTGACAGAGGGTAGCAAGAGGAGCCCGCTCATTGCGCCACCTGATTGTGAGTGTGAGAGAGAGAGAGCCAGAGAGAGGGGAGAAAGCGGTGACACAGAGTTGCGCAGCAGCGATGGAGAGACAGGCTTTTTGCTGTGATCAGTGTTTTCATCAGTAGACTTAGCTGCCGTGTTCCGGGGATTGCAGACATTTTGCCACTTCTTCACGTTGTCTCACACGCCAACTTGGATTATTCGCCTGCGTTCTTGTGTTATGAACGAGGAGATGCTGATGCATTGTGACATGTGTGTCAGGTGTGTGTGAGGTGGGAATCCACGTGTGTTGATTCCCATGCTCACTTGGACACACAGACACATTGACTTGATGCCTGGTGCCTCTGACCGGCTGGGGGACACATAGCAGCCCTGGCCAGGGGCCCTCCATGTCATGGTAAATACTTGTGATTGCAAACTTAACCTGGAGTTAGCTTTCCGGAGCTTACGTTTGCAATTTCTTAGATGCTCGGGCAAGTCAGATACAATTCTGTGCAAGTTGTTGTTGCAAGATAAAGATGTTCAGAATAATTTAAGTGAGTGTGTTTGAATTCAAGTGTCTATTTAATAACTAAACAGCAGCATGTTAGCAATGTGTGCTAGTTGGTGGCTCTGACTTCCTGTTTGTCTGGTGGGAAGTATGTAATTTGCTCTTTGGCAGATGCACTGTGTTACCTGATTGCAGACCTTGCCACCCGATTTAGCCGAGGTTGTGAGCTCTCATCTCCACCTGCAGTCTGCCTTTGCATGTGTCAGTGAGGGTGAGGTTATGTGTAACATTGTGCTTGTGCTCCATTTTCTACTGCTGGCTGTGTTCCCTCAGGCAGTGACTCTGCGTAAGCAAGAGGTCTGTATGTGTTTGTCTTGAAGTATGTTTGCTTGCTTGTCTGACTTGTGTTTGTGTGCGTGAAATCTGCACTATCACACTGTTTTACACAGACACTGAGCAGAGCATCACAATAACCTCTGAATCTAATGAGCAGAGGAAACACAAAGTCAGACACAGGATGGAGTGAAACTGAGAGATGCGGTGACAAGAAATCATTAGATGAGAGGATACCACCTCAAACTCTAAGTCAAAGAGCGAGCTAATGAATCCCTAGACGTTTTAACCAGCTTATTCCCATTGTTGCATGGATATATTACATTTTAATTGTCTCTACATTTGTTGAATCAGTAAGCTAAAAACAAGGTTGTGCAAAGAGTGTGAGGTCTTGGTTTGACAGTTGTGTTTGTTCAGTTTCTGTCATCTTATCTCTCCATCTCTCCCTCTCTCTGGGTCTATCGGTTCCTGTGGGTATGTTCAGTCATCCTAGCACCGGTCATCTCTCATTTGGCCTCTGTTTTTACCTCCTGCTCCTCTGTCAGTATAGATGTTCAGGAGAATGTGCAGACTTCTCGATCCAGACTTTTCCTGCAGTTGCTGGAAACACAAGCTCGTCACAGCGGGAGGCTTTGTGCTGGTGATGCGTTCTCTCCTGGCTGGAAATACAAGAGAAGGGCGTGTGGGGGAAGTATTGTAGAGTGCAGAAGGCAGCACACGATGCAGATTTTTGGTAATAGGTTTGTGTTGACATATGTACCGCATGTATCTGTGCATATCCACAATAGTTTGGAGCGTCCCGAAAGCACCGTCAAAGGACAAAACTCACACCTGCTCACCTGCACAGTGGCAGCAAATGCTCTTGGCTCTTTCGTGCATTGCCTCGCCGACCGATGGCCTGGAGATTTTACAAGGAGGCTGGATGAAAAAAACCGCCACAAGAGGTCCAGAGTGACTGTTGCAAACATTTGCATTCTCACATGTCACCTCTCCAGAACATCTCTGGAAAATTTCAGGACTCCAGTGCGTGGGTGAAAATGGCTAATGTGGGCAGAGTGAACCAGCATCCGTTTCTGCTCAGTGCATCCAGTAATTACTAAATCTTTCTCACAGCTGCTGAAGGGGTTCTTTGCCTTCTCCCCTCTTCAGGTTGGCAGAATTGAAAAAGTGCCTTACTCTGAGACAGTAGGGGTACAGTAGTGGTTTATGGCTTCAGACCTGGGGAGAACACGATGCTCATGCCCCACAACCAGTGCATGGGACATGATCAGTATCTGCTTGGAGGGGAAAAAGAGAGTCATGTGTTTGTAGATTGTAACTTTTTATTTGCAGGAGCTGAATATATTCTTCATGATTTAATGGCTTTTCCAAAGCCAGCTTAAGTTTTACTTCACAGAAGATGAAAATTTGCTTCCACAGGAGCTCTCCTGCTGTTATATTTGTCTTGTGCTGTTTTTCTGCTGCAGCATGAGAGTGTAACTTCATGCCAAACTTTTCTGTCTGGAGTTTTGCCTTTCTAAGTACCTGCTTGTTTATTTCTGACTGCGGAGGGGCGTTGAACAAGCAAACAAAGTAAAGAGCTATACTGAAAATAGTCTAAAGAAAAAAACCAAAACAAGACACAGATCTTGTTGTCTCACCAAAACCTTTGATAAAATAAAACCGCTATGCACTCAGTCCCTTCTGCGCTACACATGAATGCACTCAAAGGCAGGAATAAGAGTACAGCACTGCAGGCGCACACAAATGCACCCCAGGAAGGGTTTGTGCAAAAAGCAATCAATGATGACTACCCTCGCACAAACTATTATGCTACTGCCTTTGTCTCGAGGCCCTTTTGCATTTTGTCAATCTTTAGTGCCTTTATTGCGCAGTTAAGCTGATGTCTTAATCAAGTTTGTCGTCAGTAATTCATTACCTGCAGAGTGTCCAATACCTAAACCAACAGGCAGAGGCATTCCCTTTGATGTCTTTATCTCTCATTGTAAATCTGAGAAAAAGACTGGTGTATCTAGTGTTTCTCTTTGCAAGTTGAGGTCTACAAATATTACATTTTGATGTCTTTGTGTTGCCGTGCCAGACAGATATCTGCAAAGCATGCACTCGGCAATATGTATTCTATTTAATTTGATCTGCTTTGGAATCCACATGATGTTTGATGTTAAAAAGGATGGTTTCCAGCATTTATTCATGTGATCATTTCTAAGGTAAAAAGAAAAAAGGAAAAACAGATGCTCCGAGATGCTCTTAGTCGTCTTGCCTGCAGCTACAGTGGTAAATGAATGCATTTTTCCAACACGAATTTGTCAACAGGGACCCTGTGTTCAAAGAAAATCCACCAATTTATGCTTTTTTTTTTTTAATTTTATTTTTGATCTCTTCTTGTCCCTGTTTTTCGTTTTTACAGGAAGAATGCAAGCAGATCATGGCACGCCAAAAATCTAACAGCCAGTCGGACTCACATGATGATGAGGTTTCTCCTCCACCACCAAACCCTGTTGTCAAGGCCCGACGCCGCAGGGGAGGAGTCAGTGCAGAAGTGTACACTGAGGAGGATGCTGTCAGCTACGTGCGCAAGGTCAGCTTACCAAGCAGCTGAAATAAGAAAAAAAAAAAAGCACTCATGTATGATCAGTAACAATCAAGCACCCACTGAGTTTACGTCACCTTGCGGCCTTTTTCCCAGCCTGGTATCGTTGTATATCGTTTATATGTACATATAAAAAGTTGATGAGAAATGCAGTTACACACATATATATACTGTACATATATATATATAAGTATATATATACTGTACATATATATGTATATGTATATATATACCTGAACATGGACATGTGCTCTACTCTAATTATGAACGAGTTTTGCATTGGTTCACAAAAACTCACAAAAACACAACAAAAATCTGCTTGTAGCTTTTATACCTATACATAAACTTTATACATAAACTCTCATATATTTTTTTCTTTATGCTTGAATTTACATTACATCTGAGGCTTGTAAGGTGTCGAGGCAAAGATCAAAGAAATAAGACAAGATGACAGTGCTTAATCTTTTTTGTGAAAAGTTATCGTTTGTCTTTCAAAAGACAATGTGGGCATTTCAGGACGCTCACGCGTACACTCTGTGCTTGTTCAGTTGTAATTAGCTCGACATGAATGGCTGCTTAATGACATAATGGCATGAACCCCCATCGCCACACTGTAACTGCACAGCCGCTGGAGCATGCGTTGTGTGTGTGTGTCGGGCGTGTAGTTGCACTGACATGCATGTATTACTGGATCCAAGGCCTCTACCAGACACTGTAGTCAAGTGTCTGGTAGAGTTAAAACTGTTAAACGTCTGCCTTCGTCTGCAGCTGCTTTTCTTCTCTTGTCTCCTGCCGTCAGATGCGTAGATACAGTCACGGACACACGCATGCGGCAATTCCCACGGCCACATCAGCAGCATGTGAGCAAGAATTTACTGCATGTGCTTAACTTGCATAACAGACCCATCAGAGAGCAGTTAATCAAAATCAAATTAGAGCATGAAAGTACACTGTTGCCTCAGTGTGTTCTTCTTTTTTGTTTGATGAGGTTAACACACACACACTCTCACACACTCGGAGCCTTTATATGTGGGCTGACGTCTCATCACTTTTATTTCAGACTGTACTGTGAAAATTAACAGCTGTTTTAACAGAACCATTCAATGAGCTAACAATGCTCATCTAATTAAAATGGCGTTGCTATAAATTTCTTACTGTCTTATCTACCAGCTGAGTACATATTGTCTACCAACTGGATTTGATGCATTTTCTTTCACAAAACATTCTTCTATCTTTACCCAAACTTGTTTTTTTTTGTCTGTTGGGTCAAAATTTCCCAACATTCGAACAGCTAAAAAGGACATATTTTAAGTCATAACTCGGAAAGCAAACGTCTTTAGCAACCTGGTAACAAGCTTAGTGCCCTGACATTTAATAATCTCTTAGGTGACACTGTTGGATCTGGATCTTACTTATGATTAGTAGGCTGATCTAAAATCTGCGTCCTCCAATTGAATTGAATTTCCATTCTTGACCAGCCTATTTCTTGCCGTCTGGGTTGCCAAGCCTGAAGTTCTACAGACAGACAGATAGAATTTTAGTATTTCTTATTTCACATGTGATGTGGTTGTGTGCACATTTGTGTGCATACTGTGTACTGCACAGTGTGGTTGTCTTCATGTGGAGACATCTGTTGCCCTGACTTAATTACAGCCTAACCCCTCCTCTCTCCCACAATGAGAGGCAACACACACATCCACACACACTCCACTCCCTCTTTCAGTCACAAAAAAAGTATAAATGAAAGATAAAAAAAAAAGAAAATTCTTCTACCTTTCCTCTTGACTTTTTTTCACTGTTTAATTCAGTGTAAGCTCTATTCTAGGCTGCCCTCTCCTCGAGGCAGACTGCTGTTCAGCTCTGTTGTGGCTGCAGATGTTGCCGTTCCCTTTCCATGAACACACACCACAGTCTTGGGCATGGGAATGCATGTTTTATGAATAAGTTCTGGGCTTTTTGTGAATTTTCAAGGCACTGTGTGACATTTTGAGTGTAATCCCTGAACAGATGGGCTTCCCCAAAAATATACAGACACACGTGTGCAGCGTTCCTTTTAGAGTTTGCCAATACGCTGCTCTTTAATTACTCAATTTAGTCTGCTTTTTGATGTTGTTCATTTTACGTCTTTGTGCTGGTTTGTTTCATATATCCAC
Organism: Odontesthes bonariensis; assembly: GCF_027942865.1. NCBI lineage: Eukaryota > Metazoa > Chordata > Actinopteri > Atheriniformes > Atherinopsidae > Odontesthes > Odontesthes bonariensis. The sequence goes on from NC_134526.1 coordinate 15,598,927, forward strand.
CTGCACTTTTTCGTTGCCGACCACTTTGCTGTAATTACCTCTCTTACTTCATAGGTGATTCCAAAAGACTACAAGACCATGACAGCCTTGGCCAAGGCTATCTCCAAGAACGTGCTGTTTGCTCACCTGGACGACAATGAGAGAAGGTACAAAACCTTTGTGAACCCAGCATTATTTTTAGATAGGTTTGGGGATCCACTGTAACACCAGCAATCCGTGTGTGTGTTTAGGCTCTTATGTACAAAACAAAAAAAAAAGATAAACAGGCCATTGTTCAAGTTAAAAGTATTTCCCTGGTGTCCATTGTGTACAAGTGCTGCCTGCATCTCAACTCTATGGAAACCCGGATAGAGGGTAGAAGTGGTACGTCAATGGGTGGGTAAGGGGCAACTGGATGTGTCTGTGTATGTTGTCTTGTGTTGTTGGTTGCTACGGTAACATCTGTGAATAGTAGTATCTTGTTGCATATAGGGCGGTGGTGCACAGAGTGCTCAGAAATCAACAATCATCCAGTTTTCCTTAGGAGGGAGAAAGATGCCAAGTTCCCTCGTTTCCCTCCCTTTTTCTTACCATCTGCTCCTATTCATTGTTCTTCCACATTCCTCTTCTCTTCAGCCGTCCTCTCATCATCCTTCCATCTGTCCCAGATATCCAGTGATGGCGGAGTCTGGCTCTGACAGGAGATGGGGTATTGTGGGAACGGCTCTCAGGTGGCTGGCGGTCCTTGCCGCCAGCCGGAATAGTGTTTCATTGGCGGGACGAATCCATTATGACCCGTGGAGAGGAAAACACCGGAGCTTTCCTGTTGGCAAGAGCCTTCACAGACAAAAACCCAAAACACAGTTTTTCCATTCTTTCGTCAGCTGACAGTTCTCAATGCTCCCTTGGCACAGGCAAGCAGGCCTCTGATTGCATGTCACTGCATTCGAAGGAGCCGAGTGTGAGGTGCAACATGTGATGGATTTGGACAGTTTGAAAACCGCATGTTGGGCTAGCTAATGTGGCAGATTAGAGTCACAACAGAAAAATATCTGGCAACATCCATAAGCCATCAGGTTTTAATATACTCAAAGCTTCTTGGAATGCCAGGCTATGTAATGCTGTTGTCATCAGCTCATGGAACCACGCATGATGTAGAAATTAATCGACTGGCTGTCATGTTTGCTGTCTCACGACACACAGCTTGCACCAACAATTGATGCTCTGCACACAAGAATTCCTTTTGGGATTTGTGGGTGAAAATGCAGCTATTTCTGCAGTAGGCTCTCTGCAAGTGAAAAAGCGAAAATCTTGTCTGATTGGCTAGATTCCACGGAAATCTGAGCAATAGAGGCAAACGGATCTACTTTCAATACTGTGCCTATGATTTAGCTCTGATGTTTACCAGGACTTTCCTGTCTATTTAAACCGATTTTTGTACTGTATATTCAAAAGCACAAAGTAAGTATTTGAAAAAACGCATAAGAAGCTTGTAAATGTCTAACCCAGGCACTGCACATACCAAGTTGAAATGTTACTGTAAGTGAAAACCCACTCCTGTACAAAGAGTAGCACTGGAACTTATTCAGGTATAAAAAAGCCCATTCAAATTGTATTTGTTTACACAAACTATAGTCCTTTTTTCATGATGAATTTCATAGCAAAACTCCTTGATATGGGTCTTTATGGCATTTTTATGTTTATGTTTATGCATTTGGCAAATGCTTTTATCCAGAGCGACTTACATATGAGGATATAAGGATGTACTTGTAGTATCAGCAGCATAAACCTTTTTTGGTGCTGGACCTCTCAAAATTCACCAGTCGGATGAGTAGACAAAGAACACGGTCGGCTGTGAAGATGAGTATGGGTGTGATCCACACTCACACATCTCCATGTTTTTTTTTTGTGCTATAGAGCATGTATTCGGGTGCCTGTCAAAACTGGTGCTTTGTTTTGGGCGCCATATAGCTGAAAATGTGACATTCAGCGAACTGTTCAGATTTGCAGATGAAACTAAGGTCACTTTACAAGAGTATTCAGCCTCTTTTCTCTTGCTGTCTCCGCCTCGCTTCAGCTGCAGATGATGCTTCATTCGCTGTGGTAGTGAGAAGTCGAAACTCTTTTGTTCTTGCATTTTTGCCGTGCGCTTACAATGAAATCTCATCAGTAGTTATGTAGTTTGCTTTACTGAAGAATTACATCAACCAAAAATGCTCCACCGGTACTTTATTTCATGTTTTATACCCCTTCAAGGACATTTGACTTCCAATTAGCCTTTATTTTTTTTAAATCAGATTTGATGTGGAATGCACCATCAGTAAAGCGCCTTTAACAGCTGTAGAAACAGACGTTGTTGAAATATTGACCATGTGAGCAACAGTGCTCAATGTTAGCTGCTTAAAAGATAAAAACAGAGTGATGGAGCAACAGTGAAGTTTATGGGGCCGGTATGTGCGTAGAAATTATGACTTGAGTGTTCAACAGTGTTATTAACCGTCCAGCAACCGTTATTTCTGCAGTGCATGCTTTTAACCGTTTAACACATGGCATGAAAATAGGGATCAGTAGCCTACCAGGTGTCCATAGTCCATCTGCAGATGAGGGAAATGTAAGAATAGTGAGAATAAAACTGCCGGTCGAGTATTTTTCGGTGTGGTGTGTGGTCTGAGCTCTCAGGCTATTTACTATTTACTCTCTCACATAATAATTACATCTTCCAAGGGTTGTTAAAACAGTGGACACCTCAAAAGAGACAGACACCAAGAAAAAGAGGGGGTAAGTGGAGTTGGATGAGTCACTCAAACCTCATCACCTAAAATGACTCATTTGAATGGACGTGCAAATTATTGGAAGAATCAGTAGCCGCTGTACTTCCTCTCTGTTATTCTGTTCATTGAATTCTCATGAAATTGTTTGCTTGTTAAAAAAAAAGGCCACATTATATATTCTGAAAATATAACTGTTGAGTCAGCATTGTGTTTAACTGAACATCTATAAGGTGAAAAATGTTTTTTTAACATCTAATATCTCAGAGAGCAGTGAGTTGGCTTTCTTTTACCCTCTTTGATGCCCTTAATAGTGTCCCTTAAAAGTCTCCACTGTTGTTCCACAGTCTTCACTTTCAGCTGATGATGTAGGGCAGCGTGTCGGTTGGCTTGCGGGTGGCCTGTTCACGTTGCAGTTGTGTTAGAGATAGACCACGCAGCTCTGGAGAACTGTGTGGTCCGTGTTAATCTGCGCTCAATAACGTCTTTTCATCAAAAACTGCACAAAACCAACCAGAGTGCCAGTACACTTTCCTGAGTCACTTTAGAATCATTGCTAAGAATTAGCAGAACACATCAGGAAAAGGTGCATTTCTGCGCACCTTGAATTTGTTTTGTTTGTTTTTTGCCAATCTGCATTTGCAGTGTATATCCTTCTTAGCAGGCGTTACAAGAGTAAAGCACGCTAAACGCAGCTTCAAAGAGAAGAATATTTTCACGCCTTTATGCCTTCTGTTGTTGGCATTGATGAAGGCCTGCTATAAAAGTGCATCAGCTTTCTCTAGATATGCCAGAACTGCCTTGGATTGACGCAGATCAGCAGATGGAGTCTGACTACACGGCCCCCTCTCTGCCTCTCACACTTTCATTCTTGCTCCGCTCTCATTCTGCAAACAGCTGGCCCTTTGCCTGATCAGATGTTCTCGCAGATATGGTCTTAGTGGGTGTAAAGGCAGTGACAGTGGACATTTGCTCGAGGAATGAGCTCGCATATAAGATGACAGCCCACGAACAAACTATTTCTCATCATCAGGTCAGGTGGATGGGTCAGTGGATAAGACTGTTTAATTTTTTTCTTGACTTATCTTTAGACTGCTGATTGGTGTTGGGCTAAAAGTTTTCAATATTTGTTAATAACACAAACGGAGAAAACCATAGTCCATGATAGCTGTGTGTGTGGATCAAGGAAACATCTTGTGTGATTAGTCACTCAGAAGTTATATAAGCTGAACACCACACAATTTGTTCACCTATTAAAACTATATTATCCTATCATCCCCTTCAGTTGTGAGTAAGATTGAAAACAGTGAGGCTTTCTTTCTTCTTACCCTGCTCACTCCGGTGCTCTTTTTCTGCTCTCATCTTATTTTTTTCGTGGCCCGGGTTCTTTTCCTGTCGTGTTATCCCGTCGCCCCGTATGTCATTCATAATCATAATCTCATCTTCTTAACTTACTTATCTGCCTTTCTAGGAATCCAGGGAGACTATGCTGGCCTAGTAAGCAGTATTTCAGTAAGCACAATAACACACGTAGTTTGACAGGACTCCTTTCTCTTACAACCATCGAATAGTTTCCTTATAAAAAGATTATGTGTTTGCAGCAGTCAAATAGCTCAGATTGTCTGGGATTTTACTTATTACTCACAGAAGCTTCTCTATGCAGCTACAACTACATGACTGAGAATGATTTGGATGTAGACTATGTTTTGACGATATTTAGAGTAAGCTACTCTCCCAACAACTTTATGCTGTATGAACATTATACAGCACCTACAGCAGGGATGTCCAAAGTCGGTCCTCGAGGGCCGCTATCCTGCAGGTTTTAGATGTTGCCCTGCTTCACACAACTGATTCAGATTAAATGGATCTCTTCAAAAGATTGTTAAGTTCTGCATAAGCCTGTTAATGATGTCTTGATCTGAATCAGGTGTGTTGAAGCAGGGAAACATCTAAAACCTGCCGGACAGCGGCCCTCGAGGACCGACTTTGGACATCCCTGACCTACAGAATAAGTTTCCATAAGATTTTTTGTCAGCCGTGAAGCTGGAACATTAGTTTTCTGTTCGGAGCAGTGATGACTGTGTATAATTACAGGAATGAGCCAGGCAGGAGAAATATGATCCGGGGGATCATCTTTGGAAAATCAGATCACTTGAACCTTGAACTAAACAGAGCCAGCAAATGGTCCGCATTTTGATCACCTTCTGTTTTATAAATATTTCCTACCTCAGCGTTCATCACAGGCAATATAGAGATTACAGAGTTTTGTTTTTTTAAGGTGAGTATTTCTGGGACAGTGGGGTGAAAGGCAAATCTGTGAAATCTCTCAGCAAACAAAAGATTCATATTGCTCTTTTCCGTCCTTGCTGAACTGCGCCTCTGCCTTGATACAACGGCAGAAAGGGAAAGGAGCAGGGAGGGTAAAGCAAGATAGATTAGGCCTCTTTTGTCCATTGCAACACTCACTATCCCTGAGGTAATTATGCAGCTTGCCAAAGGGATTTAAGAAATATTGCATATAACTAAATAAATACAAACATAACACATTCAATTATAAGTCTGGCATCCTTTCTATTAAATACTTTAATAGCAGTTTAGATTGAAAAGAATGCAGTGGTGAGGAGAGTCAGTGAAGGAAACAACAGTACAAGGTAACACACATACACAAGCACATAACCAGGCACACAAATACCACCATCACTGCAAAGAATGACAAGGATTACATTATCATGAGAAACATGCACGCCGACACACACACATGCGCTCACTGACATTCTCAAGTAAGCATGTCAGAATGTTTTCCCAGTGTGTCTGCTCCAGCTGTGACTGTGGAGTCTTTGATTAACTCGCCATTCCTTACGCCAGACTTTATGGCCTCAAAGTTTTTGAGCTCCACCAGTCATGTGTACAAGTGTACGTGTGTGTGCATGTGTGCTATTCATATCTAGAAACAAAACCTTACCACATTTTGTGGCCTTATAGGTTTTTTTGTTGTTTTTTTTGTGGAGAAAACCTGTTTTTGTTGATAAAAACCTGCTTAAACTGAAAGCGTGCAGCATCAAGGTTGATCTGTTGGCAGAGATGTAATGAAATATTCATAAACTCTCTGTGTTGGCCCTGGGATGGACTGGCAACCCGTCCAGTGTGTACATTACCTCTTGCCCAGTGGCAGCTGGGATGGGATGGGATAGGCTACTAGCAGGTTCAATAGAAAAATATTTTTTGAATTTTTATTGTGGTCTTAATTGTGGACCCCACACCCAACAAAATTTATAAGATTTTGAAATAGAAAATAAAAACATATATATTTGTTTGTTCGAGATAAATGCTGTGGATGAATATATGCTGAACATTGCATTGAGTCCACTTTTGCTAACACTAAATCAGGCTTCAGCCACCTGTTTCAGTGCTGATATAACTGTACAGTATCCTGCCTTATCATCAGGAAATCTGATTGTTGTGTTTAAGCTTTAGCTATCTGACAGCCCTTATATTTGAATGTATGTCAGATTAAAGTTTTAAATAAGAACATTTGATTTTGCACCGATCTGAATGGTATCAGCCACTTGCCAGGTTTACAAGGTTGTGGATGCATAAGCATCCGCACATACGCAAGTGTTTCCATAAAGCCTGTCCAGGCGCACCCATATTTGCCAGCCTATCTTCCCACCTCTTCCCACAATTAAAAACCCATCGGCATCTAGTCGTTTAATGTGGTCAGTAGATGCACACAGATTTGCTTTCTTATCTCACTTCCCATCGCAAGTGATATGAAATCAGACATCTGATAGGAGGGGATTGCGAATGTGAAAATGTTGGCCCGTCTGTGAACACCTGCTTAAATGACCTTGATTATCTCCAGCTTCTCTGTGTGTGAGTGCTAACATTGGAGATAAATCAGAGTGGAGCAGTTCTTTAAGAGGTTTGGGAAATCTTTCAGAGGTTAATTTATTTTTCCCTCGACACAAACAAAGCACACGCAAATAGACACATACACCCATCAAGTTGTCTGCTCCTCTCTGCCTGCATCAGTTTAATGCCCTCATACCACAAAATACTCTCTTGGGGACAGTGAACACACTGGAAGTCCTGGTCTTTGTATATCCTTATAAACAGTCTGCCAGGAATGCACGAGGAAACTCTGTTTGTTCCATATATTTTGCTGTCTTGGCAGAGTTTGCAATCATGTAAAATAACATTGTCATCTGGCTAGAAGAGTTATTGAATCTTGTCAGGTCGGGAACTGAATGTAAATCAAGCAAATGCATTACTTTGTCCGTAATATATGGCAAACAATGCTCCGAAAGTAAAAATGGTTTCTACTCGATCCTAAGAAGCAGTGTGAATACAGTCATTTGAACAAGTGTAGTTAAAGTTTTAAAACAAAGCAGACAATGGTGAAAAAGGAGTTTTAAAGAGGTGACGCTTACCTCATCCTGCCCGCTTTAATCCTCTAATTAACAGGCAGAGTAATGAGTTGATGAAGTGACTGATTAGTTGACCCCGACCCTTAAACCCTGACCTCTGCACCTTCCCTGCTAGCCCCTGCTGATGGACAGGGAACATTTTTTATGAACTGATACTCTGTGTGTGTGTGTGTTTGTGAGTGTGTGTACGTGCGTGTGCACGCTGGAAGAGGTGCAGAAACAATAAATAAATGAGTTTGTGACAGAGAACTAGCAAACAATAACAAAGGCAAAGACGCTAACCTGCCTTGGAAAGATCTGTCTCGCGTTGCGCTCCTGTGGAAGTTTATTTAAGACCTGTGCGAGGAGACAAAGCAACAGAGGATTCGAGGCCGAGATAGTCCCCCGTCTAGCCATATCAGATGAAGCCAGCTGTCATCGCCATATCTGATCTCAATACTACTGACATGGAGCCTTCAGTAAGGTGAGGGTTGACATCTGAAACACAAACAGGTTGTTTCTGAAATGGAAAAAAAGGAATAGAAATAGTAAAATAATAAGATGCTGGCACACACCTTCATCAATGTCTCTGTCTCAGTGACACTGAGACTGTTGTTACTAAATAGCTGCCTCTAGGGGGTGTTTTTGCTACACACACTTTAAATGGGTATTTATTATTTCATTGGCTCTCTCTGATCAGGTCCTTATACTGTATTGGAGACATTAAATAAACAAGAAGACATGTTCTAAACTGTGCCTATGTTTATACACTCTTGCACATTGAGTCGGTTTAACCTTTGCAGACTGTCTTTCCTGACAAAATGCAGTGCAGGGTATCAGCATGCAGTGTCTCTGAATGGAAGATTAGGCATTAGGTCGTTTGTGAGTCTTCCACCTACATCGGTTCTGCGTTTGTTTGTTTGAAAGGGTCTGTTGTGGAAGTGTCCTTTTACCTGTGCAGTTTGGGTTTGCTGTGGGCATAAATGTGGCTTTTTTTCACCCTTTTTTTTTTAGGGACCTGTTTCTTATAGGGTGCAGGCAGAAGAGTGTGTCTATGTGTCTGTGATCTTTTTTTTTGCTGCATGCTGTGGAATATCAGGATGCAGCATGAACATAGTAACAGTTTTTTGTTGTTGGTTGTGAAGTTGAGTGAGTGCATTTGCGCTTCCTGTACTGACTCCCTCATTGTATCTCAGTGTGTTCTCGTCCCTGTTTTTCCTGAGAGCCTGGTGGTCCTCTTTTTCCCTCTTTTTCCCTCTTTTTATACATCAATACTTTCTCTGTCTTTCCATCTTTCTGTTCCTGTCTTTCTCCCTCTCCCAGTCATGCAGGCTCATTCACATCTACATCCACACTCGCTACCACTCCCTCCCCCACATTCATGTGTAGTCTTCTCTCTCTGTCCCCTGCATGGCTTTGTGCTGCTGCCACAATGCCAGGGGCCAGGCGATGAGGTCACTCACCACAGGAGAGCTGCAGGCCTGACTGAATCTCGACCATCCCCACCATCCAGAGCACAGAGAACTAACAAGTTAGAAGTCTTACCTCCACTGGCGTATCACATCTTCGCTTCAGCTCAGACAGCTTTACCTTAACACCCATGCAAACCGCTGGGCATACACGTAAAACATATCATTTTTAGGAAGATCATATTAGCCAGGTTGTATCTTTCCATGCTAGTGCACATAAACGCACCCACACATGCATGTCAGCATGTGCACATATGAAAGCACAATCACACACTTCAACGTGTCTGCAAATGGACAGATAACTGGAAACTTTTGTCCTCTGTGATGCTGGAAGTGATGCTTCCAAAATGTACCCCAGAGTCTGTGCAGGATTGTTTTCGTGCTAGCTGTGATTTATCTCTGTCCTTTCAGCTGCTTATACTATTAATTTGAGTCTGTGAAAGAGTGTGTGAATGCGTTTCTATTGTGTTTGTTTACATGCGTGTGCAATGTTTAGCATATATGTGTCAATACATATTTACTTTCCTATGTGCACCCGAGGCACCTGTTTTTGTGTAGTTGTAAACTACCAAGGAGTAACTCGTCAGTTGTGATCGTGGACAGTGTCACGTTTCGTGAATGAATATATAGGGTAAATATGCGCATGTGTGCATGACAGCAACTTTCAAGCCAATGTCTCCCCTTGCTGTGAGAACATGGTGTTCCTGCAACCCTTCATTGCCTTTATAGCTCAGTCAGGCCCAAAGTAAAACCCACACACTGACCACCACACATTGGCCAGGGATGGAGCAGCCTAGCGCCTGACAGAATCGCCTGGGTTGCCCCATGGCCTCCTATTGTATACATCACGTCTGCTTTGTCTATGCTACTGCGATAGGTTCCAGTGCACAGGCACAGACAACAGTCTTGTTATTCTCCCATGACCTCCTTGTTGGTTTGATGGTGTCATTCTGTTTGAGTTTCATTTAGATTAGAGGCGCTCAGCCTATTTCTATGCCTGATGAGCTTGAGTATGGGGAATTTCACAGAGTTACTGTTTCAGATTTCAGGCCGTAATTAAGTGACTGGGCTTTTCTGGTCATAGTTTCCTGCAAAAGTATCAAGACTAATGCAGTCGGTTAGGTCCTCACATTGCAAAAAGTTACATCTCTGTGGTTAGTTAAGAAGTAGAAGCCATTCTGTTGATTTTCAGTAGCAGGGGGGTCTCTTGCATTGCATCAATCAATTTACACGTATTTCCATGTGTGTAGTAGGATTGAAGAGGCCACCGATTTTATTAATTGTGGAGCTGCGTTTCTGCTCCTGCGACCTGCAGTTGAGTTTTTTTTAAAAATGAAACATTTTTAAAATTGCTTCAGAAACATCAGCATCACTGACTCATTGTTTTCAGGCTTTTATTTACTTTCTACTTTACAGTTCTGATTTGATATCCATAACCCACTCAAAGGCACAACAGAAATATAGAATCCATATTATTTGTTGCAAATTAATTTCCCTTAAATCATTGTCAAACTGATATTGTCTAGGCTTAGTAAGATAATTGTTCCATGCCTTTGTAACAAATGGGTGTTTACACTGTGTGCATTCTTGTTGCACTTAAATTCTGGTCAGCGATATCCTAACATTAGGACACTTTCTAATGTTAACATTATGAGCGTATACAAGGTTTTAGCTGGTTGCTCAACACTCTTCGGGTCTACACTGTGGAGGTTCACAGCTGGGAAGGCCTTACGTCAGTCAGATGTCAGCTACTGAACGTCAGCTGGTTCTTCCTCCTGCATGCACCCAGTGCACCATTACCTCACTGCTATGTGCAACACCCTATCTGCTGTTTGAGAAGGTTCAAACACAAATGCACAAATATCTAAACTTACAAATATACATATATAAGGACAATATAAGTACGATAAAGCGTTTTTTAGCTGTTTCACAGAGGACAGATTCTTGAGTTATTTCCACGCAGTCATCTACTCATCCATCCTTTCCTCTTCCCTCACCCCTGGGTGTTTCCTCCATCTCTGTGTCAGCGTGTATATGTGTTTGAGCTTGCATGTGTAATGTGCCATGTTGTGTATACAACTCTCAGGTTTAAACCCCAACAAAGGGCAATTTACATCCTGATCCGCTACTCAAATGCTTATCTTGTTCTAGTTCATGTTGTCTGTGAGGTGGGAATGGTTGGGGGGGGGGGAACACACATACCCCGGGGTTGGCGGCATTCCTTGTGATCTTTAGTAACTTGTAAGGATAAGTGCGTGTATGTGTGTGAGTGAATGAGAGGGGCAAAGTTATTGGCACCTGTGCAGAATTCATATAGCTGTTTTATCTATACATGCATATGCACATTGAGTTTAATCACTTTTTACAACCTTAAAATGAGGGGTTAGAAAGGGAATATGCCCCCCCACCCACCTTCTTCTCTTTTCCTCTCATTGCAGCGACACGTCTGCCGCTGTAGACACATGAGAGAGGTAGAGGCTTAGTCCTGTCAGCGCCTGATTCAACCTGACCCTTTTTTTCTAAGTGGAGGAAGAGCTCGCTTTTTCCTGCCCCAGGGCAAGAATAACAGAGAGAGGGGCTTTAAGAAAGTGTGAAAATCCCTGAGTACTGAAAATGTGAGCGAGGCTGACAGCATAAGGACAATTAGTGGAACTAAGCAGAACAAAAAAATAAGTTTTTTTTTTGTAAAGTTAAGCAACAGCACAGATGCCTCCTCATAATATGAAGAAAATGTGTGAGGGCAAGAAGCGAAAGGGAGAGGAAATAAGGGGAGAGGCAGCAGGGTTGGGCCTGTTTGTGATGTTTTTGGGCTGACATCATGGCTGCACCAGCAGGTGGTGTGTGTTGGATCATCAGGTTGGGCTGTAAAACGGTCTTGTCAGACTAGACACATACATCAGTGCATCAAAAGGGGAGCAGATAGCCTCTGCCAATGTCACCAGAAAGCCACCAGAGTAGCCTGAAATCTTTTGATTTGTCTCTTTAATTCTACATCGAATCTTCAAAATAAGTAATGCGCATGGTACGAAAGATAAAAAAGGAGATATATCTTAATAAAGTACCGCTTTCTTTTATTTCAAAGATCCTAGTTAGACATACACTCACAATGATGATACTGTGATGTGATGATATTTACTGTGATGATACTCTTTTTCTCTCTTTGTCCTCAGGCTGGTCTTTTCTTCCTTCACCTCGCGGCGCTAACTTTCACCGCCCTGACTCCCACATGAATATGTGCACTTCTGGGTTTGTGGAGGAGGACGAATTTGTTTTTGGGATCAGATTTGAAAGTTTAATTTTGTTATCACAGCCTGCTGTTAAAACTGTTGGTTATTGTACAGCACAGGTACTCCTGTCGGTATCGCAGATGGTGAGGATGCGATTAGTCTGAATTGGCTTTTCATAACGTTGATGCGAGTTCCCCCTCAGTGGCAATTCAGAACATTTCATTTGAAGACTGCTAATTTTGTTAGTCTCAAAGATCTCCAGAAAGCTCCCGTCAGTTTGTCCTCTCTCCACAACTCACCTCACTGTTGATTATTTAAAGCTGTGGATTTTTGTTCTTTTTTTTCCCCCAGTTACTACTGGCCACTAGTGTCAAAAGTTAGAAGCTGTGGTTTGACAGGTCTCCTCTTTGCTTTAAAGCTGCAGTCTGCAACTCTTTTTCAAGCATAATGCCTGGAACTGTCCGGGGATTCTGAAAGTAGTACATTAAATACCCCAATACAAAAAAAAAAAAGAGTTCTCTAGGTCCCCTATATGTCCCGCTAGGTCCCTCCAAAGCCAGCAGGTTTGTTTACAAAATTGCAGACCGGACCGGTAAAAGGTAACCAATCAGGTTACGAGCTGGGCTCTGTTGCCTGTCAATCACCGATTGTGCACGCGCGATACAAGGTAGGCTCGTCCCCACGCTTATTTATCTAGACTATTGAACTTCATTGCGGGCTAGTCTACTTACTGTGTCTTCCATGATCGCAAATGACAGGTGAGTTGATGAATGAGGAGTCGTGTACGCGCATCTGGCGTGCACGTAGACGTGCACGAGTTCTCATGTGTTTTGATGGGGCGGGACAGGAAGTTGAATAACTTTTTATTTTTCGGTTAAAAAATAAGCATTTCTTGCATTTTGCGACTATGGAGGTCACCGTTTTCAACTTCAAGCGTTCTGATAGATCATGTAAACTCTTAGAATGCCAAAAATTAGGACTTTACGTATGACAACAACAAATCCTGCAGACTGCAGCTTTAACCTCCCTCGTAGGATTAAAGAAATCCATCGCTTGCTCAGCAGTTGACGATTTTCATCATGCAAAAAAATGCTGAGTGTATGTGAGATGTGCTCACAAAATTAGGGTTTGACCATTTTGTTTCAGAGTTATGCATCATTTTAAGTCAAGAAGTGTTCATGGTTCTCAGGAGATTTTGAATATGATATGTGACATCATCAGCGTAATACTCCAAGTACTTTTCTTATGGGTCAGGTATGGTTAGACAGGCTGAACCAGGAGTATATGCATCTGACACTTGATTAATATTAAGTATTACAGATATTGTTTTATCTGCTCAGTCTGTAAATACTTTGATATTTCACATTTTCACAAAGCTTGGCAATAACAGAACTAATGAAAAGCTCGAGAGAAGAATTAATTGGAAAAAAAAGAAAAGAAAACTTTGTTAGTCCCAAAGAGAAATTATTATCTTGGAAATTTCTTTTTCATTAATCATCTTAAAATATCATTGTGTATGCTGATTGCTATTGGCAGGAACGACCTCTTGTATTGTTGTGAAGAGAAGCTGGAGTAGCCTCTGGCTGAACACACTTTGTTGTTTTAACACGATGTTATGTAGAGAGTGGGCAGTGTTGTCCATCATGCTCATCAACTTGGACCACACTCTTCTTTGCACAATCAGCTCTGGGGGCTTAGTTAGGTTACCTTGAACACCTTGATAGAGGGATTTGTTTTGGGAAAACCTAAATGATACAGACTTTGTATTTTAAACTCTTTCTCGCCAACTCCCCACATAACTAACCCCTCCTCTCTTTCTCTCAGGTGGTCTAATCATAGCAGTTTGTGTAAATGACAGATTCCCTCACCAGGTTTTAGCAGAAGTCCACAAGTCACAGATCACCAGCATGAACGCTCTAGCCCTCAGGTACTTTAGTCCTGTGATGCACACATACTGAGACACACATCCACATTTAAAGGCAACAGGATGCATATAGGTTTACACCCCTTATAAACCAACCAGAGCCAGGTGTGTGGTTTTAACACATTGTCCTCCCTGCCCTCTCTGAGTTCCAAGTACAACTTCTGTCATTTAATTACAAACTAACTGAGCCCACTGAAATCTCCACATATGTTAATGTCAGCCACTTCTATATGGCCGAGTAAAAAAATATCTGTCCAATTTACTCTGAAGTCCTGTCACGATTTTGAAAGGATTTCAGAGTTGTGAGACAAAAGCAAAGCTAATAATAATGCCAGCCGCGTCTTATAATGTTCACCAGACTGAAGTTTTCGAAACATGACCACCGAATCCACTGGCAAACTAGGAAAAGGCAGTTGAGTTGTTGAAAAACGATGTTGTGAAAATGAGCTGCTGTTGGGATTTGGCGATTATGGTTTGTTTTGACAATTCAAACTACTGCAGCAACCCTCAGAGTCTGAAAGGCCTATTTTTAAAAGCGGACACGTGTTAAGAGCTTTTATGTCGTAACTATCCACCCTGAATGCTTAAGGTCTTTGTAATTATTCCTCGCTTTTCCCTCGCTCACTCTCCCATAGTGTTGCCTGTTATCAGTGGTGTGCCTGTCTGCCTTTGAGTCCTCGGTGCCTGTGCTTGCTTGTAATGTTATGTAATTGCAGATGTACTTTAAAAGCAAAACTATTGTGTCTACCCGTAAAGCTCAGTGGGGTGAGTTAGTTGTTCCATGTGAGTAACTTTGGCTCGTGCACAATTTTAAACAATGGACATTAAACAGCGCAGCACTTAGTCAGCCTCATAAAGATGTTTTTCCAGCTTACTATCATCGTGCTAAACAGCCCCCTTTTACCCCACTCATCAGTGGAAATCTAATTTATGTTTGCATGCTCATATTTGGGACTCAATTCATGCTTTAAGTGTTATGCTGACTAATCACAGCAGCAGCCAAACAAAAATCAGTACTTTATTATGTGTTATTCATAGCTACCTGCCACTTAAGGTGGTTGAAAGTGTGGAGAGTCCTCCAAAAGCTTTTAATTCTAGGTAGACTACAGTTTGATATGTTGCAGAGATTCGGTTTAAAAATCCCAGGTTTCTGAAGTGTTGGCAAGAACAGCTCGCAGGAATCATGAAAATATGTCGGCCCCATTCTCATGTCACTGCTTACTCATTGTTGCACCTCTATCTTAGTGGCTGAAAGATGTGTGAAATAATCAGAAATGAAAAAAGGGGAGCGATTTGTCTTTTTACAGCCACATATGACTCGATCACCTTGTCTGTTTTCCCATGGATTTCACACGTATTTTGCAAACAGAATGTACATTTGGTGTTATCGGGCCATCATTCATATCGTGGAATTGTTTAGGCTGGCATCACAAAGACGATTGTTCTTATTCACGAGATCAACACCCTGAATTACAATCAACTATGGCAGCGAAAACTAATCCTTCAAGACTTAATGACAGGAACACTTTGCCAGCCAAGCCAGTGGCATGTTGCTGCGAAGCTGAGACACAACTTAGAGACCCAGGAAGTTCCCATATGCGGTGCAGTTGTTGATTGTTCTGCGTATTATAAAACCTCAGCTATTCAGATAGAGCGAGCATTCTGGATGGGCTCCCCATTAAGGTGTTGTGTAACTCAACATTCTGCGGCTCATTAAGAAACACAAAGACATGGCGGCACGCCGTGCTGCTAAAGAGCCCTTTGGTGTTAATGGTGTAATGGCAGCGCTGTCTGTTGATGTAGTAATGTAAAAGATAAGATGTTAGCTGCTGAACAAATAAACAGCTGTGCTGGAAGAGAGATTAAGAGGGTGAGAGGAGGTGTGTGAGAGAGGGAGGCTGTCATTGCCAGCCAGGAAGAGCAACAAGCAATCCAGCCACAACAAGCTGGTCTGATTTGATTTAATTAATGACTGAAATCCCCCAAGCTAAACACCTTTTTTACGAGCGTTTGAGAACAATGATAAGCTGTTGCTCCACGGTTGTGGGCATGCGTCTGAGAATGTTTGAAGGAGCATAGAAAGGCTCACATTCGTGCATGTATGTTCACCGACAGATTGCAGCCTGAGCTGACAGCATCATAATCAGTTTGGTGTAAAATGCATCGCTTCATAATGAGCACAACACAGCGCACGTGAGGTGTCTCTTGTTTCTAATATCAGTTTTGATGGTCAGTTCCACCATTGAGTGCATTTTTTTTTTACATATCAAACATATGTGTTGTTTGGAAGCATCTCCACGTATCTCAACCATGACAGACGCTTTGTTACTTAGCTTAGGGTTGGTGGAGATGAGCTTCCTAGCCCCGCCACCCCTCCATTCTCTGCGGGGTCTCTTTGCATCTCTGTCTTTCTATCTGTCTCTGTCAGAACAGCACAGCCATTGTTAGTGGGGTTGCTCTGCCTTTTCATAAGGTCAGAGGGGCTACAGGTAGCGGAAAGGACAAGATTAATCACTTCATCTAGGGGGGCGATAGACCAAGAGATGGGAGAAATAGGTGGGGCAGTGAGAGAATTAGAGCGAAGAAAGGGGGAAATGAAAGGGGAGACGAAGGGGAAAAAGTGATCGGGGACAGACATGGAGGAAGTTGGGGATAAAGAAAGAGAAAGAGAGATGGTAGAGACAAGGGGAAGCAATTATCTTCATAAGTATCTTTGTTGTGCTCACCGATGCATTCACTGAGTGGATGAAGAGAGGTGGAGCATGGAAAGAGAGAGGTGGTCAAGTGTAATTACTTAAACACAGGTTTGCTTGTCTTTGATCCTCTTGTGCGGAGTACGTTGCCCACTCTTGAGCATCCTGCTTGGTAATTTTATGTGCCATCATCAGTTCCAAAAAGCACTTCCGAAATGCAACCTATCACGCTCGGGAGCAAATCACTCCTATTGTTGTATTTATGTTTATGGTTTTGTCGAAACATAACACATTATGATGTGCAAGGACTGTATTTTCTCTACATTTTCCCAGCTAACGCATTTAAATGGTCATTGCTTTTGATCTCTGTGTTTTGCCAAGGTAATTATCACATCATTAGCAATGCGTGACCTGAAACCAACTGCTGCAAAGCTCCTGGAATAAATAGAATCCATGCCAAGCACAGGTGGCCACATATGTAAGGAGAGTTCAGGGCACTTCTGCAGATGTTGCTCTGACTAATCCGCATCAAAGTGTTTTAGCTTGCGTGTCGTATCATCATGCTATTATGGACGTATTCATCATAAAATGCCTGGGCTTAGATATGTTATAATACTTACAATGTGTGTATTAGTGTCATGAAATGCACAGCTGCATCTGCTGATTTCATGCATTTTACCAGATCATTATATGCAGTATGTGTTTTTTTTTTGCATCTTTTATTTCATGCTTGTGCACTTCAAAGAGTAAGTGTGTTTTTTGCACACTTCTGTGTGAGTCAATGGCCAGCTGCAACACACAGGGCCTACCTGTGGGTGTAGTTGGCTGAAATCCACCTTCTTAAGTCTGCTTTCTATTCAATGTCACATAAACAAATACCAGCGGGGTCCGTTCACTTCCAAACCACTCAAGAACATCCTCAGATCTCTCCACAACATCTGTTGACCCACAGCTTTTTTTTTTCTTTTTTCTTTTTCGTAGGGGTTTTATGAAAAGCAACCCTTTTATGAACAGTCCATACCGTGCTGCATGTTGTATTTCTATTCATTGCTTAGCGCTGCATAGTCAAGTGCCAGTGTCAGGAGCACATGCTTATTGCTACACCCACACATTATTTTGTACAAACCTGTGTGTTTTCATAGGCAGCGTGCACTCAGATGCAGACACACTGGCTCAAATACACACATTCAGTGGCACACACATGCACAAACATAACTGAGCGCGGGCTCAGACTTGCCCCTCATTCACTCAGCAGTTCTTGTATGTCTTTGATATGCCTGACCCTCTTTTATTGTTTTTTCTATATTTCTCTATAAGACGGGCGGTATGCAACTGATTAGATGGATAAATACACCCTGAAGGTGAGAGACGGGCAGAGAGGAGGAGAGGAAGGATACTTCTCTTGTCCCAACACATTCCAGTAGTGGAACTCTAATCTTCTCAGGCTTCATGCATTTAAACAGCCGATTAGCAACAGTCTAACAGGCGCTTTCCCTGCTGGGCTGAAACAGAAATTAAGTGCTTAGGTGCAGCCGTCATTTTGTTTGTTTTTTCAGCACCTTTAAAGGAAGATGCCCTCAGAAATGCAGGCTTTGATCATGGGCTGAAACAAAACAGTCATTGTTAAGCCCATGCACAGTACCAGTATGATGTAAAGATGCAGACAAAGTGGCCAAAAGCTTTTACTTCTCATGTGTCTGGTACTTTCATTCAACAAAGTTCACAAGGATTAGTCCAACACTTGTGAAATAATATAGTTTTGAAGCCTGATGATGAACGAAACTGTTGTGTTGCCATTGGCATGCATGTGTTCTTCATAATGGTTTTAACTGGGGATGGTGGGTGTTTGGTTGGATTTGGATGATAATGAAGAAATCAGTTGTGTACACATTCAGATGGATGTGTTTTGTGCAGGTGTGCAGGTGTGTGTGTTTGTGTGTGTATGTGTGTGTGTGTTGGGGTCAGCTAGAGTTCTCAGGACTGTCTCTTTGGCCTTCACTACCTGCTGATAGAGTTGACACAGTGATGATGGTTTCTGTCTTTTTCATAACACACTCCACCATGAAACTGTCTTGTGTGTGCACTGTATACTTTTGTACGAGATAAGCAGTGCAGTATGCAATTCAGAGAATTGTATAACGTTTTAAAATGACAAGTATGTGGGTTATAACCATGTCCTCTCTTATTTCCTTCTTCCTTCCACCTCTTCCGTCTTTGCCTCTACTTCTTCTCCAGTGACATATTTGACGCTATGTTCCCGGTCACCCACATCGCAGGGGAAACCGTTATCCAGCAAGGTGTGTATGCATATGTTTATGAGAACAATTCATGTTTGATTTAGCCTTGTATGACACAGTCGATTCAAACAAATATTGTTGTATTAATCATAGAATTTAAAGGGGAACTCCGGGGCATTTGAAGCGCAATCCCATTGCTAGAGGTTGTCAAATACTGACAGTAGGACACAGACTGGTGCAAATCGGCGCTCCCTGTGCGGCGATTGCGCTGTTTGCGCAGCCTGTCATGCTAGCCAACTACGTGGTGGCCAAGGGGCAAGTGCTAAACCTTCCACGTAAAACAACAACTTGCACACTGCAGAAACGTCACACCACTTTATAAACCATCCGACAATAAAGTCACAAGCCTTACTATCAAAACCATATGCATGGTTCTCACATTACTGGCATGGGGACGTTACAAAACAACTTTATAAACAGCATGTCACTTACCTCTTGTTGGTATGCTTGCGCATGTGAAAGCCCAAAAGAGTCAATGGACGATAATCCCATATACAAAGCAATTATCTTCTCTAGAAAAACTGCGTTCAAGTATTTAAAACATTACAACAATATTACTGGGCATGTATTGTTGTAATGTTTTGAATACTTGAACGCAGTTTTTCTAGAGAAGATAATTGTTTTGTATTTGGGAGTATCGTCCATTGACTCTTTTGGGCTTTCACATGCGCGAGCATACCGACAACCAGCCGTTGAGTTACATGCTGTTTATAAAGTTGTTTTGTAACATCCCCATGCCAGTAATGTGAGAACCATGCATATGGTTTTGATGGTAAGGCTTGTGACTTTATTGTCGGATGGTTTATAAAGTGGTGTGACGTTTCTGCTGTGTGCAAG
The DNA here is from genome assembly GCF_027942865.1 of Odontesthes bonariensis. Classification (NCBI taxonomy): domain Eukaryota; kingdom Metazoa; phylum Chordata; class Actinopteri; order Atheriniformes; family Atherinopsidae; genus Odontesthes; species Odontesthes bonariensis. Next base: position 15,618,527 of record NC_134526.1, read on the forward strand.
TTGTTGTTTTACGTGGAAGGTTTAGCACTTGCCCTTTGGCCACCACGTAGTTGGCTAGCATGACAGGCTGCGCAAACAGCGGAATCGCCGCACAGGGAGCGCCGATTTGCACCAGTCTGTGTCCTACTGTCAGTATTTGACAACCTCTAGCAATGGGATTGCGCTTCAAATGCCCCGGAGTTCCCCTTTAAATAACTCTGAAAGGGAATTTTCCTCTAAAGAAGAACATTCAAGATTGATACGGAAATTTTAGTGAAGGGAAATTTCCCCCAGATCTTTGATGCAATCTTCGATTAACCTTGTCATAGCGTAGACTTGAACCGCTAAACTACTTTAATGGAAAGGAAGTAATTAGGACGCCACTCTTGCAGATTATCCACAATGGCTTTATCTCAAAGAATACATCTATTTCACTGCCACCACCGGCCATGTTTATTTTATCTTACCACTCCCTTTTCCTCTCGTTGCCCCACTCAAACATTCCTTCATCCTGCACCAGCTGTCAGCTTGCTCCATTCTGCTCAACAGTCATCAAAACCTTGACTCAAGTCATCCCTGTACTTTGAAGAAACACAGGCCAGCGAGACTAGACTGTATTTTTCCAGGTCTCCCTCTTTCAAACTCCTATCAAACACAGACACATTTAATCACATATTTGAAACACAGAAAGCACACATTCTTGCAGACAAATTCCCACTCTCAGATAATACTATGTTAACACCTACCCAAAATCACATAGTTTACAGCTGTGGAGCATGCTGCATAAACACACACAGAAAACTGTTGGTGCCTGGACAGCCACCCTCTCGGGCTCTCCCATCTTGTCTTAAAACAGCATTCAGGAGTATATCAGTCCTAATTTGGTGATAATAAGTCTAGCTAACTTTGCAGGGCCCCAGTCCCAGACAGTCCATTGTTATATACAATATTGAGAGTGGTGTATACAGCGCTGATGTCATGGCTAATGTCTGGACTACTGTACAGCTTCAAGAAACTAACCTTGCTACTGGCTACTCACACACTATTTAGACACAGCAAGGACTTATACCTGTGAGGTTGGAGTGATATAAACACACGGGGAATGAACATGCAAAATGGCATGTAAAGGTATTTTCATTGGACCCTGTTGTCTGTTGTTTGTTTTGTCGGCTGATGCTTACATCCAGTTTTATCATTATATGTGGTTATTTCTTTGGAATTTGGAAATATTGCTACATGAAATCAGTTTGGACACAGGGCATCACCGGTGCTGCAGCATTGTGGGTACGAAACACGTTAGAGGTTAAGGAACTAACCCACGTTGCTCTTTTGAGCAAAGCCGTGGAACCCTGCCTGAGTTTACGACAATTCGCTTGTGTTGAAACAAGACCGCACGGCATAAACCAGCGTGCATGAGTATACGTGTGTGTGCATGAGTATACGTGTGTGTGCGTGTGTCTTTGTGTGTGTGCAGGTTCTGGTCAAATATTTGCCTGCACTCTCAAGCAAAAGGCGCAAAACAAAGGCTTGGGCACCAAAGTGATAAAAGACAGGAAGAGCAGAAGAAAAGAGAGACGCAGTGAGAGGGAACTGAAAGAGCGATAGATGAGATGAAAGAGGGAGAAGAAAAATTAGCCGGGGACCAGGTTGCAGCAGGTTGAGAGTGTGTGTGGATATGCGTCTCTGGGGTCTTCACCAGGACAGACGAGGAGCGTTTTTGTGTGACAAATAGAGCTGTATGATTAACGAGCCCTCAACTGCACTAAGTATTAATTAGGCGTGTGAACTCTTGTGAACTTTACTCACAGGGCCCTCTCAGCCTTTCAACTCTTGAGGTGAACATGCACACATAAAATACACACAGTCACACCCTAACTTGGTACCTACACGATGCACAGGCATGCATACTTGTGTCGTTTAGACACATGTATCACAACCCACTTGTTACTCTGAGTCAAGTTGCATTTATGTTATATTGTAAGATTTAGCACTCTTAGCACTCGTGTGTCTGGAGTAGAGTATGGCAACCCGACCGAAGCCCGACGGGCCCGGTTGGAACCCGACGGGCCGGGCCGGACTCGGACAAAAAATTAGAATGTCTTGTCGGACTCGGGTCGGGCTCGAAAGCAAGCAGACATCGTGAAAATTATAAACAGCCAGAGGACAGGTTTCAGTTCATTGCAAACGTCAGTTTTTGTGATAAAACATAAATAATTGAATATGCATAAATGAAAATGTTGGTAGGCTATTCGTGCCTCATGCCGTGCAGCATGCATCTGTGTGCATCTGTGGTCTATGCATGCTCGGTGCGCACGCACGCATATCGAACATTCGAACAACTTTACATTAAACACGTGCGATCAGTGCAGCCGAGCTCAGTTGGCTGGAAGCGCTATGAAGGACATTAAAAGAAAAATAGCTTCTGGAGAACTGAAAGTCACGTTGGTCACTGGTCTCGGGCTTCCGGCGGGCTCGGACACAAATATTTTAATTAATCTCGGGCTCGGGTCGGATTTGAGAACTTTTCTGTCGGTTGAGGGCCGGGCTCGGACAGAAAAATCCGGCCCGAGCCAGGCTCTAGTGTGGAGATATGGGAAATCCTTAAAAAGGACTGACAGAGTCCTTTTTTAGGATTTCCCATATCTCCAGACTGGATGCTTTTAAGGGACATCAACCAACCAGATCACATGACTTTTTTAAAGGGTTCACTTTGAAAGCCCTGCACATGTCAGCCATTGGCACTACAGAGCTTCAGTAAGCAGAGCAGACCATATTTTTAGTTCCAACACAACATATAGTCTTCTGTAATAACTGTGTGTAGAAGAGGATAAAGAAAGCTAATGCCTGCAATTGTACACGCTGCTATGGCTTTCTCTGTTCTTTTGCATCAAACTAAGGTGTTATAGCTCTGCATGCTCAGGCACTTCTGTTTCAAAGTTTCCTCTATTAAACCATAAAAGCGCCGGTAATGAACCTTGCAGTTATTGCAACTTTCTGCCGGTGAGAGCCTTATTTCGCAAAGTTACTGGCTGGCCCATTATGCATTCTGGAGAAGGCAGTAGCACTTCTGACACTGGGTGTGCCCAGAAGCTTAGAGGCCCTTGATTTATTAAGACCCGAAGAACAATAAATTCTGTTGTTTAAACAGACATGAAATCAAAATGCTTAAATATTGACTTTTGCTTTGTATGCTGAGGAGCAAAATGTTCTTTCGCGCTCATGGATATATACAAAGCATTTTGGGCACTTTTAATGTTAAAAGAATGTACTGTGGGTTGTTCGTTTGGTGGAGCGTGCATAACTTGTAAAGGCTCAGTCTTACAGCCCAGGCCCTTGGTGCCTGTAATCCCTTCTCATTCTCCCATGGCTATCTCTATTTCTGTATCAGATAATCAAAACTCATTTATTGACAACATTAGCCAGAAATGAGTGAATTTAACAGGAAAAGCCTGATTTCTTGTGGGATGAAAGGCAGCTGATTTTGTTGCTTTCTCTCTCTCACCGTCTCAAGCTGTCATGGCTTTTCTCTTCTACCCTCTCCAGGTGATGAAGGCGACAACTTCTATGTGATTGACCAAGGTGAAGTTGATGTAAGTGGCACACACAAACATTATCTGATCAAGCATTAAGTTAATCAAAGCAAAACATTCTGTTAAAAGGGATTCTAGTATGTGTTCTTTTCGTATAAGTTTTCTTTCACCCGTTTTAAATGGTGAATTATAAGGAAGTTTGTGACTCAATGTAAAACCTACCCTACTTCACTCATGTTGAGACAGTTTGCACTCCCACAAATGGGCAAGTTGTTGAACTGCCCCCATGTTTTGTTCTCTTCAAAGTCTGGTTCCAGGCCGATGACAATCTGAACACGGCGCTTTAGAGGTGATCACTCTGTGAAGGCACCCGAAGTGAGAAGATCTTTTGTCTTAGCAAGCCTGACACAGAGCGATAGAGTTAAGTGGAGAGATAAAACAGGGGCTGATGGAAAGTTAAACAGGAAGTGACCTTATCAGCTTACCGCAGCGAGCACAGAGACAGCGGGTAAGAGGAGAGAAGCAGGTCGGTGAGCTTCACAGAGATTGCCAATATCATTGACCCACCTAAACAGAAAGAAGGAAGCAGAAATAGTGAGATAGTGATTTGATACAAGGACTGCATCACAACTAACTGACTACAAACTAACTAAATTGCTGATTGCTCTGACTGCTATTGTTTCTGATAGTGCCTTGTCAGATATTATTATGTAAGTGATGGGATCTATTTCCAGATTGCTGTGAAATAGATGTGAGCTCTGATTGTTCTCTACACAAAGGCATTTAGTTTTTTCATTGGAGCCTATATTTAGGTCAGATAAGAGAAGTGTGTATCTAGAAACTTTATCATCATCACTTTGGATATTTATCAGACTGAACAACAACCGATTCAAACCTAAGTGGTTTGACACGACAGAAACAAAGGAGGTTTTCATGTTTTTTTTACTCTTTACTTCAGCGAGGTTTCTGTTGCATCTAATATTCTCACAACAAAGGCTTTTCAGTGGGGAACAATGTGTTTGTTTTAACCTCTTACCTCACAGTCTTTGGTTTTTTAATCAGTCAATTAGCTAATATTACTTGATCTTGTTGAGTATACTGTTGCCCTAGATTGGTCCTTGAAAAGCTGTTTGTGTAACCATAACTCTGTCCCTGGGGATTTTGTTGCTTGCAGCAGCAACAAGTAAGGGGCTTATCTTTTATATTCATGCTCTTTTTTTTTTTTAAAGGTTTTCCTTTCTGCCCCAATCCTCTATTAGATCCTCAGTTGCAGTGACACTCTCTCCCGCTGCTGTAGCACTACTTTCTGTCATTCTTGTTCCTCCAATATGTTAAACCAGATGTGGTCTCTTCAGGGCTGCCACCAGTGAATCAGCTCCCACAGGATCTTATCACCCTGCACCCAATCTGTGGGAAGACTATCCCAAAAACTCATCCCAGCCAAATCTCATGCTTTTCTCCTTCACCTCACCCCGCCATCCACTCTTCCATCTCTACAGACGGCGGCTGCCTCCCAGCCACAGCCCTGGCACCAAACTACTTCAAGATCAGTGCCGAGGTTATTAGAGTGTGGAGATGTCTCTCATTAGACAGGGGTGTAAATCTGCCAGCATCCCATAAACTGCCTGAAAGCTGCCACTAATGTAAACACCCTTCCATGTCTGCACACAAATCTACTCACTTACAGACATTGGTCTGTATTTATATATGGTTGCACCACAAAATAAATGAAAGCTTTCGTTCGAAAAATGCAAGATGATTTCAAATAAAATGCTGTTTGTAATTAAATTAAGAATTTAGTTCAGTTACACATATCTGGTATTTTATGGGCAAAAGTCATAAGATTCACTGAAGTACTTTCTGCTTAACGAGCAATTATTTTGAAAGAACAAGCTTATTTTATCATTATTCTGAGTGGCCAAGCCAAGAATTTACAGACACTCTATCACACACGCAATTAAAAAGCCCGTGGGCATACTCACAAGCAGAAGAGTAACCGCAAGCACAAACACACTGCCTGCTACTCTACCTTCCAGCAGTTTTGACTCGTTACTTCTTAATTACTAACAGCCACACACAAGTTGCTGCTCATAGTTGAGTATGTTTGCGTATTCAGTGAAAGCTGCAAGACATCATATGTTGTTTGAGACTTTTTGCGGTCATTCTCCACACAGTCATTAATCCGAGTTTTTGCTTGCCACCCTTACTGGTTGGTATTTGAGCTTTGCTCTTGCTCTCGTTTATGCGTTTGAAATGGTCCTCCAAATCCAGGAGCTGAATGAAAGTTTTGTAAAACCTTATGGGACTGCATGTTCAACAGTGAAGACTTCACATAATTGTTCGAGGCTTGACGTAACCACAGTCAGCACTCTGCATCTCTTTGAAGCCAATCCAGTCTATGGTGAAGGATGAGTCCCCTGTGGTCTATTCCGAATCTGAATAATGGCTTCCAACAATCCTGGCAATTCACAGCAGCAAGCAGAGGAGTGAACCCTCACTCCCTCCTTCTCTTTCTCTCCCTCCTTACTCTCAGTGTTATTAAGTCAACAAGACAGTGGATAGTGTGTTGACAGGTAAAACCGTAACGGCCCCAGAGACGGCCTCATTGAGCCTCACTGAGGTAGTATTGTCTGTAGAGCTATGGTGGCTGGCCTGAATAGACCTGTGCATGTGTGTGCTTGTAAGTGATCAACCGTGTGAGAGTGTGTATGTATCAGATGCTAGAGTCGACCCACAAAGTGTACCTCAGCTCTCTGACCTCCATCACTCCCAAACCACAGGGAAGGCTCTAACAACACAAGACAAAATAAATAAAAGGGGTAAATGAAGTGGGGGAATAAAAGGCCTTTTAGGTGGTCTCATTTGAGGTTTTAGTGTAAATCAAATACCCAGGGACAAGTGCGCAGTGAGCATATCAAACAGAAGAAGAAACTGAGGAGAGAGAAAATCTAGGTTTTAGAAGGCGTGTCAGGATGAGTGGAGCGACTGAAAAGGCAGGAAAATGTCAAATCTCCACTCTTGTTGTCACATCACATTTTTATTGTCCTCTCCACAGGTGTATGTGAATGGTGAGTTGGTGACCAATATTGGAGAAGGAGGTAGTTTTGGAGAGCTGGCTCTGATCTATGGGACTCCTAGAGCTGCCACCGTCAAGGCCAAGACTGATCTTAAACTGTGGGGAATTGACCGAGACAGCTATCGACGCATCCTGATGGTATGGATGACAAATATTACTGGACATCACTGTGCCCTGTGCTACGATTAAGTGCACGTTAAATCCCACACTTTTCATTCATCAGCAACCATGTTGGATACAGGGGGGAGTTTGGCATGACTTCAACTACTTCTAAGGTGCACGGAGAGTCTAAAATGGACATTAAAAAACGTTCAGATAATTGGGATATAAAATTCTGCTCTTATTAGATTTCAAAGGTGTACATCAAATTGCATGTTCAGAGGGAACTGCATTGAAAGCTCAAACAGCTTCGCATATAGAATGGTATGCTGTACTCTGAACACCTGTTTGTTCGGAAAATCAGACTCAATTGTTGGATATTATGTGTCATTTAAATGGGATTTTATTACAGCTGGGGCATTTCAGCATCGACAAGTAAGCATAAATGTTTAATACCTGTCAAATCTTTCAAACTTTCAAGTCACTTTTTACATCCTCATCACATGCTCTAAAGTTCAACATTAGGGCAAAAAGTCTAACATTTTTGCACTTTCCATTTTTCAGAAGAAACTAGGCTGCAATTTACTCAACTCATAAAAAGTTAAATGGAACATTAAACCTCAAACACATAGCCCAACAACAATCCCTCTATGACACCATGCAGAAATAAGTATGATGTATCTACACACAGTACAAATGTACAGCAGTAGACTCTACAATAATCTTTCATGTTCCTTTACTTACTATATTTTCTCCCACTCAGCCACTTAAGACTCCTTAAACACTTCAAATTACACAAAAAGCGCACACACTGCACGCACATTCTGATATACGCACGCACATATCCTCCCGTTTAAATGTTGTTCTAGATCTCCTCCTAGATGAAGAAAGGGAAAAAAAGTCGAAGCTGAGGGGAGTGAATGGGAGCCGGAGAGAAGAGAAAGGGTCAATTCTAATTCCTTGACACACACTTCCCACTCCAGGAGCTTATCTAGTAGGAATGTCTAAATGTTTAAAGTGGAAACACTAGGTGTTCTGCCTTGGCTGTCATACTCACTCACATGCGCACATTTATTTTTGGGTGCTGTGTCAGAATGACTAATTATTATACATGTGTGAGTCTGTGTGAGACGCCTTTCCCTGCTAAATACGCCCTCAAATGTTCCTTATTTAAAAAAAGATCAGACTGACTCCAATTAACCTTTCCAACTCCTGTATGCATCAAAGCCTTCTGCCAGTGCCAGCATTGCAAATTCTGTTGTATGTCAAACAGAACTCCCAGAGATGGAACAAGGTGAGTTTTTGGACCATTCAGCTCAGTGTAAAGTTGGCACTGGCCTGCCGAGCACTCATGTCACCTCTTGAGTGCATAGTTAAACTGACGGCCCAATCTGCCCGGGTAACCTTTCTTTGAGAGGATTCTCTCTCTCCTTGGCTCTCATTCCTTCATTCCTTACAGCAGCGGCAGCAGGAGGGGAGACGGGGTGAAACAGAATGCAATTATGTGAACCTGTAGTTAATTATTGCTGTCAATGATTTGTAAAGCTGTTTTTACAAAGTGTGGTATTCTGGCAACGTCTTTAGCCAACACAATGAGCATTCTCTCTTTGTGCAAATATATATGTGTGTGTGTGTGTGTGTGTGTGTGTGTGTGTGCGCTTCCAAGTAAAAATTCTGCTGAGTGCCTGTGTCTGCAGCTAGTTAGTGAGAAACTCGCAAGGTGCGTTGCCACTGCCATCAGTTTCATTGTTTTCACATCTGCTCCCCTGTCTTGCTTTTCTGCGGGGTCTCCAAATTGGGAGATTAAGCCTAATTTAAGTCGTTTCACACTCGCACTCACTGATGGACTCTGTTTCATGAAGCCTAAATTTTAGCAATAAAATTCTGTTTTGTTATGTGTTCTTGAGTGAATTTCAGCTGTTGCTGTTGATTGAACAAAGTCAGATATTTTCTTACAAACGACTAGCTTTGCAAGGCAAAACAATTAATCACTTAATAGAATTCAAGATTCAATTAGACTGTCATTGCAGAACAGAAGATTGACTAATCAGATTACAGACGTAGTCTCTTCATGCCACCCCCCAAAAAAAGCAAAAGACACACACAATTGAACAGTTGGCTTGGAACACAATCTGCCCATCCAGTTGTGATGGAGAAAGGCAGGGATGTGAGAACAACTGCGGACTGACTTTCATCAACTAGATTTTCTCACCACTGCACAGTACAAAAAGCAGCCCAGGTAGAGGCATAGCCTTAGGTCCAAACTGACTTAGCTTTAAAGTTCAGCTCTCTTCCCTCTCAGCCAGTCGCTTCTTCAGATTCAGATTCAGATTTTCTTTATTGTCATTGTAACGAGTACAACAAAAAGTAAGGTGCAGGCCTTTCAGTGCAGACATATAACAATATAACTATAAAGGGACAGCATGTACTATATAAAAAAAAAAAGTATAAATACTAAATAGAAAAACAATATAAAAACAATATAAAAACAATGTGGCTATGTATTTAAACACAATAATGCACTTGTGAGAAAACCAGAAAACCAGAATATTGCACTTCTGTGGTGACATTTAATCCGAAGAACACAAGGGGCAGTCATGGTTTTAGGATCTGCTGTGCTGATTCCACTCCCTGTGCTTAATTTCCCAACAGTGATGACTGTATCACGACTGCGAGAGAAAATCCGCCCCTGGCCACACCATCTGACGCACCGCAGTCTTGAAAGCATTTCACATACATCTCTGTTAAAGAGCTCCTACATGTTTACTTTGGCCCTTAAAAACGTGTAGATACTAATTATCCTCCTGAACGTACCTTACATTAGACGCAGTGGCAAAAAAGGGGCACGTGTACTTGTCATTATCAGAATGATCAAGATTTGCCTCGAAGCGATTTCAGACAGCAAGCATGTTGATGATACAGTTCCTGATAATACAGTGTGTCAGTGATGGTATCAGTTAAAGTCAAAGGACCCCTTCAAACCCCACCACATCCACCCAATCCACCACTCTCCTTATCCAAGATTGCCTTTGAGCAAACAATGTAATACCATTCCTTGTGATAAACACTCTCTTCATTGTGTTGCATCAGTCATACAATACCCATGTAGTTATGTCATCTTGGTATTCAAACACACACTTACAGACAAAGCCATTAACAAACTGACAGACCACTGTCAACAAACAGAACACAAGACAAAAGGAAACAAGGAGCAATTATACCACGAAATGAAGAGCAGTGAAGGTTGTGGGAGTTGCTGTTTCATATTGGACAGAGATGAAGGTGATAGAGCCGGGGCGTAAGGTACAGTTGGTTTAGTCTGGCTTCATTCCACACCTCGAGTCTTTGAAGAATCGAGCTCAAAGACAGCAAACAGACAAAGAGGCTGGTTCATCTTTAACCACAAGAGGAGTGAACACATTAGGGCCAGGAGGAGAGGGAGATTTTTATACATGACACATGTGCTCAGGCCCTCCCAAGTAGACAGGACAGATAAAGACAGATACAAATAAAGAAGAATGCAACGAGAAAAATGATGTTCATCGACTAAATACATGTTAACTTAAAATTTATGATTCCGAAATTTTGAAACGCATCATTTGCTTTCCATCAACTCCAGTGAACCCCTTCATTGTTGATATGGCGTACCCAGCCCTACCTGCTGCAGTCACAGCAGTCAGGCCTGCTGCATAATTTATTGTTATGTACGCACGATAAGCCTTTAAGCTCTGTAAGTTTTGTGTAGAGGTCGTGCGTCTGAGTTTGAAGGTGTATTTGTTCGCGTAATGAGCAAGTTTGGTCCCCGCAGAGAAACATAAGTGGCAGAACTAAAAACAGACTGCATGCACTGCCTGCACACACAGACACACACTCGAGTCATTTACTCAGGGGGGAGGCAGCGCAGGCTAGAATTCCTTTAATCAAGTTGTTTACAATTCTGAGTTTGACATCGACTCACTTGGGAAGATTTTCTCCCCTTTTAAGACAAAATGTGAAATTATATGAAATTAGAGGCAGCAGCGGGACTCAGGCACTTTTGCACTGAAGACACACCAAGCCTCCATATATCACTTCCATATGCAAAGGCAGACACAGGGCGGACAAGATCGTCTCTCCTCACTGGTTTATTCTCTCTTTCTGTCCCCGCTCACTCCAAGTGGTGCTGTGCAGTGAGGGAGAAGTGCAGTAAGGGAAGGGGTCCTCTGGGTCTAGACTTGTCAGGAAGCACCTGATTTTCATGGCAAAGGCAGAGAGGGGAAAGCCCCCTGCCTGGTGGGTGGGGTGGGCCACACACACAGACACACACACGCAACATTTCCACATATCTCATACATACCTCCATAAGCATGGCCCGGTGAACTATGATCTGTTCATCACAAATTATCTTGTACTCTAGTTTCATTTTGTACAGTTGGTATGTGGCTGTGCCATATATTTCATTTGCAGTTAGCCTTAAAGTCAGCGACGGCAAACACATTTCTTCTCTGAAAGATGACAAAGGACCACTGAACGAGCAAGAATAGTGTAAAAAAATTGCAAGAATCTTCAAAAAAAAAATCAGATTAAAAAAAGCCAACAGAAAATGCATCTCAGGCTCGGTTCTAACTCTGTAATGAAAAACAAGCGTGGATTTTAAACTTGCGAGAATGTTCAAAAAACATCATTTTGGTGACCTTTAAAACTTTTTAAGGTGAAAGCAGGAGATTTGTAAAACTTGCCCATATTATACAATAAATCAAACCTACCTACCTACCAGTCAGAGACAGATAAAAAAGCTAGATTGCAACGTTTTGTTGAATTGTCTTAAATGACTATAGCAGAAGAGTAACCACAAGCCCGTAGAATTGCAGCATTACCATGCAAAAGAGTGTGGCAAACGGTTAATGTGCTTCCTGTGTTTGTTTTATAGGGGAGCACTCTGAGAAAGAGAAAGATGTATGAAGAGTTCCTCAGCAAAGTCTCCATCCTTGGTAAGTGTGCAGGTTCATCAAACAGTATCATCTACGGATGAAGTATGTGCTTGTCTGTGAGTGTATTTCTGTGTGTTTCTCCACTTATGAACATGTTAAAGTGTGAGCCTGCTTGCATTTGTATTCCATGATATAAGTTGATTTCAAATAGGTCAAAGAGTCCAAAGTGCAGGCAGTCATATCAACGTATACCATAGATTAGCCCGCATAAACACAGGCACACGTTGTCACACAAGGCCCATAGCTGAGTACACTCCTAATCTGCTCATACTGTTTGTGCGTAAACCAGTCACACTCTGCAATGCCTCTCTGTGGACAATTAAAGAATAGGGTGTTAAGCTAAGCCTCTCTTTCCCACTGGAATTTGGTTAACATCAGCCTACACAGGCCACTGGATTTGGAAGGATGGCGAGAGAGATTCATTCAGACTCTCAAATTGAGTTGCAATTGGAACTGACATCTCATCCCTTTCCACTTGATCGTGTGTGTGCGGTGTATAGAGTGAGGCCATGCCCCCTGTACAGAGTTATTAGCTGGGTGAGTAAACACATACACTCAATTCAGGTCTTGGGAGAACGTCTCTGAGGTCCACTCTCCTTTCATTCACCTCCTTTCTTCCGCAGCTCCCTTCTTGACAGCCTTGTTGAGGCCTGCATTCAAACACCCGCCTCCCTCGTCGAAGTGCTTTAGCGCTCTTCATTCCTCTTTCTGCAGCTTTGCCTCTCTGCTCTGCCTCTTTGAATTGGAGGAGGGGTAGGGGGCGGAGGTGTTTTTGTTTGTCTTTGATTTTTGAGATAGCCACGAAATTGGGTACATGCCCTTGATGTCGCAGAGAGAACGTCGAAAAAAAAAACAACTTTGTTGTTTGTCACCCAACAGGCTTCAACATCCCAGTTCCCTGGGTGTTTACTATGTATGTGTGCAACAAGGTGACCTAAGTGGGTGCAGGCTCGATCAAGCGTAAAATGTTGGTTCTTTAGTCAGGACATTTGTGTATCACGTTACTTGCCTTGCCGTTCAGGATCAGCTCTGTGGGACCTGCCGCCTTTAGCTTGCAGCCAGACAGAAGACATCCATCTGGCTCAGGCAGACACCACGGCCCCACCAGAGGGGACACTGGACACCTCCAAATCGTCAGGCCTATCTTAGTTGATCCTAAATACATACACATTTATATGCACACACACGAATAGACACACTAGGCTCAGTTACTGAGCACCTCAGGAGACAATGGTTCCAGACTAAGAGATCCAGCCGTAGTTTTACACCTCTAACTCGTGTCTCAGTCAAATCAAAACAATGAATCATCTTTTCATCTAGACAAAGCTGAGGATGATGAGTGTTTTCACTGCAGATAAGACGCATTCCACGTGTAGATGTATAGACTGTTAAGATTAGCCCAAAGTAATCTGCTGAAGTGTGAAAGAAGACAAGCTCATTAGAAAAACTGCTACGTAGAGATATACAATTATTCTTTTCCTTTAATAATTCATTCTGTGTTGTTTTGAATTTCTTCAGATGACAAAGTTGTGCTCCAGTAAGATGTGTGACAACATGTGCTTTAGTTTCTGTGGAATAACCAGAGAGCTTCTAGAAAAAATATGGGTTTAAGACTTCAGTGTGCCTGTGGTCGGATGGTTAAAGAGATCGGCTGGCTTTCTCTGAAGATCTACAAAGTCTCAAAGAATAAATAGACAAATGAAAAAAAAAAAAGGAAATGAGATACTATTACATGTTTTGTCACAACTCCTTCGCAAATGTGATATCTGTGTTCGTTTAAGGGAAGTTTAAATATTTGTGATCTTTGAGGAAATATGAAGATTTTCCTCAGGCTCTTATATGTTTATCGTTTAGTTCATGCTCCGTTCCACATGGTTGTGGAAGTGGAATATTAAATATAAATAACGTGCAATTTGATCTTTGAAGTCACTGGTTATAAAAGCAACATCATTCTTTCTCAGTCCACATGCACTGGTTTAGATTAAACCTGAACATATTCACTTTACCAGGCACTGGGTGATCTTATCTACGGTAGTTTACCCAGAGTAAAGGATACTCGACTGTCTTCGGGATAAAAGATATCTCTGTCACCACAATCCAGGGTCAGCAGATTTAGAGCTCAAGGTGTTTAAGCTCTGCGGGCCTCCATGAAATGAGGGAGATGTCAGAAGAACTGAGATGTAATGGTTCCTGATGAATGACTGAGTTAGCCTGAGATGAATGTAGCCCACCAGTTGACTGCAGGAGCAACCATTGAGATCATGAACAGAAACTGATAGTTTGTGCATCTGCTGTTGCTTTGGCCCTTGTTATTAGAACAGATTGTTTTCAGTGATCTGTTGTCCATTCACAGAGTCTTTGGATAAGTGGGAGCGTCTGACTGTAGCTGATGCTTTGGAGCCTGTTCAGTTTGAAGATGGAGAGAAGATTGTGGTGCAGGGGGAGCCGGGTGATGATTTCTTCATCATTACAGAGGTAAGCTCTGTCATGCCACAGCAGTATGTGGGGTCATTTTCCCATCCTGTCACATTTCCTGTAAGCTGTAAGTGCTGACATATTGGACCTAGGTCTTTGTACATGTCATCAGGGGGCTGTTAGGGTTGACGTACATGTCATCATGCAGAAATGTAGGCGGGTGCTTTGCTGACATCGGAACTGATTCCAATTTATTGCCACCAGCAGACAGACTGCCTTCTCCAGCCCTCAACCACGACTCTTCTGCAAAGAATTGTCCCCCGAACACTGCAGGCTTTGTGGAGCTGGGGCCCCTGGTTTGGCTTCGTGAAGGGCCCCCTGCCCGTCATGCTAACACACTTTTGATTAACTCCATACTTGTACGGCTTTTACCCAGGTCAAGTCAAGATGGTTCTGTCTGGATGGGGCACAATCTCCTCTCCCTTCCTCCCTTCCTCCCTTCCTCTCTTATTTTCAGACTTACTTGACAGCTGAATTTCTTGCATTGTCACTCTGTCTGTCAATCACTACATCTGTCCAGCTGTATGCATCAGTAGTCCCTGTGAGCAGTGGTTTGATCCAGTGCTTAGGAGTGGTTGAGCCAGAGATGAATTTTATGTGTGTTGAGTGATCTATCAGTACTTACCCCCATATTGACTCACCCCAATTTTCTCTCCTCACCTGTGCCTTTCCGGCACAACACTCCTCCTCTCTTCTTCGTCCGTCTTTCATCCATCTTTTCACTCTCATTGGAATGCCTCCTTCCAAATTTACATTCTTTCTCCAAGTATGTGCACACTGACATATTGGAGGTTTTTTTTTTTTGTATGTTTATTTCCTCTAACCTTGCTCAAAAGACCAGAACTGCAATTGTTATAAAATAAAATCTCCCGTTCTGACTTTTCTAGACAGCTCAGTGTGTAAAAGGTGCAGATCGTAGTATGTGTTTCACTCGCTGGGAAATCAGCCTGTAGACAAAACAAGCACAAACTGAGAACAGCTGAAGAACAGCCCTGGAGGAGCATAAAGATATGTTGGCAGGATGTAAGTATGAAATGAGTTTAAACTCCCTACACTGATTGTGTAAACTCCCTCAAAATAAAGCAAGAAATCCTAATTCTTAGGGAATGCCATCCATTGTGGCCACAAAGGACATTTCTGGGACAGAGGGCAATTTGAAAACACTGTATAAGAATACATTTCATTAACATAAGACCCCGCAAACAGCTTGTTATACCAGAACAAACCGTCAGACGCATCAACATCACAACATCACTATGAACACTATGCACATAGATTTTAAAATACATTTTACTGCTGAAAAATGATTTGTTGCATCAAAAGCTCTGTTTAAAGCTAAAGGTCTGCACTTTAATATCGTAGACAAAATAGACTGCCGTTGTCAAAATATTTTTAGACTGAGCTGTGTACATCTCCCGCAAACCTCACATTCTCTTATCAGTGTCGGCCAAGTCTGATGCGTCTGAATGAAACTGCAGAAATACTTTTAGAAAGCCAGTTCGGACACAAGCGTTTGAATCAGCAGTGCATGACTCATCAGACTGAGACTTTGTAGATCCCAGAGATGGAATGAAAAGAAAAAAACCTGTAAAATATGCAGAATAATCTAGGAATCACAGGATGGATGAGGAGCCAAAAAGAAAAGAAAGACCTGAATTCAGTTGTTGTAGGCAGCTAAAATGATCTAGTTTGTGACTTTATCACACTCTCATCTTCAAGGAGAAGTAGCAACTCTTACTTCGTACAAAGGATGTCTTAAACAAGGCTCAATAAAGTTTCGCTTTCGTGAATCCTCCTGCACCACGTGTGTCCCCTTTTTTCTAACCACCTACTTTTGCACCAGTAGCTGTTCAGTTCTTTCTTTAACCTCATGTCTCAGGCAGCCCGACTTTCCCAGAGCAGACTGGACTGTGGTGGAATGTGTGTTGCTGACTTTCACACGGGGTCAGGAGACCCAGCCTCCTGGGAGGGAGACGAGAGGGAGAGAGACAGAGACAGAGAAAGAGAAGGATGAGTCAAAGAGGGCAGGGACTTGTGGGTAGAGCGGAGGACCACAAGTAAAGAGGGAAAGGAGGATTTTGGAAGTGTGAGTTATAGCACTCCCTATCCTCTCATCTTGTGACTCCTCTTTATGCACATACCTTTTATTTATTTATTTTGTTTTTTCTCTGATTATTATTGTACGTAAGCCCAAGATGTCAGGCTCTCCCATTTCTCTTATCCCCTCTCTCCAACCCTTTGTCTTAATCTGCCTCTTTTTCCCCTTTTTTTTTGCTTTTTCTGCGGTTTTGGTGGATCAGCTGAAGATAACCCCACAATCACTAATTACATGCTGCTGATGGGGAAGATTAACAAAAGGGGGGTATAAAGACATCGCTTTTTTTGGCCAGGCGGGAGGAATGAGGCCCTAATGAAAAGTGACATGTTTACATTTTTTTTTTTTCTCACACTGTAGAAACAAGCCTTTACAGGCTCTGGGGCCACGGAGACTTTCTTTCACATCAACTCCTATTGATTTTTACTTCTTTCTCACCTCTTTGCTCATACCCATAATTGCACAACATGCACACTCCTTCACATGTGTCATACATTCGAGCTATGTCACTGTTGCCTTGAAATGAAATGTAAAGGATGGGGAGGAACTTGCAGAAAGTCAGTGAGTTCTGAAATGTGGTGTAGTGATGTACAGACTGATTGTTTTGTTTCAATCAGACTGAGGCTTTCCCGGGCAGAGATGTGCGGCGAATGTTAAAACCTAAATATGAGTGTAAAGGAGATTCCAGAAAAGCTCATTCTTTGCATGTTTGCAAACTGTCAGGGGTTCACTCACATCTGTATGTTGTTCATACAATCCCCGTTAGCTGTTTTGTGTTTTTCTTCATTCTGCAAACAACCTCCTAAATGAGTGATACTGTAAGTTTGAAACCATCTGTTGTTTAAAAGCTTGAAATGACGGACCAAATGAATGAGTTATGTTACTGCTGTGAGACCTAATTCATCATTTGCACATGGGGATGTTTTGTATAGGTCCAACTGTCGCTCGACTGCTACAAGTAATTCACCATTAAACATGATCATTTTAGATGCTGTCTAAAACATCACCTGCACTGGTTATAATGTGGCATCCTTTTAAAGAAGCACTTATTATTATTCTTTATCTAATTTGATTAAGGTCACATATCACTGATGTTAAAATAAAGATTTTGGGGGGTTTTTTTGTCTGTCAAAGCAGTCTGATTTGAGGTATTTGTCCAAATGACACGCTTCATGTGACTTCATGTATTCTCCTGCTCGATGTTTGTCTTGTCATCCTCTTTGCACACGTATTCACTCTAATCTCTTCCTTTCACCAGTCTAAACACTACATTATGAGTTATCTCCTATTTGTCTTCTAACCTCACACCAAACTAATCACACTGACTCATTCTAAAGGGCCCCTGTGTGGATTGTCTGTAGTACGTTTCCTGATGTTTCCCTGGACCCAACAAGTATTTGCTGAAATTCAATTTAGCTAATGGAATTTAAGCCCTCCTTTTATAGACTGAGAATCGATGCCGTTAATGAATTAAGTCGTTTTTTTTTTTTGTTGTTTTTTTTTTGTTGTTTTTTTTATCCGAGTGAAAAAATGCAGGCCCAAGAAGGAAGTTAAAGATTAACAGGTCTTAACTGAGTTGGACCATTTTTGAGTCCTTTTTAGAGCAACCCTCAGGCTTCTGTGCAGATGTGAGAGAACACATTTTGTGAGTAATGCTGCAGTGTTTCCTAAGTGAGCTCAGTGTGTGTGTGTTGGTGTTTGAATGAGAAGGTGCAGACACTGGTGCTGGGTGGCCCCATGAACAGGCTACTCCGGATATCACCTTTCTTCATCTCTGCCTGTGCCCCTGTCTCTGTTTCTCGGAGCTTTTTGTCATTCCACGGCAGTTGTCATACATGCAACATGTTACATTTTGACTTGTCACCCCCCCCCACACACACACACACAGCTGATGCATTACGCCCTGCCTGGGTTGTATTTGTTTAAGTATTGATGCATATAAATGGATGTGAATGTGCATTTTGTTTTAAGGACTTTAGCCAGTGATTAAGTATCAGTTGAGGGACAGATGACTCGCTGCGGCTGCTTTAATTGGCTCACAGTATCCTTTTCGCTGTGGCTCTGCTGCTTGATTCTCATTCAGTTATGCTCTCTGTTTGTTTTGCTTTCTTTGCCTGACCTCCACTGCTGTCTTTCATTGTTAGGCCTGCACACTCTATGACGGGCAGGAGAAGCTCTCCAATGTTTATAAATGAAATATCTGTGGAGCAGAGTACTACTACTGGGGTGGTACAGTATGAGATGGTTATCTGGACCACACTGGATGAGGCCAGTTCAAGAATGAACTACTGTAGTTGTGGTGCTGCACTGTCTCACTCTCTTTGTTTGGACATGAATGGAAAGGAGAGTATTCCCGGGGTTGTAAACACAGAAGTCTCAGTGCCCCTTCCACCTTATTCCCTCCCCATTCACATCTCTCTCGGGCTGTTTTTTTGTCACCCAAACTGCAGTGCCAGAAATGTAAGAGTCTGAATATTGCAAAAAAAAAGTTTGTGCTTGACTGATGTAGAAACGTTTGTCCAAACAAAGTAGGACATTAGGAGAAAGTGCTATAGAGACAGCCTCTGTGAATGAATTATGACCTCAAGAGAGATCTCGAAGTGACGAAAAACGATGGCAGATGTGAAAATTTGGACTAGACTTTTAGCACCACCAGCTTTTTATCTTCAGTTCATCATGTCCCTACAGAACTGAGAGGAAAGATGCAGTTTGACATTCAACAAACGTAGCTTACGCTCAGGCCAAGAATGATTTAATAATAGTTTTTCTCATCTGCAGCCTCTTTCTTTACATTATTTTCCCATATTTTAGGGTCTAAATGATCCGTAGGGAGAAAATGTTTGAAAGTGTTCAAATGTCATGACAGTTAGCCAAGAAAAGTCTATTCCGAGGGGCAATTCTCAGCATCAAAGTAAAAGTGTTGATGTTATCCTTCCTTTGGGTGAAATTATGGCAGCTCGACATAATAACTTGAAATTCCGACATGTGAGCAACAGCTTTCTCTGAGCAACAGTTTACATCAGGAGCAGGTGCTTTGGAGTGGGATTTTCTCTCTAATTTAGCTGACACTTGGAGGCGCAGTGTGCCCACAGGGGTGTTTCCAACCATTTGAAGGACAATTAGTCACTTCAGCTTGTCCCAGACCTGTTCATCCTTTTTCCAAACACTATCCGGAAGTGCGCAAACCCCTTTAGATACTTTATTATAAGTTACATCTTCCAGTATTTTCCAGCTCTGTAATGTCCCTGCGTTCTTTTCTCCTTTCACTCACACGCTTTTCTTCCTGACACAGTTGACCTCCACAGAGATTTCAGAGGCTTTTCATTGAGGGAAACTTGGGTTGCGTGTTAGACAAATCTCTGTTGCAGTCCCTTATGCCATCAAATAAATGAAATAACAATTTGGGCTGTCAGTGGCAAAAAAAAAATCACGGCCCCCTGTATGCGTCAAATCAAGGTCCAGGTTCAGAAATAACCACAATTTAAACCAGAGGAAAAAAGAAAAACAGGAACACAAACAGCGAGAAATTAAAGAAAAAAGAGTTGATGACACTGAGGGAATGCTCAGGCTGTGAAGCTTTAATTACATTTGTTTTACTCTAACCAATATAATAGTCAAGTGTGGTATGAAAGCCATCCAGTTCAACATTGTGGCAGGAATTTTAGTTTACCAGAAGGCTGAAACAGCCGTCTTTTCTTTAAGGCATGCTCCTAAAGAGTGAAACAGTAGCATAGAACAGAATTATTACCCAGAGCAGAGATGCAGTCAGTCTCTTATCTCAGTGATCAGTCCAGGTGCTGAGACTGGCTGCTGTTTGATTGCCAGGACTACTCAGACAAATTTCATGGCTGCCAAATTCAATTACACTAAAACCCACACACAAATACACACAAGGGAACACACACACTTTCCAGTAGACCTTTAAGAGCTGTGCAAATGTTGCGTGTATATGTGTACAAAGAGTTCAATTGAAAGTAAACAACTATAGCAGAAAATGAAAATACTGTATGTTTTTGCAAGCTGTATCTAATGTGCCTGCATACTATCTCAGACCAGGATTTGCTTTGCTGTATATTTTTAATGTTTCATAATGTTTAAAAAAAAAAGAGCATTACACTCTAATTTGGTCAAATATTTAAAGCAACACCATACAGTTAGTTGGAGATGGGAAGGAAAACCCCAGAGCAGGAAATAGGAATGATCCAGTGGTATGAAAACATTTCTTTTTCTGTGTCATATTTTTATCTTCAAACAGTGTTTTTATGTGTGTTATATCTTCAGATTCTGGGTTCACTGGGCTTAAAGTTGCAGTAATTGACTTTGCACAGGGAGAAGTCAGACTCAACACGCCACATCTGTAGAGGAACAACCACAACCTCACTGCTTGCTGTAGTGTGGACGTGTAGCTTTTTAAAAAATGCATTTAGTTCTTTATATTTGTTTTAAGTTCTATATACAATTAAAAGGGCTGCAAATAAGTCAGTAAACCCTGCACTCATTACATGACCCTCAGGTACAATCACCTACAGTCTCTATCTCCACTTCACTATTTTAAAGCAGTCGGGAGACCCCATACTTGAGAGCTCGATCTGTGTCATGCCGATGAGGTAATTGCATCACGGCACAGTTTGTCCAGGTACAATTTGGAAAGGACACTCACACAGTACTCTTTACTCGAATGATACCCCCTCCACACCTCTCCACAGCTCATTTCGAGCACCAACTCACCCACTCGCACAAAGTCACACACATCCCTTTCACTGAAACACAGTCTCACCTTTGTCTTTCTGCAGTGAGTTCCTGGCAGCTTTGGGGTTCTCATTAAAGCTCATGATATTCATATTTAGAATTATTAGCCAAGTCAGCACAAGGAGTAGAGAGAGCAGAGAAGGATTAGAAACAGTGAGAGATTGCTGGAATGGTCAAGTCTGGTATATGAAGTGATCCAAGACAAGCTGGGAAGTTCCCCTGCTGTATTCTTACCTGTCATCAATTACAGCAGCTTTTAAATGCCAACGTCGGCACTGAGAGTATATACTCTACCTGTCTGCACAAATGCACGCAAAACATGGCAGGTACTGGTTCATTTGAGCATACACTGTATGGCATCAAGTACAACTGCACGTGTCTTGTAGTTCTCATGGAAAAGTAAATATTCAAACATATTCTCATGCACACTCAAGAGGTTTGTCAACAGCTGCAAAACTTGACAGCATAACCTGTAGTCATCTGTTGGGCAGTGTGAATGGAAAGCATATTCCCTCCATTCTCCCCCCTTCCAGTTTTTAGATGACTCACACATCCACACATCCCCACAACAACAACCGCTGGATGGTAATATGCGTAGCATGGCTGATCATGCAGTCCAGTTAGTCTCTTCAGAAGATGTCAGCTGTTGGTTTCTGTCGTGTTTTTTTTTTTTTTTTGTGTGTGTGTGTTTTCTTTGGTGTGTGTTTGGAAATGCAAAATGACAATGATCCATTAGCAACGTGGTATTAGAGCAGACTGTTGTGTTTCTGCAAAAGCGCAGCAGCTTTCCGGGGTCATTCGGGGGCAGGAGCGCACACACTCTTGGGCAATTCAGTTGTTTCGATTTAATGGGTAAATTGTGAAAAGGGGAATTATGTGATGGAGACACTGAGGAATTGGTTCAGCCTCTAATTTGCTTAGATGTTTGTATTTATTGTACTCCGGAGAAAAGAGAGCGGAGCTAATTGATTTTTCTATCACAGTCGTTCATGGGATAAATGGTTGTGTTTCTACTCATGTACGTCCCAAGCAACAGGTGCCCGCCCCTCAGAAAAGAGGACTAAATCCTGTGCACCTGTGTTCTTATAAAGCAAAGGAATTTCTCCTCAACTTAATCCTCCTGATGGTTTTCAGTCCCTTCCTAAATAACTGCCCCACCACCACCCCACCCCTGCCTTTTTTACGCACACATCCTGTTTTTTCCCCCTCTCTCGTTCTCATATTGTTCTTTCTTTTTGCCTCTGTGTCTCCTTGGTTTCACTCAACTGTCTCTTTTTGGTTTCTTTGTCCAGGGAATAGCCTCTGTTCTGCAGCGCAGGTCTGACAACGAGGAGTATGTGGAGGTTGGACGCCTCGGACCCTCCGACTACTTTGGTTTGTGTCCTCTAAGCATTTTGCTCTCCCCGGCTTGGCACCGTTTGAGAAAAAAATATTTAATATTAGTATCCCAGTTTGATTGAACCCATGAACAGATTTGGAGCACACTGACTGACATTAAACCTCTCCCTCGTCCTCCCTCTTCACCCAGGTGAGATCGCCCTGCTGTTGAACCGTCCCAGGGCAGCCACTGTCGTCGCCCGCGGACCCCTCAAGTGTGTGAAGCTGGACAGGCCCCGCTTTGAGCGCGTTCTTGGGCCGTGCTCAGAGATCCTCAAGAGGAACATCCAGAGATACAACAGCTTCATCTCCCTCACTGTGTGACATGTCGGCCCCTCCCCCCCCCCCGGGGCCCCACCAGCAGGGGTGTGCAACATCAGCATCAGAGTTTTAATGATTGGGTGGGATATGGGGTGTGAGGATGTGGGCTGAAGAACATGGATTTTACATCCATGATAACAGAATGCTCATTTCCTACCTTTCTTTCCATTTTTGCGCATTTCTTTATTTTGACCTCCTGCACTTTGACTTGATATGTGCTGTCATGTAGCTTTATGTCCAAAACAACATGCAGAGGTGTAAAAATCAGAGCAAGGCTAGGGATAATTTAACTCGGGATATAATGTGAATGAGCCATGCATCCAGTGTGTCAACTTTATCTGATGCAAGCAAGACTGACGAAGAATGATGTTTGCACTTTAAAGTAATTTATGAAGGGTATGAATAAATTCAGGAAACACGGAGGAAGTAAAGTCATGTTTACGTACAGCATGATGAGGTGACTACACATTTCTTTGCTCGCTGGCTGTTGTTTGCCTTTTTTTTTTTTCCCTCTTTTGGCTGTGCGTGGTATCATTTCTAGATCATATCAAACCCGCACCACACAGACCTCTGTTCCCTAAAATGTGTTGTAGCCGTAAAGATATAAAGTTCAATAATTTCTTGGCTGTTTTTTTATTTTATTTTATTACCTTTTTAGTTGCATTATTTGCTTTAAAAATACGTTTGCTGCTGACACCAGTTGGGGAGTTTTTAAAGGTAGTCGTATGTTGAAATGATTAAATGCTTGATTGGTCGATCGCTTTGCTTTTTTCCGGTTGTTAACAGATTTCCTGAGAAGACAAAAAGCCAACCATGAATTGATCCTACTAAGAATGTATTGTCTTTGCATCCAAAGCACCATATAGCTCATCTGTTCCATTGGGCTCAGTTGCTATCTAAAAGCTTTGACACATCACTGCACTGGGTTTCTTAATTCCAAGAGCTATGAAGGCCAACTCCACGGACTAATTATGGAAACAACTTTGAGTCTGTTGAGAATAATTCCTGTAAGTTAGAGGCTGCTGCAAATCCTGAGGAAAATAAACACAAACAATTCCCAGCTCGTGGTGTGTGGGGCTGCTTAAAGTATAAAGGCAAAGATATACAAGTTTGGAGTCAATTTTAAAAAAATCTCAATTAGTATGAAATTGTTCATACAGGAACAAGCCTGATATCCACTCCCATCTTTATCCATGAAAAGATGTAAGGACAAAGGTTTAGTGAAATGACCCGTTGTGTTTTTATTGTTTAGTTCTGCTTTGCCCACTGTTCCACACCCTGTTTGTGAACCCTAATGGTGAGAAGTTGCAGTGGAGAGTGTAAAACATTGAAGTTAACTCCGTCTTTGTTTTGGGTCCCACACAGTTTCTCAATATTAAGAAATGGGATATCAAGGCACCAGCTCTATGAATGGAGTGAAAGTGATCCATGCTATTAGTCGTGGAGCTGTTTCTTAATTGACTATCAGCCCCATTTTTATCTAAATGAAGAACTTGTCCCTAAGTGTGGCACTGTGGCTCAGAGGAATGAGCTCATTCAGACTTTTGATACACAGAAAATACTTGTTTGTAGGATTACATGCTAGTTGGTTTTAGCCATTCTATCAGATTAGTTGACAGTAGGAAAAGTATGCAAAATCTTGGAAGAAATCCTTTAAGATTTTACAGTTTCTGTATGTGGTGCGTGCTGGTCAAATGAATTGACAAGTTGCTCTTTTCAGTGGGAGTTTTCTTTATTTCCTGAATCGGCTCAGTCTGATGTGAGCTGTTGTATTCCAAAGGCACAGTAGTGTTATCAGTCCGGTCCACACACACAGAGTCTGAAACACATACACAACTATACTTAATATGCTTACACTGTCTCAGGACTAAATAAATCTTCAACGCAAACACATACAGATTTTATCTGATGCTTTTAGGCTGATTCTGTCTGATGCTGTAGTACTAGCTTTTGCACCACTTTAAAATTTGTAATATTGGGTCAATGCAGTAGTCTTATTTAGCTGTTTTTAAGACGTCACTTCTATGTTGGAAATAAGAGAGTAAAACATATTAACGTGTGTTGCTTTTCTTTAATCTACAATATGTCAAAGTTGCACAACTGACCCAGCGACTGATGTGTAAATGGGACCTTAAGGAAAAGAGTCTTTATGTATTCTCTGTGTGCGTGTGCGTGTGTGTGCGTGTGTATCTTTTTCTTTCAACTATCAAACCATCTTGGGCAAATAAAGATAAGCTTCTAAAATCCTTTTGATTTGAGTCATTATTTTCTAATGTGCGACTCTTTTTCACATTCTTTCCCCTCTGTTTATCCCAGGTCCTGGCATCATCTCCTCCTCTCCTGACTGGACTTAGTTCTCTTTCTTTCCCTTATCTCAGCTCATGCCCTTTGAGTCCACACTAACACCTCCCGTAAATGTTACATGTCCATTAATCTACTTTTTCTCTCACTAAAGTGCAAACTGTCCTCTTCAATCACACTTTTCGTATTTCTTCCTACAGGCCCCTCCACTCCTTTCCAGCCTCTCTCTGCTCCCCCTGCACTGTTCTCTGCTCTCCATCCTTCTCACATTAAGCCAAGTGTCAGTCATCCGTCAAACTGGGCTGTCAGAAAGCCTGAGAGCTCCTCCCAGCCAGTTTAAACCACAGTGGACTAAAGTCTCTGCAGCTTTGACACATTCTTCTTCATCTTAACGCCAGCTAAATCAACTGAGGAATGTGCCCCCAACTCACTGACATTGGATTTAATACTCCCCTTGCCACACATGCACACAGTCTCACCTATAAAACCTATTTGCTTCATACACCAACACACTTGAACTCGCTCAAGGTGTGTGAAAATGTTAGCGCTTTTCTATGTGCTAGAAATTTCGATTTTTTAATTTAGGTTGTTTTGATTTTCTAGAGAAAAATCTCACAATGCACTTTTCATAAATACATCGTACCTTACTTGCACATTGCCTCCTGCCCAATCCCTGCTGACACAGGGCAAGAGGCTGTGCACACCCTGGACAGGTCACCAGCCCCTCACGGGGGCCAACATTGAGACGAACAACCATGCACACTCACCCCCACGGTCAGTTTAGAATAACCAATGGACCTAACATCATGTCTTTTGGAGGAAGCCGCAGTATCAGGAGAGTAAATCCATGCATGCACTGGGATAATGTGCTCACCTCACTCCACACAGAAAGGTTTCAGCCAGGAACCTTCTTGGTGACAGTGCTAACAGTGTGCAGGCCATGAGTAAAATCACTGAAGAAAAAATTAATTCCAAAAGCAAGAATGATTTTTTTTTCCTCAACATTTTAAGTAAACTTGAACAGCAAGCATTTTAAGATTAAACCATAGCAGGTGCAGAATATGTGTGTCTCTATCTATGTTCCTGACAACTGAGCAAAACCATGGCTCAACGTTCTGGCCGAGCAAGTACCATCTTCTTGTAATTTGTTTGTACCTTGTTCCTCTGTCTCACAGACATACTATTTGTAACACTATACTCACTGCAATTAACTAAATGAAAGCTGGCCATCTGAACCATGAGCGTGTGTTTGTGCAAGTGTGTGTGCTTGTGTATTTCCTACACGGTGGGGTTGAAAATCTGACTGCACAGTAACTAATGGGGACTTTTTTTAAATGTGGGGACAGCAATCCCCCCCAGGTACAAAATTATTTACGAAAGTTAAGGCTTGGTTTGAGTTTCAGGTTTAGTATTAGGTCATGGTTCGGTTTAGGGTAAACATTAGGGTTTGGCATTCAGTTGTGATACTTATGGTTTAGGGTAAGGGGCTAGGGAATGCGTTGTATCCAATAGTGGTAAAGCCATGGAATTGTGTCACAAAAAAATAAATGCAAACATATACATGTTTTCACTCTAATTTTGAATTCAGGTCACTATTTTCTATCATTTAGGTCCTTTATGTTTTGTTGTCCGGTAAACCTTCATACGTCCCACGTTTCAAGTTGGCAAAAGCCCATCCACCAATATTTAGTCAACAACAGTCAATGTAAAAAAAGTAATTGTCATCTTAGTTTTTTTTTATTATAAAACTGTTGCATATGTGTTGCAGCATCAGCTATTGAAGCTGGTGGTAAGATGTGAAGTATACTTGTGCTTATGCTTTGATACTTTGCCCACTGCAGACCACATAAATGTCACAATTCCTACTCGGTAAAAAGAGAGAGCAAGAAAGCAAGTCACAAAACAGATGGAACTGAAGCCTTTTTTGAAAAAGTTTTTTTTTTTGTTTTACATATGATGGAAAAGATTTCAACACATTTAGGCTACGTTCACACCAGGGTCTCATCAAGAAATATTTGTCTCAAAGAGTTTATATGTAAAAAACATTCTAGTTAAATCTGATGGTAATGAGTAAACACAGAGATTCGGCTCTGTTTGAACATCTCTTCACTCTCCTGCCCTCAGAGCAGAAGTGGTGCATAAGAGATGGAAAGCAGGAGCAACAGGAGGAACCTGGGAGGAACCATGACCTTAACACCAACATCACCTCTACTCCCTTCCTCTCTTACCTCGCTGCTGCGGCTACTTGCCACAACACCTTCATACCAAACTCTGGTGTGTTTTGCTTTTCAAATAGTCAGGAGTCTAGACTAGACTTCTACTAGGGAGGAGTAGAAGGAGGAGGTGTAAAGGACAATAATAAAAAGAATGAAGGTGGAGGGGGGCAATGAGCGTACAGGAAAAGGAAGGTGAAGAATCCTGCTCTAGCCTCCCTGATGTGAACCTAAAACATACTTTCTTCAAGTTTTCTATTGTACTCCTGAGTGAATTCCACTGAGAACCACCCACATAAATGCTTAAGAATTTATCCCACCATAGAAACATTTTGCCTTCTCATTTACAGGGTGGCTTCTCAAGCGCATCCCCCCCAAATTCCACATTTTATATAGTAACTGCCAAAAAATGTACGAGATAAGCTGGCTGGGTGGAATTTGGTGTGTATGTTTCTGTTTGTATGTGTATTTGTTGCATCCAAAAACCCCACAAAGCAGCCCATGGTCTCATGAGAAGATATTATATTTGGTGCAGAATATTTGGATCTGTCTGAGTTGGGCTAGCCTCTGGGTGTGTGACCGTCACCTCCCCTCTATATTTCCCTTAAATCTTCTTCTTTTATTTCCTGTCCTCTTTGCTTGCTCTCTGTGTTCCCACAGATGCCATCTTTGCACCATTCCCCCCCCCCCTTGACTGGAGAGATTCAGGCTAATTAAAATGCCTGCCAACCTCCATTGATTCTCCCGGCTTTCTCTTTCCTTCATGATCCCCACAGCCTGGAGGAAAAATCAACCCCCAACTGCCTGCAGTAGCCTGTGCCTTTGATATGCAACTGTCTAGATATATTTGGTGCGGCGACCTGACTGCTCCATAGCAGGATTTAGCCTGCTTGGGCTAAAACTCTCAGTCCAGTGGCATCTCCTCTGCCTGGTCGCCACTTATGTTCTTCTGATTCTCAGCTCTAATGGCGATTCTCTCAGGTCAAAGGCCACCACCCAGGCATGGTCATAGGTGGCTGAGCAACATTGAGGTTGATGGGATTGAAAGGTTAGGGATGAGAGGCGTTGTGGAGATGAGGTCAGGAGGAGAGAGAGAGAGTCAAAAATTGGATCAGCAGATTATCACAAGGTCTGACTCACTTAAAAAGCAGCACATCTATGTGCTGACAACCAAATAACCACATGGTGAGCTAATGTGTTTCTATAGTAAAAGCTGTAGCGCTGGAGTCCTACAAGACTGAAAAGCCTCTTGTGGATAGTTTTTTTTAAATAAAATGCACACAGAAAAAAGAGAAAGCAAGAAGAAATCTTAAAATGCACCAACATCCAAAGAAAACACACTTTTAGGTTTCAGACTGCACAACAACCCAAACAGAAAAATGTAATATTTTAGAAACACTAAAATAAACAGCTAAACAGAAAACACAACATTGGAAACAAGTTTTCATTATATACAACGAAACAAAAGAATATTTCAGACACATCTCCTCAGTCCTCTTATGTTGTGTTTTCTGACACATTTTTGAGCTGAATCCAGTGTTGAAGTCCTTTGCACCATAACAAATTATTACCTATACAGATCAACAGATTCTTCTTTGTAAAAAATTGGCATTTAATGATTGGTTCAATGATATTTGCCATTTGTAAACTTGCAATCCAGCCTCAGCTGACACTGATTCTAGAAGCATTACTTGAAGCAATGAGTCTCTCTGGAGCTTAAAAAGTGTTGATGCAACTTTGAAAAATTGAGGAGTGCTGACACCTGAAACCTGTGAACACATTCTCTTGAAAGATGTGTGAAACTTAACAAAGCAACTTTCACTCATAAGTAAGTTATGAGTCAAATGAAAGGCCTTGAAATAATTCAGTTTGAGAATACGCTGTCTCCCTGCTGGTGTCTTTCAATTAAACCTCATGAAGGACACATGAGAAAAAATAATAGTTGAGAAATGGAGAGAAGTGAGAAAGTAAGAAATGAAGGAGGGGATGAGATACCATCTGTTTGTTATTCTGCTTTTCTTTCCCAAGCTTGTTATCGTTCCTCATTTCCTGCTGGACGACAAGTAAATAATTCACATGTATACATGTAACAACACTGAGACCAGGCCTCCCCGACTCGCCTCGGTTTTGGCCTCAGTTTCAAAGCTGCTCCCAGCAAGTGGAACCTCGTGTGAGTCGCCTCCAATCGACGTGTAGAGAAAACAAACAAAAGACTGAAATGTTCTCCTGACATCCTGCATGGTCAAGGAAAAAAAGGCCAGTCAGAAGCATTTTTGTGAGTGAGATATTCCATCATGCACATGACTCCGCAGTCTCCTGCCCACATTGATCTTAACCCAGCACAATGCAGCTCTTCAATTCGGCTCTGACTTCACTCCCAGGGGAGGCAGCTCGGCAATTGTCTCAATTGTTTCTTTTTTCCGCAGCTCTCGCTCTCGGGGGAGTCATTAGGGATTTGAGTGTGGATCATAAAAGTAGTCGAACTCTGGTCTAATCACATTAGGAAGATGAAGGAATGCAATAAGCAAAAAGTCCCCACTGGATTGTTTGGGACGTGGTCACAGAAGCCTACTCAGAAATTTTGAAGAGATATCTGGCCTTAAGATATTTTAGATGAAAATTTGATTTACTCCAGATTCCTGCACTTGAACAATCTCGTGTTTCTAAATCAGTTGTGAGCTTTTGTAATGCGATATTCTAAATTGGATAGGATGCTGTATATCTAAACGTATTGATGTCTGGATAAGATTTAACATCAGCTGCAGGAATTCCCATGTTTCAGGCTTGATTGAATACTATTACTTCGCCTCAAAACCTTCACCTCTTACAACACAAACACACTATAAGTCTCCAAAGTCAACACAAAAGCTGTCGAGTGTCTTTTGATTGTCAGGCCATCTTAGACATCAATAACCCTCCAGCCCCCTCTCAAGTACCCACAATCTTTGCTGTGTCCCAGCTATGCTCTAAGCAGCGCTCCAGGGGCTGGGGCACTGGTTGGAGAGCAGAGTGAAGGTGGCCCAGTTATCCCTCAAACCCCGCAGGACCCAGCTCAGGGGTGACCCAGCTCTCCCTAAACCCTGATGGAATGTGTGGATTTGACTGAGAGCTGTAACCAGAGAGCACTCTCTCCTATCTTTAAGCCCATAATGGAGCCACTTCCTGTTGATAATCAGTTTGTTGTGATCTCTCTCTGCCACAGGATTTTGACACTTCATCTTGAGATGTAGGAAAGGAGAAAGATGAGGAGAGCTATTGTGGTTCTGGTCTGTATGCAGTAATGACAGCTTGGGCTTCCATCAAAGTCTTGGTGACCCTAAAATGTTATTCTTCTGATTCAGGTCTTTGATCCTACAGTAAGCCACAAAGTATGCATGTGTGCACATACTTGTGCTGGCATGCAAACATTGGCAGCCATCATCTTTAATGCAGATAGACTTTCTTATAAAGACAACAAATAACAGAAAAAAGGGAATGGAAACTATCCCGTTTTCTCATTCCTTCCCTCTCTTTTTCTCACTTGACAAGCATCCTAGTGCTTGGATTATACCTTGTACTGCTTTTATGGCCTTCAATATTAACAATAATAAAAGAACCAAAAGCTTGTTGTAATTATTTTTAAAGGCAGCTACAGTGCTTTTTCCAGTGTAGCTACCTGGGAGCTCTCTGAGGTAGGGGGGGCTTACATTAACCGCTGTTAATCGTTACCATGATGCGTGCAAAACTGCTTCACAGTATGGCCCATAAACTAAGGAGGGCTTCTCTCCTGGAGGTAAAGTGCTTTCGTAGCTCAGTTCAGTGTAGTTGTCATAGGAATTGCAATGTGTTGAGGAAAATTTCACACACAATTCAGAGTACTTGCGCTGTTTCATGGACCGCCTCAAGCCACGTTCAGCGCTGCTTAAGAGCCAAAGCTATATGAGCAACCAGCAGCACTAAAGTAAATCTTCCAATCATCCTTTAATCCAAGCATTTTCTCTTAGTGGAATCTTTTCCTTCAAACCCTTGCAACCTTTTCTTATCTCCTCACATCCTCCTACTTCCATTCGAGTTGTCTTCTTTCCTCTGTCACTCGAGTCAAGCAGATAACTCTTTCCTTAATCCAATACATCACCACCATCATCCCAACCACCACTCGTGCTCTCATCTTAAGGTTCCTAAACCATCAATAGGACTTTCTATGACTAGTGAAAGACAGGGATAATGAAGGAATATGAGAAAACTGCATCTGACATGCGAATTGGAGTAATTATGGGCTTATAGTCTCCAAACACATTTCTGAGGATAACGTTGTGTGCCCCCTCTCAGAGTTGAGTTTATCTGTCATGTATGGACACAAATATGACATATCATTGGGTTAATTGGAGAACCATTATATGGTTTCCATTAGATTTTAGATAAGGCTCTCCCATGAACCCAACATCTACTTTTCCACTCTAAACATCAGTTACTATATATTTGTTTGGATGGCTTTTCTCAGCAGATCAAAATCCTTTCTTACCACTGACTCATAATCCTGCAAATTACAATATGTTTATTATGAATATGTCCCTGTATATGTTTCATTCTTTAATGTCCTTATTTTAGGGCCAGACTTATGTAAGGCAACACCAGTCCACTACTTTCCCATTGGCACTGACTGAGAGCTTGCCACTATAATGTCTGGGCTCCACTCATAGACCTCAAATTTTCCTTCATCCCCCTGGGATCTTATTGAGACTGGGCAGCTCTGTGTCCAGCTGTCCTTTCCACATCGTCCTGTCCCGGCTTTGATGTTCCTCTGCCAAGATTCTAAATTCGTGGGTTAGCCATGTCCTTCCCTAGTAGCCTCCAAACTCACCCAACGAGCTAACACAGCGGGAGTTCCAAGAATTTTTGGGGAGTTGGAATGGCTCAAAGAGGAGGGGGGATTGGGTGAGACCACCTCAAAGCTAGGGAGACCCCTGTCTTCCTCCTTGCCATTTCCCACCGCTCCAAACACGGCACACACATGTTGAAAAGGTCAGGTCTTGATAGACAACAGAGCACCGGCAATTATGCTGCTATTTCTTAGTGGCTGGAAGTCCCCTGTTTTCTGTGTGAGCGTGTGTGTGCAGAAAGAGAAAGTTTTTTTTTCCTTTTTTTTTCGTTCATAGAGAATAAAGAGGCAGTGTTTTAAGGGGGAAAATGTGCTGGGACAGGGGGAACGGGGAGCTGCAAGTAGGGACTTGTGCCTGGATTGCTTCATGTCTGTCTGTCTGTCCATTTGAGGAAATTGGTGAATGTACATGAGGGATTGCTGATGTGTAAATGTGTCACAGTTCCCAAAAAAATTTCTAATCTATTCATACTTGAATCTATTTTAGCCCCAAAACGAGATTTCCATGATTGAAACCTGTAGCTAAAGTTTTCTTTTTCCTTAGGTACGCATTTTTGACCACATCAATGTGGCCTTACTCTGAGATCCACCTGAGCTGAGAGATGATTCCTCAAGGAAACATGCAAAACTCACACCCAGATTTCTCTTTCCCACTGACCACCTATTTCTAGCTCTCTAAGGATAGTTTTCATGGAGGAGTGCAAAGTGAAAAAGTCAAGGTATAGTTATGACAAGACCAGACCGCACTTTGACAGATCTGGAGATCACACAGAGAGGATGCCGCGGTCCCTTAACAACTGAAGTGTGCTGCTGTAATGTGTAATGGGTTGCAGCTGGAAGATTGTCTTGCATACCTTGAACCACCAGCTTTGTGCGTTTATGTGTGCATGTGGCGTCGTTTTTGATCCCAGAGGTGAACTTGACTACGTTATTGTGACTTATGAAAGAGCAGTTGGGTATTGTGCCCCTTGAATGCCTGCACACATATAGTGCCTTAAAGGAATAGGGGTCCAGAGGGTGGCTAGGAGGCCCCACGGAGCATTTCATTCAGGTTGCTATGCATGTTAGACAGATTAAGTCTTGTAAATGGCTGCCAGTAATCGTCCCTATAAAAGAGCAGCTGCGTGTAGGACAAGTTGTAAGTATGGCTGCTGTACTTTTCTTCCCTCCACTGCATTCATTCGAACAAGCAGCAAGAGTGTGTGTTTGAGTCTTCTCAGTGTAAAAGTGTGTATGTGCCCTGTGCCACTGCTTGTTTATGTGCATAGAGGTTGCCCTGGATATGCACTCTGCTCTGGATAATTTCCAAGTCCAATCTATATTGCCTCCAGCCTCTGTAATGTACCTTTGCTCCTGGGAAATCTCACCTGAATTACCTACTCGTGTAAGTGTGTATTTGTACATGAGTAACCCGACCGTAAATGTAACCACTGTTTCTAATTTGTCTATTAAGAGCTCATGAGAAATAGTTACACACTAAAAACATCAAGACACAACCCACTAATGGCATCAGCTTTGTCATCAAGGACTCTGATGAGCTGGTAAGGGCTTAAGTTAGCGGAGACTAATACTACCCTGAGGAGGAGGGAGGAGATCACTCTGTAGTCTACAAAGGGCCTGCTCCTTGAGTCCATGACTCATACGGGCTCATGATACGGCTGGGTGGCGCTGGGAGGGGGGACACCAGGTTAAGATGAGTGTTTGTTTCTCTGTTGCAAGGCAATCTACTCTGTCGTCGACTCGGTCTTTGACATTATGAGGTGTCATAGAATGGGGATGCCCAGTGGAAAATATGTAATAACTTTCAGTGGAAGAGAAATGTAACAGTTGTGGTCATAATAGATATGCGGCTATCAGGATTATGAGTTTCTATTGTCAGCGTTGCTATCTTTTTATGGCTCTTCAGCACATTGAGGTGTGAGATTCTTTGCTTTCGTTGCACGATCAGAGTTCATCTGCACTATAATTGAGTTAAGATTGAGTTATGGGTGATAGAGTGTCTTTTCTAACAGTTATCATAATGAGACACAGAACATTTGCTTTTAGCATATCCAATACATGCCAGTACCACAGAAAAGAGAAGAGAAACCGGCAATGAGTTCACAGGACCTTAATGCACCCATCCTGACCAGGGACAGTGATGCAAATAATTTGAGATTCCAGTCCAGTCATTTATCTTTAAATAATGCACTGTATCTAAACATCAAGATAAGTTTATCATTGACAGTTTGTTGATGAGGATAAATGATAAATCAGTATATTAAGAAGTATTAGAGATGGATATCAATGATACGGTAACCGATAAAAAGTCAAAACTGTACAGATTTCTATAATACAGCCTCTCCTTTGTGTTGGTCTGACTCTGACTGTGAACTTGTCTTCTTCCTCTAACATCCACCTTTGTTTGTTTATTCTGATGATACCACATCCCTGAGAGTACTCAAGTAAAAGCCTCCTTGTCTGCGTCTCAAAAATAAATTCTAAATAAAATAACACGGCAAAGACAAATGAACATCCCTTCCTAATATGGAAATAGATGATTCAAATAGACAGTTCAGCCAGACTAAGAAGCTCTAGTCAGTTCTCTGGAGGCCATTCAACTCATATCCAACACATTCTTAAAAAATGTCTCCACTTTTTCCTATACTCCTCTCACTGGGAACTATGTGTGGCCCTGGGGCAAAAACGGGAGTCATCACCTCTCTCATAGCGTCCTCTTCGCTGAGTCTTTATGGCCAGATTTACTGTGCTCCAGCATCTATAAAATCATTTAACAGGGTTAATGTTGTTAGGTACACAGGCCTCAGTTGCCAGTAAACATCTTGCCTAATAGCTCATGCAGAGAAGAGGGAAGACGGGAGAAAGAGAGAATGACTTCTGATCTTGTAGTTTGGATTTTTTTGTGCTACCCCAAAAAAATGCAGTAATCACCCTTCTCTCTCATACAGTCAGTTCAGCCCCCCCCCCCCCCCCCCCCCCATCCCACTTTTTATATATATAAAAAGCACTGCCGTTCATCACAATGTCACTTGTGTATCACAATTGTCTCAAATATAGGAACCTACACACTCCATGATGCAAATTACCCAAGAACCTGAGCAGCAGAAAGTCTGGGCAGCTTTGTCCTCACCTCTTCCACTGACTCCCTCTTTCCCAACATGAGTTGAAGTGTGCACCTCAAAGAAACCCGAGTCATGCATTTGAGTAAGAGAGCCCTTCCAGACAGGGAAGCTGACCTGTGATGTAACCATGACAACATTTCAGTGCCTACCACACAGGGGTCATGATGAACTTACCTGTCACTAACCAGTGTTTTTGCCATAGCATCACACTTTAATGCTTTGACTTACTCGTGTAACCTTCAAGAAAGGGATGTATGAGTAGCAAAGGGCCATAGTCTTTAAGAAAGACACTCCAATGGCACTAACATCTCGTAAATCACTGACTAGCTGAGAAAAATTCATCGTAAAAATATTCGATTCATTTTACAGTGCTGGTACCATCCTAAAATGAGCTCCACATGCCTATTAAAATAGTTGCATTAATTACTATACCATCTGGAGCGCTTTCTCTGAGCAAAGTTTCCAGCCACAACGCCCCCAGGCTTGCGTGGTGCTATGTGATCCAGCTGAATGGACAAGGTGTAGGTTGGACCACCTGGTTGGCTGACCTGTGGCTCCCTGCTGATTGTCACCTCTGGCTGTTAATGTGTGAGCATGCTGTCTGTCTGTGTCTCTGCTCCTGTGGGTATGTCTCCTTTAACAGGCCCTCTGGCTTTTCTCCGAGACCTCCCAGCACATCACAAGGCGACCACCAGCCTCCTCGGGACAAGTTAGGACCGGTTGGTTGTGAACCTGCAGTTAAGTAGTTGTTTCCTTGTCCAAAAATCATCCCAGCACACAATGATCATAAGTAATCAAAATAGATAAATAAATAGATAAAAAAAAAATCTGGTTAATTACATCACTTTGATCATTTTGCTTGCTTTTGAACGAATAACATTTTTTCAAATTGTCCCTTTCAGGAATTTTGCAGAAATATGTTCTTGCGACTTGAACTAAAATGGACAAATGGAGCTTGTGCCACTGCCCCACATCACGAGACATCCTGGGTCATATCCATCACCACAACAGTGACAATGATGTCACATTTTTCTATTTTGGCCAAATTTAATTACATCCTGTAAATGATAAACATCCCGAGGAATTTACTACAAACTAAATTCATAACATTCCCCTGTTTATTTTTTCAATCAGTCCCCTACTTAGATGCGCGGAATGGGGGAAGGACAGTGTCTCATCATCACCTTCATCTGCGCCATCATTCTTTCCTTCAAATCTGCATGCAGATGCAGAGTTTCCTGTTATTAGTCAGGTTTGAATCATTCATTATCGCTAACAATCAAAATCCATTACAGCCCGGATCTCTGAATGGGCTACTTGCTTACATACATACACACACACACACGCATGCACACGCAGGCACAGGTGCACGCGCGCGCGGTGCTGGGGGTGTGGTGGGTGTAGTTGAGGTGGGGACGTGCTCTTGGAGTCTTAAGTCATCCAACTAGCCAACCAGCTCCTCTTACTGAATAGATGCACGATCACCAAAACTCGAGGGGAGGCGCAACTGGCACGGAGCTGCTGGCTCTCTATATCCAGCAGCTCAGAGGCGCTCTGACACTATTCACTCCAGAGTCCTCCACTGCCAAGGACCTGCACAGACTGCTTACTGCAAGACAGGCTCTGGATAGTACAGTACGGACAGCTTTCTCCCTTGTGATTTTCTGAAGGCATCTGCTCGATTGGATTACATTAATTTCAGACTTTATATAGAAACTATTTGAAAAAAAATCGTGCGTCTTACTCATATCATTCTCTTGAAGAAAAGGAGAAGCGTCTCGTATTTGACATCCCATTGTGTTGGGCTAAAGTTTGAGACTATTTCTTTTATAGGTGAAGGACAAGTGCAATGTGCATCAGGCTTGTTTCTTGGAATTGTCTCACTTGTGCTTGAGGAACTATGTCGAACTGCAGCACAGTGCCTGTTCAAAAGGACGCAACCCAATGTGAATAACGAGAATCAACTTCAAGCCGTCTCAGCCTCTCTTTTTTTTTCAAGCAAGTGCAGCACCGGGTCTGACTGAACCCGCTTAGCTGCTCTGGCATTCCCGTTTCCCTCCCCGTGGGGATGGTTGTAGATCCTCTGGGGCCAGGAGCGACTCTTGGGCTCCTACGCTACAATACCTTTTTCGTGTTTGGGCTTTATTTTAAATTAAAGGGAGATGAGAACCGCACTCTGCTACTTCCTGCTGTGGACGACGTACCTGCTGGCCACCGCTGAGGTAAAGTTTTCAGAAGCCTATCACCCCGTGTCATAGTGGTGTGGGTTTTATTCCTCTGAGGGTGCAAAGGTCCCACGGAGCGCGCATTACTCCAAGAGCCACATACACAGCAACTTGATGCCTTGAGAAAACTACATATAGATTTTGACATGAAACCTATGATTAAGCCAGACGTTGAATTCTGCACATTTCAGGCACCTCTTCATTTGAAATAACCCTCAACAGATCCAAACAAATCCGAAAGAACAGAGAAAAGGCAGTTTACATTGAGATGATATTTTAAGAGCAATATGAGTTCAGCAGTACGCTTTCGAGTGCGATCATTGCTCCTGCAGCAAGGCGCAGCTCTTCTGGGTTTTTGTACCAAATCTGTTTGTAGCTTGAGCCAACTAGAAAAACGTTTGGCCCGAGCGCGCTCATGGGAACCGCTCCGGCTGATAAAAATAGCCTCCGTTCCCGTGAAGCAGCACGGCTCGCTAACGTTGGGGTGTTCGCCGGAGGACCGCAACAAGTGCAAAGTGAGGCGAGGTGCCGCTCACAGTCAAGCAGCTTGACTTCCAGACGTCTAAATCCCGATTAAATGTTGCTCAGCAATCTGAGCAGAGATTAGATTAAATATGTGACTCAAGTGTTTTCAGTGTGTTTTTTTCCCTCCCCTTTGTGAGAGTTTATGTTAAGGAATGTTTTTTATAGACTATCGCTTCACAGAGACGGTGACAATCTGTCCTTTAATAGACATTTTACACTGATGTGTTGTTATCCAATGATTTGAGTACTATAACGACCAGAAATACATGGGGCATGCGGTAAAATATAGCCTGGGGTTATTATGCTATTAGGCCAACCCCTACCCATCAGGCACGCAGTGTTGCTCTGTTGCAAGGCATATACAACTTAAAATGCACTGCCAAATTTATAAAGGGGGCTCCACGCCATCTTCTCTCTATGGATGAGAAGAAGAAAGTATTGTGACATGGTAACTCTGTCTGCCTGTGGGCGCATATTGCATATGAGTTCATTGCGATTGTTTGCATCTACCTTATTTACTGACAAACAACTACACACACGCTTCCCACCAGTCCGACACATCGCTAACCTCCATCTCTTGTTTGATTTTCTTTGCCCCCCCCCCTCGCCCCCTCAAGGAAGTGGAGTTTCCCCAGGAGCTGATAGACCGACTCTCCCACAGTGAAATCCACAGCATCAGCGACCTCCAGCGGCTACTGGAGATTGACTCCGTAGGTAAATTCAGCCTTTTGTTACTCTAATCACAAGACACGGGACACATTTAGGAACCCAAAGCCATGGATGTTGCTCTGATGAAGCACAATACGGACCTTCGGTCACCAGAAGATGTTAGATAACATGCAGATCTCTCACATAGCCTGTTTTTGCCATTGTGAATCACTTGATGGCTTTATGATCAAGGTAAATAAAAGCGCACATAGCTATTTAAGTATCTTACCACATATCTCTTCTCCACCAGGGATTTAGCCCTTGTGCAGCATTGCTGTGCACGATAAAGCAGTTAACAGGACATTTACAGACCACATGTGACAAAGTGGACTTTCACTGACAAATTCTCCCAGCTGCACAAATATCTGCTTGCAATGAATCGGCTTTATTGCAAGCAGATATTTGTTTCCCTGTAAATAGACTAAAAGACACAGCAGGTTGCGGGTCATGCAAGTTTCTTGTGCTTCAGGCGCTGCTTCCTCTGTGCTGGGGGCCTGTCTCGGACTGTCTTAGATTAAGTTACATTGGTCCACTGGAAGAAGCTGTTTGCCTTTGTACAAGCCTCTTTTTGCACTGGCTCCTGCTGTATATAAAAATTAGGGCTCTCCTGTAAAGATCTGCTGCTGGAAATAGGCCATATTTGCTTCAACACTCCCAAGTGATGCAAGTGAACTAACTGGTCACAACTCATTAACAACCCCAAAGCTTATATTCAGCAAAGCAGCATTATGAAGACTGGTATTTCACCTATTATTATTTATTGGTGTAAGCGCAAATCAACCTTTCTGAAGGACGAACCAATTAATAGCTCAGCATCATTTGTGTTTATCATTTATTGATTCGCAGTCAAAGCAGCCTGTACTCCACAAGACTGATCACCTCACTTCACACTGAGCCCAGAATAGATCCCTGGAGTGCCTCTCACATGAGAAGAGGTGTTTATAATTGAATTAACATTCATTTCTTCAAACAGAGTAATGTTTTGCAGGGTAATAGTAGTAGGCTGATTATTATTACGAGGACGTAAATCTTTCCGAGGGCCAGCTTGGCCAGCCCATTAAAAGACCTTTGACGCCAGCCATTGGAGTATTTTCAGAGCCTTTGTTGCAGACGGTTGAGGAAAGGAGGTTACCGATATAGGCTAAATTGGATGTTGTAAATTGTACGGCATATCAACTAGGTAAGGAGAAAGATTTGTTTAGTTCTGTGACAGAATCACTGAAGGCCCAGGGGGGATTCACAGTGACTGTTTTATTTCACAGTACTGTGCTCAGTGCAGACTTAGATTTGTTTTTTTTTTGAGGACAGTGTCTTCGGCTCTGACTGACAGATGAGATGACCCCATTGAAGTCTGCAGATGGCTGTCTGGCCCCCGAGGTGCTTCTCTCCTCGTTATTCCTCCTCTATCCCTGTCTCCCTCCTGAGGTGGCCCCCTGCCTGCCCGCTCTTATCTCTTTCATTGAAGGACTTTGACAGAAAAGAGAACCTGACTCTTGGCAGGGGGCAGAGGTGGAGGAGGGAGTAACAGGAATCTTGAAGTTGTATTCCTCCGTCATTCAGAGAGGCCACAAGTTGTGCAATCTGCTTTGTCTCTGAAGAGCCGACACTGTTTTCATCTCCTGTACAGTTTGCCAGGCTGCCTCTGAACCTACAATGTTTCAACAGCAAAGTTATCTTGTGTCACACCTGCCTTCACACGCACAGCGAGGACTTGTTAGCCATGTGACTTGAGCTGATACTTTGTCAACTCCGCCATGTAACTGTTGAAAATAACAAAACAAGGAAGAGTGACAGAGGAAGAATGATGGAGTTCTCTGAGAAGTCAACAATATGTTGGCTATTTGTTCAAGGAGAGAGAGAAAGAGAGGAGGAGGGAAGGGAGGGAGTTGAGCCCCTCAGCTAATGGAGGGAGTAATTTGCAAATCATGAAAGCCTGATTTATGGCAAGACTGTCTCCCGTCGTCTTTTTCTCTTGTCTCAATGCTCTTGGGCATGTTATTACCTCTTAGTCACCTGGAACCAGGAGAGGAACAGACCCTTCAATCCACTCTGGTTCCACTGTTTCCAAATTTGTCCTTACTTCATTCCTGACTTTTCCCTTCAACTTCCCGCCAAATGAATGTAATTATGCTATATTTTATCTGCTCCTTTTGAATGTAAAGGGGAAACAATGGAAGGGTCCTTCCATTATTCTGAAAAGGAACTTTGAAGTCTATCAAGAACAAAAACGGTCTGTGGGTTGCCTCCAGTGTATCATCTTCCCTCACTCTTGGCCTCCTCTGGCAGGAGGAGATGAACAGATTAATACATGGGGTGAAATAAAAGAAAATACAGACTGTTCAATGGTTATTAGGTGGGGAAATCAGCCAGCTATTACAATGAGTGCACCTAACAGCACTACAGACAGAGTAGGAGTGTGCTTCAGTGTATAAAGTTTGTCAATGTACAGTTTGTGCATGTTTCAGACAGACTGATAGCTCAGCACTTTTCTTAAACTCCTACTTTCAGCCACAGGTGTTCCCTTCCATTCTGTGAACCTTTGGTTCTGGGTCACTGGCTGCTTGACTGACTGCACAACATTCTAACAGGAAATTTCCTCGACACTCATAGAAGGGAGTACATTTGGCCCGAAACCTCTCAGACCTGGAAAAAAGGCATCAAAAAGCAAATAAACAACCAGTCCCTGTGGTGGACTGTGTATAGGCAGAGGAAATCCCTTCAGATGACTCTGGTTGGAGCACAAAGAGGCTGGATGAGTGGAATGTGTTGACGTGTGGTGCAGCTTTGTTGTGCTCGTGTGCTTTAGGTTTTAACATGTTATGGAGGATAATTAGAGGCGTTTTACCTAATTGTGAACGCGTGTTTGTGTTGAGTGTACAAGCACAGGATTGTGTGAGCCAGGTGGGGTGGATACGAAGTACTTGCGGACAGGTAGACCCACCCACTTTACAAACACCCTCAGACACTCTCAGAGCAGTATCCTGTGGACAAGCCTTATCATTTTATTGCTGCTCTGGCACTTTTCTGAAATCCACCTTCTATTCTGGGCGGGGACCAAAACAAGCACTCTTTATCAGATGACCATGACTATGAAAAAGCTGAACTGGCTATATTGGTCTGTAGCTAG
The DNA here is from genome assembly GCF_027942865.1 of Odontesthes bonariensis. Lineage (NCBI taxonomy): Eukaryota > Metazoa > Chordata > Actinopteri > Atheriniformes > Atherinopsidae > Odontesthes > Odontesthes bonariensis. Next base: position 15,660,277 of record NC_134526.1, read on the forward strand.
AGGGCTTTAAGGAGCAAGCATTGCACTATGGCAAAACATGTACTTTTCCAAGCCACTGAATGACTGAAAAGCAAACATTTTCAGTAAATGAGAGACACAAAACCGCTAATTAGGCGCAGGAATGAACACCACCTGTCAAATGACCACTTTTGTCCCTTGTGTGGCTATGAAAGCTGGTTGTTTCTGAAAAGTCCATGCTGACTCACCTGTGTCTAGCTTCTTTATTCCTGTTAAAGTTCAGCCAAATCAGTGACTGAGGTGGAGCCACAAAACTCGCAAACTACAAAGAGGTCCGTGTAAAGCAGTGCCTCCTGCTGGCACCCTGTGTACTCTGAACTGTTTACTTCAGTTCGTGATACCATCAGCAGTTGCTCAGCTAGCACGTTGAAGAGAACTCCAAGCCCTTCAGACAATGGAAAGATCAAAGACAGAGCACAAGAAAAACCGTGTCATAATAGTCCGATTTCTAATCGACATGATTTGTTGCAGATATAAAGCATCAGCAGCAGATCACACGTAGCTCTTAGTTAGGACTACCAAGTCACTCATCACTGCCATTCAACATTGTTAAAGATGCACTGGCTATTATAGAGTTAGTGTTGGTTAATGAGCTCTTTGTGTGTGTGCTTCTTTCATGTGTTACATTATTAATATGATGGCACTCTGTTTTGACGAGGTACGGGAAATGATGTTATTGAAGAGCGCAAGCGCCACAAGCACCTCAACCACAAGAACTTTTCCCATCACCATGGTTACTACAATGACCTGAAGAGCTCCCAGCTACACAGCCGACGCAAGAGGAGCATCGGTAAGACCCTTCACTGCTCAGAGGTTGCATCATGATAATATTTGACATTACATACATCACAACTTGGCGCACACAGTGTCAAAATGCCTTTTGCGATGATCTGTATCTTAAATATCACTTCAAACTTATATGAGTTCCCAGGAGATGAAACAGATCACTTTACACTCATTTCAAACAAAGCTAACATTTAGTGGTTTTTATACTGCTTTTAGAGGTTGAAAGGAACCCTAATAAAGACATCTACCCAGCATTTATGGCAATCAAGGAATCATGAGAAAAGAGGCTGGTGTGTGAGGTTGATGAGGACGTCTGACACGAAGCCTTTTAATTGGCCTGAGGCTTGCAGTTCTAAGACACACGCGTCAGGAGAGAGCTATATCCTTGAGCGTGGAAATTCCAGGCATTCAGGGTTCAAGTTGCAGCTCGTCTGGGCTCTCAGTCAGATTTCTTCATAAAAGGCCACGCGGTACGATATCTGATCGAGGTGTGGAGAATAACATGTAGTGTGCGATGTGTGTGTTAAGGCTGCTCTCCACATCTCTCCCAGCAGCACAGCACTCAGAGCTATGCAGGATGAAGTGGCTGGTCGTATTTCATGTATGTGTGCTGAAGCATAAGATTATGATATAGTATACAGTTCTGGCAGCTCTCCACAAAAGCTCCCACATTCTGTGCATGATGGACATATCATCTTTACGACATAATGGTATCTTACTGCACACTGACTGTCAAATCTTTAGTTTTGGATGCCTTTCAAAGCATTACATTTTAAATGAACGCTTACTGCCTTTCTTTGTTTGCCATAGGAGTAGGGTTAAAGGCCATTATTACATCTTCCATCAGTGGAATAAAGGTATTCTGGCCTAGTAACGCTATGTTAACCCCATTGAGAGCTTTGAATAATGGATCACTCTTTTTTCATCTTCACATGCTCCTAAGCTTCTTAGCTGATATGAGATCAGCTTTTCTGATAGCGTGCTCTTAACAGTCCTAAAAGATGTTAGGTGTGATCTGAGGTAAGATGAACAACTCTCACATGAAGTGAGTCATCAAATGATGAGCAGTGAAAGAATGCAAGCAGCTGTGAGTGAGTAAAACAGATTACAACCGTACATCCGCTCTTGTTTGCAGTAGGAAAATGTGTCGCCAAATGCTGACATGCAGACCAAACGCATTAACTTGTCTTGTCTTTCTTCCAGTTGAAGAGGCAGTCCCAGCAGTGTGTAAGACACGGACCGTGATCTATGAGATCCCCAGGAGTCAGGTGGATCCCACGTCTGCCAACTTCCTGATATGGCCACCCTGTGTGGAGGTGAAGCGCTGCACAGGCTGCTGCAACACCAGCAACATGCGCTGTCACCCGTCCCGCAAACACCACCGCACCGTTAAGGTAGGACACATGCCAACAGGGTAGATTGCTCACAAGTGAACCAAGTGGCCAAAAAGCTTGTTCATATCTGCACACAATCATCACAAATCTTAAATGAATTACAATTGCACAATATATTGTCATCATACTGAGTACACACACATTCTTTTGCCCATGCAACCAACCTCTCACCTGATAAGTAAAACACAAGGTTGCGTTCACAAGCCTCCCGTCATGCTTCCTTTCCTTTACAACTCCTCCTCTCAGTCAACCCTACTCCTCCGAGCCTCTGGCTAGTTCCCAAATATTGGCCAGCTAACCTCTGCTGGCCTCAATCCTCCCCATCTCCTTCCATTTCACCACCCTCGTTCCCCATCACTTCATCCTATGTTTGGCAAGAGTCCAAAGTGACTGTGCCAGGACAGTGTACTGAAGGAAGAGTAGGAGAGGGGCAAGGGGGACAGGGGAGATGGTTGTTGGCACTTTTAGTCAGGACATCTGCTGAAGGACCAACCCCAAGAGGGATGATCCTGCCAAATGTAAGACAGACAGAAACAGAGAGAGATAGAGAGGGAAAAACAGTCCCCTGTATCTTGAGAATGTCTGATTGTCGCTGGCTGCTTGCATGGCTTCTTCTCTGCTTCCCGTTTGTTTGGCCTTTTGTCTTTTCTCGAAGCAATGTGCCCAGAGGAAACAAGGCAACAAAGAGAAACTGAAGAGGCTTGCAGTGTTCTCAGAGGCTCTTTGGCATCGCTTGCTTGAAAACATGCCCCTCTGTTCAGGATCACAGGAGACATGATGGCTGGAGCTGAAATGTATTTCTGATTTATTAACACTACAGCCTGTTAGTTGGTGAGTGGTTCTGTTTGGAGGTATTGGACTTATGTGGCATGCACTGTAAGAGTAATAACCAACCAGGGGATAAACAGGAAAGTGAGGAACACTTTGTCTGTGTTTGTGTTTCTCTGCCAGTCTATAACTGCACTTAATTTTCTCTGCAGTCATTATGATCTTGCCCAGCCATGGGCACTGGCACAGTGTTTTTTTTTCACCTACTTTTTATTCAGAACCATAAAGATGCAGCTTCAATATACTTTCAGAGTAATGACATAAATACCAATCCTTGGCACACAGGTTCAAGTTATTGAAATTTTCACTTAGAAAGACATTCTCTCTACCTCCTCTTTTAGTCATAGAGTAAAGAAGCACGGGTTCACCATAATACGGTCATTGTAGGGCACAAGTCACTGCAAACAGGGCACAGGGTTTATGGTTAGAAAATGCTGACTCATAGTGCAGTAAGAGAGTCCAGCTCTGATATACAGTGGAACCCTGTGTGTCTGTCTGTCTGCATGCAAGCTCATCCTTCTCTCCATCTGCCAGACACTTGGTGTCTGCCATCCTCAATAAGAGCTCTGTCTGTGATCACAGTGATGAAGAGGGATGGAGAGACACTGACGACAGCGTGTAAGACACCAAAGCTTGATTTAGCTATTCCTGGAATGCCGTAGTACATACAAAATGAGCACACAGACTTGAGAAGGACCCTCAGGCATGATGGAGAGAGTTTTAGGGTGTGGGGGGGGGTATTTTTCCACGTGTTTCCAGTCACTGGTGAAGTAGGCTGCGAGGCATTTTATCCTTGGAAAGGTCATTCATCAGGGCTCTCTGGTCAGGAGACATTCCCTACATTGTGTGTACGAAACATTGTCTCATGCCAGTTTTTTTTTCCTTCCCCTCCCCTCCCCTCCCTCTGAATAGGGGTTCAGTTTGTGCTTCTCCCTTCATTTATTAGAAAAACCAAAAAAAGCTGTCTACTCTGGGTCTGACTCGTTTTTCTTCTGCAACTCAAGGATGGGAAAACAACACATTTACTGGGTTTGTTTCCAGCCACAGTACATTTGTTCAAATGCACGCCGTTATTTATTGATTCTCCCTCCTCTTTTTTCTCTTTCTGTTCACATTTTCATGCAGTGGACCCAAAAAAGCAGAACGGGTCTGTGCAAGCCCTGTTCTGTTCAAGCTTATCTTGTGCAGTGATGGGACAATAAAATAGGAAGGTTTGAATAGAACTAGCCTGAGGAAAGAAAAGGGACAGATTTTAAAATACCCTTCTGTTTTTTGAGAACTTCCTCTTATTCCCTATAATTCTTAATTCTTTTCACTTCTCTGTTGCTTGTCCTGAAAGATATCACAACAAATCTTTGTCCGATGTCTTTGTGCAACAGGAGGATAGTTAGCCTGCGTGGGCATATACGCCCTAATGCATTCTTTTGCAGATTGGGCTTGCGCATACATATGTATGTCTGTGTGTGAATCTAAATTCCCCTTCTTCCTATGGGGCAGAGTAAATAGTGCATGATGACACAGGCAAAGAATGGACCTGTCACTCATCCTCACACTCATTAACTCTTAAGGCTTCTATGGTACAGATGGTTTACCACTAAAAGGAAAAAATATATATTGTCAAGCAGTTAACAATAAATATTAAAAATGGATAAATATATACATACTATGAGCTTAAAAATACATATTTGAATCCCTCAAAGTATGTCAAAACCCGTATGAAAGGGTTGCGAGCACATTTGTAAAAATAGCAGCAAAACATGAGAACCAACTATTTTCACTATTCTCACAATGTGCCTTAATGTAATAACTTTGGTATATCCCTGTTACAATTCAGTTCAGTTGATCTAATTCAGTTGCATTTGGTAGTTGGGAGCCTTTAATTGGCCTTGAAGCAAGTATTTTCCAGAGGTCAGAGAGGGTCATCGGTGCACATCTGTGTAAACCCAAGTAGAACGTGTGTGTGTGGGTGAGACTGTGAGGGAGAGCGAGCTGTTCATGCTATGCTACGTAAACTCCCCGACCGCAGAGCCAGGATGAGGCCATTTGTGTGAAGCTGCTGCAAGGGGAAGACGGGCCGCAGAGTAATGAAGTGTTGATGGCTTCTGGATCAAAGTGGAGGCTGACAGAGGCCAGGCGGAAATAGCCACAGCGCTGAGTGTGGGGGTCTACACATCTCTCAGCGCCGGCCCAGGCCCCGACCCCAACACACAAATACACACGCACACTTTGACAGTTACCTCAGTGACAGTGGGTCACATCCGGGTGTTGGGGGAAGCAGTAGCTGTTCCCCTGCGGTTGTGTGGGACCCTGACTTACAGGGTGTTTCATAAATAAAACACAGTGTGATGGTGATACAGTGAGAATGATTTATGATCATCTGAAGGACAGGCTGGGGGGGGTTCAAATGGGAATGAGGGGCCTTGCTGTTTGAAGTCCCCTGCAGCTGTGAATTATTTTCCCTTTGATTCACTCAACTCTACTCAACTGCATGAAGAAAGGTGAGGGAGTTTGTGAATATAACTGTTAGTGCATGGCGGGGCAGGTCGCAGACCATGGGAGTGTCTTGACTAAGCTAGAAGCCTGAGAGTTTGGCTACTGCCGCACCGGCTGGAATGCATCAGCTCCAGCAGGAAAAGTAGAAGCATATTTTAATCATATTTTACTTTATTTCTGTATTTTCCCTCTCTCCTCCCCTCCTGTCCTCCCTTCCGCTCTCCTCCATTGACTTCACCTCCTCGCCATCTCCTTTGCACACAGACCCCTTCAGTCTTGGAGTCTGATTGTCTGTTGTGTGAAATAGTTGTTCACTCCCTCATCGTACTTTCTGTGTCTCCTGAAACACCCACTCTCTAATTCTACCCTTCTGTCAAGTCTCTGCCATCTACTCTATCTTTGTTGCTCTCTCTCATTAAAATCTTGTTCACTTTTTATCTTTAAAGGTGACCTGTTTTTTTTCACTGAATTCTGGTATCCTTTTCATGCTCTTGAGGTTTGGAGGAAAAGGAAAGATTTTGAGCACCTTTAGAATCTTTGTCATTGCTTAAAGGTTTAGCAGGAAAAGGTAAATGTGGCACGTTTGAGGGAATGGTAGACATTCACATTTTGAGATGTAGTAATGTGAGTGAAAGAGGAGACTGTTTAGTCAAAGCGTGATTGGATTACAATGAATTGGATCATAATTGGCTTGAGCTGTAACACATCGTTCATGTGCCTTGAGATCACATTTGTTGTGATTTGGTGCTATATGAATCAAACTGAGATTAATTGTGTTAATTAAGGGTTTTTAGATACGAAAAACGTTCTCCTTACTTCCTCTTTTCTTCACATATCATTTAAGATAACTCTACACATAATTTGGGGTTTCAGCAGAAGACAGCAGCAAGTTATCTTGGCAATCTCTGCCCGATGTCCCGTTTTTATCTTTTGCGGGCCACCGCAGTCTTCTTGATACAATTTTTATTTAATTTATTTCAGAGAACAGGTACAAACAGATGGAGATACACAAAGCTTCTTGTTTCTAAAAACAAATTTCTAGGCAACATTAAGGGTCTTCTGACAGATGAATTATGACCCCACCATGCCTCTTTCAACCCCTCCATTGTGCAAACACAAACATACACTTTTATTTATTTTTACTTTATTCTGTCCCTGTTCCAATTTGCCATTGCCTGCAGTGCACATCCACATCCCTGACGTGTTTTTCTTGGAAGGCTGGAGCAAAACTTTCCCCTCCATCATGCTCTCATCAGTGTTTTGTGTTCAGGGATTCCCCCAATTAGCCCGACTGGGACAATTGGCCTCACATGGAGGGCTGTGGTGACACTGGGGACAAACCAAGGGGGTGCGCTTCCCAAGGCCCTGTGTATCACCCCAACCCTCTGGATCGGATATCATTCCACAGCCACTCAGGGGACTCTTTCACAGGGCCCTAGCTTTTCAGGGAGTTCAGAGCTGTTTGATTTATTCAAAGAGAGTTTGGGGCCCCTTGTCATAGCATGGGGGTCTGAGTCTGATCTATGTTTTATGTGGGAAATCACAGACTGTGCCAGAATAGAAGTCAGTGTAGAGTTGAAGAAGTGGCAAAAATTGACAGATGTATATATGGAAGTAAAGTTGAAGAGAGGACCTCCACCCTTTCCCTTGTAGCATCAACTCTTTCCCATAAAACAAGAAACAGGAAACAAGACAAAACTGTAGCACAGACATATCCAATATAAGTCAAATAAGCATGTGTAAGTTTGTGAATATCTGTGTGCTTGTGTTGTAAGCCTGCAGGGCGTGTTTTTAACCCCGCTGTGTGAAGGGCAAGGAGACAAGCGTTTGGCTGGGCTTCACATCAAGGGAACCCATGGCTTCATCCTTTTGTCAATAGCTGTTTGTTTGGCTAGAGGAGTTTGTATGTGTGTGTGTGTGTGTGTGTGTGTGTGTGTGTGTGTGTGTTAGTCATTAGGATCAGCATCAGTAGTAAGTGGCTGAGTCTTTTTGCTTCCTGCTGGCAACTTCTTAACCCCTTCTCAGCACAGACATTCCCGTAACCAACGGCAGCAGAGCCGTCTGCAGAGGCAGCTGCATCTCTCATCTCTTTCTTTTCCTCCTTCCTTTACTGGTTTTTAGTCAGATAATGTGATTAAATATTGGCAGTGGTTTTCTGGGAAACTTGTGTCATTCTGTGATGCTGCGTGCACTTGTGGTAGATAACAACAAACCTTTGATAACTTCTCTATCTATCCTGTCAGTGTCAGTTTAATAAATTTCCCCAGGAGGTAACCCAGAAACTAGATGTTAATAGGTAACACATGAATGTCATCCAATGCAAGTCGTGATCATGGTTAGTCCCTGCTCCCCCTCCTTAAATAACTCCCTCTATTTACATACACACACATACACCCTTGTGCTCCCTAATGAGAGTGATGGTTCACCTTCCTACCTTCTCCTTTGCTCTGGCCTTTCACCTGCTCTCCTTCTCTTTCAGGGCTCGGTAACAGCAAACACACCACCAATAACCCAGACACCATTGTCCTCTGTTTGCTTACCACATACCTCTGCTGCTTGCTTATCCTCTTTTCACTCCCTTTCTTCTTTTGCTTCTGCCATGGTTTGAAACTGTTGCAAAGGAGTGGCTAATGGATCCTTACTTCTTCCTATCGCACTTGCAGCTGCACCAGATCACCCTCCGGCCACTGCTACAGCACTGACACGAAGCTGCTCTCTCTGTGTGAATGTCAACATTACACTGTGTTTTAACAGACAGGGTTTGGTATGTTCATTTGTTTGCATGACTAGCTCACCACTGGGAGCCAGCCTTGGCATTATGCCACAATGGTGTAGAGGAAGAGAGCCCCCATCATTTTTTCCTCTTTGTGTGTGAGCGTTGCTTTCGTGCCAACTCCAAAACTGGGATGCTCATAACACCAGAGAGTGCTGGAAGCTTGTCGGCCAATATCCTTTCTCCTGTAGTAACTAGGATAGGTGAAGCTGGGGATATTGCTTCCATGTGGCCCCAGGCCTCTCCGCGTTGAAGGGGGACATCACCTGCGCTTGGCGCTAAGATTAGAGAGGCAAAAGCATGTGGCCACCACCCCAGAGTTACAAAACAATATCATCATAACCTCCATGCAACCTATTCTATTCAGCTTTCATCTAAGCTTTAATCAACATGGTGTATTGTTGATGAAAGTTTGGTGCATTCAAAACCCTCTGAATAGTGGTTGTTATTGCCTGCTGGATGGGAAATAGAGGTCTAAGCCCTAAACTGAGAGGGTGTTACTTGTAATGATAAGAATTCTTGTACTTTGTGTTTGTTGTCATGGAAATTTTACTGTCTGAGGTTTTAATGCTCAGACTGGACCAAGTAAACTGTATTTCTTACAGGTACGCTAGGCAATTCTTTCCCTAACCAGTGCAGAAACATGGTTTAAAAGCAACATGTCGGAACACGGTGAATTAGTTTAGGTCTGTATCTGTTTGGCTATGGAAGCTTTACGCCTGGAGCTGGTGGATTTCCCACCTTCTTTTTTTCCTGCTAGAGTAAAGTTTCTCTCCCCCCAACCAACAGTTTCTCCTCTGTCATTGTTTTCGGATGGTTAGACAGGGTCATATACTTCATTCAGTTGCTTATAGACCTTAGTGCTCACAGCAAGTGGAACCCAATGAATCAGCCTCTGAGGAATGCTCCTGTCACACTTCAAATGTAGGAAGGCGAACCTACGGCTGGGTTTTTAATGAATCAGTTTAGGGCTGTGTCATCTGTCACAGAGCTATTTCTCTTGATTTTTTCAGATGGGCAAAGAGTGCGTGTATTCATGTAACGATGGCACTGTAGCCTGTAGCTAACCCTTTAACTTTCTCTCTTGTCAGGTTGCCAAAGTGGAGTACGTGAGGAGGAGACCCAAGCTTAAAGAGGTCTTTGTGCGGTTAGAAGACCACCTGGAGTGCGTGTGCACCTCACAACATCATGTAGTAGAGCACCCAGATGTAGAAACAGGTAAATATTACTCTTCAGATTTATTGAGCACCTTCCTAAATGTTGTTCTTGCCTTGCCTTTCTGCAGAAACCTCACTCTGAAACTGGTTTATGGCTGAATGCCGCCCTTGTCTCTATGTCACCATGCACTGTTTCCTGTCTTTCTCATGTGTATCTCATGGTCTTTGCTCTGTCTGGCTCCTTGGCTTTGCACTGGATGACCTTTTACCGTGATTGCTTCCACGTTTATGTATACACCTGTGAGGTGGCCCACTATTGTAAAACTGTGAAGCTTGTGTGCTTGCGCCTTGTTTGTGCCTTAGACAAGAATGTGTGTGCAAACTTGTGTGTTAATGGAGGGTGTTCAAAGGCTGCTTGGCATGACAGCAGGTAAATCCACCAGCCTTGATCTGAAGCCTTTCTCTCCCTGTGAGCAGATAAGCGCTGTAATGTGTGCTGATAAGGCATCTGAAGAATTTATACTCAGTTATATCTTTGCACTCTCTGCTTCTGTCCCAAGGTTGTTGTGGCCCTTTCTGTATCATAAACCCTGCTTCTTGCTTTTGACCCTGCTTCCTATCCACCCTCCCTGACTCTGTGTTTTCAGGCCATCGTAGGGCTAAAGGTAAAAAAAGGAAACCTAAAACGAAAAGGCCCAGCAAGGACTTATTGGTGACATAGAAAAGTTGCTCTCATTACCCAAAATCCACTGGGAGGCTTTGAAGGGAACAGGTAGGACTCGAGCACTTAAGCGATCTCTCACCTTTTGGTGTTGCACTGGCCCAATCAGGGTGTAGAGAGAGCCTGCCAATCACCGTCACCAATCACATCACAGCCAATCAGTGTTAGGAGAGGAGGCGCTAATGAGTATTAAGCTCTACGCCCCAATGTTGCATGTTGAATTTGTGGTCTGCTGAGCATGCACACGTTGTGTATCTTCTTTGTGTCACAGCCTTGTGCTTGGTTGTGATTGTGTACACTTTTCTTTGGTGTGTTACACAATAAAGCAGCCCCAACTGTTTATATTGTTTCACTTCCTAAAAGGCACCCTTGTCTCTTTACTTGCTTTTGCTCTCTTCCACGTTATCATCTTGTCATCACTGTCTGAAATACAAAAGAAATTCTTTGTACCACCCTGTACCTTGTGCACAAAAAATAACACGTTTGCAGAATTGTGACTGTACATAATTGTGTCGGGTCAGGTCACATTTTTTATTTTTTTAATCTGGAGAGACATGATTCAGATCCCTGTCAGTCTTATGTGTGAGTTGTGTTGTGTTTGATAACGCATGAAAGAATGAATTCAATTGGGTTTGTAATTCCAAAAATCTATTTTGATTTTTTTTTTAAGAAGAAATCCATTTCTTAATAAAGTTGTGATACTAACATCAGCTTTGTCTCTCTGTCCCACAGTGGATGTGAGGTGAGACCAGTCAGAACAAGGGACTTCAGCATGGGAGGGACCTAAAACAGAGGATGCTGCCAAAAGGACACCAACTCTGTCCTCTTCCTCACTGCCATGCAACCTTTGTTTGAGAAAATACACTTTTCTGTGAAGTCAAGAGACAGAAACAAGACAACAGATAAAGTAAAAATAAGTAATATGCCAAAGGTGCTTTTTTTAAAAAAACGAAACAAAACAAAAAAAATCCCCCAAAAACAATAACCAGTGACAATGACTCTCTCTGTGGTATGACACATGCCCAGGCAACTGAACTGTGCTGCTGATTGAGAAGAAAAAAGAAGATGCCAAGGAGCTCAGGCAAAGCAGAAAAAGGCCAATGGGAGAGGATGAAAGGGATTGGCGTTGAACATTTTGACAGACTTTGTTTAAAAAGACACAACAGAAATGGCTTTTAAACAGTTGGAACACGTTTTCATGGGACTCCAGCGCCCCAACTCGACAAGTCAAGTGCCCTGCCCCCCTTAAATGCCTCCTGCATACACAGGACAAAAGAAAGAGAGTTACCGAAATGATAATGCAAAGAAAAAAGTAATAGAGTGCTTCAATTCTAGTCTTTCGATGGAGTATCAAACACTTTGAGTTATGGGATGTTTGCTCTGAATAAGGAGTAAATCATCTCAGAGACTCCTAGTTGTCTGTGACTTTGCCCACCTGCTATGTACAGTTAAATTTGAAAAGGAAGATGCACCGCTACTTACAAACTATTTATATGTGTGGACGTTTGCTTTTTGTCTCTTTCAATACTAAAGAAAGGACAAAAAAAGCTTTTCTTATGATTTTGCAGACATGCAAGTGTTCTGTGTGGTCTGGTTCTTTGTATTCATCAGTATCACATTCTCAGTGTCATTTTTTTTTAAGTTGTTTTTCTTGTCAACCATGTTTCGTATTATATTGCAGTATATCTGATTGATGTCAAGTCTTGCATATGGTTTGGATATATGTGTGCAAGGAGGTGATGTGAGAGTCAGTACAGGAAGATGCTTTATTTTTGTTATGAAATATATTATGCATACTTATATTCAAGCAGGAATCATGTTTTTTTTCCCGTTGTTGTGGTTCATGCCTGTATTTTATCCATTGGAAAAGAAATGCAAAAATGTGGGCAAGTATAGGAATACACAAAAAATAATTGCTGCATGCTTTTACCTGTTTACATGGGAGCTGGGACAAGGAAAGAGGAAATAAATGATAAAGGGATGGAGCAGCTCAAACGGGGAAACTTCACAGTTAGTGGTTAAATACTGTGGCTTACGCTGCAGTCTTGTTAACTGTTTAGGGAACAAGTGGCATTTCAAACAGACACTCATATATCAGTGTCTGCACTGATGCATGCCACAACACCAGAGCAACCGTTGTTCGCAAGTATGCTTAAATGACGTGCATATTTACGGACTTACTTTCATTTCTTTGTTATTTAAAACTATAAACACCGCTCTTAAAAACAGTTTCAACGCGCAGAAAATTAAAATGTCATTAGGATCCAAAACTTATTTTTGTAAATCGAGAAGTTGGTTTGCAAATTCAAAACTTCTGTCAGCAAATCCAGCATTTTCTTCCTGCTTGTCAATTAGAAGTGCCACAGGGAAAGATGAGACCAGCTACTTTGTTTGCTGTAAAGCTAAATCTTGTGGACAAGACCTGTACTGACAAACACAACTGTCCAGTCTTGATCAGAGAGAATACAATCCATATACAGCAGTTTAATGTTAACAGCGAATTTACCTACACATTGATTTTCTGTGTTCTCCCCTTCCACCCCATGTGTTTTCCATACAAACTCTAGAAGTTGCTAAGCTGTTATATCTATCAAAAGTGGCCATTATTTCCTTAACACAACATTCAGCTCAATATGAGGCAGAGCTTCACAAATTGGTATTACAGTGTATAGTTTGGATCTTGTATTATTTTTTCAGTCACAATAATGTTCTGTTTTCTATTACAAAACACGCAAAAATGACAATGCGTGTGCTCACACACCACCTCTCTGTTACAAGAGGCTATTTTTCACCCATATCTCTAGCACTGATAAGAAAGATGCCTGCCCAGTCTGCTTCACAAGCACGTATGTTCTGCCTGCAAAGAGCAAAGTCCACCTTGAAGATTGAATGAGCGAGCAAAGTAAATCGACAACTGCATGAATGGGCTCCTTGTTTAGTCGGGCAGGCACTGCTCCCCTGTTGACAGGAGAACAAATCACTCCACCCTGTGGAGGGACTCACGCTTTATGCAGCCACATACAATCAGGAAAGATGATGATGAGAGCGCTGAGGTGGTCTGAAAACATTACAGTGATGGCCTTACCCTTAACCCCAATGGAACAAACAACTACTTCCTTACCAGTTCCTTTAACGGTGATGAATGTGCAAGCAGGGCAGCATGGTGTGAAAACAGCAGGCTTCTTCCACTTTGTGTTAAAATGAGGAAGTTTGACTGGGATTATTCTTACAGGCCGAGGAGAAAGAATGAGTCACTGTGCAATGTGAAGTGAAACTGGTGAAAGTCGAGTGAGAAAAGTTGAATACAGCAAGATTGTATCAACTGTTGATTCATGGACATGAAATCACAGAGCTGAAGGAACTTAGCATAAGTTTATCGGTGCTATAAATGTAAGGCTGATGTTTTCACTATTTTTCACATCCACATTTCATCAACGTATGATAGGGTTCTCAGTAAATCAGGGACCACACTGAGAGCTAACTGAATACAATGCCATTATCCTATAAGCCTTTATTAGTTTTTTAAGATTATTTGGGTTAAAGACAGCAATAATCGTAATTTATATATTTATGTTTTAACAATAAATGTATAACATTTTCACTGGATATTGAGTCCCATAAATTGTGCCTTGTGTGTCTAGAATAATATTTGAAGATAAATAATAGGGAATAGCATTTTAACAAATTAATAATAAAAAGCGAATGGACAAAGTAACTGAGCAATACACCAAAAGAGACAGGAAACAAAACAACAGGTTTGAGGATCTGCTCATTTACAGGCTTTCTATTAAGTTTACCTGTATGCAAAAAAAACCCAGATGTACATCATGTCACATGTGCTGGTGCTGCCGCTGCAGGCAAAACGGAAGCTGGATGTGAGGGTGGTGGTGCATACAGGAAATGTGAGTTTTTTCAGGCTTGCTGGCTGAGCAGTAGATGGGCTTTACTCCAGGATCCACCAGCAGCAGACGTTAGGTTCTGGGGGCTTTAATACTTTTCCTCAAACAGCTCACCCTAATCCCAGGGTTAAGGGACATGAAAGTCCCTCTCCTATGCACTTCCCAGCCATACACCCAACTTATTACCTCAGTGGGGAGCAGATAAAGAAAGGCAAAACATAAAAGAGGGAAAGGATCACAGGGACATCAATTTGGCTTGCTAGTGGAACAGGGGATAAACTCAATAAAGTAAAGATAAAAGGAAGCGCAGAGACTTGATTGATTTTATTGTTTTTATCTGACATACACAGTTTTATTCATAAAGATGTGTGGAGGGCTGAAAGGGGGATTTAGAGATGTGTGTGTATGGAAAGGAAAGCAATATGTCATAGTGGGGAAAGAGGGAGGAGGAGTGGGAATACCCTGAGGAGTGAGAGTGTCAAAGGAAGGAGACAGAAGGGAAAATGAAGAAAAGAGGGAATGGAGTGGACTCAGGATGTGGGTAATCGGCACCACAGCAAGAAAGGCCAGACAGGTCAGCACTTAAGTGGACATGCTTTTATAAACAATGCTAGAGGGGCACGAAGGGGCAGGCAAGGTGTGAAGAGGGGTGCTGAATGGGCTTTATGTTTATGAGTGTGTGCGTGCGTGTGAAAGCAGGATAATGTGTGTGACAGTGTGTGCAGATGAACAATGCAAAGAAGGTCTCCCGGTGTGAAACATGGGCCACTGGAATTTGGGGCTTTTGCATAGAACAAACTCCAATTTCACTACCCATAATGCTTGGGGGTTGTAGTTCAGGGTTCACAGGTCATTACAGGGATTTTGCCAGAGGTGTAAAGTGTGAGATGAAATTGTAACCTTTAATCATCTCCTATATCCATGTTTGAATAAATTCTACTTCTTCTCAAATCAAATACATGCGGGTGAATTTGACCTTTTTAAAGAACTGGATGCAGAACACGATGAACCATGGGTTAATTCACCAAACAACCTCCTCAGAATTAGCCTTGATGTTTCCTATCCAGATTACAGATCTTTTTAATATTACTCTCTTCCCTCCCCCTCTCCCCCTCATCTTTTCCCTCCATGTCACCCTGTTATGATTCTCCCCTCTCCCCAACCTGTGGCCTCTGGGTTTTGAGGAAAGGCAGAGGTGGCCTTTGAAGATGGCGGCAGCCAAGTTTGTCCGGGGCCACAGCCATGAATGCATGTCTTTGTTGTACACCGTTCTCTCACGTCTTCATATCCTCCCCCCGGCTTCACTCCTTATCCTCCCTCTGCCCCCCACAAACTCTTACCGACACACACATGCCCTCACCGGGGCCCCCTT
Organism: Odontesthes bonariensis; assembly: GCF_027942865.1. Taxonomy (NCBI): domain Eukaryota; kingdom Metazoa; phylum Chordata; class Actinopteri; order Atheriniformes; family Atherinopsidae; genus Odontesthes; species Odontesthes bonariensis. The sequence goes on from NC_134526.1 coordinate 15,675,718, forward strand.
CGCACAAATGACCCTGCTAATTATGTATTTAAGGTATTTGGCTCTTGTGAAAACAGCTTTGGGTTAGTGGTGGAAGGAGGTGGGGGCGGTTTGAGAGAGGAAGGTGTATAGGGCAATGGTGTGGTAGATGGTCTCATGACTATCATTACTGCCCAGTGTTGAATGTAAACACAGGATTAGGGCAGCATGATTTGATTTAGAAGAGGAACAGTTGACGTAATGGTGATTGCTTGCACTCTTGAGTTCTGGTCTGGTTTTACCCACGAGTGGCAATCCCACAGAATCTTTTATCCCTTACACCCACATCCTACCTCACATGGGGACTGAAATGGTTAGTTAGCAACACAGGAGAAACAACACAGCACACAAAAACCTCCTAACCGTCTTTCCCTCCGTGATTTATTTCAATGTAAAGGCCCGCATCAAATCTTTCTGGGCTCAGTTAATGGAAAATCTAACTGAACATGATGCAATTTAATGCAAAGTTTGTGTCTGTTGATGTTTTATGGGACATGGGTAAATGGCTTAGTGAGGCGTTATAGATGGGATTGGCAAAGCAAAAGAATTTGGGCTGATTTTATGAAATTGATCTTGAGCCACTGACATAATTCACTGAGACATCACAACATAAAAATGACACAGTGAATTGTCACTGTTTACCTAAACTGTGTTGTCATGTTTTTTTGTTGGCATTCTTTGCACAGTCCCATCACCTGCCACCTTTTGGGGACACAGCAATAGATGAGTCAATATACATCCCCAGAAGAACCGCTCTGAAACTGGATCCTTCACTCTGGTTGGGGGGTGAGGGCTGACTGATGTTGCTGATAAACTCGAGATGGACCGTAGCCTAGGTCCCTCAGCAGGAACCTATGACACAGGACCCTTCTCGCTTTCACGCTTCGTCTGTGTTCACCTTATGAAGTGTAGCCAGTTTTGAATCCAGCAAAAGACAAGCATTCACAGGCAAATCTCTTCCACTTTTGATGAAGCTGGTGACAAAACACAGCAAAACTGCAGTAATCCATTTAACCTTTAGCACACATGGTTTACTGGTAAAGTGATGGAATTAGTTTTCACTTCATCTCCATCAAATCTATCTGTATCTCTCTTATCTCACTCCCTGTGTCTGTGGAGACGTTGAAAGTATGCCTGGAAATGTTCACAGACGGAATATAAGTACACAATTACTTTCTCTCTAAGCACTATCGGACTGAAGTGAACATGGCATGGCCTCTGTCAGGACTTATTAAATGGAGGGAGGGAAAAATCTAGAAAAGAAGGGAGTGAAGGAGGGTGTGGCAAAGGAACTACTGAGAGTGTAGAGGTCTCTGGAGGGCGATAAGTCAGCTTCTAATAGGGGAGGAAGTTGTATTTGTGTTGTAATTACAAAGGGAGAAGAGCTTCTACTGTATGGGTGTTTGTGAGAGAGGTCGAGAGTGTGAGCATGCATGTTTTCCGATGGGAGCACAGCAAGGGAAGCCAGTTTCCCTTTGCACATCAAATAAATCAAAAGTCTACAATTAGAAAGAAGGAGTGAACAGTGTTTAGTTTGTGGAAAGAGAAGAAGAAAGCTCGGAATGTGTCACAGCTTTTGAGGAATGAGCACTCTGTGTGCGTGTGTGCACTTTTACATAAGTGTGTGCAGTTATATGTGTGAGGTCGGGAGTAGCCAGACAGCTGACATTCGTGGGCCAGCAGTATTATTAACTGTGGTGCAACCATTATCAGTGTTTACTCTGATCTAGCCACCACCAGAGGAGTAATGGACACTGATGAGCTAAACCAATTCTCAACGATGCATGACTTTATCAGGATGATGATGTTCAAGATGTTCTTTGCTTGATTATTTTTCAACACATGGAAGATTGGCCAGCAAAAGGAAGCTCCTTTAAGATGCAGCCTAAGCAATATGTGTGTTGAACTGACTCTGAGGCTCTTCACATCCCTCAATTCAACAGTTTGATAAGACCACCTGGTTTAACAGGCCTACTGTACACACCAACATAAGACATTCCCTTATCTTTAGAGGAACACTCTTGTCAGTAGACTGGGCAGACACACAGTCAAAGAGTTTGTTGTGTTGACAGAAAGAAGAATAAATGTCATGAGCGACATTAATCTAGGAATGTGTGTGTTCATGCAGCTTACGCTCAGATTGTGGGAAAGACTGAAGTTGCAGTCGCCCTCCCACCTGTCTGATGAGGGTATGATGAGAGCATCACAACAGACCTCACACTGTTCACTGCAGCTGGCAGGTGGCAGATGCACCTGGAGCTAAAGTGTAGATGAACACACACATATTTGCCAGAAAAGAAAGGATAATAATGCACCTCTGTGGAACCTTTTGTTAAACTGATGATATAGACATTTTCTTGGCAGATATTTTGACTTGTCGATGCAGATGAGGCTTGATTAAAGCTCTTTCCTCTTTTAATGTCAGAGTAAGCCAAATCAGAGAGCCATATTTTTAGCCAGCTGAAATAATAAAGTCTAGTACTCACTTGCTTTTATCCTTTTGGTCTCGACAAACTTCTGAGTAAAGTACATGTCTCTTTGACTTCTAAAAACCACTCTTTTCAACAGCTAGTTTGTGATTGTGCCTGTTTGCTGTTTGTCTTTTTAAACCCTTTTTTTTCTGATTAAAAATAGTGAGAAAGAACTAAAAATGTAGGTTTGTTGCAATTTTTTGATCTTACAGATATGAAAAATACTAAAAGTCTGAATTATTCAGTTGGTGAAATAACTACATTTTAAACTCAAGGCAGACTTTTGAGTTCAGAACTATAACAGAAGCACAGCAATGTTATAGGGCTACACAAACCAACGACTATAATCTTATTTCCAAATAGAGTTGGAGATGTTGTGTTAAATGTAAAAAAAATAAAATAGAACTCAGTGTTCTGTCATGAATTTAAATCCTACATTTGACAAAAATAATATAAACACAACATTTTGAATCTTTAACCTTAGAAATGTTATCATATATAAAAAGCGTGCACTTGCTTTAAATTTCATATCAGCTAAATGTTCTAGGAAAACTGGAATAGAAGCGTGTATACAACAGTGCTGCATCCCCTCTTTTTTTAAACACTCCATAAGTATTATAGTATTTTCGATGGTTCCCTCGTTGAACTGCAGAGAGGCCAATTTAGCACCTGGACTCTCTTACAATGAAGCCATGCAGCTGTAATCGATGGATAGACAGATAAAATACTTTAATCACCCCCCCCCCATGTGGGAAATTCAGCTTGTCCAGCAGCTCACAAATATACATATTTAACACCTTTACAATAAACAGACAAATACACACAAAAACCGCACAAAAAACTTGAGAAAACAGAAAAAACAACAACTCAGAGCTCCTTGAACTTGCTGCCGCTCAGACTGGCGCAGTAGGTTTATGTACAGAGTGTGGTTTTATCACTGTTTTGCAGAAATAAACGAGGCTGGATGGCAGCGTATATTGCTTAGGATTTGTGGTGTCCTCACAGCTGTGCCAGTTAACCATAACATTAGCACTAATACACCTTTGTACCATCATTGTTGCCTGACCAAGCGGATATGAGACTTAACATTTGGATTCAGCAGAGCTCAGGACTGTTTCCCACTTCACCTCAGTCTATTTTAAGAGATACAAGACAGTGCTAAACTTTGTTTACAGACAATGGTTTTTAGAGGTGCTCCAGAGCCTATGCAGTAACTCCTTCAGAAGGAATCCTGTCTAACAATTCAATACTGCGTTTCGTTCTTGGGTCCTGTGGACAGAAAACATTTCAAATTCTTGATGTGACATCAGCTTTACACAATCATGCTCTGTGGCCAATTAAATCAATTAGTTGTGAGATGTTCCACTTGGTGTTTTTCTTTTTTTTTTTCTTTATGCAACTTTGATTACAAAATATAAGATTCTAATTGTTTGATAATTCAAAGCAAATCTGAACAAACAGGAAGTCTGCTGAACTACTGCATGAGCGAATGAACCATTCTGATAACATCAGGATCTCTTTTATTGAAAAACCTTCCCGAACTACCATCTACTGGCTGTGGACTTCTTGCAACATTCACTTAAAAGCTGCTTGTGTTTCTGTGATGTTATCTTCTGAAGAAACCCCCCCACATGACCATCTTTGATGCTAGGTGAGGCTGAAAGAGTCTAAGTGGAAGCTGTCTTGACGGAATGGCTTCTGAGGGAAGGTCATGACAGTGGGGCAGGAGGGCCTGAGTGAAGAAGGGGATGGCGGAGGGAAAACTGTGTCGGGATCCCTGACAGCATGTTAACATTTGGGACTCTCAGACTTCACAGCACCCCATTTGTTCTTTTTGTCATGACTTGCAAAAGAGCAAATCCCTTTTTTGTTTCTCTGTACTCCCTCTCATCTATGCAATCTTTCTTATCTTTCTTTTTTTCAACATGAGGGTTTCTTTCTATGCTAATGTCATTTGATCCTTGTGTTGCTGCAGGTCATCTGTATTTCCAGCTTTTGCTCTCAGCCACCTTCAAATTTCAATGAAAGAAAACTGCTGTTTTGTCTGGTGACTCTTTTTTTTAGGTCTTTTTTTATCATATTTATTATTGCTTAGTTAAGATGACGTCATTGCAGATTTTGGCATCAAGAGCACACGGACACATACAAGCCCAGTTCCCAAGAACCCCACTGCTTTCTTTGCAGTGGTTTTTAGTCTGACCTGCATATCCCTAAGATGACTTTCACTCAAGCTAATAACAGCAACAGTGTAAGTACTACCAGCACTGCTGGAAGTATCCTGGCAGAGTTATTGTCGCAGGATGAGAAACAGGCCCAGCAGTGGTTGGGGAACTCAGTGAACTGCATGCCATTTTGACTACACCATTTAAGTGTTTAAGTCTCCCTCCCCTCATACGAACTATTCTGTCTTTCCCCTCTCCCTTTAATTTGCTTTCCATGAGCTAAGCAGCAGATGAACACCTGTTATTTTAAATGACATATTCATTGTCGTGCAGAGTTGGAGGTGTAAATCATTGTGGGCCACTGCGTGAGGCACTTGTGCACATACACTTGGACATAAATGACTGACATCTCTGACCTGCTAGCAGGAAAAGGAGAGCAAAACAGAGCATGTGCTCAGCGTCCAGGAATTCCTCTTTCACTCCCCTTTCTTATTTAAGCTCCACCAACAGTAGACACGTGCATTTATCACACAGTTTGGATTGTTCAGTAGCTGCTCTGAGTTGTCTTTGCTTTGTATCCCGCTGCAATGTGTGCTAACTGGGATCGGTGAAGACAGGCTTTGTACAAAATTTGTGCGCAGTCATTTTGATTAAATGCTGCGCTGCAGCTTAAACAGCAGCCTATCAGTATCACGAAACATGATTGCGCACTTAGTTTAGCTTAAAAACACACTAACAGTTTCCCTAAAGTTTCAAGCTGATTACAGTTCAAGATGAAAATGATTGGCTCATGGTTTAACATGAGGGTGATAAATTGTGTGTTAAATTTAAGGCGATTCATATAGTAGGTGACATCCTTGGAAGTTGATAATATCTTTGGCAGCCAAGGGTGGACAATATCCTTCCCACAGTTTCTTACCAAGTGTACCAAATTTGGTCACACACACACAAAGAACTGATTTTTTTATGACAGCAAATGGCTCCACAATTGGCCAGTTTAAGATTCTTTTGACAGTGAGCAGTATAGATGATGGTTTTTGAGGAAAAACCTCCTCCAAAGTCTACTTTGGAGAAAAACCCTCAAAGTCTCCATAAAGATGCTGCAGGGGGCTGTGGCGATAAGTTAAGGGTGACCCACATGACTTGAGCCTCCCTTTTCTTCTATAATTAGTAGGATAAGGCAGGTTTCCAACCCTTTTCAGGTCCAAGACAGAGACATTTGTTTTCAACAATTTCAAGCACATAAAATGAATAATAGAAAAACTTACAGGAGAGATCAGAACACCCAGTGGTAGTGAAGCCCATCTGAAATCATATAAGTGATATATCTGCACGGTTGCAGTTCCTTTCTTTCCATTTGTAACAACTAGGGCTGGGACTTTAGCGCGTTAATTTCGATTAATTAACTACACACATATTAGCGCGTTAAAAAAAATAGCGCATTTTAATCGCACACTATAATTTATTTATTTATTTTTTTTTTTTAAATGCAGACGGATGGAAGCGTCGACAAGAGCGTGGTTGTGTGCAGATTATGCAACAAGGAATTCGCGTATTACCGCAGCGTATCAAGCCTCAAATATCACCTCAATGCTAAACATGTAGCAGCTAGCGTGGAAGCCAACACAGCTTAACATCCAAGATTCTATAGACTGTGTTTTCATGCTTGCTACATTCAGATTTCAAATAGGGATATGTTCTGTGTTTGTTGAAATATTGTTGAAAATGTTAATTTTCTAAAGGATAAAGTATATGCGATTAAAATGCGATTAATTTCGATTAATTAATTTCAAAGCCTGTAGTTAACACGATTAAAAATTTTAATCGAATCACAGCCCTAGTAACAACAGTGCCTTCAATTGCTGTGATGTATGTCTGTCATTGACCTTCACTACCAAGTTTCTTAAAGTTTTTGTTGACAGCCAGACTATAATGAAATTTTCCACATGCATGTGCCCTGCACTTAGTCTAAATCGCTGCCAGTGTGGACATTTATGACTCACACAGGTAAGTCATAGGGAATGGGAGCAAATTACTTCAGAAATTAGTTCAGAGTACTCCCATAGAAGAGTGGAAAAATTATCTGTGCTCACCGTCAGTGCTAAAATCAGAGAAGTATTTATGGTAAATAGTGTCTGCTCACTTCAAGTCAGAGCAGACCCCTTCTCCCGTAACATCTCAGATAGATTCTTCATGTGAAGACAATTCTTCAGCATGAGTGTGACCTCCTGTCTTCTCAAAAACTTTTTTTTTGCCTCATGAAAACGTTGATTTTGTTACTAAAAAATTATATCTGACTTCTGTGGATAGATGAGTTGAGGTTGATTATGAAATACATGATGGTGGCAAATGTGTTTAAATCACAGAAAATACCAATGGAAATTCCATTTGTAGCTGTGTATAGTGGACATTTGAAGTTTCAGGACATGATGGATACAGATTCACTTGTTCACTTCAGATGGAATAAAGTTGATTTCTGGGGGGCACGACAGGGCAGCATGCAAAGCAAATGCAAGCCATTACCAAGATATTCTCGATCTTCTCGATCTTATAGTTCTCAGTGGAACTAAAATATCTGGTTAAGTTAGGCAACAGAAATACTTTGTGAGGCTTAAGAAAATATAAAGATTGATAAAACCAACTTAATCTGAAAGACAAGAGAACACAACAAGAGTTTTCACTTCTCTGGATAATGGATAACTTCTATGGATAACAAATGGATTGACAGTTCACCAAGAGGGAGTTGTGTTGTCACCATAGCGTTGGGGGGGACCAGACTATGGTTCCACAGCATACCTTCTATGACATCACCAACTAGTTTGCAGACTAGTTTGAAGGCATGTCGATTGAAGAGAAGGCCTCTCTTTTGCCTAGATTAGCAAACTATGTAATTCTCTATTGAAGTAAAGGTAAAACTAGCTAACAAGGCCATCATTTCAAGAAGAAAATATTTACTTCACATCACAAATTAGATCACAAATCAAGTGAGAAGTTAATTAATTTTCACATACGCTATATACAGTATTTGGACTTCTATTTGCAGCCACAGCAGTTATTTGACTGGCCTCTGGATAGAATGAAAGTTTAAGGCAGTTCCACATCGGCTTAATATTAGGAAATAAGGCTTGGTTACCCTGGTAACCAAGTAAAACATTAAATGCTTTTTGCTTTCTATGCTACTGGCATGTAAATACAACATATCCCATACCTCCATTACCTAATGTCATGTTAAGTCGTGCTTAATTAATCTTTTTCTGTGAGATCAGTATTAACAAAGCCAAACTCAGCATAACTTTTTTCATCGTGATCTGGATTTCTTCTAGCGAGCCTTTTCCCATTTGTGTATGAGTCTGTTGTGCTTTATCACTTATGAATCAGCTCTTAGCAGTTTACTTAGTCTGCCTTACCAGTGTAAGTGAGGGGACCTGTAACTAGTTTGACATGGTGACTGGAGTTGTGATAAGTAGCAAAAGTGGCAAACATGACTTCTAAGAAAAAAAGGCTTCCTAACTCATATTTGAATTTTATCTGAATTTTAAGCATGGGAACACGTATTATTTCTCCCCATTTTGTATGAAAGAGCCAGAGCTGTTGTGAAAGTTTATGTTTAATAGCACAATGACAGGGATTAAGTGTGACTTAGGTAAATAAAATGCCTCATGGTGTGTTCTCAGTTGTGAGAAACTGTTGATAATATCATTCAGTTTTTCTATTCCTCCTGATCTAATCACTCCAGGATATTTTATTACCAAGCCTCTAATGACATCTCCCTGTGCCACAAGTAGAATCAGTGGCTTAGTTTCTGTTCCCAGCTCTAACTGTTCAGAGCCCCATTAAAAACAGATTGTGCTGTTGCTCGCCTGACTCCTGAATCCCATTAAAAACACCCCACAGAAGTGAACCAGTCGTTAGCCACTGCCAGCCACAGTGTTTATCATTCTCCTCGGAAAGCCCTTTAGGCCCTAAAGTGGCGAGACGCAAGCTCCTCAATGACGTAATGTTTTAGTTTACCTGAAGTCCTGCGGGCAGGAAGTGAGGAAGAGAATTTAGATGATGAGTGATGGGAAAATAGGAAGTTGGAGTAAAATATACCAATGTTTGTGTGGATAACTAAACACTTTAAAAGCCAAATAGATCTAACAAAGGACTTCATTAGAGATCTTTTTATTAACTTCCTAATTTAGAATGTGCTCTTGTAGAACATGAAAAATTGTGTTTAAATTTATACAAAAATTAATATTTGAAAAATGAAAGGTATTTATCTATATTTTTCACGTAAAGTGAGGCAAGTGCCTTTCAAACAACAGCCACAATATGAGTAAGAAAAAAATCTTTCAGTTCAAGTCCAAAATGCTTCATGCAGGCTTTATTCTTTAAGTTCAGTGCTTTTACTGGTGCTGTAACTGAATAATTCTCCCTCTTAAGGCTCGAGTTTTCCTTTCCCCACCACCCCTATCAAAGAGCTGGCCTGATTCTGTCGATGCTGTCAGTGCTTCAAAGGCTGTGTTTCAGAGTGGGGCTCCATGACGTTCAGTGGCAGCGTTTCAAATCACCTCTGGTGCAGTAGATATAAAGATAGCATTCATCTATTGACTGCTTTATGTTCCCGCTGTGGCACAGATAACTACCTTACTGTCCCAGGACAACAGGGCCTGTGTAGACCTTTGTTGCTCTTATGCCAGTGGCACAAGTGTGCATTTCAGCTCCTAGTTCATCCTGAGACATTGAAGGCCCGTGTATATATGAGAGTGAGTGAGGACAATGATAGTATGTTTTCACAGCTGAAACCAATACTTCAATAGGAAAAGGTTTGTGTTTGATAATTTGATGATACTTAAGGCTTGAGACACAAGTCTTAGAGCAAATCAGAACAATGGCTTCTGTATTTGAATACTTGGCAGTGAGCGTCTGTGTAAATGTGTAATGATGTGAAAAGAGAGGAGAGCAGGATGAGATCGAGGTTATGAATGTAAGAAAAAGTGAAGGGGAGGAAATAAAGAGCAGGAGATTTAAATTAGACCTCTTATGAAAATCAAAGAAAGGATAAGAAGTTGAAAAGAAAGGAGAAAGCAATGAGGACCACAGGATGGGGTGTACAGTGATCTAGTGTTGTAGTACTTGCAAATAAGACCCGACTATCCGATCTCATAGCAGAACATGAAATACCTACTTTGACCAACTGTGCAAAATATTACAGTTTCACAAAAAGCTACAAAATATGCAAATTCAGCACATCAACACCCCAGGTCTCCATACCTGTCCCTAAGTGGTGTTTAGTTGGCCACAGCACACAGGTAGGATGGGATTGTTACATTACATTACATTACATTACATTACATTACACTTAGCTGACGCTTTTTATCCAAAGCGACTTACAGCTATTTTAGATACAGGGTATTGGTTACAGCCCCTGGAGCAATGTGGGGTTAGGTGCCTTGCTCAAGGGCACTTCAGCCATGGATAGAGGTGTAGGGAGAGGATTGTGGGAGGCGCTACTCAACAGACCTCTGTGACAGCAGACCTCTGTCATGCAAGAGCTGCTAGTTTAAACCTCAACCTGTTTTCAAAAGACATTTTACTTTTCTGCTTTCCTCTCATTGCAGTTCCTTTCAAATCAATGCATCAAAATTCCTGCTTAACTGAAAACAATGGATACATGACCATCTAACATCATACACCCACAGACTGTAACAATACTAAGCTTTGGACAAGCGAACAAACATATGTATTAGATGTTATTTGATGAGTCTGAGCTGGACCTGAAGTTTGACAGAGACAGAGGATGTTGTTGCAGGACTTCACACCAGGTTTGTGGCACACAGCAGGCAAGACAAGGGAAAGTATATGGAAGGGAAGTGGTTCTCTTGCATGTTTGTGTTGTTAGATGTTCAAGTTGTCCATGTTTATGTGTAGAGTTTGCTGTAGCGTGGTTGCTGCAGAGTTAACGGAGGAAAACGATAGGCAAGCATGCCCACACTGCTCTCGTTTCTCTTTTTATCCCCTTTGCCCTTTATTTATGTTGATCTCCACCCTGTGATAACAAACAAAGATGTGAAATCATATCCCTGAATTACTGGCAGCAGTGTCAGCATTCTGTTCTTTCCTCCTATCTTCCACCTCCTTTCATCTTATGTTCCCACACTGAGGACAAATGGTCTCATCAGGCTCTGGTGCAGCATAAGCATTATGGGTGCCAGGCTTAAGTATGGGTGGCATGTTCTCTCTGAACAGCTGCTGCGGTTCTTGCTACAAGGTGGCATTGCTTGGTTTAATATGTGGAGAAGTCATATCTGGTTAACCTCAGAGTATTTGGTGGATGGGGTCACTGCACTGATTATGTCATGCTAGACACTTACAAACAAAACCATAGAAAGTGTGTCATGTTACACATGTTTTCCAATGAATTACATACATTTGAACCCAGTTAAAACTAAAATGATTAAATATCTGCTTCATGTGAAGCTGTTACTTCGTCTGTTGTCAAATGAAAATTAATTTGATTCTAAAAAGGAATAACTGTCATGATGAATGAGTCTGGAGGATTAAGAAGGAAGGGGAGGTCAAAATCTTTTGGGGCAGAGACAAACACCTGTCTGTGTTGCAGGTACCAGCACTAAATAAGATCAGATAATGAATATTAACTAGTAAATATGGCAACTCTGACCAATGATTGCTCTTTCTGTATTTATTCAGAGGTATTTCTGAATAATTTGAATTATAATCCAGAAATTCTGTTTTCCATTTCTAATCATTTTCTTCAAAGTTGCCAGATGACGAGATGAATTCTGAAAATAGCTCTTGATTACTAAACCAAAATAAAAACAAAGATGCCAGATAGCCTGTGGAAGACGTAAGATCTTTATTTCTATTCGGAAGTGTGACAATGCGTGCTGAGACATCAAAAGCAAACATCTGCGTGCTCCATAGAGTTACAGAGGTCCCATTGTGCCTTTTCAGTATGACTGACTGTTTGGTGTCTTGGTCCCATGTGTGGCATTTACTGCCTTTGTGATACCATATGAAACAATTCTGTGACAAGCCCTGAAAAGCCCTGAAATTTGCTACTGCTGTAAAATCTCAAGCACGAGGGATGACACCACCTCCAGAACTCCTCACTGCTGCAGCCCAATCCTTGACCTCTCTGGTATATATTATAATCAGATAATCTCAAATTTCACAATTAACTTCCCTGTTCTTCGTCATAATGCCATTGCCAGGAGTTATAGGGTCTCTCTACAGTGTCAGCAATGTGATTCATAACTTCTCACCCTGGAGTTCACAGATGACGCTGCTTAGTGGTAATCTTTTCATCCGGCTTTTCACCGTGGTGGCAAGATGACCGCATGTCTTTGGTGCCTCTCAGCTCCCCAGGAGCTTAATGACTTACAGCTTCAGTGTTTCCTTTCTTCAGATTTTAAATCCAACAACATCAGCGACTTCCACGTGTATCTAGAAACTTTCCGGGACTTTTGTTGTCCCAGGTCTGTGATGGGACCGGGTTGTTCACTCTATATTTCTCAACAATTTCAGCGTCACCTCATTGACCTGTCACCTCTAACCCCTGTAAAATAGCGGGGCCACTGTGCGACTGACAGGAGCTCCTGTTGCTACAAACAAGGCAGCAAGGCAAAGCAACTGTGGTCGCGTAGATCCACAGAGGCACACAGCTGTGTAACTACACAGGGGCTTCCACAATGACAAGCATGCATAAAATCACCCCACAGTACCTTACATACCTGCTGAATCGCTTATATGCTTTGCTGGGGCATTGTAGTGTTTCTCTTTGAGATGGGAGAAGGAGCTGTTGAAAGCTCTTCTGGCAAGTTATTTTACAAGGTCATTTGCTCAGATTTAATTCCTGAGAAGCGCATTTTTATGACCGATATCCAGGCGATGGTTACTCAGAATAGCAGCCAGTTGCCTCAGTGTTTTCTTTGAGCAAAAGTAAAACTGTTGCCAGTTTAAAAGAGAGGTAATAGGCCAGGGAAAGACGGGGAACAGGAATGAAGACATTTTTGATTAAAGAGAAATGGAGACCGGATGCAGTCTTGTGCCTATGTTATGATCATGTGTGCATCTCACAGTCAAATGAGAATAAAGTTAAAAAGAAAGTATCCTGCTGATGAGTGTGAGAAAAACATTTCCACATCGTGTTTCTGTCATCTCCTCATTCTTGTTCTGCCTTGTTTGTCTCAAGCCAATCAGATTTTAACTGCTTGTTTTCTCTGACAACCCCATAACACCATCTGCTTTTATACTGTTTCTTGCCATTTTCCATTTAAACTTCCATGTCATTCCTTTTGAGTTGCATTATTTCATTGTCAGCTTGTTGCCACAAAGAGCTGTCTATTTTTCCCCTGTCTCTCGGCCTTGTTTTTGCCCCTCTTGCTCATAAATGAATTAACGAGGAGAAACGATATAAAACAAGCCTTTGGAAAGTTTTCTTTCTCTTTTTTCTGTCCCCCATTTTTCCTCCTGCCTTTGGCTGCGCTCCAGCAAAAAATTCTGGGCACCGTCCAACAGATGCCCTTGAGGAGGACATTCCTGTCTGGCACAATTCCTCTTTTCACGCTATTTATACTCAAATATCTGAGCCCTGTGCTGATACCAGAACAGCACGCAACCAGACTAAAAGGAAACTCCTCTCTCCCGCTCCTCTCTGTAGCACTATTGAACCTCGGTGAAATAATAAAACTCTCTGCACATTGTTGCATAAAAGTTTAGACTATGGTACAAAGTTATTATGTTATTCACAAACGTCCTTTAATGTTAATGTGGCATTTTACCTCCATCAGTAATGTTTTGATCTTTAGTTGAGACAACTTCAACTCTTGATTTATCCTACAGAAGAGGAATGAACCATTTGTGAATGAACTATAGCTGGACAGCTGCTTTACCTCCTGAGCTTCACGTGTCCCCTAAAGTGGTTAAACGTTATTAAAAGTCTTGCATTCGTTCTGCCCCATCAAAATCACATCCTACCACCTAAGTCTACATACTCCTTCTGATGAACAAGGGAATCTCTGTAGCCATAATGACATGGAAATTTCTGTCAACAAAAACCTGAACATTTCTGTGTCAATAACAGCAAAGCCAGTTACTAGCTTTTTATTGGCATTTCCCTCGTGCCAGTGGTGAAACGACTACATAATGAGTTAAACAGATCGTGCTCGATTTACAAATTTCCTCGAAAACAGGTAGTCAAGATTACGGTGCTGGTATTCCACTAATTTCAGTGTCCATGTGGCGCCTGTTTATATGATGTCAGTCTGCATGAGTCCGTGACCCTTCCAATAATCTGTGACAGCATGAACTGTTTGCAAGAACTAGGAAAACAAAGGCAGTAGTTACAGGACGTTTGAGTATGTGGGTAGAAGATTTGCTGTTAACCCCATATTGATCATTCATCATTAAAGGGTCATTAAAAGAGTAGATCTGCTGAGGGGTCAGTATTATTATTATTTTTCTGCCACCACCAGAGCCCTTGTTCTTGCAGTTGAACGTTGTCCTTTTCCATAATCCTTGCCACGCTTGTAGTGCAGGACAGCGCCGACATTACAGACTGACCCCTACATAAATTGTAGAATGCTGGAACCAAATGCACGTCTGCAAAGTCCAATTTGGTTTATGCAAACAAATGCCAAAACCATGAATTGGCCTGAAATATCACTGACACCATATAAATGGATCAAGCAAAAGTTTGTCGCCTCAGCTTAAAAGTAGCCTGTTCATATACACCAAATGTGCATTAGTTGACCCGCTGGCTCTTGGAAAAACATAGAATCAACAGACTTGTATATTTGTGTTTGGTTTCTGAATGCTTACTTTTTAGTCCACACCCCATGAGGATGATCGTGTTAAAAGCAACTGCTTCACGTGTATAAAATTAACACCGGTATAGAGCAGAATACCACCATTAATGGTACATATCAACGGGCTCAAGCCGAACAGGGAGCTACACTTTTGAGCACTTAGAAATATTTAATACTGTCGTTAAAACTAAGGTTGGATGGCTCACTGTGATGCAGAATAAGTGGGAAAAGAGGTGGTTATGGACAGGCTGAGAGACCTTGGTTGTGGACTGTGAACAAATCAGATGGATCAAGATATGGTAGAACTTATAACAAAAAACATATAAACTATATAAAATTGATCAAATCATATACAACTATATAAAACTCAGAAGCAAACATGCCTTCTCTCCACAAAAAAATTACAGGTTTATGCATATTTAGTGCCAACATACTCAATAGTTCTAACTTAAATGGATGATGGAGTTTATTTACATTGTGACTCTATGATCCTAAAGGCACCGAGAAGTGCTGCATTCTTTATACAAAATATTGGGTATTTTTGTTCATAGTTGACATCAAACAGAAAATAGAGGAAGATGAAAATAGTGTGATGAAGCAGAAACACAACATGAACCAGGCTATAGTTGAATTTCCTGTAGGATTTAAACAGTTAATTATCTGGAATTTCAAAAAGTATTTTAAATGCTAATGTTAAGTAATTGACTCATAAGATGTTTACTCTGATTTGCCAGATGAGGATCGCTATGGGAGCTCTCAAAGAATTTGAGCAGCAACAAAGACAGCAAGAAGACTAGAAGAGCTTGGCACATATGACTTGAGGGAACTGCGGCAGTGAAATGGCTTACTGTGTATCAGTATAGTTTGTTTTGACCTTAGGTGTCAGGTTATAATTACAAAGCTTTCAGCTATATATTTAGATGTTTAGTCAGCTGGCTGTCAAACAGCTGGTGCGTGAAAAGTAATGTAAAGCATGAATGAAGCAGATCATGCCAGTGTGATCCAAGTTCTCTGCCTGAGCTAACAGCTATAATCTATGTTTGCTGGCAAACCTACGCTGTGAGCACATTATTAGCCAAATTGTATCCACAGAATTACATTTATTGTTGAGCAAAATCAATGTTTTTTTAGACAATCCGAAAGATTGCTGAAGCTCAGATGTAAATGATTCACAAAGAAAATCGAGTTTTCATCTTATTCATGTCTGCTCTTGGTTTTTAAATGTCACAAACTGTGAGTTCAAGAAATAATAAACAATATAGTTTAGTAACTATCTTCAGTCTTCCAGCCACAGGTTTCACAGTAAACAAGCAGCAAACACAACTTTGCAAATGCTGTTTGATGAGGTGTATTGTCTCTGCCTCACTGCACATTTCACGGTTTAGAAGGGTCTTCAACTCATCTATAGGATTTAAATCAGCTGTGGCAGGGGGGCACGCCATTATTCAGACATCTTTAAGGCCTTTGCTGGTGAAACAAACAGTAAATGATGGAGCATTGTTCTACATGGTTTTAATGGCCTTTGTTATTGTTACAAACTCCTTGCTGGACCACAGCTTGAAGAAGAACATTACAAAGATATTTAAATTTCCTTTGTGGCCCTTTTTGCCCAAGGAGGTAAAACTATCTAATGAATTTGCAATGATCAGGTGTTAATCACTCCCACATTATACACATATATATGACCCAAAACTAAATAACATTCAGGATTATATGGTTTGGGAGTTGGAAAGTGTGCATCGAAACAAAAGTTATTTGCTTCATAATACAGTGTACATGCATGTGAGGGCTCTAAAAGGCATGCAGTTTTGTGTCTAATGCTGTGTGGACCAAGGTGGTGGACTGACCAGCTAACACTGATATCCGCAGAGTCATTTCAGATCTTTAAAAATTTTGTGAAACTACAGCCAAACTACTTCATACCACTGTAACTAAGCAAGAACATATATCTCTTTGCAATGTGCTTGAATCGACCCTTTAACCTTACAAACAGCCTGAGGCATTTTCCTGTGAAATCCAAACCAACAATGGCTCCTCTTCTGTGAGGAAGACCGGAGACATGGACTGGGGAAAGACAAGCTGTGGGCTTTTTAAGGGTTAAGAAGGAGGATCATAGGTCGACAAACTCAACCAACATGACCATCTGATGTCTGCTCCCTGAGGTTGTCTGGACAGAGCACCTGTTGAGAGCAGAGACATTTTGACAGCAATTGACCCTTTTCAAAGAAAACTCTCTGTAATTTCTTTCTATTCTATAGTGGTCATTTGTCTCCTAAAGTGTTCATTGCTGAGCATTAAGCTTCTGTCCAGGCCAGAGTTTCTTTTAGTTTATACAACAAGCGGTGAGAGACGATGGCTTTTGGGTTTATCCAAGGCTGCAGTTAAAGTGCAGGACCACAGGCGTATAGCTGTCAACATGTGGACACGGTCATGGAACACAGCCTTGACTGTCCCCACGGCAACTTTATAGGAATGTTTAACGCCCCCCTCCACCTTCACATATCTGTCCTCTGTATCGTTTTTTTCCTCTTGCCAGGCTGTTTAATATTCAAGCTGCGATTTCACCCCACATTCCACCAGATAAATCTCCACTCAGCATCTTTCTAAGCAACGCCGTTAAGACTTGTTAGGAAGTCTCCCCCTCTCGACTCAACACCTGCCAAACTATGTGCCGTGCTTTAAGTCATTCCTATCAGTTTACCCGGTGACGACTATTAGTTCTGTTGATATGAGCCACTTAAATTGTCTCTTTGTGTTGGTTTATATGTAGAGAAACAATGAGAAGTACTTGTGTGAGAGATTTTTTTTCCCCTCTTTGAAGTGTACAAGACGGGACGGGCCAGTCTGTCGCCATGACAGTGATGAGTCTGATGTACCTTTATGCAACATAATCTCATATTTGACAGCCTGCATCCCACAAAGAAGCAGTTGTGAAATACGATCAGAGTTTATAAAACATTATTATTATCCTGCCAGTGCTTTTTGATCATTTCTTGGTACTCTCCATGTTGGCAGGCAGAGGATAACTGTGTCTCTGTCAGAGAAATGATGCTGTCAGCTTTGCAGGATTACTAAGGAGACTTACACAGGGGGATGCCTGGGCAGTGACATGGAAAAAGAGCCCAGCCGCTGTGTCGGTGGGCACATGCCAATATTTCTGGGATTTCCAAATCATTGCTCAAATAGGGGTAAGAAATATGAGAAGGCTGCTTTACACCCTGGGCAGCATTATCAAAGCAGCAATCACAGTCCTTACAGTCTAATAGCACAGCAATAGCATGTCATTGATAGCATCAGGCGCAGCTTTTTTGAAATGCTAGCATCCTCCCTGCCTGAGCCTAAGTCTCTAACAACATGGACATCAGCCAGAACTGAGCTATGCAGCCACGCCAATTTAGCTTCACTTTGTTCTGCTGCTACTTTCCCTATCCCATATTTATTTTCCTAGTTGATACTCTTACTTCAAAGTGGAGTGACACAGAAGTGAGTTTTCCAGGGCAGGTTTCCTGTGTTTGGAAGAGGTGGGCAGGGATATCAAAAGCAAAGGAAACGGTTAGAGGGTCACACAAAGATAGAGAAAAGCTGGTTGGAGATTCTAGAGGTTAATTAAGAGGTAAGTCCTTGGACTCTGGCTTTTTAAGTCCAGGCTCCTGGAAAGCCCACAGTAGCAGTGAGAGTAAATAGAGGGGACACAAATTTCTGTAGTATTAACAAATGGTTTTATAAGGCTTATGAAAATAAATCTCTTGTTTGAGTAGAGTAGAATTGGCCCAGCTTGGAAGGTAAATTGTAACACGAGCACAAAATTATAGTACTTTTCAACTCTGAAGTCACTATCACCTCTCCCAAAGACTATACAAACAAGATACAACCTGGTTTATCTTCTAAACATGACCACAACAGAGACGTCGGCAGGCAACGACTACAACAACCATATCTGAGAGATGGCAGTGGTCTCCAGGACATTATCAGCTCTGGATGATTGATATCATACTTGACAGAGAGATTGCGGGACTCTGACTTGAGAAAGTGTCAAGGTGTTGCAGCTCATTTAAGAAGGAGCTCGGAAAGCATCATTTCTATCGTGGGAGAGATTGAAAAGATGATATTGTCCATTATCAACAGTAGTGAGGGAAAGAAAAATTCCTTAAATTCTTTTAAAGCTTCAAAATAACGTGAAAATATAAATACCACAAGTGAAATGTGAAATCAGAAAAAGATTCAATGAACTAGTTAATTCACTGAAGAAAGTGTCGAGCAGTCAGGTGACTTGTGTGTCTCATCTGCAAAGAGCACAAGTGGAAATAGAGTGAAAATATAAGAGGAATGGGACAGTAAAACAAGTGACTATAATAAGAGATCTTTATATAGATGCTTACTGCATGGTATCCCATCAATTAATGACCACCAGAGTTGTTTCCTTGGCTTCAACTTAAGCAATTTCATTGACTTTTCAAACAACGCTATTATCCTTAGGCACCAAGGCCTCTTCACTACTATGGATTCTGACAGTGTACAAAATTCTTTTTGTGATCTGTAGTGGCATTTTTTAAATTGTTGCACCTGAATAGTTTTTTTTCCCAGATGTGCACACATTGCCCCCCTTACTTTAAAACAGCTACATGGCATTTTCCCAGGGTCAACCACTCAGTTCTGTTTTTTAACCAAGGCCAAGAGTATTTTCGAAGGAGTTTTAGTTAAATGGTTTTCAGGATATTCAGGTAAAATTAACCAGTGTCCTTTGTATTATTTCTTGTGTCAAAAAGGGCATTTACCTGAACCGTCTCCACATCAGGGTCACAGTCATAGCAGCAAACACAGTTGATGTTTTGGATTGTTTTATATGTTTTTCTCATTTTCTCATCCCCATGAGACAAAGGTCAAACCTTTTCTATTCATCCACCCACAGTTTCCTCCTCCAAATTATTCAGACACTGCTTCCTCTGAGGATCAACATTTGTCCATCTGTCTGTCTCTTATTTAGTCCAAACACTGAAGATATATGCCTGTCATTTTGTACCATGGGGGTGTGTTTCTTTTCATCACAACACAAAGAATGCAAAGGTGCAAGAAATTTCAAATGAAACATTTACAAAGATATTTGTGGTAAGCTGTAGCACTGATGGGAAAGTGAGGCCCTTTTGCACATTATTTACTTTTATAAAAGAGACATGGTAATTGCCTGCCTTTTTTGCTGGTATGAATCTATTCCATTAATCTTAAAATGTCAAAACACAGTGGAGGTATAACATTACAGTCTACAGCATCCACAAACAGAACAACCCTACACACCCCCTACTATTGCTCACGATATCTCCAACACTGTCTGCCTTTATCACTTTACCAGCCACATAACATGATCCTCCCGCTTTTTTTTTTTTTTTTTTTGTTAGGACTTACAGCACTTCTCCCACGTGTTGTGAGTACTGAAAGCAGTCCCAGTCAGGAATTACTGTTATGTAACATAACCAAATATTGGTTCAGTTTCAATCTGATGAATGAAATTTATTTGAAGTTGTTGTTTTCCAAAAACAACAACATTTGTTTTCTTCTCCCCTTTCTGAGTGACAAATACATGTCACACTCAAGAAGTTTTCTTCGTTTTTTTCTCTCCCGTCCAACTTTGCTTTTGTGAGTCATCATCACGCAGGTTTGAAGAGAAAGGAAGTGGGAAAAGCTGTGGTCTAGAGGGAAGGAATCTACTGAGTTGCTCTAAACAAAACTGCAAGACACAGGAGGAAAACAGGCATGCAGTGGAATGTCATTACTGTGCAGAAACCTGCAAATAAATCCAAATCTGCTCCAAGATGTTAGTCAACACCAAGCAATATACACAAATACTGTACAGATGAGCCTGCTCTCACAGACAATGACACAGGGCTGAAGCGGACGTTTCAATAAATTATTCAATAAAACTTCTGCGGAGGAAATATTAATTGTGTCTGATTCACTGATTGAGTTCAGATGGCAGACCTGTGCAGACATGTTATTGGTTCAACCATCTGCTACAGACTTACAGTAAACACAATGAACTGCTTGCAAGTGCTTCGCTAATGGATAAAAGGTGGCTCGATGTGTTTATTCCAAATCTTTTTATGATCGAGATATGATAAGAAGAAAACCGACTTTGAGTTTGTTTGTTTGTTTTTTTTTTCCTTTAAAAGGAAGTCCGCCAATAATCTAAAACCTTTGATGGACAGACTTGGCAGAACTACTTCATTGCATTCCCATTCTGGATGCAGCCAGCCATGAGCATGCTGTGAATGTGCTAAAATGTGTGACAAGGCTTTGACAGGTCTTAGTGTACCTTTCAGTGCAATCAAAATAGACATAAAACAAACACATACCTGCCCAGGCTGAAAGAGGAACCCATAGCATTTTAATAATGCGGTGCAAAATTAAAATGCATACATACGGACTGTGTTACAGTTCGTACAGCAGCGTGTGATTATGTTTCTGCCGACAGTTTTTGATGGATGAGATAGGGTCAAGATGTGCCTGCCATGTTTTTTGCCTCAAAAACATGGCAAGAGGTAAGATGTTTGTGCGTGTGATGAAGTGGCATTGAGCTGTAACAGACATAGAAAGACAGAAAGAAAAAAGAGAAGAAAGGGAATGTGATAGCTGCGATAACATCCATGTCAGAGACAAGATCCATACAGTAAGGATGTAACGAATTGAGAAAAATTAGAAAATCAGAGTGAAAAGGAGAGTGGACAAATAGAGGGCAAGAGTGGCTGAAAAATTCAGTAAACTGAAAAACAGTTTTAGTTCAAGACAACTCAAGCGAGTGTGCATCAGGGTTGCAGTATGTTTTAGTTTACAATCAGTGTTCAGCGTATCCCAGTGTCTTGGCCATTCTGTTCCGAGTAAGAATTGTTTACAGCTGTCCTGATAACATCAGAAAAACACATCGCTTTGCTCACGCTACAGCCTCGAGCCACCTCTCAGGGCATGGTAGCTGCCTCTCTCCTTTCCTGTGTCATCACTAAAGTACTGCAGTAGACATTACACAAGTCTGTCACTGATGAATGGCGGTGGTGCATCATACTGCAAAACTGAGTCGGTAATTGTATGACGTGATGGCACAGGGAGGGTTAAAAGGTCTCTTTATCCTGGTGTGTTGCAGATATTTTTGAAAAATGTCTACGAATTTCCTTAAGTGAAATGTATCTAAATCCATTTAGATTCACCTAGAATTTAATATTTTCTGTACTTCCTTATGTTCTACTCATTTGTTGTGGTATTTCATTTGACACAAATTTCATGTATAAGTTAAGCTTAAAAACAGAAAAGAAACGAAAATCCCTGATGGATTTCTCCGTTACAGGTAGAAGATGTAAGTTGAGGGGTCAAAAGCATAAAATTAAATTTTTTCTTTTTCTTAACAAAAAAAGAAAGAAAAAGAGGACAGTGAGGGCCATGGGAAAACCTACAACTTGCACCTCTTGATCTAAAAACTTGCATTGCAGATTAAATGTTATTCAATCAATCCCTCCCTTTTTGAGTTTTCCCCTTCGTCATGGAGACAGAATGGAGCCAATGCAGGGTGTGTGTTTAACAGCAGAAGAGGTATTGGTTTTATAATTATGGGACTTTTTTGTTTTTCTAAACAAATCTTTCTGTGTTGTGGCTAAAGGCTTCTATTCAAATTCATCACTTGTTTCTAAAGTGCTCTTCCTTTATGCAGAATTCTGATGTTGAATTTTGTGAAAAAGACAAAGTTCTTCGGACAACTCTTCCAGGAAGATGATATTTGTGCAGGTGTGGCTGCTCAATAGAGCAATGCACCACCACTATTGGAAGGTTAGCTTCAGTTAGCATCACAAGTGAAATGACTCATCACTGATTGGCAGAGACAGTCTGGGGTGTAGCTTTAGCATCACGCTTCCTTTTTCTCCAGTTTAAAGTGGTGCTAAACAAGAGTAGTACACTAATCTTGCTTAAAAATGTTGAAAAATAATTCTAATGTTTAACCTTAAGAATTCTGGAGATTGATTCATTTTTACCCATCTAATTATTTCACAGTAACAGGGGAGTCCAAACTTTTGTATGCCATTGAAGACAGCGTACGTATTGATTAGAATTTCCATCATCAGGAGACCATTATTCAGAGGAGCAAACTTTAAAATATTGTGAAAAATGTTAACAATGTTTGCATCTCATTTGGATCAGGGAGAAATGTTTGGGTTATTTTAAGTTTAAGTCCCTCAGAGTGCTCACAGGAAGCATTTGGACAAACTTTAAGCATGTTTAATAGATTTGATTTTTATTCCTCTTCAGAATGTATCCATTGTTTTCTCTTTGCATCAAGACAAATAGATGCATGTATTCATCTTAAAACCTGGACTTTCTGAACATTCTGCTGTCATGAGTCCTTTGCTTTACTTTTCTTTTGTTTTTTTTCACAGTCTTCTCATCTTGTCTCCACTCGCTCGCCATCCAGGAATGACATCTTTGTTGTGCATATGCAGGTTTTATATCTGTCTGCACGCTGTCTGCCGGCTGACGATGACTTGGAGAGCTGCACACTTTTAATACATACACAATTTTCATGCGTGTTGGCTGCTGCTTCAGAGCTGTAGATGACAGAAACCAGAGAAGCTCTAGATGTGTGAGATCAACACACGGCCGACACAATGCGGTGTGTACTATATAGCAACACAAGTGTGTTTTGATCTGACTTGGACATGATCCATATCTGTCTTCTATCATAATATTCTTCCTATTTTCAGTTGATGTCACATTCAGTCCTAACCATCTTTTCTTATCCTATCATCGTTGTTTGTGGGCATTTGTCTTTTATTTTCTCAAAACTGCACTTCAGCAATCAACATATCTTCTCATGCAATTCCTCCTATTATCCATCTCAAGTTTTCAACCTGTTTTTTTTTTTTTTTTAAGCTTAGACTCCCACTCTTGCCCTGCAACATATTTCTGGCTACAGTTCCTCATTTCCCTCGTTCCATCTTCAGCTCAGTACACAGTATCACTTCTGCCTTTCTCCCCCAATCTTCATTTTGATCCTTTTACATTTCACTCCTTTCTTCCATTTTTTCTTTATGAGCTGTAATAATTAGTTGATAGGGCTGAGCATTACATCTAGGCTGAGAGAAAGACAGGCCAAAGGCAGTAAAGCCTGTTATTCTTTCCTCCCCTGTCTGGCATGTGTGGAGAATGAAGGGAGATTTGAAGCTTGCACTGCTGTAATTTCAACCCTTCCATCTGAATCGGCAAGTAGGAGTAGAAGGTGAGGTTGGTTCTATGCTGAGGACAGCAATGGGCGTGAGAAGGGGCATTTGCTGATCTTTGTGAGAACGCAATCTCAACATGACCTAACTTCACCCAAACCGCCAAAAAATGTGCATACGAGTTATACAAAGGACTGTTACTTCTGCATTAACTGCAAGGCCTCTTGTTGTATCTGATCAGAACATCTACAGCCTTTAGAAAATGTATGTTTCTAAGATGCAAACACTATTAAGCACCACAGGAAAGAGTTGTGACAATTCTGCATCAAGACCCTCTGCACGGTGATCGCTGTAAAACTCCACCTCTCAAGAAGTTTCCTGATCAATGCCACTACTTATGTGTGCTTTGGTTGTTGGGATGTTGTTGTGCCACCAAAAAAAACAAAAACAAAGCCTAAACCAAGTAAACATGAAGTTGGGGAACAGTTGTAAAATGAACATGGACCATCATGGAAGACATAATGAGGATCTGACGGAGAACAAAGTAAATCAAGGAGCATATATGTTGGAAAGGGCGTGATTATGTGAGTGGGTGCAGGTGAGTCAGTGAGAAACAGAGAATAGATGGCAACATGGCAATCTGAGGCATGATTAGGGTAATTGAGAACAACCTTCTTTAATAACAGGCAACAACAACAAAGAAATCCAAAGACAAGACCAAGATTAGAAAAAAAGAAAACTAAATTATTGCAAAACCCCACAAACCATGCAATCTATAATCTGTTGGATGGCAAATAAAAGGTAAAATGCCTTTTAGATTTTTTTTCCCCTTCCTGTTTAATTTTCAAACAGCCTTTCTTTGTGCATTTCAGTTGGTTTTGCTTTCGTTGCTTTGTTGCTTTACACCTGTGTCCTATTTAATTGGTCATCTGCATCACTTGAGCTATGCTACTGTACACTGCCCAGTTTTCTCTGGCTTGCAGTGTGTTTTTGTTTGTTAGTACATTTGCTGAAGTCTTCTTCAAATTCCTGCTTCCTTCAAGTCTGCATACGTCCTCCATCAATAATCATGACAGTGGTGCACCCTTTTATTGCCACAGTGTAGACATGCTGCAACAACATACTTCCTGCAAGATGCTTCTCTTTTTGAGACTTCAGTTACATGTGAGACACACTCTTTATATGTGGTAATGCTGTCCATAAAGTTGCCATACACTTATAACAGTGTGCCCGTCAGATGCAAAAACAAGCACTTTCATTTTGACACAGAAAATTGCCTATTAGAATGGTTGCTATTTCATGATTATAGTGCGGATTTTTCTCCTTCTAACCAAACAGCTCTTGGGAGATGGAAAAATAAGGCTTAGATCTAAAACATGGAGCCTGTTTAGGCTGCCTTAGTGAACTTCCATACATGAAAGCAGAACTGTATGGATACTGCATATGTGTACCTTTGAGTTAGACCACTAATGCAGGTGTGAGCTTTGTGTGCGACATCTGCATATGTGAGAAAATCTCAGATTCTGCCAGATCAAACAAAAAACAGAAAAACTCTACTGAAAAAGGCCCAGACCCACGCACAGGTGTGTATACTCATAGGAACAGGGTTGTGTATTTGACCAAAGAGGTTTGGGGTGGGGATGGTGGGGGGTAACTTTTGGATAGATGCCAGATTTGTCCACCAGTTCCCAACCTGGGCCTGGATTCCTCCTGTTAAAAGCAGGGTATGCATGTTAGAGGAGATCTGTCTTCTCTATAGAAAATGCATGCCACAGAGCACATGGATTAACTAGGATGACTACAAGGACATTCATGTGGGTGGCCATTAGAAATAATTGTAATTCTAAGTTGGGAGTTAGGGAATGTTTGTGCAACTGATACGTCAGTTTGAACCAATTAATGCCAATTTTTTTTCTTCTCCCCATCCATGCGTCTCAGCACTGCATCATCAGCTGTCCGGGGAGCACTTTCTGCCCCCTTGTTGTAGGTGTTTATCTTTTCCATGTTTCTGAATATAAGTAAAATTGACATCTTGGTTCTTCAGTGGCTTCACAATGATTTGTATCTTAAATCATGTGACAGTAAAATAACTTACATGTTAGCCAGGTATGTAAACAACTCACAGTTAAATGGTTCGGGTAAGAAGAACAGTGACAAACATTTAGCCTCAAAAAATCTCAAGGTGTGAATGTCCCAACAACTTTGAATAAACCCCAACTCCTCACCACTCAGTAAAAACCAAAGAAGCCTTTCAGAGGAAAGGTGACGAACCAGGAGAAGAAGTCCAGGTGCCTCCAATTCAAGCGTTCAGGATTACCATGACCTGCATGACTCAGAATCTACACAGTCAAATTTCAGATGTTTTGAATATGACTCTATGTCCACCAGGAGACTCGGCTTCCTATTTTGTCTCTCTCCCTCTATGTGTTTGTTCTCTTCTGTGATGTGTGACTGCTGCTGTAGCTTTACCCTCATCTGTCCCGTCTTTTGTTGTCAGCATGGTGGGGTGACCTTTGTGCAGCTCAGGTCCTGTTTGATGACACCTGGAAACTGCTCAACACCCCCAGGGTCATATTTATCTGATGTGTTTACAGTTTTATTTATTGTAGGCTACTGATTTTTTTCATACAGTAAATATATGGTGCTATGTTGTTTTATATATATATATATATATATATATGTATATATATATATATATATATATATATATATATATATATACATACAAAATATATTTATATAGTTTGTCCATCCTGGAAGAGGGATTTGTCACTTTCACCTCCTAATATTTTCTGACTGAGGATAGAGTTCATACACAGACATTTATGTGTGTGTGTGTGTGTGTGTGTGTGTGTGTATGTAGAAAAGATAAAATCACTCATTTGTTTTAGTTAGTCTGTGAAAAAGACTTATGGGTTAAAAAATGGGGCACTCCATCTACAAACCTGGAATGTGTGCTTGGCAAGTGCCGGAATATTCAGGAAAACATCAAACAGCAGCTTCAAGCTGATCAACCATTCCATCTTCTCATCACACTATAGGCTGTCAAGGATCCTCATCATTAAAAATGAAACAAAGGATGAGAAACACCTTGCAGCCATTTAGAGCCCTGCCCTGACAAGTACAATTCTGCTCCCTGCAACACCTCACTGATCGCCCCCTCCGTTTACTTTTCCAGTTTTAAAAAAGTAGTACAAAGTTACATACACCAAGGGGTATTGTAAGAGAACACCAAGCTGGGTTTTTCCCGTTTCTCAAGCGCTGCAGTGGAACATAAAAAAAAAAAAAGCCCAGACAACACACCCTTGGCATAAGAAATCTTTTTAAAAAGAGCAACTGAAAGGTGCATTGTGTAAGGTATTCTTCGGGGAGTTGAGTTTAATAATCGTTGGGTTGGGTGGGTTTATTTTCTAAATAAGACATCAAAGAGCTGTGTATTAATCACAGCATATGTAACCCTGTCACACTTCCCCCCAGAGTGGAAAAACATCATAGTGGTCAGAAAGCGTTTTACCCCACGATGTCTCGGGAGCTTACATTTGCCCCACTGATGTATGTGTAGCAATGAACATGCATGAGCACATAAACACATGCTTATACATTTAGTGTGTTCTAAAACAGCAACGTTCAGTACACATAGGTAGTGCTGTTCTGAGAAGGCTGAAGATTCAAGTGTTACCCAAGGGCTGGATTTGCTATGAAAAGAGCTTTGTGAGGATGCTCTTAAGCTCTCATCAAGTTTTGGTGCCTCGTCATCATTTCTTTTTAAGGGACGGGGGTCATTTCTGAGTCGTGCTCACCATTTAAAACCACACTGCTGTCATATCAGGGAACACATTCTGCAGCAGAAGATCATAGGCAACTATATTTTTCAGAGTATCATAGCTGAACACAGTAGTTCTGCTCTGCTGTCATTGAAGTGTGACGACACTTCAGGCTGAATCAAAGCCTTTTGTAATTGTTTATTGTTAAGCTGTAATGTTTCCTCTGTGACGCAGCCAAACATCTCAGTTTGCCCACTGCCTGGCTTGCCACAGGCTCCACTGCTGAACAAGAGGCCTGCAATTATAGCTCACTTCAAAGATGCCAGTCAGTCAAAGACAGCATTCATGCATTTATTTCGGCAAACTCCATCCACTCCCTCTCTCTTGCCTCCTCACCTTTCCACCTCCCACCCCCTTGCCCTTCTTCCTCCTTTCCCACCAACCCTCAAGCTTGTTTAGATGAGCGATTAAGTAGAGAAACAAGTGCAAATGGAGTTTGGTTTGGCACACGTCACTATTGACACACAGTGCACTAAATATCTCCCTGCGCAGTTTTCCCCTCACCTAAATCTGGCTGTGGTGGATGTCGACAAAGATGTGGGGAGGTGTGTGGGTCTGATGTGCCAAAACAGGGAGGCCTTAGTCCTGGGCATATAGACCGTCCGCTGCCCCCTTCTCACCCCACCTCCTTTGGCTGATCCTGAAATAAAACGAGAAGAGAGGGGGCAGGAGGACATGTTTCACCTCAGGCCATCTGCTCTACACAAGCTATTAGATGTTCAATTAACATGGTAAACTGATAGTTTGCCATGTAAACAGAGCACTGTATCTCCAAGCTTCAAGTTTTACATATTCAAAACCCACTTTTAACCACGCTGACCAACTTTAACTGTCAATGACACATTTAGCGAAATGTTTATTCACTGGGTATTTCATTTTTTGTCAGGATTTATTAAATCTGTAGAATGCAGTGTATGTAAGGAGCTAATAATACAACTTCCTAAAACTTGTAATTGCATGAGAACTTTAAAGTGGCCTGGCTAGAGGTTTGATTAGTGACGAACAGCTGGTATATTATCTTCATAAATTTCACTTTATTGAAAGGGCATCATCCAGCACATGAGTGATTATATTTCAGAAAACTCCAGTCACCTACCATCTGCTGGGGGACACGTTGTCTTGTAAACCCTTGATGCAGACTGAGACTTGCACGGTGTGTGCATGCTTGCATGTGTTGAACCATGTGTTCATTTCCTCATCTGTCTGTTTTTGGGTTTGTGCTCGAGTATTGTCGGTCACATAGTGGTGTGTGCGGGAGTGCCTGTAAATGTTTGTTGTTAAAGCAAACCAGACACTTCAGCCCCACCGGGCCAGTGCCCCACCATCACACACCCTGGAATTTGAAACCCGACGCTGGAAGTTGGAAAGTCAGAGTGATTAGGGGGACCCACCACGCTGACGGTGTTACAGTTTGGCTCAGGTGTCCCATTCGTCACACCAAAGACTGTCCCCGGCCTACACTGCCTTGGACCGACACCCTGTTCGCAACACTGTCTCTTGGGCGGAGTCAGGCGGCCCAGGGTCCTCTCTATAGGAGCCTGAATGGCTCCCATGAGTCCAACTTATCCATCCATCTGCCGAGGCTCCTCTAACTCGTTAAAAATCACAGACTTGCAGTGCTAAATCATCAGGCTGTCACACTCATCACACACACCTGGTGGGACTTGTATCCCTGTAGAACAATAACTGTCACATACTGGATCTTGCGCAAAGAGAAAGAAGTGAAGTGAGCGTTTTAGTTTGGGATACAAAGGGAAATCAAATCAGATATACCAACGGATGCTAAACACACACAGATGGCAGGAGTAGTTATGGATCCAACTAAAGTGGCTCCATATAAAGGCATCTTTGTTGAAATACACTATGCTCCGAATACCATCCAGCTGAGCTACAAAACTTTACCCAAAAACAGAATGCTCAAGCCAGACTAGACTTTCCATTGCCTACCTGGAAATGAATTCTTGAATAGATTTAAATTAATTAAAAAGAGCTTCAAACATGCATTTACACAGTATGTGTTCACACTCACTCACATAAGGACACAAATTGACAGTCTTTTTGGACCCTCTATCCTTGGCAAAAACCTCAATCTCATAAAAGTGTGACTCTGAAGCTCTCTTTGTCCTTTTGCAGAAGCCTCATCTGACAACTTGCAGGAATGTGCCTTTATGTGTGTCTGTTTGGCATGCTATGAGATACAGATCATAACTAGCACATTCAAATTCAGTCTTGTCATTGTCCTCTCGCTACCTCACCCTACTTGAGATGAAAGAAGGTGTGATCTTCATAGTCTGCTGTGCTGATCTCAAATCCACATCATTTACAGAAGTTTTTACACAGTAAGTAACACAGTGAAACCCAGATTATCTAAATGCTGACAAAATATGTTTTTTCTCTGCTGCAAATGAAAGTTTTGTTTTGGTGAAATGCTTCTCATAATTTAGCAGTCTTACATCCACAGCTCAAGTGTCACCGTGCTCATTGTGTGTAGTAATCATAACACATTGTTGAAGGAGCATTCTATCTGATGAGAGATATGCCAAATCAAAAATATCAACAATTCTAAAAATAATTATATTGCATTTTTCCCTTAAACCCTTCTGGCTCAAAAAGTAAACAAAGGACTTTGCCTCTGTGGCAGGTGACCTTTAACCCCCTCACACCCGCCCGTCACAGTCGTGCCTTGAGGCAGCATTGTTAATGGCTCTCTGCTGGTATGCAGAGCATGAGAAGAGAGAATCCTGCCAACACAGAATGAAAAAAAATCTGGCCCCTAGTATGCATTCGGCCTTGCATACACCTAGGTGGTCCTGAAAAAGATTTGGGATAGAGGGAAACAGAAAGACACCAGAGTATATGGGAGGACAGGAGTTATGTGGGAGGGGGAATGTTTGGTTGTCTGTGTCAACAATAAGGAAATAATTGGCCTCTGCAGCTCATGGGCCTCATTGCCGCAGCCCAAGGGGTGGGGGGATGGTTAGAATTGGGTGGAACATGGCACTGGCATTACACACAATTAAGGCAACAAGGAGGTCAAATGGAGAGGCAGGGGAGGTCCCAGCCCTGTCACTCATGAAAAGGATGCCGTTTTGCCCTAAGCTAAGCCAAAGCAAGGCCTGGGTCACAGAGAAAGGCCCTGATCTAGGACTCTGTCTGGAGATGAAAGCTTCATGTGAGTCTTACTGATATGGACCAGGCGGATGCTGCAAATACAGAGGAGGAGTAGACAGTAATGGGTAAATGCTGGACTGAGGATATTAAAAGATGAATAGCTGTTAGGAGAGTTGTTGCGAGAAATTCAAGAAGCTTCTCGTTTCTTTTATTTCTTTCACTGTTCTTCCAACCTTCCACCCCACCTCAGCCTCAGTTAATCACAAACTTGTTTTGTCTGTTCATACCTGTTAAATCCACTAAATCCTACTCAACAGGTTTCCATGTCTGTGGTTAGGCTCTGGACAGTATCATTAGCCAGACTGCAGGGTGGCAACTCACTGGCCCGGCTCTGACTTGACCCCCTCCTTGACCTCTCTCTAATGTGATAAACATTCCCAATCAATGGAGGAAACAGGGTGGAAGTGGCTGGGGATGTGAACATGACCTCCCTGGTTGGCTTCAAGCGCCCAGTGATTTTCTGTTTACACCCTTTCCTCACCTTTTTCTTTTGATTGGCTAAACTCTGCCAAAGATGGAAGGTCAACTGGTTCAAACTTGAAAATGCATCAAAATGGAAGCCACTTGTTCTATTGTTCTAAAAAAAAATTGACAAAAGCATCATAGCATGTCATCATTTTTGCAACTATGTTCATGTTCAGGGAAACATACATTCTGTATATAGAATCAGTAATGTTCTAACTTTAATGGTACTTGTATGCTTTGTGTGTTGCAATCACTTACAAAATGTGCTGGTTGTTACACCATCCCATTTTGATATAACGATATATATATATATATATATATATATATATATATATATATATATATATATATATATATATATATATGTTATACTAATGTGAAATTGCTTGATGAATTTGGTTACTCTACACACCTTTCCACTGTGATCTTTTGTGTGAGAAAATCAAGCAACTGAGGCAGATTCTTTGTGGTATTTTTCCTGCGATCCGGACCAACATTCACAGACGTCTCTTCTTGTTTTTCTTCTCAGCAGTGTCCTGGAAGCGTCTGAGCAGTTTTATGACCTAAAACTTCTATTACAATCTGTTGAAGTAGGGATTTCAAACCTTTTTGGCAGGTGAATTGTACTTTAGTTCAGACAGCTCTCCCGTCATCAAAAACGGTCAAAGTAAGTAGAAACAATCAACAATTGTGTTGGTGATACATTTTGTATCTTTTATTTCAATATTTGAAATCATTTTTATTGTTTATGCTGAGTAAGATCAGAGATTTCTTGAAATAGGTTGTTTTTACGGGACAGAATTGGGCTCATTTGGATATTCTTTCTTTTTTTTTCACAATTCAGTCGTGCTGACCAAGACAGTAATACTGCCATGACTGCATAGCCAGACTTGAAGTCTCTTCATTGACCTCCACTCATATCACAAGCTTTGCAATGACATGTATGTCAGGGGGCACAGACACACACCAAGCAGATAAAATTTTACAACTTTTTACATATATTTAAACAGTTTATATCCAGTGTGTCACTTTCTCTCAGCAGAAGCTTTAAGAGGGCTCTCACGTTCCACATGAATGACTTCATGTAACAAGAGAGGAAAAAGAAGGAGAGAGTAAACGATCTGGTCTCTACCCTCCCAGTTGACTCTTTTCTAAGAGAGGAAATACAGGAACAATCCAACGTCACAACGATCAATAAGGCATAGCCTGTCTTCCTTTGTCAGCAGCCCCTCTTCCCTCACTGAGCCGGCTGGTTTTATCTCACATCTTTTTGTGTGTTTAAAAGTGTGTTGTGGTCTAAGGATTGGGTCCCCCATGTAACTCTATCTGCTGCAGTTTAAGCTGTATTACTCTACAGTGCCTCCACCCTCTGACCCTTTCATGCATGATTTTTATTTTATTTCAAAGTTTTGAGGACTCAGAAACAGCAACATCTAAATTTTGATATCTAATATGTTTAGAGATGCACAACTATTGCATTTACAGCAGTCACATTGCACAGCAAAGGTTTGATTAGCATTCTGATAAGGTCAAATTTTAAACAACACACATTACCCTGAAAATGACATGATTAGTTACTTATTTCCTAAAAAATTCTTTCAACACACGCTCTCTTAAATGCAAATTAGATGTGATCAATCTATCAATGCTAGTGACATTGCCAAGAATTCCACAACATGAATCTATGCACTGAATGTTTGTTTGAAAGTTATTGTTAGATTTTAATGAAAAATTAGAAGAAACGTGGAGACTTTGGGCAGTGAAAGTACAAAATAAAATCCCATATGAGAACTGATGATATGACCATTCAAGTTTCCAGTTCCCATTAAAGTTCATCGCTTTTACATTTGTGCAATTTCTGCTTACATGAGAATTCTGCATTTTATAGCATGGCATTAACAACAAAAGCACTAAATACATTATTTGATTAATTCAGAACTTTTAATACATGACAATAATAGCCATGAATAAGGCATCTACAATACTGGACAACAAAAGCCACATGGTTTTTGAAAATACTCGATCTGTATATTCATAAAATAATGATATTCAGGAAGTCACTAGCGCATTTCCACCACCATCGGCTACTTTTTCTGTATTTTAGTGTGTGATACATCAGTGAAGACAACAGTACGCAGCAGAGAAAGCTTGGGAGATGTCTATTGCTGTTTTGGTATAATCAGTTTGAATGACTGTCCGCTGAAGTGGACAGCACACATGAACGAACCGGACTCGCTCATTCTTACCATCTCCCTGTAACACCACGCTCTCTTATAGCTGATAGACACACTTACTGCAGGAATTCACAGCTAGGCGTAACAATATATATGTCAAAGCTCTCCTTTTACTGAAGCCTTCCGCTACCTCATTTTACAGTTTAGCACATGCTCAAACAAGACGAGACAAGAGAGTGGGATAGCACTAAGGTGTGCGCTAGTTGGGGGCAGTCAATGTGTGTGTCTGGATAAAAAGAAGACGGGGGATTGCATCGGTATCTCTGATCCCCCTCCCACTCTGCCCCTGGGGAGCAGGCAGGGCTGCTGCCGAGACTGAGTAGGGCTCAAGTTTTGTCAACGGGCATCAATCTCTCTTGTCTGTCAACTCTGTAACTCCCAACCCCTGACCCTGCCCCACCCTCTGATAGCCTGGGTTACAAGGCTTCCTGGATGGGGATTGGTTGTCAGAGAGGTCCAGCTGAGAGACAGTGGAGACAGTAATCTGGCCTGTGATGCCACTGTGTCTCAAGAAGATGGAGATCATATTGCTCTTGTCTCAACTTAACAAATCCAAATTTATGCCAAGCCTTTATGTTCTCCTGTCTTCTCTCCTTGATCTTCCCTGATGTTGTCCTTTTGCTTTACTTTGACCCCTTTCCTGATAGTAATACACCCTCTTCCACTATCTGCTATCTCTTGGTCATATCAGTCCATTTCCCCTTCTTCTCTCTTAAAGATACAAAGTGTTTTCATCCATCTCTCTTCTAACAAGAGAGTGGTCTGTCAGTGGGTTACTTCTGGAGTGAAGAATGGTGTTGTCACCGTACAAAGAGTGTTGTCTGTTCTCCACATATTCACTAAGTCTTCTCTAAGAGTTCAGATACTGGGATCCTTGAGTCTAGGCTGTGATGTGACTGTGTGTGGGATAAAGACAAACTGTAGAGCACATGACAAACCACATGTGGCATGGTTGTCTCCTTGAGTCTCTCCGAACTATTAATTGTGGCAAGCTGTGCTTGGCTGCTGTCCTTCCTCGAGCCTCTCTGTCACCTAAAAGTTGAGGTCAACAATTCACGGCACATCCTCTTTCCATTTGCTGCAGCATTCGTCTTTTTCTTTCATCCAGTATATTTTAGGGCATTAGTAAGCAGACAGTAACTTTTTTTTCTGGTATGGCATGAGGGCAAACAGAATGCAGACAGGGGTTATTGGGGTGAGAGGTGAGAAGTGTTGAGGTGATCCAGCTGCAGTTTTGCCCAAGCTTCTCCTCTTTATCTTTGTCACTCTCTGCTTCCCTTCTCACCATCTCCCTCCATCACTCACTGTCCCTTGTCTGTCAGCATCCTGCAGGTTCCTGATTAAAGAGAATATTTCTTTAATGCCCCTTTAAACTAGCAACCTTTTCTCATACGCTCCTCTCCTCTCACTCCATCTTCTTCTGTCCTCTCTTTCATTTCTCCACCCCTCCTGTGTGAGGGCGCCTGGCTCGCTTCCATCAGCTTGTCTTTGGAATCTGTGAACTGAGCCTTGGTATGCACTTGGCATGCTCAAACTAAATGCTTTTCTATTTTTCTTTATTTGTCCTCTCCCTTTATCCCCCCTTGGATTTGAGAAAGCTTTTACTGAAAATTTTGTTCCCACGAAACAGGTGGCAAGTTGTGGTACTCATGAGTCCTGACTGACTGAAATACAAAAAAGAGAAAGAAATAAAAGTTATTTTCAATTTTTTTTTTAATATCTGTGGTTCCTCTGTTCTTCAGTTACGTTTCACAATGAAAATCTCCAGCCAGCTCTGGTTTGCTAAGATAGGACAATGCACCTGGTTAACCCAGCCCTTTGTCCTAGCTGGCCGACGATCAGTGAGAGGCAGCTGATATAGGCGCCATTATAGCACTTGAAAGACTCAAATCAAAGGCAAAGCGAACCTGTATGATGGCACTTTTCACTAACAAACAGCTCTGTGAAGCCGGAGGCCCTACCCTTATGCAGAGACCCTCAACCATCATCAGATCATCAAGGACAGCTTTGATGCTCCATTTAGCTGATGGCCTATTGTCACAGCCCCATATTCTACATATTGACAAGCACCTGGGCAGGGTACTATGGTTTAATCTCACTTTTGTGTTTTGAAAACAAACGCTTGAATTTATGCTGAGGAAGATTGGGGTGAGTTAATTGTGCAGCTGTTAAGTGTACAAGAGGAGCAAAAATCCAAAAGCTATTATTAATATTGTAATTTCTCAACAGTCTGTTTTTAATTGTGAAGGCATTCAAAGAAAAAAAGTCAAATGAACCTTTCTTTAAATCTTATCTAACATGTGCAGTTATCTCTGTCATCCTTTTTCCATCTGTGCTGTCCGGCAGATTTGCAGAGACCAACATGCAGCCATTTCACGATGGAGATTGATAATGTTGTCCTGGTGGTGGAGCACTTAACAGCTGAGCAGCGCAGCTGTGGGCAGCAGCAGGTGAGACACGCTGGCACCATCACCTTGAGAACAGCCAAGCATGCTCCCGTCAGTTGTGTGAATGTATCCTCAGACGCCAGCCAGCATGTCCCCTGGGTGCCTCCTCACCTCTGTGGCCGTGGTTGAAGGAGGGGTTGCTGGGGACAGAGTCCTCCTTTATCATCTCAATGCGAGGATGGGACCGACGCCCAGAGTGGTAATGCCCAGCCAATTCCATCCCTGTCTCAGCAAAAGCTCTGGGTGGAGCAGCTAGGGGACTCTGGACCAACTGGCAGAAGGAAAACTGACAGAGAAGTGCTCTCCTTGAGCTCAACCTGCATGGGTAAACATAGCTATGAAAAGACCAGTACTTTTTGAAAAAGTACGCACACAAGTGCCCGTGCATATATGCGTATACATGTCATAAGTTAGTTTTTCCCAGGAAAGTTTCTGTTTGGAAATGATAACAACAATAATGGAGGCTGTGCTGCTTGCTTTTATGTTAGTCTTTCTGAAAATAGAATTGAGCCTGAGAGGTAGAGAGGATTGGAAATGAGGTTGCTGGTTCAACTTGGTGTCTTTGATGCACCGTTGTTCCGCTGGCCACCCTCTCTTCTCTGTGCAACCCTGTGGTTTGGCCTTGGCTTCATGACCCTTTTCACAGCCCTCTGGCCCAAGTCTTCCACCGCAGGTGAACATCTTTAGCACATGTCAATATTAGTTTAGGATTATTTCTAGAAGTCCAGAGGGATAAAATCCCTGTAGATATTGCAGAGCTGACACAAAATAATGAGGAAGAATCTGAGGAACCATGGAAGAACCATCAATGAATATTTATTATTTGCATAACAAACACAGATGATTTAACTCAGACATACTGTGGGCAGCTAAATTTGGGTGTAGTCACATGGTGCCTTGGGTAACCTCAGCTCGGCACAGCTTGCAATGAAAACAGGAGTCACAGTGGTAAGGTAGACTCCTTTGCTTACAGATCAGGATGGGAGTTACTAAAAGAGAGTGAATAGAATTAAGTCCTTGCACCCAGGGATGATCCCTGACAAAAGGCCTCATGTCTTGCTCTGCAGTAACAACTAAATTAAATTTGGCATATCTGGTCTGGAGAGAATTAACCGGGATGCCTGGCTAGGTGGTCAGGTCATTCACACATGTATCAAAGCTGAGAGATTTCTTTATGCATTCTCGGCTTGTTATTTCATGGAAAATGAAAGACTTGAATATTTGAATGTGTTGGACTAAGGATGAGCTGTATTTCTATTATTTCTGAACGATTTCCAGGTGGAACATCTTCCTGGCTTCAGCTTCCTAGCTATGTTTTCTTTGACATGAGCTTTGTTATTTTTTTCTCTTTAATAGATGAGGATTTTCAGCAACTATGTATTTGATTTGATTAAATAAGAATCAAGCTTTCAGCATTCTAGTTAGTTAGGCTTAAAAAATGATTTTACCTTGTGTTTTTATCATATATATATATATATATATATATATACACATATTTGTATATGAAGCTAACCCATGCATGTATACTTAATTTTTGTGCTTGTCTTGTAAATTAATTTTGATTATTTTAAGTTTTATCTGGGAGTTCTATTTGTCAAGCTCATCATGAGCAATTCAAATAAGTTTATCCAGGTAAGACACTACATGAAAGATTCCCTCTCTTTGTAAGTTTGTTAGAAAATTCCTTCAGTAAGTCTTCCACCTGCAAAGTCATACAAACGTATGATAATATGACAGGAGGTGTTGTATATTACCAAAAACTGGTATGTTAGAACTCTGCAAGTAATGCAACCTTTGCACTTGCACTTTTGTTCATACCAAGGGTTGTCTAAAATGGGAACGTGCTTCTTAGAGCACTTTTATCTTTGTGTAGATCAATAGTTAAATGATCATTATATTTGAGTCTGACAACAAGAGAAAAGTCACCAGGAACACCAGACTAAAGCATATCTGTGTAAGTATGTCGAGTGTTTTAGTAAAGAACTGCTGCCTGCTCCAGTGTAACTCTCTTCATCTGCTGCTCCAAAGAGAAGTGGAAAGTTCATAAGCAGAATTTGGAAACTACAACCACAACCAACCAATGCACAGGACACTTATTCATTGACTCAACACACACACGCACACACACGCACACAGACATTTGGGGTGGGGAACAGGAGCAGCGGCAATGGCAGTAGCAGTAAATTGGTACAGGCATCCGTCAGAAGCCCCATGAGTCACCCACTGGAAAACGTACAGCTCTCCAAAGCCAGAGTAGATATCCATCAAAAGTGATTGCGGCCAGCCTGAGCTCCTGCAAAAACACAGTTAGATATATACATACACAATTATGTCACACACACAAGTGTATGCTTGCTTGCACACATGACAGCACATGCTAAATGCATATTCAAGCATGCACGCACACACACACACATGCACACACAAACAGAAAGGGGGAATTTTGCGGTGTTGATGGTAAGACGATAGAGGGATAACGAGGGAGACAGTGAGGTTGGGGGAGCTATGTGTAACCGCTGCAGAGCCTTCATGAAGTATATAGATTTAACTAACTTTACATATGAGGTCACTTGACAATATAAACACTGACTCAAGAGTCCACTTCAAATAAATCTCCTATTCTTTGATAGTTTTTGTGAACTCAAGCCACTGATTGAGGAGACAGGCACTGAATCGTGTAGAAACTGGGTGTGGATAAAGGTGCAAGCCAACACAAATGGATTAACAAATTAATATAACAGATTACGACCACAAAAAAGAGTAGGCCATCTTTCTAACAAGTTCCTGACAAGAGAGCAGAGAACAGTCCGATACACAAAGAAATTTCGAGTCAGGTAATTTGGCTGGTTTCATGTCAGATCACACATATGGCTGCGATTCATTGCACACATTTGCCACAAACACTATCATACATAGACAAAAATGATATGGAACATGACAGAACATAAGGAGACGCCTTATGTACCATCATCAAGGGATCGAAATCCTTGATGATCAAAAAGGAAATCAAAAGTCACACCAGTGTCCAAGTTTTTGGCAGATTTATTTTTCTTGCAATAAGTAATTCCAACGAGCTCCTTCAGAAGCTTTGATGTACACTGTTTAATCACTTTACATATATATAACGCTGTAGATAAAGATATTGATAAATGTTTGAAATAGAGTTTACTCATGACAATACCTTATCTAATCTCTATACATTTATATCTGTTTATGGATATTCAGAATATGTGGACAAGGAATATAGGCAATAGTTTGTTAGCTCAGCCTC
Source organism: Odontesthes bonariensis (assembly GCF_027942865.1). NCBI lineage: Eukaryota > Metazoa > Chordata > Actinopteri > Atheriniformes > Atherinopsidae > Odontesthes > Odontesthes bonariensis. The sequence goes on from NC_134526.1 coordinate 15,714,784, forward strand.
CTTTTTGCATTTCTAGACGTCATAGATATGTTTCTCAGTCAGAAGAGAGACTGCTGGGTCTTCCAGCTAAAGTGTTCCAGAGAAAGCGTTTTGAAAGACTACTTTTTATGCTAAGCTGTGGTCCTTTTTCCAAACAATTTGGGAATTTGGAAAATTTCATGTAACATTTTTTCTGGGTGCAATGGTTAAATATCATTTGGCTTCTTATATAGACAACGAATGCCCAGATTACAGATTTCCTGTTACATCCTCTGGTAAATGCATTTAGCACATAAAGAAGCACATAAAATGCTTAATTGTTGTCAGATGAGAGCAGATGATTTTCAGATTCTATTTTTGTCAACGCATTCTGGGTTCTTCGCTGTTTAAAAAAAGCATTTGCATTCAGATGATGGCTGACACACAACAGAGTCATTGCCCAGACTGTGAAGAAAAAAAAGAATTTCACACGATCTGCTCCTTTTTTCTTTTTTTTAAAAACTTTTATGTGCTAAAAAGGTTCTTGCTATCTTTACAGAGGGCTCAACTGCTGTGTATAGTTCTGTGTTGTGCTGCGTGGTCAGGCAGAGCGGCGCTGAATAGATTCCTGAGACATCAGACATTCTGGTGTTGGTGGGGCTGCAGCCTGCGCCTCACACATGACCTACTCACAGTCAGCAGGTCAGATCCTGATAATCCTGTCTTTTAGCTGCATAGTGTGCATGCATTTGTCCTCTCCTCATGTTAAAGAGGTTAAATATGTCAGCATCTTTGAACTCCTGGGTGCGTTTTAACGTTAGGTTTTATGTTATAAACAGTCACCTAATGGTTAACAAAGATGTTTTCAGATTTTTACGACAAGAATGGAAAACACACTGCTTGCTTTATTTGACAGATGGCTTCCTATCTCATTTCTTCTGTAGTATTTCCACACGCTATAGCCTTTATGTGAGTTCTTGAGCAGGGATGAATGTGCAATTTGTCTCAAAGGGGTTGAGAAGGCCTACACCTGCAGGAGATCTGCAGACAGCATCACTATCATGTGGAGAGGCAAGAACAGAGGGACAGAAAAGATGAAACAGAGAGCAGAGGGTCTCACTCCACCCCCAGACATTGTTATTTCAAGCTTTTCTCATCATATTGAGAGAGGAACAATGCACACCAGACAAGCTCACTTGGAGCACTCACAGAAAGCAGTACAGTCAGCTTATTCAGGAAACAGAAGAAAAAGAAAAATCAAAGAGCAGAGGAGTGAGGGTGGAGAGGATGGGGTGAAAGATAGGGGAGAGGAAGAACCTTTTCTTCAGAGGCTTTACCCTTCACTCCTTCCCTTACATAAGTATAATATAAAAAATGCATAAACATGACACAACTTAGAGGCAATATTTCTGTGCGCTCTCATTAGCGTTTCAACTATGATTTTTTTTTCCCCTATTTTTTTTTACATTAGTTAGTTCTGTCCCAGAGAACCTGAAAGAAGGAAGACATCATGAAATGGGAAAAATCTTGTCTGCTCGTTCAGGAAAATAAACAGACACGAAATTTTCACTTGGAGGTTATGCTTAGCTAAACTAACTTTTCTCATTTGTTTAGAGTAAAAACACATCCCTTTTGAGACTTAGACTTAAGGCACACACTCATGCACATACAAACATATGCATACTTCCCTTTCCATTCTTAAGGAATGCCCCTCTCCTCTATATTTAATGGCAGGTGGAATAATTGATCAAGTGGCCAAGAGACAAGAGTCATGATAGAGTCTGCTGTCTGTGCACACGTTTTACTAATTTCTTCATGCTCTAAACACATGACATAATAAATGCTACCATCTGCATTTGTGTGTGGGCCGTTTGTTTCCACGTGTAAATTCCTGTACATACATGTGTGTTAGTGTGACTTTACAGCAATGGAGACACCAAGACACTTGGCACCACACTGACGTGACCCAACACACGACCCCACAGGATGCGAGTGACAGTCTGGCATGAAAGATGACACACAGAAGAGGATATCAACAGGCAGTGAGAAAATGACAGGTCACTTAAGCTTATTGTGGCAATAGCTTCCAAAATCTCTGGATATGTGTCTTATTTATTGGTTCAATCAGATTCAGGTTTTAGGCAGTTTTTTTCTTCTCAAAGCTGACCTCTTTGAACCATGACAACTTTCAGAGGGGGAAGACACCTCCAGGCATTTTTGTTACAACCTACAAGAAGAAACATGATTTGTGTGCATTTCCCTCTGGGGAACAATCCAAGGAAAAGACATTTTGATGCTTTTCCTCTTACAGCAATGCCTTCCCGTGTACATAGTTTTCTGCTACAGGCAGGCTTCTTCTCTCAGTTTTTCTCAAAAGAATATTTATTGGCAGGGTTGAATTAAAGGTTGCATACGCTTCAATAAGCTTTGGGATTTTGGATTGAAGCCAGAGGGTTCTTCTAGATTTGGCATTTACCCCCCTCTACTGGAGAGCAAGGCAGCTTCTAAAGCCTTTGATTCAGATGTTATCTGCTCATCAGGCACATGATTATGTTAGAGTTACAAAAGCTGAAGCACATTCATGGTTTACTTGGTAAGTACTGGACCACATAATGGTTGACCGTTAATAGTGGAAATGTTCTCTCTTTTGTTGACATATGAGATGTGTAGCCCCCTAAGCCATAAGGAGTTAAGTTGGGCACACTGAATAAATGCTGTACTTTGATGCCCTACCTGCTGTGTCACTCCTCCTCCTTGTTCTCTTTCTTCTACAATTGCTCCTTTGAGCCCTGTTATTTTTTATTCTTTGGGCGGTGAAGTTGGGTCAGCAAGCCAATCTAATGGGCCATCAGCTTAAGGGCCGGTAGTTACAGGGTAAAGCTTTATGACTCAGGTGCATCCCACCCACAAACACACACGAGTTGAGAGCTCATTTGTCTGGCTAAGGTGGGAGGCCTTTAGGACATCAAAAGTTATGCTTCTGGACATATTGACTGGCCAGCAGTCAAGGAAGCTTGCAATTCTGATGTCCCCATGCTGACTCCGGCTTGTGACCTTTATTGCACGTTTCCCCTTCCTCTCCTTTGTCTCCTGCCAAATATTTAGCTCTCTTAAAGGTAAAGACAGTCACAATCTGGAGCTCATAATAGCCAACAAGAGGGACTTCAGCAAAGTAAAAGAGTTAGTAAGATCCAAATAAGCAAGAAATTTAACAAAAGAGACTAAAGAAATTTCCAATGCTGGAAAAAACGCGAATGAGAAACTTGAGAATGCATCTCCCCTTCTTACTGTACATGGAAACCTTCAATGTCGTAAAAGATGAGGAGAAAAGGAGAACACTCTTGGCATATCTCATTGCAATAAAGTTTGACATGGTGCAGGTCAGTATTTCTGTGGCATTTTCACCTGTCTCCTCATGTTTTACATGTGAGCCAAGATCCATCTGTTTAAAGACAGCACAGCCAGGCATGAGCAGGCAGCTACAGGGGGGCTGATCACCCACACAATAAAAGTAAAGGAGTCCTGCACTGGTACAACAAATATTGATACTGTCCTTGTGGGCATTCTGGTGTGTTTTACGGATGTTTGTGGTGAGATCTGGAACGGGCTGCAACTTCTTAACAGTTGCGCCCACTTCTATGTGTACCAGCCCAATACTCCAACACTCCATGCTTTAAGTCTGCCATAACTTCCTCTACCACTATCATGTTTAGTTTTCCAGTCAGCTCCCCACGCACCTCCTGTCTTCCCCAAACTCCCTGCAGAAGAGGGAAGCGTGGAAACTGAATCAGTCAGTTGCTCTTCCTTGTGGTTGCCTTATGTTTGTGCAGGAGCTGGTAGGAGGATCCCAATGTAGCCAGTCAGGCCTCCACATGGCAGCTCTACAGTTATTCAGTCAGAGAGGGGCTCCCACAGTCAGATATAGCTTTTATATATTTACACTGGTTAGACAGAAATCATTTGGTAGTCAGTGATGACTGCATGTGGACATCATACTGTAGACTGCATCATGACTGCAGTTTAGTCAACTCTAAGATCAAAGTCTATATTCACATTCAGGAATAAGCAGTTGATACTCCCAACTGATTAACTTGTGGTTTGGTCTAAAAATGCCATTTCCCAGAAAACAAGGTGGTATTTTCAAACTTTTTGCCTGACCTGCAGTTCAAAACTCAAATACATTTAGCTTACTAGGAAAAAGGACAAAGAAAACGTTAGATTTTAAATGAGTAGTTTATTTATTTATTGTTTCAGCTCTAAGTTTGGGGTAGTCTTATACTGACGCTCTAAAATTATTGACGGTTTTTGCTTTTCCACAAAGATGTGTGTGTTTGAGGATGAGAGGCTATCATATTGTGGCTGAAATAGGGGCTTGTTTTTTTTTGTAACTAACATCCTCTCACAAACGCAATAATTGAAACATATTACTTTCCTACACTCAAACACGCATGAAAACTCAGGAAATGCAGATTCAGTACTGAAATGCAGAATAATTGTTTTATGACTGGTTACATTGCGCCATCTGTAGGTCATAGAACATTAACTGCTTAATATTCTTCAAAATGTTTTCATCCATGTCTCTGTGTTGGCCCTGTGATGGCCTGGTGAACCATGCTTGGTGTTTCTAATGTTTATGCATTTGGCAGACGCATTTATCCAAAGCAACTTACATTGATGTCCCAGGTAGCGTAAGGGGATCTTGCCTAAGGACCCCTACTGGAGGTAGTACCTTTCATGTGGGAGGACAACCCCGATTGCCCACACGAAAGGTGGCAATTTTACCACTAAACTGTTCGCTCACTAAAGGTTTGGTTTTAGAGAGGAGAGAAGAGGGACAAGACAAGATGAAAGTCATCTGTGATGGCTGGGAATTGGACCCAGGTCAACTGCTTGGAAGGCAGCTATACTCACCGCTATACCACCATCGCAAGATAGATGGCAGTTGGGATGGACGCCACATCACCCCTGACCCTGACTGGATTATACGGGTATATGAGATAGATGTTTTTATCCTTGGCCTACATGCTTTTCAAATATGTTTCCGTTTGGATCCTATTAGGTCATTTCTGGCCAACAACTCTGTAAATATAACAATGAAAAACATGTCAGGATAGAGGGAGGTTACTACCATGTGCATATAGATTACACCTAGATTAATAGCACCAATGGCATGAACGGGTGCAAATATATGAGCGGCGACATGTACTGTATGTTTCTGTGTATTTTGTGTGAAATAGAGGGACAGCATTCATGCTAGGTCTTCCTGGCCTTTGCACCCCTTGCCCTCAATAGTTCATAGTAAAATTTCATTTTTCCTAAAACATGGACTGTAGCAGGCTCATTGGAAAGTCTAAAATAAACCCAAATTAATACAAACACAGTCTTACCAACAAAACAAAGATTCCTCTGAGAAGGCTGAGGCCAACACTTTGTCTTTTGTGTGTTCATTCAGCTGTAAAGTTCCATATGCTTGCGTTTATATTTCCCCACTCTGAATAATTCTGGATTTGTTTTCCATGTTAATGGCAGAAGGGAGGGAATGACAAGAGAGAGTGAGGAGAAAAGGTCAGGTAATGAATAAGCTTCTTAAAGACTGACTTGCTTGGTTACAGTGCTGATATTAAAAGTTGTTCTCTTGCTCTAAAAGTGTATTTTTGCTTCGGTGGATTTTCCTTTTTAGTAGCCGGTAATAGCGCACCTCATTCAGGCTGCTCATGAGGAAAGTCACCCCCTTCTCTGTCATTTCCCCTCTCTCTGCATTGCCATTCTTTCCCTCCATCCATCTGCCAAAGGAGAAGATTAATAAAACCATCATTCATGAAGGCTTATTGAGGAGGCCAGGAGCTTAAGAAATGCAGCTAAGATTTAATTGTGAGAAGGGGAGCTGCGTGGTGAGGATCATACATCACCACACCTTGGAGGAAAAATGTATTGGGTCTTCATTAGTAAATGTAAAACTTCTTACCCATTTCAGTTTAGTTTAGTTTGATTTGCAGTTATATGCTTTTACCTGATTAAGTGATCAATGAGAATAGGTCTCTGCAATATAAATGAAAGTTATTTTTAGTTCAACTAAGAATGGTTAGGAACATCAATGCCAGTCTGACTGAATATTTCAATAACTTTTAAATGGAATAAATGGATTCCCTTTGAATCCAGTGCCATTATCAACATGAATGAAATCAGGCTCCGTTCATACAGTCTGCACCAGCAAGCAGCCATGAGCTTTGGTCTCAACTTTTTAAGTTAAGGCCAGGGGTATTTTTAATGTAATGATTCAGTCACAAATCAAAAATTTTGTCTTCAGCACCTCCTTTTTTAGATCCAAAATTCCCCTCACAATAATACACCCTGGTCAGTTTCATCTATTGCCATCGCTGGTAAGAGGAAGCTCTACCCATCCGCACCTGCTTCTCCTTCCACGCTCCCTGTCACACTCTCTTGGCCTAAGCAAAAAATTAAAATCATTCATCGATAGCTTTGGTAAATCAAAGTTTCAAAGCCAAAGGGAATCCTTTTTGATCATCTTTTGAGGTAGAAGTGGCATGATGATGAGGAAGTTTGGAGAAATGTGGCTTGATTAAGCCCAGGTTTAGTGTGGCTGTAGATCACAGATATCCGGATGAGCGTTTACTCCCAAAAATGTGATGATATACTTACAGCATAGCCAGTTCTCTTTTGTGTACCTCCACTGGCTCTGTTTCATGCTGGTATTTAAGTATGAAGTAATAAAAGAACATATACACAAGACAAATCCCCAGCTTGTAATGTAATGTGTGATGGGTGCTGATGTCCTGCCAAATACAGGATGTCTGAACCTTGCTATTGAAATAGTCCAGTGCTAAGCCACTCCATAAACAGCAGAGAAGTGTTTTTAAAATGCAATATGGGCTCATAGTACAAACTTGACAGCTGATTAAAACACTAAAACCAGTGGGTGTGAGAGAAGGCTAAAAACATATTATTAGATGGTTATAATTGTGTGGCGTGGCAGCACTAACCCACAGGCTTAGCAGTAGTGGTGGAGAATATGGAAGTCTCACCACGCCTGACGGCAAACGGGACCACTGCTTGAGCTTTTACACTGAGGAGACACAGCCACAAACTGGATTAAAGCCACACAAGTCAGAAAGCTTCATAATTCCTCTCCAAGCTGTCAACACATTTTTGTGGCACAGCAGAAAACATTATCAGTGCTGCGTTGTAAAATAAAGCCAAAGAGCCAGAAGGCACAGAAGGTGTGTTGACTAGGCCTGACCAATCAACACATCTGATATTTATCATTTTGCCAAGAATCAGAATCTAACTAAATAAAAATGAAAGAGGATCCCTTTTTAAATATGAAGCATGCATCTCTTTGAATACCCAAAGCCTTGTCCTCTGGTTTAGTGTCCCAGCCTGCATGATAAGACCCACCCGGAGATATGGAAAAATGAGGAGATGCATTACTGAGAACGGACTTCTCTGGAGTTATTCCTGAACTTGCCACATTTATTTCAGTATCAGGATGGGTTGACATTACTGAAAATGCTTCAACTTGTTAAGTTTGGATATGAATAAGTTGCAAATCAGCCTCTAGCGGAAAAGGGATCAGTTTTCTGTATGTAATGAAAGTCTGACAACAGAATTTAGAGAAAAAACAATAGTTTGGAAAATGATTTGACTGAAAAGACATTTGGAATCTTCAGAATTAGCCTGTGTTGAATAGTGTTCAATACCCTTGTTTTTGTCTTTTCCAGATATGTTTCTCTGGCCTTGCCTATTCTCCGGGATATTAGTCTTTGTCTGACTAAAATAGTTTTTCTGGATTTTTTTATCTCAAGTTGGATTCAAGTTTTTCAGTTTTCTTCTTTTTTTTGGTTACAAAAAATAGCTTCTAGCCAGATTCAATACTAGAACGTTTCAAATGTGACATATGCAGAAGCACATGTAAAAGAGAGGAAGCTGTCTAAATTCATGTTGATGTTGAGGTGACCAGCGATGGTTAAATGTTGGTTAGGGAGGGGAAGAAGGACTAATGTGGGAAGGAAAGAGGGGATGGAAGAAGAGCTTTCAGGAGCAAAGGGGACATTGTTAATGTTCCTAGACTCCCGCAGAGGTGTGGAACAGCCATGGCTCCATCAACATTTGTTAATGTGCGTGTACGGATGTGTGCATGTCCTGTGTGTTCACTACTGGCTTTTCCATTTAGTGAAGCACAGGCTGTCAATGGAGCAGCTTTCCCCTAATGCCTAATGCCTGTCCGGATTCAGTAGAGTGAAGAAGTGATGACTCCATTCCAAATCGTAAAACGAGGGACTCTTCCTTTTAAGTGTTGCGAAATAAACTACAACCAAGATTTGACCTCATATTTCTAGCATGCTGTAACTGTGACTGAAGTGGAAATATACATTCTACCAGTCCAATAAGGACAATCTGTGAGGTGAAAGACTTCCTGTCACAATTGTTAAAATGAGTTTACTGTAAAAAAAAAAAAAAAACTGCTGCGAAACTTTATATTTGGTTGTCATGAGGGGAAAACACACACCATTATTGAATTTGCCCGAGTAAGAGCTCCATGGTGCCTTTGGTCTGGTCGTTAAGGAGCAGTTTGTTGAACACAATGAAAATACAACAGTGTTACTAGGTCTGGATCTGAGGATAAGTGAAGGGAGTGGGGAGACAGGCAGGATATGGTGTTTTGCTCAGCAGGAGAGGGGGTTTCCCTCATCCTGTCACCTGTGAATGAAATTGAGTGGAGAAATCGCAGGGACACTTTAGAGTGGCACCACAGCACCCTGTTCAGAGGATCCGCTGCAATCCATCACACAGCATCCCTGCCTTTTATGGGCTGAAAGAGATGGAAAGAAAGACAGTTTTTTTTTCTTTCCCACATACTTCCTGAGCATGTGACAGGTTGTGTTTGGTTACCAAGTGACAAGCCTTGTTGCTCTAACAGTAGATGTTCCCCCATAATCTTGCTTGGAGCTTATTAAATCATACCGATCCCCTCAGTTAGTTGAAGCATCATTCCACAAATGCCTCACTTTCATGCCAGCATACTCTAATGTGTTTTTGCTGAAGGGATCCCAGGTCCTTTGAGATGGTGCCAGTTCACTTTCCTCTTTTAGATTTATACACACTATGTTAATCAAGCTGCTTCTCATTGTGCAGAGACCTGTCTTTCCTCCACTTACCATATACAACATCACTACCAGGATGGAATTTCTTGGCCAAAGGCCACAGCAAGAGCACAGACACACTCCATACACCTGCACACATGCATACAGAGTGACTGAGGGGATACTAGTGACTACAAACATGTTAAAAAATGTTGAAAGGAAGAACATGTGGAGGGTAATAAAAGAATGGGAGGACCACACACTGAAAAAAATATGGCCAAGAGCAGTCATTTGAGAATTACACTAAAAATATGATGTAAAGAAACTTTTTTAAAAAATGTTAAAAAATATCAGCATTTACAATGTTTTAATTTTATCAGCTGAGGTCATACCACAACATTATCATACGTGTACTATCATCCTGATGTCAGTTTTTCAATTTCTAAGAACGATAATCGTCAGAACTGGTATGTCACGAGCACGACACCCCTACAGTGAATATCGTAGCACATCTCACTCCCACCTCTCACCATCTTTCCTGTCTGTCTCTTAGGCCTCAGAATAATGAGGGTTGAAAATGAACGACAAGTCATACGAGCAGCTCTGTGAGGAAGCAGTGCTTCGACCTGGATGCTGAAATGACAACTCAATAACTTTTGATCAAGTTGGTTCATTGCTTAAATTTACAGTTGAAATACTTTTTTACATTAATCAGTAAACTAGTAGAGTACTGCCTGTTTAACTTTAAGGAGTATACTTCAAAGGGGAAGATAAACATAGCAGCTCTGATTAAGTTTTGGGGCAAAGAGATTAGAGTAATAATGCATTTTAAAGAGATAAGAATCACTTTTAAAGTCAGGTTTGGTTTCTTATAACTTACATAGTTTCTCTTTAAACCCTGCCCTAAAAATGACCCTTTCTGGGCAGAAGTGGCAGCACAGGCCACAAGCATACACTTATACACTGCAGCATTGTACTGACAAAAACACCAGGGTTGTACAGGTGTACTGTTTGCCTCTTTTTATTTCACAAGTGCCATCAACCTTTATGTTTATTTGTACCTCTTACCTTTCAGGCTCTCCCTTGTTCTACTCTCTAATGAGAATGTAGTTAATATTAGTATTTATTCTAACATCCACCGGGTCAAGATGACGCCAATCGTTTTTTTCTAGATTTTCCCAAAGTTTGAGAATAAGCTGACAACAGGAAAATCCCCCTGCGACTCAGCATGATTACAAATATAAGCCAGGGAAATGAGGGGAAATGAGGTAAAGTGAGGTAAACAGGTGGTAAACACAAGAGTTGTTGTACCAAGGGGAGCATGACACACCTGGGTGGCTTGGGCTGAGTCAGATCCTGTACAAGATCTTGTCTGGCTCCCTGTCTGCCTTGAGGGAACTGGTCTTGAAGGAACCGTTGTTCAGACAGTTCTGGGGTGGCGTGCTGTTCCATGGTGACTGGGTACAGCTGTCACCACTAAGCAGGGTCATGGAAAGGTCCAGTCTGCTGGGCTGGACACTAAGGACAGGTAAGCAGGAACACTTCTGTCACACTGAGTAACCAGTATGCTGGTACAGTAAGCTACATTCACTCCTACTGAATATAGATGGCAAGGTAGGGTATCAATTAACAGAGACTTTCCACTGAAAGAGGAGAGATTATGTGAAGCTCCAGAGCTGATGTATTTTCTTTTACTTTATACTCATTACAGACCCATTACAAATAAGTTGTGATGCTTGCTAAACTCTTAAATCCAAAAAGTGACCTAATTTTGAACTTAAAGCCAGTACCAAGTAGTACGTTTGAAAGCAGTTAGCTCTACAAGCAGAATTATTCGACTGTTAAAACTCACACGAAAGAAAAACTGTTGGTAGTACTTTACTTTTTTCTGAGATGAAAGTTTCCCCCTGTCAGCTCCCTCCCTCCAGTTCTTTTTATTTTTTTTTAGATAACCCATGTTGACTGATCTATTAAATCTAATCTGATCAAGTTAAAGTAAACTCTAAAGCTTGATGATTTATGAAATTCAAAAGGACAAAAGTGAGCAGAATGGAGTCAGTTATCAGATATATACTGACATTCTCAGTAGTTCCACAGTCTTGAATCTTCCATGCTCAAACGTAATATCCATAAACAAAGACTAGTACTGCCCCCTGGTGCATAAGGCAAGAAAAGCACAAAGAGCAATGTGTGTCCACACATTTGGAGGTCTACAAGTAATTAGATTCAGGTTTTTAAATCCACAATTTAAGATAAAGTAATATGGAGTATTGTATAGAAATACTGTAAACAAACTGTGCTTACAGTGTGAAAATAAATGGTCTGTAAAGAGGCACCATTAGCAGTAATTTACTCAATGATTCCGACATGACGACATGAAGTACCACATGGAGGCAGCAAACACTGTGATTTGGGAACTTCAGCTGCTTGTTTTTTCTACGTCAAGTTTGTCCTTGAAGTAGTTGAAGATGAACAACTGCCATCCTTTCCTGTTACCTGCTCCAAAGTGACCTTGAAATTGACAGAAATCCTTTGACACCCTTGTCTCAAATGATGGCACAACTCTATCAAGCCGTTTTCACACAGATATTCATCACTGGCGATGTATATACTGGTCAAAATCATGCTCACGGGGACAACTGTTGTAAGAACAAAGATCTAGAACAAACAGATAAGAAACTTTCAACCAATCCCAAAGACAGGCCTGTGCAAAAGTTTAATTTATTTTATTTTGAGGACAACACCAACTAACAAGAACTGAGGGCTAGAGTAAGGCCAAAAGACACTATAATTGATTGGGTGTAGATACAGAGTTGAATTCGCCAGAAATCACAAGACTGTAAAATTGATTACAAATATTTGCCAAATATTGGGCTGTCAGGAGAAGTAGGAAATGCAATCTGACAAACCAAACACAGGTGCATTTCGACCAATGGCATCTGGAGCATAAATGACCCATTTTTTCAAGTAAGATTAGAGATTATATCAGACCTGGGTCTTTTACATTTTATTTAATGAACAGCACGGGTTAGTTTAATTAAGTCTGGTTAAGCTGTGACACTGTATCCAGGGTATTTATTACTCTGGCGAGCAGGTTAGCTGGCAGGTGGAAATTAGGTAAACAGATCAGTCCCCTTTTATTCCACCTGTGCACCAAGCACCATCAATTCAAACAGCTTTACACTAGTGTTGCACGAAGCTGTAATGAGGCCAACATTTTATTCTCCATGGGATCGGCTGTACTCAGTTGTTATGGCTACATTACATGTCCTTATTTATTGGTCATCTGTTCTTTCGACTTGGTGAAAAGGGGAATGCTTTGACCAAAATATTCATATAATTTAAAACCTAAAGCTTATTGTAGCTTCAACAACTGTCAATTTATCTGATTTTAGTATTTACATGACGTTAAGCACATGAATTGCTTTGCACATGAAATGTGCTATACAAATAAACTTGACTTGATTTGACTTGACGGTGATGACTTGGCATTGCTGGGGCTTGAATCTTTGTCTGTTTTATAACAAGCAGTTGCAGTTATCATTCCAAATGTTTGCATTATGCAAACAAGTGTCTCTCATGTCATGTCACATCGTGTCAAATCTAACATTAAAATATTAAACAAATAGCTTGCGGTGAATCAACCTGTTCAACTGGTTTTCAAACAGAACCAGCAGTTCCTATTGTGTTATCTGTTATCAGCATTAATGTCTGTCGTGACATAATATTAATATCTGTTGTTCTTGTTCCATGCTGGAAACATCAAAGAGGCATGGGTGACCTTGAAAAGATTCAGCCAAATTCTGCTCAGTTTCCGAATGTTAAAGGAGATTGTACTTTCTTAACTATGCAATCAAATGTTGATTTGCCTCTGTCTGTCTGGGCCACTTGTCGGTGTCCTCCACGATTTTACCTTGAAGTGACATCCAGGTTTAAAATCTTACTGTGTGTTGGCTCAAGGAGAGTGAAAATTGTTTGTCTGTTTTGGGAAAAAGCAAACATTCTACTGGGAACACAATGTGAGTTAGGACTGAGAATGATCAAGTCAGAAAGAGGTTGACAATGTGTTGATGTTGATCAGCGTATACATAAGGAACTAATAGAGGAATCAAACCTCAAGGATTAGGAAAATGAATTTGTTCGGATCAGCAGTCCTTCCAGCCGCACAGCACTATGCACACACTATGAAAAATGTTTCAGAAATCTGTGTTTTTGCATAAAAAAGCTCAGTGGAAAATATCAGGAAGATGCAAGAAAGACACAGCATGTTCACAGTTGGTCAGTGTAAGAAGAACATGTTGTTGAGTAGTGGAGACACCAGAGGGGAGTACCAGTAGAGACACGCTTGTGCACACAAACCGACAAAATGCATTAACATCAGTGTGCTCAGTGTAGCCACACCTATCTGTCCTGCACTAACTAACCCAAGCCTCTGCTCTCTCACACGCACTGTTGGTCCTCATTCACAATCTGCCTTTACCAAGATATGTTGTTTTCTTTCACTCTCTTTTTTTTACCTGCCGGTTTTTGCACTCGTGCTCATTTGTGAACTTTTACGTCTTATTTTTCCTTCCTGTTATAGATCGGTGCCTTATTGCAGATTTTGCCTCTTTCTAACCACTTAGCTATTTTTGTCCTTCTTACCTTTGGTAACAGGTAATATATTTTAACTTTCAAAACTTTTTAAAAGATAAATTCTGTATAATTGTATCATACATAGATTTAAGAATAAATGAGTCACATCTGTAATGTTTAGAAGTAATAATTGATCACATGAATTATCTTTCAGTTTGTGTTCTTTGGCATGGATCGTTTTGTGCGTGACAAACTTATTCAATGGGATCTAGAGGAATGGACTGAACGATTTGAAGGTGTGGTACTACAATTAATTCTTGTTGGGAAAAAACATTGTACAATAGGGATCTGACCTCTGAAAGACAAGATCTACTAATAAGAGAAAATTAACAACACTGTTTTGCTGAGCAACAGTGACAGTTTGGGATGATTAGTACTGCACGTAGTTTTTAGAATAAGAGAAGTAGCTCTGTGAATAAGATAGGTTAGTTAAAATGCAAGAGAATACATGTATTCAGCTGATATCACCACCTCTCTGAGGCTAACTGACACTGAGAACTGTAACATGTATTTCTATGATCATAACTGTGTTATAACTGTGTTAAAATATTTCTGCCTGACAAAGATTTAAGGATTTTTAAAATAATGTTTACTTCAGATGAAAACATTGACAAGGAAAGTCTTCTTTTACTTGATGATCAAGACATTAATGAGAACTTGATTCCAAAACTGGGACCAAGAGTAAAATTCAAGAGGAAACTCAAACTGCTGAAGGTAACGTGCACTACATTAGGCCTAATTTACTTCCCTTATCTGGATAAATACTGTTACGGGTGAACTCTTGTTAGAAATATTACATGTATACAATTATCATCGCTGACAACAGTTTATTGTAAATTATTTTTGTCATGTTTTGTTTCCGACCGTTTTTCATCACCAGGAAGAACAAAACACAAATGGAGACACAGACAACATTGATTTTGATGATGTTTCTGCTCAAGTGAGTTAAACTTATTTTCATACTCAATAACTATGACACATACCTTCGACAATACAATATATTTTCAGTGTCTGCTTATACTTTTATTTGGCCTCACACTGAGATTGTTTTATTTGCAGAATCAACAGCAGCATGAAGAAGCAACAGATTTAACTGAGGTAAAAATGACCATAATATTCATTGACATTTAATGAATGAACATGCCTTTACTGTTCACAGATATGTATTTAAGCAAACTAAAGTTTCCTGAGCCAAAGTCATGTGTGGCTGAGGAAGTGCCTCATTGGATCACTTCTGTTGAGTGAGGAACAAGGAGGGTTAATGTGAGCACTTGCTTCACTCATCTCACCTCCCAGGATTTTGACAAACTTCTCCTGGTCGGAATGAGAAAATGAACGGTCTTTTTGAACGGTGATAGTTATGTGCACAGAAACTGTGTGAGAGTAAAGTATTTATGTTCGTCCCCAGGTTTTGCCATCAACGAGTGATAATGGTAAGATACAAAATGCTTTACATCTTATATCGTATTTTTTGTCTGTTGAAGAATATTCCAACATTATTTGAGACACAGTCAACAAACTTATTTTCAATTTTATTTTTATTTTAAACCATAAAGGGAAAAGAAAGCTGGATCTTCAGGGCGAGTCAAGTGAATGGCAGTTACCAGCTAAAAGGCTGCGTGACTCTACATTAGGTATTTTCTTATAAATATTTGGAATGTCAAGCTCACTATAAGGTTGTGGCTCGGCTGGTAGAGCAGTCGCCTTCTGTCAGTAAGGTTGGGGGTTTGATCCTCAGTGCATCTATGTGTCGTAGTAGTGTCCTTGGTTAAGATGCTTATCTGTGTGTGATTGTAGTGAAAAAGCTCTGCGTATTGTATTGTATGTATATGTATTGACTTTATGTATATGTATATATAAAAGTGGTGTATGAGTGGCTGTGTGAATGAGAAACACATGTATACACACATAAAACCTAGACAAGGTGAAAATGTAATATTCTGTTTTTGACTAGAGTTAACTGCTTTTGTACGAGGCCATAGTTTGAGCTTGATACACAAAATTCCTCTCTCCTTACGTTTGTTGCTCCGGCTAAATGGTTCTTTAATTCTATGTTAACAGAAGCAATGATACTGTCTGATGTGAAAACAGTAATGGGTCATGTCTATGTGAGACTTCTCAACCTTGAAAACACAAAGCTCAATACTTTCCTTAGGTAAGTACTCTGTTTTTTTTTGTTATTATGAGCCAGTTTTACTTACGTTTCTATATAAGAAGTTACAAAAAGTCACGTAAATCAACTTGTTTAAACTCTCAACAGGACTAAAATCACTGATCTGGCAACAGATAAAAGAGAGCTGGTTGGTGTCTTTGGTAGAACTGGAACCGGGAAGAGCTCTTTGATAAACGCTATCATTGGGGAGAAGAATCTCTTGCCCACTGGAAGTGTCAGTGCATGTACCTCAGTCATGATTAAAGTAGAGGCGAACATGCACAACATGAAGTACGAGGCAGACATTGAGTTCATTACAAAAGAGGTAAAATAAACTTTGAATAGGTTTATTCTTTCTGAAAGCTAATATAATCTGCAAAAATCCTAATTCAGTTTATTCCACAAGTCACATAATCAAACTTAGATGTAATCTTTTCTTGTTTTATAGGACTGGAAAGATGAGTTGTGGGCGATGAATCAGTTTTTTGGGGATAAAGCAGATGAAGAAAGGGAGGATGATGATCATGATGACATTGTCGAAAAGCTGTCAGCTCTTTATGGAGATGAATGGAAAGACAAATCCCCTGAAAACCTCATGGACAGCAAATACTTCAGAGAAATTCCAGAATTTCTCCAGTCCAGGAAGAAGACTTTGACATGCGAATCGGTAAATAAAAGAAATATAACTTTGTTGTTTACAGAAAGTATACTTCCGGTCAAATTCAACTAACTTTCCTTCACTCTCTGTGTAACACAAGTACATCGCTGTGCACCCCTTTGTTTAAATGAAATATACCTTGAATCTCTACCTTTATGCTGGGAATAATACAAGTCTGTATCATGTGGGTATAATTCTATTAACGATATTACACATCATATAAACACACCATTAGATGTATTTGGGTTTAGTCCATTGACAATAACATGCCTGGCATAAGTATCCAATTAACCATTATTGATTCACCAC
The DNA here is from genome assembly GCF_027942865.1 of Odontesthes bonariensis. Classification (NCBI taxonomy): domain Eukaryota; kingdom Metazoa; phylum Chordata; class Actinopteri; order Atheriniformes; family Atherinopsidae; genus Odontesthes; species Odontesthes bonariensis. The sequence continues at coordinate 15,731,597 of NC_134526.1, forward strand.
AATTTTCTCTTTCTCAGAATATAGATTAAGACATCACCTTCAGTTAAAAGAACACACATCAAGTGATTGATAATGATATCAATATTTAACTGTATCAATAGTAACTAACAACGCCAACTTACAACTCAACTGTGATCCCGAAATAGCTAAAGGTGTCAGAGTCAGACTTCCATGGAGCTTGTTTATCAAAAATAAGCCATTAAATTTGGATCTCTGAGGAATTTTGGAGAAACAAGTTGACAGATTGCAGGATACAATACAACTTTAAATTAAGTACAACACTAAACAAAAAAAAACAAAAAAGGATATATAGCTGTAGTTAGTCATTACTTGACAAAAACAATACTTTAACATTAAAATGTATGGCGTTTTTAAAACATTAAATCTACCCTGGTGATGTGAGGTCACCTGTGGTTTCTCAACATTTAATTGTCACGATAGCCTCAATTCGGCTCAGCACGAAGGATATTTTTGCACAAATATCTTGAGATATTTGTTTCTTCCATTCTTCACATCAGTTTTAAACTGTTCTTTGATGGAGGGATGTGTTGCTCTGAATCTCCTTTAAAAAATACCCCAAATTAGTGCTGTTCGATTCAAGACAGAAAACATTACCAGGCAGGTCATTTTTGCGCCAAATTGTTTTGTTTTTTCTTGGACACATTCATATATGCTAACATCGTTTGCGCAGTCAGTTGAGCACTTTTATCAAGGCCTGCGTAAGAGGTTGACTTACGTTTTAGCCACCTTTAAATGACCTAACTTTTTCTATTGCAGGCTCAAAAGCTATCTGCAAAATTTGTCAAGTACACAAGAAATGGCACAGAACAAGGAGAAAGTGGACAAGTAAAGAGATGGTACTGGCCACTGGTGAAGTGTGTTACTGTCAGGGTGCCACAGAGTGATCTTCTCCAACATGTCACAATCGTGGACCTTCCTGGAAATGGGGATCGCAATAAGAGCAGAGATGAAATGTGGAAAGGGGTAATTTGTTGTCATCCACTGCAGTTTTTTTTTTTAATATTGTAAAATCGTTTACTTTTTTTTAAGAAAAAACAAAGAATAAGTAATTAATCATTAGAAAAAATGATTTGCCCTTACAGGTTGTTGGAAACTGCTCTACTGTGTGGATTGTGGCTGAAATCAATCGAGCAGCAGCTGACAAAGAATCCTGGGAGATCCTGAAAAGTGTCAGTGGCCTCATTGGAAATGGCGGCGAGTGTCAGCACATTCACTTTATCTGCACCAAGTCTGATGGTATTGAAGAGCTGGATGAAGAGTAGGTGAATTAGGGTGTGAAAAGTGCATAGTTAAACAGTATCCAAGTCGTACCATAATATATAGGGTGACCATGATGTCAACAGGTATAAATCCAAATAGATATATAAAATATATATATTCTATCATGGCAAGGGTGTTATGGGTCAAATGCAGGGTAAATTCCAAGGGAAATATTTTTGAGCAAACTGTCAAACATCACTTCATCTTTTCCTGTAGCTCAGCAGATAAAGTTCGTGCTCGCATATTCAAGAGAAACACGAGGGCAAAGGAGGAAGTTTGCAAAGAATTCCGCAAGCTACATGCGATTAAGGTGAGACTCTAATACTGACAGAATACAGAGATTTCCTGCAGCTCCATGTAATTTAAAATTCCATATTCCCTAGAAACACTTTAGTGATGACTGTTTCAAAGTGTTCACGGTGAGCTCCAAAGAGTTCCTGAGAGGAAAACTTCTGAATCAGGAGGAAACTGGTGGGTGAAGTCTTCATATTTTGTGTAAAAACTTTGTTGAAACAGAAAATGTGTTGCAGGCATTTCCTCGTCTTATTCATAAAGAAAAAAGATTTATTTTCATTTGAATACATTTTGTATTTGTGTTGTATTTTCTACAGAAATATCAACACTTCAGGACTTTTTGAAAAATCTCAATGACGCTCACTCAGTGACATTCAACTTTGTGTCTGGAGCTCATGGGATTCTCTCTTTGATTAAGGGGGCCGGCTGTAAAGAAGTGGTAAAATAGTTGTCATATGTGCTTCTGGACAATAATAATATGCAAACAAATCTTCTTAAACATCTTAAATCGGTGATTGCAACACTGTAATGGCAATTTAAACCTGAAGATGGATGGAAATAGCTATATAATAATGGCGATGTAATAGTCATAAAAGTAGTTATTTATAGTTCTATAAATGAAATGATAATAGAAAGAAAAAAAAGTTTGGCAATTTGATTTTTTTTGTCTGTTTGTTTTTTTCTAGGCTGACAAAAAAACAGAAGTGTGTGAAGAACTTGAAAGAAACATAAGCCTTCAGCTCGAATCTGTCAATGAAACGATGAAAGAGGTTTACAGGGCGTTTGAAAGATGCCTTAGCGAAGGAGTGAACGACTCAAAAAGTTCCTGTGAAAAGAAGCTGAAGAATTTCTTATATCCTATAGTATGTGCTTTTCTTCAAAATGCCAAATCAATTTAGATTTCCTGTGAGTGTCTTCAGCATGTTTTTTCTTTTCATCAGAGAAAGTCTGGTGGTGGTTTTCACAAGATATTGAAGAGTGTCGTCATCAACAGAGGCATCTATAAACCCAAGAAAGGAAAACCAATAAATCTCAACGTCAAGCTAGCGTCATTCCTGACTGACAGCATTGATGAGGAATTCAAGAGGACCTTCCCGTAAGAACCTTATGAAGAAGCTCATTAAATCCTTTGCTGGCTCATTTTCCAACTCTGGAGAATATCAGTAAATATTGCTTACAGAGAAAGATCGTTTACATACAGACGTACTAAGTTCTACATTCAAATATTCAAACTTTTTTATATGTTTCAGAAATGAAGGAAAATGTGATCCATTTAACGGGGTCATCAACACATTTTCACTTGACACCGAGAGGCTGATTAAGAAGTACAAAGATGTAGAACTGCAGCTGATATTTCTGAGGACAGAGGTAAAGAAAGAGAGGCGTTGTCCTTTTAATTGGTTTATTACATGGATTGTGTTTATTAAAACTGAAATGCTCTGCTGATATTCAGGTAATGAATAATACAAAGGATTTTAAGCGGCTCACAGGGATGCTGGGTTTCAGCACAGTTGCCTTGCAGCAAAAAGGTTCCTGATTCGAATCTCATCTGAGGTCTTTCTGTGCGTGAGTTCTATGTCCTTTCTGTGCCTGCATGGGATTTTTGCAAGTACTTCTGCTTTCTCCCACAGCACAAAAACATGCACGAGGTACAAGTAACACTAGAAACTTTGGCAGTTTCTTTGTCTATAGTTGTGGGATGTAACCACCGTCATAAAAACAAGTCTTCATGTTAGCCCTGCAAGTGTATAGCTGTAAATTTGAGGTCCTGTTGAGGCCACAAACAGCCTGCAAAAATATCAAGCAACTGTGGTGTATGAGGGATGGTCGCCTTCAAACAGCCTATGGTACAGGAAGAACTCTGCTGACACAGACTTGGTCAAACGCAGAAACCTTTTATTGCCAACCAGGTCCGTATAAGAATTAGAGAATAATGCATCAGATCTGGAGAGATCTTCAAAGCACAAAAGTCTGTGCAATCTCTGTCTCACTGTGGGTGTGTCTCCCCTTAAGTAAGATAAAAACTTCCCTTATTTGGTGACCCTGAAGATGCTGCGCGCGCCCCCGTCCACAGGCACATAGCCAGTAGATAACATTTACATATCTGGTGAGCCTCCCCTGGACGCACTGAAAATGTTTTATATTCAACTACAGTATATATATTTCCTATCTTGAGATGCCCTGTTTCCTGAACTCCTACGCACAGCTGGTAAGTATCAGACCCTACACAACCATAACGCAAAATGATGTGGTGCAGGCTTGGAAACTAAGTTGTAAGACGCTGTACTGCAGGCCAGGGTCACTCTAGGATAGTTTTGGGCCTGTTTTTTGGGAATGTTCATTACAAAAGTCAATGAACTTCAGAATGAGTCAGGAGCACAACGTTTTAAGGTCTCAAACTCTAATGTCGCTTTAAATAATGATTCTAAATTTCCCTGCATGGCTGTTTGGCTCATCTGTTACTGTATTGGCTATGTGTTGCACACAGTTGACCTGTTCAGGATGTGTCCTAAAATCTGCAACAGTACTAAGTTTAAAAATGATGAATCATACTTTTTTTTTTTTTTAAATCTCCCCAGGAGGACAAAATTAAGGCCAAACTGAAAAGACACATCCTTGACTGCAAGAAAACGATCTACAGCAGTCTGATGAAGACAGTTGAAGAAACCATGCAAGAGTGCTATGAGAGTAAGAAAGGCAGTCTGTCAATATAACAATGCATGTGTACGATCTTTTGGGATTTTGTATATAATGACATTACAACCTTCTGTTTTATAGGAGCAGCAGGATTTTGTGGAAAGGATTCTTTGCTAAACATGAGGCATACGATTGAGAGACATGTACAAGATTCAAAGGACACCATGTTTGACAAGGCTGGACAAGTTATGCTGAACCTGCTGATAGTTTTGATGGTTTGTTCCATTTTGTAAATTTAAATGAAAATGATGAGAATAAAAAGCTGCACATTCACAATCCACCTGTATGTTTTACACACAAAATAGATGTACGTGTATATGGGTCATAGATGGCTTAGCTTCTCAAGAAACTGCAGATTGTTTAAAATGACTGAATATTACAAATCATACAAAACAGTATTCAGATACAATGTTTCCTCATCAGTTCTCTCGGTCAGCCTTAGGAGTCACTGAACCCATATTTTAACAGTACACTTATGTGTGATTGAGTTATTTTTTTTTTTTATTAAATGTGTGTGCTGTTGTAAGTGATGGAGATTTTAATACTGAATTAGAACACCATCCTGGGCACTCTGGAGAAAACCATGAAGGAATCCATCGAGCTCTCACTGAAGACCAATGACTACTCAATCCCAGGTAAAGCGACAGACTGGTCAAATGGTGAATCAAGACATTTTCGCGAAATAGAAATAATGTATTCATCCAGATGTATAGAAGTTATGCATTTCTTATGACATTAAGTGCAACTTTCCAAATTATGGTCTATTTCCTTGCTGCACACCTTTTTGGAATGAGGGTCGAAAAGTGTTTATGAGTGAGACATTTTAAGAGTATCTATTTCAAGCCAAACTATATTGTTTTCCTAATCTTAACTAAGGGATTTTTAAGGCATACATCAAACCAAACAGCTATTAACGCTTATGTATAGCCAAAGAGAGAGTGATAGTTGAGAAAACCAGTAGGTGACAACACAAGTAAGTGAGATTTGAAATATTAAAAAGTACTGAACACAAGATAACAGACTGTGCAACTCCACTGCCACATCCTTAAGTCGCCAATCATAAACTTGTTTTGCCAATTCAAACTATTTCACTAAATGCTGCAAAACTGCATACATGTAATAATCTTCTTGTCTATGTATGGTTGAAAGAAAGGTACATTTGCTTCCAACAGAAATAAATAGATGAACGTTTGAAAGTTTCATGAGCCACCATGAGACTATGTTAAAAGGGAGCATATGTAAATAATTTATGCCGACCACTAATATTCTTGCATACATTTGATTAACTTGATTTGATAGAAATATCCAACTAACGTTTGTTTTACAGATGTGTCAACAGAGCTTGCGATGGTTCAGAAACTCTGCAATGAACTGAAGAGTAGCTCATATGAGGAAAAGTCATGAAATTAGGTAAAGCTTTTCAACAAGTGTTCACATTTCAAAGGGTTTTAATTGACTGAGTTTGATCTGATTAATGTTCACATTTGCTGTAACTATATCAGTCCTGTGTTTTTCCAACAAGTGCCCAGGAATCCGCGACCATGAGATACGCTGGATCCAGGAGGCTTAAAGTTCAAGGACCTTACATTTTTGAGACAAATGTTGGAACATGATTGATGTGGTCTCAGCCATTTTTGTAAAGTTGTTATCCATGTTTTTTTCTTTACATGTATAATATCCTTTGACTTTTGACTGGGTGGAATGGATATCCTCGTTTATTCTTTTTTTTCCTATCATTGTTGTAGAAGAAAATGACTGCTTTTTGTTTGGTGGATGCACACAGAAAATGTGGAAAAAGAAAAATGAAATGCAAAGTTTCTAGTTGGATCCAAACTAAGGATGTCATGGTATCATCACATGCATCTAAACCACACGGCCAGTAGATGTCCAGTTTTTTCCTTTTTAAAAAAAAAAAATTATTTCAATTTAGTGTTGTTTTAGCGGGAAGGGAGAAAGCCTTCTACAATATCATTGATTTTATGGATGTGTATTAAATATAGACAGTTTTTAATATTAATCTCAATTGTTTTTCTTGTCATCTGTCAGTGCTCATATGAGAAATACAAATGAATTTGATAGATTGACGTAACTAGTGGCTTCTTAGTTGGAAATGTCATTCTGTCTGTTTGTACTTGTGGTTGTGATGTTCCAATCTGATTCTAAATGCTTGTGTTTGTACGTTGGATTTTCTTTCCTTGCAGAGGACTTGAAATTTCCACAAAAATTGATTAAAAGATGGAAACAAGAATTATCTGTCTTAATATCTTTTTTTCTAAATCTCTGTTTCTTCTTACAGAACATTTCCCACAAATGTTAAAGTATACACGATACACATTAAACACCAATACATAAGCTCACAGTTAGCACTTTCAGGCTTTTACTGTTTTTTCTTTAACATTGTAATCATGTGTAATCTTTTACTAGGTAATGAACAGCCTTAAAGGAAATGTATTCAGCAGAGTCAATTAGTTTATTCATCGATTTCATACAACCTTGTTGTTAACGCAAAACCACCAAGTCGGGATTGTATCAACCATGTGATTAAGTGTGTAAACCATTTATACTCCTCGATCTAAGTGGGGCATTCTGCATCTTAATTCCTACTTTACATGGTGTGCAGACTTTTCCTACACATCATCCTGCTTTTTGTGCCAGCATGTAGCTAAATGAGTTACATCCCTCACTTTTGTATGGGAGAAGATATTCAATTGTCAAGTGTGAAACTGCAAGCAGGTGCCTAGTAAATGAGGTCTGTCTAAGGGGAAGGTTTTACCCTACATTAGGGGAGAAGCACCTCCAGTGTAGCAGAGATGGCACAGACTTTTAGGCTTTGAAGATCGCTCCAGATTCGATGTACCAATCTGTAATTCTGATACGGACCTGGTGGCCAATAAAATACTTGGCTGTGTTCGACCAAGTCTGTGTCAGCAGAGTTCTTCCTGTACCATCTACACATAGGCTGTTTAAAGGCGACCATCCCTTATACACCACATAATATTGGGTTTGAGTCTCTGACTAAAGTTAAAAAAACTAAACAAAATAAAACCACATTTAGTGTCTGCTGTCCAGATAATTCTGTTTTTGTGCACTGAAAGTTTTCTCTAATCTCCTTTACACTCAATTTGACTGGCAAAATGTGCACTTCATCTTCAAGGAAACACATTTGCATATTTGCATTTGCATGCATTTGTCCTTCTTCAAAAAGTGCCTTGTTGTGTCTCTAGCATGATTCATTGGTATTTTGAAGTGTAGAATTGTGTAGCACAAAAGAAATATAAAATGTTAGGTTTTTCTGGAATTATATATTCACTGATATCTACAGCTCAGAGGGTGGTGGACTTTCATTTCATGTTCGTGTTTTCGGTACAACATTTAATAGCTGTTTTAGACTCTATCTGCCTGATGTTGACCTCCTTAAAAACAAGATAGAGCAGCTGACAATAGATTGGAATTTTAGTACCTTATCACCTTAATAACACAGTAGTACAAAGGTACAACTCAGAAGACATAAGTTTCTGCTGTGCAGCTATACCGACAAACAGAACTCGCTCTTTGTGAGAGGTGGAGACGCCACTAAAGAATGTGTACCAGTGGAGACATGTATGAGTAATAAAAACAAAACAAAACAACAATGTTCGCTAACTTAAGTTCACAGGATACACAGCTTAATAGAAACAGATATGTTGATACCCTGCTGTACATTTTCATACTATTTTGTTTAGATAATCCTTTCAGGAACTTCCTTTTCTTAAAAGTAAAACCCTGCTAAACTTTGGGCAACCAACAGAAAACTCAAAGACCCTTCTTATTTGTGATTTCTTTATTCTTTAAATTAATTTAATACTTTATTGTTTCTCAATAACAAATTATTCCTTAATTGTTCTTTAATTGTGTTAACTTATCTTCACATTATCTAATGTTCTGCCGTTGTCCAGCCACACCCATCTTACTTGCTGAACACTAACCCCAGACTCTCTTCCCTTTTTATTCAGCTGTTCACCCACCTGCTTGTCTGATCCTCTTTGTTTTATATGAACTGATTTGATTCCACTTGCCCTCTGCTAGAAGGTAATCTAAAGGAAATTTTTTTGTGGTTGCCTGCTGTCATGCTACTCAAACTGTTGTTCTTTCATTGTGTGGGATCTCTCTTTCCATGTTGTTATGACTATTTAAATCTGCAGTAAACACTTTATCATCACAAGTTGTTATGTTATCAAGTGCTTGATAGATGTACATTTTGCACAAGCATCTGCTAAATTAATGCAAAGACAATACATACTGTTTATGATATATACTATAATCCATCCATCCATTTTCTATACCACTGAATCCGTCGGTCGGGTCGCGGGGGGGCTGGAGCCTATCCCAGCAGTCAATGGGCGAGAATATACTATAATACTTGAATTTAATACGTGAATTTTTTTTGTAAGAATTACACACAAAGAAGTTTGGGAAATTGCATTGTTTTATCTTACTATCAAAAGTAATAACAGGAAAACAATATGAATTCCCTTTTGAAAGAAAAGAAAATAAATGTATGGTTTTTCTCAAGATTTATTGAAAAGAAGACCATTTCAGATAGTAAGTAGAATCAGTAAAGATTTGAATACAAAACAAAGAAGAAATTCCTACATGCTCTATATGCGATGCAAGCCACCCTGCTCACAATTTGTTCAGCCTCCTGCCATCTGGGAAAAGGTACAGGAGCCTTCGCTCCCGAACCACCAGACTCACCAACAGCTTCATCCACCAGGCTGTCAGGATGTTAAACTCTCTCCCCTCACCACCCTCAGTCACCAGGCTGGATGGAAGATGACTGTCCCCATGACTGTCTTTGCACTACTATGCAACTTGCACACTTAGCCATTACCAAACAGAACTGTTTTGCACCATTCCACTGCTTTCTTAATCCTCCATCCTACAATGCACTTTACTTATTTTAAATGCCTATTTTATGTTTAGATATGTCTATTTAACCTAATGTTTAGCTATGTGTCATTTTTTTTACCATATGTCTTTGTCTTCACAGTGGGATGGTGGGAAACGTAATTTTGATTGCTTCGTCTGGTATATGTGAAGAATTGACAATAAAATTGAATTGATATTTATCTGCATTTCCAATTAAGATCAATTTAGAGAAAAATTATTTGGAGATTATTCTTTAAAAGTCTAATATTCATGTCAAAATCAAACAGAAAGTTTGTGTTATATATCTAAAAAGTTTAAATTTACACATCTATTTAAACAACAAAGTTCCAGTGCTCTCAGCACTATTACCTAACACCAAGTCAGACTAAACTAAAAGAAAAGATGAATGTTGTGATATTAAAAAAGAAGGTTATATGATTGTGAGCTTGTGGTTTAACCACACCACCACTGGTTTGATTCCAGCTAAGAGCTATTATATTTTATATCTTCGAACCCACATTTTCTATCTGCACAGCCTCAAGATTTTAATTAAAGACAAAAATGTCATACAAAAAAAAGAGGAAAAAGAAAAATCCTAATATCACTGTCACAAATATAAACTTGACATAAATTGCAGAGGCAAAATCCAGAGGTTTTGTGTCTTTCATTGTCTTTCAGGGACGTTTAGTTGACATTCTGTTGTTTGTCTTTACTGAGCAAATCTGAAACACACAGAGGCACAACATTAGTTGCTTAGTTGCTACTTACCTTTTTTTTTTTTAAACTGCTCTTGCCAGAATCGAATCTGGCTTAATGGCCAATATTGAACAGCAGCTTTGATAAACTGCGCATTAACATTATTTAGGACAAAAAACAATTCACAACCCAGGGTCAATAAGAAATAGCAGACCATGCAGACATTTTCCTGAAAGTGTTACCCACCCTATGTTGTTTTTTCAGCTGATCTTACTTTCAGTTCCGCAAGGAACTTCTGCACTGTAGCCCAATCATTGACGATATCTAAGAAGAACAAAAAAATACATATATACTTTTTGGACATTAAAAAGAAATATCAGAAATACTTTAACAATATTGTTTGTGTACATGAATGGTAATTCTTTGATATGTCCCCTTTACCTGGGATTGAGTAGTCATCCATCTTTAGTGAATGCTCAATTGATTCCTTCATGGCTTCCTCCAGGAATTCCAGGATTTCAACCTAATTCACCATCAAAATATTTATTAGTTATTGTAGAGATAAATATTGTTTACAAACTGAAACAAATATGAATTAACAATCTATGAATTAACAATACAGTATAAAGCTCAGGGCTTTATACTGTATATTTTTGTATAAAATAACAGTTATGAGACAATTTTGACTGTTTGTGGTCATTTTAGTTCAAGCACATTTTAGAATTTCACTTGAATATAGAAAATTCTATTTACATGAATACACGATGTACAGCACAACTTACTTTGCAATCTTATCATCTTTAAATGTATAAAACACTGGACAAACCGTCAAGTCATGCAGCTGTTCAAGCAAAACCGCTTTAGCCCGTTCAAACATGTCCATTGAAGTTTTTAAATGACTCAAAATCTCATTCTGCATCTTCTCAAGTGAGCCCTCTCCTATAATATCTGCAGCTCCTGAAATAAAACAGAATTTTGTTGAGTAACTTTACACACAATTACAAAGTATGTATAAACTAATATAGTGACCTGCTGTACATGATGACTGCCTTTCTTACTCTCATAGCACTTTGTCATGGTTTCCTCTATTGTCTCCATCAGACTGCTGTAGATTTTTTTCTTGTGGTCACGAATGAAATTGTTTATCTTTTGCTTAGTCTTCTCTTCCTAAAATAAATTTTAAAAAATAGGAATATTTTCATACAAATTAAAAAAAAATCAACTTTACCAGAGAAGCATTACATTTGTCAAAGAAAATCTTAATCTTACAAGCAGCACAAGTGCGAGTTATTAACCAATGAACAGGATGTTGCTTTTCTCATCTTTTACCTCTGTCTTGAGAAATGTCAGCTGTAGTTCCACTTCTTTGTACTTCTCAGTCAGTCTCTCTGTGCCAAGAGAAAATCTGTTGATGACCCCGTTGAATGGTCCACGTTTTTTTTCATTTCTGAAACATGTTAACAAGTTTAAATATTTCAAAATGACAGTATCGGGATGTTTGTTTTAATAATCTTATACAACTGCATAATGTCGTATTTACAAGGTTTGAATATTGTCCATAGTTAGAAAATCGGACACTACAGGGTTTAATGTGCTTATTAAGTTCTTACGGGAAGGTCTTCCTAAATTCATCATCAATGCTGTCCATCAGGTATGAAGCCAACTTCATGTTGAGGTTTATTTGTTTGCCATTTTTGGGTTTGTGGACGCCACCCTTCTCGACAACAGACCTCAATGTCCTGTGAAAACCACGTCCATCTTTCTGAGTAAAAACAGGAAAAAATCTAATTTTGAAAACATTCGCAGGGGGTCAAATTTGATAACTTGGTATCTGATATTTATAATTTAAAAACGTACGGGACACAAGAAGGATGTCAAGTCTCTTTCACATGAACGTCTGGATTTTTCAACTCCTTCACTCAAGTCTCGGTCAAAGATCTTGTAAGCCTTCTCCATTGCTTCTTTAACTAAGGCGAGTTGATCCCTGATGTTTTTCTCAAGCTCTTTACACACAACAGTTTTTTTGCCAGCCTAGAATTAAAAATGAATAAAAAATATATGAATGACGAAGTTATAAATTCTAATAGTTTCTGATTACATAAATCTATTGTTCACGACAGTCAGCTAAAGTAAAGTAATAACTAATCAGTAAATCAAGCTTCAAAGTACAAAAATCTCTAAGGGTAATAATTGACGTCTTTAGTTTAAAGATGGTCCTTTTTTGCTGCACTTAAAGATAAGATGTCATAAATCTGACAGTCCCATGATTGATAAATAATAAATAAATCTGAACATGGTTTACTGACATTTACTAATTTGCTCTATATATAGATATACTGATATGTTTGTATATCTTTTCTGAAAATAATAATAACAATTAATGAAGTTTTATTCTTGATCTTACTGCTTCTCCCGAGTTGGCCCCTTGAATCAAAGACAGAATCCCATAAGCTCCAGACACATAGTTTAGTGTCTTTGAGTGACAGTCATTGATTTCTTTCAAAAAGTCTTGAAGCATTGGTATTTCTGTAAAAACAAACTTACATTTATATGATATACTTAATACAGTCAGATTACTGTGAAGCTATGATTGTCTGCTATCAACAAAGTTTTCTTGATCACATGGAGACTTCACCTACCAGTGTCCTCTGGATTTAGAAGTTTCCCATTCAGAAACTCTTTGGAGCTCACTGTGAACACTTTCAAACAGTCACCACTGAAGTGTTTCTGAGGAGAACAGAATTTTAATCACAAGTTATCCTTAAAAGATAATCTTTGTGGTAGATTTTTTGTGAATATTCAAAATCACCTTAATTGTGGTTAGCTTGCTGAATTCTTTGAGCACTCCAGCCTTGGCTTTTCTTTTTTGTTTGAGTATGAGGTCCCGAACTTCATCTTTTGAGCTATAAGTAGATACAGTAGTGCAATAAGCATGATTTCATTTTCTCAAAAAACATTAAAGTGGAACATAAACAGTGACTTGAAAGAAAAGGTTTCCTTCAGGTATATTTCTTGTTTTTGAACTGAGTTTCACTGGTATACATACTGGTCTGGTCTGTCGCCAGATTTTCTGACAGCTTGAGGACTGAATATTGACAAGTCCATTCTAAGACATTTAGTCATTTCCATTTAAAACACTTCAGTCTTGCTTTAGCAGTATGCTTTGGGTCATCTTCAATCTGGACAGTGAACCTTGATTTCATTCTCAATCATCTGGGAGACTGAAACAGATTCACTTAAAAATGCTTTCTTATCTTCCACTGACCAATTTCCCAGGCCCTACTGATGACAAACATCCCCGCACCATGAAGCTGCTTCCTCCTTGCATCATTGTACGGAAGGTGTTCCCAAAGATGGGAAAGGGGCAGGATTATTGCCATTTTCCATGGCTTCTTCTATGTGTTTGGATAGAACCCAGATGCCTTTTGACAAACTCTTTTTTCTTTGCTTTGAATAATGGCTCATCTCAGTACACATTTTTCGACTAACATTGTAGAGTTTACATCTTAAAGTGGTCATATGGACGGATATTCCAGTCTCTGTGCTGGAGCTTTGTAGATTCTTTAGTTACCTCTGACCTCTTTATTACCTCTCTAGTTAATGCCCTTTCCCTTTTCACTGAGTTTAGCAGTCTGCCTTTTCTTAGCAGGTGTGTTGCAGTGCTATGTTATTTCTATTTTCTCATAATTGTTCAAATGGTGATCCAACGGATTTGATCCGTTTTAAAAACAAAAGAAACAAAGGGGGAATACTTTCACAAAGCACTGTATATATTTGTTTGCATTCACTCCTCTTCAGCTTTTGGTCTCCATATGCATTGGTGCTTCACTTGAATATTGTATTTAAATGTGCACATCTTAATTTACTTACTGATCATCAAAATCTTCAACAAGATCAGATTTGGTGCAGATAAAGTGAATGCGTTGACACTCGCCACCATTTCCAAGGAGACTAGCAGCACTTTCCAGGATCTCCCAGGATTCCTCGTCAGATGCTGCTCGATTGATATCAGTGACAATCCACACAGTAGAGCAGTCTCCAACAATCTGAAAGGACATGATATTGTATGATTATTTATGATCAGTCATCAATAATTTGTAAAAAAAAAACAAAACACCAGTTTCCAGATAAAAAATAAGATGTAAAACAATTAATTACCTCTTTCCACATTTTATTTCTGCTCTTGTTACGGTCCCCATTTCCAGGAAGATCCACAATCGTCACATGTTGGAGAAGATCATTGTTTGGCACCTTGACAGTCACACACTTTACAAGTGGCCAGTACGATCTCTTTATTTCTCCACTTTCTCCTTGTTCTGTGCCATTTCTTGTGTATTTGACTAATTTTGCAGACAGCTCTTTAGCCTGCAATAATAAAAAATGTAATTAAAGCAATAAAAGGTTATTTCATTCATACTTATAGAAAGTGTTTAACAACAAGCATAAAATAACTGAGTGGTATTATAAAATAAATTCTATTACTAAGATACATTAAATCTGGATACTGTGTAAATTGAACATCCTTGGAAATAAAACTCTGACTTGCTCGCTCGCATAAAACTGCATGATTAGTTTTGATAAAGTTAGTTTAAAAAGCCTAATAAACATTGAGAGTACATTATTTAGTTGAATTAGACCAAGATAAATTTGTTTGGCTCAGACAGAGTTCAGCATCTTTGCTATGAGCCTGATCAAGTCCACAACAGTGAATAATAAGCCATGACAGATAGGCAAAAAGATGAGTGTGATGATAATAGGTGATGGAGAGACATTTTGGCACCATGGATGCTTGTGGCTGACAAGAATGCTCACATAATCCAGAAGTTTAGCTCATATTGTATAATTTTCTGAAGAGGCAAAAAGTGGAGACATGGTTCAACTAAATATTTAATCTAATTTCCAATACACAACACTTTCAGGGTATTGAAAAGACATATTTAGAATAATGTAACTCCTTCGACAAAGAGCAGAAGAATAGAAATATGTTTCACAAGAATGATATTGCCTAGAGATATAGTGAATACTGTTATGTACAGCACATTTAACTACAACTCATTAAATTTCACTTCCATCCAACTGGACGGATTGCTTTCAACAAAGTAACTTATGGATTTGTATTAGAGCTTACTGATTCACTTGTCAAATTCAAGATGTCAGACTGGAGAAATTCTGGAATTTCTCTGAAATATTTGCTGTCCATGAGGTTTTCATGGGATTTCTTCAACCATTCCTTTCCATACAGTGCTGACAGCTTGTCATCAATGTCATGGTATTCATTATCATTCTGATTTGCACCGTCCCTCAGAACCTGATCCTTGGACCACAACTCATCTTTCCACTCCTAAAAACAAACAAACAAATACATTTTAGTCTTGCTAAACGATGCTTAAACAGTAACTCTGTATTGTGATTCTTTAATCAGCTTCAAACAAGAGTAAATATGTTCACAGTTCATTTTACCTCTTTTGTAATGAACTCAATCTCAGCTTCATACTTCTCGTTGTGCATGTTAGCCTCTACTTTAATCATAACTGAAGTACATGCAGTGACACTCCCAGTAGGCAAAAGATTCTTCTCCCCGATGATAGTGTTTATCAAAGAACTCTTCCCAGTTCCAGTTCGGCCAAAGACACCAACCAGTTCCCTTTTATCTTTTGCCAAATCTGTGATTTTAGTCCTGTTAAGAGTTTAGATAAAGTTTATACATCGTTTATTTATGTGATTTTTTTGTAATCTCTCATACACACACACACACACACATATATATTCGTGACTTCATCGCGACATCACCGTTAAACATTAGTCAAGATATCAGTTATTTGTTGTCATTTGCTGTCACACAAGCATTTAGCTACAACAAAACCAGTCATGTTCTGTTGTCTTTCCATCTGGTCTTTTTGCTCCTGAAGTGCAACATTTTAGTAAGTGAATCCTCATCCTGCTGGTAGAACGTAAGTTAGCTTCATCCCGCATAATGTGCATTCAACTTTGTTATCCAGTTGAGTGAAATACTCGAGTGAATACATTTTGAATTTCCCCCATTGGGGGATGAATAAAGTATTTTTCTATTCTATTCTATTCATGTGCATATAGAATGGATAATGATTACTTACTTAAGGAAAGCATTGAGCTTTGTCTTTTCTTGGATGAGTAGTCTCTCATTGACATGGCTGATTATTTTTTTCACCTCAAACAGTATGACTGCTTCTATTGACAGAAAAATAAATAAATACTCATCAAGAGATTTCAAGAAATGGCAATAGCGGATCCAAATGCAGGACGACTGTCTGATGATGGAAACTGAAGACAACTTATAACAACAGTGGGACAACTAAATTCAACATGCAATGATCTGACATGTGTTCACTGGCAAAAAGTAAACACAAAAGATGTGATGCCAGTGAATTTTTTTTTCATGTACCCAAGTTAGAAGTTTGCTTTCCAAGACAAGTTGCATTGCATTGTTCCTCCTTTTTAAACTTGTCTAGGTTCTACAAAGCAGTTTACATGTGTATATTGTTATTCCTTTATTTGCACGGACACTTGTACAGAGCTATTACATACAGAGCTATTACATCCCACAACAATGTATTTATTATGAGTAATGTGGGGTACAGTCACTCAACCAATGAGTTTTTCACATGTAGACACACTGGCAATGGCATCTCCAACCTTTGCGCTGGGAGGCACCCACTCTACCAGCTGAACCAAGGCCTTATAGTAAGTTTGATACTTAAAATATCTATTACCTGATACAGAGTTACGCTGCCTTTTAGTTGGTGATTTGCTTGACTTGCCCTGGAGATCCAGCTTTCTTTTCCCTTGATTTGCTTATTTTAAAGAGAAAAAAAGTTTGTTTCCTGTTCCTCACATAATGGAATTTTGTTCAATAGAAAGAAATACTTGATAAGATATTTTGCATCTTACCTGTATTACTTGTGGATGGCAAAACCTGAATGAACATAAATATGTTACTCTTATACTGTATTGGATAACTTAATATATTATCCATAAATATGCACATAATTGCAGCTATACAAAATTAATTTGATGTTTAAAGCAATACTATGTAACATTTCTACCTTAAAATAACAGCTTGAAAAAAATTGTGCGGCTAGAATGAGTTTTAATATTACGATTGGCCTGTCTCCAATGCCCTTCGGGGGTCTGAGTTGGAAAAACTGCGCTATGTAACTTTGCTGGACCGGCCCGGGAGCGGCCAAGTACTTCGACTTGCTTTCTGGCACACCTACCACAAAAACAAATAGACCCCTCTCACGCTCCCAGGTACATTTGATTACTCTTACCTTCTCGGTCGACATAGCTTGCACCTTCTAACTCCTCGCCGGTTCGTCAACAAACGTGAAACGTGAAAGCGAAAGGGTGTTGTATTTACAACAGTGTAATCGTACATTACCTCCAAGCCTGTAGGGGGAGCTCCATAATGGGCTTTTTTGAGAAGTTACATTGTATTGCTTTAAGAAACAACATCATATCATATATCAACATATCAATTTTTTTTATCACATCCAGGAGAAGTTTATGAAAGTCCTAGGATGATTGAAGGTACCCATGGGCAAGGGCTCTCATTCACCTTCCTTGTTCCTCACACAACAGAAGTGATCCAATTAGATAATTCTTCAGGCAACTTTAGTTTGTTTAAATGCAAAATGTAAGAACAATGAAGGTAAGTTCATTGATGAAATGTCGGAATTTTCATTGTCATTTTACCGCAGTAAAATCTGTTGCCTCTTCATGCTGCTGTTGAATCTGCAGATGAAATAATCTCATTAAGTCATTCTATTGCATAATCATGGGTAATATAAAATATCTTATTTAAGTGTCAAAATAAGTTAAATTTACTTAAGCACAAAAAAAATCATATGTGTTGTTTGTGTCCTGATTAATTTTTTGCTCTTCCTGGTGATGAAAACAACCCCCCCAAACCCAACAACAAAGAATAAAAATCACTGTTCTGATTGTCAATGACATAATGTTACCAATAATTTTATCTGTTTATACATCACAATTTTAACAAGCGATAGGATCTATCTACATAAACTAGATCAATTACCGAAAAATCTGTAACACATTTTCAAAGTGCACATTACCTTTAACTGCTTGAGTTTCGACTTTAATCTTGAGCTTGGTCCAATTTTTGGAATCAACTTATCAATAGTTTGATCATCAAGGCAAAATAGAGATTCCTCGTCAATTTCTTCCTCTGAAATTTAAAAAAGAAAGCCTCATTCATCTTTTTTTTCATGCAGAAATATTTTCAGATTTACTGCATAATTCATTTGAAAAAAACTGAAACAAATAAAATTAATTTGAAATTTTCACAGTTAGCCTCTAGGACTGGTTGTATCAGCTGAATGCATCTTACTTCCCTTGGCTTTAACTAATTATCTTATTAATGCACACAAAACAGCAGGACAGATCTCTCAAAACTATGTGCAGTACTAATTGTCACCAACTGTCTTTCAGAGGTTGGATCCCTATTGTGCATGTATTTACCCAACAACAATTAATTGTAATACTATACCTTCAAATCTTTCAATCCAATTTCTTAGATTCCATTGAATAAGTTTGTCACGCACAAAATCATCCATGCCAAAGAACAGAAACTGAAAGATAATTCA
Organism: Odontesthes bonariensis; assembly: GCF_027942865.1. Lineage (NCBI taxonomy): Eukaryota > Metazoa > Chordata > Actinopteri > Atheriniformes > Atherinopsidae > Odontesthes > Odontesthes bonariensis. Next base: position 15,750,115 of record NC_134526.1, read on the forward strand.
TGTGATCAATTATTACTTCTAAACATTACAGATGTGACTGCTTCATTCTTTAATACAATTGTAGAGTAGAATTGATCTGTTTAAGAGTTACTTTAAAACTTAAAATATCTTACCTGTTACCAAAGGTAAGAAAGGCAAAAATAGAGAGAGGCTAAATCTACAATACGGCACCAATCTATAACAGTAAGGAAAAATAGGAGGGCGCTGGTCAAAGGTAAAAGTTCACAAATGAGCACAAGTGCAAAAACCGCCAAGTAAGAAAAAAGAGAGTGAAAGAAAACAACATATCTTTGGTAAAGGCAGATTGTGAATGAGGACCAAGAGGCTTGAGGTGTGAGAGAGCAGAGGCTTGGGTTAGTGCAGGACAGATAGGTGTGGCTACACTGAGCACTGAAGGTAATGCATTTTGTCGGTTTCTGTCATATGCACAAGCGTGTCTCTACTGGTACTCCCCTCTGGTGTCTCCACTTCTCAACAACATGCTCTTCTTACACTGACCAACTGTGAACATGCTGTGTCTTTCTTGCATCTTCCTGATATTTTCCACTGAGCTTTTTTATGCAAAAACACAGATTTCTGAAACATTTTTCATAGTGATTTGGATGCTGTGCGGCTGGAAGGACTGCTGATCCGAACAAATTCATTTTCCTAATCCTTAAAGATGATTCCTCTTAGTTTCTTATCTATAAGCTGATCAACATCAACATCACATGACACTTCTGTGGAAGACTGCAGGTGTGCAGTCGAAACATGTCAAGCCGATGTTTCGACTTGGCCGAAGTTTCTTCGGCTCTATTAGCCGAAGAAACTAATAGAGGAATTATCTGCTTCTGTTGGTAATTCCGGCATTTTGGTAGCAATGGAGCTACATTTTAAATGTGGCTGGGAGAGATTCCTTTAGATATGAAATGTCTTCCTCTTAAAGCCTTTGTTGTTTTCTCTATTAAGGAAATGTTGATTGCAGACTTTAGAACCAGTTTTCATCTCTGTCAAACCCAATCTGTACTATTATAAAACTAAGTCAAAGGAAGAAAAAATACTGCCACCTGCAAGAATTTAACGACTCAAATCATTGATACAATCACTCAAAAGTTATAATTAAAGGAAATTTAAAAAAAATTAAGATTCTGAACCAAAGTTTAAATGCAAAGCAATGATAAAATCCACATGTCTGCCCCCCTTGATAACAATGTTAAACTTGTGTAATGCAGCTTGAGTTATTAAATGAATCCTTTTAGGGATTAAATCATCTATATAGAATAATATTAATTTTCACCTTTTTATTATAATTTTATCCCACCACGAAAAGCGAAAGTTGGACCTTCAGGGTGAGTGCAGAACAGAACAACCTTCTGGAGGATTCCCCCTGTACAGTACCTGCTCCTGAAAGTAATGAAGTCAAAAACAGGAGAAGGGGAGAAGGAAAGAGACAAGGTGCAAAGTCACTACAGAGGCATAGATCTGTAAGAAAGAATTAAAGGAGCAGAAAAATGGCAAAGTTCAAGTTTAAAATATCCTACTATGGTGCATAATGGATGGCACAGTTTACACTCTGGCAGAGGGAGGGTGGAATCAGATCAGTTCATATACAAAATAACTGATTATTCAAAGAGGATCAGACAAGCAGGTGGGTGAAGAGATGAATAGAAAGATTAGAGAGTCTGGAGTTAGTGTTCAGCAGGTCAGGTGGGTGTGGCTGGACAACGGCAGAACATTAGATAATGTGAAGATAAGTTAACACAATTAAAGAATAAAGAAGGAATGTTTTATTATTTAAGAAAAATAACAGGGTATTGACTGAAAAAAGAAGGGCAACTTTAAGTTTTCTGTTGGTTGCCCGAAGTTTAGCAGGGTTTTACTTTTAAGAAAATGGAGTTCTTGAAATGGAGCAAAACAGGGTTAAATGTACAGCAGGGTATCAACATATCTGTGTCTATTAAGCTGTGCATGTTGTGACCTGAAGTTAGTGAACGTTGTTGTTTTGTTTTTTGTTTTTTTAAATTCCTCATACATGTCTCCACCCCTCATAAAGAGCGAGTTCAGTTTATTGGTAGAGCAACGAATATACCTGAAAACAAACACACCCGGCAGCATATAAAGGGAAGAGGAAGAAGTATTTCAAATGTTGTGGTAGATAAGAAAATTAGATAACTAAAACTGAAACAACTTTTCATCTGCACTGTATCAGGAGAATATTTTCTCATCATTCTTGAGCTTTACTAGCAGCTCTTACAGGAAATGCAGCATGCAAATGTGCGCTCAACACGCTAACCCTCACTCTAACCCACACATTTGCATACTGTTCCAAATCTTTGCACACAAATGTAAAATGAAGCTTGCTTTAGATCTAAGTTGTAAACGCACATTTTAACAAACAAACTGTGTGTGCAGGGGTCAAAGGAAAAATCTCAGCACCAAAACACAATTAAGAATCATTATAACTTTTAGTACCACATCCTTTGCAAAGATTAATGTTACTAACATCTAACTGCTGTTTTTTCAGTATGCTTAAGAATTGAAAAAAGTTATTACATTAGTTTAATCGTGTCACTAAGACTATACAATACAAACACATCTAAAACCTGTTTTTGATTGGTCACTGTGGTGGACATTTAACTGCATCTAAAACAGTCTGACTGACAACTAACGAGGGGAGGGCCAGAGCTAAGAAGACCGATAAAAGTAATAGAATAGGTAAGGTAAATTAAAACAAAGCACACAGAAAGCTTTCTTTTATAATTAAATACAAGCTATTAAAAGTGAAGCTTTATAGATTAAACTAAAATCGAACACATTGATAAGCACGTCCTTAGTGTCAGAAACAAAAAGCAACATGTATTATTTTCTAGTTCAAGATGTTATCTTCTCCTTGCTGCTACTTCGAACTGTTTTATAAGTAAACCCTCCCTGCCATGTTAGCATCCCTGTTTAATCTTACAGACTCAAACAGGATATTTACTTTCATACAATCAGTATGAAGGTTACAGTTTAAACTCAAAAAATAAATAAGATGTGTTTTTATTGGCTCGTTTGTTTTCTTCATTCACACACGTGTGCATTAATTGATCTTTGATAAAAATCTTAAACTTGTGTAAAACAGTATGACTTATTAAGTTAACTACTTTTATAATAAAATTATAAGTAAATTGTCTTTTTATTAAATTTAAGAAATTAACAAAAAGTTTTTTCAACTGCTTCAGTGTAATCTCTCATGGTCTGTAGATCTTTGTTTCTGTTTGGGTTACTTTGAGATTGAGATTTTTGGTTTTCTGTTTACTTGATTTAGTTCACATTTGATCTCTTCATTCTCTGTATAGATTTATTTCCTCGGTCTGTTTTCTGGTTCTCAGTTAGACTCGCTTTCTGCTAACCTTGTAAACCTGAATTCATTTAGCAAAAAATGACCGTCTGCCTTTTGTAAGTCCTTAGTGTTTGTTTGTCATGTCGCTCCCCTTTTGTTCATGAATAACAAAATGTTCCTTTATTAGTTGTGCTTCATAATCTCCACATTGTCCACATGTGCATTGTGTTGGTCATTCACTCCTTCAGTATAAATGCTCCCTGGTTCCTTTTGTTCAGTACCTCATCCTTTTAAAACGGTCTTAGTTTGATATCAGCTTTACAGTTGAAGCTCCACCCTTGACAGACAGCAATATATTTTCATCAAAGTTTATTTTCTTGACAGTTGTGAGTTTCTATTCTCCCTGCCTTTTGTTAGTTGCAAGTGCAACTAATCATCACAGAGACACATTTGCATGCTGTATGTCCTGTAAGAGCTGCTGAAAAAAACTGGAACATTGGCAGCTTTGTAATTTGTAATTCAAAGTGGTAAAGACATTACTCGTAAAAAAACCTGACGACCTGTGTCATTGAGGCTGCGGCTACACGGAAACGTTTTTCACTGTAAACGATACTTTTTCTTATCGTTTCGCTGTCGCGGCCACACGGAGCCGGCGTTCCCACTACCCCAAAACGATAGTTTTTGAAAACGGGTTCCAGAGTGGGAAAGTTTGAAAACGGCCTCGTTTCGTTTCCATTGTTACAGCTAAAACGTTTTTGCGTCAGTCACACGTTGACGCTGGGAGCCAATTTTAACACTTCTCTATTGTCTCACAGCGTGGCGTGACACAGCGGCGTGTGTATTGCATCGTTTCATCGTTTTCATCCGTTCTCGTTTGGACAGCAGCGCGTTTCCGTGTGGTCGCAAGAATTTTCGTACCCGTTTTCAAAAAAAACCTCGTTTCGTTTTCGTGTAGCCGTAGCCTAAAGCTCATTAAAGTTTGCTGTGATGGCAAAAACACACACAGCACTCAAGTGGTAGCAGAACAGGTTGCATGGGTAAGAACATGAAAGCAGAAAAATCTTTTACAATGCAATGTTTATAAAACAGTTCCCAATATTTGCCTTCCTTCAAAAAGTGACTTGTCATGTTTTAGATCAGCAGAAAGGACAGACTCACCAGCACACACATGAACAGCAGCAACAAACACTCCAAAAGTTTTGCTGACATGGTCCCACATTGTCTCACCCGCTGATGGGTGCTGGGTGGAAAGTCTCTGCAAGAAATCTGGAGTGAATGTTGCAGACATTCGTGTTCTCACATGCCACCGTCGCAGCGGTTCCATTCCCGGCCGGGGTCTTTCTGTGAGGAGTTTGCATGTTCTCCACATGTATGCGTGGGTTCTCTCCTGGTACTCCGGCTTCTTCCCACCACCCAAAAACATCCATGTTAGGTTAATTGATTACTCTAAAGTGACCTTAGACTTGAGTGTGTGTGTGGATGGTTGTTTGTCTTGCTTGTCTCTGTGTGGCCCTGTGATGGACTGGGTGTACCCTGGACAGGTAACATGGTCTCACCCAATGACAGCTGGGATAGGCTCCAGCCCCCCGTGACCATGAGTTGGATTAAACGAGTATAGAAAATGGATGGATGGATGGTGGGTATAACATTTGATTGCTGTATTAGACTGGTTCTTAGAGGTAATTACCTATCTAACTAATTTAGATCTATTTGAAGACAACATAGAGCTGCTGACATTAGATTGTAATTTTAGAACCTCAACAAACTGACCTTGTGATTGGTCTTTTCCTTAAATTAATTTAAGATGTTCTATAATGACAAAATGGCCCTTCATTCATCGTGGATGACTTCTCCACTTTATCAAATGTTCTGCCGTGTGCAGCCACTCCTACCTGCTCAGCAGTAACCCCACACCTCCCTGCCCCTCTCGGTCGCCTGATGTCCCACACCCGCCAGCTTGTCTGTTCTTCTTTGAATATAGAGCTCTTTCACATGGATACCACTTACCTTCTGACAGAGAGTGAAATGCGCCATCCCTAACATACCTTCATAGATTTTTTTTTAACTTGAACTTTGCTGTTTGTCTGCTCCCTTTGTTCCTTCTTCTTACAGATCTGTGCCTCTCTGGTGACTTTGCACCTCCCTGCTTACCTGCTTTTGTCTTCACAAACCTCAATAACAGGTAATGTAGAGTTTTCTTTGGCATCTACATTTTAAAAAGATTCATCTTCCTATAATTGTATAACTCATACATTTAAAGGAGTTGTGTTACACAGGGTGTATACAGGTATAAACAAGTTAAATTTAAGACTTTTTAAGACCTTTTAATACCACTTCTAAATGAAATCTAAGACCAAACGTACGATGGAAATACCAAGTATTTCCAAGTAAACACACTGACAGTATGGTAAAATGACAACTGAGTTTAAGAACATCGGCTAAATGTGTGTCATGCGAAAAGATCACAAAAATGTCATCACTGTCCTAAATTAAATTTATTACAATATTTTCAGAACATTTAAGTCCCATGAACAAATGCTTATAAAATCAAGTAAATATATTTTAAAAAAAATACTGTTCCTTTAGAGCAAAAAGAAAAATACACAAATATTTAAGACCCATGCAATCTGAATTTAAGACAATTTAATACTTTTTAAGGTCTTATTTTCAGGAAAATTGATTTACGACTTTTTAAGGAGCCGCGGCCACCCTGGTTACATTTGTAATCTCTAGTGCTAGTCTATTTTACCTTTAGAATATTTCCATTTCAGTTTCTGGTCGTGGATAATTTTGTTCAAAATAAAATAAATGAATGGTATCTAAGCATCTAGAAACCTTTTTAGCTAAATTATTAACTATTACATTGCAATCTTGTCAAGAAAAAAAGACAAAACATTTGTACATATTCATGATGTTGTAGGTGGTTTAATCAAGACTGAAAAGTTTCTAAGTTAGTTAAAATATAACACTTTATATACACTTAGCTATACTGTGTATACTATGTAATACAACTACTCCCTTAGCCCTGTGAGGCAAATGATCAAGAGGCATCATGAGCAGTTAAAGGTAAAGTTCTGTGTCTTGTGTCTTGCAAATTACTCTTGTCAATCCGACTATGCTCTTAGAGATGAGGTTCTGTAAAATTAAGCTGAAATCAGAATTAACTAGAATTTTCTCATCTCTTTGCTGTGGTTGATTTGCAACCGTTTTTGTGTCTCTGGAAAAAAATGACAAAAATATAAACTGGAAACCGAAAAGTCTTCTGCTCAAGTAAACTAAAAAAAAAAGAGTGATTGTGCTTCAGTAAGGATGATGTGATGAGTCACATTCATCATCTTTGTTTGAGCTCATTTTGGATAAGTACGAAAATGCATTAATATTGTGTTTGGACTGTACAGATATGCACTAAAACCTGTAGAAGTTTGTGAATATAAAGAGCCTATTTAAATAACTATATTCAAATAGTTATTCAGATAGACCATCTACACATTTACTTTATAATTTAGCATAAAAGTCTTGATCAAATATTGTTTGAGTCGTATATTTATGCTCATTTACAGGTTTGTCATTCCCCAAGTTATAAAGGTGAGACACATATTATATTATTGACAATATTTGTCTGTATATTTAAGGAAACAATATTTTCCTGTGACATAACATCTCTTTTGAGATCAAGATTCATGATATAAAACTCAGGCAACAATCTTTTTTATTATCATTCTAGTCCAACAGAACAAGCGAAAGATGGACCTTCAGGGTGAGTGCAGCACAGGGCAACCAGCTAAACGACTGCGTGAATCAGGTATTTGCATCTCTTTTTAAACGTTGGCAACCCACTGCCCATTTGTGTGGATAAACTGAGTGCATTTATTCTTGTATTAAAACTTCTTGTTTTCAACTTGGCCGCAAAGCACCCCTCTTAGTTTGCCAGTGACAAAAATGATCAAATATATTTTAATTTTACAGTTTCCAGGATAAACGCTACATACACGGTTAAAGTAGATTCATATCCTTTAGTAAGGCGCTATGGGCCTGATATAACATTTATGTGCATTTACTTCACCAGTTTGTGGTTTCTGCTTAATACTTATTTATTTCTATGTAACAGAAGCAAAATTGTCTGCTGTGAAACATATAATGGAAATTGTTCAACAGAGGCTTCAAAAACAAAACAAAACAGACCTCAATGTTTTTCTTCTGTGAGTATGAACTTTTCCTTTATTTTGTATTGTGTGCTAGTTCTGCTCTTGAATATGGAGAGGTTATGAGTACTTCACTTCCATGAAGTGGTCTTTATCACCCCATTTTACCCCAATTAATCTAATTTTAGGACAATTCAGGAGAAAATTCTTCAAAATTTTTCATGAAATAGTGATAATTCTCAATTTACCATATGTATTGTTTTCTATGTTCCATGGTGACAAAATATTGGATTATTAGAGTTACAAAAAATTGCATTCTGTTTTTACTTACATTTTATACATGTTAATAAGAGTAATCATCAGTGTGCCTATTGATTATCATCATTACTGAACTATAAGGAATATCTTATAATTAAATCTCTATAATTACCGTCTTGGGACCTATATTCTTTTACAACAACTGAACTCTCAGACAGTTCTGATGAAAATATGAAATGGTTTTGATTGATTAGACAGTGTGTATTTTCAGAATTAGCAGTACCACCCACAGCAGCTCTACTATCTGTCTATCTGATGCTTTGGATTAAAGGCATTGTTATCACCCATTAAGCTGTGAAGCAGCAGAGCTAAAAGATGGCATAAAACTTGATAACTTTAAGAGAAAATTAAAAGTTATGTAATGATTCAATGAGAAATTGTGTCCTTTGTTAAGTTTTCATTAGAGGCACTGTTAATGTAAAACAATTTAACATGAATGTCTGTTTAAAGTATGCTGATTTTGAAAGGAATTTTCAGTGTGTGGATGGTGAAGGTCAAGAAATGAACCTATTGAATATAAATTCTTAACAGGAAAAAAATCGAGGATTTAGAGACAGACAAGAGAGAGCTGGTCGGTGTCTTTGGTAAAACTGGGGCCGGGAAGAGCTCTTTGATAAATGCTGTCATTGGGGAGAAGAATCTTTTATCCCTTGGAAGTGTCAGTGCATGTACCTCAGTCATGATAAAAGTAGAGGCGAACATGTCCAACACAAAGTATAAAGCAGAGATCGAGTTCATCTCAGAAGAGGTAAAATAATTGTTAATATGCCAACTCTTGTTTGAAGCTGATTAAAGAACCACAGTTTACAGCCACTTTTTATATATAATTTAAAAGAACTAAGATGCTTCTTTTTTTTGGTTTCGTTTTGCTTTGCTTCTAGGAGTGGAAAGCTGAGCTACGATCAATGTGTCGGTTTTGTAGGGCTAAAGCAGATCAGGAAACGGATGATGATGATGATGAATATCATGACATTGATGAAAAGCTGTCAGCACTGTATGGAGACGAATGGAAACAGAAATCCCCTGAAAACCTTATGGACAACAGCTATTTCAGAGAATTTCCAGAATTTCTCCAGTCCAGGAAGAAAAGTTTGACAGGTGATACGGTAAGATCTAATATGAATTTATATATTACTTTGTTAAAAGCATTTCATTCAGTCTAATGGAAGTGAAATATGCAGTATAATCTCACCTATCACAATGAAAGTGCTCACTAATGATCCATCCAAGGAGTCACTGCAACAGATGTCTTTTACACAAAAAAAGCAATGTAAATTGGTATAAAAATTATTCCTGTGTGTGATTCAATTGCTGAAAAATCCATATAATGTGCAATTTCCACAGACTGCTAAGGATTAATATCCAAAGAAACCATCCATACAGGTTCACATCATGCATATATACTGATTTCAATTCTTGTAATGGTATTCTTTCAGAATTCTTTTGAAAAAATGAGCCTCAATTTATTTTATACAAATTACTGAGCACTTTCAACAATTACAGATGAAATAACCTTTTATCGCTCTACTTTTGTTTTTCATTGCAGGCTAAAATGCTATCTGACAAATTAGTCACATACACAAGAAATGGCACAGAACAAGAAGAAAGTGGAGAAGTAAAGAGATGGTATTGGCCACTTGTAAAGTGTGTGACTATCAAGGTGCCAAACAATGATCTTCTCCAACATGTGACGATTGTGGATCTTCCTGGTAATGGGGACTGCAACAAGAGCAGAGATGAAATGTGGAAAGAGGTGATTAAATGTTTTACGTGTTACTTTAATCTGGTTACTGTAATGTTTTTAAGATTTTGTTTTTGTAAAGTGTTGATGATGATCGATCATTATCAACCATATAATATAATGCCTTTTCAGATTGTTGGAGACTGCTCTACTGTGTGGATTGTGACTGAAATCAATCGAGCAGCAGCTAACAAAGAATCCTGGGAGATCCTGAAAAGGGCTGGTAGTCTTATTGGAAATGGTGGCGAGTGTCAACGCATTCACTTTATCTGCACCAAGTCTGATGATATTGGAGATTTTGAAGATCAGTAAGTGAATTAAGATGTACACATTTAAATACAATATCCAAGTTAAACTCTGATTCATATGGTGGCCAAAAGCTGAAGAGGGGTTAATGCAAAAAAATATATGAAGAGCCTTGTGAACGTATTCACTCTCTGTAGCAGTTTTTTGTTTTGTTTTAAACTGGAATTTCGATTGATATGTTATCAGATTTTTACCGAGTGTAATGGACTGTAATGTAGAATAAAAAGTGTGATGTAAAATACACAAATTTGGAATATTTCATGTAGGACCAATGAAGAAAAGAACCAACAAGGAATATAGTGAAGACCAAGGAACTCTAAAAATACATTGAGGCTAGAATTCTAGACAAATACAGATTTGAGTTTGGTTATAAAGGCACATATACAGCTTTAACTATTCCTTCGAGCACCATTAAATTAATCATGACAATATTTACTGCAACACAGTCGCTAAGAAGGGCTGACTAAAACTCAAATGTTAAGAAAATTCCACCAATGCTCAGGGTCGTTGGAGTCAGTTAACACAAAGGTTTAATCTTGTAGCAAGGAGACAAGTCTGCGCAACATATCACAAAGCTGACACGGGGTTGTCTGAGTTCTAAAATGATACTTCTGCTATTTATGCTTTATACTACAAAATCAGTATCAAGGTTATGAGACATTACTGTAGTTACTTCCCATCACTATCTATAGCCCCTTTCACACTGCGACCCGCTACCTTAGCGGGTCCAAATTGCACCTTTAAACTCCTCACGTCACGCCACGCCCACGTCCGACCCGCGTCGATTGCGTTCACACCAAACTCGGCTCGGCAAAAAGACTAGGGTCCGACGCGGGTCGAAAGGCGAGTCGAGTTGACGCGGCAGCCCGGGTCGGCAGTGTGAACGCAGCAGCGGACACGCTAAATTCGCGGATTAAACGCGGGTTATTCGTCAGTGTGAAAGGGGTTACTGTTAGACGAGTACAGTGTAGTGTAATTATCATAACGTCATATCAGACTTCTTTGATCAGTAAATCAAAGTTTATACAGAAGAAAGAACTAGCATAGATATTAGGCCTTCTTCAGCATCCAAGGTTAGAATAGGAGGAGGCCTCCGCCAGCACACTGTACTTCTTAATCATCCAACAACGTAAAACATTCTTTCACACAGTACTTCTTTTCTTTTAGTACAACCTCATGGTATCTTTCTAACATCATGGAAAATGAAAAAGGACACATAATCTAATTATGTGGTCAGTTGAATTTATGCAAAAACAACTAAAGCACCACTGCATCTTCTTATAGCTCAAAAGCTGAAGTTCGGGAACACATAGTGAAACGAAATGAAAAAGCCAAGGCTGAAGTGAGGAAAGGATTCAGCAATCTAACTGTGATTAAGGTGAATTTTGAATATTGACAAAAAAGAAAAAGTAGAAATATTGTCTATAGGTATAAGTGATTAAATGTTTGTTCTCAGAAACACTTCAGTGGTGACTGTTGTAAAGTGTTCACAGTGAGCACCAAAGAGTTTCTGAAGGGGAAACTTCTAAATCCAGAGGACACTGGTAGGTGAAGTCTTCATATAATCATGAAAACTTTGTCGATAGCAGGCAATTATAGTTTTACAGTGATCTGACTATCTAAAATATGTCATGTAAATGTGAGTTTATTTTCACAGAAATACCCAAGCTTCAGGACTTTCTGAAAGAAATGAATGACTCAAAGACACTAAACTATGTGTCTAGAGCTTATGGGATTCTCTCTTTGATTGAAGGGGTCATCTTGAGAAAAGTGGTAAGATCATGAATAGTGATTAAAGGGATGGTTCGGATTAGATTCACCCTAGAGTCATTTGAACCGTGACATCCAGCCAAGTAGCCCACCCGAAGTTTATCCGATCTTGGCTGAACATCAGCTGAGTTACTGAGTTATCCCGAATAGCTTAGTACAAGCGCTAACGGACCCTGGCAGTATCTCCAAAATTACCACACTAAAATCACATGCCATGACACCAAACTTCTACAGTAGTACAAATATGGTCTGTACTCACAAAACGATGCATTTGGAAGTTTGTACATAGTCCAGGAGTTTATTATTATCAACACAAGCCTGATAGCTTCTCTGCAGCTAAAGCTGCGTCGACGTCACTTCCTTGATCTGGGAGCTTCAATGTAAGATGAGGGTTGATCTACTACTGTAGACAACAAAGCAAGGCTGCTCAATTTCTCCATTGATACAATAAATTCACAACTCTACAACATAAAAATTCATGTAGAATATAGCATATACTTTGTTGTCTACAGTAGTAGATCAACCCTCATCTTACATTGAAGCTCCCAGATCAAGGAAGTGACGTCGATGCAGCTTTAGCAGCAGAGAAGCTATTAGGCTTGTGTTGATAATAATAAACTCCTGGACTATGTACAAACTTCCAAATGCATCGTTTTGTGAGTACAGACCATATTTGTACTACTGTAGAAGTTTGGTGTCATGGCATGTGATTTTAGTGTGTGTCACGCCCAGAGACTCTTGTTTTTAGTTTTCATGTTTAGGTTATGTTGGTTTTTCAGTCCAGGTTTAGGTTTTTTGTCATGCTTTAGTTTCCCTGCACTCTGTTTATTAGTTCACTCACTTCACCTGTGTTTTTTCCCTCAGCTGCACTCACTCCCCAATCACTCTCACTCCCTATTTAGTTTCCTGCCTCCCCTTTCAGTTTTGCCGGATCTTTGTTGTTGTTGCTGTTGGTTCCATCCATGTTCCACGAGGCCAGAAAAACTAAGTATTTATTCCATGTCATGTCAAGCTAAGTCTTTTGGTTTTCATAGTCAAGTTTTTGTTTTGTCACAGTTTAGTTTTGGTAATCCGGCTCAGCCGCGCTTTGTCTTGACTTTTGTTTTTGAATTAATAAATCTTCCTTATTTTTGAAGTCCGCATCCGTGTCCACCCTTCCACACCCACAACCTGACAGTGTGGTGATTTTGGAGATACTGCCAGGGTCCATTAGCGCTTGTACTAAGCTGTTTGGAATAACTCAGTAACTCAGCTGATGTTCGGCCAAGATCGGAAAAACTTCGGGTGGGCTACTTGGCTGGATGTCACGGTTCAAATGACCCTAGGGTGAATCTACTCCGAACCAACCCTTTAATATTAACAAAAATAATAATACTAAGAGCAAATTTCTAAGTTTCAGTAATGTACATTCAGACTTTTAAAATATAATATCAATTGATCATCTATTAAACATGGGGAAGTCAGGCTTCTGAAATCTTACCTCTGCTTGCAATAAGATTTTAATGACCATCTTTTAATTGAAGACATCAAATATTACCCCAAAGTATTTTTTTTTTTCAATGAAGGTTGTTGATCTACTCATTAGTCATGACTAGAGCCTTCATAAACAACAAAGTTATGTAAACAGATAATGAAACTATAAGAATTTATAGCTATGTTGTTTATTATTACCTTTGCTTGTACATTTTTAATTCTAGGCTGGCAAAAAAACTGACGTGCACGAAGAGCTTGAGAAAAACATTAGCCATCAACTCACCTTAGTTAAAGCAGCAATGAAGGAGGCTTATAGGATCCTTCGTCGATGTCTTACTGGAGGGGTTGAAAAATCCAATGGTTCATGTGAAGGAGACTTGACATCCTTCCTAAATTCTGTATGTATTTAAATTATAAATATCAAGTCAACTTTGACTCTCTGTGAATGTGTTCAAAATGTCTTTTTGTCATGTTTTTATTTAGAAAAATGGAAGTAGTTTTCACAGGACATTGAGGTCTGTTGTCGAGAAGGGTGGCGTCCACAAAACCACAGGTGGAGAACAAATAAACCTCAACATGGACTTAGCTTCATACCTGATGGACAGCATTGATGATGAATTTAGGAAGACTTTCCCGTAAGAACTTAAACACATAAAACTCTGTAGTGTCCGATTTTCTAACTATGGACAATATTCAAACCTGGTAAATACGACAGTTGTATAAGATTATTGAAAAAAAAAAAGCACAATTTCTGTCATTTTTAAATACTTGTAATTTGTCTCAGAAATGAAGGAAAACGTGGGCCATTCAACGGGGTCATCAATGCATTTTCACTTGACACAGAGAGACTGACTGAGAAGTACAATGAAGTCGAACTACAGCTGATGTTTCTCAAGATCGAGGTTAAAGATGAGAAAAGCAACATCCTGTTCATTGGTTAATTAATCACATTTGTGTTGGTTATAACTAAGCTTTGCTTTGAAAAATTGAATGCTTCTTCATAGTTGACCTGCTACTATAACAGAAGAGTTTGAGGTTTCCAATGGAAATGCTTCACTTTTTGCTTCTCTGGAAAAATGATAAGGATTCTATATACAAATGTTTTCCACTTTTTGGATTTATTTTAGGAAGAGAAGACTAAGCAAAAAATAAACAAAATAATTTGTGACCGCAAGAAAAAAATCTACAGCAGTCTGACGGAGACAATAGAGGAAAGCATGAGAGAGTGCTATAAGAGTAAGAAAGGCAGTCATCATGTACAGCATGTCACTATATGAATCTACTTTTGAATTCTTTGAAATTGTACTTAAAATTACGCATCAGTCTTCTTTTTTTATTTCAGGAGCTGCAACTAATACAGGAGCGGGCTCACTTAAAAAAATGAAGAAGGAAATTGTGAGTCATTTAAAAAATTCAATGGACATGTTTGAACGAGCTAAATGGGTCATGCTGAGTCAGCTGAGTGACTTGATGGTTTGTCCAATTTTTTATATATTTAAACATGATATCATTGCAAAATAAATAGTGCTGTATATCCTCAATTGATATGGAAGCTTTTTGTCTTTATTTTGAAGTGAAATTCTGAAATGTGCTTTAATTGAAATGACAACAAACAGTCAAAACTGTCATTTCATGGAAAGACACTGAAATATACAGTATAAAGCTATGCGTTTCTGAACATGCATACAGATGGTTAATTCATCTTTGATTCAATTTATTCTTGCAATCAATATTTGGCTGGATGATAACTAATAAAGATTTTGATGGTGAATTAGATTGACATCCTGAGAATCCTGGAGGAAACTATGAAGGAATCAATTGAGCATTCATTAAAGATGGATGACCACTCAATCCCAGGTAAAGGAGACACATCAAATATTACCATTTATGTAGAACACTAAGAATCATGTTAAAGCATTACTGACTTAAAAAAATCTGCAGCAAGTCTTTGTTTTTTTACCTTTTTTTTTTCTTGTCTGTCAAAGGAGTGTCAAATGATTTGGCAACAGTGAAGAAGATCTACGATGTGAAGCGGCAGCAGCTCAAAGGTAGCTCAGCTGTATAAACATCACACGTTGGGTCAAACTCTCAGGAAAATGTCTCATCATATTTTAAATGGCTCTACCAAAGCTGCTCTTCAGTATTAGGCCATTAAGTTTGATAAGATTCTAGCAAGTGCAGTTTTCCTGACATTTTTTAGACAAATGTTAAAGTTACTTTTATGACAGTGTAACTTTTTTCCATCACTGTTTCACTGTGTTGTTTTGACTCTGTATGTTTCAGATTTGCACAAGAGGAAGAGCAGCATCAACTAAACGTTGTTGAAAGACGATGAAAGACATGAGGCCTCTGAATTTTGCCCTAACTATTTACATGTCAAGTTTGTTGTGTCTGTTGTTTAACTCTTAGGAGTCTGCAGGCATTGCACGTTTTATTGATTTTACATTAATTGAATCACCCACAAACATAATTCTTAGATCAATTTACATATTTTTTTGTGTGTAAAGAGCATCTGCTGTGTATGCAGTGGGTTTTAAGATTTACTGAGCTTATTATCGGTTTCCAAAATTAGCATGCACCGACTTCTCAGATAGGTAATTGGAAAGCGCTTTCATTGTGATGGCTGAAATTATGCTGCATATTGTCATATACTCAGCACATGGGTTATCAGGTTTTATGAAGTGCCATAAAATATAACTATAAGCAGATAAAGCAATAGCAGACATTTATATTACAGACACCTAAGGGTTAAATGGACATATGTAAATTTTAAACTTCTTCTTGAATATATAGCACTTACTTTATGTTTGATTTTGACATGATGATTTTAGGCTTTTAAAGAACGTTTTTCAAATAATTTTCCTTCTAATTTAAATTGTTTAACTATGTTTGCTTTCTGCAAGATAATGGGTTTTGCAAGTTTAGAAATTTATAAATCATATATATATTTATAATATGAAAAAGGAACTAAAATACTTTCTCTGGTATTGATTTTAAAAGATAAAACAATGCAATTTCCCAAACTTCTTAATATCTTATACTTACGTAAAACTTGTTAATACTGATTTTGCATTCGTTTAATATATTTTGTGTATATTCCCTCATTATCAGCTCTGTAACGTTCAATTTTCTCACTTGTGGGATAATAAAGGCTATTCTATACTATTAAGAAGTCACAAGTATATACACTATACACACTATGCATTGTCTTAAAGGGGAACTCTGGGGCATTTGAAGCGTGTTTCCATTGCTAGAGGTTGTCAAATACTGCTAGTAGGACACAGAGAGATGCGTATCTGCGCTCCCTGTGTGAAGATCGCTCTGTCCGCACACCCTGTCATGCGAGGCTAATACGTGGTGGCTAAGGGGCAAGCGCTAACCCTTCCACGTAAAACAACAACTTGCACACTGCAGAAACGTCACACCACTTTATAACCCATCCGACAATAAAGTCACAACCCTTACCATCAAAACCATATGCATGGTTCTCACATTACTGGCATGGGGACGTTACAAAACAACTTTATAAACAGCATGTAACTCACCGGCTGGTTGTAGGCTCGCGCATGTGAAAGCCCAAAAGAGTCGATGAAGAATAATCCCATATACAAAACAATTATATTCTCTAGAAAAACTGCGTTCAAGTATTTAAAACATTACAACAATACATGCCCAGTAATATTCTTGTAATGTTTTAAATACTTGAACGCAGTTTTTCTAGAGAATATAATTGTTTTGTATATGGGATTATTCTCCATCGACTCTTTTGAGCTTTCACATGCGCGAGCCTACAACCAGCCGGTGAGTTACATGCTGTTTATAAAGTTGTTTTGTAACGTCCCCATGCCAGTAATGTGAGAACCATGCATATGGTTTTGATGGTAAGGGTTGTGACTTTATTGTCGGATGGGTTATAAAGTGGTGTGACGTTTCTGCAGTGTGCAAGTTGTTGTTTTACGTGGAAGGGTTAGCGCTTGCCCCTTAGCCACCACGTATTAGCCTCGCATGACAGGGTGTGCGGACAGAGCGATCTTCACACAGGGAGCGCAGATACGCATCTCTCTGTGTCCTACTAGCAGTATTTGACAACCTCTAGCAATGGAAACACGCTTCAAATGCCCCGGAGTTCCCCTTTAATATAAATTTAGCAGATCCTGAACAGCTTGTTGGCCACACTAGGGGCTAATGTAAGGTTCAACATCTTGCCCAATGACTCTCTGATATGTGAATCAAGGAAGTTGAGGATCAATCAAGCATCCATGTGTTTGAAGGACCACCAATTGCTTTTGATCAGAGTCTTGCCAAAGTATAAAGCCTGATTTATACTCGGAAACCAGGTCGTCTGCGTGTGTGTCGCAGTTAACGCAGACACTACGCAGACACTACGCAGACACTCTGGTGCACCTCCTCAAAATTGTAACTCACCGCAGACAGTGCCGCAGACATCGCCGCAGGGAGGAGAGAAAGGAGGCCTCTGATTGGTCAACTCTACATCCGCTCTACACTATGCGTATTTCCGGTTTGCTAACCGGCTGACGCTAACCGTGCTAACCGTGACGATTCTTTCGCCTCTCTGCCAGCTCCAGTAGTAGCAATATTTCTTCTATTTCTAGATCGATCAGCTGCATCTCAATCAAAGTGCGCATTCGTCCAGTCGCCATTGTTGTTGAACACACTGCACGAAAAGAGGGATTTGTGTCACTGTGGACGGCAGTGAACTTCCGCGAATTTGCCTAATTTTCGGACGCACCTGGGCGCTTGCAGGCAGACAAACTTTAAGTTTGTTGAGCGACAAAATCGTCGGAAACGAACCCGACTCGCGGCGGGCTCTCACAGCGGGGTGCTAATGGCCCAGCCATTAGCACCCCGCTGTGAGAGTGCCTGGACCTCTCACTGGCCTCGCTGGTATTGGACAAAAAAGGCACGTGATTACATAAAAAAGCTCCTGTAAAGCTGTCCGCCCATTGGCCAATAAGGTTAATATATGCATACTTTATATGGGCATATCATTCAGCAATTATGATTAATAATTGTGATTATGATTACTAATATTCCTGGGATGTTTGTGTACTTCATATATTCACGTCATTCTTATAAGCTGCACTATGACTAGGCTAATGCAGGCATGAATGACGTGAATCTATTGAGAATGAAAAAGGAAACTTTTTTTTTTTTTTTTAAAGCGCTTTTATTGCCACACCACACAATGTACATAGCTTACATTGTAATAAGAACCATGTTGATAATAAAGAATTGAAAACTATATACACACACTGCTGTAGCCTACGATATACACAATGAGCCTAAACGCCGCCGTTTGGAATCCGCATTCTTCGCATTACTCCGGTCCCTGCAGGGTCTACGGGAGTTGTCAGACGTCCTCATCCTGGATCAGAAGCTGGCTTCTGGGAGCTGTTGGAATAACCAATAAATAATCCATGCACAGCATATTGACAACTTGTCTATAAAGTAACGAAAGTCATATTGACAGCGTATATGTTCTTACTCTCTTTCACTCTTCTGTGGTGAGACTGTGAGTATTTCGGGTTGGCTTCAAGACGCGCCTGTAGCACAGCACACAGGTCCGTCACGCAGCTAAAAAAAACAAACAAGAGGAATGAATAAAATGACCAGTGCTTAAAAGTATCAGTGCCAGAGCCGTGGTAAAAGCCAGCGCCGCTCACCCTCGATAGTGTCCCCGTCTACCTCTCTGAAGTTCGGACTGTTTGCCACCGCCTCCTTCAAGCGACTCCTTACATCCATATTGTGAGGTGACAGTAGCCTGTAAAAACAAAAGGCCTATGGTTAATAAAAAAAACTGCATTGACGTAACGTAACATCGGGTCCAACTCAACTAGATATTGGGAGAACATTCACTTATTCTTACCCTTGACCTGGATTATAATGCCACGGTGAGTTATGCAGGCGGCGAACTGCTTCCTATAAATTGAAAACACGAAATTCATTTTTTTAAATAAAGCAACTCACACTGGTTTTCACGTGATGAACACAATTAAGTTGAGTTTAGCCTAAAGCCACAGTCAATAACCTACTCTTACCGCGATTTTCGGATTCTGTATCCGCCTTCTCTTGGGGGTGCGCTCTTCAACTTCTCTGGAATGTAACTTCAGTCCGTTCTCGACGGCCATCTTACCTCCAACCTAGCGAATCTCTGGTCGATTCCCTCCAGCACCCTCTCCACGACCGTATCCACAGTGCTGGCCACCATACGAGACATCCCGGTCATAGCATTCAACAGGACTTTCATTTTATCTGCCTGTAAGCAAGTGAGTAAGTAAGTTTAATATACAGCACATTTAAAATCAGCGAGAACTGTCCCAAGTGCTGTACAGTGTCAACAAGACTAAAATTAAACAATCAAATGGTCATGTGCAAGTAGAAAAAAACACACAAACCTGTAGACCCGCAGAGAGTTGCTGGGGAGTTGAAAGCTAGTCGTCTTCCAGCCATTATATTGCACAAACCAGGGCAGTTTTCACAGTACGGGACTCTGTCTGCCTTTCTGTCTGTCTGCCTTTCTGTCTGTCTGCCTTTCTGCCGCCAGATCTGCTCCTTAAACTTTTTGTTTACACTGCACGACACAATGTTTCTCATACGTGATTGAACGAGAGCTTATGCGAGCCGTTAAGCTCCACCAATCATATGCGTATACGTCATTACACGGAATACTCGCGAGACAACCTCCCGTCCTTTTGCTATTTAATGTTGTCTGACCACAGCTGGCAATTTGCACTGTTTTGACACAAAAATGGACTCTGCAAGGACAAAGAAAAGACCTCGGCGATATTGTGACCATTGTGACACCGAATTAAGCCATACACAATAAAACACTGAGCGCACTACTGCACATTATGTATACAGGCCAGATTTCTATATTTTTATTTCTATATTTCTATTTTATTTAAGAAACCTTTTAGAATATTGCTGTTGCATGCTTATTTTATCTTTATCTCATCTTTATTATTATACATTTGGACATCCAGTGCGGGCAACAAAGAAAAGAATTTCATTGTTCAGGGAAACACGTTTCTAACTGCACACATGACAATAAACCTTTGAAACCTTGAATCCTTGAATTTTGCCCACAAAAAGCGGTTACAAAAGAGGTGTTTGGGAGAAAAAAAACCAGATATGCATCACCTGTCACCAGCAGACAGCGTGCACCTCTTCTTTTTCAAGACAACACAGCAACAAACTTGGCTGGAGTTGGAGGTGATAGTGAACGTGTAGAAACAGGCCTGCCCACCCCCCACCTCACCTCACCCCACCCCACTTGAAAATGACTGTGGCAGCTCCTGACCTGATCACTGGCATTTACATATTAAAGGCTCTCCTAAGTAGGGGAGGGGAGGGGGGCATGGGGGAGCAGTTGCCAGGTCAATTTGCGACAATTTGGGCCAAGTTTTCACTTTTACCACCGCAAATGCAGGGGCTCAACGTATGCGGACATGTAAGGGGCCACATACATCCGCAAATCCCTCTTTTCATGCAGTGACAGTGTTGGGTAAGTTACTTTAAAAATGTAATCCGTTACAGTTACAAGTTACCTTGTTTAAAATGTAATTGTAGTGTAACTTTTTGGATTACTTTAAAAAAAAAGTAATGTAACTAATTACTTTTGGATTACTTTTGGATTACTTTTACCTATTTATGGTATAGGATAATCTGTATATTATCTGTATGATTCCATCTGTATTTATCACATTTATTTATACCATGCTATTTTTCTTTTCATTGTACTGCCATAACTACATTATACATTCTCTGCACATACATGCATTTCCCTAGGTAATTGATCTATTTTGCACATATCTATTAACCATCTTTCCTTACACTAGCTGTAAATAACTGCATTTTATCTCTAAATACTGCATGCTATACATCTGCACGCGTTACACTTGATAAGATGCCAAACTGCATTTCATTAATACATGTGCAATGACAATGAAGTGCTCTACTTTAGTAATAAATAAGCAAAGTAAGACTTTTACATCACATTTTATTTTTCTTTGCACACCCTTGCTTGTGTGTGTGCGCCAGTACTTCCGGTGAAAACTTCCAGGTGATTTGACAGCTAGCACGTCAGGTTAGGGCCAGTGGCCGTAAACAAAGGTTAACTTATAGCCGAGAAGAAAGATGATAATATAACGTAGCTAAAAAGACTAGCTTTCTTCAGTAGCCTTGATGCTTAATGCTTACCGATTTAGCAAGCCTAGCAGCCTCGTTGCTAATGCTAGCCGCCGTAACGTTACCAACCATACCCGACGTCAAGGAGTTGGCTGAGCAGGGGCAAGATTATGGGGCTGTCAGAGTTAACTTCATAATGGGTGAGTGCAGGTTTCATTCACTTGTTTTCATTCTTTCACAGGATTGATTCACTTAATTGGTTTATCCGATTGCTGGCCGCCGAGCAATTATGTGTCTGGGTTTGTGTAGGTTTTTGATCATGGTTGTCAGCAGTCGATAGTCAGGTTGTGTGATGTGTGTGTGAGTGTGTATTTTTTCTATGGGTACATGCCATTGACTGTATGAGCGGTCTGTGCTCGTTTTTTTAATTTTTATTTAATTAGATTGGAGATACTAATTAATACAGAGGGGGGGCTGGTCCCGGGGAAAATTGCCAGGGCCGATTTTTTTCCCCAGTCCGACCCTGCCGCTCTGTACTTCTGTCACTGCAATAACCTCGCACAAATTGTAATCCTGTCAAGTAACCCCCATTCTCACTGAATGTAACTGTAATCTGAGTACATCATTTTTGCTTGTACTGTAACGGATTACAGTTACTTTTATTTTGTATCCTTTTACCGTAACGCCGTTACATGTAATCCGTTACTCCCCAACCCTGTTGTTGAATGACCTCCGTAACCGTAACACCCACAATCCTAGCTTGTTCGTGATTGTCCCTCTTGCGTTGTGGCGTGGGATTAACATAGCGCAGACAGCGCTTCAAGGCATAAATCAAAAATAACTGCGTTGTGTCTGCGACAAGCTCACTGCGACACACTGCTGCGAAGTATACACGAGCCTTAAATATTTAAATGTTCTCTGAGAGTGATGCTGTGTGCAAGGTTTTTGGGGTTTTATTCTTGTTCAACTCCTTTGGTTACACCAATAGGGAACTAGTTCAAGTTAAACTTTTCATACAGAAAGAATAACGCTACTTTTTCACCCATTCTCAATCAACTAAAATGTGATTATCCATGTCACATAGCACAAACTGTTTTTTGTAATTTTTTGACATTTCCTCAGCTTGTTTCTAAATGAAAACTTCATTCACATGAATATTTTTTTTTTACATTTATAACTAATTATAAATGTCATCTTACCAACACTTTTCAATGTGTGTAAATAGTTTTATATATATATATTTGTGCACTGCTAAAAATACCAGTTTTACCTACTTACAGTTGCGGTGTAACATTTGTCATTCAAAAGTTATCACTTTGGATATTTAAAAAAGATGATCTCAAATGGTCCTGATTCCATTCATTTCCAAACAGATGGACTCTAAATCAGATAGTTCTTCACTGAGATGTGTCCACATTAGTTTGCTGTGGAGGTTTGCCATAAGTGTTTTCTTTAACTTCTTGTATTTGCTCAAAAAAGAGTAAATGTATAAAATGTACATCTATTGTATAAAGCACTTCATAACATAACCGTTTGTGTTGATGAAGTGTTCACTGCAGATTTTGATAGTTACAACAACATGACAGAGTGATCCGACAGACAGGAACCAAAATATTTAGTACAATTAAAAAACTTTCCATTCAAGTTGATTCCTCTCATTTTCCCTTGTGGGTAAATCCTCTGGATCCTTTTAAAGAACAAACAAAGACCCTGTAAACCACACAAATACCTAATCTGATGTGTTGGAATAAATCTGATCCACAAAGGCTCTACCCCACTGCCACAGTACACCTGCAGAGGTGCCATGTTAATGCCCTGACAGGTCAAAACTGCTTTAGCAATGCAGGGAAGGTTTTACTGTGATCAGTGTCTTTTTACAACTAAGACTGTAGCGAGAGCAGACGTGTACCTGTTGAGAAGGGAATATATAAAGGGATGGACAGACAGGAAGTACAGGTGTGTGTGTATGCAGAGTTGTAAATAAAGAGTGCATACCAACAGATGTCTCTCGGCTGGTACTATATACCGACTGCCTAAACGCGGCATGTTACATGGTGTCAGAAGAGTGCTGAATTGCGGTAAATAAAAAAATAAATAAAAACGACCCGCGAGTCGCGGTTGGTGCTAAGCTACGCTAACACTAGCCTGCAGTTAGAAACTGAGTGCAGTAAATAGCTAGTTCGACAGACAGCGAGGGAGCGTGTTGGAACGGGACATTAAGAAACGCAGTAGAGCCTGCTCAACAATAAAGAGACTGAACAATGGATTCCCTTTTCTCCATCAACCCGCCAGAAAACTTTGACTTCTCAGACTTTGCTAACTGGCCCAACTGGATTCAGCGGTTTGAAAGGTTCCGGATGGCAGCCGGACTGGACTGAAGGCTCTAGCATGGTTGCCGCGTCTGCTAGTGCGAGCGGTGTTGATGACGTCACGATTTCGTGCCCGCAATATATAGTGGCGCAAATCGATGCACCAGTCGTTGCAATTTTCTCAGTCAGAGGTGGCGCTGCTACGTGAAGGTTACCGCTAACTACTCTACAACGACGAAAGTTGAGAAGAAAACAATGACGAGCAGGAACACTGTCATTAATTATACTGCTGCAGTATTTGGATAATTTTAATTTTTTAATTCAGTTAAAAGAGGTGAAGGTCTGAAGCCCCCGGCATCACCACTTTTTGAGTCTCTGCCCTCTTCTTTCCTTCACGTATCTGTCCCGTAGCTTCTTCCACACATTCTTACAGAACTCTCCCTCTTTCCCCAAAGTTCTGCCAATCTCTGTCCATGAGTTTTGGGAGTTTACGTGGTCCCTGTGCTGTTTCACTGCAGTATCGTACAGCTGTCTGTACAAACACACCTCCTGACTAAGCCTGGTCTCAAATTGGTACATCCGGTTCGTTGTTCTCGGCGCCGCCAAGTTACAAAAGTCGACTGGTGCACGACAACGCGATGCGCCGTCTTTTCAAGGCAAGCGCCATGCCTGAAACGTCATTTTGACGTCACGGTGCGACACCGCCGTGACAGACGCGTCAACTGTAACTCCAGCTTAAGGATGAAGCATATCAAGTGAACTCATTAGTTTATGCTATGGGCGATAAAGGTGATGATATTTTGGGCACACTGGGCTTAAGTGATGCAGATTTAAAAGAAGTACAACCCCGTAAAGGAAGCCTTTGATAAATACTTCATATGCAAATATAATTTAATTTATGAAAGGGCTTGTTTCAATAAGAGAAGCCAAGAGCCAGGTGAATCGGCTGAAGCTTTCATCTCTGCAGTTTATAAACTAGCGAAACACTGTCAATACGGCCCTCTGCAGGAGGAGATGATCAGAGACAGGTTAGTGGTCGGGATAAGGCATCACGGCCTGTCTGAAAAATTGCAAATGGACAGTGAACTAACACTTGAAAAAGCAGTTACCAGAATAAGACAACATGAAGAAATAAAAAAAACAGCAACCTACAGTGAGAGAAACAAAAACTACAGAACAAAGAGAAGCGAATGTGGACTTACTGAAATTCAAGAAAAAGTCACAGAGAGTACCAGAAGACAACCTACGGACGGGAACGAAAGGATTTCCAGAAAGGACAGAAAAACTGTGGACGATGTGGAAAAGGACCAGCACACTCCCTGAACAACTGTGCTGCACGGGACGCAGAATGCAGAAAATGTTGGAAGAGAGGACATTTTGCAGCTGTTTGTAAATCAGGTAGAGTAGGTGCAGTTCTCGAGGCAGAAGAAGAGGACACTCTTTTCCTTGGAACGTTGTTCACAGGAAAGAAAGCTGAAACATGGAAAAAGACATTGAAAGTGAATGGCAAAATCATTACCTTCAAGTTGGATACAGGGGCAGATGCAACAGTCATCCCAGGTACCTCCTACTCCAAAGAATGGCACGGCCCACTCACCAAAGCAACTATACCATTGTGTGGGCCCAGCAATGAACCTCTAAAGGTGAGAGGTCAGTTCAATGGAGTCATGGAATATAAAGACAGAAATTGCAATGTCAGCCATTCGTCTGTCTCCGCAGGACATCTACATCTCTTCCAAGAGCCTGACGCGCTAAGGCATCCAAAAGTAGCAAGTCAGCCGCTGGTTACACTTCCCATTGACCTTGTTATATACAGAGTCAAATTAACCTTCAATTAGTGCATAATTTAAGTTAAACAGAATAATGTCAGCATAATTATTGGGTATAATGTATTTATTTATGTTTGCTTCACAGTAATTAAATGTACAATCCATGAGTCAAGCAAACTTGATTCGAATAACAGCGGACTATTTTACGAAACTCCTACAACAGGTCTGGATCACTCGTAAATTCTGGTCGTACTTGAAAGAAAACGTAAAATACGAAAAGATTGGTGAATGCGCAAATTCTCTTAAATCACTCGTACGCACGACTTAAGAACAAATCTGTGCGTACGAACGGTTGTTGCATGAGGCCCAATGTTTTTATATTTCATCTTAAACTGCTGCCAAGTGCGCTTCTTCCCCGCATGATTGCACCTAAATGAAATAAATGAATAGGCTACCATTCAAGCAGTTTTCCCCTGTAATATTATTGTGATTGAAAAAGACTACATTTAAACTTACGCTTTTGCAGCTGCAGCGGTGTTGCACTTCTTTCTAAAAACGTGTTGAAACTCAGCGTATGAGCGCATTAAGATTTCTAATTCGAGGTTGGTGAAAAACGCAGCCCTCCTCTTTCCCGTTGCCATGGTGACTCGTCGAATCGGGGCTCCATTGATGCTGGCTTTTTATAGTTGTGTTGCACACGCTTAACTCAAGGTGAAACTACTCAGAGTTGACTAAACTAACTCAAATCTGTCATGTCTTTGGGGTTTTGCCATGTTTTAGTTTCGGCTTGTTATTGTTATTCCAATCCGGCGCCCCACACTGGCCTTGTAGTCAGCTGCAAATCGTTCTCCACGTTTGTTATGAAAACATGATGCTCTTTCCCATATGTGCTCCCCCCCTCCACTTCCTAAGGCTCCTGTGAGAACTGTTGAACTGGCTGACATATTCCAACTTTGTCAAGGACATATCGCCTGATAATACACTCTGCGCAGACTTATTGAACACACACACATGCACACACACACATGCACACACACACATGCTCATTGATAACACACGCAATTCCTCACCTCTTCACTGGTCCCATTGCTTAACGATGTTGTGTGTATGTGTTGCTTTTTTGTGCTGAGGTTTTTTTGCGATCTCAAACTGTAACCTGATAAAGGGTAAAGTGTGAAGTATGATTTTTTTTCTCCTCCTCTCACCTAATGTGGGTCCTTTCTTTCTCTTATTAAAGGAGCGGCTGCGCTCTTTAATGAGCTGCGTGCCCTCTTTCTCCTGGCAGCGCACCCCAAGGAGCGCATGGCCATGGTCACCTGTCTCCCCTGTCTGTTTCCCATGTTTGTCTGTCCGGATGGGTGTACTGGAACTGTAATTTCATTATGCTGTAAGGTGTAATGACAATAAATTCATCATTCATTCATTCATTAAGTTCTTAGTTTTCTCATGTTTTAGTTTCAGGTCTTGTCTTTAGTTTTTTTCCATGTCATGCCACCTTCTCCTCCCCTGCCATCAGCCTCACGTCCCTCACCTGTGTTTTCCCCATCAGCTGCACTCTATCATTAATCACCCTCCACAGTATTTAGTCCCCAGGTCTTTTCATGTTCATTGTCAGATTCTTCCCTGTCATCTATGGTCCATGTCACAGTAAGCCACGTATTTATCCATGTCAAGTCAAGTCTTTTGTTTTTTCGTCACAGTCTTGTTTTGTTCTTACAGTCTCATTTTTGTTTTTTGATATCCGGCTCAGCCGCGTTTTCTGTTAAAACCTTTTGAAAAAATAAAACGAGTTTTGTGTTCCAAGAATCTGCATCCGCATCCTTACCTCTCCACCCCACCCTTGCTGACAAAATCATCGTTTCTGGAACCAAAAACTCAGAGTTCAGGATTAGACTAAGAGTTTGTTGAACCTGCTTTGTGAAACGGACCCCAGGGGGGTATTCCACGAAGCTGGCTTAGCGGCAAGCCTGGCTTTTCTCGCTACTTCTGGCTAAATTTAGCGAGAGTTCCGTTTCATGAACGTGGCTTATTTGAACGCCCGCTGAGTAACCATGGTAATTTATGCTGCTGAACTAGCCTGGTCCCAGGCAGGCTAAAGTTGAAGCTTAGCTTAGCTGCAACTCAAAAAATGTCCGACCGGCTGAAACAAACTCCTGAAAGAAATGTTCACCTAGAATTCTGCGCTCCCGCAACTCATGTCTTGTCTAAAAAACTAAGCAAAAACTGTGGTTATCATATCACCACTTTCACTGTCTCGAAAAATCAATCAGTCGGTGCCAGTGCAACTAAAGAAACGCAACTATACACACGTATTGAACATGAAATTAAATGAGAGAGAACAAGGTATTCATTAAAACTAATCAATACCTAACAAACATCCGATCTACACCCACGTAGGACCAGACTCAGAAAAATGGGGGACAGGTAATAATGTTAATAATACAAATATTAACACAAACACAAATAACACAAATTATTGACAGCTCCTTTCAAAACAGTCAAAACAGGATTTTAAAAGTGTCATCACCAGAAATGGTAATACAGCTGCGATCAAAAAAGCGAAGAAAACGGCATGGCTAAAGCTGGGCATACACTGTGCGATTTTTTTCAATCGCGGTATTCAGCTGCTGCTCATACTGTACGAGTGAATCGCAAGGGTTAAAACGTTGCAGCTCACGATTCCTGTTCTCACACTGTACGATCCGATGGTCTGATGCGATCTGGCTGCTCACACTACACGACACGTCGGACTCGGTCGGACTGTCTGTCCATGCTGTTCTGTTATCTTCTTCTTCTTCTGTTGACAATTTTCTCTTCCGTATCTATGTTCGCGCATGCGTAGTGTGACAGGATGAGGTAAATCGGCTCGTGCAACTGCTTCAACTGTGCGAGAGCCTCACGAGGCGCGACCAGGATTTCAAACAAGTTTGATTTTCATCCGATCGATCGGGAGGTGTTCGGGAGGGCTTAATCGTTTGTCGTTACCCCATGTATACTACACGATGCGAGACGCACGATTGAGCCAAAACTCGGCCCGATCTCCAAAATAGTCGCACGAGTGAAAATCTTGTCGACATCGGGCCAAAATGCATTCATCTCCAGTAGACTCGATTACTGTAATGCTCTTTTAACTGGACTTCCCAAAAAGAGCATTAAACATCTGTAGCTCATCCAGAACGCTGCTGCTAGAGTTTTAACCCGGACTAAGAGATCTGAACACATCACACCAGTTTTGAAATCTTTACACTGGCTTCCAGTCAGTCACAGAATAGATTTTAAAAGCCTGCTGATGGTTTACAAATCCCAGAACAGTTTAGGCCCAAAATACATCTGTGATATGTTCAGAGAATATAAACCCAGCAGAGCTCTTAGATCCAAGGACTCAGGTCAGCTGGTCCAGTCCAGAGTCCAGACTAAACATGGAGAAGCAGCATTTAGCTGTTATGCTGCAAACAAGTGGAACAAACTGCCAGTGGAGATTAAACTTTCACCAAATGTAGACATTTTTAAATCCAGGTTAAAGACATTTCTGTTCTCATGTGTCTATGCATGAAATATCTTTTAACTTATCTAGACTGTTGCTTGTTTTTAAATTCATTTAAATGATTTTATTTGTTTCTCTTTATATTCTTTTATGTATTTTAATGCTTCTTCCACTCCCTGCTGCAATGCTTTTATTTTATGTAAAGCACTTTGAATTGTTTGTACATGAAATGTGCTATATAAATAAATTTGATTTGATTTGATTGAAGACGAGGGGGTCGGGTCTGCGAAAACCATCCGCCATCACGGGGAAGAAGAGTGGCTCGTTGACGTTCTTGTTGTGGTGGCTAACTTAAACAAAACGTAACGTAGCAAACAGACCTACCTTTAATGCAAATACTTCAGCCAGTAGGTTGTTTTACATTATTGGCTACTGTAAATGTGGAGCAGCAGCCTGAAAGGACAGAGGTCTTGCCCCCCCCCCCCCGACATTCGCAATACTGACACTCTCCCTCTGTTCAAGTCTTAACTCAAAACCCATCCGTTCAAGTGTGCTTACCTCCATTGATTGCTCCGTTCTGTGTATTTTTAATATGGTATGATGTTTTAATTCCTGCGTTTTATCTAATATCTTGTTTGTACAGTGTCCTTGACTGTTTTGAAAGGAGCTTTCAATAATTTATATCATTAACATTATTACCTGTCCCCCATTTTTCTGAGTCTGGTCCTACGTGGGTGTAGATCGGATGTTTGTTCGGTATTGATTAGTTTTAATGAATACCATGTTCTCTCTCATTTAATTTCATGTTCAATACGTGTGTATAGTTGCGTTTCTTTAGTTGCACTGGCACCGACTGATTGATTTTTCGAGACAGTGAAAGTGGTGATATGATAACCACAGTTTTTGTTTCGTTTTTTAGACAAGACATGAGTTGCGGGACCGCAGAATTCTAGGTGAACATTTCTTTCGGGAGTCTGTTTCAGCCAGTCGGACATTCTTTGAGATGCAGCTAAGCTAAGCTTCAACTTTAGCCTGCCCGGGACCAGGCTAGTTCAGCTGCATAAGTTACCATGGTTACTCAGCGGGCATTCAAATAAGCCACGTTCGTGGAATGGAACTCTCTCTAAGTTTAGCCAGAAGTAGCGAGAAAAGCCAGGCTTTCCGCTAAGCCAGCTTCGTGGAATACCCCCTTGGTTGCGTGGATAGCATGGAAACACAAAAATATTTACAATGCAATCTTCACAATTAAAACAGTTCCCAATATTTGTCCTCCTTCTAAAAGTGACTCGTCATGTTCCAGATCAACAGAAAGAACAGACTCGCTGATGCTCAGAGGTTTACTTTGGAGCTGGGTGGAAAGTCTGGTGCAGACATGTGTGTTCTCACATGCCACGACTCCAGAACATCTCTAAAACTTTGCAGGACTCCAGTGTTTGTGAATTCAATTCATGACATTCACAGCCTAATAAAAACATAGTAAGCTTATATGTGGAAGCTTGCTGTGCGTTTTAATTCTACATTGATTCATTTCAGTATTCCTCTCTGTGACTTAAGTTTTTCTTCAGTAAAACACAACAAAACTTTGGGCATACAAACACAAAACTAAAGGGCATCTTCAAAGAGCACCTCCTTTAGTGAAATGCGTCTGTTCTTTAAATTCAACGAAACCCCTTTAGTTCATCAATGAAAAACTAAATGTTCTTTCATTCATTGTGACTGATCATTTCCACAAACTCTGCTGCCATTTCAGTTTCAGCCGACAGTGAGAGGAGAGAGCGAAGATGGCGACGTAGTGAACGGTCACCTGTAGAGCTCGCTCTGTCCTGAAAACTTTTTTAAAGCAACAAAACGAACTTAAAAGAACAAATTTAGCTGCATGTGATGGCAAAAAATTTGGGCTTCAATAAGAGAACCCTCACGACACCTAATTCTTCTCCATCAAAATTTTCTAGCAAGAGACAAGCCATGGAAACTAACGCTGCGTAAAACATCATTGCCACTCTCAAGCTAGCTATCAAAGAGCAAGGGGCTAACATTTGGAAGAGTATAAATGATCTGCAAGTTACTGTTAACTTTATCTCCGAAGGCCTCAATGAGCTGAAAGGAAAAGTGATTCACACTGAAGCGAGAGTATGTAAAGCAGAGGAAAAAATCCAAACATTGGAGAACAAAGTGATGGAGTTGTCACGGTACAAACGAAGATGGAACCTGCGACTTCACGGGTTAGCTGAAGAAGATGGAGAAGACGCTCGCAGAAAAGTGATTGAAATCTGCCAAAACATGGCTCCTGACCACCGAGGAAAATTCTCGGAGGTGCTCGACTCAGTACACAGGCTTGGACAGAGACGCGAGTCTTCGTCAGCAACACTGCCACGAACCGTAATCATGCAGTTCACTATGAGGCACTTCCGAGACATCATCTGGAAAGCAGCGAAGCGTTCCGACTTCTTGACGGGCAGGAAACTGCGCTTCAAGGAAGATCTTTCTCCCAAGGACCTTGAGAGACTGAAATGTTTTTCAGTCATGTAAGCTAATATGTCTTGAGGTTTTTTTTTCGTATTCCTATTTTATAAATATATAGTATGCTGTTGCTGCTAAATACCTTTGTACGACATAGACAGAGTAGTTCTGTTCTCTCTGTTGTTTACACACCTTTTCTCAAGGTTAAGGTTAGTTACATTTCAAAATTGCATCTTTATCTTTTGTTTCTTTTAATGCTCGAGGTTTAAGGGACAATACCAAAAGGAAAGCACTGTTGCTATATGTTAAAAGCCTGAATGCTGATTTTTGTTTTATACAAGAATCCCATTCGGACCCTAATGACAGCAGATTCTGGAAATCACAATGGGGGGGGGGGGGGGGGGGGACTTGTGGATGTCTCATGGCACAAACCACTCGGCAGGAACTCTGACTTTGAAGCACAAGTTCAACGGGAAAACTATTTCTTCACAGACAGATCCAAATGGTCATTTTGTTTTGTTGATTATTTCATTTAATGATCAAGTATTTTTATTGGGAAATGTTTATGGATACAACAAAAAACAGCATAATATCACATTAATACACTCGGTAAATGCAAAGTATATGCTATATTCTACATGTTTTTTTATGAATTTTTATGTTGTAGAGTTGTGAAATTATTTTATCAATGGAGAAATTGAGCATCCTTGCTTTGTTGTCTACAGTAGTAGATCAACCCTCATCTT
Organism: Odontesthes bonariensis; assembly: GCF_027942865.1. Lineage (NCBI taxonomy): Eukaryota > Metazoa > Chordata > Actinopteri > Atheriniformes > Atherinopsidae > Odontesthes > Odontesthes bonariensis. The sequence goes on from NC_134526.1 coordinate 15,782,082, forward strand.
ACTTTGAAGCTCCCAGCTCCCAGAAGTGACGTCGACGCAGCTTTAGCAGCAGAAAAGCTATCAGGCTTGTGTTGATAATAATAAACTCCTGGACTATTTTCAAACTTCCAAATGCATCGTTTTGTGAGTACAGACCATATTTGTACTACTGTAGAAGTTTGGTGTCATGGCATGTGATTTTAGTGTGGTAATTTCGGAGATACTGCCAGGATCCATTAACCCTTGTACGAAGCTATTCGGGATAACTCAGTAACTCAGCTGATGTTCAGCCAATATCGAAAAAACTGCGGGTGGGCTACTTGGCTGGATATCACGGTTCAAATGACCCCAGGTTGAATCTACTCCGGAGTATCGCTTTAAGGGACGCGATTCCATAATCTAATCGATGTAGTTTGTGCCCGAGCTTGAGCGGGATCGCCCTGTTCCACAGTGCGGTTCGGTGCGTAGTTGGGCTCGTTCTTTCAACTTGCTCGCTCGCTGTGTATTTAATGCAGCAGGCTATCATCTAGCCACAAGACATTTGAAGAGAGTACAGACAGCGAATGTTCATCTTCTTCCACATTGCTCATCTTGCAAAATACAACTGGTTGACTAAGGTAAGAAAACTTCTTTTGTTATCACTGGGCTAGTAAGAAGAACCATGTAGTGGTAAATTACAATGAGCTATCACAGAAAAAGAGACTCAACAGCAACAGAAAGTTGGCTTCTGTCGGCAAGGCTATATGTTAATGTAGAAGTTTGATGTTGTTGCGCTTTCATGAAATTGCGTAAATAAATACATTGCGTTTTATGTTAAGGTTAGACACCTTTCCATAAAGAGAAATATTGGGGGTAATCGCTGGAAGAGCATCTTATATTTTGAAGTGCACTTGCCGCACTTCCGTTGGCTTTACTTCCTGTGAGTGCAGCTTGTATTCCCGGGCAGGTAACGTCTCTCTGTTGTTTCGCTATTCTGTTGCAACTTGCAAATGTGACAGTAACTATCCTAAACACACGTGAAGCCAGTCTATTAACAGTGTTTCGTTTTTTAGAGCTGCAATTTTTTTTCTTTTCATGCACAAATCTGTTCATATAGGCCGTAAGGTGAACCTCGAAAACTCCTTCAGAACACCAGGCTTGTTCCACGCTCTCCGTACCAAACACGCTTCAGCTCATAAAAAGATTGAGTTATGTTGAGGTTTAAAAAAAAGTTTCGCCGCTCAGAACACAGTACTTTTTTAGTTCGCAACGTTTAAAGGAATAACTAGTGCCTGGCAAGGCGTATGTACATATTCGGCAGGCGTAATAACAGTTTGGCTCGCGAGAGGTGCCACGGTTGAGACGTCATCAGAATGGACGAATCGGATAGCTGGTATGTCAGCTGAGCTGGTAAACAGAAACAGCACGCAGTAGCAGCGCGATCATCCAGCAGTACCGAAGAAGACGAAATTTCGACCGAAAGATTTGTTACATGCACATATCTTCTGTTAAGCATGAGGAAACACAGAATTTCACCTGCACAAGGTGGAATGGAAGGAATCAGAAGGAACAAATAAAGAAGCACTTGCTGAGTTCTTATACGATGCGTGGCCACATGCTGATCTTACAGCAGTGGGAAGAAACCTCAGCTTGTACATAGCACATCAACACCAATGTCACTGTGTGACTGTACTGGAAGGTGTGCAGTCTGTTCATGCTGTGGAAGACCTGCAGTGTGACCACGAATAATGTGACACTGGTGTTTTTGCATGCAACATGCTGCACAGGAACATAAGACTGTCATTATTAAGAGCCCTGACACTGATGTAGCAGTCATTGCCGTGAGTCTGCAGAAAGATTTGCCATGCAGCTTGTACTTTTTCACAGGGACGGGCAACAGAACACGCATAAAGCCTGATTCTTACTCGGCGCAACCCCATTCTTACTAGCTGGTCGCAAATGGCGCAAACGGTCACGTGACCCAAAATTCCGCCACGCCCCCCGTCGCAAGCTAAAAAATCCTCGCGCGTCGCAAGAGCGCGCACACAACTTTTTTTTCTGACTTCGCGCGAGCTCAACCGGAAACAGCTGACCAAGAGAAAGGAAACATGAACACTGCAGAGACCGCGGTGACCGAGAGGGTGCGCCTCTACAAACATCTGTACGACACGTCTATGAAGTTACACTGGGACAACGTTGTCCCAAAGGACAACGTTTGACAAAGTTCGTCTTGTTGCAAAGGACGAACATTCCACCTTCTCTTCTGTTTTTGCCGCAGCCGCTTAGCTCTGAGATACATATACAGTTCTACACCCAGAGTAAATTCATTCCGCATCAGATGTGCCAGCCTCTGCTGACGTGACACCACAGGTGGCATTGTGTATGCTTTCTTCGTAGGCTTTTCTTCGTCCGGTTCTTCAGCTTGTTTCCTCAACAGTGGCGCCCGCTGGTCTGGAGAGAACTGCAAATGTGACGCATACTCGGCGCAAACTGCGCTTATGAGCTGAAGGAACTGTGAAGGGGCTGGCGCTTTCGATGACGTCATTAATGGTTCTCGAGCCAGAACAGTTGCGCGGTTGCGCCGAGTAAGAATCAGGCTTAATGGACATTACCAAGGTGTCATCAGCTCTTGGAGCCAGTGTGTGTTCAGCCTTGATTGGGATCCATACATTCACTGGGTGTGACACCACAAGGCACAAAGAAGACATTTGCTGTGGCATGCGAGAAAGATGTCTACCTGAAGGCTTTCAGAAATCTGGGGACTGAATTTAACTTGGACCACTCTACATTTGCATTACTTTGCAAATATGTATGCCATTTGTACGATCAGCCAACCGCAGAAAACATCAATGAGGCTAGGTACAAAGCTTTCTGTATGGCATCATCAGCCTTGCCAGAATTATCTATCCCCCCAACAAGTGATGCCCTCCACCAGCACTGCAAAAGGGCAAATTATCAGGCTAAAATAATGAGGTCATGTGTAAAGCAAAAGATTGGCGCTCCATCTCCCACTGGACATGGTTGGCATCTGGAAGATGGAAATCTTCAAGTGACATGGATGACAATAAATCCAGCACTGACAGTGAGGAATAGTGTGTGTGTGTGTGTGTGCGTGCTTTTTTTTTTTTTTTTTACCTCTATTCTATTCCATTTGTATCATTCCTTTTATTATGGTTATGCATAAAAGTTTATGCCGGTTGATGTAAATGCCAGTTGATGTGTATCCCCTACTTGTTTTGACTTTTTTATGTGTTGCATAGTTATTAGTGGATAAATCAATAAATGAATACCTGAATGGTCCTTATCATTGATAATTAGAATTATTTCCATTCATTAATAAAAAAATGACAACATGAAAAGGTAACTTTATCATCCACTTGCACAATAGTTGTTTGTACTATAAATAAAGCACTGTTTGGAATTAATTTAGCCCACGTTACAAACACGTGGGTGGTTATCAATAATTATTGGAATTCCATTAAAGGTAGGGTAGGAGATCCTGGATTTTGAGTCCAGCGAAGCTGCATTTTGAAAATACACAGGTAAAAAGTTCCAACCCTTTTCTTCACTTTCCCCCCGAAGGCACGCCTCTAGAGTACATGAACGAGCACGAAGGTGCACGAGCACTGTTCTGACAGCAAGCATCGATCGTTGCCGTATTTAGTATATGATAACTATACGTTTAATAATGCTAGGTGCTAGCCAAGCTGGCTCTAGTTTAGCTTCCTGCCAAGCTTCTGGACGCGTAATTCGTTCACGGAGCAGGGTACGCGCACAGGGGGAAGGAGGGGGAGAGAGGAGCAGATTGCAGTTTGATAGACGGCATCAGAATCCAATCATTGTTAACGGTCCGTTCAGTATGATTGGATAGTGTTTTTCCTAGATTGTACGTTCTATAGGCCACTAAAACTTTTCATATATGTGTCAAAACTTTTAATTAATTGGTTGCAATGGGGGTGTGAAGAGTATTTCAAGCAATATGTAAAAAAAATGTTCCAGAAAAAGATCCCCTACCCCACCTTTAATTGATCAAAATGAACATGAAAGGTCACTTGCATAATTGTGCTTCGTGCTGTAAATAAAGCACTATTTAAAGCATGGAGCGAGCCTAAACGAAAACGGGGTTCACCTTACGGCCTAATATTAGTGTGGTAATGTCCGGTCCACGATGGTTAGCAGCATGTAACGTTAGCAGGAGGGGGAGTAAGCTTAACACAGCACACACTTTCTCCTTTTACAGCTGAACAGTACACTAAATATGTTTCTGATAACATTTAAGTAACGGAATACTGTTTCATATCTGATTAGCGGTGTTTAGTTTGATAGTTCGGAGTTTCTTGAACCGGCCGCCGAACTCTATTGGAAAAAACGGCGGGTTGCATGTTAATTTTCTAACACATTTGCGCAACTTGCTTGTTGGCAATACACATTTAAACTGTTATCCATTGTATTTAAGTTGGTCAAAGATGTTTTAAACATGTTTTACATTGTTTAAAAAAAAAAAAAAAAACTTTAAAAAAAGTCTAATATGGTTTTTCCTCAAAAAAAGTTAAAAATATCATTACAATCCTTAAAATGACAGCTACTCATTTTCCCTCATTAGAAAATCCAGGATCTATAAATATGTAAATATTTTGCATGAATTTATTTCATTTTCCACACCGAGATGATTTTCATCTGTAGAAATGTGAAGCTGAAAGGTACTTCTCATATCTAAAACTTTGTGTTTTCCTTAGGTGCTGCTAAATGAGATGGCAGTGTAAAGTCTGTGGATTCAGAGCGACAGCAAGGGGTGATCTTCTGCAGCATTACAGACTACAGCACAGGACGTTTGAGATTGGAAATTCGGTACCTTGCCTTGAGTATGATTGTCCATGACATTGAAGCCAGATGTCATTGGTGAACACCAGACTTTACCAAATGAAACTGATCTTTTCGTCGGTGATAGTGATGATGATGATACCACTATAAATCATCCAGTGGATATATCAGATGAAATTCACCAAAGAATTGGCTCACTTCTCTTGAAGTTGGAAAGTGTGCACAACGTTTCTGGTAAATGTATTGATGATTTGGTGGAGGAGCTTAATTTTCTATACACCGCTTCTGCTCCAGTAATTCGTCAGCTTGTTGATGCAAGTTTGAAGAAGTATAATTGTGCTGTGGAAGAGGACATTGTTAACGAATTGGTAGAGGAACTATGCAAGTCACACCCTACAAGCAAGGCACTGGGAGTAGATGGGCCCTTTGGTTCTGTGTATAAGAGAAGACAGTATTTCAAGACACAGTTTGAATTTATCCAGCCAGTAGAGTACATCCTTGATTCGCAGGAGAATCTCAGCTTTCAATATGTGCCCCTTCTTCGGACCTTGGAGCATATATTAACCAATAAGGATATTGCACATGAGGTTTTGAAAAAAACAATCTCATCCACTCGGTATGAATCATTTCAAAACGGGACAAATTTCAAACAAAATCCATTTTTTGCAGGAGAAGAACCAAGAATAGCATTACTTCTTTATGTTGATGATTTTGAGGTTTGCAACCCGTTAGGGACATCACGTAAGAAACACAAGATCACTGCAGTTTATTGGATCCTGGCAAATGTACCACCTGGACTGCGCTCTACTCTTTCTGCAATAAACTTGGCCATTCTCTGCAAAGCCGTTGACGTTAAAAGATTCGGCTATGATATTGTTTTAGAGCCTCTCTTAAAAGATCTGTCAGTCTTGGAACAAGGAGTTTTTGTTGCCTGTGCTGGAAAGAACATAAAGGGGACAGTATATTGTGTGGCAGCAGACAATCTTGGTGCACACTCTCTTGGTGGACTTGTTGAAAACTTAACTGGTCCTTACATTTGCAGATTCTGCTTAGGATCTCACTCTGAATACTCACAAAAGGAGGTACGCTGTGGGGAATTTCTACCTCGGACAGAAGAAACCCATAACTTGCATGTCAAAACTGTAGAAGACAACCCCACCTTGCTTCATTGCTATGGAGTCAAGAAAGCTTGCCCACTGACTAAGAAGCTGAGTCACTTCAGTTTTGTTAGAGGTTACCCTCCTGACATACTCCATGACCTATTTGAAGGCATTGTCCCTTCAGAATTAGCACACTGTCTGAATAATTTCATTAAGAACAAATACTTCACATTATCAGAACTTAATGACTTAATAAAGCAGTTTCCGTTTAAGTTTACAGACAATCTTGACCGCCCTCAGTCCATCCCAGTAAGTTTTGCTACTCGTGGTACTATTGGAGGAAATGCTCATGAGAACTGGGCACTCATAAGGTCACTGCCCCTAATCATTGGCCCAAGGATACCTTCTGATGATCCAGAGTGGCAAATTCTTATGACCCTTAAGGACATTGTAGAGCTCTCTGTGGCCCCTCTGCACTCAGTTGAAAGTGTTGCCTATCTTGACCTAAAAATATCTGAGCATCGTCATAGATTGCAAGAAGTTTTCCCTCATTTAAGATTGACACCCAAACACCATTTTGTGGATCACTATCCTGCGCTCATAGAAGCCTTTGGTCCTCTAGTTGGACTGTGGACTATGCGCTTTGAGGCCAAGCATAAGTTCTTCAAGCGTGTTGTGAGGTTCTCAAGCAATTTCAAGAATGTCTTGCTGTCACTTTCAACAAAACATCAGCTGATGATGGCTTACAATTGGCAAAGAAATATGGCTAAGCCTGCCCTGGTAATCAGTAAAGTGTCATCTTTACCTTTGGAAGTGCTACATGTTGACATCCAGGAGTCTGTAAAGCAACTGTTCCCTCAGCTTACAAGTGTGCAGTTGTCAAACACTGTGACATACCATGGAACAAGGTATTCAGCTGGGATGATTTTGACGTATGGTTCTACAGGAGGGCTCCCAGACTTTGTAGAGATCATACAAATGTTGATCGTTGAAAGCAGTCTTTACTTCATTGTTAAGAAACTCAATGCTTGGTACCTGGAGCACCTCAGATCTTTTCTGTTGGAAACCTGTAAGGAAGTGACTCTTGTTCATCACCTCAGCCTTCAAGATGTCTATCCACTTGCAGCTTACAGACTTGCAGGAATGCGTGTGGTTACACTGAAACGTCACATTTGTTGTACATTTTAGATTCTATCTTCTCCTCTATCATAAACTGTTGGTGATTTTTGTGAATTAGCCTATTTCCAAAAGACAGTTGCCCACCACATCACTTGTTTTCAGAGGGTTTCAGTGAATTTGATGCTTAATAGAGGTATAACCTTTATTTTTTTTAATTTTCTTATCACTAGGCCCCCTGACATGGATTCAGCAATTCTCCGGCTGATCTTTGGTCACAGAATTGAGAAACTCATTCTTCCATCCGGAATACCAGAGACTATGGAGGAGCTGAACTTGGCCGTCAAGCAGACATTAAGTATCCTCGACGACTTCAGCCTGCAGTATTTAGATCCAGAATTTGAGGACTTTTTTACTCTCAACTCCACTGCTGAAATTACACACAAGGCCACAATTAAGGTTGTGACAATCGAACCAGTTTTTCTCAATTTGTATCCAGTACCACATAATAAAAGCTGCAATGAAAGTTTCACCTCAGAACAATCCCATGATCCTGCCTCCACAAGTTCCACTGCACAAGACTCCTTTGACTCATGTGATTCATCATCTGCAAGCTCAGCCATCAAGTCATCAAGCAGCAGCTTACAAAAGAAACCATGGCCACCTGAATTCATTATTCCAAGATTCTCTGTTGAAACCGAAATGATTCTTGAAAGAGCCAATGAAGATTACAGACAAAACGGAAAACTGCTGACTACCCCAAACATCAAGTCAGACATACTTGAAAAGCTAGCTCAGTCCATTTATACATACACTCCCTATCCATCACTCCAGAATCGTCTTTCTGTTGCTGAAGCACTTATCAAGGCACACCCATGTCTGAGGGATCCGGGGAGCTCTTCAGGCGTCATTGGATGGCAGAATAGCATAAAATACAAGATGGCTAACTACAGAACAAAGTTAAGAGGCCTTGGTATTCCAGATGTTGCATGCAATGCTCTGAAACATAAATGCCCTGCTGACAGGAAGTCTGCCAAAAATGTTAAAAAGGCTAAAAGAGCAGAGGTCAATTATCTGCCACCCTACCCAGCTGGTGAAAATTAGCAGAGCTTGGAGAAAGTAAGGGAAGAGCTGGTCACCGAGTCAAAAAAGAAGAACAACGAAAAGATAGTCAAAGACAAAATGAGTAATACATTTGCCCTCAGACGACATGAAATCATCAATCAGTGTCCAAGTGTTCGAGCCATAAAGGACCGCTGGCCTGCCCTGTTTGACCCTTCTCAAGTAAGTGATTGCTTCCAAATAATTTTGTCAAGTTGACTTAAAAATGTTTTTAGATGTATAAAAATACTCTCACTTTGAATAATTATTTTTCTAACATGGTTTTTCCACAAAAAGTTTCAATTGTGTCCAGCATGTATAAATATGCAAATATTGTGGAGGGGGACTTCAAGTACTCTGACAGTGGCAAAAAGTATTGAATGTTAGACAATTTATATGAAAGAGATTTAAGAGTCTAAGAACTGATGTGATACCCTTGTCTCTTTTGTTGTATTTGTGTCTCAGATCAATGCAGAATTTCAAAGAACAACTACTGTACATCTGGAGCCGAAATTTATGTCTGCGTTAGACTGTCACACTCCCAAGCTACTGACACTATTTCGTGCCAAAGGTGGAGCACTTGGAAGAAGACTGGAGATCATAATGGAACCGCTGGAGGTACAATACTTTTTAAGATTAGAAGTAGCTTTGTTCCATAATATTTCCAAATTATATGAATAAGGACATCAAACTAAATGACAGAAATACTCCTCCAGAAATTAGCTGCTGCCCTAATACAATGAATATCTATTCAGTGGGACAATATTGAATACATACAAAGGAAAAACTAATAACAGCTCAGCTATACTGTGCAGGGATTGGGAAACTAGCCTAGATACCTTCTGTATTCATGCTTGCATGCATGAAGGGCCAATGTCAGTTCTGTTTACTTTTAGTTGCCAGCTCACAGTTGAGCAAGCCACAAGGAGTTTTCACATATGAACTTCTGACAATGTGAGGAGAATGAGGTCTGGACGTAGTCTTGAGTTGTCCTTTCACACATGTAGCACACATCAGGAGATTGTCTGTGTCAGATGCGTTCACACCTACTGGAAATACTCCATAGTGGTGGTGCCTGGGTAGAGCGTAAAGGAGGTAGGACAAAAAGTACTCTGATTAAACTTTTAACCACAAATAAAGCAGCTTTTGATTTGACGAGAAAATGCAGGAAGTCCTCTCCCATTAGCGCTAGCTTCAGAGCATTCAGTTCTAGTCAAAACAATGCAGCTTAGCTGCTCTGCTGTGTTTTTCTCATCCATCATCGCTCGATGCGAATCCTCCAGAAAATTCACTGTTGTATTCACACATGGGGTCATTCAGACACGACACAGACTTTGTACTATAGAGCTGGAAGGGTTAAATCCATTTAATGTGAGATTTGATCATTTGTGCTCACACATTCAGCTCCTCCTCCTATATAATTTCTGGTTTGCAGTGCATGTGTGAAAGGGGCTAATGGATAATCATGAAATCACATACAGTACATTGTCTACTGAAGCCATTATGAAGTTGTGCCTTGTGGTCTGACAAAGCTTTGTACATCTTTTTTTTTTTTTTAATTTTTTCTCTTCGGCCTCTAAGGCATATTTATATTATTTAGCAAACAAAAACTGCTCTTCCAGCTGGGCCAATACAAGAGAAGACAAAAGAACACTCAGCCATATATATATAGGGGATGTGACATCACCTATCAGATCACATATCCTATCAAAATCAATAGCACCCCCTTGTGGTGTGGAACAGGTAAGTGGTACAGAATACACATTTGTCAATCATACATATGTCAACATTCTGTGAGACTGGGTTGGTTTAGTAGGCGGCCTCTTTCTAAAGCATCCATGGATCACCAGGGTGACCCACTCTGAAAGGCTGCTCTTGCCCACCTCACTGCCGTGTCCACATCTTCCTGTATGAACTCACTGCGTCACAATAATATTTCTGAATTCCTGCAAGTGCAAATGACAAAGAATTCCTAAGTGATCTATCGTACACTTGCTGAGTCAGCTTCCTCTACTTAACACAGCAGCTCCCCTGTTGTGGGATTATACACAGGAATCTTTCTGCCGTTGCATGACTCATGCCAATCATTATTAATAAACATCTGAAATACCAGAGGAGAATTTGTAAATAGGAATAAACACAACTAGGTCTTTCCTTCTTGTGATATCTTCCCTGCTTGTTGTCTTTTTTTTCCTTTTTTTTTTTCCTTGTCCTGTCCAGCGTTATGGCAGCAGAATTGTAATCTGAATACCGTTTATGCTAAACACATTTGCTATGCCAAGGGAAGCTTTATGAATGTAAAGCTCCCCTTGGCGCCCATCAACTCCTCATTTTTATTTATTTATTTTTGTTACAATATTTAACATGATATGATAATAAGTGCCGAACCGGACCGGGGGACAGAGAGAGAGGGAAAGCGAAGAAGAGAAAAAAAGAACAGAAACATGAAGAGACAAACATAAAAAACAATGAAAAATCCGACAACCAGCTGCTACACCTGTAAAAATAAAACTGAAGACGATTCACGGCTTTTGTGGGGAATCCAACCTTAGAAGCACCAGGAGCACCTGTAAGCAGACAAGCAGAGAACAAACACACAAACTAAAAAAAACTAAAAAACACAAGCAGCAGCAATCTCATATAATACACAGGTGACCTTAAACCACAGGACAGCCCAACAACTGCTTAGTGAGCATAGTGAGCATGCTACTGGGCTAATGAATGAGTGTGTGTGAGTGTGAGTGTGTGTGCATGAACATGCAATACACATAGATGGTCCCACATAATAACCATGCTTAAATATCAGTGTATAGTGTCACAATCTCCCCCTCCAGCAATCAGAAGCAGGCCGAGAGGGCCCCCAGACCCAGGCCACCAACAGCCCCCAAGGAGCACAGACCCCGGGAAGCCCACCATAGGGACAACCACGCATCCCCCCCAGAAGACAGCAGAGGAAGCTCCCGGACAGAGCCCCCACAAGCATCGGGCAGAGCCCCCCCGGCGACCAGAGGCGGCAGCCTACCAGCCCCGCCAGGCCCCCGCCACCCAGACATGGGCCGCGCGCCGGAACCGGCCCCCGCGAGCCCGAGCGCCACCAAACCCCCCGGCAGGGGCCCCGCCCAACACCCGAGAGGGCCAGGCGCCCCAGACAGCCAACCGCAGTGGGCCAGCGCCTGCCCCAGTGCCCCTGGGCAAGCGCCCCGGGAGTCAAGACGTGCGGCCGCGAGCAGCGGGGAGAAGCAATGCCCCCCCCCCATCAGGAACAGCACAAGCAGGCCAGAGGACAGCAGGACCCAGACCCAGACCCAGTCACCCCATAAATCATATAAGAGAAAATAAAATAAAATAAAATAAAAATAATAATACTAATAATAATAAAATAAATTAATTAATTAATTAATTAAAAAAAAAAAAAAAAAAAAAACATCCACAAACACTCGCACAGCACATGCATCCATCCCCCACCTCCGCTGGAGTGTGGCGTAGCGGGCACATCCGGTGGCCAGCAGCCCCCCAGCCACCACAGACCCCGAACCAGCAGGACAACTCCTCCTCCTGGCCCCCCCGCCCCAGGCAGCAACCAGGCAAAAGGGGTGCGGGAAGACCCCTGTTGCCTGACAAAGCTTTATACATCAAAGCTTTATACATCTAGTAAAGCAGGCATGTAAACTACGATCAGAATTGATAGGCATGATGACCAAAACCACAAAAATAGGATCCAGGTTGTACAAAAACTTTTTTTCCCATAAGTGTGATGTGTTTACATTTCTAAATTACAGAAATGTCCAGTGATTTTTATTTATTTATTTTTTAATAAATTTTTGGGTGATTGACTTATCAATTGTTGCATTCCTCTCCAGGCTTCGGTGCACTCTTCGGTTGAGAGGACCAGAGAGGTTGTCCTTCGATGTCTTGTGGAATACCTTGGAGAACAATGGGGACATCTTGTCAAAGAATTCAACGTAGGTGAACTTAATTTGCATTAACTTAATTCAAGGACCATAATACCTTAATTCCTCAAGTAGGTGCTGTTGTCAAGTAGATTGACACAGATCTGTGACCTTTTTGTTGTTTGTATTTTTTTTTTGTAATCTATGACAAGGAGCTTCAGTGCTCCTTGTCATAGATTCTCCAAATCTCTGAACTCAACTAGGGGGGATGAACACTATTCTTCCACAATATTTTGTACATAGAGATATTCTAATATGTAATAAAATGTATTGTCTAGTAATGTGATATGCTTGAAATATATATCTGACAGTTTCATACTAAAACACTTACAATTTCATGTTGCAGGAAGTTGAGAACTTGGAGGAACTTGAACAGATCGTGATGGCAATTGCTGTGACCCGAAAGACCGGAGATTCTACTAGCAACATTGGAATTGTCATAGAGGGCGTGAAAGTCATCACAGGACTCGGAGATATTGCAAGGGCTTGCTCCGTCCTCCTTGGCTTGACCTACGCACTGAATCTGGATTACCACACAGCTCAAGTACACATTAGAGGTATTCCAAAAACGTTTCTTTTAACTGGATGAGACAAAGCTGTCCAACAAAGTCCAGTCCCTCAAAAGCAAACTTCTGGCTTGAAATGGCTTCTGGCTTCTAATTTAGTGGCTCAACTAAACACATGTTTATGGACGTATCACCTTTGTGTTATATGGCATTTATTTATTTATTTTTTAGTTGAAGTCAAAAGAAAGTGCCATGTTTGTAAGTTAGCACTGGACTCTTATCCCACAATGTCAGTGACATTTCTTTTGTGGGTAGTTCAAAGTACAAAAGTTTTTTACTCTGTACACATTACACTTTTCTGCTTTTGTTTTGGCAAATGCACTTATGGAGGATTTTTCTTTAAAGATCTTTATTAATCTAATTTAGTGGCTCAACTAAACACATGTTTATTACACAGCACCATTGTGTAATAAGGAATTTATTTTTGTTTTTACAAAATAGTTGAAGTAAGCATTCTGTCCTTTTCAAAATTCAAATAAAAGTCTTAGGTGAGTATTTGTTGAGTTGTACTTCCTTGTTGCTGTACTTTCTGGGCCATAGACTAGTTATTCCTAAGAAAGAAGAATAATTAGATTTAATTCATTGCATTGATTCAATTCAAATCAATTCACAGATTTATGTAGATGATTATTACTCAATTATATATCATTGTTAAATAAAATAAAATAATTTTTTATAAGTACTATTTACACATTAGGGAGTGTATCTTTTTCAAATCAACTTAATATTTTTGTTTTAATTAATTATGTACCGTTTTCTATTCGAATCTACTCATATTAAATGGATAACTATTAAGGGTCTCATTTAATTAATATTTACTCAATACCGAACATTGTGAAATTTAATTAATAATATTGCTTGTATTCTGTTGCCTCATTTTTATTGAGTAGATATAGTGTATCTTTTCTTACAGGGTAACGCCTGATGACATATATATTGTTAACCTATGTCCGTAAACTAATCAGTGCATTAGAAATATTAAAGAGACATTGTTTCTAAACCTGCAGCCGTTTTTTATTGGAATAATGTCTATTATGACGTAAATTGGGAAAACACTTGGATCTTGTCAAGGACATTTTTTATTACAAATAAGGTACGAGAAGTTACATTTAAATTGCTCCACAGATGTTATCCAGTCAAGACCCTTCTTGTAAAATACAATATCAATATTGACACATACTGTTCCTTCTGTGGCAATGCAGATGAAACAATATGTCATTTATTTTGGGATTGCAACTACTCTCATATCTTTTGGATTGACCTAAATAATTTTATAAACAACAAAATTGACTTCTATTACAAACTGAACATCCAGCATGTTTTATTTGGTCTGACACAAAATGAGGAAAGAAATCCAGGGAAATTATTTGTTAACAACCTTCTTTTAATATTTGCTAAATTTCATATTCATTGTACTAAATTTACACACCAGCATCCAAACATTACTGTATTTAAAATACTCTTTTCATCCTATTTAGGATCTTTAGAAAATTGTATGAATTCTAAAGCCAGCAAAACAAGATTATGTGAAGAATATAATTCAATTTAAATCATATACCTCGAGCTCTTTTATTTTACTTATATTTTTATTTTATTTTCCTTTCACTTATTTTGTTTATGGATCTCTAACTTAAAACGGTTAAATATATTTGATTTTTGTAACTACTTTTTGTCCTATTGTGATGTAATATTTCCCTGTGTATATGTTGTGTTCAATATGCAATAAAAAAATAAAAAATAAAAATAATTTCAGTTTCAGCCACTCCCATCTGCTCAGCACTAACCCCACACCTCCCTGCCCCTCTCAGTCACGTGCTTATCTGATCCTCTTTAATTATTTAGCTCTTTCATAACATTTACTACATACCAGGAACTGAACTGCACCATCCATGACATCCGTTCATAGAATATTTTAACTTTACCGTTTGTCTGCCCCCTTTGTTCCTTCTTCCTATAGATCTGTGCCTCTCTGGTGACTTCGCAGATCCCTGCTTACCCGCTTTTGTCTTCGTACCCTCAATAACAGGTAATGTAAAGTGTTCTAACATATCCAGATTTTAAAAAGAAAACGTCTATAATTGTATCACCCATACATTTAATGGCTAGTAAATCACATCTGTTATCTTGAGTTGTATTGACCTTTTGCAACTTTGAAAACCTTTATTTTCATTTTAGTTCTTAGACATGCATAAACTTGGGCAGTTAAAGGTAATGTTCAGTGTTTTGTTGCAAATTAATCTTATAAATCTTGCTATATATAAAAAATCTGTTTGCCATGAGTTTCTGAAAACTAATTATATCTGCTGACTGAATCATAATTGACTAAAAAGGACTAAATTCTTTACTGTGGTTGATTTAGCAACTGTTTGTGCTTCTAGAAGGAAAAGACTAATACAAATCTGGAGGCAGAAACATCTTCTGCTCAATTAACTTAAGTAGTTTGATGCTGATTCAGTATGATTTGTTCTATGATTTATTCATCAGAGACAACACGGGAAGCGGCTTCATAACATGATTTCCTCAGTGAACGGCGGCGATTTCAGAACAAATCACTTCATTAAGCTACAGGACAACATGTTGTAGTTATGAAAGTAAATGCAGTATTGGGCATATCTTGTGTTTTGTGAATAACTGTTTTATCGTCAATTTAACATTGAAGCTGTAGCAATTTCGCCAGAGAATGGGAGAGGCAGTCCGGTGTTCTGTCGAGTTGTGCTACTTCGTCGAGAAATGCTACCGCCGCAAAAACCGATAGGCGTGTCTCAGCTAACTGCTTGTTAATACGATAAGTGTTTTATTACTTTGCATGTCTTCCAAAAGAGAAAATAATCAGGATTTTGAGGATGTTATCGTTACACACCAGCTGAGACGCAGGGTAGCAAAACATTATGGGCGTGAAAACGAAACTTAGAAAATCGGCTCGGCGCATGCGCAAAACCACAAAGTAGCAATTCTCGACAAGTGGGAGAAATCCATATGGGAGAAATCGACAGAACACCGCCACTAACAGCCAGGCTTCCGAGCCGAGGGACGCCAGGCTTCGAGGAGGGGGCTGGAGAGTCAAGTTTTTTTCTACAATTCTAGGTCATCATTGGCTAAATCGACAAAAACTCATCACTTCCGAGGCAGCCGGGCGTCTCTGGGGGTAGATTAGACGTGGGCGTGTCAATATGAGGGGCTGTGTCGTGATGATTGTTTGTCCATCATGAGAGATGTTGTGGCAGCCGAATTTTTAAGCGGGGAGAAGCACGCTGGAACTTCAGTCCCAAAGCGGATACGAAAGAGACTGGTTGTCTGTGAAAGTGCTGTCGGAGTTTCACTCATACTTTTAGTTGTTTCTTTCCAGAATTCATGCAGCCCATTCACAAATGTTACCTTTTTTAAGAATACTTACCACCACCATCAAACTAAGTATTCATTATGACAGGGAAAAATGCTCCACAGATTCTGATCCAGCCACAGATCCAGCCATTTACAGGCCTTAGATTCGATCATACTTGATTTTGGCCTAGCTGTGTGAATTTTCAAAGTCTATACCTTCTTTCTGTGCATTTGCTGGGCATACTTGTCATACTAGACACAGCTATGTTACAACTAATTCTTTTCAACTTTGCTATCTTCTGCTTTGGGATGGTACGAGCCACTACAACCCTGAACGCGTAATATGGGCTTCCCCTGCTTTAAAAGTCAGCAGCCGCCACTGCTATTCATCTAGATTATATTTCTTGTAACATCTGCTCTTACTTTTTTAAGAAGACTTTTTTAAGCTAATTTAGCTTTGGTAAGGGTAATATTGACAATTAACAAATGAACAAACCTACATTCCTCTTATATATGCATTTCAGGTACTTAGGTGTCCTGGGACAGTCACCTTTGGTTGAAAATGTAATCAGATCTACATAATTGAATGAGGAACATAGACTCGCATTCATCATCCTTTTTCCTCATTCAACAAAACAGTTTTTCTAACAGATTTTGTAGAGCTAAATTTGAATAAGAATAAAAAAGCATTACTGTTTGTAACAGAGTTTATTGTGCCTCTGATAATATAACTTTCCATGAATTGTCTTTCTTACCTGGCTTTTTTTTTTTTGCAGTTCTGCGATCCTTGTTGACCTCGCCTCTCTCTAACCATTTACCTGATTTTATCTGCTTTAGCTTCAGTAACAGGTGAGTTGTTTTAACTTGTTGATCCAAATGTTTAAAAGATTAATCTGCCCGTATCAAAGTACCATATATACATTTTAGAGCTACCTGAAACAATCTGTATCGTCGAACAATGTTATTTTTTTTTAGTTTCCGTTTTCCATGATGGATGATTTTGTTCGTGAAAAACTAATCCAATGGGGTCTAAGCGAGTGGATGGAAACATTTAAAGGTAAAGTACTACGATATGTGCTTGTTGTTTGCAAAAACAGTGTGTGGAGAAATTTCTTTTTTGTTATTGTGTGTATGAAGTGATAAAGTTTGTTAAAAGATTTATCACTTCATGATATCATTGAATTATCATGCATTCAGCTGACACAACCAGCTCTGAAGAGCAAAACTCAAAAATGTAGCAGCTGATGTGTTTTACTGCAGACAGAGTAGTTTTTGACCCCTCTTTGAGGTTGCACAAAGCAGTCACACATCAGTTTCTGTGTCTGCGGTGATGTGTTGGTGAATACTCACTGAAGTTGAGTCATGTTCCTCTTTATCATTTGTAGAACACACCCTGTAAGAAGAATTTAGATGAGACCATGTTTGACTTACTGTTAGCCCATGGTGAAAATTAAAGCATCAAGAAGAAGCATCAGAACACGTATGTCTTCAGTCGTGTTTTAAAACTGTTGATAGAGAGGACTCGTTTAACATTTGGCAGTAAAAAGCTGTTTTACAGCTTTGGAGCCACTCTTACTTGGTAACAAGCTAAAGGCAGTTTTTCAGAAGATCTAAGAAATCTGGAGTTAGGGTAAAGGCAGAGAAGTTCAGAAATATAGTTGCCAACCCAAGTAAAGCTTTAACTACAAATAAAAAATATGTATAATCAATTCTCTATTTAACCAGAGAAAGGCAAGGACAGAGCAGATATTTTTCTGGTTCCAGTTAGGAGTCTGGCTGCTGGATTCTGAACCAGCTGCAGACGGGCCCAAGAACAAGGCTGTAATGATAGTTTTCAAGTCATTAATGGAGGACCAAAAACACCATAATCATGAATTACTTACTTACTTACTTAATTAATTCAATAATATTTATATATTTTTGCATTAACATATGCCTTATTTAAAGGTCCTATGGCATGAAATTTTCACTTTTTAAGGTTGTTTAACATTAATATGAGTTCCTCTAGGCTGCCTGCGGTCCCCCAGTGGCTAAAAATGACGATAGACCTAAACCATGCACTGGAAATTATTCTCCGCCTTTGGTAATGTGACCATGCAGATGGCCTGATCAGGAAAGCCGCCGCTTATGACATGGGCGCCGCTTATGACGTGGAGGTTGTTTCTCCCCAGAGCCCATATATGGCTATGCCAAAACTGCCTTTCCCCGCCCACAGCTCTTTGGCCAGCTCATTGCGCTGTACATGGATGTAAAAAATCTGTTTAGAGCTCCTGCATCAGAACCTCTAAAGAGCCAGTGGACAGATTTTGTTTTTTTCTGGGAAATTGACGACAGAACTGAAGAGATTTGTGTATGTGTGCGCCAAACATTTCACAGACGAATGTTTCCCAAACTTGGGCTAATACCGAGCCCAAGGGAGAGCCCAGACACCCTGCGGAGGAAACTCATTTCAGCCGCTTGTATTCGCAATCTCATTCTCTCGGTCACTACCCACAGTTGGTGACCATAGGTGAAGGTAGGAACATAGATTGACCGGTAAATCGAGAGCTTAGCCTTCTGGCTCAGCTCCTTTCTCACCACGACGGGCCGGTGCAGAGCTTGCATCACTGCAGACGCCGCACCGATCCGCCTGTTAATCTCCTGCTCCATTCGTCCCCTTACTTGGGGAAGGATCTCATTCCCGAGTAAGTAATTTAACGCTCTATTATTGTGTTGCTTTCCTGTATGTACAGTATAGTTACATAGCTTGTTACCACAGGAAAGGGTTTGTATCGTTAGCAGCTAACGGTTAGCTATGCAGCTAATAGCATCTGCAAGCTCTTATCTCTGTCAACTGGGCTGTTGGAGGTGTTTGCATGCCCATGAGATGGTTAGCTCGCTCATTTTTTACCAAAACCCACTACTTCAAGCTTCCTGAAGAAGAATGAATCCGCAAATTCAGTGCATTTCATCAGGATAATGATTCATTCATGGTTCCAGAGTCAAAACGGTCAGTCTGTCTGTGTCGTTAGCTGAGCTAACTTAGCTCTGCAGCTAATAGCTCGGTCACTGTTGCTAATGTAACAGTAAATAGCATGAGGTATGCGAGTGGACACCTCATTTACTGTAACGCGAGTGTTGTGTACTTATTTGTTGTTTTGATAGCCGTCCTGCTGTTGGTGTTATGGCGCGCACGATATCTGCCTTTCCCCTGATTGAAATGACTGGCGCTACGTGCATCTTTGCAAACCAGAGCAATCAGATGAGAATGTCAAAATCCTCACTCCTGCTTTCCCCTTCACGCACGCCTTTTTTGCTGTGTCTTGTGTAGCACTTGCTTGATGTTTGACTGTGTTAGGAGAGTTGTTCAGTAACTAGTTTATCATATTGTCAAAGTAAGCTCATTTCAACAGGTTTCGCTAGTTTTACGGCATAGGGCTGCCGTGCCATCTATGTGCCATAGCGATTCACAAAACATTTGCGCAAGGTACCACGGGCGTAAGTAAGGCCACACCCCCACTAAACAGCTCATTCTGGGGATCCTAAGGAAAGCTCATTTTTGGGACTGGCTGTAATTCTGCACCAAGGCAGAATTTTGGGGAAAAAAACTCAGATACAGTATTAGGGGACCACTAAAGCCTATAAAAATACATAAAAGCCTCCATTTATTTTCATGCCATAGGACCTTTAACATATTTAATTGTTTATTTATTTTCTACATTTGTATCTATTTTTTTTTTATTTGTTCTTTTATTTATTTTTTCATCTATCAAAAAACAATTAGACATTTAATGGTGACCCGCACACCACTCTGTGCTCAGGCCCTAAATATCTGTGCTCAGAACTTCATCACATCTTTCTGAAATTGATTTGTTGTAAAATTATTTCTCCATGATCAAGATTTGATTAAAAGTTTTTTGTTTTTTTTTCAGAACAAGAAATTGATAAGGAGAGTCTTTATTGTCTTAATGATCGAGACATTGATAACTTGATTCCAAAAGTGGGACCAAGAGCAAGATTCAAGAAGAAACTCGAGGAGTTAAAGGTAGCATCCTCCACTGTGAAAACACGTTGCATATTTTTACATTAGGGCTCATAAATCTAATTCTGAGCATGAATATATATATACGATAACAGGTGAACTTACCTCTTTTATACTATCTTTACAAAGATAAAGATGTGTTTGGTTTGCAACTATTTTCTTGACAGCAGGAAGAACAGAATGCAAATCAGGACACACAGGGTTCCTCTTTTCAAGTAGGTTCAATATTTTTAAACACAGATTAAAAATAATATATCTTATGATTTACCTGTATTATTTAAGATTAGACATGGCTTAACTGAGTGTTTTATCTGCTCCATCAACAGCTTCAGGACAAAACAAATGATATGACTGAGGTAAAATACTGGGAAATTTACAAATATTTAATAAGTGAACATATCTTTATGCATTCATTGTGAAGTGACCGAGGACAAAGAAAGTGCTTGGCATCATTTGTTTTTACGTTTCTCATACTGCCAGGACTTTGCTTAAGAAATCTTTGACAGAATGACAGTTTTAATTCATTACACTTGTAAAAGTTTCTGAATAGCAGAAAGTTGGTGCATGATAAAGGATCGCTTCTCCATAAAACTCTGTTCTGTTCATCCTCAGGTTGGACCATCCCCAGGTGATAAAGATGAGATACACAGTAAATCATATATTTTATCTTTGATGAACTAAGCCTTTTAAGAAAATGTTGCAAAACTTAGAGAAACCCAAACTTTTTTTTCCTTTTTAACTAAACAAGGAAAGAGAAAATCCGACCATCAGGGGGAGACCAGTGAATGGCAAACACCAACTAAATGGCCGCGTGACTCTAAGTCACGATCCATTGAAGGTATTTCTTTATAATCACTGGCACTAAGGAGCCCCATATAGGGATGAAATGCAACTATTCATGTGGGAAGTTTCCATCTAATCCTTGACCACAGAAAGCGTGTTCTCATTGGCTCCTGTTAAATAGTTTTTACTTTTCTGATGACAGAAGCAGTGATACTGTCCAAGGTGAAAGTTGCAATGGAAAATGTCAAAGCCAAAATTCAGGACAACACAGAGCTCAATGATTTCTTGAAGTAAGTAAGCCTTTAGTAACCAGAAGAGGAAAAAAAAGACAGAAATGAAAGCAAATTTAAATAATTCAAACACCATTTGCACATAGTGAAATCCTTTATCACATTATTGGAAGGTACATATACATATCTAGTCATTTAGCAGATGCTTTTGTCCACAGCAACTTGCAAGGGACAACATTCAAGCTTCAGTACATTAAGAAGCCCTCCATGTATCAAGTGCTAACTCTAATTATAACAGAGTATGACAGGAATGTTAAAAACTGTTAGTCCAGGTTAGGCATGTTAGGGTGTTGAAGTTGCAAGAACAGGAGGTATTCCCCAATGAGAAGTCTTGGAAAGTTTAGTGAAACTAAGCTAAATTGAATATAAATTAAATGGACTCATTTCTATAAATGAGTCAATATCAAAAACAGAGCTCAGTTTTTACACTGAGGCGTACACAACTCCATGTTCTATGTGAATTGGAGGTATAGATCTGTGGCACATGTGTTGCATGTTTGGTGTATCTAAAGCAAAAAAAAAAAGCCCTGGTTTTAAGCTTGTACCACTCCTCCAGTCAGCTTACTTATGGTTATGGGAACATTAACGTGTGTTATTCTGATAAAAAAATAGGAAAGTCTTCTGGTCATCAAAAGCTGTCTATAGTATCAGAAGAGACCAGATTGGCTCATTTTTATAAATTTTATAAATTATAAAAGATTTCAAAAGTAGTCTTACATGGTAATACCTGGTGACGTTGTGGTAATAATTATGTGTGGGCTCTTTTTTATGAAAGTTTTCACTTTCATATACAAGTAACCATTAGAGGCACATGATATATTCCGAGTATAACTTTTTAAAAATGACTAGATGTATTCCTAATTTTGAAACCCACCTTCACTGTTTGTATATTTGTAGAATAATTAACAGATATCTGCATTCTTAACAGGACAAAAATCATTGATTTGGAGACAGACAAGAGAGAGCTGGTCGGTGTCTTTGGTAGAACTGGAACCGGGAAGAGCTCTTTGATAAACACTGTCATTGGGGTGAAAAATCTTTTGCCCTCTGGAAGTGTCAGTGCATGTACCTCAGTCATGATAAAAGTAGAGGCGAACATGTCCAACACAAAGTATGAAGCAGAGATCGAGTTCATCACAAAAGAGGTAAAATAAGCTGTACATGTTAACTCCTGTTTGAAGCTGATTAACTATTATAGTTGCTAGTTACTCATCTATTAACAAACTCATTTTTACATATTCATTGTTTTATTTTATTATATTCTTGTTTTTCTTTTAGGAATGGAGAGATGAGTTGTGGTCAATGTTTCAGTTTCTTGGGGATAAAGCATATCAGGAAAAGGAAAAAGATGATGATGATGATGATGATGATGATGAATATCATGACATTTGTAAAAAGCTGTCAGCACTGTATGAAGAGGAATGGAAACAAAAATCCTGTGAAAACCTCATGGACAACAAATACTTCAGAGAAATTCAAGAATTTCTCCAGTCCAAGAAGAAGTCTTTGACATGTGAATCAGTAAGATCTAAAATAAATGAATATATAATTTTGTTGAGAGCATTCTTCCCAGTCTAAAATATGTTAAATGTAATGAATTTGTAAGTTAGTGGGCAGTATCCAATGGTCAATTTCTGTACAATATCACTTGAATATGCTTTGTTTGTCTACTGATATTTCTGTCATCAGAAATATCAGTAGACAGAAGATATTTTTGTTGAAATATCTGGAAAGATGTTTTGCCATTCCTCTAAGATATTTTTTCTATTCAACTACTTTTTGTAGGAGGGCTTACATTGCTCTCAATCGGTTTTTAGAGCACAACAAAGATGCTCTGTTGCAGAAGTTTGTAAGGAGATGCAGGCCTCCCCAGGAGAGGTCAAAACTGTTTCAGGCTCAGTTAATGGAGGATATATTATGTTACTGTCATAAGAACAACTCATATACAGTGAATGGCTATTTTATGTAGAATGGATACTTTTCATTTCAGGCTCAAGAGCTGTCTGCAAAATTGGTCAAGTACACAAGAACTGACACAAAACAAGGACAAGGTAGAGAAGTAAGGAAATGGTATTGGCCACTTGTAAAGCGTGTGACTGTCAGGGTGCCACAAAATGATCTTCTCCAGCATGTGACAATTGTGGACCTTCCTGGAAATGGGGACCGTAACAAGAGCAGAGATAAGATGTGGAAAGGGGTAATTTATTGTTGTACATGGCAATTAAATCTGGAAACTGTAATGTTTTCAGTTTTTCTTTTTCAAAGCAGTGATGATTGATCATAAATAATCATACAATATCATGTCCTTTCAGATTGTTGGAGACTGCTCTACTGTGTGGATTGTCACTGAAATCAATCGAGCAGCAGCTGACAAAGAATCCTGGGAGATTCTGAAAAGTGCTGCTAGTCTCCTCGGAAATGGTGGCGAGTGTCAACGCATTCACTTTATCTGCACCAAGTCTGATCTTTTTGAAGATTTTGATGATCAGTAAGTGAATTAGGATCTTAAAAGTGCACAGTTGAAAATCCAAGATAAAGACTGATAAAGACTTTACAAGGGTAAATTTATACAAGTATATACAAAACTTTACAAAGTGTTCGTCAACTTTGGTATTTTTTGTTTGATTATGAACTGGAAACTGGTATTATTTTCTTTTTATTTATCTATTCATGTATTGTAATGGATCTACACTTTATACATGAGTAAAGTGAAATTAAAAGAATAAGAAAAAAGATAACAAAATAATAACCTCAAAAGTAATGCTTACTAATGTATTAAATCTTTTTTTCTGTCAATCTGTTAAACTGTGCTGAGCTCAATCTAATTGTGACATAAATTCTACACCTGTTTACCAATGTATACACCTGTGATGAAAAGCCCAACAGTCTACAGCACCACCAAGTAAGCAGCACAATGAAGACCAACAAACAGATCACGGACAAAAAAATTCTGGAAAAGTCCAGGTTATGATGTGGTTATAAAACAATATAAACCCCTGAATATACCATTAAGTTAGATCATGAGAAAAAGGAAAAATACATCACTGCAACAAGTCTGCTAAGAAAAGGGAGATTATCTCAATCAATCAATCAATCTTTATTTATATAGCGCATTTCATACCACAGGCAACTCAATGTGCTTTACATAAAGACATACAGAAATACAGGTAAATAAAAACATTAATTTTAGCTAATAGTAAGATTGGTATAACTATAACAGGTAATTTGAGTAAACTAACAAAAGCTAACAAACATGGATAAACTTTCCTCTAAGAGGAAGCATTTAAAAATATAGCTAATAACAGAACGGTTGATATAATGAATGATAACAGATCTTGAATATGATAGAATATCATATTCAATATATGATGTGGACCTTCCTGGAAATGGGGACCATAACAAGAGCAGAGATAAGATGTGGAAAGGGGTAATTTATTGTTGTACATGGCAACATGGCAGAATATGATATTCAATATATGAATATGACTAAGTTTGCCTCCTAGTGAAGTGTGTTTTTGGTTTTCCCTTGTTAATTTGCCCCAGATGTTGAGTTCCCTTGATACGAGGAGTTTCCTGATCTGTCACGATGTGTGGGTGAGTAGGATCCAAAGGCAACAGGAAACTCCTCGTTGTGGGAAAGGAATGCGTTTTATTAACAATAATCCAAGGAACGGGAGCAAACATACACAGAACTGAAGTACTGGGAGACATAAAAGAATCCGACAGGGAACAAGGGACAGAACTGAACTTAAATACACATGAGGGTAATCAAGGGAACTCAAAACATCTGGGGCAAATTAACAAGGGAAAACCAAAAACACAGGAGAGAACAAGGTGACCAAAAACACGGATCCTGACAAAAACAAGAGTAAATACTGCTGATGCTTTTCTTTGCTGGAGACAGCTTTTGGGCCATGGCAGAAATCTGTTGCAGAACTTTTCTTACAGACTACTAAGTAAAATATTGTATTGTCTACATTGTGGATGCAGCTTATTTTGTAGCTATAACTTTTCTCAGCTTATGCCACAATGCTGGCTTACTGTTTCTTTGTATTATGTAGCTGCTTGTGTGTAGAGAAGGAAAGAAAAACAGCAGATAGTTAACTTTTTTTTTTTTTTGAACCTATAAATCAGAAAATGGTTACGGTTTAAAAAAAAAAGAAACTGTATAATCTGAACACGTGAAACACATTTAAAGGTAGCTTACTGACGGTGACCAGTGTTACAGTTCAATCTGTCTAAGCTAAACGACTCCCGTTGACCTGCGGCGATGCAAATGGAACTAAATATGTCCTGTATGCAACTATCACTCAAACAACACTCAACATTACAATTAAACAAGGATGTCTCAACATTTGAATGAGACACTAGATAATTTGGCATTGATGAGGACAGCTACACAGCCTCTTCCAGTTTTCTGCCAGCTTTTGCAGCTGCCAAGGCTTACAGCTGAATACCAGTTATTGTTAAGAGATACCTAAAAAAAAGGGTTCAACTGTACCTCGTCTGGTAAATCTCTGCTCGATTATGGTGATTATTTTTGAAGACCAAAGTTAGAAAATGCACTTTTAGTTACAGGTTGTAAAGCAACAAAATGGAACAATACCAGCAATGATGAAAACTTTTTCAAGGGACTCTATGTCTATTTTCATAGTTTATGGACAACTTTAATAATGTGTATGGTCAGATTTTGTTAGAAACCTTAAGGTCACAAATTTTCATGTATCAATGCAACTTCTCTTATAGCTCAAAAGCTGATTTTCAGGCCCTTGTACGCGAGAGAAACACAGAAGCCAAGGATGAAGTGAACAAAGAATTCAACAAGCTAAACGAGATTAAGGTGAATTTTGAATATTGACAGAATATCTAATACAAAGATTGTCAGTAAATACGAGCAAAACTTAAAATTCTGTTCTCCTCAGAAACACTTCGGTGATGACTGTTTCGAAGTGTTCACAGTGAGCGCCAAAGAGTTCCTAAAGAGGAAACTTCTAGAACGGGGTGACACTGGTAGGTGAAGTCTTTATTTATCGTGTAAAAACATTAGGCAGTGATAGCAAAACAGCCACCTGAGAATGTCATTTAAATATAAGTGTGTTTTTACAGAAATACCCAAGCTTCAGGAGTTCTTGCAAAATCTCAACGACCGTCACTCAAAGACATTAAACTATGTCTCTGGAGCTCGTGCCATTCTCTCTCAGATTCAAGCAGCCAGGTTGAGAGAAACGGTAAGATCAAGAAACTTTTAATGAATTTTTAGTGAACTATGTGTATATACATTAAAACAAAATACAAAAATCAGATTGCTGACATCTGACATCTATACAGAAACATTTAAAGGTGGGGTATGAGATCTTGGAAAAACAGTTCCTGCAAGCTATATTTTTGAAAATACACAACCTTGCCTCTCCCTTCAGCCCACCCCTCGAAACCACGCCTTCAAAACACATGAACGAATCACGAGTCTGTGAACGCGCAGGGGGGAGGGGGGAGGGGGGCTGACGGTTGATTGGCATGTCAGAATCCAATAGAAGTAACTCTCATCATTACTTCTATTGGTCAGACATTTCCTCTTGCTACACCGTCTACAATGTACTAAAATATAATTTTTTTTTTCCCAAACATTCTATTTTAGTGGGTGCAATGGGGTCGTGAGGAGGTTTTCAGACAATATGATAAAAAATGCTCCAGAAAACATCTCATACCCCACCTTTAATGGAAATCTCAAAACTGCTGGGGTTTACATAGAATCTTGCCCCTAAAGAATTCTTTACTCTCTATTTGCAAATAAAGAAGCCATTAATATTGATAGCTTCATTGCTATATCTCTTTTTTTTGCTGGGTTTCGTTTTTATTTTTATTTTAGGTTGGCAATGAAACAGAGGTGTGTGAAGAACTTGAGAGAAACATGACCTATCATCTTTTCCCGGTTAAAAAAGCAATGGAGGATGCTTTCCAGACCTTTGACCGCTGCCTTAGTGAAGGGGTTGAAAAATCCAAAAGTTCATGTGAAGGAAACCTGAATTCCTTCCTGTACCTTGTGAGTATTTTGATGATTAACACCAAGGAATTTTGAAAGTGTGCAGGAAAAGGATTTTTTTAATTATTTTTGATGTTGTGCCTCAGAGAAAGACTGGCCGAGGATTTCACAGGACATTGAAGTGTGTTGTCAAGAACAATGGCAGCCACAAACCCAAAAAAGGGAAAGAAATAAACTTCAACAGGAAATTAACTTCATCCTTGACTGACAGCATTGATGAGGAATTCAGGAAGACCTTTCCGTAAGAATTACTTTATTGGCCTATTTTCTAACTCTTGATGATTTTTATAATTAGCATAACATTATCATTAGAGGTTTTAATTACATCTACATGTATGCTACTGTTGTAAACCCTTTAAACTTGTTTCAGAAATGAAGGGAAATGTGAGGCATTCGATGGGGTCATCAGCACATTCTCACTGGGCACAAAGGAGCTGATTCAGAAGTACAAAGATGTCGAACTGCAGCTGATATTTCTCAAGACAGAGGTAAAGAATGAGAAAAAGCCCCATCCTGTTCATCAGTTAAATACAGACAATTGTGTTTGCTAAAACTGAGATAATCTTTGTGGGAAATAAAAGTTACTTAAATGCTGACCAATAATGAAGATTTACTGCTTTTTTCTTTGGTGGAATCTGTAAACATATTATGTTGACAATTGTAAACTATATTTTTTCTTCCATTTTTGTTAGGAAGACAAAATGAAGACAAAGCTCAGCAGACTCATCTGTGACCGCAAGAAAACGATCTACAGCAGCCTGTTAAAGACCATCGAAGAAATCATGCAAGAATGCTATGAGAGTAAGATGTCGTGGCATACAGCATGTCTCTATCATGATATGCACTCTTACAGCATATTCAGTGTGATTGGTGATGAAAATCAAAATCAAAATGACAATCCTCTGTTTTTAGATGCTACAGAGTTTAAAGGAAAGGACTCCCTGCAGAACATGAGGGACACAATTGTGAGACATGTATATGAATCGAAGAACAGCATGTTTGATCGGGCTAAAACAGTTATGTTGAACGAGCTGAAAGAACTGACGGTTTGTCCCATTTTTATAAAGAGAAAGATACGCATGTCTTATTCATTTAATCTTTAACTCGATTTCCGACTGTAATAAGTTCTAAAGGTTTTGATGTTCTTTTAGGATGAGATCGTGGAAACCCTGGAAAAAACCATGACAAAATCAATCGAGCTCTCACTTAAGACGGATTACAAGTCCATCCCAGGTAAAGCCGCAACCTGTTGCATCATTTCTGTAGATCACTGAGAATCCTGAAAATATTTAATTGACGCAAATATCTGTTGTTGGATCATTAGACGTTTCAGCGGAGCTTACGATGGTGCAGAAACTCTACGATGAACTGAGAAGCATCTCAGATGAAGAAATGTCATGAAATGGGTAAAGCTTTCAAGTGTCCATAGTTGTAAAGGAACTTGATTGATTGATTTTGAATCCGTGACACATAATAAATATGAAATCTGGGAAACTTCAAGTTAAAGGGACTGACATTTTTGTGGCAACTGTTAAATGATTTATGTGATGTGTTTTGCCACAATGTTTAATCTTGTTGTTCTTGTTGGTTCATATTAAACTTTAAGTTCATTATGTCGAGGCGTTTTATTGTTTTTTCTTTAGTTTTTTGTTGATCAGATGATTTGCTTTTGTTTCTTAGAGGCGGACAAAATGCGGGAGGAAAATGTTGTAGTACTTTTTTGATCTTAAGGAGTTTAACATTGGATTACCTCTTCATTTTAGGCTAGTGTTGGTTTATTGAGTTCAGAACACTGCAATTCCACTGACTTTATGGAAGTGAGAATCTAACGGTGGAACGTGAACTCTCGTGTGTTTGATGGGACAAAGACTTTCAGCTTTTAAGAACAGTTCTCATATTAATTGGCTTACTCTCTGTGGGTGCTCATATGAAAAAGGAAAGAAATCAAAGTTTAAGTAATGAATCAGTTACTTTTTAAAATTGTATTTTTCTGTTTTTTTGTTATTCTAACTTGTGCTGAATCTGGATGCCTGTATTTGTATATTAAATGCATTCCAATAAACCCTGAACCCCAAAAAGAACAAACTTTCTTTCTTTCTTTGAGGAAGTGCTGATTGTAACTCAAATCACTTTTCCATACTATGCTATTGCTTAATTTTAACTTAAATCATAAGTATTTGCCTTAAACTAAGTTTTCTATGTGGAAAGGGTGCATACGTATATAAAGTATATCTTAAATATAGAGCTGTAAAGGTTTACTGTGTGTTTTAGATTCTTATTTTTGATTTTGTCAACTATAAAAAAAATTTTTAACAACAAAAAAGCAATAGGATTGAAATCCTTACACATCTCCTTAATCGTAATTTTAGATGAGGCATCATATTCATCATCAAAAAGTAGAAAGAAAAGATCTGAAACAGTATTAATTCTGTGGTGAGATCAGGTGAGATCATGGCTGATATTAATCCCAAGGAACTTGAAGCAGCTGACCTTTTCTACTTCAGATCCGTTAATGTGGAGAGGTGCATGCTCCACCCCCTGCCGCGTCCTAAAGTCCACGATCATCTCCTTCGTTTTGCTGATGTTGAGAGAGAGGTGGTTCTCCTGACACCATGTTGTTAGGGTGTCAACCTTCTGAGATGGTAAAAAGCTGCCTTGGTGACAGCTTTGATGTGGCTGCTGAAAGTCAGATCTGAGTCTATCAACACTCCGAGGTTGCGAACTTGGTCAGTGATTGTAAGGGCCCGAGTCTCAAGATATTTACCAACGCTGACGCTGAGATGCTGGATGAAACCAGAAGAGTGAAAGAGACCATCGCTGAGGTGGAAAAAGAAAGAGCAAATCTGGCAACACAAAGGAAAGATTTAGAAGAGACGTGGAGGGAACTAAAAGATGAGAAGGAGGAAAAAAGACAACACAGGCAGGATTTGCAAAGACTTGAAGAGGCCACCTTAAAGTTGAGGAAAGAGAGTGGAACCCTGGAAGAGCTAAAGAGAGAGATGAAACGCCAGAAGCAAAATCTGGACGCAGAAAAGAAGGATTTAGAGGAGGAGAAAGCAAAAGTGGAGGAGGAAAAAAGAGAAGTAGAGGAAGAGAAGGAAAGCTTTGAACAAGAGAAGACACAACTGCAGAAAGACAGAAAAGATCTGGAGCTGGAAATAAAGCAGCTGGAAGAGGACAAAAGAGAGTTTGAGGAAAAGACAAAGGAAATGGAGGATGTTCTTCATCCATCAATTGGCACTTTTCAAGAAGACCAATTTGAAGCATATGAAGATAAAGGGAACTTTATGGTGAAGAAAACTTGTCTTTTAACTGTCATCAGTTAATCCACCTCGCTGAAAGTGTACATAACTGGGGGCCTCTGTGGGCCACATCAGCCTTTACTTTTGAGAGAAACAGTGGAAATTTAAGGAGATGGCTTACAGACATTGATTGCAATCCTCAACAAATTTCCCAGAAGTTTATCTTCTGGCAGCGCATACCCAGTCACCTTATTTCTTTGGCTTTTAACCATCCTCTAAAATTTGGGGAGTTATTAACCAAGCTATCGCAAGTAAATGACAAGGAGGAATCTTACTCACAGCTTGGACAATCCCAGAATCTGACAATTACAGGTCCTGTAAAACTAGCTATAGAAGAGCTCTTAAATCGACAAGTTCTTATCCAGTCAGTGGAAGTTTTTTACAGCTTCACAAATGGAAACACTGTTTACCGATCAGCAAATTGTAAAGAGTCAGACAGGGCAGACTGTGTTATTAGACTCAAGAATGGCTGCTGTGGAGAAATACAGTTTATGTTCCTGTTCAAAAAGAAGTGCCTTTGCATGTCGAAGTGTTTGTGCCAAGCTGTTCCAATCATTGTAGTCCGCATGTATGACATCAAACCTGACCCACTGTTCAGACCTATAAGTCCAAACGATGAATCAAGGAGGATCTTTGTAAGAGTTCAAAGGACAAAACACCACACCAAAGCATTCTTCTTAGATGACATCAGGTGTAAATGTATGTATGTTGATGGTTGGCTTGTGCCTTTGCCAAACTCATATGAGAGACATTAGAGTCACTCCACAGCTTAAATGCTGTAGAAGCAGCAGGGGAGGGAGTCTTTGCTGTGTGCCAGATGTCACTAATGTATGACTATAAGTTTATTCTCAACAACTGAAACAATAACAGTTGACTTAAGAGATGTCTCGTCTCAGAAAAAATTATTGACAGTTTTAACATTTTCTCAGTTATTCTTTTCTTCTGGTTGGGGTTTTCATGTGGATACCAGCGTGTGGTTTTGAGCGTGTTAAAGTTGTGTAAAAGATTCATACAAATTCCTAAAATTTGTATGCCTTTACAATGTAAGTATTCGCCAAAATGGAATGATGATGAATTTAATAGAATCCTGTAAACAGTAGTGCATCATTTTGCTGTAACTTACCACCTTGTGTGTCACTGTAAACCCTTTTCATCTCATTTTTCTGCACTGAAATTGCTAATGCTTGTATGTTCCCTGGAGTGTTCCCTATAATACTTTTAAAGTGTGATTGTAAAACTGTAGTAAAAGAAAACCAGTTTGGATGCGTTTGTCCCTCAGACCAATCCCAAATCCACCAAAAATCCTGAGCCCAGCTGCCTGAAGTGGCGTGATGGGGACTTTGAGGCCAAGAGCTTCCCAATAACGGGGATTGAGGAGACTGTTTCGGTCTTAAAAGACATTGTTAGCCCGATTCTTTTATTGGAAGCCCAAGAACAAGCTGGAGAAATCTTAAGTTAAACAAAGTATTTATTCGTGGTCACATGTGAAGTTTAGCCGTGCTGAACTCGGAGAGACAGAGCCCTCGCAGGGCCTCCATCAGAGAGAGCCCCAATATCCGGACACATTTCATATTTATGTCCACCTTTATCTCACAGAGGTTGTACTTACACTCGACAAAGTATAATTGGAGGATGGAGGATGGATTGTGTGTGTGAGTGTTGTTTCAGGCGTGTATATACCAGACCTATCTGACATACATTTCGTTTGTATGAGCAGAGTGTAAACGTACAAACTAGGAACATAGATTATTTAGTGAACAACATAATATGAATACATAAAGTCTAAGAATAAAGCCAATTTATAACAACATGATGACGTGATTAGTTAACTGAAAATCTTTTCTTTTTTTGTTCATAATTGTTAATGGTTTCTTTTAGTGGTTATTTTGTTAGTTAGTTAGTTAAGTTAGTTATAGTTATGAAAGGGAATGTTTAAATTGTTACCAGTGTGTGTGCGTGTTATATAGTTCTGTTGAGATTGTGTTTTGAATAAACACAACTTTAGATTATACTTTAGTACCCTGACCGTAGCCCAGGTGGAAAAACACACATTAGATTATATTAGAGACCAATAAAAGAAGAGGGAGAGTATTTATTTTATGGTTACATCGGCAAAGTTTAATGTTCCTGTTGCATTTGAATGCACCGCACAGTTCGTATGACCTCACTGGGGAGTGCCTCAACAGCCAATCAGGGGCTACGCAGGCCACGTTCAGCCTCTCAGCGATTTTTCCGTTCTTTTCTGAATTTAGCCAGAGAAGTGGGCGCAGCTGCTTGTGAAGAGGACAGAAAAAGGAGAAAAAGATCCTGAGTTACACTGAAAGGTCAGAGCACATACCGTTTGGAAGTCCGGAGCCGAGTGGCTACACAAAGGAGACAAGTACGTCGGTAAGACGAGTCATTTATCAAAATAAAGGCTTGTTAACGTAGTATAAGTATAAGTGTATAATCCGTTTTTCTGTCTAAACGGAAATAGCTGTCCTTTTTCCATTTTTCGTTTTAAACGGATTTTGCTGTCTTCATAATAAAACGAAAAACCAAAATCAAATAACGGACCAAATTTTGGTTTTGGAAATTACTTTTTTCATTTTTCCTTTCTCGAGAATTGCTATTTTGTGGTTTTGCGCATGCGCCGAGCCGATTTTCTAAGTTTCGTTTTCACGCCCATGTTTTGCTAACCTGACTCACGTCATCTGGCTGCGTTCACCAACTACACGCGGGGGCGTTCCCTTGCGAATACCAGAGGGCGGGAGTCAGGTTAATGTTTTGCTACCCTGCGTTTGATTATTTTCTCTTTTGGAAGACATGCAAAGTAATAAAACACTTATCGTATTAAAGCGGCAGTAGGCAACTTTTTTTTAGTCATACAGTGGAAACCGCTTATAGTGATCACGTTGGTCCAGAGCCAATTTGAACACTATAAGCGGTTGATTACTAAAACCGAAGTTGTATTACAGTACAGGTATTTCACTTATTTTTTTATGGAGAATATCATCTAAATGCCATTTGTATCGTTTTTCAATGAGAAAAATGAAATGAAACGGATAGCTTCAGCATTTACTGAATTTTATTATCATGCAAGTTTAATTACAGTACTGCGCAGTGCGCAGACATACTGTAGGCTAACTCAAATACAGTACGTAACTTATTCTTTGCTGTGCCGCCGGTGCATTTTTTTTCTTACAAGTTTGAATTCAATCCGCCTTTCAGCACCCCTGCTCGGATCTATGCTCCTCCGTGCCGGTGTTCTGTCGATTTGTGCTACTTGGCGTGAAAACGAAACTTAGAAAATCGGCTTGGCGCATGCGCAAAACCACCGGCCTCCCATCTTACAAGAACCAGCCTGGAGCTTCCAGCGGTCACACGCGCAGTCAATCCGCTCTCCAGCACCCATCCTCGGACACATGCTCCGCTTGCTGCCCGGTGTCAACTCGTTACGTTAGCAAGCGAGGCAGAAGCATAGGGCAGACGCAGACGTCCAGAAAGGAATCAAGGGATGAAAAAATAAAATAGCTACACGTAGTTTTAAAATTATTTTTGCACATGTTTACATTCATAAAATGGCCAAAAATGAACATTATAAGCGGATTTCTTGATCACTATAAACGAATTATTTAAACAGCATTTGTATAGAAATGATTCCGTCCCAAGCCTTTTGATCCATATAAGCGGTTGATTACTATATCCGTGACCACTATAAGCGGTTTCCACTTAGCTTGAACTGTCATGGGATTCTGGAAGTAGAATATTAAATAGGCTGTTTAGGAAAAATAACGAAATCTGTAGCTCCCTCTGAAGCCTGTAATCATGCTTGCAAAAACCGAGCGCTCCCGGCTGTTTTTAACCAATCAAGTTAGGGTGGAGGAATCCTACCTGTCAATCACAGCTTGTGCACACGCTGCTGAGCGTGAGTCTGCCCCAGCTTGTGTGCGCTCACACTGGTGTGAACTCACGTGCACAACCTCGTCCACAGAGGGGGAGGGGTTTGGGGGGCGATTCGGAGCTTGGTAGAGGTTGGGGGAGGGACCTGAAAGTTGTATCAGTTCGAATTTTCCGACTTTAGACTCACAATTTTGAAAACTTGCCTACTGCAGCTTTAAAGGTGGGGTATGACATGTTTTCTGGAGCATTTTTTATCATATTGTCTGAAAACCTCGTCACGACCCCATTGCGTCCACTAAAATAGAATGTTTGGGGAAAAAAATGATCTTTTAGTCCATTGTAGAGGGTGTAGCAAGAGGAAATGTCTGACCAATAGAAGTAATGATGAGAGTTACTTCTATTGGATTCTGACATGCCAATCAACCGTCAGCCCCCCTCACCCCTCCCTCCTGCGCGTTCACAGACTCGTGAAGGCAATTATAGCAATTATAGAATGCGAGTTATATTGAAAGCGAGGCTGGGTGTGTCTATAAATATGCTGTACAAGCAAATCATAGCGTCTCTGTACAATGACAGAGGCCTTTAGGTAACACTTCACAATACTGACTGTGTATTAGAGTGTACATCCCGTTCATTTATTTCGTACTTTGCCCGGACTTCCAGTGTAGCCTAACTCCTGGCCAATTCCCACCTTCTCCTAGCCTGGGAATTCCCATGCTGCTTTGCGCTCGATTTCATTCTCACTGCAAAGTCAGCCTGGAAACCACCGCCCTTATTTTTGCCAGAGTTTGGGAACCAATCACAGAACGGGGGGCGGCAGCAAGACGATGACGACGTCTATGCGCTACACCGAAGCTTGTAGAGTGTTAATTCAACATGACAGCGGACACAACGTTACCGTTCAATGCAGCCTTAGAAAGTGTTTCGGAGTAGATTCACCCTAGGGTCATTTGAACCGTGACATCCAGCCAAGTAGCCCACCCGAAGTTTTTCCGATATTGGCTGAACATCAGCTGAGTTACCGAGTTATCCCGAATAGCTTAGTACAAGCGCTAACGGACCCTGGCAGTATCTCCAAAATTACCACACTAAAATCACATGTCATGAAACCAAACTTCTACAGTAGTACAAATATGGTCTGTACTCACAAAACGATGCATTTGGAAGTTTGTACATAGTCCAGGAGTTTATTATTATCATCAACACAAGCCTGATAGCTTTTCTGCTGCTAAAGCTACGTCGACGTCACTTCTGGGAGCTGGGAGCTTCAAAGTAAGATGAGGGTTGATCTACTACTGTAGACAACAAAGCAAGGCTGCTCAATTTCTCCATTATTAAAATAAATTCACAACTCTACAACATAAAAAATCATGTAGAATATAGCATATAGGCCTACTTTGTTGTCAATTTAAGTAGCTTAGAGCGCAAGTTTACTTTTATTTTCCATTTTTTTCTTCTTCCTCGTCGAATTTCTGTCGTCATCTGGTATAAGTGATACAATTGGCTATGAATCGCGCGCAAAGCAGCATGGGAAATACCTGACGTCATTTGATAGACATTCGTAGCGCCCAATAAACGGCTCTAGGCATTCGTAAACCACGCCTCAAATACGAGAAAATGCACACCTAGTTCCCAGACCACCATCTCATCGAGATTGTGGACGCGTCAGCCAGGCTAACCTTCTCCAGTCTTACAGCATAAGTCGCGGCCACTTACCATGTAATACGCGAAACTAACCCAACTTTTGCTCTTTGCTCATGGCAGCTGTGTGTGTATACATGTCAGCGGACAAACTTCACCCTTATTCCAGGGATTTATTATGTTTTGTCTTACAGCCTTGTATGATTTGGAATAAGAATATGTTGAGAAATGTTGTTGTGATACTACTACCAACCTATCAGGCTGAGGCAGCATGAGCTAAAATAATGTAACCGAGGGTCTTCTTGATTGGATATACTGAGGTACATAAAAGAACCACACGTAGCGTTTAACATTCGCTGGCTCGAACAGCAGCCACCTTTTATTCACCTCTTCAGTTACAGGTTAACAAGAGAACTTTTTGCTGTCTTGCGTACAAAATAAAAGCTCTTAACATTACTACAGGATGTTACGTTTCCCTGCTCAAACATCCCTCTATCCAGGGCTCATAAAAATAGCTTACAATAATAATTTTATATAGGCTATCACGTTCTCCCAAATAGCCAGCTGTTGTAGTTTCACTTAACTAAAATAAATGCAGCCTACTACCTACAATGGGTGTATAAAAAGCGGTAAATATGTTTGATATTAAATTAGCACGCTACTTTTATTTTGGAGTGAATTCCGCTTCCGGTCTGCCTGCCGTCATGTTCGAATGTAAAAAACGAAAAGTGAAAAAAGTAATTTCCAAAAACCACATTTGGGCCGTTATTTGATTTTGTTTTTTTTGTTTTTCGTTTTTTTATGAAGACAGCAAAATCCGTTTTTGGTTTAAAACAAAAAATGGAAAAAGGACAGCTATTTCCGTTTTTTTGTTTTTTCGTTTTGACATCCTGACCTAATCTCATCATTGTCCACATGTGCATTGTGTTGGTCATTCACTCCTTCAGTATAAATGCTCCCTGGTTCCTTTTGTTCAGTACCTCATCCTTTTAAAACGGTCTTAGTTTGATATCAGCTTTACAGTTGAAGCTCCACCCTTGACAGACAGCAATATGTTTTCATCAAAGTTTATTTTCTTGTCAGTGAGTTTCTATTCTTCCTGCCTTTTGATCATCACAGAGATTTGCATGCTGTATGCAGTAGTGCTGGGCGGTATACCGGTTCACACCGAATACCGGTTTATAATTTCGTTATGATATGAATTTTTAATATACCGCCATACCGGTGTATTTGATTACTCATTTTGATTTTGATTTTCATTACGGGGGTAATGTTGCGTCGCGCGACATTGTTTGAGACGGGACCCTTTTCAGTGTTGCGCTTCTAAACACGCATGTTTACTGTCTATGGGTGCGAGGTGGTAATAAGCACTTGCGTTACGCGAAGGTGAAGGTGGATAGGATAGACAGGAAAGTTCCGAAATCGAAGCTGCAGAACTAGTAGAACATGCTGACACAGAAGAACTTGTGCCAAAAAAAGGAGCCGTGTCTGTAGTTTGGAAGTTTTTTGGTTTAAAAAAATCCGACTTCGACCAAACAACCATTTTATGCAAGTGTTGTCGGGCTACAGTTGTCGCTGGAGGCGGCAACACGAGCAATTTGCTCCATCACCTTAGCATGTCTTAGAATATCAAGAATGCATGAAGTTAAGGTCAGTATTTTGACTGCAGTTGTGTTTGCATTCCGATTCCTCACTTCATTAGAATCATGAGTAGCACTTCTTTGTAAACAGCATTATTTTGTGGGGCGTTATTCTATGACGGTAAAATAGACCATCCTAAGTTAATCTACTGCAGTAATTCTGTTCTCAATCTGTAGAAAATGCTGTGAACACCTAATTATGCATGAAAAAAATATTCGCCTGGCTGCAGCAGATTGAGCCCGCCTGGGCTGCAGCAGATTGAGCCCGCCTGGGCTGCCTGAGGAGAGGGAGAACGTGAGATCGAGCCCGCCTGGGCTGCAGCAGATCGAGCCCGCCTGGGCTGCAGCAGATCGAGCCCGCCTGGGCTGCCTGAGGAGAGAGAGAACGTGAGAGTGAGCCCGCCTGGCTGCTGTGGATAGAACCCGTCTGGCTGCCTGCGGAGAGAGAGAGAGAAAGGGAGAGTGAGCCCACCTGGGCTCCCTGCGGAGAGAGAGAGAGAAAGGGAGAGTGAGCCCACCTGGGCTCCCTGCGGAGAGAGAGGAAGGGAGAGTGAGCCCACCTGGGCTCCCTGCGGAGAGAGAGGAAGGGAGAGTGAGCCCGCCTGGGCTGCCTGAGGAGAGAGAGAAAGGGAGATTGAGCCCGCCTGGGCTCCAGCAGATTGAGCCTGCCTGGGCTGCCTGCGGATAGAGAGAAAGGGAGAGTGAGCCCGCCTAGGCTGCCTGAGGAGAGAGAGAACCTGAGAGTGAGCCCGCCTGGCTGCAGTAGATTGAGCCCGCCTGGCTGCAGTAGATTGAGCCCGCCTGGCTGCAGTAGATTGAGCCCGCCTGGCTGCAGCAGATTGAGCCCGCCTGAGGAGAGTGAGAACGTGAGAGTGAGCCCGCCTGGCTGCCGTGGATTGAGCCCACCTGGGCTGCCTGAGGAGAGTGAGAACGTGAGAGTGAGCCCGCCTGGCTGCCGTGGATTGAGCCCACCTGGGCTGCCTGAGGAGAGAGAGAACGTGAGAGTAAGCCCGCCTGGCTGCTGTGGATAGAACCCGTCTGGGCTGCCTGCGGAGAGAGAGAGAGAAAGGGAGAGTGAGCCCGCCTGGGCTGCCTGCGGAGAGAGAACCTGAGAGTGAGAGAGAACCTGAGAGTGAGAGAGAACCTGAGAGTGAGCCCGCCTGGCTGCAGCAGATTGAGCCCGCCTGGCTGCAGCAGATTGAGCCCGCCTGGCTGCAGCAGATTGAGCCCGCCTGGGCTGCAGCAGATTGAGCCCGCCTGGGCTGCAGCAGATTGAGCCCGCCTGGACTGCCTGAGGAGAGAGAGAACGTGAGAGTGAGCCCGCCTGGCTGCCGTGGATTGAGCCCGCCTGGGCTGCCTGAGGAGAGGGAGAACGTGAGAGTGAGCCCGCCTGGGCTACAGCAGATCGAGCCCGCCTGGGCTGCAGCAGATCGAGCCCGCCTGGGCTGCCTGAGGAGAGAGAGAACGTGAGAGTGAGCCCGCCTGGCTGCTGTGGATAGAACCCGTCTGGGCTGCCTGCGGAGAGAGAGAGAGAGAGAAAGGGAGAGTGAGCCCACCTGGGCTCCCTGCGGAGAGAGAGGAAGGGAGAGTGAGTCCGCCTGGCTGCAGTGGATTAAGCTCGCCTGGGCTGCCTGCAGAGAGAGAGAAAGAGAGAGTGAGCCCTCCTGGGCTGCGGCAGGAACAGTGAGCCCTCCTGGGCTGCGGCAGGAACAGTGAGCCCTCCTGGGCTGCGGCAGGAACAGTGAGCCCTCCTGGGCTGCGGCAGGAACAGTGAGCCCGCCTGGGCTGCGGCAGGAACAGTGAGCCCGCCTGGGCTGCGGCAGGAACAGTGAGCCCGCCTGGGCTGCGGCAGGAACAGTGAGCCCGCCTGGGCTGCAGGGGAAGTGAGAGAACGGGGAGAGTGAGCTCACTTGATCTGCCAAAGAGATAGTGCTGCCAGAGAGAGAGAGAGAAGCGACAATTAGAGCTGAAGGACTCCACCACCAGTAGTTGCGAGAACTTACCTATAAGCTGAGCGAGCGCTGAGCAGCGAGCACGGATTGAAGGTCTGGACGGATGTAGGAGGAGTAGGCTGCCGAAGACCAGCGACCGAGCTGTTGGAGAGATGCCTCGGGAACACCCTGGACGGCTGCGGAGGTAGCTGCCCCAATCTGAAACTAATGTCCGGAGTATTGTAGAGGGGAAAGGCCAGCTAGAGCCAGGGATTTCCTAAGGAATCTGATGAACCATGCTGCAGTCATGGGGGAGCCGTCGGGAGTGAGAAACGAGGGGCCAATGAAGGGGCGGAGCTTATGGCGTTTGTCAGCAAATTAAATCATGGCTAGGAAGTGACAAAACAGGCCGCCGAGACAGGCTATGGAGATGTCAGCAGGGCCTTTGCCCTTGGAATGTTTGAGGTGGAGGTCAAAGTGATCGGGAACAAAACCAAGTCGTCGGGCATCAGATCTACTGACGGGTTGAAGACGCCCTGAGATGTGAACTCGCCTACCCTAAGGAGTCCGTAGAAGGCCAAGAGAAAACGCTTGACAGGAGTGCTTTAAGGTACGAAGAAAAGGGGACGACCTCTGGGTTAAAAGAAGGCTCTTAAGAAAAGTGATGGATTTTCTGCCATCGAGCTGGGGAGGAGAGTGCTTAGCCATGCCCTTCAGGAGGGGCTTAATGGCATGGTTAGAGAACAGACTTGGGCATGAGCCCAGATGATAGAGTTTTGCATGGAAGTTAAAGCCAGCTAGGAGGGATCGAATATAAGGGAGCTTGAAACGTCGCTGGTCAAAGCTATGCAGGAGAGCCTAAATAAACTATTAAATGTAAAACGTGTTTTCGTCCTTTACAAAAGGGGCAAATTCAAAGCAAAGGTTAGCAACCCTGCAACCATTGACATGGATGCAAAACACGAGCCGCTGAAAGACAAAGTAGAGC
The DNA here is from genome assembly GCF_027942865.1 of Odontesthes bonariensis. Lineage (NCBI taxonomy): Eukaryota > Metazoa > Chordata > Actinopteri > Atheriniformes > Atherinopsidae > Odontesthes > Odontesthes bonariensis. Next base: position 15,822,533 of record NC_134526.1, read on the forward strand.
CAGCAGATCAGCTGCTACACGAAAGCACCCATTTACTTATTCAAGTATTAACAGCTCCGAGTGGCTAAAATCTTTTAAAAACAATATTTCATTGATCCGGGACGAAAGGAGATGTGTGAGGTGCGCCAAGACACAATGAGAGATGACTGCTGTCACACTGCCTTGGGAGCAGCTGATTGAGAATACTGTGGCGTCGGTTTAAAAACAACTAATAACAAAATCTATCATGCGGCACGATACTCTGCAAATGTCCCGCAGATCAGTGTGGCCTTGTGCAAGAGGCAGAAGCGTCACAACATTCGAGCAGCTGCCAGCAGTAAAGATTAAAGCCCTGTCTAACGGGGCAGCAGCAGGGCGTGAGGCAGTGCCAAGGAGCATAGCCGAGCAGGGCACTGCAGAGCAGGGCATGGGAGAACAGAGCAGAGCCGGCTACAGCAGGGCACTGCAGAGCAGGGCAGGGCACTGCAGAGCAGGGCAGGGCACTGCAGAGCTGGGCACACAGAGCAGAACCGGGCACAGCAGAGTACAGCAGAGCACAGCAGGGCAGGGCACAGCAGAGCGGGGCAGAGCATAGCAGGGCTCAGCAGAGCAGAGCATAGCAGGGCAGAGCATAGCAGGGCTCAGCAGAGCATGGCTCAGCAGAGCAGAGGACAGCAGGGCTCAGCAGAGCAGAGCAGGGCACAGCGGAGCAGAGCAGAGCATAGCAGGGTACAGCAAAGCACGGCAAAACACGGGAGAGCACAGCAGGGTACAGCAGAGCACGGCAGAGCACTGGAGACCAAAGCAGAGCAGAGCACAGCAGAGCAGGGTACAGCAGAGCAGGGCAGGTATGTGAGCGCAGTCACTCGCTGTGATGGCACTGCTGTGGTTATGTCCAGCTGTAACAGTTTATGCTGCTCCAGAACACGGCAGCTTTAATGCTGCATTGCAGCAGCCGTCGCTTTGCATGTCATGAACACTAAAACAAAAGTGCTGCAGCCATAATCCTAACAACGCCAACAGCAGCCCCAGTGACAGCCATTTCATCTCAAGGCTGCACACAATCGCAGCTAGCTGTTCGAGGAGCTCCTCTATACATTTGAATGCAGTGGTGTAGCTGTGTACATGTCGCCACGCTGAAGGACTCTTTATGTGGTCTGCAACATATCCGCATACCAAACGTATTGTGTCACAGCACAGCCCTGACTTTCCTTGTGGGAAATGCAATGTGAAGACCGTTTAAGGTAATGAGAACATTTCCTCCAATTGTAAAGTTCTGCCTTCCAGACAGCAAGAGAAAAATACGCCTGCATTTCTCACTTAATACACACACGACTGTTTTCACATCAGAGTCAACATCATAGTCAGTTCCATCGTTATCGATATTCCGGTCATCTTTTCTCTTTTTCTCTTCCTGGTCTGATTTAGTCAATATCATTACAAGTTAATACTCTATCATAGTTGAGCTGCAACACTTATGAAACATGGTGTCACCAACATCTTTACATGCTGATCATGTGTTAACAGCGCCTTACCCAACAGTTTGGTCAGTTCTTGGCTGCAACATCATTTCATTAGACTAAGAAATGGTCCTTGTTAGCAAGACATCATTTTTTGTGATCATTCAAAGAGGCATCACTGAGGATGCTGTGATTGTGGTAACAGAGCTGAACTTTGACTTAAGTGCAAACATCTGTTGATTATACTGCTACGCCCAACGTAGGGCTCGAACCCAAGACCCTGAGATTACCAGTCTCATGCTCTACCGACTGAGCTAGCCGGGCTGTTACCTGTACGGTGATCAGCTGGGGGAGCGGAGGGGGACGGCTTAACAGAATGGAGGGACAGAGGGCGCTACTGTGGCCGACGGCCTAGCATGAGAGCATGGGGAAGCAAACAGGGAGACCAGGTGAGGCATGTTAAAACAACGGAGACAGAGTCCCGTATCTTACCCTGTGATGAGCCGGGGCGAGCTTCGGCGAGGGAAAACGCACCCTGGAGAAGTTGAGAAGCCTGTTGATTCGGCTGCTCCGAAGAAGTCGGAGGGGGGGCTGTGCGGCTAGCTGCTGCGGCGGGCAGGAGGTGTGTGGAGAGAGCTGCGATGGATTGTTGCAATATATCCATGGAGGAGATGAGAGCTGCCGTGAGCTGCTGGGCGTCCAGGGGAGGCAGAGCTGAAGACAGATCGGGAAGCGAGGAGGGCAGAAGTCGAAGCCAGCGGAGAACCAACCGGGGCGGAATAATCCGGGCGGCTCGCGGCTGAGGTGTGCCCCGAAGCTGGAGCGGAGGAACCGCAGGGCGGGGACGGCCTCGGCTTCGCTTAGCCGGAGGCGGGGATCGCTTCTTGGACCTTACCAGCTGTGGGTGGGGAAGGAGTGGATGAATCGCCGGTTTGGAGAAGCTCTGCCAAAGAAGCGAGCTGATCGGAGCCGAGGCCATCGGCTGGGCGGATGCTCTTGGACCGGAGAACAGATGCTGAAGAGCCGGCAGCAGAGAGAGGAGCGAGCCGGGCGCTCCGACGAAAGGGAGCGGGTAAAGCAGGTTTGGAAATGCCAGAATGACGGCTCGGAGGCCTCTGAGCGGCGTCAGAATCCGAGTCAGACATGATAATCCTGTGAGGTTGACCAACAAGCGAGAGCTAATGCATGCAGCTTGCCGATGAACCGGTAAAGCCCCATGCAGGAGCGCCTTATATGTGGATCTGGATGGTTGATGAGCGATTGCCAACACCTGGAGGTTGATGAGCGATTGCCAACACCTGGTGAGTCTGCCATGTTGAATTTGCGGCTAGCCTTCATAACACAAATGACCTCTGTCATTGCTGTTCATGTCATCAATTCCGGAAGCGGTTTTAATGATTTGACTTCCCAAATTATTTTCGATCTTAATCAGTATCCTTCATGCAAGTTAAGCCCTACCAGTGGCTCTTGTTTTATTTAAACAGAGGCACAGCTGCACAATGTCTTTTTTTTTTAATTAAAACCGAGCCACCTAAAAATGTATCCACTGTTTAAAAATTTATAATTCCCAGAGCTCATTTACCAGTTGAATAAATATTCAAAGGTAGTTCAGTCAGCCAAGTACACTTAGGCTCCATTACCAATAACAATACAAAACATGTATATCAACTGATTGCTATACAGAATCAAATTACAGAAGCTGTATGCAACAATTGCTGTGCAGCAAATCTCCTAACAACTCATCCAAATCTAAATTTTTGCACGTTTAGACTCAATACTGAGAATTGCTAAACCTGTGAGTCTGTTCTCTGACATAGTTGAACGCAGGTGATTTTGATGAGTTTAAGAGCTGAACTCCTCTGTATGGTTCCAAACACAGTTCTGCTAGCCTTAGCCACCACTAGTATACTAGCCAACGCAAACTAGCAGACTTTTTAAGAACGGTTCATAGAACAACAATGATATGAAATGCCACACTTCAATTGGTTCAGTTCAAGATGTCAAAGGCTAGCCAGTAGCTAGCTAGTTCAACGTTTCCAGTTAGGTAGCGCCAGCTATCTGTTACCGAACTGGCTTGCAAAGCTATCTTGTGGCTACCGTGACATGAGGTACCCCATAGGCACAAACACTCCACACCCCGACACGACAGGTGCGCCGCACCCATCAGACTGTAATGCATACATACCACAGCCGTGTGTAGCACCTGTTGCACCTTAGAAGCATCACCGCGAGGATCCAAACGGACCAATCGGGAGGATGGTTTGTAATCCAAATGTGCCGGCATAAGACCCGCGCCACACAGCTACAGTCACGCAAAATCATGTGAAATCGGTGTAAGATAGCCGCGTGTCTTACCGCGGCTGCCCTGCTACGTACAGGAGCCCGCCGCGGCCTACCTCGTCTCTGCCCGCGCGCGCTGTGGGCAGCCCGCCCGGCTCGGCCGGACTTGGGAAGGTCGAAATCCTCCGAGTCCCCCGGCAGGCGGGGATCCACGCCGGACGACAGGGCAAGCAGCAGCAGCAACAACAATACTAGCATCGGCGCGTATGCTAATCGGAGCTACGTCTTGCAAGCAGAGAGCAAAAAAAAGCAGTGACAGCAAACCAAGTTTAAATGAAGTGCCCCAAATGCCAGCATCCAATTGCGAGCAGCAGCTGATTACCCATTGAGCGCAGCTGGCCATAAGGGTTGGGTCGGCGTCAGCCAATAGGCAAAGGGCGCGTTGACTACGTGGTCTGCCAGAACTAACGCGGTGCTCCATTTCTTAACCAGTGACACCCAAAGCACAAAGACTTGTGTGAATAGAATACAGTTTATCCAGAAGTGAAACTAAACGGTGCAGGTGGTGATGCTGCAACCGAGGGATGACAATTCAATATTAAAAAATGTTGATATTTTTTAAATAAAAAAGTAAATGGATTTTATTCCTTTGTGTTTAAAACCATTCAAATCTTTGCATTTCTTTTCTTTCTTATAAAAAGCAATCATGTGTACCCCACCTCTCACCAGAATTTTTTCATCTCTTGACACAATATTCTCCACAGTGACAAAGGGTGACAAATCAATAACAGTCTTGACATTTCTCATGTAGGTATTCAGAACCACAATAAATAATACTCTGTAAAAACACTTGTGACACCTTCAGGGTTTTTATTCAAGAAGCTTTCTGAGTTTTTCTGAAAAGCGTATAAATTGGTCAAATTCTTGTTTTTAATAATGCGATGCCGGCATAATACAGCAGAGTGTGAATATTTTTTAATAGTGTCTTAGTAAAGTCTTTAATGTGATAGAGTCTCAAGCAGTATATTTACTTTTATTTATGCATGAAAGCAGGGCCAAACTGGGGTCCCCAAGCAGAATTTTATTTATTTTGAACTTAATATTATATTATGTTATGTTATTATGTTATATGCCATGACAAAAATATTCAAAATATTAGTTTCCATGTATTGCAAAAAAAAAAAAAAAAAGATACAGGGGATTTAATGATTTTGTTGTAGAACTGCTCGTGACAACTTTTTGATCTTTTTTAATTGGGCTACCTGAATCAAACATCATTGTGAGAATAACTTGAACCCGAACACGATGTTTGGTTTTTCTGCAGTGCAGAATTGTGTAGCACAGTAGAAACCTGGGGTTCATTTTGGATATTGGGTGGAACATTTTATTGTGTTATTATACTGTCTCTTGGTAGCTTTTATCCATCTGCCTATCTAAGATCTCTGTAAAGACAACACAGAGCTGCTGACATTACATTGTAATTTTATAACCTGAACAACTTAATAACACAGTAGTACACAGATACAGCTCAGAGGATGCATGACAAGTTTCGGAGGTGCAGCTCGACCGTTAAACTGAACTCGCTCTCTGGGAAAGGGGGAAACACCACCAAAGAATGTGAACCAGTGAAGACATGTTTGAGTAATTTAAAAAAAACAACAACAATATTCACAAACCTCAGTTCACCACATGTACAGCTTAATAGACACATAGAAATTTGATATGTGGAGTCCTACTGTGCATTTAAACTCTACTTTGTATAGATAATCCTTTCAATGACTTTGTTTTGTCCAGTAAAACACAACTAAACTTTGGGCAAACCAACAGGAAACTTCAGGCTATCTTCAAGAGCACCTCTTATAGTGTGATTTATCTATTCTTTAACTTCACTTTATCCCCTTTTAACCCTTTAGGCGCCAAGATTGTTTTTTGAAAATACTGGATTTTGACATTAATATTTCAAAAGCTGGTGGCTGAAAGGGGGTTAAAGATAGATGCCTACTGTACATTAGAAAAATGTTGCCCATGATCCATAGTTTATGTGGGGCATGAAATTATTGATCTAATTTGCATATTATGACGTCATCAGGTGGCAGCCATTTTGAATCTCATTATGTTCAGGAAATATTGGAATTGAGTGATTATGAACTTGTTTTTTTAAAACTTTTTTTTTCTTTTTGTCTTTTTATCATCATCTATAATGATCAGGGAACAGGAAAGCAACAATAAAACAGAATAATGTAGTAAAATATTACTATATCATCATTACCATATAGTAGGAAAACGCATGCCTATATTTTTTCAGGAAATGGTGGATATTGACTTGATGTTTGAACTTATTTTCATTTTTCTGTCTTTTACCATCATTCATAAGGAGGAAACCAACAATAAAACAGGCGAAAGTGGTAAAATACTGTCATCATTACCATAGGGTAGGAAAACATGCAAGAAGTGGAAGACATTGAACTGATTTTTTTTTTTTTTTTTAACCTGTTCAACCTTATTCATAATGATCAGGAATGAGGAATACAATAATAAAACAAGTGGTAAAATGTCATCATATAGCAGAAACACACTAAAACAGGTGACAACACATGAGAGGACAGATACTGGCGCGCATAACGATTTGTCTCCGTTGTAAGGAGGTTCCAAAAGTCGTCAGTGAGAAAGAGGGAGAGAAAACCTAAGGGGGAAGCATTTGCCAAGTCATACTCACCCAAAAAACCAACAGGCTCACTAAATGACTTTATCCAGTCCTCATATTCTTCCTCTCTCGGCAAATGCACCCAGCCACTATCATCGGTGACATCTCTGCCAACATGTCGTCTCCCCCTCCCACGCACACGAGGAGTGCAGCGGCTACTCGCCGCGGTGCCACCCACTGGACGGTTAATGCTATGGGCTCTCACGCCCCTGCTGCCACGACCAACACCTCTCCTACGGACACTACGGCCACGCTCGCCACTGCCACCCACCCCGTAAAAGCCAGATAAAGGGACAGAAGGAGTGTGTGTTTGTGCTTGAACATTTTGTGATCCGGTCAGGATCATTGCGCTGGCGGACAGGTGCGCCGCGGCTAGCCGCACCACCGGGGGCTGGGTGGAGAGCGCGCATGCTAGCGACAGCAGACCCACTTCTCCCACCCCTGATTCCTTGACCAACACCTCTACGGACACTGCGACCGCGTTCCCCACTACCACCCACTCCATTGAGGTTGGATAACGGCACAGAATGAGTTGGAGTGTGTTCTTGGAGAACAGCCTCGCTTCGCATGCCGGCACCATTGCCTGGGGAAGTTTCACCGTGGGAAGCATGAGTGCTCGTCCGATCCTCATCCTCACGAGGTAAAAACTCTCCTTCGGAGTCGGAATCGGCAAATAGCATGCTCAATACTTCCACACGGTTCAACTTCTTACAAGCCATGGTGTAAAAACTCAGTAATAGTTCGCTGACAATAAAAATTCGACTCGCACGTCTGCTCTGAATCACTGCGTCTGTGTCTGAGCCAGCGCGGCTTTTTTGCACTGTCTTATAAAGACAATGTGAACTACAAAATGACTACAAAATGACGTGAGCTTGGTCTTGTTTGAAAGGGTAACATGTTTGCCAACTAGTGGTAGGAAGACTGAACACCTTAAAGCCCGTTTATTTGATCTACAGACTGTTTTGTTTATGCTGACGTCATGTCGCAATTCTGCGACTTTGGCGGTTAGAGGGTTAATTCATTAATGACTGATTATCTCTACAAACTCTGCTGCCATTTCACATCCAGCCACTCCCATCTGCTCAGCAGTAACCCTACACCTCCCTGCTCCTCTCAGTCACCTGACGTCCCACACCCACTTTCTGGTCTGTTCCTCTTTAAATAATCAGCTCTTTCATATTTATTTATTCCACTTTCCCTCTGTCAGAGAGTTAACTTCGCCATCCACTTTGCCGTTTGTCCTTCACACCTTCTTACAGATCTGTGCATCTCTGGTGACTTTACTCCTCCCTGCTTACCTGTTTTTGTCTTCACGACTCTCAATAACAGGTACTGTAAAGTGTTCTTATTTATCTAAATCTTTAAAAAGATAAATATGCCTTTAATTATACCACCTATTTAAGGAATAACTGATGTTATGTGTGTCTAGCAATGATGGTTAATTACAACCTTAAAACTTGTATTTCCATTTCAGTTCTTGGACATGGATAATTTTGTTTGTAACAAATTAACCGAATGGGGTCTAAGCGACTATATTAAGAAATTTCGAGGTAAAGAATTGATGGATTACTTTGCTAATACAACCATTCAATTATCTCTGTGAGGCTGAGCACACTTTAAATTGACAGTAACTTCTCTGTCCAAAATTATAGACCTCCTTCATGGGAATTATTTTTTTTAGCTGAATATTTTAATTGCAGATCAAAAGGTTGATGAGAAAAGTTTCTATGTCCTTGAACAAGAAGAAATTAAGGAATTGATACCAGAAGTGGGACCAAGAGCAATCTTCAAGGATAAACTTTGGCAGTTAAAGGTAATGTTCAGTGTTTTATTGTAAATTACTCTTGTAAATCCCACCGTGTGAACAACTACTATTAGAGATTAATTAATTTAAAATTATGATTGTATCTTCTGAAGATGAAATCAGCAGTAACTAGAATTTTTGCTGTGGTTGATTTTCCAAATGTTTTCTTGTCTGTAGAAAGAAAAAAACAGAAATCAGGAGAGAAAAGAATCTTCTGCTCAAGTAAGTTTGATACTGATTAGGTATATATTTATATATGATCTGTTAGTTTAGATGATGTTTAATGTCAGATAATAACTTTTCATGAGTCCTGCTTTTTCTCCAGTGAAGATCATATTGATATTTCAGACGTGAACATTCCCGTATTTAGCTTAACTGTTTATTCAACGTTTTGTGATGTCTTGAAACTGTCTAACTGTCTAATTTTTTAGTCATTTGAACATGGTTTGTAAAGCTAATTTGATATAGGATGAAATTATGAACGTTTTATTATGTGTGTATTTTACATAAGCCTGTGAAAGTTGCTTCAATAACCCATCTGAATAGCTATAGTTTACTATGTCTTGATCACCAATTTTTTGAGTCAAATATTTACATTCACACACAGGTCTGCCAATCCACAAGTGATGAAAGTAAGTTACATATTATATTATTATGACATTCTTCTGTATTGATATACAGTAACCTACTCAAGAGCAAGTTTCATAATAGAGCCCCAGGGAAAAATCTCATGCTTTTATCATCATTTCAGTCCAACAAAGAAAGCAAAACTTGGATGGGGGCGAGTGCAGTTCAGGGCAACCACCAGTTAAGCGACAGTGTGACTCTACAGAAGCAGGTATTTGCATCTCTGGAAGCCGACAGTTCACTTATGGGGATTAAATATAGACTGTATTTTTTCTTGTATCACAACTTTCTGCAGTTAAGATGGTCACAAAAACCTTATTTTACATGTAATTAACAGATCTCAGCTCCTTTGATAAGAAGCTAATGTATGAACCTGATACAATATTTACACAAAGTCAAGAGTTAGCTACACATCATCATTCCTGCTTAATAGTTCTTGACTTTTACCCCAGCAGAGGCAGTGAAAAATATCATGGAGGGAGTTAAGGTGAGGCTAAACAACCAAGAAAAAACAAAGCTCAATGACTTCCTGAAGTGAGTACAACGTTTTCCTTATTTGGTGTGTGCTCCATCTACTCTTGACTACTTATCAATTTCACAGCAAGTTTGCGTTACATTTTACAAACTATGGTATGGCATGGCATTAAAATGAGTGCTATGGTATTTAGCTGAAAAATGAATATAACTAAATGGTAGTGTTGCAATTATTTTTATTTGTGAGAGATACCTTCATGAATCATTAATAATTTCTGGGCTTGACCTGAATTGGTAATAACTAGGTTAGATAATAACTACTGCATCTTGTTTCTAATAGAAGTATTATAGGCTTTGGTAATATAAAACACCTGAATTTAACTGGTTTTGAAACTCATTTTCAGTGTATGCATTTGTTTCTGCTCAATCAATTAATCCATATATCTAAACTCTAAACAGGAAAAAAATTGGAGCTTTGGAGATAGACAAGAAAGAAATGGTTGGTGTTTTTGGTAAAACTGGAGCTGGAAAAAGCTCCTTGATAAATGCTGTCATTGGACTGGAGGATCTTTTGCCCTCTGGAGAGGTCACTGCATGTACATCCGTCATGATTAAAGTCGAGGCTAATGTGAAAAACCTAAACTATGAGGCAGACATTGAGTTCATTACAGAAGAGGTAAGATGAACTGTGAATATCTTTATTCTTTCCTGAAGCATGTCAGTTTCTCCAAGATTACACAATGTCTCAATCGTGGAAATAGATGCCAATTCCACCAGTCTCCCAATCAAAGTCACACCAAACTGTCAGTTCTACATATGCAGGGTTTCTGGAGCTGGTAATGAAAGTCACAGGATGAGATGTCATCACAATAAATTAATATTTGTTTAGGTTTTTGAAATAAAAGATTCTGCATTTTGTATGATACTTTACTGTACTTTGATTGACTAACTGTAATCAAATCCTTATCAAAGTAGTACAGTACTAAAGTAAAGGAAGTAAAGATGAAGTACATAAATCAGAATAAAGACCACAAATAAAATAAGTAAAAAAAAAAGCATTTTTGAGGATTCAAGGTTGGACTCAAACACCAGTCTCATGCTTGCAATTTGAGCATCGATCCCCTTTCTGGTCTTTATTACTTGTTGATAGATAAGCAAGGAAGAATTATGCTTTCCGTAAAATAGGTTGTTTGTTCAACCATCATAAAGTTTCACCTCTGCAAGAGACATGTGATGCCATCTCCCAAGTAGCCTCGGTTAGATATAATCCCAACACGTTCTGAAAGAACTTCATTACTTCTTGATTGGCATTAGGCTGCAACAACAACATTAAAGGGTTAGTTATCAAACTACTTGTGTAGGGTTAGAAAACAATGGTTAGTGCTAAAACATGTTCCTAAAGTGGACACAAAAGGGCTGCAACTTCTGCAACTGCATGCTGGTTTGCTGTAGAACATGCACCAAAGAAAAATAACTTCTTCTCAGTGACAGTAAAGCAGTACCTTGTACATAAAAATCATGCAAAGAGTTCCTGATCAAGCATGAGTATGTGAAGAGTTGGGAGTAAAACTGTGTTGCCTTTGTGGATCACTTACTCATATATACACTGAAACTCCCAATTTTTGAGTTGGTCTTGACTGTTAAAAAGAATTTGCTTCTGTATGATTGGAGATGATCCTAATGATCACAGACTTGTAAAGATGATCATCCGCGCTGTTATCAAGCACAAGTCTGAGAAGCACCCGTTTTTAATCCATCATCAAGCTGTTTTAAATTTCACACAAATTACTGGCTTCTCCACTCACAGATCCCCACTGAAGATGTGTTTGGATTTTTAGTAGCAAAGACATTTAGCTTTATTGTGGAATGCACTTATTCACCAGAATAGTTTTAATGAATTATAAAAAGAAAAATAATAATAATAAAAATAATGACTGATTGAAGACCTGCAATGAAACTGCAAAAATATGTTTCTTGGTTTCACCAGAAGTCATGTAATGCAGTTATGTAACAAATTATTTTCTTTTCTTTGAAAGGAGTGGGAAGACGAGTTGTGGCTCCATCAACAGTTTGTGAAAAATAATGAGAAAAAGGAAGATGAAAGAATGTCAGCCGTGTATGGAGAAGAATGGAGACACAAACTGTCTGAAAATCCCATGGACAAGAAATACTTCAAAGAAATTCCAGAATTTCTTCAATCTAAGAAGAAGACTCTGAAATGCAAATCACACCAGGATTTGTCTAAAGAACTTGTCAAGTACACAAGAAGTGGTTCAAAACAAGAGCAATACAAAGACATAAAGAGGTGGTATTGGCCGCTGGTGAAATGTGTGACTGTCAGGCTGCCACAGAATGATCTTCTCCAACATGTCACACTTGTGGACCTTCCTGGAAATGGGGACCATAACAAGAGCAGAAATGACATGTGGAAAGAGGTAGCATATTCAGAAGCACTGAAGTTTATTGAGCTTCTTTTTTTTTTTTTAGAAACATTTTGTTGTCTTGAAACCATTTTTTTTTAACAAAAAAAGAACCGATGATTATTTATTTATATTCAAGAGCTCTCATACACTTTCAGATTGCTGGGAAATGTTCAACTGTGTGGATTGTTACTGAAAGCAATCGAGCAGCTGCAGACAAAGAAACCTGGGAGATGCTGGCCGATGTCTGTGACCTCATTGGAAATGGTGGCGAGTGTCAACACATTCACTTCATCTGCACCAAGTCCGATCTTCTTAAAAATAAGTAAGTGAAAATGCCAAAGTCACGAGATGAATCGTCGGTCTCTCATTTTGAATTTGTTTACTATGTAACATTTAACATATGGTATGGTTGTCTTTTGGAAACTTGGGAAATTTATGGACATTGAAAACAAAGGTTTGGTGAATTTTACGTTAAAAACAAAAACAACAAAAGAGAAAACACAACATTTCACACAACCACATTTAATCTTTATGGAAAAGTTAGAGACAACAGTTCAACAGATTAATAAACCAACATTTTAGTTACAAAAGAACATGGACAACCATGTTGACCACATGACATTTTTTTCACAAACACAGTTCACAGATTTTTTAGACTGTCCTTCTCCACAATTTGTAACCATGGAACATTTGTTTATACAGGCAGATGAGGACAATGGTTATGTAGGTAAAATGGCAACTATAACCATACAGTCACATTGTAAAAATAAGCTTTAGCCCTAACTATGATTGTTTTTAAACTTATAATGCTTCATTATATGTGTTGTGTTTACATGTAGCCACATCAGCAAAATTACATCCATATGGCTCTTAAAAAGAGGGCTATGTTTTTTTTTTCTTTTTTCTACCAAGGCTGTATATCAGAGAAGTGAACTGTTTGGAAAAGCTTTTCAGGTCTATTTGAGATGAAGGAGGATTTGCCTTGACCCATATATAATAATGTTCTTGATATTCCTTCTTTTATATTTATAAGACAACACGATGTCAAGAAAGATGTGATCAAAGAATTCAATCAACAGGAAAAGATTAATGTGAGTTTTAAATAGTGATATAATATTTTACAGAAAGATTGTCTACAACTTCAAGTCTCACTTACATAATTTTAAAAACTGTTTCCCCAGAAACAATTTAGTGATGACTGCTTTGAAGTGTTCAAAGTGAGCTCTGACGACTTTCTGAGAGACACTTCCCCGAAGCAGGACAACGGTAGGTGAAGTTTCAATGTTCTCTGGGAAAACAGATAGTAGATGTCTCATTTTGTTTTTTACTTCATTTAAAGGGATAGTTCGCCTCTTTTGACATGAAGCTGTATGACATCCCATATTAGCAATATCATTTATTAAATTTGACTTACCCCCTGCTGCGCACTGTGAGACGAGTTCCAGCTGAGTTTTGGCGTTGACGAAGGTAGTCCGGCTATTTGGCTGGGGCCACAAAAATAAAGTGTTTTGCTTCTCAAAATAATATGTGTTCAAAAGAGTAATACAAAATCGTTCATCAGACCTCACAATCGCTTGGCGCTATTTTCTCTCTACCAATGCGTGCTGCCACCTGCCGACAGTTGCACCTGTTACGGTGTTTACTGCTCGGAAGCAGGGGACTGCTCGGTCTGCACGGTCTACACAGCCCGTAGTGATACGAAGGTAGAGAGAAATAGCGCCATAAAGCAAAATGCTTTATTTTTGTGGCCCCAGCCAAATAGCCGGACTACCTTCATCAACGCCAAAACGAGGCTGGAACTCGGCTCACAGTGCGCAGCAGGGGGTAAGTCAAATTTAATAAATGATATTGCTAATATGGGATGTCATACAGCTTCATGTCAAAAGAGGCGAACTATCCCTTTAAGCAATTACTAATCTGTGGCAGATATTCAAATGCTCATATGTTACTTATTTCAGTTAAAATATATTTTTTAACAGATATACCCGAGCTTAAGGACTATTTGAAAAAGCTCAATGACTGTCACTCAGAGACACTAAACTATGTGTCTGGAGCACACGGGATTCTCTCTCTGATTCAAGGTGTCAGCTTGGGAGAAGTGGTAAGAAAGACATATTGAATAATTCATTGGAAAGTGACAATGGTGACATATCAACTTCAAAACTGAAAGAAATATTTTAACCAAGACCTTTTAGTCATGAAAGTTGAACACCAATTCCTAAAGAGTTGGGACGCTGTGTAAAATGTTAAGAAAGCAATGATTTGCAAATCTCATACATCAATATTTTATTCGCAAAAGAACATGGAAAACCTATCAAATGTTGAAATTCAAGAGATTTTACTATTTCATGAAAATATTATACTATCATGAATTTGATTTCAACAACAGGTCTAAAAAAGTTGGGACAGGTCCATGTTTACCAGTCAGTAAACGGCTGGGAACTGAGGAGACCAGCTGCTGGACCTTTAGGGGAGGAATGTGGTCTCAGTCTTGTCTGTCCTGGGTGTTCTCTGTTGTATTTTGAATTTCATGATGCACCAAATGTTTTCAGTTGGTGAAAGGTCTGGCCTGCTGGCACCAAGGCTCTTGGGGCTATGAACCCTTGCTGTTGCGATTCAGTATGCATTTTAACATCGTCTTGCTGAGATTTTAAAGTACTTCCATGAGAAAGACGTCATCTGCATGGCAGAATGTGTTGCTTTAAAACCTTTCAACATTAAAGGTGCCTTTCCAGATGTTGTCAGTTCCATAGGTACTTGTGCACCCCGACACCATCAGAGATGCAGGCTTTTGAACTAAGAGCTGATAATAAATTGGACATTCCCTCCCCTCTTTAGACTGAATTAATCTGACCACAGAACAGTTTTTCCATTTTGTCTCAGTCCAGGCAGTGTTTGTGCATCATGTTCACATATGGGTTCTTCTTTTTTTAATAGAGCTTTAACCTATATTTGCGGATGACACAGTGAGTTGTGTTCACAGATAACAATTTCTAGAAGTGTTCCTGAGGTCATGCAGGGATTTTCATGACAGAATCATGTCTGTTTTTAATGCAGTGCTGTCTGAGGGCCTGAAGATCACAAGTGTCCCTTATGCACAGAGATGTTCCTGATTCTCTGAAACTTTTAATGATATTATCCACAGTAGATCATGGAATAAGTCTAATGAAATAAAAAAAAAAACATTTACTGTTTTTAAAAAAAAAGTATCACTTACATTTTCAGCAATTAGTTGGCCCTGTCCCAACTTTCCTGAGACGGCTTGCTGCCTTCAAAGAATAGAAGATGATGATCATTCAAGATGAGCTAAAATTTTCCAGCTCTATTGTGAATAATACATTGGTTTATGACATTTGCAAATACTGTAATTGCATTCTGTTTTTATTTACATGGCTTGTCAACTTTTTTGGAATTGGAGATATAGTTAATTCCTGAGAGACATAAGCTGATCAGCAAAGAATTTAAAGAAGAGATAAAATAAAAATACCTGCATGGTTTTATTAATGTGAATAATCAGTCGTGTTTTTTTTCAGGCTAGTAAAAAAACAGATGTGTGTGAAGACCTCAAGAAAAACCTAAGTCTTCGGCTTACTGAAGTCAAAGCAGCAATGGAGAAAGCTTGCAACACCTTTGACAAATGCCTTAGTGACGGAGTTAAGGATTCCAAAAACTCATGTGGAATAACTCTAAGAGACTTCTTCCAGCGCGTATGTATTTAATTTATAAACTTCAAGTCGACTTCACTCTCTGTAAATATAACTCAATGTTTCTTCCTTTAAAAAAAAAAAAAAAAAAAAAAAAGAATATAGACAGTTCTTTCAAGACATTGCAGAGCATTGTCAAAAAAAGGGGCATTCATCAAACCGGCAAAGGAAAATTAATAAACCTCAACAAGACGTTAACTTCAACCCTGACTGACAGCATTGATGAGGAATTCAAGAAGACCTTCCCGTAAGAACTTATTGAGATCATAAAACCCTTTGTTGGCTCATTTCCAACTGTGATAACAGATAGTTAAATATCTTATACAGTTACATAATGATGACAAAATTACAAATATGTTGATTCTGTTTTCAAACAACTTTTTAACTTGTTTTAGAAATAAAGGAAATGGATCATTCAACATAAGCTTTTCACTTGTCAAGGAGGAACTGATTCAAAATCACAAAGATCTGGAACTGCTGCTGAACTTTCTCCAGACTGAGGTAAAAAATGAGAAAAGCAACATCCTATCCATTGATTCATTATAAATGTTTATGTTGGTTAAAACTTAGATATTGTTTGAAAGGTCAAGTGATGCTTCAAAGCTTACAACAATGTATGAGTCATACAGAAGATTTTAAGGTAGCAGACAGGAATGCTTTACTCGCAGGTTTTCATGTAAAATGTGCTAAAAAATATAACCATTTAAAAACACGTGAAAGTATGAATTTGTATCTTTTGAAGGAAGATCAAATTAAGAGAAAACTGAGCAAAGACATCAGGGACCGCAAGAAAACGATCTACACCAGTCTGACGGAGAAAATTGAGGAAATCATGCAAGACTGCTATAAAAGTAAGAAAAGTAGTTACAACATACAGCCTGTCACAGTAGTGCACACTTTTATTATTTGTGATTGTGCATAAAAATTACATTCTGTGTTGTAGAAGCAGAAGAAATTAGTGGAACAAACGCACTGACAGATATGAAGAACGCTATTCTGGATCATGTACAAAAATCAAAGGACACCATGTTTGACGACGCAAAAGATGATATGTTGACGAAGCTGAACGAATTGAAGGTTTGCCTCATTTTTATTAACTGAAATGTGATAATATTATACAACAAGTTTTTCTCTCAATTCAAATAAAAGCTTTTTTAACATTTAGGTGAAATTCTAATTTGTTCTTTAACCCAAAAAATCCCACCAGTCACATGACTTTGACTTTCTAGGCACAAATATGTGTTATCCTTTCTCTTCATGTTGGACTCTGATAAGTAATGAAGGTTTTGATGCTGAATTAGGAGTTCATCCTGAAGACAGTGGAAGACACCCTGATGGAATCGATTGAACTCGCACTCGAGACAAATGAAACATCATTCATTGGTAAATGGAGCATATGGAAGTAAAATAATTTACATAGAACACTTTCAATTCAGTAAATATATAACTGACATTAATTAATAAACAAGTATGAAGCAATCTTTTTCTCTTTTTCTTTTTAGATGTTTCAGAAGATCTGAAGAAGATGAAGAAAATCGACGATGACCTGAGAGGCTCCCCAGCTTAAGAAATGTCCCAAATTGGGTAAACCCATGGGGAAATCATAATATTTTTCAAAGGCCCATGTTGGTGGATTTTTATTTTTATGGTCTGACTAATGTTAACATTGCTTGTAATTATAATCTCTTTTACACTTGTGCTTATCTGTACAGTAGCTGCCCTGACGGGTGCAGTTATGCAAAGCTGCCACTCAAAACCAGGTTTCCATTCAATGATAAGATTCCAGTATATGGGCAGTTTTTTCTTCGCATTCTTGAGACAGAATAATACAATGATTTATGGAATGATTATAACCTTGTTAATTATGTCTTTAGTGGAGGTTTCAAATTCCCTCTGTCAGCAGAAACAACCAAGAGTCAACCACTAACATCCCTGTAACACCAATTAAAGACTAGAAGCTTCTCGAGTTTGGCTTAACTTGAGGTTATTCTGGGTTTAAACAACAAAGGACGTAATAACTAAGAATTAGTTGATAAGAATTTGACAGAATATTTCTATCGTTTCATTTTAATTTAGTCTAATCATATAAGGAGCTCTGACTTTGTTTTTACGTTCATGAAATGTTTTTATTTTAACAATTTTGTGACATCTTTATCTCTTCACTTTAATTCACAGATGTGTGTAAACAGACTCCGTAGCTCTATACTTTATTGTTTTAATAAATGTGTGCAAATTTACTCTTGGTTCATAAATTTATCATCGTATATTTGATTTTAGGCTTTAAGCTTTTAAAAGAGTGATTTTCAATTAATTGTCCTTCAAGTTAAAGAACAAACATTTGCTAAATTAACAATTTGAAAAATTAAGGTTTTTGTGTGTGTTGTTGATAAATGAAGAGAATTATATGCAGAAAATGATAAAACATTTTCTTCTCAGTGTAAAAGATACATTTTTGCTCTTTTTTTTCAAATTTTGTGTGCGAGTCTGTACTAATTCTAATAAACACATGTAACCCAGTCCAAAATTAAAGTATTTTGTATTGAATTAAGTTCAGGAAAAGAGTAATAATTCAGACTGTGTTAAAAAATGTTGTCTTAAATATGTTAAAACTGTTATAAATAAGTTGTGTGCCTTTAAGTACTTAAAATACTACGGTATAAGAAGTTTAAATATGTTTATAAAAACGTAATCTTCATTATATTTTGTTTGAAGAGCCCATGTATGTAAGAGGAAATGATGTAGAGCCAAACTAATTTCCCAGTCCGTGATTGGTCAAGGATCAGGAACTGGGAGGAGAGTAGAACTGAAACAGGAAGTGAGCGATAGCATGAGAGAGATCAACCGCGCTAACAACACGTGGCGAAGTTATTAGAAAACGGGTGTTTTGCCGATATTTTAGACTTTCAACTCGACAGTCTATGTGCAGATATCAACTCTACCTTGTTGTTGAAGCTACTGTGATTATGTCAACTCGGAATTTGCTCTACAGTAGTCTTGAAGTTATATGTAATGCTCGCTAATGCATTATTATTCGCTAACAAAGTGGACATGGAGTACTGAAAGCTAAATCGGCTAACAGAAGAAGATTTAACTAAAGTTTCCGTCGTGGGAGCTTCCAGAGTTAACCTTTATGCAGAGATATGAGCTTACACTGAGAGCTATATGACTGTGCTGGAAAACTATCTTCACTGGACTTTTCTGCTGCCTGTTGATTCCTGTGGACCGAGAGACTGGAAGAGGAGCTGACAACATCCTGCACCATCATCTTCTTTCTGGCTGGGACTAAGGACAGGTGAAATTCCAAGGAGGTTCAAGGTTTCCTTTTGGAGTAAGGTATCACATTTCCACGCTTCACCAGCATATCAGGCCTGCAACGTGGGGTTTTATTCTCTGAGATTATTTAGTTACTTATATGCCGGCTTAGGTGGACATTGAAGTGTGGGCCCACTTTAGTTTGCATAGGTTGTGAAATCAAAAGACTGAAACATTGTTGCATTCTTGTGAATTTATTACTGTGTTTAATATATGTTCCTGAAGTCTGAACTTTTCTCCTGTGTGTGTTTCATTATTTCTGATAGAGGAGTATTTTGAATAAGGAATAGAGTTTGGGTATTTCATTGCCTGTATTTCCCTTTACCGTGTATTCAGAGTTTATTATTCCTTCTCAGTCATACTATTAGGTGAAAAGAACATAAAGAGCTATTGTCCTTACGCAAAGGTGAGTGAAACTCAACATAGGTCTAAACACGAGAGTGTATAAAGAAGTTTATTAGAACTATTAGTTGTAAGTTAATGGGTTTTACGAACTCAGGAGCCCTTACCCACTTTAGATGGGTATAGGTGGGCTACACACATATTTGATATGACATGACACCCAATAAACTTTGAGTAAAAGTGGAAATGCATTTACAATTATTTGGAGCAACGTACTCCAAAAGCATTTTTGGAGCTCAACGGCAGTAACTTCAGTCAGTGGTGGAACTAAATAAAAAAGACAAAGATTTGATATGCATATATAAATATTTATACACTTTCTCCATCTGGAGTTCTCTGTTCCCTTTTTAAAACTTGGATCACACAGAAAATAAGGGTGAAACTAGCTTGGTGATAATAGCTTTATCCTAAAGCAAGCTAACCTCTTTAGCTCTTTTT
Source organism: Odontesthes bonariensis (assembly GCF_027942865.1). Classification (NCBI taxonomy): domain Eukaryota; kingdom Metazoa; phylum Chordata; class Actinopteri; order Atheriniformes; family Atherinopsidae; genus Odontesthes; species Odontesthes bonariensis. The sequence goes on from NC_134526.1 coordinate 15,842,140, forward strand.
GAATTGAATCTTGGAAGCTTTGTGCTGACATTCATGTGGATGCTGTTTTGACCAAGATAAGACCAAGAACATCCGCCCGATGGCAGCCACCTCCCCCAGCAGGATAATGTATCCTCCTGCACAATAAAAATCTGCTACTTTAAACGATCCAAACACCAGTTTAATGCGGTGCCTATGGGTAATGACATAGTTTCACTCTTACTCACCATTTGTGGCTCTGTTATCTCTTAACGTCAATTATCACAGTTATGCAGACGATACACAACTTTATGTGTCTCTGTCACCGGACGACTGCAGCCCAGCAGACGTACTGTGTTGCTGCGTGTACACCAAGAGCGACCTACGCTACCTGAGCGCCGGAATCATTATTTCTCTATGGAGGTTGAGCTACCTGGGCTACCAGAGCGGATTCTCCAGTGGCGAAGAGAACTGCGCTACCAGAGCGGATTCAAGCGATTAAACTCAAGCTAACATTATGGTAATGAGCTATGACGCGTTTCGGCGAAAACCAATGACAATCCACAGATTGTAGGGGTCCGACAATCCGCGGGGTTCGCTGAAACAGACGTGTAAACTTTAGTTCCTATCCAAACAATAGTCGTTTAATCCTGAGACTGTTGCAATTGCCGTGTCGAGTGCTTCAATACAATAGTGTAGTAACCCCACGCATACCTTTCTCACTGCAATTAAGTTTTATTTTGGATTTATTTCGGATTTTATTTCGAATTTAGTTTATTTTCACAGCTGCCTCTGCTATTCCTGCTCTTCTCAGGTGTACCTAATGTAGTTTTACATAATTTGTAACGTGATGTATATCTTGTATAACAAATTGTAAATAACAACACGTTTATTCGTGTCCCTGCCCTCTCTTTCCTCATGTTTTTTTCCGCGGGGGTGCTGCACAGCCGCGGGGCCTTTAAAAATTGAACATTCTAAATGTGACGTCACGAGCTACCAAAGCAAATTCTCAAGCGAAGCTTCTCCAGCGACCCCCGCTACCAGGTAGCGTAGGTCGCTCTTGGTGTACACGCAGCATGTCAGTGTCTGGAGGAAGTAAACACCTGGGGTCCGTTTCACAAAGCAGGTTCAACCAACTCTGAGTCTATTCCTGATCTCTGAGTTGATCTACTCTGAGATAGAAAACCCTGAGTTTTCGGTTCCAGAAACGCTGATTTGAGTGAGGTTAATCAACTCTGAGTAGGTTCACCTTGAGTTTAGCGCGTGCACCACAACTATAAAAAGCCAGCATCAATGGAGCCCCGATTCGACAAGTCACCTTGGCAACGGGGAAGAGGAGGGGCTACGTTTTTCACCAACCTCGAATTGGAAATCTTAATGCGCTCATACAGCGAGTTTCAATACGTTTTTAGAAATAACGCTAGTCGTCCATTGTTCCGTCACGTCAAATTAACTCGCCGGATTGGATGCCTAGTGTCGCCGTGTTGCTACTACAGTGGGCGTGTATACGAAGTTGTAGATAGAACATACGGTAGAATGGCTCCGGGGGAAAGTAAATAACTTGTGATTTTAACCAACCGAAGTTTCAGAGTTTTGGAGGGAAATTAATGTGTATAAATCGTCAGCAATGGAACATTATTTCATATTGCACCATGAATGTGGATCTGCGAGTGAGGAGAGCTGCTATTGTGCTGCTGCTGCGACACAGGAGATCTCCTTCTCGCTGCATCACCTGTCCCTGCACCTTTTCTCTGATTTAAAAATGAAACATGAAGAAGACATCTTGTGAAAACATGGCCATGGGTGTGATTTGGTTCTTTTGTTGAAATGAATGCTTATCACAATTATTGATAACGTTTAATCCACTACTCCACCTCTGCCCATGAAAGAATTTGATGCACTGGATTGAACCTCTATTCCTTGATGGTCATTACTGGAGCCTATCCCAGCGGTCAATGGGCAAGAGGCGGGGTACACCCTGGACAGGCCGCCAGTCCATCACAGGGCCACATAAAGACAAACGAGACAAACAACATGCACACTCACACTCACTCCGAAGGACAATTTAGAGTCATCATCTATATCATGTTCTGTTAAATAATTAAGCCTATTTAAACTAACACAGATTTCTACTGAGCCAACAGAAAGAAGGCAGATGCCCGTAAAACGGGTGGTGGCCAGCACCGCCACCTCTAAGGGAAGGCCAGTGGCTGAGGGAATCCCCGGAGGGAGTCCACCCCCAAGACACGAGTGCTTTTATAAAATATAATAGGCCTATATATGTCTTTTTTAAGCCTATTCATACAAATGTTTATTTGTCTTTTATGTCTTTTTTTTCTTTTGTCCCAACACATTCTGATGGTGCTGCTCAAAAAGATAATTGTCTGTAAATGCAAAAATCTATGCGCGGTCTGATAACCATCTCCGACGAATATTTATTTCTCTGCGCAATAATGCTGCACCTTCATTCATTTATTTTCAATTCATTTTTATTTATATAGCGCCAAATACAACAAATGTCATCTCAAGGCACTTAATCCACGATCCACGGGATCGTTGTCAAAAGGACATGTTCGTGAAAAAAGTAATCTCCTACTGTGCCTAATGGACTAATAGAAGTAGAAGAACTCGCTCTGCTGACTGAATGAATGAGGAAATCAAATGGCGTGTGTGGCTGAAAGAGGGCGGAGACAGAAAGAAACTCAAGGTTTCTTGAATAAAACCTGGTCCCGACCAGGTTAGGTTCAGAGAGTCTGTTACTACGGTAACTGACCGAGAGGTTAAGTTACCTCTCTTTGTGAAACAGGCTAGAGTTACCCCTCTTTCTTGGGGTTGAGTTACCTCCCTTTGTGAAACAGAAAACTCAGAGTTTCCCTCATTTCAGGGTTAACCAACTCAGAGTTTTCACTAAACCTGCTACATGAAACGGACCTCTGGATGAGAGAGAATTTTCAACAATTAAATGAAGACAAAACTGAGGTCATTCTGTTTGGTAGCAAAGAGAAGAGGGTCAGCGTTGGTAAATATCTTAAAGACTCGGGCCCTTACAATCACTGACCAAGTTCATAACCTCGGAGTGTTGATAGACTCAGATCTGACTTTCAGCAGCCACATCAAAGCTGTCACCAAGGCAGCTTTTTACCATCTCAGAAACATCAACAGAATTAAAGGTTTCCTCTCCCAAAAAGACCAGGAGAAACTCATCCATGCATTCATCTCCAGTAGACTCGATTACTGTAATGCTCTTTTAACTGGACTTCCCAAAAAGAACATTAAACATCTGCAGCTCATCCAGAACGCTGCTGCTAGAGTTTTAACCCGGACTAAGAGATCTGAACACATCACACCAGTTTTAAAATCTTTACTCTGGCTTCCAGTCAGTCACAGAATAGATTTTAAAAGCCTGCTGATGGTTTACAAATCCCAGAACAGTTTAGGCCCAAAATACATCTGTGATATGTTCAGAGAATATAAACCCAGCAGAGCTCTTAGATCCAAGGACTCAGGTCAGCTGGTCCAGTCCAGAGTCCAGACTAAACACGGAGAAGCAGCATTTAGCTGTTATGCTGCAAACAAGTGGAACAAACTGCCAGAACTGTATGTTCAAAGAGTCAGAGCAAGTCTTTGAACTATTCACTTTCATGGGGTGCGAAATTGATTCCCAATGAATGAATGTATGTATTTATTTATCACTTCTGATTTAGATTCAGTGAGTCACACAACACAAGTCATAGTGTAAAGCAATACCTGAAAGCAGCAAAATGACATTCATCTGAAGTGTATTTTAGGCAGAAACATGCCAACAGAGCTCTTTGGCCTAAGTCTGAGTATTTTAACCTGCCAATACATTGTTTCCTTTGAGATCAACAAATTGCACCTGCATTTGACCATTTCAGATCTCCTGTACCTCCCCAGCCTTATCCTGCATTAGCCAATTGTTTCTGTGTCAAATTCAGTTTGTTCTCACCTCTAAAGTAAATGACACTTCAACCTTACAGTATTTTCAAGGTTATGGGAAGAAAATGGAAGAATTTCAGCCTCAGTTTTCTGTGTCTTGCTTGCTATAATCTTATAATAATAGTCCTGGACCATAGTCACCACCACACACATATACAGTATAGGTATGTTAGGAAATCTGTCATACAGTCAGAGAAGGTTCGGGATGATCTGGAGACTGTAGAATTACAGTCTCAAATGCTTGTACTTTTTGGAGATAAGATTTTTGTCCATGAATTGTATTCAGTTCGTTCAAATCCATGATTTAGTTACTATATATGTGAATGGGGGATGTAAGTGAGAAAGCTGATGCAGGTGGTAGAGAGCTGATCAGTCTTGGATCCTGGAAGGCATCCCTCAAGGGCCAACCTGGAGGACTATCATTTCTCTTCACTGTCTGTAAAGTTGTTTCACACACAGAGCATAACAGAATACCATACCAGCACAAGCACGGTACTTGGTGAGGTTTTATAAATGATCACGGTTAGGATTAAAAGTAAAAAGTCATTCTTTTGTGAAAAGAATTGACTGTCACCCATGAACGCCATTTTGCTGCTTTCCTTGGTTACATGTAAACACATGTAGACACATTTAAATGATGTTATGCTGCAAACAAGTGGAACAAACTGCCAGTGGAGATTAAACTTTCACCAAATGGAGACATTTTTAAATCCAGGTTAAAACCATTTCTTTTCTCATGTGTCTATGCATGAAATCCGCACGATATCTTTTTTAATTTGTTTCTCTTTATATTCTTTTATGTATTTTTAATGCTTCCTCCACTCCCTGCTCCAATGCTTTTATTTTATCTAAAGCACTTTGAATTGTTTTGTACATGAAATGTACTATACAAATAAATTTGATTTGTTTTGATTTGATGATTTGATTTGTGATGGCAGTTTTCTCATTGTTGCTGTGACTGTTTGAATCTGCAAGAAGTCTCGCTTATTTAGCAATACTTTTACACATATCTTGTAACAAATATTGTTTTTAACAGTGATATAAGAGTAAAAATCATGATTCTGTTTGATGTTGTTACCAATTCCTCGTGAAAAATAAAAGTGATTTGAGTAAAATGACAGAATTACCTTGTTAATTCTGTTTCAGATCTTTTCTTTCTACTTTTTGATGATGAGGATTTCAATCCTATTGCTTTTTTGTTGTTAAAATTTTTTTTTATAGTTGACAAAATCAAAAATAAGAATCTAAAACACACAGTAAACCTTTACACCTCTACATTTAAGATGTACCTTTTATACGAATGCGCCCTTTCCACATCAATACTTATGTAAATACTTATGATTTAAGTTAAAATTAAGCAATAGCATAGTATGGAAACATGATTTGAGTTACAATCAGCACTTCCTCAAAGAAAGAAAGAAAGTTTGTTCTTTTTGGGGTTCAGGGTTTATTGGAATGCATTTAATATACAAATACAGGCATCCAGATTCAGCACAAGTTAGAATAACAAAAAAACAGAAAAATACAATTTTAAAAAGTAACTGATTCATTACTTAAACTTTGATTTCTTTCCTTTTTCATATGAGCACCCACAGAGAGTAAGCCAATTAATATGAGAACTGTTCTTAAAAGCTGAAAGTCTTTGTCCCATCAAACACACGAGAGTTCACGTTCCACCGTTAGATTCTCACTTCCATAAAGTCAGTGGAATTGCAGTGTTCTGAACTCAATAAACCAACACTAGCCTAAAATGAAGAGGTAATCCAATGTTAAACTCCTTAAGATCAAAAAAGTACTACAAAATTTTCCTCCCGCATTTTGTCCGCCTCTAAGAAACAAAAGCAAATCATCTGATAAACAAAAAACTAAAGAAAAAACAATAAAACGCCTCGACATAATGAACTTAAAGTTTAATATGAACCAACAAGAACAACAAGATTAAACATTGTGGCAAAACACGTCACATCAATCATTTAACAGTTGCCACAAAAATGTCAGTCCCTTTAACTTGAAATTTCCCAGATTTCGTATGCATGATGAGCTCGATTGATTTTGTCATGGTTTTTTCCAGGGTTTCCATGATCTCATCCTAAAAGAACATCAAAACCTTTAGAAATTATTACAGTCGGAAATCGAGTTAAAGATTAAATGAATAAGACATGCGTATCTTTCTCTTTATAAAAATGGGACAAACCGTCAGTTCTTTCAGCTCGTTCAACATAACTGTTTTAGCCCGATCAAACATGCTGTTCTTCGATTCATATACATGTCTCACAATTGTGTCTCTCATGTTCTGCAGGGAGTCCTTTCCTTTAAACTCTGCAGCATCTAAAAACAGAGGATTGTCATTTTGATTTTGATTTTCATCACCAATCACACTGAATATGCTGTAAAAGTGCATATCATGATAGAGACATGCTGTATGCCACGACATCTTACTCTCATAGCATTCTTGCATGATTTCTTCGATGGTCTTTAACAGGCTGCTGTAGATCATTTTCTTGCGGTCACGGATGAGTCTGCTGAGCTTTGTCTTCATTTTGTCTTCCTAACAAAAATGGAAGAAAAAATATAGTTTACAATTATCAACATAATATGTTTACAGATTCCACCAAAGAAAAAAGCAGTAAATCTTCATTATTGGTCAGCATTTAAGTAACTTTTATTTCCCACAAAGATTATCTCAGTTTTAGCAAACACAAATGTCTGTATTTAACTGATGAACAGGATGGGGCTTTTTCTCATTCTTTACCTCTGTCTTGAGAAATATCAGCTGCAGTTCGACATCTTTGTACTTCTGAATCAGCTCCTTTGTGCCAAGTGAGAATGTGCTGATGACCCCATTGAATGCCTCACATTTCCCTTCATTTCTGAAACAAGTTTAAAGGGTTTACAACAGTAGCATACATGTAGATGTAATTACAATCTCTTATTATAATGTTACGCTAATTATAAAGATCATTAAGAGTTAGAAAATAGGCCAAAAAAGGATGTTATGTGCTCATTCAAGTAATTCTTACAGGATAGTCTTCCTGAATTCCTCATCAATGCTGTCAGTCAAGGATGAAGTTAATTTCATGTTGAAATTTATTTCTTTCCCTTTTTTGGGTTTAGTAGCTGCCATTGTTGATGACAACACTCTTCAATGTCCTGTGAAATCCACGGCCAGTCTTTCTCTGAAGCACAACATCATAAATAATGAAAGAAATATTTTTTCAACACAATGTCAAAATTCACACAATACGTACAGGGTACAGCGAGGAATTCAGGTTTCCATCACATGAACTTTTGGAGTTTTCAACCCCTTCACTAAGGCAGCGGTCAAAGGTCTGGAAAGCATCCTCCATTGCTTTTTTAACCGGGAAAAGATGATAGGTCATGTTTCTCTCAAGTTCTTCACACACCTCTGTTTCATTGCCAACCTAAAATTAAAAAACAAAACCCAGCAAAAGAAAAGTGTTATAGCAATGAAGCTATAAATATTAATGGCTTCTTTATTTGTCAGTTATCAATAATTCAACACCCTTCATGTAAAGAATTCTTTAGGGGCAAGATTCTATGTAAACCCCTGCAGTTTTAAGATTACCATTAAATATTTCTGTATAGATCTAAGATGTCAGCAATCTGATTTTCCCTTTTTTTTTAAAATAAATATCAACATAGTTCACTAAAACTTCATTAAAAGTTTCTTAATCTTACCGTTTCTCTCGACCTGGCTGCTTGAATCAGACAGAGAATTGCATGAGCACTATATTTACACGACATCCTCAGATTGCTGTTTTGCTATAATTGCCTAATGTGTGTAGCGGTTTTACACGATATATATAAAGACTTCACCTACCAGTGTCACCCAGTTCTAGAAGTTTCCTCTTTAGGAACTCTTTGGAGCTCACTGTGAACACTTTGAAACAGTCATCACAAGTGTTTCTGAGGAGAACAGAATTTATTTACAAGTTTTGCTCACATTTACTGACAATCTTGGTGTTAGATATTCTGTCAGTATTCAAAATTCATCTTTTTTGTAATTTAGTTTTTTATTATTTTTGGGGGCTTTTATGCCTTTAATGGACAGGACAGTTCAAGAGAGACAGGAAGCAGGGGGCAGAGAGAGGGGGAAAGACATTCAGCAAAGGGCCGTCCGATGCGGGACTCGAACCCCAGCTGCAGCGAGGACTGTCGTGCCCCTACAGGCGCTCTGTACATGGGACGCCTGCTTAACCCACTATGCCACCGACCACCCCAGTTTCTTCATTTTTAAAACCGTAACCATTTTCTGATTTATAGGTCCAAAAAAAAAAGTTAACTATTTGCTGTTTTTCTTTCCTTATCCACACATAAGCAGCTACGTAATACAAAGAAACAGTAAGCCAGCATTGTGGCATAAGCTGAGAAAAGTTGCAAGTTCTGCAACAGATTTCTGCCACTGGCTAAAAGCTGTCAATGAATGAACACAATGAATGTTCCCATAACCATAAGTAAACTGCCTGGAGGAGTGGTACAAGCTTAAAACCAAGGCTTTTTTCCCCCCTTTAGATACACCAAAAATGCGAAACATGTGGAGCAGATGTGCCACAGATCTATACCTCCAATTCACATAGAACATGGAGTTGTGTACGCCTCAGTGTAAAAACTGAGCTCTGTTTTTGATAGTGACTCATTTATAGAAATGAGTCCATTTAATTTATATTCAGTTTAGTTAGGTTTCACTAAACTTTCCAAGACTTATCTCATTGGGGAATACCTCCTGTTCTTGCAACTTCAACACCCTAACATGCCAAACCTCGACTAGCACTTTTTAACATTCCTGTCATACTCTGTTATAAATAGAGTTAGCACTTAATACATGGAGGGCTTCTTAATGTACTGAAGCTTGAATGTTGTCCCTTACAAATTTCTGCTAAATTACCAGATATGTATATGTACCTTCCAATAATGTGATAAAGGATTTCATTATGTGCAAACGATGTTTGAATTATTTAAATTTGCTTTCATTTCTGTCTGTTTTTCCTCTTCTAGTTACAAAAGGCATCTCAGTGGGAAGCTTACTGGTTACAACTAAGCCAGGACGTGTCAGACAGCCATTGTGTTTTTGTTAATAAACTAAAATCAAACTCTTTGTATCTCTTTGAATAATTGCGATTTCATCCCTATATTGGACTCCTTGGTCCCAGTGATTATAAAGAAATACCTTCAATGGATCCTGACTTAGAGTCACGCGGCCATTTAGTTGGTGTTTGCCATTTACTGGACTCCCCCTGATGGTTGGATTTTCTCTTTCCTTGTTTAGTTAAAAAGGAAAAAAAAGTTTGGGTTTCTCTCAGTATTGCAACATTTTCTTAAAAGGCTTAGTTCATCAAAGATAAAATATATGATTTACTGTGTATCTTATCTTTATCACCTGGGGATGGTCCAACCTGAGGATGAACAGAACAGAGTTTTATGGAGAAGCGAACCTTGCACCAACTTTCTGCTATTCAGAAACTTTTACAGGTGTAATGAATTAAAACTGTCATTCTGTCAAAGATTTCTTAAGCAAAGTCCTGGCAGTATGAGAAATGTAATAACAAATGATGCCAAGCACCTTCTTTGTCCTCGGTCACTTCACAATGAATGCATAAAGATATGTTCACTTATTAAATATTTGTAAATTTCACAATCTTTTACCTTTTAGTATTTAGCCTGGAAATCAAATACTGAACTGAGAGTGATTGGTGAATGAGTGCAGCTGGGGACAATGAATACAGGTGACATGAGTGAAATTAATGAGCAGAACATGGGGACTGAGGGGAAAACAATGGCAAAACCTAACTAAACATGAACTCAAAAACCAAGACATGAAACAATCTAAAACATGATAAAACATAGAACAAAAAACATGGGAAAACCCCATGAATATTACACAAAGTGATGTGAATTGGTGTGAAGTGGCAGCAGGGAACCACATGAACATTATTGAAGCAAAACAAGCTGTCCTGTTAGAGGGTTTAGTTTCGCTTATGGATAAACTGTACTGCACGAGTGTTTGTGCTTTGGGTGTGTCAAACTGACATTTATGTCCTGGAACAGAGTCACAAATGATAAGAGGAATGATGCAGTGTGAATGTGAAAAAAAACAAAACAAAAAAACAACAAGAGTAAAGCTGTAACCCTGAACATTCTTTTGAACACTTACATGCAGTAAGAGCCAGGTGAATCAGAAGTATGATGGCACATTGTGTAACAAGAGCTGATTATAGCAAGAACTCCAGTTTGGGACCATGCAGGAACTGAAAGAAAACAATGAAAAAATAATACATATAATGGTTTGATGCATCCCTCACACTTTGCTCCTGGGTGCTGCTATCAAGCAAACCACAACATAAATGCTTTATTACTGTTTATTTTAAAAACAGTTCCTATCGTTGTCTTAGTTGTAAAAAGACACTGATCACAGTAAAACCTTCCCTGCATTGCTAAAGCAGTTTTGACCTGTCAGGGCATTAACATGGCACCTCTGCAGGTGTACTGTGGCACCCGAATGTTGTCAGCAGATCCTCTGGGTTCTGGGAGTCGTGGGGTAGAGCCTTTGTGGATCAGACTTATTCCAGCACATCAGATTAGGTATTTGTGTGGTTTACAGGGTCTTTGTTTGTTCTTAGAGGATCCAGAGGATTTACCTACGAGGGAAAATTAAAGGAATCCACTTGCTGAATGGAGAGTTTTTAATTGTACTAAAATCGTTTGGTTGCCTGCTCTCACGCCACTCAAAAAGTTGTTCTTCCTGTCTGTCGGATCACTCTGTCTGTTGTTGTGACGATCAAAATCTGCAGTGAACACTTCATCAACACAAACGGTTATGTTATCAAGTGCTTTATACAATAGATGTACATTTTACACATTTACTCTTTTTTGAAAAAAATACAAGAAGTTCGAGAAAACAATAAAGACAAACCTCCAGAGCAAAGTGTAATGTGAACACATTTCAGTGAAGAACTATCCGATTTAGGGTTTATCTGTTTGGAAATGAACAGTCTTGAGGCAAAAACTGTTTGCTGTATGGTTAGTAAGCAAAGACAACAATAAGTCTCTTAAGATTTAAGGAATTTATTGCAGAATAATAAATTTAACTAGAGTGAACAACCAGCAATAATCATCAAACAGAGTGAGAGACCAAGTCTTACTATTCAGCCGAATAGGGTGCAGCCTCTTTCAACCACGAGGGTTTTAAGAGTGAACAACCAACTGATGCTGAGCTCGCTCATTTTATACAGTGGTGACCACGTACACATATTTATCCAGACAAATATTTGGAAAATCAACCATATGACGTTAAGCATTACTTGCTAAAGTCTTTCATGCAGTTCTGTTGTATAACAGTTCAGGGAAATTATCAAGTGTAACACAACACATGAACAAAAAAAAAATAATTTCCCTTTACAAACAGAATCAGAACCATTTGAGATCATTCTTTCTAAATATCCACTTTTGAATGACAAATGAAAAAATATTTAACAATTTTGTGCTATGTGACATGGGTACTGTAATCACATTTGAATTGATTGAGAATGGACGAAAAAGTAGTGCTAGATATTCTTTCTGTGTGAAAATTCTAACTAGAACTAGTTCCCTATTTGTGATAACTGAGAGGAGTTGAACAAGAATAAAACTCCCAAAACCTTGCACACAGCATCACTCTCAAAGAACATTGAAATATTTATACTTTGTTAAGACTCTGATAAAGAGCAATTGGTGGTCCTTCAAACACATGGGTGCCATATTGATCCTAGATACTAATTGGAATCAGTACAGATTTGAAAGAAAAACAAAAAAGAAAAGAAAAAAATCATTGCTAGTGCGAAGCTATTTATATAAAATACTTGATACTGATTTGCAGGTCCAATTTGCAGAAATTGCTTGCAGAAAGCCTAAACTCCATGTCAAAATCAAACATAAAATATGTGCTATATATTCAGGAAGTTTAAATTTACACGTCTAATGTCCCTTATTACTATATCTGCTTATAATCATATTTTAAGGCACTTTGTATAACTTGATACCCAATGTGTTGCACATCAAAATGTGCAGAATAATCTCAGCCATCACAATAGCCGCCTTCGGACAGACCGTTCTAAGAACGCAGTTATCAGAACTGTCCTACTCGAATTTCGTTCTGATAACTGTCCTTCTGTTTCAGTCTGCATTCGCACATGAATCGGGACCAGGTTGGGGCTGAAGGCTGATATATGCTTCAGACGCAAAGCCTCTGATGCTCGGACGCATAGCCTCTGTGAGCGTCAAAATCTTGACCACTCCCCCACGCAGAGGCTCTGCGCGCGTTCTCGTGCACCTCAGAAAAATCCTGACTACACGTCGGACGGACGCAAACCCACGCAGAGCTCAAGCGGAAGTGCGCAGACAAAAAGCGGCTGTGATTGGTCCTCGGTGTGCCTTTCCGGTTGTCTGTGTGGCTTCCTCCTTTGCATTTTCGCCAACTCCAATAAAAGAAGCTGTTCTTCTTCGATGTCGAGCAACTCCAGATCCATATCTTGCATACATGCCATTGTTGTTTTGAAAGATAAACACTTCCGCCACAGATTCTATAATACTAGGCTGTGCTTCCGCCGGCGCCGCCAAAGTTCTCATCACCGCCCACCGAAATTCTCGCGAGTTCTCGAATACTTTTGGGGGGAAACTGCTGTGCGTCCCTAGAAATTCCAGACCGAGGTTGCAGAACCATAACATGAAAAGTGGTTCGCGACCAGAGCAAAGCAACACGTCAAGACGATAGACGCAGAACTATAATCTGCCCTTGATGCGCCGCGCGCAGCCGTTTGCGTCAGTGACGTGTTAGCCGTTTAGCGCCACATTCAACAACAAAACAAAACCCGTAAAAGTAAGGACAGAAGAAAAAACACCACAAAGAAGCTAATATGGAGAGCGGGGAGGCCACCGTGTTTATGGTCTGCATGATGGTGATATTAATCATGGACGATCAGGCGTCTAATATCGAGGCTGGAAGAGCTCACAGAGAGAGTCAGGAGACGATACTTTTTCATTTCATGAAGGAAGAAAGGAGAGCAGAGCGCCGCAGACAAAGGAGACAACGTGTAAGTTTAACTTATTAAACACCCGCCGGTTGTGTCTGTGTCTATGAGTAAACATTTCAGCCGTGATAGCATGACGTGGGGCGTAGCTACCAACCACCACACACCTACATCAGATGCGTTCTATAGAACCATGAAAAGACCCGACCTCGGAGAAAGAGCTAAATAGTTAGAGGAACTAAGGGAGAAAGCCCCGAGTTCCTGTATGTCCGAACACGGGAGAAAACGGCCCCGCGGATTAAAGGGTTATTAGAACTGCCAAAGGTTCCTACAGTCTGAAAGCGGCTATTGAAAGTGCTAACCAATGACCTGTCCGAGAAGTCGGTGCAGGCTAACTTTGCAGACCTTTAATAAGCTCAGTAAATCTCAAAACCCACTGCATACACAGCAGACATAAAAAACAACAACTATGTAAACTGATGTAAAAATGATCAATATAAACATACAGTGCCCGCAGCCTCCGAAGTGTTAGACAACAGACACAGCAAACTTGACATATAAATGGTTTAAAAGCCAGGGAATAAAAATGGGTTTTAAGACGAGTTTTAAAAATGGGCAGTGAAGGGGCTTGTCTTATGTGAAATGGGAAGTCGTTCAGCGATGTTTAGTTGACGCTGCTGTTTCTCTCCTGCAAATCTGAAACATACAGAGTCAAAACAGCACAGTGAAACAGTGATGGCAAATAGTCACAAGAAACGTTTATATTTTTCTAAAAAATGTGAGGAATATTGAACAGCAGCTTTGATAGACTGCACATTTCAGAGCAGCTGCTGGGCAGATTAGTAATAGTGTCATCAAAAGCATTGTTAACTTTATTCAGGACAATTAACAATTAATGATAATTAACAACCAAGAGCCATTTTCCTGAGAGTTTGACCCAAAGTGTGATGTTTATACAGCTGAGCTACCTTTGAGCTGCTGCCGCTTCACATCGTAGATCTTCTTCACTGTTGCCAAATCATTTGACACTTCTTTGACAGACAAGAAAAAAAAAAGGTAAAAAAACAAAGACTTGCTGCAGATTTTTTTAAGTCAGTAAAGCTTTAACATGATTCTTAGTGTTCTACATAAATGGTAATATTTTGATGTGTCCCCTTTACCTGGGATTGAGTGGTCATCCATCTTTAGTGAATGCTCAATTGATTTCTTCATGGTTTTCTCCAGGATTCTCAGGATGTCAGTCTAATTCACCATCAACATATTTATTATTTATCATCGAGCCAAATATTGATTGCAAGAATAAATTGAATCAAAGATGAAATAACCATCTGTATGCATGTTCAGAAACTCATAGCTTTATACTGTATATTCCAGTGTCTTTCCATGAAATGACACTTTTGAGTCAGTTTTGCCTTTGGTTTTGTGGTCATTATAGTTAAAGCACATTTCAGAATTTCAATTCCAAATAAAGACAAAAAGCTTATATATGAAATGAAGATATACAGCACAAGTTTTTTTGCAATGATATCATGTTTAAATATTTAAAAAATTGGACAAACCATCAAGACTTTCAGCTGTTTGAGCATAACCGCTTTAGCCCGTTCAAACATGTCCATTGAATCTTTTAAATGACTCAAAATCTCATTCCGCATCTTCTCAAGTGAGCCCTCTCCTGTAATAGCTGCAGCTCCTGAAATAAAAAAGAAGACTGCTGTTTAATTGAGCACAATTTCAAAGAATTCAAAAGTAGATTCATATAGTGACATGCTGTACATGATGACTGCCTTTCTTACTCTCATAGCACTCTCTCATGCTTTCCTCAATTGTCTCCATCAGACTGCCGTAGATTTCTTTCTTGCGGTCACAAATGATTTTATTCATGTTTTGCTTAGTCTTTTCTTCCTAAATAAATCCAAAAAGTAAACAAAAATAAACATACATTTACAGAATTTTTATCATTTTTACAAGAGAATCAGTAAAAAAAAAACTTTCCATTTGATACTTCGAACTCTTCTCTAAATCTTAGTTATTGCTTTTCTCATCTTTTACCTCTGTCTTGAGAAATGTCAGCTGTAGTTTCACTTCTTTGTACTTCTCAGTCAGTCCCTCTGTGTCAAGTGAAAACCTGTTGATGACCCCGTTGAATGGTCCGCGTGTTTCGTCATTTCTGAAACATGTTAACAAGTTTAAATATCTCAAAATGACAGTATTGGGATGTTTGTTATAATACTTAGTGATCAAACGGTTTTATGTGAACATTAAGTTTTACAGGAAAGTCTTCCTTCAAATGACAGAAATCGTACATTTTGTTTAAATAATCTTATACAACTGCATAATGTCGTATTTACCAGGTTTGAATATTGTCCATAGTTAGAAAATCGGACACTACAGGGTTTTACGTGTTTAAGTTCTTACGGGAAAGTCTTCCTGAATTCATCATGAATGCTGTCCATCAGGTATGAAGCTAAGTCCATGTTGAGGTTTATTTGTTCTCCACCTGTGGTTCTGTGGACGCCACCCTTCTGGACAACACACTTCAATGTCCTGTGAAAACCACGTCCATCTTCCTGAGTAAAAACAGGACAAAAAGACATTTTGAACACATTCACAGAGAGTCAAAGTTGACTTGATATTTATAATTTAAATACATACAGGACGTAAGAAGGATGTCAAGTCTCCTTCACATGAACCTTTGGATTTTTCAACCCCTCCAGTAAGGCATTTATTTAAGATCTTGTAAGCCTTCTCCATTGCTGCTTTAACTAAGGTGAGTTGATGCCTAATGTTTTCCTCAAGCTCTTCACGCGCCTCTTTTTTTTTGTAAGCCTAGAATTCAAAAAGTACAAACAAATACAATAATAACTATTTGAAACAATATAGCTATACATTCTAATAGTTTCATTATCTGTTTACATAACTTTGTTGTTTATGACTGGTCTAGTCATGACTAATAAGTAGATCAACAACTTTCATTGAAAAGAAATACTTTGGGGTAATATTTGATGTCTTGAATTAATAGATGGTCATTAAAATATTATTGCAAGCAGAGGTAAGATTTCAGAAACCTGGCCTTCCCATGTTTAATAAATGTTTAATTGATATTATATATTAAAAGTCTGTATGTACGTTACTGAAACTTACAAATTTGCTATGAGTTTGCTCTGCTTTAGTTTTTGCATAAATCTGACTGAACATATAAGAGTTTTAGTCTGCTCTTCTCAGCGGGTGTGTTGGAGTGCTATATTTTTTTAATTTCCTCATAATTAATTTAATTGTGAGAAGTATATGATATATGTATATAAGCCTTTATAACCAAACTCAAATCTGTATTTCTCTAGAATTCTATCCTTAATCTATTTGACCTCTTTTTGTTAATATTAATAACAATGAATTAAGTTTTATTCATGATCTTACTTTTCTCAAGCTGGCCCCTTGGATCAAAGAGAGAATCCCATAAGCTCCAGACACATAGTTTAGTGTCTTTGAGTCATTGATTTCTTTCAGAAAGTTCCGGAGCTTGGGTATTTCTGTGAAAACAAACCCACATTTACATGACATATTTTAGGCAGTCAGATTACTGTAGAGCTATGATTGTCTGCTATCAACAAAGTTTTCATGATTATACGAAGACTTCACCTACCAGTGTCCTCTGGATTTAGAAGTTTCTTATTCTGAAACTCTTTGGAGCTCACTGTGAACACTTTCAAACAGCCTAACCCACCACTGAAGTGTTTCTGGGAACAAACATTTAATCAGTTACACCCATAGACAATATTTTTGATAATTGTTTTTGTCATTACTCAAAGTTCACCTTAATCACAGTTAGATTGCTGAATCCATTCTTCACTCTATTCTTGGCTTTTTCGTTTCGTTTCACTATGAGGTCCCGAACTTCATCTTCTGAGCTATAAGAAGATACAGTTTTAGTTTTTTTTGCATAAATCTGACTGAACACTTGGTTAGATTTTTGCTCTTTTTCCTTTTCCATGAGTTTTAGGCTACCTTTACACGGAAACGATCTGAAACCAAAACGCAAAAGTGGCGTTTCGTTTTCACTTTTAAATCTGCATTTAGACGAGCGTTTTAGGGTGAAAATCTGCGTGCATACGGAAACGCAAAAGTGTGTGACGTTTCATATTTATCGATGCAGTAAACACCCACAGCTGTCTAGGTCGCCTGCTCTCTCTATGAACTTCAAGAATTTCGAGAACGTAGTTCATATTTTTGGTCTGTTCTTTACTACTCTCACTCATCATTGCTGTTATGTGATGAAATGACTCTTGAACGTCAATTACCACGAGTTGAAAGTCCGCAGGGACGGACATGTTGATAGCCTACTGATGTGTTTCCCACGGTTTTCTGGCGCTTTATTATGCTTGTCACTTCATTTCTATGTGACGAGAAACGCAGTTTTGCGTTTTTCATCCTTTACACGGTGGCGCGACAGTGGAGCGTTTTCAAGAATTCCACTCTGGAGGGCGGTTTCATTTTTTTGCGTTTTCATGCCCCCAAAACGCCGTTACCATCTAAACGATATAGTGCATTCGCAAAAAGGTTTTGCGTTTTTAACCCGTTTTCGTTTCCGTGTAAAGTGCCCCTTAGTCAGTCCTTAGTAGGTCTGTTGCAGTGCTATATTTTCTAAATTTAAATTGAATTAATTTAATAGTGCTCCAGGGGCTGGTTAAAGCTGTATGTGTGCCTTTATAACCAAACTCAAATCAGTATTTCTCTAGAATTCTCTCCTTAATCTATTTGGAGAGTTCCTTGGTCTTCATTATAGTCCTCGTTAGCCCTTTTATTCATTGGTCCTATATTAAATATTAAAATTTGTGTATTTTATTTAAATCCATTACACTCTGTGAAAATCGGATAGCATATAAATCGAAATTCCAGTTTGAAACAAAACAAAAACTGCTACAGAGAGTGAATACGTTCACATGGCTCTTTATATAGTTGCTTGCTTCTTTGACGAAGCGCAGACCGAGCAGTCCCCTGCTTCCGAGCAGTAAACACCTTGAAACAGGTGCGGCTGTTGGCAGGCGGCAGAGACTTTTTCCTGGAGAACGATTTTGTGATGCAAATGTATTACTCTTTTGAACGCATATTGTTTTGAGAAGCAAAACACTTTATTTTTGTGGCCCCAGAAAATTAGCAACGCCAAAACTCGTCTGGAACTCGGCTCACAGTACGCAGTAGGGGGTAAGTCAATGTCCATGCATGATTTTGCTAGTATGGGATGTCATACAGCTGCATGTCAAAAGAGGCGAACTATCCCTTTAATCAAGAGTTTAACTTGGATATTGTATTTAAATGTGTACATCTTTTTTCACTTACTGATGCTTAAAATCTACAAAAAGATCAGACTTGGTGCAGATAAAGTGAATGCGCTGACACTCGCCACCATTTCCAATAAGACGACCAGCCCTTTTCAGGATCTTCCAGGATTCTTTGTCAGCTGCTGCTCGTTCGATATCAGTGACAGTCCACACAGTAGAGCAGTCTCCAACAATCTGAAAAGGCATGATATTGTGTGATTAATAATGATGAATCATCACTGCTTTCTTAAACAAAAAAAATCTTGAAAACATTACAATAACCAGATTAAAGTAATATGTAAAACAGTTAATTGCCTTTTTCCAGAATTGATCTCTGCTCTTGTTGCAGTCCCCATTTCCAGGAAGATCCACAATCGTCACATGTTGGAGAAGATCATTGTTTGGCACCTTGATAGTCACACACTTTACAAGTGGCCAATACGATCTCTTTACTTCTCCACTTTCTTCTTCTGGGTCATTTATTGTGTATTTGACTAATTGGTCAGACAGCTCGTGAGCCTAAAATTAAAAACAAATGTAAAGCAGTGAAAGGTTATTTAATCCATGCTTGTTGACAGTGCTCAAAAAACTGTATAAAAGAAATTGAGGCACATTTGAAAATAAAAATAAAAATAAAATTCTGAGAGAATACCATGACAAGAAATCAAATCAGTATGGATGTATACTGTATAGATGATGCACTTGGAGAGTAACCCTTAGGAGTCTGTGGGCATTGCACGTTTATTAATTTTTTTTAGCAATTGAATCAATCACAGGTATCAATTTACATATTTTATTTTTTTGTGTAAAATAATCTGTTGTGTAAACAGTGGTTTTTGAGATTTACCTACTTATTATCGACCCAAAAAGTTCCACATGGACCGACTTCTTGGGCAGATTATTGGTTAGTGCTTTCAATGTGATAGCTGAGATTATATTTCACATTTTGATACCCAACACATGGGGTATATGTAGTGCTTTAAAAGGTAATTATAAGGCAGACATAACAATAACAGACATTTATATTACAGCTTCTTAAAGCGATACAATGTAACTTCTCAAAAAGCCCACTATGGAGCTCCCCCTACAGGCTTGGAGGTAATGTACGGTTACACTGTCGTAAATACAACACCCTTTCGCTTTCACGTTTCACGTTTGTTGACGAACTGGCGAGGAGTCAGAAGGTGCAAGCTATGTCGACCGAGAAGGTAAGAGTAATCAAATATACCTGGGAGCGTGAGAGGGGTCTATTTGTTTTTGCGGTAGGTATGCCAGAAAGCAAGTCGAAGTACTTCCGCTCAGCTCCCGGGCCGGTCCAGCAAAGTTACATAGCGCAGTTTTTCCAACTCAGACCCCCGAAGGGCATAGGAGACAGGCCAATCGTAATATTAAAACTCATTCTAGCCGCACAATTTTTTTCAAGCTGTTATTTTAAGGTAGAAATGTTAAATAGTATTGCTTTAAGGGTTAAAAAAAATAAATAATAATAATTTTTAAAAACCTGGCTTGCTCTTCAGCAGAAAACAGCATCATAATTTTTTTTTAAAGATCATTTTGAAAAGCCTGACAAACATTGAGAAAACATTATTTAGCCAAATTAGACCAAGATAAAGTTGTTTGGCTCAGATAGTGCTCCGTATGTTTGTCATGAGTCTGATCAAGACCACAACAGTCAGTCAAAGTGCTTTACATAAAATAAAAGTATTGCAGCAGGGAGTGTAAGAAGCATTAAACATACATAAAAGAATATAAAAAGAAAGAAATAAAATTATTAAAATGAAATTAAAATGATTAAAAACAGGCAACAGTCGAGATAAGTTAAAGATATAGTGCAGATTTCATGCATAGACACATGAGAAAATAAATGTTTTAACCTTGATTTAAGAATGTCTGCATTTGGTGAAAGTTTAATCTCCACTGGCAGTTTGTTCCACTTGTTTGCAGCATAACAGCTAAATGCTGCTTCTCCATGTTTAGTCTGGACTCTGGACTGGACCAGCTGACCTCAGTCCTTGGATCTAAGAGCTCTGCTAGGTTTATATTCTCTTACAGTGAATGATTGTTGAGGATGGGTAAGGGCAAAGATGGACTTATTGTTAGCTTTGATGTTAGCTGTACCGTTATCCTTATTTGTAAGTCGTTTTAGATAAAAACGTCTTAAAAATGCATTGTAATGTCATCTAATTTACAAAGAGTACTCAGGATCCATCCATAAGGGCTGTGTTGTTACTATTTCATTATAAATCTGGTGTGTACGTGTAACAGCTGTCATGTAGGTGTGTCGGATACCGTCAGATCCTGACAATGTCATGAGTCCATGGTTATTTTCAAAATGCACTCCAAAAGCAAATTAATGATATTCAAATAGTTTATTACACAAAAAGGAGTGGGAAACAGAATATCTCTCCAGATATTTGGATCACCAACATTTAGTATTGAATCATTCATCAGAAATAATAGCATTTTGCTGACTACTGTGGTGAGCAGCACACTAAACTACAAATAATTTGATGTCACTTCCAGTAGACTGGATGAAATGCTTTTAAGCAATAAATAACTTGATATTAGAGCTTACCGTATTACTAGTCAAAGTTTTCTTCCTGGACTCTAGGAATTCTGGAATTTCTCCGAAATATAGGTCGTCCATAAGGTTTTCAGAGAATTTTGTCTCCCTTTCCTTTCCATACAGTGCTGACAGCTTTTCGTCAATGTCACGCTTTTCATCATCATCGTCATCATCACCGTCATCATCATCATCACCATAATTTTCCTGATGCGCTGTATTCTCAAGAAACTGACACATCAACTTCACCTCACCTCTCCACTCCTAAAATCAAAATAAAACAAAACCAAAAAAGAAGCATCTTAGTTCTGTTAAATTATATATAAAAAGCGGCTGTATACTGTGATTCTTTAATTATCTTCAAACAAGAGTTGGCATATTAAAAATGTACTTTACCTCTTTTGTGATGAACTCGATCTCTGCTTCATACTTTGTGTTGGACATGTTTGCCTCGACTTTTATCATGACTGCGGTACATGCACTGACACTTCCAAGGGATAAAAGATTCTCCCCGATGACAGTATTTATCAAAGCGCTCTTTCCGACCCCAGTTTTACCAAAGACACCAACCAGCTCTCTCTTGTCTGTCTCCAAATCCTTGATTTTTTTCCTGTTAAGAATTTATAATCAATAGGTTCATTGATTGACCTTCACCATCCATACATTGAAAATATATTTCAAAATCAGCATACTTTAAACAGACATTTATGTTAAATGGTTTTACATAACAGTGCCTCTAAGATAGGGCACAGTTTGTCATTGAATCGTATCATTGAACTTTTCATTTTCTCTTGAAGTCATAAAGTTTTATGCCATCTTTTAGCACTGTTGCTTCACAGCGTAGTGGATGATATCAGTGCTTTTAATCCATAGCATCAGATATCTGACCTGGACAGATAGTAGAGCATTTGCTGCTGTGGGTGGTACTGCTAATTCACATGACTGAAAATATACACTTTCTAATCAATCAAAACCTTTTAATATTGCATTCAGAACATCAGAACTGTCTGAGAGTTTAAACTGTTGCTGTAAAAGAATTTAAACGCCAAGATGGTTCATGATTTATAAAGATATTCCTTATAGTTAATCAATAATGATAATCAATAATTAGGCACACTAATGATTACTCATTAACACTGTATAAAATGTAAGTAAAAACAGAATAACATTTTTGTAAATCTAATAATCCAATATTTTGTTGAATTTTATGGCAGTAACATAACTCAAGAAGTTGGGATAGAGCTTTGTGTACCACTGTGTAGCATCCCCTCTTCTTGTATCTACAGTCCATTTTTATCTGATACAGGATTCATAGATTCTAGTCTGACAAGTAAATCTCAGGCTAACTAGTTCATTAAGTTGGTGATGGTTTTTGATTGTGCCAAGTGGTTGTCCATTATTTTGGCATACTCAGGTCATTTATTATTGGCGTCTTTTGTTCTCAGACACCACCTTAAAACCCTAAATACTTATTTATTTGATTCTTTACACAGGACAACTATCACACTCAATTGTAAGGCTTTATGATCTGATGTTCCAAGATAGAGAGAACATTCATAACTGTGCTCATTATTTGTATATTTGACTGTGGACAGAGCTGTTTCTTTCTGTAGGCAAACTAGGCGAATGCTCAGGGCCCTCTAGCCACCAGGGGGCCCCAAAGCTGCACGTTGCACATTTGGTCGGGAAAAAGTTTGCCGCATAAGGCTGGCCTCAAAAATAAATTGATTAATCAAAAAATGGATTAAAATAAATATACAAATAAACTAAACCTTTGTTTTTGTATTTTTAATCTGTATGTAAATCTGTTGCATCATGTGATGTTGAAAGAAGTTCTCATGTCACCAAGATATTTTAATATTTATCAAAAATTTTATGTGAAAACATTTTGTCTTCTTTTGTCTTGACTTATTGCAGAGTTGTGCTGCTCGTTTCTCTTCCGTGCTAACATTCATCCACAGTTTAAATTAACTGCATCAGCAGCAGAACTAGCCTAGCAAGCCAGACCCGTACAGCAAAAAGCTGTACAGGGGTCTAGTGACGCTGGATAGCAGTGTGGGCGGGATAAACGGTTGTCTGTCAAGTTGCCTCTGCACTCAACGCCACGCAATAGGATGGCGCAACAACCAATCAGAGCGATGAAGAAGGATTACGTAGCAAGTAGGCATGGTACGGTTTTGGTGGACGCTCCGAACCGTACGGTTTGCTTCTCACGGGGCGGGGCGTGTGCAAACCGTACGGGGTCCACGGTTTAATTATTATTTTTTTTGTGTCCAGACGTTCGGCGTTCGCATTGTAGCCCGTATGTTAGCATGTGGTTTCAATTCGCGTCAAAGAAGCGAAAGCAAAGAGGTGTGGCGGCATGCACAAACACGGCAAGTGGAAGTTTTGAAGGCGGGCCGTTGCTGGCAACAAAAGCGTGGATCGAACGATTACGACATGCAAGCATTGCAAAACCCGTCTTGCATACGCTAGTGGAAACACTTCAAATATGTCCGGCCATTTGCGCAGACATCACCCAAGTGTGTCAGTGGAGGGGAGGAGAGGAGAGCCTGCCAAAAAGCCCTTTACATTCAGCGCTGCATTTAAACAGCCTCTGGCTGAGGACACCGCAAAAGCAAAATCAATTTTCAAAGCCATTGGTTTATTCATTGCGAAGGACATGCAGCCCTATAGCATGGTGGAGGCTGAAGGCTTTAGAAATATGTTGAAGGTGCTAGAGCCACGGTATGCCACTTTTTTCTCATTTCTATTGTGGTTGTCCTGTAGATGCCACCAGATGGCAGCAAACATTCCTGACACTTTTTTTGAGTAATAAATGTAAAACATGTTGAAATCATCCATTGTCTTCCCTCTTTCTCTCTCAAAATACTAGCTTTCTGGTAGTAAAATCTTTTCAGCGATTATTACAGTGTTCCACTGGTGTAATGGTGTGTATTATGGGGCTAAAAGTAAAAAAAAGTAAAAAAAAAAACAAAAAACCGTACAAAACCGTAAACCGTAGACCTCAAACCGTGATACACACCGAACCGTGAGTTTTGTGATCCGTGCCACCCCTAGTAGCAAGCTGGTAAATTAAACTTTTACCGTACCCGTTGGGCAAAACTCCGAAAACGTCCTTTTTAAAAAAACTTAAGTGCAGTTATCTGTTCATCTCGCAAAGAAAACTGTATATCTAAATTTTCTAGAGTCGCTGCCAAAGCCAAATCAAAAGACTGTTCGCTGGGCGCAGCCATTGTTTACCTCCCTCTGGAACTACACACTGAAACGTCGCACCTCTGTCGTCATAAGGTAGCCCGGTCTCCGACCCCGCTCCTCACGATTTGATTGGCCCGATTAAGTTTCGATTTGCTGCCTCGCAAAACGACCACAAGTGACTAGACTAGCCCCGGAGCAAATTCAATTTGCGGTCGCTAGGGGCGTCTAGATTTTTAGGCTACAGCAGAACCGCTACATGACTCAAAGCCAGGAGGCTTTATCCACTTGAGGGCCCAAAAGGGTGGACGGCGAAGCTAAGCGCTCCACCCCAACAAAAAACGTTTTGAAGAATTCATCAAGTGGCCGCCACATTTTCAACAATCTTTATCCTTCAACCACTGTCAAGAAAATGTTCAGAATTTTCTTCTGAATTGTCCTAAAATTATATTTATTGGGGTAAAAGGGGGTGGTAAAAAGTACTTGTAACCTCTCCTTCTGAGCTAGGTCTGGATCAGACTACTGACGTGATGTTCAGCCAGAAGAAGACAAATGCAGCCACCGGCAACAGGATTGGACCAGAAGAGACTGAGCTGCACTACACGACTCTGCACATGATCATCCTTTCCATTTTCTTTGTCAAAATTGTCAGTTTATTACACTTTATTGTATCACTACTCATTGGGGTATCTCAACAAGGTCAAATGTTCATATTCACACGCACACGTCATGATTAAATGTTGTGCATTGTTTAGTGTTTTGTTACATTCCTTCTGTTGATCAATGTGGTCAATTGATCTCTGGGATCCGTTTCACAAAGCAGGTTCAACAAACTCTGAGTCTATTCCTGAACTCTGAGTTGATCTACTCTGAGATAGAAAACTTTTCGGTAGCTGAGCAATTGTCGATTATTTTATTTCGTAAATTACCGGCCGGAGATTGCACAAAACTCACGAAGCTAACCAGAATGACTTCTGTTTAAAACTACAACTCCCGGTTTAATAAAATGCCTTCCGTTTCAACTGAAATCCACAAATATTTGACGAGTGTGTATGAGAGCTTTTACTAGTGTGTATGAGAGCTTTTTACTAAAATATATGAAAGGTACAGCTTTTCACTAGTTTATATGAAAGCTTTTCAGTAGTGTATATGAGAGCTTTTGAGTAGGTTATATAAGAGGTAAATGTTTTCACTAGTTTATGTGAGAGCTTTTCGCTAGTGTTTGTGCAAGGTTTTGAGTATAGTATGTGGAAGAGTTTAATTTCATATGTGTATATGGAAGTTAATTCTGATTTATGTCCCTGGTGGACCCTCATAGAGGTACCTCATTTTGATCATGTTTTACACTGTAAAGTAAATATTAAGTGGCCATTTCACTGTGCAGTTGTTTTATCCCCAACATAATGCTGTTTTCACACACATAAATGTCTTCTCATCTATATCATGTTCTGTTAAATAATTAAGCCTATTTAAACTAACACAGACTTCTACTCAGCTAAAAGAAAGAAGGCAGATGCCTGTAAAACCAGCAAGGTGGCCCAGCACCGCCACCTCTTACGGAAGGGCAGTGGCTGAGGGAATCCCTGGAGGGACACAAGTGTCTTTATAAAATATAATAGGCCTATATACACTTTTTTTAAGCCTATTCATACAAATATTTATTTGTCTTTTATGTCTTTTTTTTCTTTTGTCCCAACAAAATTCTGATGGTGCCGCTCAAAAAGATAATTGTCTGTAAATGTAAAAACATCAATGCGCGGTCTGATAACCATCTCCTGACGAATATTTAATTCTCTGCGCAGTAATGCTGCACCTTCATCCACGGGATCGTTGTCAAAAGGACATGCCATGTTGGTGGAAAAAGTCGCCTCCTACTGTGCCTAATGGACTTCTAGAAGTAGAAGAACTCGCTCTGCTGACTGAATGAATGAATCAAATGGCGTGTGTGGCTGAAAGAGGGCGGAGACAGAGAGAAACTCGAGGTTTCTTGAATAAAACCTGGTCCCGACCAGGTTAGGTTCATAGAGTCTGTTACTACGGTAACTGACCGAGAGGTTAAGTTACCTCTCTTTAGCCGCATTCGGACAGAGCAGTTCTAAGAACGGTCCTCCTTGAATTTCGTTCTGATAACTGTCCTTCCCCAGCGGAAGTGTTTCAGTTTGCATTCAGAGAGAGTCAGGAGACGAAGGATCAAGCGCAGGCCATACTTCTCCATTTCATGAAGGAAGGAGAGCAGAGCGCCACAGACAAAGGAGACGACATGTAAGTTTACCTTATTAAACACGCGCCGGTTGTGTCCGTGTCGTATGAGTAAACATTTCAGCCGTGACAACATGACAAGGGGCGTAGCCACCGACCACCAAACACCTACGTCAGATGTGTTCCTATAGCACCCAGAAAAGACCGAGCCTCGGAGAAGGAGCTGAAATGGTTTATAGGAACTGAGGGAGATGGTCCCGAGTAGTGCTGGGCGGTATGACCAAAAATACATATCACGGTATTTTTTCACGGTATCACGGTTTCACGGTATATCACAGTATTTTTTTTTCATGCATAATTAGGTGTTCACAGCATTTTCTACAGATTGAGAACAGAATTAAAAATTAAAATAAAAATTGTTCAAAATAATTCCTTCGTTAATAATTGGTCACACAGAACTTTATTGTATTAATATTCACATCTTCATTGTAAACAAATTAATAACATAGCTCATTACACTGGTCGGACTGTTCAGCTCTGTTTCAGACTGATACCTCCGGTTCAGACTGATCCTCATCCTCAACACGCACGTCTCTTTTTCAATCGCGGAAAATATTTTTCAATACTCATCTGGATTGAAGCAGCAAACATTCAGTGTAAGAGTTTAAAAAACCTACTTTATTTGATTCACAGCTGCTAGTGTTTTGACCTCGACAACCCAACTACATTTTTTTTTTTACGGCAAACTTGCGACTAGTTAACTTTATAAAGAAGGCGTAATCGCTTGTTTGCTATGGGTCGGGTCGGGACAACATTGTATTAGACTTTTTTATGTGTGATTTTATAAAGTTACACGTGATACCAACCTTTTGTGAATTTCGCCAGCCGTCTTCTTTCGGTTGAGCTAATCTAACGTGACGCTGAAGCTAGCAAGCTTCCAAGCTTCCAGGGATGATCTCGCTGATGGAGACACACGCGGTGTGCACGGAGGGGAGGGGCTGTGTGTGTGTGTGTGTGTGTGAGTAGGCTATGCGAGAGAGACGCATGACTGACAGAGACGGAGGGAGAGCAGGGAAATGAAATGCAGCTTAACGAATACGAGTATTTTTTAAATATCGTTAAAAATAGACAGTAAACATGCGTGTTTAGAAGCGCAACACTGAAAAGGGTCCCGTCTCAAACAATGTCGCGCGACGCAGCGTTCCCCCCGTTGTGTAATCAAATACACCGGTATAGCGGTATATTAAAAATTCATATCATAACGAAATTATAAACCGGTATTCGGTGTGAACCGGTATACCGCCCAGCACTAGTCCCGAGTTCGGTCTCCGGAATGCGGGAGAAAACGGCCCCGTTCCTTAAAAGGTTATAGGAACTGCCAAAGGTTCCTACAGTGAGAATAGCCGCTTTCGGACTGTAGGAACCTTTGGCAGTTCTAATAACCTTTTAATCTGCGGGCCGTTTTCTCCTGTGTTCGGACATAAAGGAACTCGGGGCTATCTCCCTCAATTCCTATAACCATTTAGCTCCTTCTCCGAGGTCGGGTCTTTTCAGGGTTCTATAGAACGCATCTGACGGAGGTGTTTGGTGGTCGGTAGCTACGCCCCTTGTCATGCTATCACGGCTGAAATGTTTCATGATACCACAGACACAAGCGGCGCGTGTTTAATAAGTTAAACTTACACGTTGTCTCCTTTGTTTGCGGCGCTCTGCTCTCCTTTCTTCCTTCATGAAACGAAGAAGTATCGCCTGCGCTCGATCCTGACTCTCTCTGTGAGCTCTTCCAGCCTCGATATTAGACACCCGATGTGATCGTCCATGATTAATACCACCATCATGCAGACCATGAACACGGTGGCCTCCCCTGCTCTCCATATTAGCTTCTTTGTGGTGTTTTTTCTTCTCTCCTTACTTTTACCGGGTTTTGTTTTGTTGTTGAATGTGGCGCTAAACGGCTAACGTAACACGTCACTGACGCAGACGGCTGCGCACGCCGCATCAGTCCCGACCTGGTCCCGACACATGTGCGAATGCAGCACTGCATGAAAAGAGGGATTTGTGGATGTATGTGGCCCCTTACATGTCCGCATACGTTAAGCCCCTGCATTTGCGGTGGTAAAAGTGAAAACTTGGCCCAAGTTGTCGCAAATTGACCTGGCAACTGCTCCCCCATGCCCCCCTCCCCTCCCCTACTTAGGAGAGCCTTTAATATGTAAATGCCAGTGATCAGGTCAGGAGCTGCCACAGTCATTTTCAAGTGGGGTGGGGTGGGGTGAGGTGAGGTGGGGGGGTGGGAAGGCCTGTTTCTACACGTTCCTCACCATCACCTCCAACTCCAGCCAAGTTTGTTGCTGTGTTGTCTTGAAAAAGAAGAGGTGCACGCTGTCTGCTGGTGACAGGTGATGCATATCTGTTTTTTTTTCTCCCAAACACCTCTTTTGTAATACCGCTTTTTGTGGGCAAAATTCAAGGATTCAAAGGTTTATTGTCATATGTGCAGTTAGAAACGTGTTTCCCTGAACAATGAAATTATTTTCTTTGTTGCCCGCACTGGATGTCCAAATGTATAATAATAAAGATAAGATAAAGATAAAATAAGCATGCAACAACAATATTCTAAAAGGTTTCTTAAATAAAATAGAAATATAGAAATAAAAATATAGAAATCTGGCCTGTATACATAATGTGCAGTAGTGCGCTCAGTGTTTTATTGTGTATGGCTTAATTCGGTGTCACAATGGTCACAATATCGCCGAGGTCTTTTCTTTGTCCTTGCAGAGTCCATTTTTGTGTCAAAACAGTGCAAATTGCCAGCTGTGGTCAGACAACATTAAATAGCAAAAGGACGGGAGGTTGTCTCGCGAGTATTCCGTGTAATGACGTCTACGCATATGATTGGTGGAGCTTAACGGCTCGCATAAGCTCTCGTTCAATCACGTATGAGAAACATTGTGTCGTGCAGTGTAAACAAAAAGTTTAAGGAGCAGATCTGGCGGCAGAAAGGCAGACAGAAATCGCTGAGGTCCTGTGCTGTGAAAAACTACCCTGGTTTGCGGAATACAATGGCTGGAAGACGACTTGCTTTCAACTCCCCAGCAACTCTCTGCGGGTCTACAGGTTTGTGTGTTTTTTTCTACTTGCACATGACCATTTGATTGTTTAATTTTAGTCTTGTTGACACTGTACAGCACTTGGGACAGTTCTCGCTGATTTTAAATGTGCTGTATATTAAACTTACTTACTCACTTGCTTACAGGCAGATAAAATGAAAGTCCTGTTGAATGCTATGAGCGGGATGTCTCGTATGGTGGCCAGCACTGTGGATACGGTCGTGGAGAGGGTTCTGGAGGGAATCGACCAGAGATTCGCTAGGTTGGAGGCAAGATGGCCGTCGAGAACGCACTGGAGTTACATTGCAGAGAAGTTGAAGAGCGCACAAGAGAAGGCGGACACAGAATTGCGTTAAGAGTAGGTTGTTGACTGTGGCTTTAGGCTAAACTCAACTTAATTGTGTCCATCACGTGAAAACCAGTGTGAGTTGCTTTATTTAAAAAATGTATTTCGAGTTTTCAATTTATAGGAAGCAGTTCGCCGCCTGCATAACTCACCGTGGCATTATAATCCAGGTCAAGGGTAAGAATCAGTGAATGTTCTCCCAATATCTAGTTGAGTTGGACCCGATGTTACGTTACGTTAATGCAGTTTTTTTTTATTAACCATAGGACTATTATTTTTACAGGCTACTGTCACCTCACAGTATGGATGTAACGAGTCGCTTGAAGGAGGCGGTGGCAAACAGTCTGAACTTCAGAGAGGTAGACGGGGACACTATCGAGGGTGAGCGGCGCTGACTTTTACCACGGCTCTGGCACTGACACTTTTAAGCACTGGTCATTTTATTCATTCCTCTTGTTTGTTTGTTTTTTAGCTGCGTGACGGACCTGTGTGCTGTGCTACAGGCGCGTCTTGAAGCCAACCCGAAATACTCACAGTCTCACCACAGAAGAGTGAAAGAGAGTAAGAACATATGACAATATGACTTTTGTTACTTTATAGACAAGTTGTCAATATGCTGTGCATGGATAGACTATGTTTTGATTATTTATTGGTTATTCCAACAGCTCCCAGAAGCCAGCCTCTGATCCAGGATGAGGACGTCTGACAACTCCCGCAGACCCTGCAGGGACCGGAGTAATGCGAAGAATGCGGATTCCAAACGGCGGCGTTTAGGCTTATTGTGTATATTGTAGGCTACAGCAGTGTGTGTGTATATAGTTTTCAATTCTTTATTATCAACATGGTTCTTATTACAATGTAAGCTATGTACATTGTGTGGTGTGGCAATAAAAGCGCTTTAAAAAAAAAAGTTTCCTTTTTCATTTCCTCAATAGATTCACGTCATTCATGCCTGCATTAGCCTAGTCATAGTGCAGCTTATAAGAATGACGTGAATATATGAAGTACACGAACATCCCAGGAATATTAGTAATCATAATCACAATTATTAATCATAATTGCTGAATGATATGCCCATATAAAGTATGCATATATTAACCTAATTGGCCAATGGGCGGTCAGCTTTACAGGAGCTTTTTTATGTAATCACGTGCCTTTTTCGTCCAATACCATCGAGGCCAGTGAGAGGTCCAGGCACTCTCACAGCGGGGTGCTAATCGCTGGGCCATTAGCACCCCGCTGTGAGAGCCCGCCGCAAGTTGGGTTCGTTTCCGACGATTTTCTCGCTCAACAAACTTAAAGTTTGTCTGCCTGCAAGCGCCCAGGTGCGTCCGAAAATTAGGCAAATTCGCGGATGTTCACTGCCGTCCACAGTGACACAAATCCCTCTTTTCGTGCAGTGCAGACTGAAACAGTTCCGCTGGGGAAGGACAGTTATAAGAACGAAATTAGAGTAGGAGAGTTCTGATAACTGCGTTCTTAGAACGGCTCTGTCCGAAAGCGGCTAGTGCAGCTTTTGTGAAACAGACTAGAGTTACCCCTCTTTTTCGGGGTTGAGTTGCCTCCCTTTGTGAAACGGAAAACTCAGAGT
Organism: Odontesthes bonariensis; assembly: GCF_027942865.1. NCBI lineage: Eukaryota > Metazoa > Chordata > Actinopteri > Atheriniformes > Atherinopsidae > Odontesthes > Odontesthes bonariensis. Next base: position 15,873,397 of record NC_134526.1, read on the forward strand.
TTCCCTCATTTCAGGGTTAATAATCTCAGAGTTTTCACTAAACCTGCTTTGTGAAACGGACCTCTAGGGCCTCATGTACAAAGGGTGCGTACGCACAAAATAGTGGCGTACGCACCTTTTCACGTCAACGATCAGATGTATCAAGAACAAAAAGACCGTGGAAATGTGCGGTGCCTCACGCCAGCTTCAGGGCTGGCGTACGCACGTTTCTGCAGCTGTTGATTCTTTGGCGACACCTAAGGTGATGTTGGGAAACTGTTATAATAAATAAATGTGAAAACAATTAGTGCTCAGACAGTGATTTGCACATTTGAGATAGATGAACAATTAATACTGATAAACAATTAATACACCCATGTGTCTCCATTTACACGAGTGGATATAAAAGCAGCACAAAGTGGTGCAATGCATACCATTAAAAACAATGGCTGCTTTAGCAGTATTAGAAGACTTTGCAAATGGTGCAATTTGAAGAGAGCATGTGTTCACTATACAGAGAGGATTTGCTGGCATATGATGGCGACTGACTCATTAGCCGTTTTGAGGGAAATCCTCCTAGAACTGTGCGCAGAGCTGCGGCCGGCGTTGGAGCGCAACACAGCGAGGAGCCATGTGCTGCCTGTGCTCACAGGTGATGTGCACACTGGGGTTCCTATAGCAACCGGGGCATTCCAGAGGGAGCTGGCCAACCGATTGGGACTCTACCAGTCTACCCTGACCCGAGCCATGCCAGCCGTGTGGGACAGAATTATCCGCATCTCAGCCACGTATATCAAAGTCCTACATTAAAGGCCAACAGGCCAACATTAAAGCTCAATTTGAAGTGAGAGCCGGTTTTGTAATTGGAGCTATCGATTGCACACACATTGCTATAAAAGCGCCAACACATGATGAATTTGTATGTTAATAGGAAACATTTTCATTCGATCGATGTACAGATCATAGGCGCCGTCTGCGTGGGTGCTTCGGAGCCCGGGCACCCACGGGGATTAATGAGCACCCACGGGGATTAATGAGCACCCACGGAAAAATCCGAGCATTGAAGTGACACAATCAACCATTATATAGTATAGCTCGTCAGGTGTCTGGAAGCTGTGCGCCGGCGCAATTGCGTTTTCCAACCGGCGGGGAATTTTTCTTGGTCGGGGCAAAACCGGGCTTTCCAAAGCCATGTCATCTGCTGCTGTAGTGTTTTCCCAAAATTCACCGAATCCTTCCCGAATAGCCTTCAGATCGCCTCTCAGTGTGTCAATCATTTCTCTTGCGCTCTGTGTGTGTAGCTGGCGCTTTTGGAGAGCGGCGTTGACCGCCTCCACGCGAGAGAAGAAAGTGAGCATGAGCCGCAAAGAAAAAAAAGTTCCAAACTTCTGCAAGTGCACGAGCAGGCCACTGGCTTTACCCCCTGCATCACCTTTTTCATTTGCGCTCAAGTCCTCTAGAAAGTCCATCAAAGCACTGTAGTTTGCAGCAATGGATTGTAAAGAGGCCGCCTTCACAGTCCAGCGAGTGGGGCAGAGAGGTCTCAGCGATGGTGCGACTGTACCCTGAAACTCCTTGAACCAAGCGAGTCGTTTTGGTGAATTTCTGATCAGTGTGATCAACTCGCGGATGAGGGACATGAAGTTTCTACATGCAGGGATGCCTTGGGTGACGTCATGTACCATTAAATTCAGCAAATGTGCGGTGCAATGCACATACTGCGCCCGGGGCTCCTGCTCCAGCACGCGTGCATTTTAAGAAGACGTACTATGTATGACCAATAAAGAAGTATAAGAATCTGAGTGGATGCGGTCTCCGAGTCATGAGTATAAGTTTCAGTACTACTTTCAGTTTGTATAAATATATTTTCAGTTCAATTCAGTGCATGTTGTGATTATGTCATCGGTTTTTAAGTCGCTTTGTAGAAAAGCGTTTGCCAACTGTAATGTAGGCCTAATTCCATTATCAATTTCAATTCAAATATAGGCTATTTTATTGTAAAATATTGATGTGACATCCGCAGGGAAAATAAATAGGATACATTTATTACACATACAAATAAAGTGACCAACTCATGAAACGGTTATATTATTGGAAAGCAAGGTTTTATGCAAACGGGTCTTTCTGTGGGTCGCGACCCCCAGTTGGGAACCACGAGCACCCACCGGCATAAACATAAGTCGGCGCCCCTGGTACAGATCATATGTGAATGAATTAATATGCGTAAATGCAATTAACCAACATTGTGGCGAGGTGCCGTGGTTCAACGCACAATTCATACATTCAAGGTAACAGCATCGTTGGGAACAGACTACAAGGTGGCACTGTGCGTGATGGGTGGCTTCTTGGTGAGTAACTTTATTCGTGTAATTGTCGTAATATTACTCCCCGTGACGTGCATTGAGTATGTGCGCCCCTAATTTCTATCCCGTCTTCACAGCATCATAGTCGGTGGTTAAAGTTAGTTTCTTGCTGTTTTTGCTGGTTAAACTTCAGCTTAAGATCTTTCTAACAAGACCCTGATCGTCTCTGTGGGCAAATGTTAATAACCCTGTGCGTGCGTAAAGTGTGAAATGTCTTAATCAGCCTCACCTTTTCCCCGGCGCACTTCTGAACGTTACTGTATGAACACGTTGTTGTGAGTTACACAAAAACATCGGTATTTACCTTGGGGGTAATCGGAGTCACCCACATGAGCTCCCACCACCCCAGAGAGAGCAGTGTCACCCATAGTTGCGCCGACTCTCTGTTCAGAGTCGGTCTGCCCCCCACCAGCTTGTTTTGGCCCCACTGCAGCGGTGGGCAGGCAGTCTCCGCTTCACATCCACCTTAATGTGGGACCACTTCTTCGTCACCTCTGCTTGTGAGGCTTCTCAGACCCCACAGCATTGACAGCCTCAGGCTCTCCCGCCCACTCCTCTTGTGTTTGCTGCTTATGCCGGAGGACAGCGTGTCAAAGAACACATTTTTTCGGGCCTCCACTTCAGAAAGTAGCACCGACACTTTCCGTGAAGTTCTTCTTTTTTCCCGTCTTATTCAGTCTTTTTTTCTTTATTTTCTGACCGTACACAGAGGGGAATCGCAGGTGCAGGGCTCATTTAAATATGATTTGAGTATTTAAGTAGGGGTGTGGACAGGGAGGAGTCGGGTACTCCGACATGTGCGCTCAATTCCACGTTTATTGGGATGTACAAACGAAATGTGCTTGGATTGATGCGTGCGCACAGATTCATACATCCGACGTTGGAGGTCATTTGGGTTTGAGCGTACGCCATGTTTCAGTAGGAAATCCACGCAAGTCTTTGTACATGAGGCCCCTGGTCTCTTCTCCACAACAATACATATTTAAGAGCAGAACGAGCACACAAAACAAAATAAAGGAAAAGTTCATACTCACAGAAGAAAAACATTGAGCTTGGCTTTGTCTTGTTTTTGAAGTATCTGTTGAACTTTTTCCATTATATTTTTCACATCGGACAGTTTTGCTTCTGTTACATAAAAATAAAGAAGTTAAGCAGAAACCACAAACCAGTGAAGTAAATGCACTGTATATGTGAGATTAATTTTCTTTGCTTGGTAAACTTTGAATAAATGTTGTATCAGGCCCATAGGTCCTTACTAAAGGATATGAATCTACTTTAACTGTGTATGTAGTGTTCATCATGGAAACTGTAAAATGAAAATTTATTTGATCATTTTTGTCACTGGCAAACAAAGAGGGGTGTTTTGCGGTCTAGTTTTTATGCTAAAATAAATACACTCAATAGTTTATCCCCATAAATGGGCAGTGGGTTGCCAACGTTTAAAAAGAAATGCAAATACCTGATTCACGCAGTCGTTTAGCTGGTGGTTGCCCTGTGCTGCACTCACCCTGAAGGTCCATCTTTCGCTTTTTCTGTTGGACTAGAATGATAATTAAAAAGATTGTTGTCTGAGTTTTATATCATGAATCTTGAGCTCAAAAAATATGTTAAGTTACAGGAAAATATTGTTTCCTTATATATACAGACAAATATTATCAATAATATTATATGTGTCTCACCTTTATAACTTGGGGACTGACAAAACCTGTAAATGAGCATAAATATATGACTCAAACAGTATTTGATCAAGACTTTTATCCTAAATTATATAGGAAATGTGTAGATGGTCTATCTGAATAACTATTTAAATAGGCTCTTTATATTCACAAACTTCTACAGGTTTTAGTGCATATCTGTACAGTCCAAACACAATATTAATGCATTTTCGTACTTATCCAAAATTAGCTCAAACAAAGATGATGTGACTCATCACATCGTCCTTACTGAAGCGAAATCACTCTTCATAAAGCATTATTAGCAGAAATTGAAAATAGAATCTATATTAATCGATCATATAACAAATCATACGCAGTCAGCATCAGTTTTTTTTCAGTTTACTTGAGCAGAAGACTTTTCTTTTTCCAGCTTATATTTTTGTTGTATATTTTTTTCAGCAAAGAGATTAGAAAATTGTAGTTAATTCTGATTTCATCTTAATTTTACAGAACCTCACATCAAAGAGCATTGGTCTATATAGTCGGATTGATGAGAGTAATTTGCAACAAGACACAGAACAAACTTTAACAACTTATGATGCCTCTATGATTTGCCCGTGCCTTGATTCTGAACTCTGTCCCTCCATTTCTTCATTTTCGGGAAAGAAAACACCTTTCTCATTCATCTTTATAAATGCAATTAAAATATTCTGTTAAAAATCCTTTTTTAAGAGTTTGATACATATGGGCACAGTTAAAGCTGCCGTCGGCAGGTTTTCAAAATTCCGAGTCTAAAGTCGGAAAATTCGAACTGATACAACTTTCAGGCCCCTCCCCCTCTGTGGACGAGGTTGTGCACGTGAGTCCACACCAGTGTGCGCGCACACAAGCTGGGGGCAGACTCACGCTCAGCATGGAAGACGTGATTGGTGACTGTTCTGCTCAGATAATAGATCAATAATAAACCTAACGTGATTGGTTAAAAACAGCCGGGAGCGCTCGATTTTTGCAAGCACGATTACAGGCTTCAGAGGGAGCTACAGAATTCGGGATTTTTCCTAAACAGCCTATTTAATATTCTACTTCCAGAATCCCATGACAGTTCAAGCTAATATGACTAAAAAAAAGTTGCCGACGGCAGCTTTAATGTTACAATTACATGTATGCTCAGCCTCACAGGGCTAAGAGAGTAGTTGCATTTGATATATAGCTAAGTGCATATAAAGTGTTGTATTTTAAGAAGACAAGAATGCAGTGTATTAGATTAATAATTTAGCTATAATGTTTCAATATAGATGCTTAGATAGCATTCACTTAGTTTGTTTTGAACAACATTATCCTTGAGAAGGAACTGAAATGGTAAGATTCTAAAGGTAAAATAGACCAGTACCAGAGATTAGAAATGTAACAACTCCTTTAAATGTATACAATTATTATACATTTGTTATACAATTATAGGAAGATGAATCTTTTTAAAATGTAGATGCCAAAGAAAACTCTACATTACCTGTTATTGAGGTTTGTGAAGACAAAAGCAGGTAAGCAGGGAGGTGCAAAGTCATCAGAGAGGCACAGATCTGTAAGAAGAAGGAACAAAGGGAGCAGACAAACAGCAAAGTTCAAGTAAAATAAAATCTATGAAGGTGTGGTATGGATGGCGCATTTCCCTCTCTGGCAGAAGGTAACTGGAATCAATACATACGAAAGAGCTGATTATCTAAAGAGGAACAGAAAGTGGGTGTGGGACATCAGGTGATCCCTGTCTCGAGGGGCAGGGAGGTGTGGGGTTACTGCTGAGCAGGTATAGACAAACATAGTAGGAGTGGCTGCACATGGCAGAACATTAGATAATGTGGAGAAGTCATCCACGATGAATGAAGGGACATTTTGTCATTATAGAACAACATTTGAAATTAATTTAAAGAATAGCCAAATCACAAGGTCGATTTAAAATGCACATCACACTCCCACATATCGGTTTACTGTCTCTTTCAAGCTCTGCTGTGAGCTGAAGTTTAAAAATGTCTCCACCAGTACACCTTCTTTTGTGGCGTCTCCACCTCCCACAGAGAGCAAGTTCAGTGTAGCAGTAGACCTGCACAGCTTCAACTTGTTAAATATCTTCTGAGTTGTACCTTTATATCACTGCATTCTTAAGTTGTTGAGGATCTAAAATTACAATCTAATGTCAGCAGCTCTATGTTGTCTTTAAAGAAATCTAAATTAGTTAGATAGGTAATTACCTCTAAGAACCAGTCTAATACAGCAATCAGATGTTATACCCACCATTCATCCATCCATTTTCTATACTTGTTTAATCCAACTCATGGTCACGGGGGGCTGGAGCCTATCCCAGCTGTCATTGGGTGAGACCATGTTACCTGTCCAGGGTACACCCAGTCCATCACAGGGCCACACAGAGACAAGCAAGACAAACAACCATCCACACACACACACAAGTCTAAGGTCACTTTAGACTCATCAATTAACCTTGATGTGGATGTTTTTTGGGTGGTGGGAAGAAGCCGGAGTACCCGGTGAGAACCCACGCATACACGGGGAAAACATGCACAGAAAGGCCCCAGCCGGGAATCGAACCAGGAACCCTCATGCTGCAACAGTGCTCACCACTATGCTGCCCCAAAATGTAATACCCAATACCCAAAAATAAAACAAACAACGTCCATCCCACTCCAGAAAAAATCCAGAGAAAATAAGTTTTATATTTGTTTTGTACTAAACAATTCTATATTTTAAACCAATGCATCATGCTAGAGCCATTTGCACCAGCACATTGGAGTCCTGAAAAGATCTATGATCCGGAGTGGTGGCATGTGAGAATGCAAATGTCTGCAACATTCACTCAAGATTTCTCTCAGAGACTTTCCACCCAGCTCCAAAATAAATTACTTTCTTTCTGCTGCTCTAAAACATGACAAGTCACTATTTGAAGGAGGGCAAATATTGGGAACTGTTTTAAAAACATTGCATTGTAAAAGATGTTTCTGTTTTCATGTTGTTACGCAACCTGTTCTGCTACAACTTGAGCCACAACTGCTGTATGTGAATTTTTGTGTGTTTTTGTCATCACAGCAAACTCCAGCTTTAATGACACAGGTCGTCAGGTTTTTTATGAGTAATGTCTTTGCCACTTTGAATTAGAAATGAATCCACACAAAGCTGCCAATGTTCCAGTTGTTTATACTGCATGACCAAAAATACATATCACGGTATATTTTTTTCATGCATAATTAGGTGTTCACAGCATTTTCTACAGATTGAGAACAGAATTACTGCAGTAGATTAATTTAGGATGGTCTATTTTACCGTCATAGAATAACGCCCCACAAAATGATGCTGTTTACAAAGAAGTTCTACTCATGATTCTAATGAAGTGAGGAATCGGAATGCAAACACAACTGCAGTCAAAATACTGACCTTAACTTCATGCATTCTTGATATTCTAAGACATGCTTACGGCTAAGGTGATGGAGCAAATTGCTCGTGTTGCCACCTCCAGCGACAACTGTAGCCCGACAACACTTGCATAAAATGGTTGTTTGGTCGAAGTCGGATTTTTTTAAACCAAAAAACTTCCAAACTACAGACACGGCTCCTTTTTTTGGCACAAGTTCTTCTGTGTCAGCATGTTCTACTAGTTCTGCAGCTTCGATTTCGGAACTTTCCATGTCCTATCCACCTTCGCGTAACGCAAGTGCTTATTACCTCCTCGCACCCATAGACAGTAAACATGCGTGTTTAGAAGCGCAACACTGAAAAGGGTCCCGTCTCAAACAATGTCGCGCGACGCAACATTACCCCCGTAATGAAAATCAAAATCAAAATGAGTAATCAAATTCACCGGAATGGCGGTATATTAAAAATTCATATCATAACGAAATTATAAACCGGTATTAGGTGTGAACCGGTATACCGCCCAGCACTACTGCATACAGCATGCAAATCTCTGTGATGATCAAAAGGCAGGAAGAATAGAAACTCAGTGACAAGAAAATAAACTTTGATGAAAACATATTGCTGTCTGTCAAGGGTGGAGCTTCAACTGTAAAGCTGATATCAAACTAAGACCGTTTTAAAAGGATGAGGTACTGAACAAAAGGAACCAGGGAGCATTTATACTGAAGGAGTGAATGACCAACACAATGCACATGTGGACAATGATGAGATTAGGTCAGGATGTCAAAACGAAAAACAAAAAAACGGAAATAGCTGTCCTTTTTCCATTTTTTGTTTTAAACCAAAAACGGATTTTGCTGTCTTCATAAAAAAACGAAAAACAAAAAAAACAAAATCAAATAACGGCCCAAATGTGGTTTTTGGAAATTACTTTTTTCACTTTTCGTTTTTTACATTCGAACATGACGGCAGGCAGACCGGAAGCGGAATTCACTCCAAAATAAAAGTAGCGTGCTAATTTAATATCAAACATATTTACCGCTTTTTATACACCCATTGTAGGTAGTAGGCTGCATTTATTTTAGTTAAGTGAAACTACAACAGCTGGCTATTTGGGAGAACGTGATAGCCTATATAAAATTATTATTGTAAGCTATTTTTATGAGCCCTGGATAGAGGGATGTTTGAGCAGGGAAACGTAACATCCTGTAGTAATGTTAAGAGCTTTTATTTTGTACGCAAGACAGCAAAAAGTTCTCTTGTTAACCTGTAACTGAAGAGGTGAATAAAAGGTGGCTGCTGTTCGAGCCAGCGAATGTTAAACGCTACGTGTGGTTCTTTTATGTACCTCAGTATATCCAATCAAGAAGACCCTCGGTTACATTATTTTAGCTCATGCTGCCGCAGCCTGATAGGTTGGTAGTAGTATCACAACAACATTTCTCAACATATTCTTATTCCAAATCATACAAGGCTGTAAGACAAAACATAATAAATCCCTGGAATAAGGGTGAAGTTTGTCCGCTGACATGTATACATACACAGCTGCCATGAGCAAAGAGCAAAAGTTGGGGTAGTTTCGCGTATTACATGGTAAGTGGCCGCGACTTATGCTGTAAGACTGGAGAAGGTGGGAATTGGCCAGGAGTTAGGCTACACTGGAAGTCCGGGCAAAGTACGAAATAAATGAACGGGATGTACACTCTAATACACAGTCAGTATTGTGAAGTGTTACCTAAAGGCCTCTGTCATTGTACAGAGACGCTATGATTTGCTTGTACAGCATATTCATAGACACACCCAGCCTCGCTTTCAATATAACACACGCACTCGCATTCTATAATTGCTATAATTGCCTTCACGAGTCTGTGAACGCGCAGGAGGGAGGGGTGAGGGGGGCTAACGGTTGATTGGCATGTCAGAATCCAATAGAAGTAACTCTCATCATTACTTCTATTGGTCAGACATTTCCTCTTGCTACACCCTCTACAATGGACTAAAAGATAATTTTTTTTCCCAAACATTCTATTTTAGTGGATGCAATGGGGTCGTGAGGAGGTTTTCAGACAATATGATAAAAAATGCTCCAGAAAACATCTCATACCCCACCTTTAATGCGATAAGTGTTTTATTACTTTGCATGTCTTCCAAAAGAGAAAATAATCAAACGCAGGGTAGCAAAACATGGGCGTGAAAACGAAACTTAGGCCCAATCCCAATTCTATTTTCTACCCCTTCGCCTACCCCTCGCCCCTACCCCTCGCCCCTTCAAACGTAGGGGTAGGCGAAGGGCTAAGAATGTCACCCCTTCGAATTGGGACAGCACTTCACACTCACGAACGTAATAAGTTCGCGCCGTCAGTTGTTACGTAACCAAATGCGACAGCTTTAGCCAGAAGTAAACAAACATGACCGGTGCTGTGGTGTTCGCGCTGTCCTGGGCTATTCGGATATTTTTAGAAATATCTGCGTCGAATCGACGGAGTGCCATCAGGCGAAGGCGTCTTCGACATCTGGGAGCATTGCTGGATCTTGTTACGGTATGTACAATAAGAAATTAATGCAAATAACGCTTGTGAGTGAGCAGCTGGTAGCTTCCAGAGCCGGCGTGTGAAAATGATTGTGTGTGTGTGTGTGTTTGAAAGTGCTTCTAACTGTACATTTGTGATATCGTGTAATATAGAAACAATTTGCTTGTCTCGTTGGATTTGCTGATTTGACTGGAGTAGTATCCTAACCTGGCTAACCTAGCTGAAAGCATAAGCTAACGTTTAGCCTTTGTTACTCGCCTCGTTCCGTTTGGGATAAACATGCAGCTCATGCTTTTTTGAAGCGGTTTTCTTTGTACCAGGTTCAGATTTGATGACTTAAATAAATGCACTGCATTGTGTGTGCTATCAATGTGTTGGTTTGGGAGGATGAAAGCCTGATCTTTCCATGTTTTTCTTTCCAGCAGACGGCTCATCCTACAAATTATTGCCGATTGGACCACAACATGTACCCCAATTTTTTTTGTTATCCCTTGTATAATAAATCTCTTCATACCAATATCCGTTCCAGTCATTCATATGATGTTGATGTGATAATCATGCTCACAAACCTTTTGTCCTTAATTTATTTTATTAGGCTCACATTACAGACTGGTAATTAAGGCAGCTTATTTTCAGAAATAACAGCTTAAAGTGTCTGCTGTAAAGTGTGTGGTGCAAATATGGACAATAAACAGTATGAATATAAACAGTATGAATATAAACGGGCAACAGTGCAATCATCAAGAACGAGATGACCGGAGCAGGAACAGCGAAGGTGCATGGCGCATCGGAGGTGCTGCATGGGCTCAGTGATGTTCTGGGGGAACAAGACACGATATGACATTATAGCATGCACTGTCATCCATTGTAAAAAATTAAAAAAAGGTGTTTCAGAATGCGGTAGTGGTGGCTGTGTGTACAATAGGTGCATGGCGCATCAACTCACCGTAAAGTTTGTCTATCATGCGCTCAAACCGAGCTAAAAAGCGCTCCGTTTTCTGCTCGTGGCGCTTCTGCTCCTTCAGGCTCTCCTGTATCAGGTAATCCATTATGGGATTGGACTTCCTACTTCTTTTTGGGGATGGGGATGACTTTAGAAACAGATCTTCGTTTTCGGCGCTAAACCTGATCAGGCTCTTTGTTTGTGCTTGAGTCCCTGTGAATCAGTCACGTATTTGAATACTTGTGATAATAGGTAGCGAAATGACGCTCATGTCACTCAAAAGGAACTCCTCTATGGTTAACCAACTACATTGCTTGTAAATACTCGTGTTACAATTTAAAAAACGACAACTCTTTCACAGCACCTTCACATGCATTGACCGATTACTCCATGTAAAATAGCGACTTTTCCCACGTGCGTTTATAACAGAAAATAACTACACATTGCCACCATGTTAAACTCACACAATACACCAGTTATCACAACTTAAAACGATTAAAACAGTTAAATTATGGCAAAAAAAATAGAAGAACTTACATTTGTGTGGTGCTCTCTTTGCTTCTGCCATTTTTAAAAAGACTCGCGATCTCCCGGTAGTCGCGTTGTATTCTGGGAAATATATCATACCCCTTCAAACGGAGTCTGCCTGGCCGAACCCCTCCGTTTCAAGGGCTACAACGGAGGGGTAGGGCTAAGGGGAAGGGCTTTGGAAGAGTATTGGGACAACACTACCTCTACACGTGAACGCGCAAAACGGAGGGGAAGGGGTAAGGGGTAGGGCCAAGGGGTGAATAGGAGGGTTTCAGTTACGTCATCACGGGAGCGCGCAAATTTCAGTTGGTGGGCAGGAAGCTGGACTACAGCATAGCAACAGCATGGAGAATATGGAGATGAGTAAATATTGTAGTGGTTTGGAGCCGGCACATAGGGAAAGGTATTTGGCGTTAGTTGAGAAATACATTGGGCGTGACACATACTTAATGAAAATGTCCGAATTTTCGCAAAACCGGAACGATTTGACGAAAATAGAGGCTGTGGACATAACGAGCTACCTGGTTCTCCAGACGTCTTACTACACCAAGCAACAGATGAAGGCCCACAAAAGTTTGGAGGCATACAACTATTACCACAGCGGATGGATCAGCAAACTCGGAGTAAAACGTCTACAGAATGATTGTGTTTTGGTGTTCGCCAGGGTAAGTTTGTTTATGGTGCATTATCCCAGGGGAAAATGCAGTGTGTAGTGCAGGGCTGGGCAGTAAAGCAGAACTTAACATGTTGAATGCCGAGCTGTGAATGTTGGCATTCATGTTTTGATAAAATGCCGAGATCCAAATGCATTGTGTCTTTGTTAGCCTAACGGTGCGTTCACACCAGACGCGGTCGGGCGACGCGATTACATACAAAGTCAATGCAAAGACGCGATTAGACGCGGATTCGAGCCGGCGGCGCGATGAGGCGCGGTGGGGCGGCGCGGTGAGGCGCGGTGAGGAGCGGTGAGGCGGTGCGGTGATGCGGTGGCCGCCGCGCGAGTGAAAATATGCGATTCGCGCGAGTTCAAAAAATCCAACTTTGGCGAAATATTCGCGCCAGACATCCTATCAGCGTTGAGATTCTGGACGACAGTGACGTGGAGACAGATGGACAGGCGCTGTCTGTGACGTGCAGATGGGACTGCACATGGAAATTAGCTTCTAAGCTACAATCTGGTGCAGGTCATCTCTTTACTTTGTAATTAATGTACTTTGCACATGGTCCCTGACAAAATAAAATAAAAAAATTAAATCACCGCCTTCTCCAGGAGTTCCGTCTGGATGACGGCCGCCTCCAGCGGCACCCCAGGCCCACCAGGACCCAGCCCGACGACCCGCTCGGGAGGACCGGCGCCGCGATCTCTCGGCAGGACACCAACCACAGGCGCCCCGCAGCTGAAACGGAGCCGTGGCCCAGCTGCGGAGCGCCTGCAGCCGGCGTCCCGCCAAGAGATCACGGTAGCTACCGATCCTCCCGAGCAGGCCATCAAACTGGGTCCCGGCGAGCCCGAAACACCGCTGGAAGCGGCCGCCACGGGAGGATCGGTGCCGTGATCTCGGCGGGACGCCGGCTGCAGGCGCTCCGCAGCTGGGCCGCGGCTCCGTTTCAGCTGCGGGGCGCCTGTGGCATGGTGTCCTGCCGAGAGATCGCGGCGCCGGTCCTCCCGAGCGGGTCGTCGGGCTGGGTCCTGGTGGGCCTGGGGTGCCGCTGGAGGCGGCCGTCATCCAGACGGAACTCATGGAGGACCGGCGCCGCGATCTCTCGGCCCAGCTGCGGAGCGCCTGCAGCCGGCGTCCCGCCGAGAGATCACGGCACCGATCCTCCCGTGGCGGCCGCTTCCAGCGGTGTTTCGGGCTCGCCGGGACCCAGTTTGGTGGCCTGCTCGGGAGGATCGGTGCCGTGATCTCTCGGCGGGACGCCGGCTGCAGGCGCCGGTCCTCCCAAGCGGGTCGTCGGGCTGGGTCCTGGTGGGCCTGGGGTGCCGCTCGAGGCGGCCGTCATCCAGAAGCAACTCCTGGAGAAGGCGATGAAATTATCCGAGCTGAATGCACCACCGGATGATGTCACTGACCCAGACACGACGGCGTGTGCGTTTCAGACGAATCTCGGACTGCCACAGCAGGTACAAGGACGCGATCAGCCATGGATAGCCCCTTGAGCTATCCACTCGTTTTTTACTCGCGCGAAAGAGGCGTTTGAGGCGATGGAATTTAATTTACACCTGCGGCAACGATCGCGCGATGAAGGCGGTGTGAATATTCGCATCGCGTTTGGTGTGAACGCACCGTAATGCACAAAGCAGAGAGAGAGCGAGCGATTCTGTTGTCAAGAACTTGGGAGCTAATGTGCCCTGTTAGCACTTAAGCACTTCGTGGATACTACTGAAACGTGAAGATTGTGACAAATTAGTTTTGTTTAGATCAACCACTCTCAGAGATCGCATGAAACACCGATGGCGGTGACTTTAGCTTTGTGTTTTGGTAACCCAGCTTGACCGTCGGAGCCCAGTCCACTGACTCAGTAGCCAACAACGCGCTGGGGCATCCTTCAAAACAAAGCCCAAACGTAGTCCGTATTACATTACTGTTGATTGGCATTTAACAACATAATACTTTACTGCACTACTACTAAACAGTTAGATTTCTCACATACCTTTGACGAAGTGGTCACCGCAGACACGAGCATTTGCAGATTCAGCTCCTCCAGTCTGTAAACGTAGGTTAACTATCCACTTTTTGCGGCGTTGTTCTGTGAGTTTTTTTTCCATTTCTCACCTCTATGGGCGATTACCTTCGGTCCTCGATAGTAACCCTTTCCCTTCTCTCGGTTAGACCGATTGCAACATCCAAAAACGGCACAAAACTGAGGCATTTTGGGCAAAAAGTGGCAGACAAAACACAGTGTTTTCAATGGGCTCCAGCTCAGGTTGCCCAGCACCTGGGTTCGCGCGCTTAGAAAAATACGGAAGTGACGTCAAGTGAAACCCACCTATTGGGATTGGGCCTTAGAAAATCGGCTCGGCGCATGCGCAAAACCACAAAATAGCAATTCTCGAGAAAGGAAAAATGAAAAAAGTAATTTCCAAAAACAAAATTTGGTCCGTTATTTGATTTTGGTTTTTCGTTTTATTATGAAGACAGCAAAATCCGTTTTTCCGTTTTTGGTTTAAAACGAAAAATGGAAAAAGGACAGCTATTTCCGTTTTGACAGAAAAACGGATTATACACTTATACTTATACTACGTTAACAAGCCTTTATTTGATAAATGACTCGTCTTACCGACGTACTTGTCTCCTTTGTGTAGCCACTCGGCTCCGGACTTCCAAACGGTATGTGCTCTGACCTTTCAGTGTAACTCAGGATTTTTTTCTCATTTTTCTGTCCTCTTCACAAGCAGCTGCGCCAGAGAGTCTCTATATGAGTGAAATCTGTAAAAGGGCTGTGGCTGCGCCCACTTCTCTGGCTAAGTTCAGAAAAGAACGGAAAAATCGCTGAGAGGCTGAACGTGGCCTGCGTAGCCCCTGATTGGCTGTTGAGGCACTCCCCAGTGAGGTCATACGAACTGAGCGGTGCATTCAAATGCAACAGGAACATTAAACTTTGCCGATGTAACCATAAAATAAATCCTCTCCCTCTTCTTTTATTGGTCTCTAATATAATCTAATGTGTGTTTTTCCACCTGGGCTATGGTCAGGGTACTAAAGTATAATCTAAAGTTGTGTTTATTCAAAACACAATCTCAACAGAACTATATAACACGCACACACACTGGTAACAATTTAAACATTCCCTTTCATAACTATAACTAACTTAACTAACTAACTAACAAAATAACCACTAAAAGAAACCATTAACAATTATGAACAAAAAAAGAAAAGATTTTCAGTTAACTAATCACGTCATCATGTTGTTATGAATTGGCTTTATTCTTAGACTTTATGTATTCATATTATGTTGTTCACTAAATAATCTATGTTCCTAGTTTGTACGTTTACACTCTGCTCATACAAACGAAATGTATGTCAGATAGGTCTGGTATATACACGCCTGAAACAACACTCACACACACACATTGTTTGTCACATCCAAAGAACATGACAAAGACGGTGGATGGCCTGCTCATATCACTAGCAAATGTCCAATTATACTTTGTCGAGTGTAAGTACAACCTCTGTGAGATAAAGGTGGACATAAATATGAAATGTGTCCGGATATTGGGGCTCTCTCTGATGGAGGCCCTGCGAGGGCTCTGTCTCTCCGAGTTCAGCACGGCTAAACTTCACATGTGACCACGAATAAATACTTTGTTTAACTTAAGATTTCTCCAGCTTGTTCTTGGGCTTCCAATAAAAGAATCGGGCTAACAATGTCTTTTAAGACCGAAACAGTCTCCTCAATCCCCGTTATTGGGAAGCTCTTGGCCTCAAAGTCCCCATCGCGCCACTTCGGGCAGCTGGGCTCAGGATTTTTGGTGGATTTGGGATTGGTCTGAGGGACAAACTCATCCAAACTGGTTTTCTTTTACTACAGTTTTACAATCACACTTTAAAAGTATTATAGGGAACACTCCAGGGAACATACAAGCATTAGCAATTTCAGTGCAGAAAAATGAGATGAAAAGGGTTTACAGTGACACACAAGGTGGTAAGTTACAGCAAAATGATGCACTACTGTTTACAGGATTCTATTAAATTCATCATCATTCCATTTTGGCGAATACTTACATTGTAAAGGCATACAAATTTTAGGAATTTGTATGAATCTTTTACACAACTTTAACACGCTCAAAACCACACACTGGTATCCACATGAAAACCCCAACCAGAAGAAAAGAATAACTGAGAAAATGTTAAAACTGTCAATAATTTTTTCTGAGACGAGACATCTCTTAAGTCAACTGTTATTATTTCAGTTGTTGAAAATAAACTTATAGTCATACATTAGTGACATCTGGCACACAGCAAAGACTCCCTCCCCTGCTGCTTCTACAGCATTTAAGCTGTGGAGTGACTCTAATGTCTCTCATATGAGTTTGGCAAAGGCACAAGCCAACCATCAACATACATACATTTACACCTGATGTCATCTAAGAAGAATGCTTTGGTGTGGTGTTTTGTCCTTTGAACTCTTACAAAGATCCTCCTTGATTCATCGTTTGGACTTATAGGTCTGAACAATGGGTCAGGTTTGATGTCATACATGCGGACTACAATGATTGGAACAGCTTGGCACAAACACTTCGACATGCAAAGGCACTTCTCTTTGAACAGGAACATAAACTGTATTTCTCCACAGCAGCCATTCTTGAGTCTAATAACACAGTCTGCCCTGTCTGACTCTTTACAATTTGCTGATCGGTAAACAGTGTTTCCATTTGTGAAGCTGTAAAAAACTTCCACTGACTGGATAAGAACTTGTCGATTTAAGAGCTCTTCTATAGCTAGTTTTACAGGACCTGTCAATGTCAGATTCTGGGATTGTCCAAGCTGTGAGTAAGATTCCTCCTTGTCATTTACTTGTGATAGCTTGGTTAATAACTCCCCAAATTTTAGAGGATGGTTAAAAGCCAAAGAAATAAGGTGACTGGGTATGTGCTGCCAGAAGATAAACTTCTGGGAAATTTGTTGAGGATTGCAATCAATGTCTGTAAGCCATCTCCTTAAATTTCCACTGTTTCTCTCAAAAGTAAAGGCTGATGTGGCCCACAGAGGCCCCCAGTTATGTACACTTTCAGCGAGGTGGATTAACTGATGACAGTTAAAAGACAAGTTTTCTTCACCATAAAGTTCCCTCATGTCTATCACAAATCTCACCAAGTACTGATGGGCCAGCTGCAGGACATCTAGA
This sequence comes from Odontesthes bonariensis, assembly GCF_027942865.1. NCBI lineage: Eukaryota > Metazoa > Chordata > Actinopteri > Atheriniformes > Atherinopsidae > Odontesthes > Odontesthes bonariensis. The sequence continues at coordinate 15,890,666 of NC_134526.1, forward strand.
GATATTGATTCTTGGAGAATAATGTGAATTCCAAATGACAAATATAAATAATGTGCCAGAAATGTAGGATGTAGGACACCAGGCAGGACACTAATGGCATAGAATAAGAGGAATGCTCGCCACTCTGATGCTTTCCAAGAGTCCCGACACTTCAGTGACCGTGGAGCCCTGATTATTTCTACTGGCGGCTTTAAACAACAAAGCAAGGCTGCTCAATTTCTCCATTGATAAAATAAATTCACAACTCTACAACATAAAAAACCATGTAGAACATAGCATATACTTTGTTGTCTACAGTAGTAGATCAACCCTCATCTTACTTTGAAGCTCCCAGCTCCCAGAAGTGACGTTGACGCAGCTTTAGCAGCAGAGAAGCTATTAGGCTTGTGTTGATAATAATAAACTCCTGGACTATTTTCAAACTTCCAAATGCATCGTTTTGTGAGTACAGACCATATTTGTACTACTGTAGAAGTTTGGTGTCATGGCATGTGATTTTAGTGTGGTAATTTTGGAGATACTGCTAGGTTCCATTAGCGCTTGTACTAAGCTATTCGGGATAACTCAGTAACTCAGCTGATGTTTAGCCAATATCGAAAAAACTGCGGGTGGGCTACTTGGCTGGATATCACGGTTCAAATGACCCCAGGTTGAATCTACTCCGGAGTATCACTTTAAAGTTTAATATGAACCTACAAGAACAACAATATTAAACATTGTGGCAAAACACATCACATAAATCATTTAACAGTTGCCACAAAAATGTCAGTCCCTTTAACTTGAAATTTCCCAGATTTCATATTTATTATGTGTCATGGATTCAAAATCAATCAATCAAGTTCCTTTACAACTATGGACACTTGAAAGCTTTACCCATTTCATGACATTGTTGTGGAAATTTTAGTAAGGCACAGAGTCAGTTATTTTCTGAGGAGGTAAGATGCTTTTAATAATATCTTGCAAGAGAGAACAATACAGATCAGAATACAGAGCTGCTCTGAGTCTTAAGCCCTATTCGGACGGGACTAGTTTAATGGGGGGACCTGGGGTAAAGTAATAATCACCGGGAAATCTAGTCCCGTTCGAACGCGCCATGTCAGTAAAGATAGCGGAGTATGTCGGTAAACTTTGCCGAGAATTCTACCTCCTGTGAAACCGCCTGGAGTATCTACCATAGGTAATACTAATCCCGTGCGAATGCGACCTTCGGTAATAAGTACGGAATATATCGTCACATCCTTTTAAAGAGAGAAACAATTAGGTGTAAAATAGAAAATGACACTTAAGTTTCGTTGTGCAATCCTTTTTTTAAACTATACTTTACATTCAGGTAAAATAAGTATCCTGAGCAAAACTTTTGGTGAACAGTACTTTACATTAAGGTCAAAAATGAATAAATCTTCTGTTCTGTTATACTGTACAATACGTTTTAGTAATACTTATCATTCAGGTAAACAAACAAAAAAGTCTTATGCGTTTGTATACAATAATTTTGGAGCAGAATGCTTTATATTCAAGAAAACTCCTCCCATGTTAGATGAATATTACAGGGATTTCTTGTCCCGTCCGAATTGGTCATTTCTTCTCCCTGGCGTCGTCTGGTTAACCAACATTACCATACGTCCCCCCATTGAACTAGTCCCGTCCGAATAGGGCTTTAGACGAAAACAAGTCAGTTAATATACAGGTTAATACGTAGTCGCTCCTTTGATATGTTCAAGACTTTGTTATCTATCTTTCCTCCCTTTCTACAGCCAAGGCGCCTCAGTATCGTGCCATCTTCCCTGTCAAACTCCTTAAAGTTGTTCAATCATAAGAGCACAATACCCTCATTGAAAGAGGGAGAAAAGAGAAAAACAAGTGTCTTAAATGAGTTATTACCGGGTGATACAGAGTAACACTCATACAATGTATATGTGAATTAATTTTTCCCTTACAACATTTCTTCATCTGAGATGCTTCTCAGTTCATCGTAGAGTTTCTGCACCATCGTAAGCTCCGCTGAAACGTCTAATGATCCAACAACAGATATTTGCGTCAATTCAATATTTTCAGGATTCTCAGTGATCTACAGAAATGATTCAACAGGTTGCGGCTTTACCTGGGATGGACTTGTAATCCGTCCTAAGCGAGAGCTCGATTGATTTTGTCATGGTTTTTTCCAGGGTTTCCACGATCTCATCCTAATAGAACATCAAAACCTTTAGAACTTATTACAGTCGGAAATCGAGTTAAAGATTAAATGAATAAGACATGCGTATCTTTCTCTTTATAAAAATGGGACAAACCGTCAGTTCTTTCAGCTCGTTCAACATAACTGTTTTAGCCCGATCAAACATGCTGTTCTTCGATTCATATACATGTCTCACAATTGTGTCTCTCATGTTCTGCAGGGAGTCCTTTCCTTTAAACTCTGCAGCTTCTAAAAACAGAGGATTGTCATTTTGATTTTGATTTTCATCACCAATCACACTGAATATGCTGTAAGAGTGCATATCATGATAGAGACATGCTGCATGCCACGACATCTTACTCTCATAGCATTCTTGCATGATTTCTTCGATGGTCCTTAACAGGCTGCTGTAGATCGTTTTCTTGCGGTCACGGATGAGTCTGCTGAGCTTTGTCTTCATTTTTTCTTCCTAGTAAAAATGGAAGAAAAAATATAGTTTACAATTATCAACATAATATGTTTACAGATTCCACCAAAGAAATAAGTAGTAAATCTTCGTTATTGGTCAGCATTTAAGTAACTTTTATTTCCCACAAAGATTATCTCAGTTTTAGCAAACACAATTGTCTGTATTTAACTGATGAACAGGATGGGGCTTTTTCTCATTCTTTACCTCCATCTTGAGAAATATCAGCTGCAGTTCGACATCTTTGTACTTCTGAATCAGCTCCTTTGTGCCAAGTGAGAATGTGCTGATGACCCCATCGAATGCCTCACATTTCCCTTCATTTCTGAAACAAGTTTAAAGGGTTTACAACAGTAGCATACATGTAGATGTAATTAAAACCTCTAATGATAATGTTATGCTAATTATAAAGATCATTAAAAGTTAGAAAATAGGCCAAAAAAGGATGTTATGTGCTCATTCAAGTAATTCTTACAGGATAGTCTTCCTGAATTCCTCATCAATGCTGTCAGTCAAGGATGAAGTTAATTTCATGTTGAAATTTATTTCTTTCCCTTTTTTGGGTTAGTAGCTGCCATTGTTGATGAAAACACTCTTCAATGTCCTGTGAAATCCACGGCCAGTCTTTCTCTGAAGCACAACATCATAAATAATGAAAGAAATATTTTTTCAACACAATGTCAAAATTCACACAATACGTACAGGGTACAGCGAGGATTTCAGGTTTCCTTCAAATGAACTTTTGGATTTTTCAACCCCTTCACTAAGGCAGCGGTCAAAGGTCTGGAAAGCATCCTCCATTGCTTTTTTAACCGGGAAAAGATGATAGGTCATGTTTCTCTCAAGTTCTTCACACACCTCTGTTTCATTGCCAACCTAAAATTAAAAAACAAAACCCAGCAAAAGAAAAGTGTTATAGCAATGAAGCTATAAATATTAATGGCTTCTTTATTTGTCAGTTATCAATAATTCAACACCCTTCATGTAAAGAATTCTTTAGGGGCAAGATTCTATGTAAACCCCTGCAGTTTTAAGATTACCATTAAATATTTCTGTATAGATCTAAGATGTCAGCAATCTGATTTTCCCTTTTTTTTTTTTTTATAAATATCAACATAGTTCACTAAAACTTGATTAAAAGTTTCTTAATCTTACCGTTTCTCTCGACCTGGCTGCTTGAATCAGACAGAGAATTGCATGAGCACTATATTTACACGACATCCTCAGATTGCTGTTTTGCTATAATTGCCTAATGTGTGTAGCGGTTTTACACGATATATATTTAAAGACTTCACCTACCAGTGTCACCCAGTTCTAGAAGTTTCCTCTTTAGGAACTCTTTGGAGCTCACTGTGAACACTTTGAAACAGTCATCACAAGTGTTTCTGAGGAGAACAGAATTTATTTACAAGTTTTGCTCACATTTACTGACAATCTTGGTGTTAGATATTCTGTCAGTATTCAAAATTCATCTTTTTTGTAATTTAGTTTTTTATTATTTTTGGGGGCTTTTATGCCTTTAATGGACAGGACAGTTCAAGAGAGACAGGAAGCAGGGGGCAGAGAGAGGGGGAAAGACATTCAGCAAAGGGCCGTCCGATGCGGGACTCGAACCCCAGCTGCAGCGAGGACTGTCGTGCCCCTACAGGCGCTCTGTACATGGGACGCCTGCTTAACCCACTATGCCTCCGACCACCCCAGTTTCTTCATTTTTAAAACCGTAACCATTTTCTGATTTATAGGTCCAAAAAAAAAAGTTAACTATTTGCTGTTTTTCTTTCCTTATCCACACATAAGCAGCTACGTAATACAAAGAAACAGTAAGCCAGCATTGTGGCATAAGCTGAGAAAAGTTGCAAGTTCTGCAACAGATTTCTGCCACGGGCCAAAAGCTGTCAATGAATGAACACAATGAATGTTCCCATAACCATAAGTAAACTGACCGGAGGAGTGGTACAAGCTTAAAACCAAGGCTTTTTTCCCCCCTTTAGATACACCAAAAATGCGAAACATGTGGAGCAGATGTGCCACAGATCTATACCTCCAATTCACATAGAACATGGAGTTGTGTACGCCTCAGTGTAAAAACTGAGCTCTGTTTTTGATAGTGACTCATTTATAGAAATGAGTCCATTTAATTTATATTCAGTTTAGTTAGGTTTCACTAAACTTTCCAAGACTTATCTCATTGGGGAATACCTCCTGTTCTTGCAACTTCAACACCCTAACATGCCTAACCTCGACTAGCACTTTTTAACATTCCTGTCATACTCTGTTATAAATAGAGTTAGCACTTAATACATGGAGGGCTTCTTAATGTACTGAAGCTTGAATGTTGTCCCTTACAAATTTCTGCTAAATTACCAGATATGTATATGTACCTTCCAATAATGTGATAAAGGATTTCACTATGTGCAAACGATGTTTGAATTATTTAAATTTGCTTTCATTTCTGTCTGTTTTTCCTCTTCTAGTTACAAAAGGCATCTCAGTGGGAAGCTTACTGGTTACAGCTAAGCCAGGACGTGTCAGACAGCCATTGTGTTTTTGTTAATAAACTAAAATCAAACTCTTTGTATCTCTTTGAATAATTGCATTTCATCCCTATATTGGACTCCTTGGTCCCAGTGATTATAAAGAAATACCTCCAATGGATCGTGACTTAGAGTCACGCGGCCATTTAGTTGGTGTTTGCCATTCACTGGACTCCCCCTGATGGTCGGATTTTCTCTTTCCTTGTTTAGTTAAAAAGGAAAAAAAGTTTGGGTTTCTCTCAGTATTGCAACATTTTCTTAAAAGGCTTAGTTCAAAGATAAAATATATGATTTACTGTGTATCTCATCTTTATCACCTGGGGATGGTCCAACCTGAGGATGAACAGAACAGAGTTTTATGGAGAAGCGAACCTTGCACCAACTTTCTGCTATTCAGAAACTTTTACAGGTGTAATGAATTAAAACTGTCATTCTGTCAAAGATTTCTTCAGCAAAGTCCTGGCAGTATGAGAAACGTAATAACAAATGATGCCAAGCACCTTCTTTGTCCTCGGTCACTTCACAATGAATGCATAAAGATATGTTCACTTATTAAATATTTGTAAATTTCACAATCTTTTACCTTTTAGTATTTAGCCTGGAAATTAAATACTGAACTGAGAGTGATTGGTGAATGAGTGCAGCTGGGGACAATGAATACAGGTGACATGAGTGAAATTAATGAGCAGAACATGGGGACTGAGGGGAAAACAATGGCAAAACCTAACTAAACATGAACTCAAAAACCAAGACATGAAACAATCTAAAACATGATAAAACATAGAACTAAAAACATGGGAAAACCCCATGAATATGACACAAAGTGATGTGAATTGGTGTGAAGTGGCAGCAGGGAACCACATGAACATTATTGAAGCAAAACAAGCTGTCCTGTTAGAGGGTTTAGTTTCGCTTATGGATAAACTGTACTGCACGAGTGTTTGTGCTTTGGGTGTGTCAAAGAAATACCTCCAATGGATCCTGACTTAGAGTCACGCGGCCATTTAGTTGGTGTTTGCCATTTACTGGACTCCCCCTGATGGTCGGACTTTCTCTTTCCTTGTTTAGTTAAAAAGGAAAAAAAAGTTTGGGTTTCTCTCAGTATTGCAACATTTTCTTAAAAGGCTTAGTTCATCAAAGATAAAATATATGATTTACTGTGTATCTTATCTTTATCACCTGGGGATGGTCCAACCTGAGGATGAACAGAACAGAGTTTTATGGAGAAGCGAACCTTGCACCAACTTTCTGCTATTCAGAAACTTTTACAGGTGTAATGAATTAAAACTGTCATTCTGTCAAAGATTTCTTAAGCAAAGTCCTGGCAGTATGAGAAATGTAATAACAAATGATGCCAAGCACCTTCTTTGTCCTCGGTCACTTCACAATGAATGCATAAAGATATGTTCACTTATTAAATATTTGTAAATTTCACAATCTTTTACCTTTTAGTATTTAGCCTGGAAATTAAATACTGAACTGAGAGTGATTGGTGAATGAGTGCAGCTGGGGACAATGAATACAGGTGACATGAGTGAAATTAATGAGCAGAACATGGGGACTGAGGGGAAAACAATGGCAAAACCTAACTAAACATGAACTCAAAAACCAAGACATGAAACAATCTAAAACATGATAAAACATAGAACAAAAAACATGGGAAAACCCCATGAATATGACACAAAGTGATGTGAATTGGTGTGAAGTGGCAGCAGGGAACCAAATGAACATTATTGAAGCAAAACAAGCTGTCCTGTTAGAGGGTTTAGTTTCGCTTATGGATAAACTGTACTGCACGAGTGTTTGTGCTTTGGGTGTGTCAAACTGACATTTATGTCCTGGAACAGAGTCACAAATGATAAGAGGAATGATGCAGTGTGAATGTGAAAACAAAACAAAACAAAAAAAACAAGAGTAAAGCTGTAACCCTGAACATTCTTTTGAACACTTACATGCAGTAAGAGCCAGGTGAATCAGAAGTATGATGGCACATTGTGTAACAAGAGCTGATTATAGCAAGAACTCCAGTTTGGGACCATGCAGGAACTGAAAGAAAACAATGAAAAAATAATACATATAATGGTTTGATGCATCCCTCACACTTTGCTCCTGGGTGCTGCTATCAAGCAAACCACAACATAAATGCTTTATTACTGTTTATTTTAAAAACAGTTCCTATCGTTGTCTTAGTTGTAAAAAGACACTGATCACAGTAAAACCTTCCCTGCATTGCTAAAGCAGTTTTGACCTGTCAGGGCATTAACATGGCACCTCTGCAGGTGTACTGTGGCACCCGAATGTTGTCAGCAGATCCTCTGGGTTCTGGGAGTCGTGGGGTAGAGCCTTTGTGGATCAGATTTATTCCAGCACATCAGATTAGGTATTTGTGTGGTTTACAGGGTCTTTGTTTGTTCTTAGAGGATCCAGAGGATTTACCTACAAGGGAAAATTAAAGGAATCCACTTGCTGAATGGAGTTTTTTAATTGTACTAAAATCGTTTGGTTGCCTGCTCTCACGCCACTCAAAAAGTTGTTCTTCCTGTCTGTCGGATCACTCTGTCCATGTTGTGACGATCAAAATCTGCAGTGAACACTTCATCAACACAAACGGTTATGTTATCAAGTGCTTTATACAATAGATGTACATTTTATACACTTACTCTTTTTTGAAAAAATACAAGAAGTTCGAGAAAACAATAAAGACAAACCTCCAGAGCAAAGTGTAATGTGAACACATTTCAGTGAAGAACTATCCGATTTAGGGTTTATCTGTTTGGAAATGAACAGTGTAGAGGCAAAAACTGTTTGCTGTATGGTGAGGAAGCAAAGACAACAATAAGTATCTTGAGATTTAAGAAATTTATTACAGAATAATAAATCAAACTAGAATGAACAGTCAGTGTCAGACACCAAGTCTTACTATTCGGCCGAATAGGGTGCAGCCTCTTTCAACCACAAAGATTTCAAGAGTCTGAACAACCCACTGATGCTCAGATCGGTCATTTTATACAGTTCATACAAATATTTATCCAGACAAATATTTGGAAAATCAACCATATGACGTTAAGCATTCTGTTGTATAACAGTTCAGGGAAAACCAAGTGTAACACAACACATGAACAAAAAAAACTAATTTCCCTAAACAAACAGAATCAGGACCATTTGAGATCCATCCATCCATTTTCTATATCCGCTTAATCCGTTGATCGGGTCAAGGGGGGGCTGGAGCCTATCCCAACAGTCATCGGGTGAGAGGTGGGGTACAACCTGGACAGGTCGCCAGTCCATCACAAGGCCACACAGAGACAAACAACTACACATGCTCACACTCACTCCGAGGGACAATTTAGAGACACCAATTAACCTAACATGCATGTTTTTGGACGGTGGGAGGAAGCTGGAGTACCCAGAGAGAATCCATGCATACATGGGAAGAACATGCAAACTCCACACAGAAAGGCCCCAGTCGGAAGTTGAACCAGGAAACCTCTTGCTGTGGGGCAACAGTGCTAACAACCACACCACCGTGCAGCCATTTGAGATAATTTTTTCTAACTATCCAAAGTGAGAACTATTTAATGACAAATTAAAAGATATTTAACAACTTTGTGCTATGTGACATGGATGCTGTAATCACATTTTAATTGGTTGAGAATGGGAGAAAAAGTAGTTGCTTGAAGAAAGCAACAGTACTTAAACAAGTTAAATTTGAGGGAAAATGATGTGGAAAACATTCTTTAAAAGCCTAAAATCCATGTCAAAATCAAACATAAAGTATGTGCTATATATTCAGGAAGATGTTTAAATTTACACATTAAATGTCCCTTATTACTATATCTGCTTATAATCATCTCTTAAGGCACTTCATATAACTTATACCCAATGTGTTGCATATCAAAATGTGCAGAATAATTGCAGCTATCACAATAGCCGCATTCGGACAGAGCAGTTCTAAGAACGCAGTTCTAAGAACGCAGTCCACCTCGAATTCCGTTCTAATAACTGCCCTTCCCCAGGGGAAGTGTTTCATTTTGCATTCGCACATGAGTCAGGACCTTGATAGGGACTGATGTGCATAGACATTATATATCTTTATATGTCTATGCTGATGCGACGCAACCGTCTACATGTGAAATGTTACTTTAGCACCACACTCAACAACAAAACAAAAAAAACAAAACCCGGTAAAAGTAAGGAGAGAAGAAAAAAAACACCACCAAGAAGCTAATATGGAGAGCGGGGAGGCCACCGTGTTCATGGTCTGCATGATGGTGATATTAATCATGGACGATCACATCGAGGCTGGAAGAGCTCACAGAGAGAGTCAGGAGACGAAGGATCGAGCGCAGGCGATACTTCTTCGTTTCATGAAGGAAGGAGAGCGGAGCGCCGCAGACAAAGGAGACGACGTGTAAGTTTAACTTATTAAACACGCGCAGGTTGTGTCTGTGTCGTATGAGTAAACATTTCAGCCGTTATTCTACTGTTTGCGTTGAGCAGATTAGGAACATGAAGAAGCGGAAATCTGACAAGTGGCATAGCTACCAACCACCAAACACCTACGTCACATGTGTTCCTCTGGAACCCAGAACAGACCCGGCCTCGGAGAAGGAGCTAAAATGGTTATAGGAACTGAGGGCCATGGTCCCTAGTTCCTGTATGTCCGAATGCGGGAAAAAACGGCCCGTTCCTGAAAAGATTATAGGAACTGCAAAAGGTTCCTACAGTGGGAATGCGCCTAATGAAAGCGCTAACCAATGATCTGTCCGAGAAGTCGGTGCAGGCTAATTTTGGAGACCGATAATAAACTCAATAAATCTCAAAACCCACTGCATACCAAGCAGACATTCTTCACAGAAAATAACTATGTAAAAACGTGCAATGCCCGCAGACTCCTAAGGGTTAAACAACAGACACAACAAACTTGACATATAAATGGTTAGGGCAAAATTCAGAGGCCTCATTTCTTTCATCGTCTTTCAGCGATGTGCAGTTTCTCTCGTGCAAATCTGAAACATATCATTGTGCTGTCAAAACAGTACAATGATACAGTGATGGCAAATAGTCACAAGTAACTTTAATATTTGTCTAACTGTAAGGAATATTGCACTTGCTAGAATCTTCTTGAACTTAATGACCGATATTGAACAGCAGCTTTTACTGCACATTTCAGAGCAGCTTGGGGCAGATTAGTAATAGTCATCAAAAGCATTGTTAACTTTATTCAGGACAAAGACAATTAACAACCAATAGCCATTGAAAATATTATGGGGACATTTTCCTGAGAGTTTACCCAAAGTGATGTTTATTCAGCTGAGCTACCTTTTAGCTGCTTCCAGTTCATATAGTAGAGCTTCTTCACTGTGGTGAAATCCTTTGAGACAGACAAGAAAAATAGAAAATGTAAAAAAAACAATGACTTGCTGCAGAAGTCAGTAATGCTTTAACGTGATTCTTAGTGTTCTACATCAATGGTCCCCAAACTACGGCCCGCCATGCCATCCATGTTACGCAACCTGTTCTGCTACAACTTGAGCCACAACTGCTATATGTGAATTTTTGTGTGTTTTTGTCATCACAGCAAACTCCAGATTTAATGAAACAGGTCGTCAGGTTTTTTATGAGTAATGTCTTTGCCACTTTGAATTAGAAATGAATCCACACAAAGCTGCCAATGTTCCAGTTGTTTATACTGCATACAGCATGCAAATTCATCTCTGTGATGATCAAAAGGCAGGAAGAATAGAAACTCACAACTGACAAGAAAATAAACTTTGATGAAAACATATTGCTGTCTGTCAAGGGCGGCCTATAGTGGTTGTCGGCGAAGGCACCGTTTGCGGCTCCCGCTCCCGGCATCCACCTATAGACGGTGTATAAATACAGCAATAGCCCTTCTCCTGGTGTAAGGCGGCGTGTGCGCCCCCCGCTCCCAGAACAGGTGGCCTATAGTTGATTGTCGGTGAAGGCACCGTTTGCGGCTCCCGCTCCCAGCATTCAGCTATAAGTAAAGAATTTTCTTCTGAAAAAAAAAAAAAAAAAAAGGAAGAAGAAATATATAAATAAGAATTAGTACTTACGTACTATCGGCAAATATACTGTGTGTATATATATATATATATATATATATATTTATATATTGGAGCTAGAGGTGGTCCCGACATGGATCACAACCACTCCTGCTCGGCCTGTATGGCTCCTCTACAACTTGAGGATGGCCATGATCTGTGTCCTCCGTGCCTTGGCCTCGGACATCTGAGGCAGGGTCTCTCAGACGAGTCCTGCATGAATTGTGGCATCCTGCCTCATGCTGTCAGGGCTGCAAGGCTGGCCGAGGTAGAGCGCCTGTTGGGCCCTCCCTTGTCTCCCCAGTTGACCCCTGACCAGCGGCTGGCCCCGTCTCGGTCTAGCCGACCACGGCGTCGGCCTGCTGAGACTGCAGGCCCCACCTCCGGGAAGAGGGCCAAGGGGTCCGGGCTTACCTCTAGAGTGGATCAGCTGACAGCGGAGCTTGACAGCATGAAGTCCCTCCTCCTGGCTCTCCAGCCTGGGGCTGGAGCAACCCAGCCGGGTGCCCTTGTTCCTCCAACCACCTCCTTCGGTCCGGAGGAGGATGCATTTTCCATAGCAGCTTCAGCTACTATGTTTCAGGACTACGCTTCGGACGTGCTCCTGGGAGACGAAGCCTCCCGTCCCTCTGCAGCGGGCTCCCTGTCTTCAGCCCGTAGCTCGGCGGGTGGCAGTGAGGAAGGCTCTGTGGGAGCCGCCATTCGTACGGCTCTAGCCAGGCTGCAGCTGGACGTGCCGCAGGCTCAGCCAGCTTCGGCCAGTGCCTTTTCAGGCGCTCCTCAACCCCCGCTGAACTAACTGTACCTCCATCAGAGGAGTATCTGAGGGAATTACAGACGTTCTGGAGGGACCCTAGGGCCCCTGCCCGTCCGACAGCTGATGCTCGGACCCTGGCAGCCATGCAGGACGCATCCAAGTTCGGCCTGGACCGCATGCCAGCGGTTGAGCCCACTATAGCCGCCCTGATCGTGTCACCCGATGAGGCTCTGAGACGGGAGGCGAGGTGTCCTCGCCCCCAGTGCCGGGTTACGGATGACTTGCTGTCGAAGGCCTATGAGGCGGCAGCACGCATGGCTCGGATGGGTAATTCCATGTCCCACCTGCTGCTCGCCCTGTCATCATCCCTGCAGGAGACCGAACTGGACACTTCTGTCCACAGTGTTACTGACGCCTCTCTACAGGCCTTTGCACTGATGTCTAGGGAGTTGGGACGGGTAATGGCAACTCTCGTTCAGGCTCGCCGCCAGGTTTGGTTGGCGCAGTCCCCTCTCTCGGAGGCCTGCAGAAGAACCCTCCGCAGTGTTCCGGTGGAACCGGGGGAGCTGTTTGGCTCCGCGGCTCTGGAAGCCCTCGAGTGCACTGTCCAAGCTGGGAAGACCCGACAGCAGCTGTCTGAGCTTCACAGAAGCGCGCCGCCGCCTGGCGACCCTAGGGGCCGTCCAGCTGCCTCGCAGCGTGGCACCCACTCACGGGCCAGGGGCCTCCCTCGGCCCCAGTACTCACGCCCACAGCCTGCTCAGCGGCAGGCACAGTCCTTTCGGGCGCCTGACCAACTGCCCCCTGGGCAACCTCAGGTCTCACATACGGCATCCCGACCCGTCCCGCCTGCAGCTGTGGGTCTGGCCACTGCAGGGCCCGACCCGATGCTGACTGAGTGCTCTGGCGAGGTATGCCATACCATCCTAAACGCGAGGGTGGCGGAACAGAGGTGAACAGAGGTGGCGGCTGTTCACTACATGGTGCTTGGACAGGGGTGAGGACCCTGTGCACTGTCCTGTCCCTAGGATTCTGGAGTTCCTCCAGTCACTCCTGGATGACGGCCGGTCCCCCGCTACCCTGAGGGTGTATGTGGCGGCCATTTCCTCTCGGCATGCTCGAGTGGATAACGGCACGGTGGGAAGCCACAGGTTGGTGTCCCTTTTCCTGAAAGGTGCGCGGCGGCTGCGCCCCCCACGAGTGCGGCGCACCCCGCCATGGGATCTGCACCTGGTGCTCGGCGCCCTGTGCGCGCCTCCCTTTGAACCCCTTGCTCAGGCAGGGCTGAGGTGGGTCTCTGCTAAGACCGCCTTTCTACTCGCTATCGCGTCAGCGAAGCGCGTCGGGGAGCTGCATGCTCTGTCGGTGAGCGACTCCTGCATGAGGTGGAACTCGGATGGCTCAGGGGTTTCCCTATGGCCGAACCCCGCTTTTCTCCCGAAGGTGCTGTCTTCATCTAACAGACCTATCCACCTGGCACAGTTTGTTCCCCCGGAGGGGGAGGACAGGTTACGCCTACTGTGCCCTGTGCGGGCTCTGAGAGCCTACGTGGCCGCGACTGCCGGTATCAGGCAGTCGGACCAGCTCTTCCTCTGCTACGGTGGCCCTCGGAGAGGCTGTGCGCTCTCTAAACAGCGACTGTCTCACTGGGTGGTGGACGCCATCACCCAGGCATATGAGGGAAGTGGGCGCCCCCAGCCAGCTGGGGTGAGCTGCCACTCCACCAGAGCTGTCTCGACCTCATGGGCAGCCCTACGGGGCGTTCCCCTGGAAGACATCTGTGAGGCAGCGTCGTGGGCGTCACCGAGTACCTTCTCCAGGTTCTATCGGGTGAATGTTGCCACTCCCAACCCGTTGGCTGTGGTCCTGCTGCCCGACTCTGCTGCTTCCTCTCAATAAAGTGAGTAAGTGCCGGATTCCTCGTGACTCTTCTGGTATTAGTCATCCAGTGCTTGAAAGCACCGCCTCTGGCGGTCAGTAAGGATGAAATAGAACGAAAGTTACGTATGTAACTACGGTTCTATGAATCCTGGATGACCGCCAGAGCGTTCTGTCACTCAGAATCCTCGTATACTCGCGAGAAGATTCTGTAAGGACTGACCTGCTGATGTTGCCGGAAGTATATAGGCTCTCCGGGGTCAGCAGGGGGTCACGAGTGACGTTGTTGGTATTAACACTCGACCTGCGCATGCGCAAGATGTATCATCCAGTGCTTGAAAGCACCGCCTCTGGCGGTCATCCAGGATTCATAGAACCGTAGTTACATACGTAACTTTCGATATCAAACTAAGACCGTTTTAAAAGGATGAGGTACTGAACAAAAGGAACCAGGGAGCCTTTATACTGAAGGAGTGAATGACCAACACAATGCACATGTGGACAATGTGGAGATTATGAAGCACAACTAATAAAGGAACATTTTGTTATTCATGAACAAAAGTTGAGCGTTTCAAATTAGATAACAGACTAACCACACAAAAAACAGACATGACAAACAAACACTAAGGACTTACAAAACGCAGACGGTCATAATTTGCTAAATGAATTCAGGTTTACAAGGTTAGCAGAAAGCGAGTCTAACTGAGAACCAGAAAAGAGACAGAGGAAATAAAACTATACAGAGAATGAAGAGATCAAATGTGAACTAAATCAAGCAAACAGAAAACCAAAAATCTCCATCTCAAAGTAACCCAAACAGAAACAAAGAGTTTATACTGAAGCAGTTGGGAAAAGCTTTTTTTTCATCCTTACTTTTTTGTTAATTTCTTAAATTTAAAAAAAAGACAATTTACTTATAATTTTATTGTAAAAGTAGTTACCTTAATATGTCATACTGTATTACACAAGTTAATTTTTTTTTATTAATGATCAAGTTAATGCACACATGTGTGTGAATGAAGAAAACAAACAAGCCAAAGAAACACATCTTATTTGTTTGAGTTTAAACTGTAACCTTCATACTGTTTGTATGAAAGTAAATATCCTGTTAGAGTCTGTAAGATTAAACAGGGATGCTAACATGGCAGGGAGGGTTCACTTATAAAACAGTTCAAAGTAGCAGCAAGGAGAAGATAACATCTTGAACTAGAAAATAATACATGTTGCTTTTTGTTTCTGACATTAAGGACGTGCTTATCAATGTGTTCGATTTTAGTTTAATCTATAAAGCTTCACTTTTAATAGCTTGTATTTAATTATAAAAGTAAGCTTTCTGTGTGCTTTGTTTTAATTTACCTTACCTATTCTATTACTTTTATCTGTCTTCTTAGCTCTGGCCCTCCCCTCGTTAGTTGTCTTGGATATAAAGCAAGTTTAGCCAGAAGTCAGCTTCTAGGAATACCCCCCAGGTCACAACATGCACAGCTTAATAGACACAGATTGTAATGACCAGATCAGAAAACCCGATAATTCAACCAGACACAAGCTTAGTGGTAAAAGGTTTATTGGATCACAGGTGCTGGATAGGAGTTGAATGTAGCTGGAGTCCGGATAATCCTCCAATGGAGATGTGGATCCGTGATGGTCAGAGTCCGCTCCAGGGTACGGAGAACAGGTCCAGAGAAGACAGTCAGGGGTAATCCAAGATTGGGTATGATCCTGAGGATCCAGGGAGGTCTTCTGGAGGTAGAGGGTTATAATCCACAAAGGTGATTCAGGCAACGGTCGGAACAGGAAATCAGGAAGACAAAGTAGAGAGGTGAGGCTGGACATCTGCTGGCTGTGAGGCTTGCGATAATCTGGCAGGGAACTCTGGCAGGAAGGAGTTGATATAGGCGGAGTGCAGAGTGGGAGAGAGCAAACGTTAATCAGGCACAGGTGAATATCATGAAGGCAATTAGTGTCAGAGCAAGGAGCAGACCAGGAAATGAACAGCTTCCAGGCTGCAACATTACAGTACCCCCTCCTCAACGTCCGGCACCCGACGGACCACCAGGTTTATCAGGATGGAGGCGATGGAATTCCTTGATGACCGTCTTATCAATAATGTGTCTAGCAGGAACCCAGGTGCGCTCTTCAGGTCCATATCCCTCCCAGTCAACCAAGTACTGGGTGCCACGACCCCAACGTCTTGACCGAAGGATGCGATTGATGGTGTAGACCGGCCCCCCATCAAGGTTTCGGGTGGGAGGAGGGGGTCTGGAGGGGGGCGAGAGGCAGGAGGAAGCATATGGTTTGATGCAGGAGACGTGGAATGTGGGATGAATGCGTAGAGTGCGAGGAAGCTGTAGACGAACTGCCACTGGGTTAACCACCTTAGAGATAGGAAAGGGTCCGATAAAACGAGGAGCCAATTTTCTACTCTCCACCCTTAGAGGTAGATTCTTGGAAGAGAGCCAAACCTTCTGCCCAATAGTGTACTGGGGTGCGGGGATGCGGTGTCGGTCAGCACCTCTGCAGAAGACACTGACCGCTTTAAGAAGGGCTCTTCTGGCTCTTCTCCAGGTCCGCTGGCAGCGGAGAGCAGCGGCGTGGGCAGATGGGACCCTGGCTTCCTTCTCCTGGATGGAAAACACGGGTGGCTGGAATCCATAAACTGTGTAGAAAGGAGACAGACCAGTGGAGCAGGATGGAAGAGAGTTTAGAGCATGTTCAACCAAAGGTAAATTCTGTGACCAACTGGTAGCATCCTTTTCACAAAGCATCCTAAGCTTCACCTCAACCTCCTGGTTAGCACGTTCCGACTGACCGTCAGTTTGGGGATGAAAGCCAGATGAGAGGCTCACCTTGACCCCCAACAGACCACAGAACTCCTTCCAAAACAGACACAAATTGAGGGCCCCGGTCAGAAACAATGTCGGAAGGTAGTCCATGCAAACGGAAAACTTCTCGGACCAAGACTCCACCAAGCTCCTTGGCCGAGGGGAGTTTCTTGAGGGGAACCAGGTGAGTCATCTTGGAAAATCGGTCCACAATAGTGAGAATAACGGTATGGCCATTTGATGCAGGCAGTCCAGTTATGAAGTCCATGGCTATGTGAGACCAAGGTCGATGTGGAATGGGTAAAGGCCTGAGATGTCCGGCTGGCGGTCTGCGGGAAGACTTAGACTGAGAGCAGGTATGACAGGCAGCAACAAAGCCCTTAGTGTCAGAATATAACGTTGGCCACCAAAAGCGTCCCCGGATGACAGACAGGGTTTTACTTAGGCCAGGATGACAAAACAGACGAGAGTTATGACAGAAACAGAGTACCTCAGTTCGGAGATGATTAGGGACAAACAGGTGATCTGGTGGGCAAGTGACTGGGACCGGGTGCAGTCGATGAGAGCTCTTGATAGACTCCTCCAACCCCACCCGAGAGACTGCCAGTCGAACGGAATCAGGTAAAATAAATTCTCCACTCTCACTAGCTTGTTCCTTAGCTGATGGCTCCAGTATTCTGGACAGAGCGTCAGGTTTGATGTTCTTCGTTCCAGGTCTGTAAGAAAGAGTGAAATTGAAACGGCTAAAAAATAATGCCCACCTGGCCTGGCGAGGGTTGAGTCGCTTAGCAGAATTGATGTACTCGAGATTCTTGTGATCGGTCCAAACTAAAAATGGTGTCTCAGCTCCCTCCAGCCAATGGCGCCATTCCTCCAAAGCCAGTTTGACCGCCAGCAGTTCTCGATCTCCCACATCATAATTTTGTTCTGATGAAGATAGACTTCTAGAGAAAAAGGCACAAGGGTGAACCTTATCATCATTGCTGCGTTGACTTAGAACAGCCCCTACACCCACACTGGAAGCATCCACTTCAACAATGAATTGCCTAGCGGCATCTGGGCTACGGAGAACAGGCGCAGAGGTGAACAGATCCTTCAACTTGGTGAAGGCAACATCTGCCCGTTCATTCCACAGGAATCTGGTCTTAGACGAGGTTCATGAAGTGGTGATGATCTGTACTGCACAGCTGGTTGAATGGAAGGTGCGGGTGGAGCTGGAGGAGGGTTAGTAGGGAGAGAAGGATTACGCAACAAAACCATCATGTCAGAAACAGTCTTCTCTAATTTGGAAATGGATCGCTCAACTCCAGTGCACCACTCTTGTGCTGGTGACGGGTTCATCATGGCCAGATTATACTGTAATGACCAGATCAGAAAACCCGATAATTCAACCAGACACAAGCTTAGTGGTAAAAGGTTTATTGGATCACAGGTGCTGGATAGGAGTTGAATGTAGCTGGAGTCCGGACAATCCTCCAATGGAGATGTGGATCCGTGATGGTCAGAGTCCGCTCCAGGGTACGGAGAACAGGTCCAGAGAAGACAGTCAGGGGTAATCCAAGATTGGGTATGATCCTGAGGATCCAGGGAGGTCTTCTGGAGGTAGAGGGTTATAATCCACAAAGGTGATTCAGGCAACGGTCGGAACAGGAAATCAGGAAGACAAAGTAGAGAGGTGAGGCTGGACATCTGCTGGCTGTGAGGCTTGCGATAATCTGGCAGGGAACTCTGGCAGGAAGGAGTTGATATAGGCGGAGTGCAGAGTGGGAGAGAGCAAACGTTAATCAGGCACAGGTGAATATCATGAAGGCAATTAGTGTCAGAGCAAGGAGCAGACCAGGAAATGAACAGCTTCCAGGCTGCAACATTACACAGATATGTTGATACCCTGCAGTACATTTTAACCCTGTTTTGCTCAGATAACCATTTCAGGAACTTCATTTTCTTAAAAGTAAAACCCTGCTAAACTTTGGACAACCAACAGAAAACTTAGTTACCCTTCTTTTTTAGCTGTTGTTGTTTTTTTCACAATAAAACGGTCCTTCTTTGTTCTTTAATTGTGTTAACTTATCTTCACATTATCTAATGTTCTGCCGTTGTCCTGCTGAACACTAACTCCAGACTCGCTTCTCTTTTTATTAAAGGATTTTACAGTTTCTCAGTATTTAATTGTCATCCCTTAATTTTACTTAAAGTACTGGTTCTTTGGGAGGGGAGGACTGCATTTCCATTTACTTCATGTGTGAGGAAATTTAAATTTGGAACTTGAATACAGCTCTTACTGTAAGTTTGATGCCACAAAGTGTATGTTTTTAGAAACAGATCTTCAATTTAATTTCTCACCCTCCGAGGGTGCTCACATGAGAAATGCAAAGAAGTAGATAAAGTCATGAATAAGTTGCTTTTATTTCCTTTTTTATTTGTGCTGATTGTAAATGCATCTATTTTGCATGTAGTTGCTGTTCAACAAACCCTGAAAATACTACACATATTTTCAAGTATTTTTATTTTGAAGGGCAACTCAACGTGTTTTTTGTAAGACCCAAACAAACCTTATTTTCCAGCCTTGTGTGGTGTATGAGGGACGGTCGCCTTTAAACAGCCTATGTGCAGATGGTACAGGAAGAACTCCGCTGGCACAGACTTGGTCGAACAACGAAACCTTTTTTTTGCCAACCAGGTCCAAATCTGGAGGGATCTTCAAAGCCCAAAAGTCTCTGCAATCTCTCCCACACTGTGGGTGCTTCTCCCCTTATGTAGGGTATATAGGGTACCTTCCCATATTTGTCCTGTCCCGGATGCACTTAACTGAGGAATGTGTTTTTCTGCAAATGTTTATTTTTGACCATTATTCATCTCATGTATGGACACACTGAACCTGATGCCCCTCTGAACCTCTGTTAAGTGTCAGACACTACACTTGCTACTGCATTATTTTAACTAAACGCTCATAAGTATTTAGCTACAACTTAGATTTATAAAAAAGATAGTAAAGCTGATAACAAGCTTGTTTTATTAATCTATTAATTCATTTGTTTATTGCTCTGAGGTTTATCTTTAGTCTTATATCACTCACTTTTTTAACGGTAGTTTATTTTGAAATAAAATAAGAACAAGGAAACAAAGATTGTGAAACAGGTGTGATGTGGCAATCGGACACCACATGGACATTTTTGCATTAAAACAACCTGTACTGTTCAAGGGTTCAGTTTCACTTCTGTAGAAACTGTACTCTATTTGTCCGTGTGCTTCGGGTGTGTCAGGGATTAATAACTGACATTCGTTCGGGAGAAGAGCATCTGCTAAATTAATGCAAAGCCAATGCATTCTGTTTGTAACGTGTTCGAACATGATTGTGACTTTTATAATCAGTAGTTACAGTTTTTAGGTAAAAATTAGACACAAAATAATGCAATTTCCAAAACTTGTTTTATCTCAAAATTAATACCATTGAAGGTATTTTCATTCAATTTTGAAAGACAGTGAAACATATTCATAGTTTCATTCAAGATTTATTGTAAAGAATTACATTTCAAATACTATTTTGAATCAGTACAGATTTAAATAGAAAACAAAAACAAAAATGGAATTTCTGATTTGAATCAAACTATGAGCTGATTACAGAAAAACCTTTTATATGAATTATTATGTATTTACAGTTAGACTTTTTGTACAGAGTTATAAAAATTTGACATGCCTACAACCCATTTAGCTCGTTCCAACATGTCCATCAATTTTTTTACATCACTGAAAATACAGTCCCACATCTTTTCAAATGAGGTGGTTGGATTGAGCAGCTAAATGCGGCACTTTCAACCAGGGCCCTTTGTGCATCGTGAGATGGAGAGCAGCCTATGCTCTGTTAATAACATAACAACACTTCCCTAAAACATTAGGCCACAAATTGACATGCAGTCTTCATGGGTTGATTTTCAATCACAATTTCTGACACCATGAGGCATCTGATAAAATAAATGGAAAAATATGTGAATGAGGGCAGCTTTATTTGAAATTCAACTGGATTTATATATGCTTACACTTTTATATCAAAAGCACTGAATTTTTAAACATGTTTCGACAGCCGAGGCCCATTTTAGTCTTGCTGAGTGTATACGTACAGGAGAGATAGAAACCTCACCCCTATTATTTTGGAGTGTTAGTGCAGTTTTTGAGAGCTTCAGTTTTGCATAATTCTTGCTGGACTAATATGTTTACATACATGGAGCTGGTGTTTCCAGCAAGTAAATCTATAATGTTGGAGGAAAGTTATATCTTAAAAAAACGATATGAAGACATTCTAAAATAAATTCTTTGTTTTACTGGGAGACAGACAGGGGTGACAGCAGAAGCATTTGGTACACTTATGTAGAAAATGCATGTATGATTGTTGATAAACAACCCTATGAAGGATTTTTGGTAGATTTGGGATTGGTCTGAGGGACTAACTCATCCAAACTGGTTTTCTTCTACTACAGTTTTACAATTGCACTTTAAAAGTACTATAGGGAACACTCCAGGGAACATACAAGCATTAGCAATTTCAGTGCAGAAAAATAAAACATAAAAAACCATGTAGAATATAGCATATACTTTGTTGTCTACAGTAGTAGATCAACCCTTATCTTACTTTGAAGCTCCCAGCTCCCAGAAGTGACGTTGACGCAGCTTTAGCAGCAGAAAAGCTATTAGGCTTGTGTTGATAATAATAAACTCCTGGACTATTTTCAAACTTCCAAATGCATCGTTTTGTGAGTACAGACCATATTTGTACTACTGTAGAAGTTTGGTGTCATGGCATGTGATTTTAGTGTGGTAATTTTGGAGATACTGCTAGGTTCCATTAGCGCTTGTACTAAGCTATTCGGGATAACTCAGTAACTCAGCTGATGTTTAGCCAATATCGAAAAAACTGCGGGTGGGCTACTTGGCTGGATATCACGGTTCAAATGACCCCAGGTTGAATCTACTCCGGAGTATCACTTTAAAGTTTAATATGAACCTACAAGAACAACAATATTAAACATTGTGGCAAAACACATCACATAAATCATTTAACAGTTGCCACAAAAATGTCAGTCCCTTTAACTTGAAATTTCCCAGATTTCATATTTATTATGTGTCATGGATTCAAAATCAATCAATCAAGTTCCTTTACAACTATGGACACTTGAAAGCTTTACCCATTTCATGACATTGTTGTGGAAATTTTAGTAAGGCACAGAGTCAGTTATTTTCTGAGGAGATAAGATGCTTTTAATAATATCTTGCAAGAGAGAACAATACAGATCAGAATACAGAGCTGCTCTGAGTCTTAGACGAAAACAAGTCAGTTAATATACAGGTTAATACGTAGTCGCTCCTTTGATATGTTCAAGACTTTGTTATCTATCTTTCCTCCCTTTCTACAGCCAAGGCGCCTCAGTATCGTGCCATCTTCCCTGTCAAACTTCTTAAAGTTGTTCAATCATAAGAGCACAATACCCTCATTGAAAGAGGGAGAAAAGAGAAAAACAAGTGTCTTAAATGAGTTATTACCGGGTGATACAGAGTAACACTCATACAATGTATATGTGAATTAATTTTTCCCTTACAACATTTCTTCATCTGAGATGCTTCTCAGTTCATCGTAGAGTTTCTGCACCATCGTAAGCTCCGCTGAAACGTCTAATGATCCAACAACAGATATTTGCGTCAATTCAATATTTTCAGGATTCTCAGTGATCTACAGAAATGATTCAACAGGTTGCGGCTTTACCTGGGATGGACTTGTAATCCGTCCTAAGCGAGAGCTCGATTGATTTTGTCATGGTTTTTTCCAGGGTTTCCACGATCTCATCCTAATAGAACATCAAAACCTTTAGATCTTATTATAGTCGGAAATCGAGTTAAAGATTAAATGAATAAGACATGCGTATCTTTCTCTTTATAAAAATGGGACAAACCGTCAGTTCTTTCAGCTCGTTCAACATAACTGTTTTAGCCCGATCAAACATGCTGTTCTTCGATTCATATACATGTCTCACAATTGTGTCCCTCATGTTCTGCAGGGAGTCCTTTCCTTTAAACTCTGCAGCTTCTAAAAACAGAGGATTGTCATTTTGATTTTGATTTTCATCACCAATCACACTGAATATGCTGTAAGAGTGCATATCATGATAGAGACATGCTGTATGCCATGACATCTTACTCTAGATCGTTTTCTTGCGGTCACGGATGAGTCTGCTGAGCTTTGTCTTCATTTTTTCTTCCTAGTAAAAATGGAAGAAAAAATATAGTTTACAATTATCAACATAATATGTTTACAGATTCCACCAAAGAAATAAGTAGTAAATCTTCGTTATTGGTCAGCATTTAAGTAACATTTATTTCCCTCAAAGATTATCTCAGTTTTAGCAAACACAAATGTCTGTATTTAACTGATGAACAGGATGGGGCTTTTTCTCATTCTTTACCTCCATCTTGAGAAATATCAGCTGCAGTTCGACATCTTTGTACTTCTGAATCAGCTCCTTTGTGCCCAGTGAGAATGTGCTGATGACCCCATTGAATGCCCCACATTTCCCTTCATTTCTGAAACAAGTTTAAAGGGTTTACAACAGTAGCATACATGTAGATGTAATTAAAACCTCTAATGATAATGTTATGCAAATTATAAAGATCATTAAAAGTTAGAAAATAGGCCAAAAAAGGATGTTATGTGCTCATTCAAGTAATTCTTACAGGATAGTCTTCCTGAATTCCTCATCAATGCTGTCAGTCAAGGATGAAGTTAATTTCATGTTGAAATTTATTTCTTTCCCTTTTTTGGGTTAGTAGCTGCCATTGTTGATGAAAACACTCTTCAATGTCCTGTGAAAACCACGGCCAGTCTTTCTCTGAAGCACAACATCATAAATAATGAAAGAAATATTTTTTCAACACAATGTCAAAATTCACACAATACGTACAGGGTACAGCGAGGAATTCAGGTTTCCATCACATGAACTTTTGGAGTTTTCAACCCCTTCACTAAGGCAGCGGTCAAAGGTCTGGAAAGCATCCTCCATTGCTTTTTTAACCGGGAAAAGATGATAGGTCATGTTTCTCTCAAGTTCTTCACACACCTCTGTTTCATTGCCAACCTAAAATTAAAAAACAAAACCCAGCAAAAGAAAAGTGTTATAGCAATGAAGCTATAAATATTAATGGCTTCTTTATTTGTCAGTTATCAATAATTCAACACCCTTCATGTAAAGAATTCTTTAGGGGCAAGATTCTATGTAAACCCCTGCAGTTTTAAGATTACCATTAAATATTTCTGTATAGATCTAAGATGTCAGCAATCTGATTTTCCCTTTTTTTTTTAATAAATATCAACATAGTTCACTAAAACTTCATTAAAAGTTTCTTAATCTTACCGTTTCTCTCGACCTGGCTGCTTGAATCAGACAGAGAATTGCATGAGCACTATATTTACACGACATCCTCAGATTGCTGTTTTGCTATAATTGCCTAATGTGTGTAGCGGTTTTACACGATATATATAAAGACTTCACCTACCAGTGTCACCCAGTTCTAGAAGTTTCCTCTTTAGGAACTCTTTGGAGCTCACTGTGAACACTTTGAAACAGTCATCACAAGTGTTTCTGAGGAGAACAGAATTTATTTACAAGTTTTGCTCACATTTACTGACAATCTTGGTGTTAGATATTCTGTCAGTATTCAAAATTCATCTTTTTTGTAATTTAGTTTTTTATTATTTTTGGGGGCTTTTATGCCTTTAATGGACAGGACAGTTCAAGAGAGACAGGAAGCAGGGGGCAGAGAGAGGGGGAAAGACATTCAGCAAAGGGCCGTCCGATGCGGGACTCGAACCCCAGCTGCAGCGAGGACTGTCGTGCCCCTACAGGCGCTCTGTACATGGGACGCCTGCTTAACCCACTATGCCACCGACCACCCCAGTTTCTTCATTTTTAAAACCGTAACCATTTTCTGATTTATAGGTCCAAAAAAAAAAGTTAACTATTTGCTGTTTTTCTTTCCTTATCCACACATAAGCAGCTACGTAATACAAAGAAACAGTAAGCCAGCATTGTGGCATAAGCTGAGAAAAGTTGCAAGTTCTGCAACAGATTTCTGCCACGGGCCAAAAGCTGTCAATGAATGAACACAATGAATGTTCCCATAACCATAAGTAAACTGACCGGAGGAGTGGTACAAGCTTAAAACCAAGGCTTTTTTCCCCCCTTTAGATACACCAAAAATGCGAAACATGTGGAGCAGATGTGCCACAGATCTATACCTCCAATTCACATAGAACATGGAGTTGTGTACGCCTCAGTGTAAAAACTGAGCTCTGTTTTTGATAGTGACTCATTTATAGAAATGAGTCCATTTAATTTATATTCAGTTTAGTTAGGTTTCACTAAACTTTCCAAGACTTATCTCATTGGGGAATACCTCCCTTACAAATAGCAGAAATCCCTTACAAATTTCTGCTAAATTACCAGATATGTATATGTACCTTCCAATAATGTGATAAAGGATTTCATTATGTGCAAACGATGTTTGAATTATTTAAATTTGCTTTCATTTCTGTCTGTTTTTCCTCTTCTAGTTACAAAAGGCATCTCAGTGGGAAGCTTACTGGTTACAGCTAAGCCAGGACGTGTCAGACAGCCATTGTGTTTTTGTTAATAAACTAAAATCAAACTCTTTGTATCTCTTTGAATAATTGCATTTCATCCCTATATTGGACTCCTTGGTCCCAGTGATTATAAAGAAATACCTTCAATGGATCGTGACTTAGAGTCACGCGGCCATTTAGTTGGTGTTTGCCATTCACTGGACTCCCCCTGATTGTTGGATTTTCTCTTTCCTTGTTTAGTTAAAAAGGAAAAAAAAGTTTGGGTTTCTCTCAGTATTGCAACATTTTCTTAAAAGGCTTAGTTCATCAAAGATAAAATATATGATTTACTGTGTATCTTATCTTTATCACCTGGGGATGGTCCAACCTGAGGATGAACAGAACAGAGTTTTATGGAGAAGCGAACCTTGCACCAACTTTCTGCTATTCAGAAACTTTTACAGGTGTAATGAATTAAAACTGTCATTCTGTCAAAGATTTCTTAAGCAAAGTCCTGGCAGTATGAGAAATGTAATAACAAATGATGCCAAGCACCTTCTTTGTCCTCGGTCACTTCACAATGAATGCATAAAGATATGTTCACTTATTAAATATTTGTAAATTTCACAATCTTTTACCTTTTAGTATTTAGCCTGGAAATTAAATACTGAACTGAGAGTGATTGGTGAATGAGTGCAGCTGGGGACAATGAATACAGGTGACATGAGTGAAATTAATGAGCAGAACATGGGGACTGAGGGGAAAACAATGGCAAAACCTAACTAAACATGAACTCAAAAACCAAGACATGAAACAATCTAAAACATGATAAAACATAGAACAAAAAACATGGGAAAACCCCATGAATATGACACAAAGTGATGTGAATTGGTGTGAAGTGGCAGCAGGGAACCACATGAACATTATTGAAGCAAAACAAGCTGTCCTGTTAGAGGGTTTAGTTTCGCTTATGGATAAACTGTACTGCACGAGTGTTTGTGCTTTGGGTGTGTCAAACTGACATTTATGTCCTGGAACAGAGTCACAAATGATAAGAGGAATGATGCAGTGTGAATGTGAAAAAAAACAAAACAAAAACCCAACAAGAGTAAAGCTGTAACCCTGAACATTCTTTTGAACACTTACATGCAGTAAGAGCCAGGTGAATCAGAAGTATGATGGCACATTGTGTAACAAGAGCTGATTATAGCAAGAACTGCAGTTTGGGACCATGCAGGAACTGAAAGAAAACAATGAAAAAATAATACATATAATGGTTTGATGCATCCCTCACACTTTGCTCCTGGGTGCTGCTATCAAGCAAACCACAACATAAATGCTTTATTACTGTTTATTTTAAAAACAGTTCCTATCGTTGTCTTAGTTGTAAAAAGACACTGATCACAGTAAAACCTTCCCTGCATTGCTAAAGCAGTTTTGACCTGTCAGGGCATTAACATGGCACCTCTGCAGGTGTACTGTGGCACCCGAATGTTGTCAGCAGATCCTCTGGGTTCTGGGAGTCGTGGGGTAGAGCCTTTGTGGATCGGATTTATTCCAGCACATCAGATTAGGTTTTTGTGTGGTTTACAGGGTCTTTGTTTGTTCTTAGAGGATCCAGAGGATTTACCTACGAGGGAAAATTAAAGGAATCCACTTGCTGAATGGAGAGTTTTTAATTGTACTAAAATCGTTTGGTTGCCTGCTCTCACGCCACTCAAAAAGTTGTTCTTCCTGTCTGTCGGATCACTCTGTCTGTTGTTGTGACGATCAAAATCTGCAGTGAACACTTCATCAACACAAACGGTTATGTTATCAAGTGCTTTATACAATAGATGTACATTTTACACATTTACTCTTTTTTGAAAAAAATACAAGAAGTTCGAGAAAACAATAAAGACAAACCTCCAGAGCAAAGTGTAATGTGAACACATTTCAGTGAAGAACTATCCGATTTAGGGTTTATCTGTTTGGAAATGAACAGTCTTGAGGCAAAAACTGTTTGCTGTATGGTTAGTAAGCAAAGACAACAATAAGTCTCTTAAGATTTAAGGAATTTATTGCAGAATAATAAATTTAACTAGAGTGAACAACCAGCAATAATCATCAAACAGAGTGAGAGACCAAGTCTTACTATTCAGCCGAATAGGGTGCAGCCTCTTTCAACCACGAGGGTTTTAAGAGTGAACAACCAACTGATGCTGAGCTCGCTCATTTTATACAGTGGTGACCACGTACACATATTTATCCAGACAAATATTTGGAAAATCAACCATATGACGTTAAGCATTACTTGCTAAAGTCTTTCATGCAGTTCTGTTGTATAACAGTTCAGGGAAATTATCAAGTGTAACACAACACATGAACAAAAAAAAACTAATTTCCCTTTACAAACAGAATCAGAACCATTTGAGATCATTCTTTCTAAATATCCACTTTTGAATGACAAATGAAAAAATATTTAACAATTTTGTGCTATGTGACATGGGTACTGTAATCACATTTGAATTGATTGAGAATGGACGAAAAAGTAGTGCTAGATATTCTTTCTGTGTGAAAATTCTAACTAGAACTAGTTCCCTATTTGTGATAACTGAGAGGAGTTGAACAAGAATAAAACTCCCAAAACCTTGCACACAGCATCACTCTCAAAGAACATTGAAATATTTATACTTTGTTAAGACTCTTATAAAGAGCAATTGGTGGTCCTTCAAACACATGGGTGCCATATTGATCCTAGATACTAATTGGAATCAGTACAGATTTGAAAGAAAAACAAAAAAGAAAAGAAAAAAATCAGTTATATTACATAAAATACTTGATACTGATTTGCAGGTCCAATTTGCAGAAATTGCTTGCAGAAAGCCTAAACTCCATGTCAAAATCAAACATAAAATATGTGCTATATATTCAGGAAGTTTAAATTTACGCGTCTAATGTCCCTTATTACTATATCTGCTTGTAATCATCTTTTAAGGCACTTTGTATAACTTGATACCCCATGTGTTGCACATCAAAATGTGCAGAATAATCTCAGCCATCACAATGAAAGCGCTAACCAATGACCTGTCTGAGAAGTCGGTGCAGGCTAACTTTGCAGACCTTTAATAAGCTCAGTAAATCTCAAAACCCACTGCATACACAGCAGACATAAAAAACAACAACTATGTAAACTGATGTAAAAATGATCAATATAAACATACAGTGCCCGCAGCCTCCGAAGTGTTAGACAACAGACACAGCAAACTTGACATATAAATGGTTTAAAAGCCAGGGAATAAAAATGGGTTTTAAGACGAGTTTTAAAAATGGGCAGTGAAGGGGCTTGTCTTATGTGAAATGGGAGGTCGTTCAGCGATGTTTAGTTGATGCTGCTGTTTCTCTCCTGCAAATCTGAAACATACAGAGCCAAAACAGCACAGTGAAACAGTGATGGCAAATAGTCACAAGAAACGTTTATATTTTTCTAAAAAATGTGAGGAATATTGAACAGCAGCTTTGATAGACTGCACATTTCAGAGCAGCTGCTGGGCAGATTAGTAATAGTGTCATCAAAAGCATTGTTAACTTTATTCAGGACAATTAACAATTAATGATAATTAACAACCAAGAGCCATTTTCCTGAGAGTTTGACCCAAAGTGTGATGTTTATACAGCTGAGCTACCTTTGAGCTGCTGCCGCTTCACATCGTAGATCTTCTTCACTGTTGCCAAATCATTTGACACTCCTTTGACAGACAAGAAAAAAAAAAGGTAAAAAAACAAAGACTTGCTGCAGATTTTTTTAAGTCAGTAAAGCTTTAACATGATTCTTAGTGTTCTACATAAATGGTAATACTCTGATATGTCCCCCTTTACCTGGGATTGAGTGGTCATCCATCTTTAGTGAATGCTCAATTGATTTCTTCATGGTTTTCTCCAGGTCTCTCAGGATGTCAGTCTAATTCACCATCAACATATTTATTATTTATCATCGAGCCAAATATTGA
Organism: Odontesthes bonariensis; assembly: GCF_027942865.1. Lineage (NCBI taxonomy): Eukaryota > Metazoa > Chordata > Actinopteri > Atheriniformes > Atherinopsidae > Odontesthes > Odontesthes bonariensis. The sequence continues at coordinate 15,919,958 of NC_134526.1, forward strand.
TTGCAAGAATAAATTGAATCAAAGATGAAATAACCATCTGTATGCATGTTCAGAAACTCATAGCTTTATACTGTATATTCCAGTATCTTTCCATGAAGTGACACTTTTGAGTCAGTTTTGCCTTTGGTTTTGTGGTCATTATAGTTAAAGCACATTTACGAATTTCACTTCAAAATAAAGACAAAAAGCTTCTACATGAAATGAAGATATACAGCACAAGTTCTTTTGCAATGATATCATGTTTAAATATTTAAAAAATTGGACAAACCATCAAGACTTTCAGCTGTTTGAGCATAACCGCTTTAGCACGTTCAAACATGTCCATTGAATCTTTTAAATGACTCAAAATCTCATTCCGCATCTTCTCAAGTGAGCCCTCTCCTGTAATAGCTGCAGCTCCTGAAATAAAAAAGAAGACTGCTGTTTAATTGAGCACAATTTCAAAGAATTCAAAAGTAATTCATATAGTGACATGCTGTACATGATGACTGCCTTTCTTACTCTCATAGCACTCTCTCATGCTTTCCTCAATTGTCTTCATCAGACTGAAGTAGATTTTTTTCTTGCGGTCACAAATGATTTTATTCATGTTTTGCTTAGTCTTTTCTTCCTAAATAAATCCAAAAAGTAAACAAAAATAAACATACATTTACAGAATTTTTATCATTTTTACAAGAGAATCAGTAAAAAAAAAACTTTCCATTTGATACTTCGAACTCTTCTCTAAATCTTAGTTATTGCTTTTCTCATCTTTTACCTCTGTCTTGAGAAATGTCAGCTGTAGTTCCACTTCTTTGTACTTCTCAGTCAGTCCCTCTGTGTCAAGTGAAAACCTGTTGATGACCCCGTTGAATGGCCCACGTGTTTTGTCATTTCTGAAACATGTTAACAAGTTTAAATATTTCAAAATGACAGTATTGGGATGTTTGTTTTAATACTTAGTGATCAAACGGTTTTATATGAACATTAAGTTTTACAGGAAAGTCTTCTTTCAAATGACAGAAATCGTACATTTTGTTTAAATAATCTTATACAACTGCATAATGTCGTATTTACCAGGTTTGAATGTTGTCCATAGTTAGAAAATCGGACACTACAGGGTTTAATGTGTTTAAGTTCTTACGGGAAAGTCTTGCTAAATTCATCATGAATGCTGTCCATCAGGTGTGAAGCCAACTTCATGTTGAGGTTTATTTGACGTCCCTGTCTTGTTGTGTGGACGCCGCCCTTCTGGACAACACACTTCAATGTCCTGTGAAAACCACGTCCATCTTCCTGAGTAAAAACAGGACAAAAAGACATTTTGAACACATTCACAGAGTCAAAGTTGACTTGATATTTATAATTTAAATACATACAGAATTTAGGAAGGATGTCAAGTCTCCTTCACATGAACCATTGGATTTTTCAACCCCTCCAGTAAGACATTGATCCAAGATCTCGTAAGCCTTCTCCATTGCTTCTTTAACTAAGGTGAGTTGATGCCTAATGTTTTTCTCAAGCTCTTCACGCGCCTCTTTTTTTTGGTGAGCCTAGAATTAAAAAAGTACAAACACATACAATAATAACTATTTGAAACAATATAGCTATACATTCTAATAGTTTCATTATCTGTTTACATAACTTTGTTGTTTATGACTGTTCTAGTCATGACTAATGAGTAGATCAACAACCTTCATTGAAAAAAATACTTTGGGGTAATATTTGATGTCTTGAATTAAAAGATGGTCATTAAAATCTTATTGCAAGCAGAGGTAAGATTTCAGAAACCTGGCCTTCCCAGGTTTAATAAATGTTTAATTGATATTATATATTAAAAGTCTGTATGTACGTTACTGAAACTTACAAATTTGCTATGAGTTTGCTCTGCTTTAGTTTTTGCATAAATCTGACTGAACATATAAGAGTTTTAGTCTGCTCTTCTCAGCGGGTGTGTTGCAGTGCTATATTTTTTTAATTTCCTCATAATTAATTTAATTGTGAGAAGTATATGATATATGTATATAAGCCTTTATAACCAAACTCAAATCTGTATTTCTCTAGAATTCTATCCTTAATCTATTTGACCTCTTTTTGTTAATAACAATGAATTAAGTTTTATTCATGATCTTACTTTTCTCAAGCTGGCCCCTTGGATCAAAGAGAGAATCCCATAAGCTCCAGACACATAGTTTAATGTCTTTGAGTCATTGATTTCTTTCAGAAAGTCCCGGAGCTTGGGTATTTCTGTGAAAACAAACCCACATTTACATGACATATTTTAGGCAGTCAGATTACTGTAGAGCTATGATTGTCTGCTATCAACAAAGTTTTCATGATTATACGAAGACTTCACCTACCAGTGTCCTCTGGATTTAGAAGTTTCTTATTCAGAAACTCTTTGGAGCTCACTGTGAACACTTTCAAACAGCCTAACCCACCACTGAAGTGTTTCTGGGAACAAACATTTAATCAGTTACACCCATAGACAATATTTTTGATAATTGTTTTTGTCATTACTCAAAGTTCACCTTAATCACAGTTAGATTGCTGAATCCTTCCTTCACTATATTCTTGGCGTTTTCGTTTCGTTTCACTATGAGGTCCCGAACTTCATCTTCTGAGCTATAAGAAGATACAGTTTTAGTTTTTTTTGCATAAATCTGACTGAACACTTGGTTAGATTTTTGCTCTTTTTCCTATTCCATGAGTTTTAGTCAGTCCTTCTTAGTAGGTCTGTTGCAGTGCTATATTTTCTAAATTTAAATTGAATTAATTTAATAGTGCTCCAGGGGCTGGTTAAAGCTGTATGTGTGCCTTTATAACCAAACTCAAATCAGTATTTCTCTAGAATTCTCTCCTTAATCTATTTGGAGAGTTCCTTGGTCTTCATTATAGTCCTCGTTAGCCCTTTTATTCATTGGTCCTATATTAAATATTAAAATTTGTGTATTTTATTTAAATCCATTACACTCTGTGAAAATCGGATAGCATATAAATCGAAATTCCAGTTTGAAACAAAACAAAAAACTGCTACAGAGAGTGAATACGTTCACAAGGCTCTTTATATAGTTGTTTGCGTTAACCCCTCTGCAGACCGTGCAGATCGAAGCGCAGACCGAGCAGTCCCTGCTTCCGAGCAGTAAACACTGTGAAACAGGTGCGGCTGTTGGCAGGCAGCAGCGTGCAGTGATACGACGGGAGAGAAAATAGCACCAAGCGATTGTGAAGTCTGACTTTTTCCTGGAGAACGATTTTGTGATGCAAATGTATTACTCTTTTGAACGCATATTGTTTTGAGAAGCAAAACACTTTATTTTTGTGGCCCCAGAAAATTAGCAACGCCAAAACTCGTCTGGAACTCGGCTCAGAGTACGCAGTAGGGGGTAAGTCAATGTTCATGCATGATTTTGCTAGTATGGGATGTCATACAGCTGCATGTCAAAAGAGGCGAACTATCCCTTTAATCAGAGTTTAACTTGGATATTGTATTTAAATGTGTACATCTTTTTTCACTTACTGATGCTTAAAATCTTCAAAAAGATCAGACTTGGTGCAGATAAAGTGAATGCGCTGACACTCGCCACCATTTCCAATAAGACGACCAGCCCTTTTCAGGATCTTCCAGGATTCTTTGTCAGCTGCTGCTCGATCGATATCAGTGACAGTCCACACAGTAGAGCAGTCTCCAACAATCTGAAAAGACATGATATTGTGTGATTAATAATGATGAATCATCACTGCTTTCTTAAACAAAAAAAATCTTAAAAACATTACAGCAACATCAGATTAAAGTAATATGTAAAACAGTTAATTGCCTTTTTCCAGAATTGATCTCTGCTCTTGTTGCAGTCCCCATTTCCAGGAAGATCCACAATCGTCACATGTTGGAGAAGATCATTGTTTGGCACCTTGATAGTCACACACTTTACAAGTGGCCAATACGATCTCTTTACTTCTCCACTTTCTTCTTCTGGGTCATTTATTGTGTATTTGACTAATTGGTCAGACAGCTCGTGAGCCTAAAATAAAAAACAAATGTAAAGCAGTGAAAGGTTATTTAATCCATGCTTGTTGACAGTGCTCAACAAACTGTATAAAAGAAATTGAGGCACATTTAAAAATAAAAATAAAAATAAAATTCCGAGAGAATACCATGACAAGAAATCAAATCAGTATGGATGTATACTGTATAGATGATGCACTTGGAGAGTAACCCTTAGGAGTCTGTGGGCATTGCACGTTTATTAATTTTTTTTAGCAATTGAATCAATCACAGGTATCAATTTACATATTTTTTTTTGTGTAAAATAATCTGTTGTGTAAAAAGTGGTTTTTGAGATTTACCTACTTATTATCGACCCAAAAAGTTCCACATGGACCGACTTCTTGGGCAGATTATTGGTTAGTGCTTTCAATGTGATAGCTGAGATTATATTTCACATTTTTGATACCCAACACATGGGGTATGTAGTGCTTTAAAAGGTAATTATAAGGCAGACATAACAATAACAGACATTTATATTACAGCTTCTTAAGGGTTAAAAAAAATAAAAATAATAATTTTTAAAAATCTGGCTTGCTCTTCAGCAGAAAACAGCATCATAATTTTTTTTTAAAGATCATTTTGAAAAGCCTGACAAACATTGAGAAAACATTATTTAGCCAAATTAGACCAAGATAAAGTTGTTTGGCTCAGATAGTGCTCCGTATGTTTGTCATGAGTCTGATCAAGACCACAGCAGTCAGTCAAAGTGCTTTACATAAAATAAAAGTATTGCAGCAGGGAGTGTAAGAAGCATTAAACATACATAAAAGAATATAAAAAGAAATAAATAAAATTATTAAAATGAAATTAAAATTATTAAAAACAGGCAACAGTTAAGATAAGTTAAAGATATCGTGCAGATTTCATGCATAGACACATGAGAAAATAAATGTTTTAACCTTGATTTAAGAATGTCTGCATTTAGTGAAAGTTTAATCTCCACTGGCAGTTTGTTCCACTTGTTTGGAGCATAACAGCTAAATGCTGCTTCTCCATGTTTAGTCTGGACTCTGGACTGGACCAGCTGACCTGAGTCCTTGGATCTAAGAGCTCTGCTATAGGTTTATATTCTCTTACAGTAAATGATTGTTGAGGATGGGTAAGGGCAAAGATGGACTTATTGTTAGCTTTGATGTTAGCTGTACCGTTATCCTTATTTGTAAGTCGTTTTAGATAAAAACGTCTTAAAAATGCATTGTAATGTCATCTAATTTACAAAGAGTACTCAGGATCCATCCATCAGGGCTGTGTTGTTACTATTTCATTATAAATCTGGTGTGTGCGTATAACAGCTGTCATGTAGGTGTGTCGGATACCGTCAGATCCTGACAATGTCATGAGTCCATGGTTATTTTCAAAACGCACTCCAAAAGCAAATTAATGATATTCAAATAGTTTATTACACAAAAAGGAGTGGGAAACAGAATATCTCTCCAGATATTTGGATCACCAACATTTAGTATTGAATCATTCATCAGAAATAATAGCATTTTGCTGACTACTGTGGTGAGCAGCACACTAAACTACAAATTTGATGTCACTTCCAGTAGACTGGATGAAATGCTTTTAAGCAATAAATAACTTGATATTAGAGCTTACCGTATTACCAGTCAAAGTTTTCTTCCTGGACTCTAGGAATTCTGGAATTTCTCTGAAATATTGGTCGTCCATAAGGTTTTCAGGGGATTTTCCGTTCCATTGCTCTCCATACAGTGCTGACAGCTTTTCGTCAATGTCCTGCTTTTCATCATCATCGTCATCATTTTCCTGATCTGCTTTATTCTCAAGAAACTGTAGCTCAGCTTTCCACTCCTAATATCAAAATAAAACAAAACCAAAAAAAGAAGCATCTTAGTTCTGTTAAATTATATATAAAAAGCGGCTGTATACTGTGATTCTTTAATTATCTTCAAACAAGAGTTGGCATATTAAAAATGTACTTTACCTCTTTTGTGATGAACTCGATCTCTGCTTCATACTTTGTGTTGGACATGTTTGCCTTGACTTTTATCATGACTGCGGTACATGCACTGACACTTCCAAGGGATAAAAGATTCTCCCCGATGACAGTATTTATCAAAGCGCTCTTTCCGACCCCAGTTTTACCAAAGACACCGACCAGCTCTCTCTTGTCTGTCTCCAAATCCTTGATTTTTTTCCTGTTAAGAATTTAACAAATCAAATCAAACTTTATCTATATAGCACCTTTCATACTAAAAAAGCAGCACAAAGTGCTTTACATAATAAAATCAATAATCAAATCAATTCATGCATAAACTCACATACAACATCACACCGACAACCACACTGCACACATACTACCCCCCACCACCCCCAACATGAGCAACATCAATATCAACAACAATTAACATTAAAATCAACATTAAAATCTGGCTTGACGCTGAAGTGAGGAAACGGTATCTTGGGGATCTGTCCACACTGGGAGCCAGCCCACCAATGACCACAGAGGCCGCCACCACGGGGAACCGCCCGGATCAGGGCAGGCCGGCATCCACACCACAGCCAGGGCTGCAGTGCAGGATCCCCCAGCCACCCCGAACCAGGGCGATCCCCACAGTAATGACCCCACAGACCGAGTGGGCATAGTCCCCGGTGTGGAAGATCCCCATGAGGAAAAACACTGGATAAATAAGTGTATAATAAGTATATAATAAAATAATAAAAAATAAAATAATAATAATAATAATAATAATAATAATAATAATAAAAATAAATAGATATTTTAAATAATGGATGAATAGATCAAAGTAAACTAAAACAAAAAATTAAATAAACAAATAAAATTATATATATATAAATAAATAAATAAATAAATAAATAAATGAAATAAAATTCAGCGGTAAGCTAAACTAAAAAGGTAGGTCTTGAGCCTCTTTTTAAAAACATCAACATTCTCTGCAGCCCTGAGGTTCTCTGGCAGGCTGTTCCACAAATGAGGTCCATAATAGTGGAACGACGTCTCACCATAAGTTTTTGTTCGAACTTTAGGAACAACTAAAAGGCCGGTACCAGAGGACCTCAGGGTCCGCAAGGGCTCATAATTTAAAAGCAGATCAGATAGATAAGACCATTAAGACATTTATAAACAAATAAAAGAACCTTAAAATCAATCCTGAAATGCACGGGGAGCCAATGCAGCGATTTTAAAACTGGTGTAATGTGTTCCCGCCCTCTGGTCTTGGTCAGCACACGTGCAGCTGAATTCTGTATTAATTGTAAGTAATGAATACTTTTTTTTGGGAAGACCAGAAAGCAGGGCATTACAATAATCTATTCTACTAGAAATAAAAGCATGGATCAGCACCTCCGTGCTGGCAAGAGAGAGAAATGGGCGGACTCTGGCAATATTTTTATCATCAATAGGTTCATTGATTGACCTTCACCATCCACACATTGAAAATATATTTCAAAATCAGCATACTTTAAACAGACATTTATGTTAAATGGTTTTACATAACAGTGCCTCTAAGATAGGGCACAGTTTGTTATTGAACTTTTCATTTTCTCTTGAAGTCATAAAGTTTTATGCCATCTTTTAGCTCTGTTGCTTCACAGCGTAGTGGATGATATCAGTGCCTTTAATCCATAGCATCAGATATCTGACCTGGACAGATAGTAGAGCATTTGCTGCTGTGGGTGGTACTGCTAATTTACATGACTGAAAATATACACTTTCTAATCAATCAAAACCTTTTAATATTGCATTCAGAACATCAGAACTGTCTGAGAGTTTAAACTGTTGCTGTAAAAGAATTTAAGCGCCAAGATGGTTCATGATTTATAAAGATATTCCTTATAGTTAATCAATAATGATGATCAATAATTAGGCACACTTATGATTACTAATTAACACTGTATAAAATGTAAGTAAAAACAGAATAACATTTTTGTAAATCTAATAATCCAATATTTTGTTGAATTTTATGGCAGTAACATAACTCAAGAAGTTGGGATAGAGCTTTGTGTACCACTGTGTAGCATCCCCTCTTCTTGTATCTACAGTCCATTTTGATCTGATACAGGATTCAAGGATTCTAGTCTGACAAGTAAATCTCAGGCTAACTAGTTCTTTAAGTTGGTGATGGTTTTTGATTGTGCCAAGTGGTTGTCCATTATTTTGGCATACTCAGGTCATTTATTATTGGCGTCTTTTGTTCTCAGACACCACCTTAAAACCCTAAATACTTGTTTATTTGAGTATTTAAAAAGGACAACTATCACACTCAATTGTAAGGCTTTATGATCTGATGTTCCAAGATAGAGAACATGCATAACTGTGCTCATTATTTGTATATTTGACTGTGGATAGAGCTGTTTCTTTCTATAGGCAAACTAGGCCCTCTCAGGGCCCTCTAGCCACCAGGGGGCCCCAAAGCTGCACGTTGCACATTTGCTCTGGAAAACGTTGGCCGCACAAGGCCACCAGGCTGGCCTCAAAAATAAATTGATTAATCAAAAAATGGATTAAAATAAATATACAAATAAACAAAACCTTTGTTTTTGTCTTTTTAATCTGTATGTAAATCTGTTGCATCATGTGATGTTGAAAGAAGTTCTTATGTCACAAAGATATTTTAATATTTATCAAAAATTTTATGTGAAAGCATTTTGTCTTCTTTTGTCTTGACTTATTGCAGAGTTGTGCTGCTCGTTTCTCTTCCGTGCTAACATTCATCCACAGTTTAAATTAACTGCATCAGCAGCAGAACCGCTACATGACTCAAAGCCAGGAGGCTTTATCCACTTGAGGGCCCAAAAGGGTGGACGGCGAAGCTAAGCGCTCCACCCCAACAAAAAACGTTTTGAAGAATTCATCAAGTGGCCGCCACATTTTCAACAATCTTTAGCCTTCAACCACTGTCAAGAAAATGTTCAGAATTTTCTTCTGAATTGTCCTAAAATTATATTTATTGGGGTAAAAGGGGGTGGTAAAAAGTACTTGTAACCTCTCCTTCTGAGCTAGGTCTGGATCAGACTACTGACGTGATGTTCAGCCAGAAGAAGACAAATGCAGCCACCGGCAACAGGATTGGACCAGAAGAGACTGAGCTGCAGTACACGACTCTGCACATGATCATCCTTTCCATTTTCTTTGTCAAAATTGTCAGTTTATTACACTTTATTGTATCACTACTCATCGGGACCTCCCCAAAAGGTCAAATGTTCATATTCACACACAAACGTCATGATTAAATGTTGTGCATTGTTTAGTGTTTTGTTACATTCCTTCTGTTGATCAATGTGGTCAATTGATCTCTGGGGTCCGTTTCACAAAGCAGGTTCAACAAACTCTGAGTCTATTCCTGAACTCTGAGTTGATCTACTCTGAGATAGAAAACTTTTCGGTAGCTGAGCAATTGTCGATTATTTTATTTCGTAAATTACCGGCCGGAGATTGCACAAAACACACGAAGCTAACCAGAACGACTTCTGTTTAAAACTACAACTCCCGGTTTAATAAAATGCCTTCCGTTTCAACTGAAATCCACAAATATTTGACGAGTGTGTATGAGAGCTTTTACTAGTGTGTATGAGAGCTTTTTACTAAAATATATGAAAGGTAAAGCTTTTCACTAGTTTATATGAAAGCTTTTCAGTAGTGTATATGAGAGCTTTTGAGTAGGTTATATAAGAGGTAAATGTTTTCACTAGTTTATGTGAGAGCTTTTCGCTAGTGTTTGTGCAAGGTTTTGAGTATAGTATGTGGAAGAGTTTAATTTCATATGTGTATATGGAAGTTAATTCTGATTTATGTCCCTGGTGGAACCTCATAGAGGTACCTCATTTTGATCATGTTTTACACTGTAAAGTAAATATTAAGTGGCCATTTCACTGTGCAGTTGTTTTATCCCCAACATAATGCTGTTTTCACACACATAAATGTCTTCTCATCTATATCATGTTATGTTAAATAATTAAGCCTATTTAAACTAACACAGACTTCTACTCAGCCAACAGAAAGAAGGCAGATGCCTGTAAAACCAGCAAGGTGGCCCAGCACCGCCACCTCTTACGGAAAGGGAAGTGGCTGAGGGAATCCCTGGAGGGACACAAGTGACACAAGTGTCTTTATAAAATATAATAGGCCTATATATATATATATGTTTAAGCCTATTCATACACATATTTATTTATTTTTTTTTTTCTTTTGTCCCAACAAAATTCTGATGGTGCCGCTCAAAAAGATAATTGTCTGTAAATGCTAAAACATCAATGCGCGGTCTGATAACCATCTCCTGACGAAAATTTAATTCTCTGCGCAGTAATGCTGCACCTTCATCCACGGGATCGTTGTCAAAAGGACATGCCATGTTGGTGGAAAAAGTCGCCTCCTACTGTGCCTAATGGACTTCTAGAAGTAGAAGAACTCGCTCTGCTGACTGAATGAATGAGGATATCAAATGGCGTGTGTGGCTGAAAGAGGGCGCAGACAGAGAGAAACTCAAGGTTTCTTGAGGAAAACCTGGTCCCGACCAGGTTAGGTTCAGAGAGTCTGTTACTACGGTAACTGACCGAGAGGTTAAGTTACCTCTCTTTAGCCGCATTCGGACAGAGCAGTTCTAAGAACGGTCCTCCTTGAATTTCGTTCTGATAACTGTCCTTCCCCAGCGGAAGTGTTTCAGTTTGCATTCGCACATGAGTCGGGACCTTGATAAGGACTTATGCGGTGCAACCGTCTGCGACAGTGACGTGTTACTTTAGCGCCACATTCAACAACAAAACAAAACAAAACAAAACCCACGAAAAGTAAGGAGAGAAGAAAAAAACACCACAAAGAAGCTAACATGGAGAGTGGGGACGCCACTGTGTTCATGGTCTGCATGATGGTGATATTAATCATGGACGATCACATCGGGCGTCTAACATGGAGGCTGGAACAGCACACAGAGAGAGTCAGGAGACGAAGGATCAAGCGTGGGCCATACTTCTTCATTTCATGAAGGAAGGAGAGCAGAGCGCCGCAGACAAAGGAGACAACATGTAAGTTTACCTTATTAAACACGCGCCGGTTGTGTATTTGTCGTATGAGTAAACATTTCTGCCGTGACAACATGACATGGGGCGTAGCCACCGACCACCAAACACCTACGTCAGATGTGTTCCTATAGCACCCAGAAAAGACCCGACCTCGGAGAAGGAGCTGAAAGGGTTCTAGGAACTGAGGGAGATGGTCCCGAGTTCCTGTATGTCCGAAAGCGGGACAAAACGGCCCTGTTCCTGAAAAGGTTATAGGAACTGCCAAAGGTTCCTACAGTGAGAATACGGCTTTTGTGAAACAGGCTAGAGTTACCCCTCTTTCTCAAGGTTGAGTTACCGTTTCTCAGACAGAGGACTGCCTGTGGAACAAACACAACTGATGGCTCTTGTCTGTACTTTTCCTATACAAAACAGGTTGGTAATGTGTGTTAATTTATCACAATTTATGCGGAAGGACTTACAAAGCCTTTTGGTGTTGTTAGAATAGAGTTGAGATACAAGATAGGGTGTTGAGAACTTTAAGGGACACAGCATTAGGATTTTCTTTACAGAGGGAAACAGTAAAACAAAATGACGGACGTACTGCAGATATTGTCATTTGGTTGCATAGAGCTCCTGCGCATTTCTATTTCATTTCATTAATTTGATTTATTATAAAATCGTTAATTAATTTTATGTTGTTGATATTTGTTGTTTACAATAATCTAACAGTTATATGTCTGTTAATTTGCGAAGTTGTGTATTGGTGGATGTTTAATATTGTAAAAAGAAATGTAAAAGCCTGTTATTAAAGACAGAGGACTGCCTGTGGAACAAGCACAACTGACGGCTCTTGTCTGTACTTTTCCTGTACAAAACAGTACAAAACAGGCAACTCATCCTGAGGCCTGTAACACTTAGGCAAAAATTAAATGCAAAGATTTGAATGGTTTTAAACTCAAAGAAATAAACTCCATTTACTTGATTTTTGAATACATTTTTTAATATTGAATTGTCATCCCTTGGTTGCAGCATCACCACCTGCACCGTTTAGTTTCACTTCTGGATAAACTGTATTCTATTCACACAAGTCTTTGTGTTTTGGGTGTGTCACTGGTTAATAACTGACATTTATGTTCTGGAACAGTGATTCCACACTATGTGTAGAAATTTAATACTGACAGTCTGTCAAATTGGTTTAGGGTTATTTGCACATTAGATTGTGATCACGGTGTGTGTTCAACAAACGATTGTGTTTTTGTCAACACAGCGCCATCCCCTGGTAAAACACCACAATTGCATGAATGGGTGTGGTAAGAGTGAAAAGTAAGCCCAGAGGAAGGGAGACTGTCTGGAAACTGGATGAGAACTGGATGGACACCGGCTGGGACTGTATCTCAAGATGACAATTTTATTTTCTTGAGATAACTGGTTAATATAATTGATTAGTGCAGCCTAGTAAAGAAAATGTTCTTATCACCACAAAGCATGAAGGCCTACATTGGGCTGAAGCAGAGTTGGTTAATCTCCTATCTTTGCCCACAGAAGGCAGAGATTTACTAAATTAATTTAATCTTACAGAATTACACATGCGTGCCTTGACTTAATGTTACAGATCTTCCACAAGTGTCCTGGCTGTGTTAATAAACGATACAGTAAAGTATTTACGCAGGAACCCGTCATAATCGGCTTGTGATCTTGCAGTGAATTCCATGACAGAATTATTATCTGTATTTACTTCAGGGCTTCTTGAACATGTCTGCACTTCGCAACAGCGTGTATTAATGTTTTGAATCTAATCATATTGTGTAACAGCACTGCGGTGTGTAACCAAATATACCGTATTTACATCTCAGGCATTGATTTAAGCAAAATGGTAAAGCACACTGAAATGTCTCAAAGTGGTGTTAATTGCTCAAGTGCAGAACAGAACAACCTTCTGGAGGATTCCCCCTGTACAGTACCTGCTCCTGAAAGTAATGAAGTCAAAAACAGGAGAAGGAAAGAGGCAAGGTGCAAAGTCACTACAGAGGCATAGATCTGTAAGAAAGAATTAAAGGAGCAGAAAAATGGCAAAGTTCAAGTTTAAAATATCCTACTATGGTGCATAATGGATGGCACAGTTTACACTCTGGCAGAGGGAGGGTGGAATCAGATCAGTTCATATACAAAAGAACTGATTGTTCAAAGAGGATCAGACAAGCAGGTGGGTGAACAGATGAATAAAAAGATTAGAGAGTCTGGGGTTAGTGTTCAGCAGGTCAGGTGGGTGTGGCTGGACAACGGCAGAACATTAGATAATGTGAAGATAAGTTAACACAATTAAAAAATAAAGAAAGACCGTTTTATTATTTAAGAAAAATAACAGGGCATTAACTGAAAAAAGAAGGGTAACTTTAAGTTTTCTGTTGGTTGCCCAAAGTTTAGCAGGGTTTTACTTTTAAGAAAATGGAGTTCTTGAAATGGAGCAAAACAGGGTTAAATGCACTGCAGGGTATCAACATGTCTGTGTCTATTAAGCTGTGCATGTTGTGACCTGAAGTTAGTGAACGTTGTTGTTTTATTATTTGTTTTTTTAAATTCCTCATACATGTCTCCACTGGTACACATTATTTGGTGGCGTCTCCACCTCTCTCAAAGAGCGAGTTCAGTTTATTGGTAGAGCAACGAATATACCTGAAAACAAACACACCCGGCAGCATATAAAGGGAAGAGGAAGAATCATTTTTGATTCTGTAAAGTTGACTCTACTGAGAAGATAATAGTACTTGATTGTTCAATAAAACTTGTTTAATTACCAAATCAGAAATAAATGCTTACAAGATTCAGAGTCAACTGCCATGGAGACAACCAACTTCGTCCAGGACAAATTAACCGAATGGGGGCTCAGCGAGTTCATTCAGAGGTTTCAAGGTACAGTAAAAACATTCTGCTTTAAATGGAAAAGTCTGCAGTTAGTGACACTGAGAGCAAGATGGGGATATACTCTTATCCCTGCATCTTTATATGTGTGATTATTCAATCTTGATGCTCCTGAGTTAGAAGAAGCATAACGTGTGCATGTAGAAAGCTGTTGGATGATATTCTTCACCCATGTCCGTGGTGTCTGACTAGAATAAAGAAAAAAAGTCATTTTTGGTGTTGTTTCAGAGGAAGGAATTGACAAAGAGACTTTTCTAAGTCTTCGAGATTCAAGCAGCCTTAACGTGTTGATCTCTAAGATTGGACCAAGAGTGAAACTCAAAAAGAGACTCGCAGAATACTTACAGGTATGATTTATCAGTTGAATTCCTAAAGCTTATTCTATTGTTAACAAAAATATTCAAGCACAAACTTCCAAATATCTGTATGAAATGAACACTTTCACTATAAATTAAACATTTATACATGTTTGTTAAAAACAGATTAAATCTGTAAAAAGTTTTACAATAAATTAGTATGTGACAATACATTTATATAATTGAACTTTTCCTTATTTTTCCTCATTGCTTATTGTATTTCTTTATGGTTTTCCTTTTGTTGCTGTTCCTATTTATGTAAAGCTTTTACTGTTTCTCAATATCTTTTGATTTGTATCAGTTGAGTTTGCTTTAATCTTTGTTATTGCTCAGTTTCCTTTGATTTTTCAATACTTTAAATATTACTCTGAAAAATAAACGGCAGTTACAACCAAAGACGAGTTATTGTAAATAAATCTTAAAGGCTGCCATTTGCTCTCTTGTTTATCCACCAAACTATAGATGAAGACTTGCAGTTTTGTCCAGGATAAATTAACAAAATGGGAACTCAGCGGGTTGATTCAAACATTTCAGGGTAAAGTATCACATTTCTGCTTCGGTGATGGTATTTATTCAACAACTGTACAACATATTACAAAATTTTTGATGACTTTTCAAGTGATGCTTTTCTCATTGCAGAAGAAGGCATTGACAAAGAAGCCTTCCTAAGTCTTGAGGAGTCGGGCAGCATCAATGCCCTGATCCCTAAAATTGGGCCAAGAGTCAAATTTCGAAAGAGACTCAGAGATTACTTACAGGTAGGGCTGGGCGAGTTAACTCGTTATTATCGCGTTAACTCGTTAGGTATTTAACGCCGATAAATATTTTATCGCGCATTAACGCATTTTTTTTATTTTTTTTTATTGAATTATTTTGGGGGGGGCTTATGTAACTTTGATTGATAGGAAAGTTCAGAGAGACAGGAAGCAGGGGGCAGACAGAGGGGGAACGACATGCAGCACAGGGCCGTCTAATACGGGACTCAAACCGGGGCCAGCTGCAGCGAGGACTATAGCCTCTTGTACATGGGGCACCTGCTCAACCCACTACGCCACAGACCACCCCTGTTTTATTATTTATTTTATTTTGTAAAAGTCTGTTGCTGTCTGTTGTCTGAAAAGAAAGTAATTGGCAGATCCACCAAACATGGAGAAGGGTACAGAACTTTTACTTGACCATTTTCATTTTAACGTTCTTCCAGACGGCGGAGTCGACAGAACCAAAGTCATCTGTAAACACTGCCAAGTTGAATTGTCTTCTCACCGTAGTAGTTCCAGTCTAAAATATCACTTCAAGGCAAAACACACAACTGATAGCAGCAAGTCATTCAAGGAAACAGACAGTGGAGCGAGGCTTCTACATAAAAATGCTAATGTTAAAAGTGTGTTTGCACAACAAATGTTATGGCACTTTCATTCATATGGCAGTACATTTAAAATAAAACTAAATGCTAAAGGCTATACACTACTTTTGAATTCATTTTTGGATTTTGCGTACAAATGCGATTAATCGTGATTAATCAGGGAAATCATGTGATTAATTAGATTATAATTTTTAATCGTTGCCCAGCCCTATTTACAGGTAATGAAACAGTGGTTGTGAGAAGGAGGACCCAAAATGCACACTTTCCAAATTATACTTTATTTATTTTTTAAGAACAAACAAAAGGCGCAGCTGAGCCGGAATACAAAATAATCTAAACTCACAAAATGAAACTTGAAAACAAATGATGAAAACCTGAAATAGACAACATGGACAAAAACCTGATATGAACAAACTTGATCATGACATGGCCTGAGTGACAGTGAGGATCTGGCAAACTGAATGAGGGTACCTAGAAACTGAATACTGAGGAAGTGATTGGTGAGTGAGGGCAGCTGAGGGGAAAAACACAGGAAACATGAGTGAAGGTGATGGCAGGGCAAGAGAAACTATGTCCCCATAGTTACATGTTAAAACTAAAGACTAAACGGGAAATTAAAACGTAGCAAAACTAAGACATGACAAAATCGAAAAAAACATGGCAAAACTAACTTCTGCTTTTAGAATACTCGTCGTACACGTTCTACTTCCCACTGTCACGCACTGCTTTGAGAATTTGACCTTAAAAATAAATCCTAATCTGTGACATTTAACTAAAAAAAGAGTTCAGAAAAAAAAAGGATAAAATGAGTTTCTAACATGTGTATAACTGTTTTTGAGATTTAGGTCAGTGACAATGAATAATTATAACACTGCAGAGAAGCAAGAAAACATGGAAAAGCATGATATGGGACCATCATGGGAAAAAAAGGATTCAATCAATTACCAGCAGATTCTGGAGACAGTCATCACAAAAACAAAGTTATCGTTTTTTCGTTTAACAGAAGTTTTGCATGCAAAAGAAAAACTCCTCAAACAAACTACAGACATTTTGGATTCTAGAAAAAATACAGACAAAACCCCAAAATACAAGTAAAGAACATGTAAATGTCTTAACTCACTGCAGTGTCGCAAATACTTTAATAGAAATACCGCAGCAGATCCCACTTTCTTCAGTTTATACTCTTGAAGTAAGTCTTAAATGTATGTGTCCTCACTTCAGAACTTGAAAAGAGGAAGTGATGACACTCTGGAAATGATGGACACACATCCAGACCAAGAGGACGCCCCAGAACCGGTTAGTTCTGAGATCTTATCTTATCTGAGATCATATTCATCAGAGCATCATACTTAAATTGCATTTTTGAGCAGCCAGCAAAACTCCATAAATGTCCTTCACAAGGACTCACTTAAACATGCAAAATATGAAGGACAGCAACTTATCTGGTGACATGATATGGCATTTCCTAATATGCAGGACCCATCTCCGTTTCCATGGCATTTGGAGTCTACTTCGGGATCTGACACAGATGTCGGTAAAGCAATGGTAAAAAGTTACACCTTTTAACACAAAAACAACTTAAATAAACTGCATTATGCTCACTGAAATATTTGTTTTCTCTTAAGACTGAGGAGCCAATTTATTCCGGTGCAACAGTAACTCGAGGACAAGGACTTCTTGCTGCCATGCTCTTCATTCTGCGTCACCACTTGTCTGCAACAGTGCAGTGTGGTTTAATGGCTCTACTAAACTTTCTTATCCCAGACCTGGTTGTTGAATCGCAGCAACGTTCTCGCACAATCCATTCTGTCTCTGCTGTATTTTACTGTGAGGTCTGTCAGAACTACTTAGGAGAAAATCCAACTTGTTGTTTACGCTGTAACCAGACATTTGATAAAAGAAGCAGTTTTCAAAATGGAAGCTTCTTTTTGTATGCATCTCTTAAAGAGCTTCTGAAAGACGTCCTTAAGAACTGCGGCACAAAGTTGTTACCTAAAGTGGTGAAACATGGCCATGACATTAAAGATGTGATGGATGGGATGATTTACCAGAATCTGCTTAAACAAGGTACACTGGGTGGAGATGACCTCACACTGACATGGAACTTCGATGAAGTCCCAATTTTTAACCCCAGATTCTCAGTTTGGCCCCTTCAGTTCACAATTAATGAACTTCCTTACACACAGAGAGAGGAAAATGTGATAGTCGCGGGACTTTGGTTTGGTCAAGAAAAACCTAATATGGACACATTTCTAAAGCCTTTCATAGATGAATGTTGTGACTTAGCCCTGAATCCATTTCGGTGGAATGACAGCAGCGGCACTGCTCACTCTTCAAAAGTCTTCTCATTGGTTTGCTCTTCTGACGCCGTGGCAAGGCCACTTCTCCGGAATTGTAAAAAGTTCAATGGAGAATGTGGTTGTGACTGGTGTTTACACCCTGGCACAATGATGAAAAAGGGAGAAGGATCTGTGAGGTCATACCGATATGATGAAATGAAACAAGCTGCAAGGTCAAATTCGATGTTTGAGGAAAATGGAAAAGAAGCAGAAAACACTGGTTTACCAAAAAATGGAGTAAAAGGGAGGTCCTCGCTATCCTCTCTTCCCTTCTTTGACATTGTATTTGGATTTGTGCCTGAGTACATGCACTCAGTTCTGCTTGGTGTGTCCAAACAACTAATGTCTCTATGGTTGGACCCAGTCAATGCAACAAAAGACTGGTATGTAGGTCAAAAGATTGAACAAATGGACTCATCTCTGCTCTGTTTAAAGCCGCCAGAAGAAATAATCAGGGCTCCACGGTCACTGAAGTGTCGGGACTCTTGGAAAGCATCAGAGTGGCGAGCATTCCTCTTATTCTATGCCATTAGTGTCCTGCCTGGTGTCCTACATCCTACATTTCTGGCACATTATTTATATTTGTCATTTGGAATTCACATTCTTCTCCAAGAATCAATATCTCTAGATGACCTGCAGCTGGCCCATCAGTACTTGGAGAGATTTGTGATAGACATGAGGGAACTTTATGGTGAAGAAAACTTGTCTTTTAACTGTCATCAGTTAATCCACCTCGCTGAAAGTGTACATAACTGGGGGCCTCTGTGGGCCACATCAGCCTTTACTTTTGAGAGAAACAGTGGAAATTTAAGGAGATGGCTTACAGACATTGATTGCAATCCTCAACAAATTTCCCAGAAGTTTATCTTCTGGCAGCGCATACCCAGTCACCTTATTTCTTTGGCTTTTAACCATCCTCTAAAATTTGGGGAGTTATTAACCAAGCTATCGCAAGTAAATGACAAGGAGGAATCTTACTCACAGCTTGGACAATCCCAGAATCTGACATTGACAGGTCCTGTAAAACTAGCTATAGAAGAGCTCTTAAATCGACAAGTTCTTATCCAGTCAGTGGAAGTTTTTTACAGCTTCACAAATGGAAACACTGTTTACCGATTAGCAAATTGTAAAGAGTCAGACAGGGCAGACTGTGTTATTAGACTCAAGAATGGCTGCTGTGGAGAAATACAGTTTATGTTCCTGTTCAAAGAGAAGTGCCTTTGCATGTCGAAGTGTTTGTGCCAAGCTGTTCCAATCATTGTAGTCCGCATGTATGACATCAAACCTGACCCACTGTTCAGACCTATGAGTCCAAACGATGAATCAAGGAGGATCTTTGTAAGAGTTGAAAGGACAAAACACCACACCAAAGCATTCTTCTTAGATGACATCAGGTGTAAATGTATGTATGTTGATGGTTGGCTTGTGCCTTTGCCAAACTCATATGAGAGACATTAGAGTCACTCCACAGCTTAAATGCTGTAGAAGCAGCAGGGGATGGAGTCTTTGCTGTGTGCCAGATGTCACTAATGTATGACTATAAGTTTATTCTCAACAACTGAAACAATAACAGTTGACTTAAGAGATGTCTCGTCTCAGGAAAAATTATTGACAGTTTTAACATTTTATCAGTTATTCTTTTCTTCTGGTTGGGGTTTTCATGTGGATACCAGCGTGTGGTTTTGAGCGTGTTAAAGTTGTGTAAAAGATTCATACAAATTCCTAAAATTTGTATGCCTTTACAATGTAAGCATTCGCCAAAATGGAATGATGATGAATTTAATAGAATCCTGTAAACAGTAGTGCATCATTTTGCTGTAACTTACCACCTTGTGTGTCACTGTAAACCCTTTTCATCTCATTTTTCTGCACTGAAATTGCTAATGCTTGTATGTTCCCAGGAGTGTTCCCTATAGTACTTTTAAAGTGCAATTGTAAAACTGTAGTAGAAGAAAACCAGTTTGGATGAGTTAGTCCCTCAGACCAATCCCAAATCTACCAAAAATCCTTCATAGGGTTGTTTATCAACAATCATACATGTATTTTCTACATAAGTGTACCAAATGCTTCTGCTGTCACCCCTGTCTGTCTCCCAGTAAAACAAAGAATTTATTTTAGAATGTCTTAATATCGTTTTTTTAAGATATAACTTTCCTCCAACATTATAGATTTACTTGCTGGAAACACCAGCTCCATGTATGTAAACATATTAGTCCAGCAAGAATTATGCTAAACTGAAGCTCTCAAAAACTGCACTAACACTCCAAAATAATAGGGGTGAGGTTTCTATCTCTCCTGCACGTATACACTCAGCAAGACTAAAATGGGCCTAGGCTGTCGAAACATGTTTAAAAATTCAGTGCTTTTGATATAAAAGTGTAAGCATATATAAATCCAGTTGAATTTCAAATAAAGCTGCCCTCATTCACATAGTTTTCCATTTCTTTTATCAGATGCCTCATGGTGTCAGAAATTGTGATTGAAAATCAGCCCATGAAGACTGCATGTCAATTCGTGGCCTCTCAAGGGATTCCTAATCCTAACCCTTCTCTATTAAAATTCAAGTCACATTCAAATAACAGACATCTCATTAGAATACTTGTCTTTATGTGTAGTAAGCCTGTTAGGAAAATGTTTTAGGAAAGTGTTGTTATGTTATTAACAGAGCATAGGCTGCTCTCCATCTCACGATGCACAAAGGGCCCTGGTTGAAAGTGCCACATTTAGCTGCTCAATCCAACCACCTCATTTGAAAAGATGTGGGACTGTATTTTCAGTGATGTCAAAAAATTGATGGACATGTTGGAACGAGCTAAATGGGTTGTAGGCATGTCAAATTTTTATAACTCTGTACAAAAAGTCTGACTGTAAATACATAATAATTCATATAAAAGGTTTTTCTGTAATCAGCTCATAGTTTGATTCAAATCAGAAATTCCATTTTTGTTTTTGTTTTCTATTCAAATCTGTACTGATTCAAAATAGTATTTGAAATGTAATTCTTTACAATAAATCTTGAATGAAACTATGAATATGTTTCACTGTCTTTCAAAATTGAATGAAAATACCTTCAATGGTATTAATTTTGAGATAAAACAAGTTTTGGAAATTGCATTATTTTGTGTCTAATTCTTACCTAAAACCCGTAACTACTGATTATAAAAGTCACAATCATGTTCGAACACGTTACAAACAGAATGCATTGGCTTTGCATTAATTTAGCAGATGCTCTTCTCCCGAACGAATGTCAGTTATTAATCCCTGACACACCCGAAGCACACGGACAAATAGAGTACAGTTTCTACAGAAGTGAAACTGAACCCTTGAACAGTACAGGTTGTTTTGCTGCAAAAATGTCCATGTGGTGTCCGATTGCCACATCACACCTGTTTCACAATCTTTGTTTACTTGTTCTTATTTTATTTCAAAATAAACTACCGTTAAAAAAGTGAGTGATATAAGACTAAAGATAAACCTCAGAGCAATAAACAAATGAATTAATAGATTAATAAAACAAGCTTGTTATCAGCTTTACTATCTTTTTTATAAATCTAAGTTGTAGCTAAATACTTATGAGCGTTTAGTTAAAATAATGCAGTAGCAAGTGTAGTGTCTGACACTTAACAGAGGTTCAGAGGGGCATCAGGTTCAGTGTGTCCATACATGAGATGAATAATGGTCAAAAATAAACATTTGCAGAAAAACACATTCCTCAGTTAAGTGCATCCGGGACAGGACAAATATGGGAAGGTACCCTATATACCCTACATAAGGGGAGAAGCACCCACAGTGTGGGAGAGATTGCAGAGACTTTTGGGCTTTGAAGATCCCTCCAGATTTGGATCTGGTTGGCAAAAAGAAGGTTTCGTTGTTCGACCAAGTCTGTGCCAGCAGAGTTCTTCCTGTACCATCTGCACATAGGCTGTTTAAAGGCGACCGTCCCTCATACACCACACAAGGCTGGAAAATAAGGTTTGTTTGGGTCTTACAAAAAACACGTTGAGTTGCCCTTCAAAATAAAAATACTTGAAAATATCTGTAGTATTTTCAGGGTTTGTTAAACAGCAACTACATGCAAAATAGATGCATTTACAATCAGCACAAATAAAAAAGGAAATAAAAGCAACTTATTCATGACTTTATCTACTTCTTTGCATTTCTCATGTGAGCACCCTCGGAGGGTGAGAAATTAAATTGAAGATCTGTTTCTAAAAACATAAACTTTGTGGCATCAAACTTACAGTAAGAGCTGTATTCAAGTTCCAAATTGAAATTTCCTCACACATGAAATAAATGGAAATGCAGTGCTCCCCTCCCAAAGAACCAGTACTTTAAGTAAAATTAAGGGATGACAATTAAATACTGAGAAACTGTAAAATCCTTTAATAAAAAGAGAAGCGAGTCTGGAGTTAGTGTTCAGCAGGACAACGGCAGAACATTAGATAATGTGAAGATAAGTTAACACAATTAAAGAACAAAGAAGGACCGTTTTATTGTGAAAAAAAACAACAACAGCTAAAAAAAGAAGGGCAACTTTAAGTTTTCTGTTGGTTGCCCAAAGTTTAGCAGGGTTTTACTTTTAAGAAAATGAAGTTCCTGAAATGGTTATCTGAGCAAAACAGGGTTAAAATGTACAGCAGGGTATCAACATATCTGTGTCTATTAAGCTGTGCATGTTGTGACCTGAAGTTAATGAACGTTGTTGTTTTGTTTTTTTAAATTCCTCATACATGTCTCCACTGGTACACATTATTTGGTGGCGTCTCCACCTCTCATAAAGAGCGAGTTCAGTTTATTGGTAGAGCAACGAATATACCTGAAAACAAACACACCCGGCAGCATATAAAGGGAAGAGGAAGAAGTCTTTCAAATGTTGTGGTAGATAAGAAAATTAGGTAACTGAAACTGAAACAACGCTCAGTGTGTAAAACTTGAAAGGTTCTGAAAACTTTTCATCTGCACCGTATCAGGAGAATATTTTCTTATCATTCTTGAGCTTTATTAGCAGCTCTTACAGGAAATGCAGCATGCAAATGTGCGCTCAACACGCTAACCCTCACCCTAACCCACACATTTGCATACTGTTCCAAATCTTCGCACACAAATGTAAAATGAAGCTTGCTTGAGATCTAAGTTGTAAACGCACATTTTAACAAACAAACTGTGTGTGCAGGGGTCAAAGGACAAATCTCAGCACCAAAACACAATTAAGAATCATTATAACTTTCAGTACCACATCCTTTGCAAAGATTAATGTTACTAACATCTACCTGCTGTTTTTTTTAGTATGCTTAAGAATTAAAAAAAAGATATTACATTAGTTTAATCGTGTCACTAAGACTATACAATACAAACACATCTAAAACCTGTTTTTGATTGGTCACTGTGGTGGACATTTAACTGCATCTAAAACAGTCTGACTGACAACTAACGAGGGGAGGGCCAGAGCTAAGAAGACAGATAAAAGTAATAGAATAGGTAAGGTAAATTAAAACAAAGCACACGGAAAGCTTACTATTATAATTAAATACAAGCTATTAAAAGTGAAGCTTTATAGATTAAACTAAAATCGAACACATTGATAAGCACGTCCTTAGTGTCAGAAACAAAAAGCAACATGTATTATTTTCTAGTTCAAGATGTTATCTTCTCCTTGCTGCTACTTTGAACTGTTTTATTAGTGAACCCTCCCTGCCATGTTAGCATCCCTGTTTAATCTTACAGACTCTAACAGGATATTTACTTTCATACAAACAGTATGAAGGTTACAGTTTAAACTCAAACAAATAAGATGTGTTTTTTTGGCTTGTTTGTTTTCTTCATTCACACACGTGTGTGCATTAACTTGATCATTAATAAAAAAAAATTAACTTGTGTAATACAGTATGACATATTAAGGTAACTACTTTTACAATAAAATTACAAGTAAATTGTCTTTTTTTTAAATTTAAGAAATTAACAAAAAAGTAAGGATGAAAAAAAAGCTTTTCCCAACTGCTTCAGTATAAACTCTTTGTTTCTGTTTGGGTTACTTTGAGATGGAGATTTTTGGTTTTCTGTTTGCTTGATTTAGTTCACATTTGATCTCTTCATTCTCTGTATAGTTTTATTTCCTCGGTCTCTTTTCTGGTTCTCAGTTAGACTCGCTTTCTGCTAACCTTGTAAACCTGAATTCATTTAGCAAATTATGACCGTCTGCGTTTTGTAAGTCCTTAGTGTTTGTTTGTCATGTCTGTTTTTTGTGTGGTTAGTCTGTTATCTAATTTGAAACGCTCAACTTTTGTTCATGAATAACAAAATGTTCCTTTATTAGTTGTGCTTCATAATCTCCACATTGTCCACATGTGCATTGTGTTGGTCATTCACTCCTTCAGTATAAAGGCTCCCTGGTTCCTTTTGTTCAGTACCTCATCCTTTTAAAACGGTCTTAGTTTGATATCAGCTTTACAATTGAAGCTCCACCCTTGACAGACAGCAATATGTTTTCATCAAAGTTTATTTTCTTGTCAGTTGTGAGTTTCTATTCTTCCTGCCTTTTGATCATCACAGAGATGCATTTGCATGCTGTATGCAGTATAAAAAACTGGAACATTGGCAGCTTTGTGTGGATTCATTTCTAATTCAAAGTGGCAAAGACATTACTCATAAAAAACCTGACGACCTGTGTCATTAAAGCTGGAGTTTGCTGTGATGACAAAAACACACAAAAATTCACATACAGCAGTTGTGGCTCAAGTTGTAGCAGAACAGGTTGCGTAACATGGATGGCATGGCGGGCCGTAGTTTGGGGACCATTGATGTAGAACACTAAGAATCACGTTAAAGCATTACTGACTTCTGCAGCAAGTCATTGTTTTTTTTTACATTTTCTATTTTTCTTGTCTGTCTCAAAGGATTTCACCACAGTGAAGAAGCTCTACTATATGAACTGGAAGCAGCTAAAAGGTAGCTCAGCTGAATAAACATCACTTTGGGTAAACTCTCAGGAAAATGTCCCCATAATATTTTCAATGGCTATTGGTTGTTAATTGTCTTTGTCCTGAATAAAGTTAACAATGCTTTTGACTATTACTAATCTGCCCCAAGCTGCTCTGAAATGTGCAGTAAAAGCTGCTGTTCAATATCGGTCATTAAGTTCAAGAAGATTCTAGCAAGTGCAATATTTCTTACAGTTAGACAAATATTAAAGTTACTTGTGACTATTTGCCATCACTGTATCATTGTACTGTTTTGACAGCACAATGATATGTTTCAGATTTGCACGAGAGAAACTGCACATCGCTGAAAGACGATGAAAGAAATGAGGCCTCTGAATTTTGCCCTAACCATTTATATGTCAAGTTTGTTGTGTCTGTTGTTTAACCCTTAGGAGTCTGCGGGCATTGCACGTTTTTATTGACCATTTTTACATCAATTTACATAGTTATTTTCTGTGAAGAATGTCTGCTTGGTATGCAGTGGGTTTTGAGATTTACTGAGTTTATTATCGGTCTCCAAAATTAGCCTGCACCGACTTCTCGGACAGATCATTGGTTAGCGCTTTCATTAGGCGCATTCCCACTGTAGGAACCTTTTGCAGTTCCTATAACCTTTTCAGGAACGGGCCGTTTTTTCCCGCATTCGGACATACAGGAACTCGGGACCATCGCCCTCAGTTCCTATTACCATTTTAGCTCCTTCGAGGCTGGGGCTTTTCTGGGTTCCAGAGGAACACATGTGACGTAGGTGTTTGGTGGTTGGTAGCTATGCCACTTGTCAGATTTCCGCTTCTTCATGTTCCTAATCTGCTCAACGCAAACAGTAGAATAACGGCTGAAATATTTACTCATACGACACAGACACAACCGGTTTAATAAGTTAAACTTACACGTTGTTTCCTTTGTCTGCGGCGCTCTGCTCTCCTTCCTTCATGAAACGAAGAAGTATGGCCTGCGCTCGATCCTTCGTCTCCTGACTCTTGTTATGGTAAATTTGATGTCTTCTAACCACTTGTCTTTTAAAAGACACCTTGTTGTAGACCCAATGTCTGCAGACCATGTGTCTGTTGATTAACACATTGACAATAATCATTCAAATGACCATTGTCTCCGGATTCTGCATCTCCCCAAAGTGCGAGACTTTCCCCCAGGGGGTGTGGCAAGGAGACAGTTGAAAGAATACACACCTGAAAGAATCAAACCCTTCCCCTTTCTGTATAAATGCATTGTATTTCCTTTGTTCTTGGTCTCTTCTCACCATGAATGCTGACTGGTGAGGACTGACCTCTTTTGCAGAAGAAAATAAACACGTGGCCGGCCGGCACAAACATTGAAAGTCTATATTTCACACTTTATCCAAGTGGGAGAGGGCGGTGTGCACCGTCAGTGCAATGGCGTCATCAGTTGATCTGTTTCGCCTGTAGGCGAATTGAAGAACTGATTTGCCAATCAGTTAATATTACACCTTAACCATTATTTATTTATTTTCCTCATATTGTTCCAGGATTCTATGAAATAAGTAAACACATAAGCTCTTAATGATAAGATACATTAAATTTTCATTCTAAAGAATGTAATTAAAATGACAGCATATAAATCCAAGTCAAGTGTTTATTGAAGTTTTGGAAAATATGTCTTAGAAAAGCATAACCAGTTGTCAAACATGGTTAAGTGCAGCTTACTTATGTGAGATTTCTCTCTTTTTTAAATATAATACTGCACCATTAACAATGAATGTGTCATTATGCATTCTGCTATTATTGTCAACATTATATAAAAGATTTAAATCATTACAAGTCAATGACTGAGCACAAAAGGTTAAGTTATTTAGCTACATCAAATACTACCTGGAAAAATACCAGGGTTGGTGGAGCCCTGGGTTTCATCTTTGCCTCGCAAGGCTTGCTCGAAAATCCCGCAAAATTCTTCCAAACTAACTTCTCCGCATTAGTACGACGACTAAAGGGTACTTCTTTCAGAAACACTACCGTATTGTTGCACTCGACACTCGCCATCTCCTTCGTAGAATGTTTTTTTTTTCTTTATTGAAAACCACAATGTTACAACAACAACGTAGAATGTTCATGGTCCCGCGCAACAGACATATGACGAAAGCATGTCGTGCGTCATTTGTGCGAGCACATAAACCCTCATAGAAAATGTATTGGGAGCATGATTTTTGAAAAAAACTGACGTACCATTCATGTCAATGGGAGCTTCCTGGTGCAAATTCGACCCTGACAGAAATCACCCCAAATGGGCGTAGCAACACCAGGCGCGACCTTAATCTGATTGGACAATGACATATACAACCAGTTTGCCTACAGTAGATCAATCCCTCCTTAGCAACTAGATAAAAAAAATAAAATAAAAAAAACTCCGTGTTTGGTAGTGCGTCACACAAATCGCCCCTATGAAGGAGCCGCCGCTGGCACTGTTGCCCCACAGCAAGAGGTTTCCATGTTCAACTCCTGGCTGGGGCCTTTCAGTGTGGAGTTTGCATGTTCTCCCCATGTATGCATGGTTTCTCTCCGGGTACTCCGGCTGCCTCCCATTGTCCAAAAACATACATGTTAGGTTAATTGGTGTGTCTAAATTGTCCCTAGGAGTGAGTGTGAGCATGTGCGGTTGTTTGTCTCTGTGTGGCTTTGTGATGGACTGGCGACCTGTCCAGGTTGTACCCCACCTCTCACCTGATGACTGTTGGGATAGGCTCCAGCCCCCCCTCGACCTGACCAACAGATTAAGCGGGTATAGAAAATAGATGGATGGATCTCAAATGGTCCTGATTCTGTTTGTTGAGGGAAATTAGGTTTTTTTGTTCATGTGTTGTGTTACACTTGGTTTTCCCTGAACTGTTATACAACAGAATGCTTAACATCATATGGTTGATTTTCCAAATATTTGTCTGGATAAATATGTGTATGAACTGTATAAAATGACCGATCTGAGCATCAGTGGGTTGTTCAGACTCTTGAAATCCTGGTTGAAAGAGGCTGCACCCTATTCGGCCGAATAGTAAGACTTGGTGTCTGACACTGACTGTTCATTCTAGTTTGATTTATTATTCTGTAATAAATTCCTTAAATCTTAAAGGGGAACTCCGGGGCATTTGAAGCGTGTTTCCATTGCTAGGGGTTGTCAAATAGTGATGGTAGGACACAGAGAGGTGCGTATCTGCGCTCCCTGTGTGAAGATCGCTCTGTCCGCACAGCATGTCATGCGAGGCTAATACGTGGTGGCTAAGGGGCAAGCGCTAACCCTTCCACGTAAAACAACAACTTGCACACTGCAGAAACGTCACACCACTTTATAACCCATCCGACAATAAAGTCACAAGCCTTACCATCAAAACCATATGCATGGTTATCACATTACTGGCATGGGGACGTTACAAAACAACTTTATAAACAGCATGTAACTCACCGGCTGGTTGTAGGCTCGCGCATGTGAAAGCCCAAAAGAGTCGATGGAGAATAATCCCATATACAAAACAATTATATTCTCTAGAAAAACTGTGTTCAAGTATTTAAAACATTACAAGAATATTACTGGGCATGTATTGTTGTAATGTTTTAAATACTTGAACGCAGTTTTTCTAGAGAATATAATTGTTTTGTATATGGGATTATTCTCCATCGACTCTTTTGGGCTTTCACATGCGCGAGCCTACAACCAGCCGGTGAGTTACATGCTGTTAAGAGGGAGATAGAGGAAATCAGTACACAAGAAATACAAAATAAGCTTCTATTTCTAAAACAACGTTATTATGAGACTGGAGGGAAGGCAGTGAAACTACTGGCATACAAATTGAAAAAGCAGCAAGCAGACAATACAATTTCTAAGATTGAAATCCTGACTGGGGAAATCGAACATGGACTAGGGACAATCCAGCAGTGTTTTGAAAAGTTCTACCAAAAGTTATATTCTCAGCAACATATTGACAATTCTTTACATATTGATACATTCTTGGCCTCACTTGACCTCCCCTCTGTCTCTGCAGAACAAAATGAACAATTATCAGCGGCAATCACAACCGATGAGATAAATGCAGCCATCTCAAGGTTAAAAGCAAACAAATCACCAGGCCCAGACGGTTTTACTGGGGAATGGTACAAATCGTTAAGAAAAAAATTAGCTCCTATATTATTGGATACTTTCAACTGGGTCTTAAGGGAAAACAAAATTCCACCCTCTTGGAAAGAGGCAACAATTTCATCAATCCCCAAGGAAGGGAAAGACGTGTTGGAGTGTGGTAATTTCCGTCTTATTAGCGTATTAAACATAGACTACAAATTATTTACATCTATACTGACACACAGAATTGACAACATTTTACCATTGTTAATTCACACCGACCAGACTGGTTTTATAAGGCAAAGGCAAACTCAGGACAGTGTGAGAAGAACACTTCACATCATTAATCATATTAACAAAAAGATACAGAAGCAATGTTGGTAAGCCTGGATGCAGAGAAGGCGTATGACTCTGTCAGGCTGTCCTTCCTGTACAAAGTTTTAGCAAAATTTGGATTCCATAACTCAATCATTAATACTTTCAAAACCTTATATGATAAACCCACTGCCAGGATTAAGGTAAATGGAGCTCTCTCAAAATCATTTACCCTGGAACGAGGAACAAGGCAGGGTTGTCCAGCCTCACCTACGCTTTTTGCATTATTTATCGAACCCCTGAGTCAGTGGATACGACAGAATGGCGACATCAAAGGAATAACTATACACAATGAGGAACACAAACTTGCACTTTTTGCAGATGACGTTTTAGTTTACATAACAAAGCCCAATCTGACATTTCCTAAACTAATGACTGAATTAGAGAATTACGGTGCTCTCTCTGGTTATAAACTAAACGTTCAGAAGACCCAAGTGCTAACATTTAATTTTGACCCTTCCAGCTTCTTAGTAGGAAAGTACAAATTAAGGTGGGAGGCAGACCATATAAGATATCTTGGAGTAAATCTCCCAAAAGATATTACAAAACTAACCTGTTTGAATTATGGACCACTAAATGACAACATTAAAGCTGACATGCAGAGATGGAGCAATATTCCCTTCCTTGGTCTCTATTCAAGGGTAGCATCTATAAGAATGAATGTGCTACCAAGGCTACTATACCTCTTCCAGAGTCTTCCAGTGGACATACCCATAAAACAGTTCATGGAATGGGACAAACTGATATCAAGATTTCTGTGGCAAGGTAGAAAGCCCAGAACTAGGTACAAAACTCTCCAACTGCATAAAGATTATGGTGGTCTTGGCCTTCCTTGTCTGCGGGAATATTATTTTGCAGCCCAGTTAAGACCTCTACTCTGCTGGAGCAACTCATCATATTCCGCAAGATGGAAAGATATAGAGAGCAATATGAGCCAGATTCCTTTAGCAGCCGTAACAGCAGACATTAAATTAATGAACAATATGATTGGAAAAAACAACCCATGGATTAACACTACATTGAGAACAAGGCAGAAAGTAATAAAACTCTGTGATTTGGAACATAGCTTAAAAATACTACGCTGGTGCGCCTATGACACAGATTTCTCCCCTAACACTTTGGATTCTAATTTTAAGACCTAGACTAAAGCAGGCCTTACCACCTACCACACTTTTGTAAACAAAGGCACACTTAAAAGCTTTGAGCTTCTGCAGCAAGAGAATGCATTACAACTTCAAGATTTCTACAGATACATCCAACTAAGACGTTATTTTCAGGAGAATATAGCTAGAGCACTAGAGGGGCAAAAGACAGGTATCTTAGAGGTGTTCCATGTGACAATTAGTTCAGGAACTTGCAAGAAGATTGTATCTAAACTTTACCATGCATTACGTCAAGCTAGCCCAGACAACACTTTGTACATTAAACATAAATGGGAAAAGGAAGGTAATCTTACAATATCTGAAGAAGAATGGGGAAATCTTTGGAGATTACAATGGGGAACAACATGCTTGAACACATGGCGTGAATATAGTTGGAAAAACTTATCCAGATTTTTTATAACACCACTACAGCAGCATACACAACTATCAAGCACTGGCTGCTGGAGGGCCTGTGGGGCAAGGGAGGCCAATCATTTTCATATTTTCTGGGATTGCCCAATGATAACACCATACTGGAGGGACGTTCACGGTCACCTGAACAAGATATTTGATGTAGACATTCCTTATAGTTTTGAGACTTTATACTTGGGAAATATTTCAATGGATGTCTGGGATTACTGGGATGAAAAGCTGTTACTTATTCTGCTGGTAGCAACCAAAAAAACAATATCCAGAAGATGGTTAAAGCCAAACCCCCCTACAATAGGAGAATGATTGGATGTAATTCATGACATATACACAATGGAAAAGTTGACCTACTCTCTCAAAATAAAGCCAGGAGATTTTTCTAGGATATGGCATAGATGGACTGAGTATGTTGAACAAGTACGGTAGGTTTAAAATCAGATTTTGCTTGAGGCATCTTCTAGTAATATATGTATGCATGTCTTTTATTTTCTTTTTTATAATTCTTTTGTAAGGAATACAGTGAAACTTCCCCTTATGTTAATTTTGATTTTGTTTTTTATTTGTTTCCTTTTGCATATGGAAAAAAAAGTTTTTAGGGTACACAATGTTGAGAGGACTATGGGTGGATATTTTTTATCTGCCATAGATAATGTATTTATATTCGTTTTATTTACCTGTTAGTTAGTTTTGGCAAGGGGACTGACTGCGTAAACACTGAAAGGAGAAATGTATGATTAAAATCCTTTAATGTATGTATCCCTAAAGCCTTAATAAAGAAAAAATTACAAAAAAAAAAGAAATGTGTTCACATTACACTTTGCTCTGGAGATTTGTCTTTATTGTTTTCTTGAACTTCTTATATTTGCTCAAAAAAGAGTAAATGTATAAAATGTACATCTATTGTATAAAGCACTTGATAAAATAAACATTTGTGTTGATGAAGTGTTCACTGCAGATTTTGATCGTCACAACAACAGACGGAGTGATCCGACAGACAGGAAGAACAACTTTTTGAGTGGCGTGAGAGCAGGCAACCAAACGATTTTAGTACAATTAAAAAACTTTCCATTCAGCAAGTGGATTCCTTTAATTTTCCCTTGTAGGTAAATTCTCTGGATCCACTAAAAGAACAAACAAAGAGTCTTTAAACCACACAAATACCTAATTTGATGTGCAGGAATAAATCTGATTCACAAAGGCTCTACCCCACGACTCCCAGAACCCAGAAGATCTGCTGGCAACATTCGGGTGCCACAGTACACCTGCAGAGGTGCCATGTTAATGCCCTGACAGGTCAAAACTGCTTTAGCAATGCAGGGAAGTCCTTTAAAGGGTTTGGAGGTGATTTTAATGTGTCCATTGTCCTTTACCTTTTTACAACTAAGAAAACAACCAGAACTGTTTTTAAAATAAACCAGGGCTGGGACTTTAGCGCGTTAATTTCGATTAAAGCTGGAGTCGGCAGAGTCTAAAGTCGGAAAATTCGAACTGATACAACTTTCAGGTCCCTCCCCCAACCTCTAACAAGCTCCGAATCGCCCCCCAAACCCCTCCCCCTCTGTGGACGAGGTTGTGCACGTGAGTTCACACCAGTGTGAGCGCACACAAGCTGGGGCAGACTCACGCTCAGCAGCGTGTGCACAAGCTGTGATTGACAGGTAGGATTCCTCCACCCTAACTTGATTGGTTAAAAACAGCCGGGAGCGCTCGGTTTTTGCAAGCATGATTACAGGCTTCAGAGGGAGCTACAGATTTCGTTATTTTTCCTAAACAGCCTATTTAATATTCTACTTCCAGAATCCCATGACAGTTCAAGCTAATATGACTAAAAAAAAGTTGCCGACCGCAGCTTTAATTAACTACACACATATTAGCGCGTTAAAAAAAATAACGCATTTTAATCGCACACTATAATTTTTTTATTTATTTTTTATTTATTTATTTTTAAATACAGACGGATGGAAGCGTCGACAAGAGCCTGGTTGTGTCACAGATTCTATAATACTACAGATTCGCAACTCACGGTGCATTTCCGGTTCACAACGAGGCGATTTTGGTTGCAGTTCCACCCTCTTTCCACGTGGGGCGCTCAATTTTTGGAGACCAGAATGAATGGAGTCCTATGGAACTATACGCCCTATCGTGCCCTTATCTCAAGATATAATTTTTTCTCTAGTAATTCGAATGTTGTGTTCGAAAGAGGGTGTTTAGAAAATACCCATGGCTGAGTTTTAGATTTTTAGAGCCACTCATTTGCTTAAAAAAAGGATTTTAAGTGTATATGACGTCATACATAGCTTACGACCGGAGATGCCGCTTTACGGCACAGTGCAATCAAAAGCGCAGTGCAATCAAAAGCACAGTGCAATCAAAAGCAAAGTCAAATGAAAGTGACCGTAACTGCGGAAAAGGTTTGGAAGAGCAGAGGTAACATAAGCGGAAAAAGTTTATCTTAATTCTGTTGTCGCTTGGTATGGAGCCAGCCGTCAAGCGGTACCTCTGGTCGTAATTCATTCTTTCGCCGGTCGACCAGCTGTCATTAGCACAATGCTAGCGCGTTGTGGACAACAAGAAGCCAACCTGTAAGAAATCAAAGGGATATATGTACTCGTTCAGTAGATTTTTGACTTGAAACCCATGTTGAGCTCTCAGAAACTACATTAAAATCTGAGCGCTCTTGAGGAGACTTCGGTGAAACTGACCATTTGTAGCATCTAGCTCTATTGGGCCCAATTCATTCTGGTCTCCACCGACGCGCCCAGTGGAATTCTGGTGGAACTGCAGCCAAAAAGCCGGTACAATGGGGCTTAATAGTAAGTGGCAAGGCTGTTAGTTATTATGGCTGTGGTTGTGTGCAGATTATGCAACAAGGAATTCGCGTATCACCGCAGCGTATCAAGCCTCAAATATCACCTCAACGCTAAACCTGTAGCAGCTAGCGTGGAAGCTAACGGGGGCCCAACGCAGCTTAACATCCAAGATTCTATATACTGCGTTTTCATGCATGCTACAGTCAGATTTCAAATAGGGATATGTTCTGTGTTTGTTGAAATATTGTTGAAAATGTTAATTTTCTAAAGGATAAAGTATATGCGATTAATTTCGATTAATTAATTTCAAAGCCTGTAGTTAACACGATTAAAAATTTTAATCGAGTCACAGCCCTAAAATAAACAGTAATAAAGCATTTATGTTGTGGTTTGCTTGATAGCAGCACCCAGGAGCAAAGTGTGAGGGATGCATCAAACCATTATATGTATTATTTTTTCATTGTTTTCTTTCAGTTCTTGCATGGTCCCAAACTGGAGTTCTTGCTATAATCAGACATGATGGCATATGATGGCACATTACAAAATGTGCCATCATACTTCTGATTCACCTGGCTCCTACTGTATGTAATTGTTCAAAAGAATGTTGAGGGTTACAACTTTACTCTTGTTGTTTTTTTTTTTTTGTTTTGATGTCACATTGACCTATGAATTGTGAAACTGTTCCTGCATCATTCCTCTTTACCATTTGTGACTCTCTGTTCCAGGACATAAATGTCAGTTATTAAGCACTGACACACCCAAAGAACAAACACTGATGCAAGCAGAGAACAGTTTATCCATAAGCGAAACTAAACCCTCTAACAGGACAGCTTGTTTTGCTTCAATAATTTTCATGTGGTTCCCTATTGCCACTTCACACCAATTCACATCACTTTGTTCTTCTGTTTTCATTTGATTTATAATAAACAATTGCTAAAAAAGAGAGTAATTTAAGTAACATGATGAAACTGAAGATAAACCTCAGATGAAATAAATTAATAAATAAAAATAAAGTTAAAATACATATTATTACATACAGTGAGTGTGTTGGGGAGACGTGGGTTTCTGATATTTCAAAAATGTAAATATGTGTGTACTGTTTTTCAGGGTTAATTGGACAGCAGTCAATTTTCTAAATCCATACATTTAAAATCAGCACAAAAAAAGAAAAAACAAACTCATAAAATCTACGTAACTGCAGTGCTCCAAGCTCAAAAAAACAATATTTCACTATAATATGGAAGCTTACGGCCATGTAAACACAGCATAGTGTGGACCAAGTGACAAGTGCAATAAATACAAAAGTGATCGTCATAAATTCTGATATTTACAGTTTTCTTCTCTTTTTTTTGTGGGAGATTTTTTTGTGTTTGTGAACACATAAAAAATGTCCACAGCAGCATCAAAAACTGGGTAACTTGAATTTTTGGTTCTTCACACTTCGGATGTGGTTATGCCCATTTATAATAGTAGTATAATGGTGTGGGTGGGTGAATGTGAGTGTGCTGTTTGTCTTGTTTCTCACTGTGCATGCCACCCTGCCCTTGTTAGTTGTCTCTCTGACTGTTTTATATACCATGTTTTTCAGCTTATTTGTTTCTACATGCCCGTGTACCAATAGACCAACATGTTGAATCATGTTGGCAACTGATATAATGTTAAAGGCAGATTGCTTTTTAAACTATGATTTAATGTATATCAAGAATAGGATTATGTCTCTAAAGAGCAGCTCT
This sequence comes from Odontesthes bonariensis, assembly GCF_027942865.1. Classification (NCBI taxonomy): domain Eukaryota; kingdom Metazoa; phylum Chordata; class Actinopteri; order Atheriniformes; family Atherinopsidae; genus Odontesthes; species Odontesthes bonariensis. Next base: position 15,955,486 of record NC_134526.1, read on the forward strand.
GTTAGTTTGATTTTTACTTACTCTAATTTTCCATTAGCTTAATGCCTTTGTTTGTAACGATGTTCCTTTATTTCAGCGTTCATGATATGATAGTTGCTCGTCCTCATCATATTCACTCTCTCTCCTCATATGCAGCACCTCCCAAGCCCCCAAGTCATTTACCACAGCCCCTCCCACTTTTCTCAGTCACCCGATTCATAACACTGCCCTGATCCTCTGGTCTTCATTTACTGATCAGTCTCTTTGTGAATCAACCTGTGTAATTTCATTTACTGCTTTTAACAGAGTTTATTGTGCCTCTGATAATATAACTTTCCATGATTTGTCTTACCTGCTTATTTTTTTGCAGTTCTGCGATCCTTGTTGACCTCGCCTCTCTCTAACCATTTACCTGATTTTATCTGCTTTAGCTTCAGTAACAGGTGAGTTGTTTTAACTTGTTGATCCAAATGTTTAAAAGATTAATCTGCCCGTATCAAAGTACCATATATACATTTTAGAGCTACCTGAAACAATCTGTATTGTCGAACAATGTTATTTTTCTTTTAGTTTCTGTTTTCCATTATGGATGATTTTGTTCGTGAAAAACTAATCCAATGGGGTCTAAGCGAGTGGATGGAAACATTTAAAGGTAAAGTACTATGATATGTGCTTGTTGTTTGCAAAAACAGTGTGTGGAGAAATTTCTTTTTTGTTATTGTGTGTATGAAGTGATAAAGTTTGTTAAAAGATTTATCACTGCATGATATCATTGAATTATCATGCATTCAGCTGACACAACCAGCTCTGTGAAGAGTGAAACTAAAAAATGTAGCAGCTGATGTGTTTTACTGCAGACAGAGTAGTTTTTGACCCCTCTTTGAGGTTGCACAAAGCAGTCACACATCAGTTTCTGTGTCTGCGGTGATGTGTTGGTGAATACTCACTGAAGTTGAGTCATGTTCCTCTTTATCATTTGTAGAACACACCCTGTAAGAAGAATTTAGATGAGACCATGTTTGACTTACTGTTAGCCCATGGTGAAAATTAAAGCATCAATAAGAAGCATCAGAACACGTATGTCTTCAGTCGTGTTTTAAAACTGTTGATAGAGAGGACTCGTTTAACATTTGGCAGTAAAAAGCTGTTTTACAGCTTTGGAGCCACTGTTACTTGGTAAAAAGCTAAAAGCAGTTTTTCAGAAGATCTAAGAAATCTGGAGTTAGGGTAAATGCAGAGAAGTTCAGAAATATAGTTGCCAACCCAAGTAAAGCTTTAACTACAAATAAAAAATATGTATAATCAATTCTCTATTTAACCAGAGAGCGGCAAGGACAGAGCAGATATTTTTCTGGTTCCAGTTAGGAGTATCTGTGTTTAGAACTTCATCACATCTTTCTGAAATTGATTTGTTGTAAAATAATTTCTCCATGATCAAGATTTGATTAAAAGTTTTTTTTTTTTTTTCAGAACAAGACATTGATAAGGAGAGTCTTTATTGTCTTAATGATCGAGACATTGATGACTTGATTCCAAAAGTGGGACCAAGAGCAAGATTCAAGAAGAAACTCGAGGAGTTAAAGGTAGCATCCTCCACTGTGAAAACATGTTGCACTTTTTTACAATAGGGCTCATAAATCTTATTCTGAGCATGAATATATATACAATAACAGGTGAACTTACCTCTTTTATACTATCTTTACAAAGATAAAGATGTGTTTGGTTTGCAACTATTTTCTTGACAGCAGGAAGAACAGAATGCAGATCAGGACACACAGGGTTCCTCTTCTCAAGTAGGTTCAATAAGCACATATTAAAAATAATATATCTTATGATTTACTTGTATTATTTAAGATTAGACATGGCTTAACTGAGTGTTTTATCTGCTCTATCAACAGCTGCAGGACGAAACAAATGATATGACTGAGGTAAAATACTGGGAAATTTACAAATATTTAATAAGTAAACATATCTTTATGCATTCATTGTGAAGTGACCGAGGACAAAGAAAGTGCTTGGCATCATTTGTTTTTACGTTTCTCATACTGCCAGGACTTTGCTTAAAAAATATTTTGACAGAATGACAGTTTTAATTCATTACACCTTTAAAAGTTTCTGAATAGCAGAAAGTTGGTGCAAGGTTCGCTTCTCCATAAAACTCTGTTCTGTTCATCCTCAGGTTGGACCATCCCCAGGTGATAAAGATGAGATACACAGTAAATCATATATTTTATCTTTGATGAACTAAGCCTTTTAAGAAAATGTTTCAATACTGAGGGAAACCCAAACTTTTTTTTCCTTTTTAACTAAACAAGGAAAGAGAAAATCCGACCATCAGGGGGAGACCAGTGAATGGCAAACACCAACTAAATGGCCGTGTGACTCTAAGTCACGATCCATTGAAGGTATTTCTTTATAATCACTGGCACTAAGGAGCCCAATATAGGGATGAAATGCAACTATTCATGTGGGAAGTTTCCATCTAATCCTTGACCACAGAAAGCGTGTTCTCATTGGCTCCTGTTAAATAGTTTTTACTTTTCTGATGACAGAAGCAGTGATACTGTCCAAGGTGAAAGTTGCAATGGAAAATGTCAAAGCCAAAATTCACGGCCGGGACAACACAGAGCTCAATGATTTCTTGAAGTAAGTATTGTTTTTTGCTATTTTCCTGTTTTACAAAGAGATCACAAAGAGTTTGATTTTGGTTTAATAACAAAAACACAATATCTGTCTGAGACATCCTGGCTTAGCTGTAACCAGTAAGCTTCCCACTGAGATGCTTTTAGTAGCCAGAAGAGGAAAAAAAGACAGAAATGAAAGCAAATTTAAATAATTCAAACACCATTTGCACATAGTGAAATCCTTTATCACATTATTGGAAGGTACATATACATATCTAGTCATTTAGCAGATGTTTTTGTCCACAGCAACTTGCAAGGGACAACATTCAAGCTTCAGTACATTAAGAAGCCCTCCATGTATCAAGGGCTAACTCTATTTATAACAGAGTATGACAGGAATGTTAAAAACTGTTAGTCCAGGTTAGACATGTCAGGGTGTTGAAGTTGCAAGGACGGGAGGTATTCCCCAATGAGATAAGTCTTGGAAAGTTTAGTGAAACTAAGCTAAACTGAATATAAATTAAATGGACTCATTTCTATAAATGAGTCACTATCAAAAACAGAGCTCAGTTTTCACACTGAGGCGTACACAACTCCATGTTCTATGTGAATTGGAGGTATAGATCTGTGGCAGATGTGTTGCATGTTTGGTGTATCTAAAGCAAAAAAAAAAAGCCCTGGTTTTAAGCTTGTACCACTCCTCCAGTCAGCTTACTTATGGTTATGGGAACATTAACGTGTGTTATTCTGATAAAAAAATAGGAAAGTCTGCTGGTCATCAAAAGCTGTCTATAGTATCAGAAGAGACCAGATTGGCTCACTTTTATAAATTATTTCAAATGTAATCTTACATGGTCATACCTGGTGATGTTGTGGTAATAATTGTATGGGTTCTCAAGTTTCCACTTTCATATACAAGTAACCATTAGTGGCATATGATATATTTTGAGTATGACTTTTAGAAATTGTTAATGGCTTGATGTACTCCTAATTTTGAAACCCACCTTCACTGTTTGCGTATTTTGTAGATAAAGAATTAACACATATCTGCATTCTTAACAGGACAATAATCATTGATTTGGAGACAGACAAGAGAGAGCTGGTCGGTGTCTTTGGTAAAACTGGGGCCGGAAAGAGCTCTTTGATAAACGCTGTCATTGGGGAGAAGAATCTTTTGCCCTCTGGAAGTGTCAGTGCATGTACCTCAGTCATGATAAAAGTAGAGGCGAACATGCACAACATGAAGTATGTAGCAGAGATCGAGTTCATCACAAAAGAGGTAAAATAAACTGCACATGTTAACGTTTGAAGCTGATTAACTATCTGGTGGTAACTCATATCTATTAACAAAACTCATTTTTACATATTCATTGTTTTATTTTATTATATTCTTGTTTTTCTTTTAGGAATGGAGAGATGAGTTGTGGTCAATGTTTCAGTTTCTTGGGGATAAAGCAGATCAGGAAAAGGAAAAGGATGAGGATGAGGATGATGATGATGATGATCGTGATCGTGATGAATATCATGACATTGTTGAAAAGCTGTCAGCACTGTATGGAGAGGAATGGAAACAGAAGAACTGTGAAACCTATAAAGACCTCATGGACAAAAAATACTTCAGAGAAATTCCAGAAAATCGCCAGTCCAGGAAGAAGTCTTTGACATGTGAATCAGTAAGATCTAAAATAAATGAATATATCATTTTGTTGAGAGCATTCTTCCCAGTCTAAAATATGTTAAATGTAATGAATGTATGAATTAAATGTAATTTAGTGTGTAGTATGCAATGGTCAATATCACTTAAATATGCTTTGATTGTCTACTGATATTTCTGATGACAGATTCAATCCAGCAGGCAGAAGATATTTTTGTCAAACTATCTGGAAAGATGTTTTGCCATTCCTCTAAGACATTTTTTCCATTCAGCTACTTTTTGTCAGTAGGGCTTACATTGCTCTCAATCGGTTTTTAGAGCACAACAAAGATACTCTGTTGCAGAAGTTTGTAAGGAGATGCAGGCCTCCCCAGGAGAGGTCAAAACTGTTTCAGGCTCAGTTAATGGAGGATATATTATGTTACTGTCATCAGAATAACTTGTATATAGTAAATGGCTATTTGATGTAGAATGGATACTTTTCATTTCAGGCTCAAGAGCTGTCTGCAAAATTGGTCAAGTACACAAAAAATGAAGAAGGTAAAGAAGTAAAGAAATGGTTTTGGCCACTGGTAAAGTGTGTAACTATCAGGGTGCCACGGAATCATCTTCTCCAGCATGTGACAATTGTGGACCTTCCTGGAAATGGGGACCGTAACAAGAGCAGAGATAAGATGTGGAAAGGGGTAATTTATTGTTGTACATGGCAATTAAATCTGAAACTATTTTTTTAGGATTTTTTTTCAAAGCATTGATGATTGATCATTGATAGTGATACAATATCATGTCCTTTCAGATTGTTGGAGACTGCTCTACTGTGTGGATTGTCACTGATATCAATCGAGCAGCAGCTGACAAAGAATCCTGGGAGATTCTGAAAAGTGCTGCTAGTCTCCTCGGAAATGGTGGCGAGTGTCAACGCATTCATTTTATCTGCACCAAGTCTGATCTTGTTGAAGATTTGCACGAGTAAGTGAATTAAGATCTTAAAAGTGTACAGTTGAAAATCAAAGATAAAGACTGATGCATTTGATGGAAGAAAGCCAAGCAAGGGTAAATTTATACAAATATATACAAAGGATTTCATCAACTTTGGCATTTTTTCAGTTTTGTTGGATTATGAACTGGAAATTGATTACAAAATAATAAGCTCAATAGTAATGCTTGCTAATGTATTAAATCTTTTTTTCTACCAATTTTTGCCAATTCTGTTAAATTGAGCTGAGTTCAATCTAAATAAATTCTTCATTTATACACCTGTGATGAAAATTCCAGGTTATGAAGTGGTTAAAAAACTATTTATAAAGCTCTGAATATCCTGAGGAGTACCATTAAGTTAGATCATGAGAAAAAGGAAAATATACATCACTGCAACAAGTCTGCTAAGAAATGGCAGATTACCTATAGACAAGCTTAAATGGTAATTAATCAGAGGGGTAACAAAAGAAGTCAACAACACTACTTTATACTACTAGAAGGAATGTGGTTGGCCGTAGTGTGTAGTCTGTCCTGGAGCCAACAGAAGATGAAGAGGAAGAGGAAGAGGAAGAGGAAGAGGAAGAGGAAGAGGAAGAGGAAGAGGAAGAGGAAGAGGAAGAAGAAGAAGTAGCCAGCACTGGCTGTAGCAAATAAACAAACCCCAACAGAACATATGAGAGATGAGAGGAGTTTGATTAATAGAACAGTAATTACAACTACGACTTTTTGGAAGCAAACATTACCTTCTTCACCAGCCTCTCCCACATAGAAACCCAGTTCAGTTGTAAAGGTATGAAATTACAAAACAAGAGTAAATACTGCTGATGCTTTTCTTTGCTGGAGACAGCTTTTGGGCCATGGCAGAAATCTGTTGCAGAACTTTTCTTACAGACTACTAAGTAAAATATTGTATATTGTCTACACTGTGGATGCAGCTTATTTTGAAGTTATAACTTTTCTCAGCTTATTCCACAATACTGGTTAACTGTTTGTATTGCATAGCTGCTTGTGTGTGGATTAGCAAAGAAGAACAACAGAAGGTTAACTTGGGTAACTTTTTTTTTAGAACCTATAAATCAGAACTTATAATTGAAAAGGGCTACGGTTTTAAAAATTAAGAAACTGTATAATCTGGGGCGGTCGGTGGCGTAGTCAGTGGGTTAAGCAGCCGCCCCATGTACAGAGGCTACAGTCCTCGCTGCAGCTGGCCCCGGTTCAAGTCCCGCACCGAGCGGGCCTTTGCTGCATGTCTCCCCTCTCTCTCTGCCCCTTGAATTTCTGTCTCTCTCCAATTGTCCTATCATTAAAGGCATAAAAAGCCCCAAAAAAATATTTTAAAAAAAAGAAACTATATAATCTGAACACGTGAAACACATTTAAAGGTAGCTTACTGATGGTGACCAGTGTTACAGTTCAATCTGTCTAAGCTGAATGACTCCTGTTGACCTGCAGCAATGCAAATGGAACTAAATATGTCCTGTATACAACTATCACTCAGAAAAACAGATGCCAAGGATCAAGTGAGAAAAGAATTCAACAAGCTAACCAGGATGAAGGTGAGTTTTGAATATCTAACACAAAGATTGTCTGTAAATGCGAGCAAAACTTAAAATTCTGTTCTCCTCAGAAACACTTCGGTGATGACTGTTTCGAAGTGTTCACAGTGAGCGCCAAAGAGTTCCTAAAGAGGAAACATCTAAAGCCAGATGACACTGGTAGGTGAAGTCTTGATATATTGTGTAAAAACATTAAGCAATTTTAGCAAAACAGCAACCTGAGAATGTCATTTATATATAAGTGTGTTTTTACAGAAATACCCAAGCTTCAGGAGTTTTTGCAAAAGCTCAACAACCGTCACTCAGAGACATTAAACTATGTCTCTGGAGCTCGTGCCATTCTCCGTCTGATTCAAGCAGCCAGGTTGAGAGAAACGGTAAGATCAAGAAACATTTAATACATTTTTAGTGAACTATGTTGATATACATTAAAAAAAAATACAAAAATCAGATTGCTGACATCTTATATCTATACAGAAACATTTAATTGAAATCTCAAAACTGCTGGGGTTTACATAGAATCTTGCCCCTAAAGAATTCTTTACTCTCTATTTGCAAATAAAGAAGCCATTAAAATGTATAGCTTCATTGCTATATCTCTTTTTTTTGCTGGGTTTCGTTTTTATTTTTATTTTAGGTTGGCAATGAAACAGAGGTGTGTGAAGAACTTGAGAGAAACATGACCTATCATCTTTTCCCGGTTAAAAAAGCAATGGAGGATGCTTTCCAGACCTTTGACCGCTGCCTTAGTGAAGGGGTTGAAAACTCCAAAAGTTCATGTGAAGGAAACCTGAAATCCTTCCTGTACCCTGTGAGTATTTTGATGATTAACACAAACGAATTTTGACAGTGTGTAGGAAAAGGATTTTTTAAATTATTTTTGATGTTGTGCCTCAGAGAAAGACTGGCCGTGGATTTCACAGGACATTGAAGTGTGTTGTCAAGAACAATGGCAGCTACAAACCCAAAAAAGGGAAAGAAATAAACTTCAACAGGAAATTAACTTCATCCTTGACTGACAGCATTGATGAGGAATTCAGGAAGACCTTTCCGTAAGAATTACTTTATTGGCCCATTTTCTAACTCTTGATGATTTTTATAATTTGCATAACATTATCATTAGAGGTTTTAATTACATCTACATGTATGCTACTGTTGTAAACCCTTTAAACTTGTTTCAGAAATGAAGGGAAATGTGGGGCATTCAATGGGGTCATCAGCACATTCTCACTGGGCACAAAGGAGCTGATTCAGAAGTACAAAGATGTCGAACTGCAGCTGATATTTCTCAAGACGGAGGTAAAGAATGAGAAAAAGCCCCATCCTGTTCATCAGTTAAATACAGACAATTGTGTTTGCTAAAACTGAGATAATCTTTGTGGGAAATAAAAGTTACTTAAATGCTGACCAATAATGAAGATTTACTGCTTTTTTCTTTGGTGGAATCTGTAAACATATTATGTTGACAATTGTAAACTATATTTTTTCTTCCATTTTTGTTAGGAAGACAAAATGAAGACAAAGCTCAGCAGACTCATCCGTGACCGCAAGAAAACGATCTACAGCAGCCTGTTAAAGACCATCGAAAAAATCATGCAAGAATGCTATGAGAGTAAGATGTCGTGGCATACAGCATGTCTCTATCATGATATGCACTCTTACAGCATATTCAGTGTGATTGGTGATGAAAATCAAAATCAAAATGACAATCCTGTTTTTAGAAGCTGCAGAGTTTAAAGGAAAGGACTCCCTGCAGAACATGAGGGACACAATTGTGAGACATGTATATGAATCGAAGAACAGCATGTTTGATCGGGCTAAAACAGTTATGTTGAACGAGCTGAAAGAACTGACGGTTTGTCCCATTTTTATAAAGAGAAAGATACGCATGTCTTATTCATTTAATCTTTAACTCGATTTCCGACTGTAATAAGATCTAAAGGTTTTGATGTTCTATTAGGATGAGATCGTGGAAACCCTGGAAAAAACCATGACAAAATCAATTGAGCTCTCACTTAAGACGGATTACAAGTCCATCCCAGGTAAAGCCGCAACCTGTTGCATCATTTCTGTAGATCACTGAGAATCCTGAAAATATTTAATTGACGCAAATATCTGTTGTTGGATCATTAGACGTTTCAGCGGAGCTTACGATGGTGCAGAAACTCTACGATGAACTGAGAAGCATCTCAGATGAAGAAATGTCATGAAATGGGTAAAGCTTTCAAGTGTCCATAGTTGTAAAGGAACTTGATTGATTGATTTTGAATCCGTGACACATAATAAATATGAAATCTGGGAAACTTCAAGTTAAAGGGCCTGACATTTTTGTGGCAACTGTTAAATGATTTATGTGATGTGTTTTGCCACAATGTTTAATCTTGTTGTTCTTGTTGGTTCATATTAAACTTTAAGTTCATTATGTCGAGGCGTTTTCTTGTTTTTTCTTTAGTTTTTTGTTTATCAGATGATTTGCTTTTGTTTCTTAGAGGCGGACAAAATGCGGGAGGAAAATGTTGTAGTACTTTTTTGATCTTAAGGAGTTTAACATTGGATTACCTCTTCATTTTAGGCTAGTGTTGGTTTATTGAGTTCAGAACAATGCAATTCCACTGACTTTATGGAAGTGAGAATCTAACGGTGGAACGTGAACTCTCGTGTGTTTGATGGGACAAAGACTTTCAGCTTTTAAGCTTTTTTAACAGTTCTCATATTAATTGGCTTACTCTCTGTGGGTGCTCATATGAAAAAGGAAAGAAATCAAAGTTTAAGTAATGAATCAGTTACTTTTTAAAATTGTATTTTTCTGGGTTTTTTGTTATTGTAACCTGTGCTGAATCTGGATGCCTGTATTTGTATATTAAATGCATTCCAATAAACCCTGAACCCCAAAAAGAACACACATATTTAAGTTTCTTTCTTTTTTTGAGGAAGTGCTGATTGTAACTCAAATAATTTTTCCATACTATGCTATTTCTTAATTTTAACTTAAATCATAAGTATTTGCCTTAAACTAAGTTTTCTATGGGGAAAGGGTGCATACGTATAAAAGGTACATCTTAAATGTAGAGGTGTAAAGCTTTACTGTGTGTTTTAGATTCTTATTTTTGATTTTGTCAACTATGAAAAAAATATGAACAACAAAAAAGCAATAAGATTGAAATCCTTACGCATCTCCTTAATCCTAATTTTAGATGAGGCATCATATTCATCATCAAAAAGTAGAAAGAAAAGATCTGAAACGGTATTAATTCTGTTCATTTCCAAGCATTTCCAATAACAAAGTTAATAACAAGGTAATTCTGTCATTTTACTCAAATCACTGTTATTTTTCACGAGGAATTGGTAACAACATCAAACAGAATCATGATTATTACTCTTATATCACTGTTAAAAACAATATGTGTAAAAGTATTGCTAAATAAGCGGGACTTCTTGCAGATTCAAACAGTCACAGCAACAATGAGAAAACTGTCATCACAGAGAGAACTAAAAACAGCTGTTCTCATTATTTCAGGACAACAACATGTGCTCTTTGTGGGGAAAGTTTGGTTTCATTTCTGGGTAAACTTTGCATAGTTTTTGCATGAGTAAATGGGTAATAACTGCCATTTATCTGGTGGAACAGATTTTTATTGTGCAGGAGGGTACATTATCCTGCTGGGGGAGATGTTCTTGGTCTTATCTTGGTCAAACAGCATCCACATGAATGTCAGCACAAAGCTTCAACGATTAAATTCAAAAAGAGCTAAAGAGGTTAGCTTGCTTTAGGATAAAGCTATTATCACCAAGCTAGTTTCACCCTTATTTTCTGTGTGATCCAAGTTTTTGGGAGATGCTAAATGATGAAGAAGGTAGCAACATATCAAGATTTATAAAGGGAACAGAGAACTCCAGATGGAGAAAGTGTATAAATATTTATATATGCGTATCAAATCTTTGTCTTTTTTATTTAGTTCCACCACTGACTGAAGTTACTGCCGTTGATCTCCAAAAATGCTTTTGGAGCGCGTTGCTCCAAATAATTGATAATGTATTTCCACTTTTAATCAAAGTTTATTGGGTATCATGTCATATAAAATATGTATTTATTAGAATTAGTATAGACTCGAACACAAAAATGTATTTTTTACACTGAGAAGAAAATGGTTTATTATTTTCTGCATATAATTCTCTTCATTTCTCAACAACACACACAAAAACTTTCATTTTTCAGAAAGCAAATGTTTGTTCTTTAACTTGAAGGACAATTAATTGAAAATCACTCTTTTAAAAGCTTAAAGCCTAAAATCAAATATGCTATGTGTACTATGATAAATTTATGAACCAAGAGTAAATTTGCACAAATTTATTAAAACAATAAAGTATAGAGCTACGGAGTCTGTTTACACACATCTGTGAATTAAAGTGAAGAGATAAAGATGTTGAAAAAGAAGGGAGGAAAAAAAACTCATGAATGTAAAAACAAAGAGTAAAGAGCCTTGAAGACCATGTCTCTGCAGTGCATTTAGCTCCATTTTAATATACAATTATCTTCAATAGCGAAAGTTAGAAGCAGCAGAATGTCTTGAACTTTTTCTCAAAAGCTCATAAGCAACACGGTATCCAACCTACATTTGTCAATAACCTCACATGCATGTTTACTGGAACAAGGACGGCCAATTAAATGGCCAGATTGAACTCTATAGCTCAACTCAACTGTGCCTCTAACTGTGCTGCATGTCTTGTTTTAAATAGAAATAGAAATTATATCTTTTCAAGCAAGCTTTCAGTTAGGTGAAACATTGGTAGATAATGGATAAGACTTTAATAATCTTACTTTTTAGTTGTGTATGTTGTCTTAATTTTTTTCTGAAATTTTGTTTTATCACTTTTTGTGTGATACCATCTGTACTAATAATTTTGGTCTATTGTTAAGCACATTGAGTGCTGAGTTTACACTTTGCATAATGAAAAATGCTATTCAAAAGAACTTGACTTGTGGACACAATTTATTTGGTCCAAAATAGGTAAAAAATGGTCTTAGATGCATAGCCAGTGTAGATTTTTTTTCTTTTCTGAAAATCAACACTGACAATGACATTTTTCATTCAAAGTTTCAAGTAAGAAAAAAGACACAAGTATGTGTTCAGTAATATTTAATCTTTTTAAAATGAAGGAAGCTTCAATGTACACTTTAACGAACAGCTTAGAGGAAGTACAGAATATCAAATGCATAAAAGGCAGTACAGACTGCATGTAATCAGAAAGAAAAATAGATCATCATGACAGTGATGTAAGATTCCAGTTAGAATATTTTATAGATTTAATTTATTTGTCTTTTCATTTCTCATGAACACCCACAGAAACCTTTAACTTGACGAAAAATCTATGGAAAATAATTTGTTCAAAAGCTTAAAGTATATGTAAGGTCCAACACACATGATGTGCTATGTCAAGGAGCTAAGGTTTTAATGTACCACATGCATAGAAATAATAGCTCCAGTGCTCCTTACATTAGAGTAGACTGAAGAAATAATGTGAAGCGGCATGTTGAAGAAGGTAAGGAACTAACGATAGAACAAACAAAGGGTTTATTGAAATAACTCAACTAAATGGGAAGTAGAGTTGAACAGAATAACAACAAAATCTAAAAACAGAAATGGACTGATTAACATTTAGCACTCTGAGGTCATTAAGTTGATGTAAAGTGCTTTATAAATAAAATATATCATTATTATTATAACTCTAACGGAAACACAAGTGACCAGATGACCTGCGCTCACAACAAACATTCTGGTCTGGCAAAAAAGAACTGAAATCCAGCAGAATATATACTGAGGGATATTTAACAAATGGAAGACAGCTGAGGTAATCAGCAGATGAAACCAGGTGTGACACAGGAGCCAGAAATCTAACAGAAATTAACCAAGATTACCGGAGCCAAACAACTAGAATTAATAAAAGGCAGAAATGTCCTACAAAAAACTAAAATATACATTTCACAGAACGAAAGAAAAAGTACATAAAACAACACTCAGAGAGTTTAGATAACAACTTGAGATGGAATCCAGACAACTTTCTGACAGCTTTCTGAGTCAGTGACCTGCTGCTTCTGCTGTTTTTTTTTTTTTTTTTGTTAGTTTTTTTTACTGAGAGAAGGAAAACTGCTCACAGTGGAATCTTATAATTTGATTTTTGGCCTTATGTTGACCGGCTGCTTTGCTGAACTGCATATGTCAGTGCAGCTACTGGGCACATCAGCACTGGAGTAAATAAAAGCATTGTTATCATTAGTCAGGACAAAAACAATTGACAAAATATATCAAAATATGCAGACATTTTTACAAATGTTTTACCCAATTTGCGTTGTTTGTTTTGCAGGACGGCCTCTTAGTTGATAATAGAGTTTCTCAACCTCCAGGAAATCATCTGAAACATCTTAAACAACAAAGCACATGTTGAAAATTTGATCATTAATTATGGTGAGCAATATTTATAGGATGTTCTCTGAAGAAATTATTGTTCTTCGATATGTTGCCTTTACCTGGGATTGAATGGTCGTCTGTCCTGAATGAGAGCTCAGTTGATTTCTTCAAGGTTTTCTCCAAAGTGTTCAGGATGTCCACCTTTTTTAACATCAAAGTGTTTAACACTCAAAATGTGTGTTTGAGATCAACAGATCACGTTAATTAATCATCTGCATTTTAGCAGACAAACTATTAAATCAAAGCAGGAAATGCGTGGGAGTGTATTTGTTGTGAGAATTTGTATCGTGTGGAAGGAAAATAAATGGTGAATATGTGTGGTGAGATGAGTTATGATATTTGACCATATGGATATGAATTATGGAGATGCCTATTAAAGGCAAGACAATGGGAAAAGATCACAGAGCTTGAATTAGATGTGGGGTCTCAATTCAATTTTCTTGGCTGAATACGTTCGTTTACGACTGGCAACTTGGAAGTTAATTAGTCTGAAAAACACATTAGTAATATGAAGAATGAGGTTACAATTATCACAAGTATGGGTATATGTGCAAAACAGATGATAGAGACTATTTTAAATTATATGGACAGTAACATTTCTGAACAAGCTATAAAGCAAGCCATCCATCGTTGAATGTACAAAGTAAAAAGAAAAATACTATAACATCCTCAACATACTATAGATTTTTCTGTTTATGTCTGTTTTCTCAAACCGTTTAGAATTCCAACGATGTCTGCAGTTATTTTAGTTAAGGATTAGCTTTCGTGGATGTGCAGAACAGCAGATTATTTTCCTTTTTCCTACATCTTCATTTAAATTCACAAAATGTGACATACCATCAAGGCTTTCAGCTGATTCAGCAGAACATCTTTAGCCTGGTCGAACATGATGTTTTCCGATTTGCGTACATGCCTCTCCATGGTTTCCCTCATTTTTTTCAGCATGCCTTTCCCTTCTGCTTTTGCTGCTTCTACAAGACACAGATTTTTGCATAATTTTGTTTTCATGGAGTCACGTTGAATGTAAATGTCTTTTATAATGGTGACAAAATATTTGTGATGTCATTCTGTCTTACCCTTGTAGCACTCTTGCATAATTTCCTCGATTTTCTCCATCAGGCTGTTGTAGACCACTTTCTTTCTGTCACGTATGAGCAGGTTCAGGTTTTTCTTCATTTTCTCAACCTAAGAGAGATCAGAAAAGTGCGCTCAGCATTTTCAAACATCGTCATCTCTTCAGATTCCACTTAAAAAAGTAGTCAATTAAGCACTCTCGTTAAAGCACTCTTGAAACAGCATTTGAATTTTCAAAGAATATCTCAGCCGAAAGAATGCGATTAACAAGATGGTGCTTTTCTCATCATTTACCTCTGTTTTGAGAAATACCAGCTGTAGTTTGACTTCTTTGTATTCCTTCATTAGCCCCTCTGTGTCAAGTGAAAACTCTTTGATCACCCCATTGAATGGTCCACGTTTTCCCTCATTTCTGAAATGTGTTTCAAAGTTTAAAAATTTAGAATACTGAACACATTTGTATTTCAATAGCTAAATATGATCATAATATGGGTTTCTTTGTAACATCATCACAAAGGCGCATGCACGACCAGGGGGCAGAATGCAGCACTTGCTGGCACAGTTTACCATTTGCCTAAAAAGGCGAATGGAAGTTGTTAACGACAAACAATGTCTTAAATCCTGGGATAATCATTCTGAATTACTGCCAACTTACATATTCCAGAAGTCTATATGAAAACTCTGAACTATTAAATACGGTTTTATGTATGAGTAATTTGATGATTAAGTCATAAAGAATTGACAAAGGATGAAAATGTGTGTTTATTACAGAATTACAATCCTATCACTGTCAGCTGCAGTTTGCCTCCTGGAAGCACGACCCATCAATGTTTGTATAAAAGAAACACATCCATGTAGTTTTTACTAATTCCATGTATGCTTCATAGTCTGAAAATGGGTCAACAAATACTTTTAATGTGCAACAATGTCACTTCTTACGGGAAGGTCTTCCTGAATTCCTCATCAATGCTGTTAGTCAGACATGAAGCTAACTTCATGTTCAAGTTTATTTGACGTCTCTTTTTAGGTTTATAGATGCCGTTGTTCCTGACAACACATCTCAGTGTCCCATGAAATCCACTGCCACATTTTTTCTGTGAAAAAAAAGGAAAAACATTCTTGAACACACATTCGCAGAAAGTCAAAATTAGCTGGACGTTTATTACCAAAATACATACGCTAGGATACAAGGCCGACTTCAAGTTTCTTGAACATTTTTCAACAGATTTTTCCACTCCTTCACTAAGACATGTCTCAAAAACCTTGTAGGCTTTGTCCATTTCTTTTTGGACTTTAGCAAGTTGAGACATTAACTTTCTCTCGAGGTGTTCAGACACAGAAGTTTTTTTTCCAGCCTGAAATATAATAAGAAAACAAACAACATTACTTTTTTTCTTCTCCTATTCATTAGGTTATGTTTTAACAATCAGCTTATGTGATGTAACCAACATTTAGAAAGTCACATACCAACAGCGCAACGTTTTTTCAGAGGTCATCTTTCAAGCAAAAAATTAATTATATTTACCACTGCTTAAGACAGTGAATTCATTTTCTATTTTTTGATCTCACCACTTTTTTATATCTGGCCCCTTGAATCAAAGAGAGAATCCCGTAAGCTCCAGACACGTAGTTTAATGCCACTGAGTGACAGTCATTCAGATTCTGCAAGAATCCACGAAGCTTTGGGATTTCTGTAAAAACAGAACCTTATTTACAAAGTTGAATAAAACGATCACATGCTATAAGTTTTCTCTCAGAATATGAAGAATTCACCTACCGGTGCCTTTTAGATTTCGACTGTTTTCTTTCAGAAACTCTGTGGAGCTCACTGTGAACACTTCGAAACAGTCGTCACTGAAGTGTTTCTGAAAAAGGAACGAAAAAGTTTTTGGTTGTAACATACTTTTTCAAATGCAAACAAACCTTGCATGAGATATTCTGTCAGTCTATAAAACTTGCTTTTATCTTCTTCAGCTTGTTGAATTCTTTCTTCACTCCTGCCTTGGCATCCAGTTTTCTTAAAGGAATGCAAACGTTTGCATTGAAAACAAGAAAAGATATTCATTAAAGCACATCATTAAGCTTTCCAAATAAGTTTTCTGAACACAAACATGTATTTTGGTAATAGTAACAGGAAAATCCTTCAAGTTCAGCTGACTTCAGTTTATTTACAAATGTCTTTCTGTAGGAATTGAGCTGAAATGAGTGATTAAGTTGCTGTTTTGGGTGAGCAATACTGAAGGTGTGACAAGTGTGTTTTATTAAGGTTGTGGCCTTTTGGTGATTGACATAGCCACAATTCCTTGATCTCATTAAAGTGGATAATCAGGAGTGGTCCCACAAGGTGTGCTCAGATGTGAACTGTCTGTAATTCATGGAATATTGACAAACGCCAGAGAAGAGTTCCTTGTATTAGAACAGCTTAAGCCACAGATCAATAATTTGTTTAGGCATCACAGTAAGCCTTTTCCAAATCTTTCAAATTCCCTTGTAAAAAAATTATATTTTACAAGTACTACCTGTACATTGAAAAAGTGATGTGATGTATTTTTTGCTAACATGCACTTCTTGGCCATCATATGCAGTGTCTAAGATGCTTTGTTTAACTTGTGCGTTTACATATTACATTTTACTTACATATCTTCCGAGGCTGTAAAAAGATCAGTTTTAGTGCAGATAAAGTGAATGTGCCGACACTCGCCACCATTTCCAATGAGGCTACTGACATCATTCAGGATGTCCCAGGACTCTTTTTCTGATGCTGCTCGATTGATTTCTGCCACAATCCACACAGTAGAGCAGTTTCCAACAATCTGAAAGTACATCAGAGATACATACATACTTATTAGAATAGATAATCGTTAGTTCTACAATACAGAATGTATTACACATTAAACAATGCAATAACCTGTAGTGCCCAAGAATAAATTACCCCTTTCCACATTTTGTCTCTGCTCTTGTTACGGTCCCCATTTCCCGGAAGGTCTACAAGTGTGACATGCTGAAGAATATCCTTCTTTGGCACCCTGACAGTCACACATTTCACCAGTGGCCAATACCACCTCTTTACTTCTTTACCTTCTCCTTGTTTTGAGCCACTTCTTGTGTATTTGAGAAGTTTTTGGGACAGCTCTTTAGCCTGAGAAAGAACAAAGGAAAATCAAGGCTATTTCATTCACATGCTCAGAAATAACTTCCTATGATGAAAACAAGGTAGCTCAGAACCACTAACATTAAAGGGAATTGTAAAAATGAATTTTGAATAATTCTTCATGCTTCAACATTAAGGTATGCCCAACTGGGGGAAAAGAAGCAATAAAAAGAACAACACAAGAATGTGATGTTTTTCAAGCCAGCAGTATTTCAGACATTTGTAAGACTTGTTTACATTTATAAATGTTAAAAAAAAAGGGTCATTTTAACATGGGTTCTATCCACTGAGCCTATTCAATCAGTACATTCTACATATAATATTGTATAAAAAGTAGTTTAAAAAAGATAAAGAAGTGTGTTACGTTATTCTTTCTGGCAATTACTATGACCTATGTCATCGTTTCAAACATGTAGAGACTTCTAGGTTAACAAGTGCATGTTGGCACTTCACCCAGACAACTTACAAAATTGTGTACCCTAAAGGGATGTTAACATTGTGAAAAGTTCACATAAGTCTAAAGCATGATCTTTTCCCAGCCTATGAATGAATTTAGTGTCTAAATCTAAGTAAAGATCAAGTGAATTTGAAAGAGAAGAGTGGATGAATAAACACATGGACGTCAAACTTTTAAGCTTTTTTTTATCTTACTGATCCACATTTTAACTTCTTTGTCTTGGAATGGAGAAATTCCGGAATCTCGTCAAAGTATTTGTAATCCATGAGCTCTTCAGGGTGTCCGTGTTCCTCTCCATACAGTGCTGACACCTTTTCAACAATGTCCTTATAATCTTCATCATCTTCCTCTTCCTGGGGTGTATCGTTTCCAGGTAAAAGTTGCAGGCACCATAACTCATCAGCCCATTCCTAAAAAAAATAAATAATTACTTTTTACTTTCATTACATGACTTCTACTGTAAAAACAACTGTATGGTTGCAGCTATAATTTCACTCTTCAATTAGCTGTTAGCTTTTAAAAGATAATGTACATAATTACTTTTCATTTTACCTCTTTTGTAATGAACTCAATGTCCGCCTCATAATTCAGGTTGTCCATGTTAGCCTCGACTTTAATCATGACTGAGGTACATGCATTGACTTCTCCGGAGGGCAACAGATCCTTTTCTCCAATGACAGCGTTAATCAAGGAGCTCTTTCCAGCTCCAGTTCTACCAAATACTCCTATAAGTTCCCTCTTGTCGGTCCTCAAATCTTTGATTTTATCCCTATTAAAAGTTTAGATATGGGTTAACCGATTCACCTGAAAACTTTGCATAAACTTGAATGAGTTGAACAATGAACATAATTTAGAATAAATTACATGCAGTTATTTTACATTAACATTGCCTTAAATGCCGACATGCATTTGAAACAGGACACAATTACGCATTGACTTATCACTTATAACTTTTCATTTTCACTTGAAAATGTCTCAGGCCTGCTGTTTCACAGCTTAGTGGATGATTATAAAGCCTTTAACTCACAGTGGTAGATCTTAAGACCTGGATCTGGTCAAGCCTGAAAATCATTAATAACTCAAAAAATTATCTCTCCGAACCTGACTTTCTCCAGAGTATAAGATGCTTTTAATGACCTGCAGACCTTCCCTTTTACTTGAAAGCTTATTATAAAAGTAAAAAAGACAAAATGTTCAAACATTGTTGTGAACGCACTCCAAACTGCCTTTTGGCTTCAGTGATGTTGCACTTGCAGGAATTTTAACTTTGGCTCCGCTAACAACGTAAATCTTTTATAGTTCTTGTCTACTTTGCACCATGAAGATATCTTTTACCCTCATGTGGCTGCCATCATCCTTGAACCAGTCTGGATACTGTCTCCTATTTGATTATTTGATTATTTGCACAGCACAATTATTGCACCCACCACAATGTAAAGACATATCTGTGTCTTCAGTTCGCAATCAGTAATTGCATCATTTATAAGTAACCTTGATGGTGTATCACAGGAGAGACTAGTTTTTAAAGTTCCTCAAAACAACTCTGACTTGAAGAGGACTGGTTTCTGAAGCTATGTACCTTACTGGCATGAGCTGCATCACAGCTTGAAGTTATCATCACTTACACCTCTGATAGATTCTTCTTTAAAGTTTTGATGCGATTTCCTTTGTCATTGTCTTGAGATGTTTTAAAATCATTTTGCAAAATGGTTATTTAAATGTAACACAAACTCACAGTTGTTGTGAAACTGGTAAATAGTCAAGAGCAGATCTAGCGCACACCAAATAAGATAAACTTTATACTCACTTCAGGAAATCATTTAGCTTTGTCTTGTCTTGGTTGTCTAGTCTCGCTTGAACTCTTCTCATGATAGTTCTCACTTCAGACAGTGTCGCTTCTGTTGGTGTAAAACTGAAGAACTATAAAACAGGAACCATGAGCCATATATATATGTATATATATACTCGAATCTGGACCGGAACTACACTTACCGTACATTGCAGTGTACAATTGTAGTGTCCATTCATTTTGATCTTATTAAATTATCTCAGTCAATGTTTTGTGACTATTTTACAGGCAGAAAGTAGCAATACAAAAGAAAATGTATTCTATAGTTAATCCCCACAAGTCAACTGTTGGTTACCAGAGTTAGAAAAGAAATGAATACCTGATTCTCTAGAGTCACGCTGCCGTTTAGCTGGCGGTTGCCCTGTCTTGCACTCGCCCTGAAGATCCACATTTCGCTTTCCCAGTTTGACTAAAAATGATTAGATATACAGAAGATCGTTGCCTGGGTCTCTATCATGAAACATGCTCTTGAAAGAGTTATGGCAAGTCAACAGGTTGCTGCCTTCCAAATACAGATGTGTGTTATCAATAATGTAATATGTGTCTCACCTTCATCACTTGTGGATTGCCAAACCTGTATCGGAACATGTACATTTTTTTTTAATTTAGAACACCTTGTTAGAATGACTCTGAGAAATTGTGTAGAATACAAAAATGTTCACTCTTTAAATATCAATATAATCTTCACTGGAGAAAAATCAGTTTTAAGATATAAATTAATCCATCATATAAAAAACATGCCTGATCAGCATTACACTATTAGACCTACTTGAGCAGAATATTTGGGTTTGAGCTCCAGATTTGTTTTTTTTTCTTTCTAGAGACAAAAAGACAGTTGCAAATCAACAACAGCAAAGACTTTAGAAAATTCTAGTTCATGCTGGTTTCAGTTTTATTAGATACAATCATGAATTTACAAAATGTGACCTGTCATAGCATTTGTCTGCATGGTAGGATTTATAAGAGTAATTTGCAACTAAGCTTTAGCATAGGACCTTACCTTTAATTTCTCAAGTTCATTCTCTGATGATGTTTTTCTCTCCTGATTTGGGTTTTTGTCTTTCTAGAGACCAAAAAGAATAGTTGCAAATCAACCACAGCAAATAATTTAGTAAATTTCTAGTTAATGCTGATTTCAGCTTCTTTCAATCATAATCTTACAGAACCTGTCCTGAAAGCCTCTTGTAAAGGATTCACAAGAGGAATTAGCAGCAAAGCCTCAGCAAAAAACGTTACCTTTGATTTCTCAAGTTCATTCTTTGAAGATCTTTCTCTCTCCTGATTTGGGTTTTTGTCTCTCTTGACACAAGAAAACAGTTACAAATCAACAGCAGCAAAGACTTTAGAAAATTCTAGTTCATGCTGATTTCAGCTTCTTAGGATATCGTCACAATCTTACAGAATATGACCTGTATTTGGATTTGACAACATAGTAGGATTTACAAGAGTAATTAGCAGCAAATCTTCACCACTGAATTCTACCTTTAATTTCTCAAGTTCATTCTTCGATGATGTTTTTCTCCCCTGATTTGGTTTCTTTTCTTTCTACACACAAGAAAACATTTGAAATCAACAACAGCAAAGACTTTGGACATTTCTAGTTAATCTTACAGAACCTGTCCTGTAAGCCCCTTGTAAAGGATTCACAAGAGGAATTAGCAGCAAAGCTTCAGAACGGAACTTTACCTTTAATTTCTCAAGTTCATTCTTTGAAGATCTTTCTCTCTCCTGATTTGGGTTTTTGTCTCTCTTGACACAAGAAAACAGTTGCAAATCAACAACAGCAAAGACTTTAGAAAATTCTAGTTCATGCTGATTTCAGCTTCTTAGTTACAATCATGAATTTAAAGAATATGACCTGTCACAGCATTTGTCTGCATAATAGGATTTATAAGAGTAATTTGCAACTAGGCTTAAGCATAGAACCTTACCTTTAATTTCTCAAGTTCATTCTTCGACGCTGTTTTTCTCTCCTGATTTGTTTTTTTTTCTTTCTAGAGACAAAAAAGAATAGTTGCAAATCAACCACAGCAAATAATTTAGTAAATTTCTAGTTAATGCTGATTTCAGCTTCTCTAGATACAATCATAATCTTGCAGAATATCTCCTGTAATCATCTTGATTTACAAGAGGAATTAGCAGCAAAGCTTCAGCACAGAACTTTACCTTTAATTTCTCAAGTTCTTTCACAAATATTGCCCTTGGCCCCAGTTTTGGGATCAATTCCTTTATTCCTTTATCTTCAAGGCAATACAAACTTTTCTCAGTAATCTCTTCAACTGAAATTAAAATGCACAGTTAGGTACAAAGTTTGGTAGCTATGGATACAGATGTTAATGTTACAATTCCAGGTGTGCTCAGTCTGAGACCAGTAATGGAATGGTTGTATTAGCAATCCATTAATGCTTTACCTCGAAATCTTTCAGTAAACTCGCTTAGATCCCATTCAGTTAGTTTCTTACGAACAAAATCATCCATGAACAAGAACTGAAATAGAAATTAAGAATTTTAAAGTTATAATAGACCAATATTGCCACAGTTACAGATATGATTTGTATATATAGATTTGAATTTCCTCCATTGGGGGATGAATAAAGTATTTTTCTATTCTATTCTATTCTATGATCAGTAATGCCTTAAATGGGTGGTATAATTATAGGCATATTTATCTTTTTAAAGATTTAGATAAATAAGAACACTTTACAGTACCTGTTATTGACAGCCGTGAAGACAAAAGCAGGTAAGCAGGGAGGAGTAAAGTCACCAGAGATGCACAGATCTGTAAGAAGGTGTGAAGGACAAACGGCAAAGTTTCAAAGTTCAAAATATTCTATGAAGGCACGTTGTGGATGGCGAAGTTCACTCTCTGACAGAGGGAGAGTGGAATAAATAAATATAAAAGAGCTGATTATTTAAAGAGGAACAGACCAGAAAGTGGGTGTGGGACGTCAGGTGACTGAGAGGAGCAGGGAGGTGTAGGGTTACTGCTGAGCAGATGGGAGTGGCTGGATGTGAAATGGCAGCAGAGTTTGTAGAGATATATAACCACGATAAATGAAAGGAAATTTAGTTTATCATTAATGAACAAAAGGGGATAAAGTGAATTTGAAGAATAGATAAATCACACTATAAGAGGTGCTCTTGAAGATAGCCTAAAGTTTCCTGTTGGTTTGCCCAAAGTTTAGTTGTGTTTTACTGGACAAAACAAAGTCATTGAAAGGATTATCTATACAAAGTAGAGTTTAAATTCACAGTAGGACTCCACATATCAAAGTTCTATGTGTCTATTAAGCTGTACATGTGGTGAACTGAGGTTTGTGAATGTTGTTGTTGTTGTTTTTTTAATTACTCAAACATGTCTTCACTGGTTCACATTCTTTGGTGGTGTTTCCCCCTTTCCCAGAGAGCGAGTTCAGTTTAACGGTCGAGCTGCACCTCCGAAACTTGTCATGCATCCTCTGAGCTGTATCTGTGTACTACTGTGTTATTAAGTTGTTCAGGTTATAAAATTACAATGTAATGTCAGCAGCTCTGTGTTGTCTTTACAGAGATTTTGATTGGCAGATAAAAGCTACCAAGAGACAGTATAATAACACTATAAAATGTTCCACCCAATATCCAAAATGAACCCCAGGTTTCTACTGTGCTACACAATTCTGCCCTGCAGAAAAACCAAACATCGTGCTCGGGTTCAAGTTATTCTCACAATGATGTTTGATTCAGGCAGCCCAATTAAAAAAGATCAAAAAGTTGTCACGAGCAGTTTTCACGAAAAAATTAACTAAATGAACTAAGCATAATATTAAGTTCAAAATGAATAAAATTCTGTTTACGGCCCCAGTTTGGCCTGCTTTCATGCTAAAAGTAAATATACTGCTTGAGCTTATAAGATTATACTACCATTTTCTCAGTGCAGGGAGGGTAGAGAAAAAAGGATTCAAAGTAGTATCAAACAGTGGAGAACTTGATTTCAAAGTATAGACACATCATGAATCAAGAAACAATCTTGCTTTTGGTTGCTTACTCTCAGGATGAGGTTTATGCCGGCTTGGCTTCTGGTGTGGACTTTTAGCTTCATTTATGAAGCTTTGATCACTTTTTATGGATTGCATTTATTTTTAAATCAACTTGCGAGATCTTTGCCTTGGCTTACTTGACCTATTTTATTACTTTTAACTGTACCCTTAGCTCTGCCCCTCCCCTTGTTAGTTGTCAGTCCAGTGGTTTCACGTGCCAGTTTTTCCAGCTTGTTTATTTCTACTTTAACCTTTAGTTTCGCAGCTTATAGCCATGTTTGTTTGGTACTTACTTGGATTTATATGCCTGTGTCCCAAAAGATCTCGTATTTTAATTTGCAACTTTTATACTGATTTGTTTTTTTTTGTTTGTTTTTGTTTGTTTTTTCCAAATACAGATTTTCCTGTTTGTCTCCCTTCATCGACTGGGAGACTGCTGTTTCTTTGGTATCCCTAAAATTGAAAAAGTTACACTCTATCATATTAAAGACTTTACTAAGACACCATTAAAAAAGATTCACACTCTGCTGTATTATGCCGGCATCACATTATTGAAAAAAAGAATTTGACCAATCTATATGCTTTTCAGAAAAACTCAGAAAGCTTCTAGAATGAAAACCCTGAAGGTGTCACAAGTGTTTTTACCAAGTATTATTTATTGTGGTTCTGAATACCTACATGAGAAATGTCAAGACTGTTATTGATTTGTCACACTTTGTGTATCAACAGATGAAAAAATTCTGTCATTGTGTGAGAGGCGGGGTACACATGATTGCTTTGTATAAGAAAGAAAAGAAATGCAAAGATTTGAAAGGTTTCAAACACAAAGAAATAAACTCCATTTACTTGATGTTTTTTTTTATTAAAAAAACTTCAAAATTTTTTAATTTTGAATTGTCATCCCTCGGTTGCAGCATCACCACCTGCACCGTTTAGTTTCACTTCTGGATAAACTGTATTCTATTCACACAAGTCTTTGTGTTTTGGGTGTGTCACTGGTTAATAACTGACATTTATGTTCTGGAACAGTGACTACACACTATGTGTAGAAATTAAATCCTGACAGTCTGTCAAATTGGTTTAGGGTTATTTGTACAAGGTATTAGATTGTGATACGTCAGGTGTGTTCAGCAAACGATTGTGTTTTTGTCAACACAGCGCCATCCCCTGGTAAAACACCACAATTGCATGAATGGGTGTGGTAAGAGTGAAAAGTAAGTCCAGAGGAAGGGAGACTGTCTGGAAACTGGATGAGAACTGGATGGACACCGGCTGGGACTGTATCTCAAGATCACAATTTTATTTTCTTGAGATAACTGGTTAATATAATTGATTAGTGCAGCCTAGTAAAGAAAATGTTCTTATCACCACAAAACAGTGAAATTGCATGAAGGCCTACTTTGGGCTGAAGGAGAGTTGGTTAATCTCCTATCCAAGACACAAAAAACTGTCAGATTCCTCAACGTTACACCAGGGACCAAAAAGTCCAAATAAATGTGGATAAATTCAGAATTTATTCTGGCCATATAAAACATGACAAAGTGGTATTGGAAAACAAACAAACAAACATTTTATTAAAAGACATCACAGTAATGTCTGAGGAAATCGTTACCACACTGATGCAGATGTATGATATGGGTTTGGCATTGTAGAGAACAAATGACTACACCATTTCGTTAACATGTGCTCAGATAATACGCGTTTATAGTCATAGTCATTCTATTAAGAGGCCTTATTTAATCTAGTTTTACTCTTCAAAAGGAAACTGTAATCACATAGCCTACCTGTT
The DNA here is from genome assembly GCF_027942865.1 of Odontesthes bonariensis. Classification (NCBI taxonomy): domain Eukaryota; kingdom Metazoa; phylum Chordata; class Actinopteri; order Atheriniformes; family Atherinopsidae; genus Odontesthes; species Odontesthes bonariensis. The sequence continues at coordinate 15,981,080 of NC_134526.1, forward strand.
ATGCATCTAATCATATTGTGTAACAGCACTGCGGTGTGTAAACAAATATACCGTATTTACATCTCAGGCATTGATTTAAGCAAAATGGTAAAGCACACTGAAATGTCTCAAAGTGGTGTAAACTCAGAACCAGCACCTCTATAAAGCACACAAACGTACTCAAAGCCTTTGAGCACAAACAGATCTAATTTCATTTACACACCTACATCATGTAACAATCAGCGTGAAACTGACATTTGTAAATCTAAACCACCACAAGCACTTCGTGTTATGAACACAGCTGATAAATATAAGCATGCTAAAATATTACAGATAGCAAAGGCGTTGTTCTCAGGCACGGAGCAACCTCGTCTCCGTTTAGTTTTGACCTTCTTCTGGCTTGCATTTAAGCGCGGCTACTTTTATTTTCTTCGTCAAAAACACCAGCGTAGTTAATAGATACAGACAATCACTTGACAAACAACCAGTTTTTATCACAAAATGATATCAGCAGGTGGCACCAGGCCAAACAGTAGCACTGCGACAGAGTATTTCAGTGGGTTAAAGTGTGGTAGTGACTACAATCATCTGAACTTCAGACAGTAGACTGAAAACAGTCATGTTGTTAGCAGCGCTGACAAGGGTTTCAGTGGTGCAATGTTTGTAATAAAAGACTAAAAAATCAAGTTCACAGGTCAGTGATTTTGGGTCATGCATTAACCCAGAGAGTGTTGCTTCTTCAGGCTGTCAGAGCGCTTGACTTTCTCCTCTGGAGTCTTTCTGTACCAGCTCCTGAAAACAAACAGCCACCGTCATGCATCCATGTGTTATAATATGCATATCAGTAACAGAAATGTAACTGCACTATATCAATACTTCATAAGATGGAAGCCCCTTTTACACAAGCTCTGGTTTCCATTAATCTGGTGGGAACTGAAGGTGTCAGTGTCATGTGTGAATTCTCCCCTTATGCTTTTCTGTAACATTTTGCTATGGCAGTTTGACCGGGTTGGACCATGTAACATTGTTGTATGACTTTCAGCACAACACAAGTCAGAACTTCCATATTCACAGACAGAAACGCACAGCAGTGGGTTAAATTCACATATGATCAGCTGTTCAGAGCAATCCAACTGAATATTTCATTAATTATTTAATTTACGGTCTAATCTGGCAACAAAAGCAAATGTTGAATATATAGAAGTACAAAATCACCCCTGGCGGTTCAGCTGGCCTGGAGCAGAGGAATTTGGGCCTTGATTTGGCTTTTGAACTCTGATAAAGAGAAAAAAAAACATGATAAACGACAAACAACACAAAGACAGGGAAATAAAGAGAACGCTACATTAAAGAAAATGTCGTAACAAAGTCTGAAACCTGTTGGTGGTGGGGCTCTTTGGCTTGTGCTGCGTCTTTCTGACCTGCGCTGGGGATTCACCGACCCTGAAGGGGAACCAAGCACACGAAAACCCAGTAGATCAGTGGCTCTTCTCCAAAAAAATTGCCGATCAAGGAAAGTTGTTTTTTTTCTTTTCTATTTTACCTCTTTTTCCTGTCCAGAGACCTCTGTGTGGCAGCAGAAAAAAACACTCTCTCTTTGGGGCACTTTGCTTTTTCCTGCCAGAAACAATAACATTTATGATAGAGGCACTGATATGGGCAGCATAAGACAAAGCACATTATGAGGCACAACAATTTTCCTTAAAAAAAAACTCACTTATTATGGAGTCATATAAATAAACCTCCTGCTGATTATGGTCATGCCCGATTAATATATATCAATAAATACATTAATATAAATAAATCAACTTGAAAGTTACGGTATTAGCTCCTCATTTCATAAACTTACTTTAGTCCTCACAAAGAAAGAGTAAAAAGACAAAGAAAAATTAAAAGATGCCTGAATTTCCTTTTATGAGCAACAAAAGTCGCCTCCCTTTGTATAAGTGACTGTAAAGGGCTGTACCAGGTCTCGCAGCTTCCTCTCCGCCCGCAGTTCCCTGTCCTGCTGCAGCAGCGCTAAGCGATCCCCCAAAGGCGTCTCAAAGAAGATATCATGGACATCATAAAGCGCCGCACGTAACTGTGGAATATAAAATACATACATCAACACAAGGAGAGGAGGACCTCTGCTGTCTGCAGACTGTAATTACATAATCATACCTGGGCTCTGACTCTCTCCTGCAGAGAGACATCTTGTGCTGAGCAGGTGCTTCTCTTCTGAGCCGCTTCAGTATGAAAGGAGCGGATGAACTCCTGTGTATCCTAGAGACACGTGTATGCAGTGTACATTTATAAATGTACATTTTTCCCCAGTTACAAACATCACAGTGAACTGATTAAGTCAAAATTCAAAAAGCTCCTGTTGGTGTTGTCAATGAATTGTGCACCCTTGTTGCGTGAATGTGAGAGTGCGATCTCACCACAACAGTTTGGCGCAGTTGCTTGACTTTCTCTGTTTTGAGGAGTCTGCGTACGAGGAAGCCGCGAATGATGGCGCCGATTCGACAGAATGCTCTCTGTTGCTCTGCGGTCAGAACCTGCAAATCACACACAGCCAGTACACGATAGGATGAGAAGAAAATGAAAGATAAATCAATTCTACAGAGCAAAGCTATGCGAACAAAGGCTCACACCAAATGTAACTGTACCCCACAAGTTACTTTCTGTGGACTTTTTTCTTCTTTGTGAAAAGACTTTGTTTAATGTAGCGTGGCAAATGGTTTGTCAAACAGAACCTTCAGGGAGGACATTCTTGTTAAGTGTTTGGAAAAACTCAATCACAAGTAATATTCACCGAGTCAGATTAACAACCTTTGAAACAACCTGTGATCAGTTGTGAAAAGAGCAGCCAAAAAAAAGCTGCAAATATAACCCTAAACTGACCAGCAGCTACTAGTATGGGATGCTTGGTTCTATACTGGCAGCTTGGCTTGGTCCAAACAACTGCTTCTTTGCCACAAGCTTGATATCTGAAGCTTGGCAAGCTGGATTCTTCTCATGCTGAAGAGAATCCTGCTGCCAAACAAGAAAAGACTGCTTGTAGTTCAGAGAAATATGGATGCAATAATCTAATGTATTAGTTCATTTTTTGCTGAGAGGGTCATTGTTGTACAACGCACACTTTGATTGAAATTGCACTTTATTTACACAAGCAAAAAAAAAAAAGACTCCTTAACTTACCATATGATAATAATCGGTGGAGCGTTTCATGAGCTACGAGCAACTAACACTTACTTTAATCCATTCAGACATAAAGCTTTGACTAAAAAAAGTCTTATGACCCAAGGGGTTCCTGGGAAACTTAAAACTGTAATTTCTCAGCCTTTGAAGAAACTAGAAACATACAATGAAGACGGTTAGAGAGTCTAAACGTTCTGCTTTAATTGCAAATTACCCACTTGTGCATGGTGTGACTGCATATATCAAAACATAAACTGCCGATGTCAGCACTGTTGTTTGGAAAGAGATTACACATCCATCCACATTCCTGGAAGCCATTGAGCTCAAATGCTTTGAGTTTGCATGTTAATGTTTCATTTGGCAATGAACGTATTACAAGCCTCTGTATACAGAGTCATACGTCTGTGGAGAAGACGTATGAAGACTTCAGTAGGAGTCTCTTTTGGTTTATACCTACCAGGCTCAGCCGTGCCCGTGGTTTGTTTTGCCGAGTGGAGCCCCACAGATAAACAGGAGGCTGGACAGAGGGAGAGGTCACACTAGAAGGTCCAGGACTGGGAAAAGCTGAAAGAAGAAACACCACACAATTTGAAAGTAAACAAGCATTTACTGTAGAACTGGTTTTACATTCACACCACATCAGTTACAGCTATTTTGGTGAAAGTTTTCAGGAAAACGGTTTTACTGTTACAGCTTCTGAATGCTGCACTGTAATTAGGCATGCGGCAAAATCTTTTTTCTCTCATTATCTTGTCTGAAATTTCTTAATAAGACACCGTCTCTATTACGTAAAATATAAAATAACCGTTAAGTGGATCAAATGTGAGGTGTCTAACAGTCTATAATGCAAGTTATGCTGCTTTTCAAACTGTCCTCTGCGTTATGATTTTGTTAGCATTTAGCATCTATAACTGTGGGGAAATTGCATAGAAACTGCAATTATTAAATCCTTACAATGATTGTATCAATTCATATATTCAAATAAATGGCTGACCAGACAGTTACGAATATGAGCAATGAGCTCCAACATTACCTTTGGCCCGGTTTCCTTAATGAGTTAATGCACGGTGCTAGCCATCTACATCTGCCCATGCAGCCTTGTAACCACTGCTTTACAATCTGCAGCACAGCAGTAAGTGAAATGGTACCTATACTGTGTCCAGGTGATCGCTCGGATGGTGTGTGGGTAGGACTTAGTCCTGGGCAGGAGGGGCTCATGATAGGACAGCTGCCATTCACAGACCTACAGTTCAAACCCCAAGTATCCCCGCTCAGAGGCCGCACACATCCCTCTTTCAGTCTTCTCTCTGTCTCTTCAAGCTCCTAAACACAAACAGATCGTGTTTATAAAATCACTGCTTTTAAATACTAAACAGGAATGAAGTAAAACAACCATATACTGAACATGCATACATATATACTGTGTGATTCTAAGTTCTAAGTGCTGACCAGACGAAGGTGCTGTTGCTCTTTCTCCTGCTCAGCGAGGAGCTGAGACATCTCCAGGGCATGCTCCTCCTCAAGGCGCCTTTGCATGTCCTCCAGAGCCTGCGCTCGCCACTGGGCCTCCTCTGTTGATGTAGATAAATGTTGATGGAGAAAAATACTTCATACTTCAGGATAAATACTTCACACCTCAAGGTTTTATTTATCTAAAGAGGTTGCAATGGGAAAGTCTCTATAGCTTCAATCAGAAAAACACAATTTCAACTAACAAAAAAAGAAATAGCAAATTAAACTGTTGAGCGACTCAACACGGACTCACCTGTCTTACTGACCAGCGTTTCAGCTGTATTTCCCAGGATGGTTGGCGTTTTCCTGCCATTGCTTTGCCCCTTAAAATCATCAGACTCCATCCTAAATGTGACTGTGTCAGGAGTCATACGGGGCCTGAGCAGGGATGCTGAGGGGTTCTCTACCTCGTATGGCTGATTTAATGGGACTGCAGGGGTGTGCCGACTTGGAGCCAACCGCGTAACACCTGCCATGAAGCGAGGGACCCTTTCCTGGCTGCGGTCTACGTGCTCAGCCACAGACTGGTGGGAACTCAGCTGGCTGTCCAGCGTGTGGCACCGCCGGCGAAATCCTGCAGCCAGGTGATCACAATGTGCCACTGAGCTGGGCACTGAAGCCCCCATAAGGTGTTCATGCTCCTGCACCGGACTGGTATCGCAGTGACTGGATCCTCGGCTGTCATTCCTGATAGCATTGTCCCTCCCGTCGGAGCCCCACTGAATGGTGGACTTTGAGCCCTCTGACAAAGCTTCTGCCCAATCCGCCATACTAGCACCTTCCACTGACCTTCCTGGGCTTCGAGGGATAAGGTCTCCTGGGCCAATGGGAAACGAAATATGAATGTTCCCAGTGGATACCGGCCGTGGTCTGCGTCTGTGAGGACGAGGACTAATGCTGGACTCAGGACTGGGAAGACAAGCATACCGGTCTGGTTTACCAGGTGAGAGGCAGACAGACTTTTGAGGACTGGGGTCACAAAAAGCTGGATGATGGATTGGAGGTGGGCCAATCGGGCTGTGGTGCAGACTGAATCCAAACTCAACACCCGTGTCCCTCAAAGGACTGCAGCTCTTCTTCTCTTTGACAACTTCAGGTGAAGGGGTTTGGCTGATAGTGTGGACAGCTTTTGTTCCATGCTGACTCTGCTCTCTCTTCACATATTCCCTTGATCTCCTAAGAAGGCTGTCCAAACTAATGTCCTCGTCCTCTTCCTCCTCCTCATCGCTCTTCTCTTGCTTCTCCACATTCACTTCCCTCTCTGCCTTGTAACCGTTGAGGATGGGGGTCTCAGAGCATGGATTTACAGGTTCATTTTTCTCAGGACCAAATCCAGGGTTTCTGGAAAGCCCGGGTGAGTCAGTCACCAGGGTGTAGCCACTAACTGTCGCAGATTTAGAAACTGCCTGCTTGTCATCTTCTTTACTTGAAACTTTATGTACCTGCACAAAATAATAAGCAAAGATGAGCTTGTGAAAATGAAGGATGATGTAAAAAATGGCTATAATTATATATATATATATATATATATATATATATATATATATATATAATTATTTAATTGATATATCTCTTTGATTCAAATATTTAAAAAAACATCTTGATTATTTCAATTTAAAGCCATCAGATGGTGTGCAGGGGCACGAGTTCAAAAACTACAGCATTTTGGAAAAGTCTTGGTCTCCCTGTCATGTCTTTATATTTTGAATTTGTTTACCAGACTTTCTGAAGTTTTTCTTTGGACATTGGTTGAATCATTCAAGCAGAAAAAAAGGTTCCTAAATCAAGGGATGAACCAGTGGTGTCTACACATAACAGACAACTGTCAATTGTTCCCATTTCCATAACTGCATCAACAAAAAAAAAAAAAAAAGCCAAAATAACATAGTTTGACATACATGAAATTCTATTTTTTGCACGAACAAAGTGATTCCTCAAGAGCTATTAGCCGAACCCTTGGCATGTCTCGGCATGGTGAGCAGTGTGTCCTTACACCTATTTCCCGTTATGAGGTTATGCACAGAACTGTACGCCCTGATCCAAAGATGTACAGACCATTACCAAGTCAATCTCATTGCTTTGGACGTGGTGTTTAAAGATATCAAGACAAAAAACATGGCTATGATGAAGTAAAAAGCCATGGCAAGGCAATTTTATTTGTAGAGCACAATTTGTACACAAGGCAATTCAAAGTGCTTTACAGCAAAAATAGCTCAGCCCACTGGGAAAAGAGTTAAATAAAATACCAGCGACTGCGAGACAGACTGTAAATCAGTTTTTTTGTGTTATACTGTGAGACTGACACACAGACCTATTTTCTATGAATATGAATATATTCGATATTTGTATTTTTTGGAAAAGATGACTAAACATGTCTTGTCGCTCTTGGTGAACAGAGTGAAAAAGCGGATGAGGCACATCCCCTATAACAATACTGCACTCTCAAACATCTCATTTCTCTTTCTCCTGTGTGTACTTCCTCCACCAATCCGACCCGTGACCTTGACCACACAGTGCTGCTGACCTGAGCTTGATCCAGGATGCCCTGCACATGGACCAAAAGCTTGTTTCTCTGGTGATTGTGTCTGTCGAGCTCCAGCTGGATCGCCTTCAGTCTGTGGCCACACATCTCAGCCCGCTGCTCCGCGCTGAGCTTGGAGAGAAAATACGTTTTACTGTTCATGTAGAAATGTGCATCTCCTCTGCTATTTCCCAGAGTCCTGGAGATTAACTTTTCATGTTGTTGTTTTTAACATAAAAAAATTTTTTTTTTTTAATGAAGTTTATTTTGGTTTACTGAAAGACGTAACACTACTTCTAGTTTATTTTTGCACTATCTTCGTTTGCATCGAGGAGGGCCTCACACTGGCCTTCTCGTCATGTGGTTCTTCCTGAAAAACTCATTTTGTCAGCAGTCACGAGCAAATGGGTTTTTCAAACAGCCTTGATTCTGCTCATCATCAACGACCTTCTCTCTCTTTTCCCTGCCAACTGCTGATTTAATAGACTTTTCTCATCGCAGGCATTTTGACTTAGCAGGAACCCCACAGGTGAGGACCCTGGAGATAGCTCCCCAGAGAGGAATGCTATTTTAATCGTGCCCACAAACTTTCCCTGCAAGGACAAGCCCTACATCAGTAGTGGAAGAGATCTATTAGGTCATGGCAGCCCTTGTTTATCAGAAATGCTTTAAATTGCAGGTCTTACAAAGAACTCTTTGAGTGGGTTTCGCATACATATTTATAGTTTTATAACTTAAAAGAGTTGTACTTTTTGCTAAAAGCCTATTAAAACATTAGCTCCATTATCTGTGGCTTCAGTCTACTTTTGATGGCTTATCTTCATCTTGTGTTTTGCTCCTGTGTCACTGGCTCTCATAGGCTTGTATGTTTCTTTCTTACCAGTGGCGAAAGCGCAGCTCTTCCATGGAAGCAGATGACGGAGCGAGCCTTCAGGGAACACAGTGGCTCACATGTATTCTTCTTGAATTTCCCCTCCTCTTGCAATGAAGCCAAACTCCGCAGACAGAACTCCTCGTAGCCTTCCATCTCTGGACACCCTCACATCCACTCTCTGGGCAGGAAACCCACACCATGTAGGCTCGTCGTCACCCAGCTGCTAAAATTAAACAGAGAATTAGGGATTAGATCACACAGGTGCAGACATGTGAGGTTTAACCGTCCTGGATTTGTCCGACCAGAGGAAAGCAGCTGGGCTCATGTTGTGAGTGGAAAAACAGGACAAATCACCCACAACAAAAGAGGGTCTGTCTGCCCTTATGTTTTTATCACACTCATCACATTCCTGCCATTCCTTTCTATTAGACTTAGCTGGTGACTCGTTTGCGTTTCCGTGTCTCATGAAAAATGCAGACGGATGTCTGAGCGTGTCTAATCAATACACTTTTCTATTTCTGAAATGTCTGTCAGCAGTTGACAATACCGACCCTTCTGGGCAGGCAGGTCATGGGCAGGGCGTTATCTTTTGAGCGCACAGCTGCTTATGAATGATGTAAAAACACTGAAAAACGCCTTTGTACCGTTGGTGTCATTAGCTGTCACGTTATAATCCATCGGTTCGGTGAGAATTCAACCAAGCGTTCTTTCTGTAACCCCACAGCTACCTGATTGTAGTGGCTGGAGGTGAGAATGCTTTCCTTTTGTGGACCTCGATACGACGCAAAAAGCTTATCCATTCCTTTGTACATAGCTTGAAATCATTTCATTTTTCGGTATCTTTTGAAGCCATATGTTTTAGTCCAGATGTGCCGTGCGGAATGACAGCTGATACTCCGTGCGTTTACATACCTGCACAACAGAGAAAAAACGACCCTGCCTTTTTTCCTTTCTCCTCACGGCGAGTGTCAGACGAAGACTGAAGTCACAGAGAAGCATAAAGTGGCGGCTTTAGCAACGACTTTGGCGTTGCTTCTCTCAACCGCGGTTTGACCATCATCATCATCATCTTGATTTCCAACTCTTCCGGGCTCCAACAGCGCCTCCTAGTAACAGCAGCACGCGGGCGGGCCACGTTCCAATATGATGCACGCGACCTGCTCACATTCCCTGCTTGGAGGGTTCCCTGATCAGCGGTTTGTTATTCATTCCTTCACTCCGATGTTTGAATAAGGCTGCAAGTAAGCCACAGGAGCACAAAGGATGTGGAGATGAGACAAATGGAACAATTTTTATTTTTTTAACACTAACATCAATCTCAGCTACATTTATCACCTCACTTAACCGTACCCCACATGGTTTTTCACTGATATGTACACACAGTGGTGCCATAATGATATTTTGGCATCTTTAAGGCCTACGTACAGTTGTATGAGCATCTGTTAATTCAAGTTAATTTGGGCATTTTCCGCATCATCCTCAGTTTAGAGTGTGGTATCCCCAAAAGAAAAGCAGATCCAGGCAGTTTAAACAGGTAATTTATCAGTTAAATTACAGCCCAACATATTACTACAATAATTACCATAAAAAGTGTCAGATTGAGCCTGGAATGTCAGGGCCTTGCAGATAAGAATAACACAGTTATAATGATTTATTTCTAAAGCCTGACTTCATTTTGATAAATATGTAATTGTACTTATGTTTTGCTAGACATATAAGCTATTTGATTATCACTAAAACCAAAGTAACATTCTCTTATTTCCTGTTGAGCTCTGGTTGATCATTTAGAACCTCTTAAGCCAAACTGCTTATCAAGGTGCTGAAACTGGGACCACAAGAGATGAGCGAGCAGTCCAAAATATGTCAGGACGTTATTTTGGCACAGACAAATTCTGTAGCTTTGTTACCAATCCAGCTCTCCGATATCTTGTGGTAAGCTTTCAGATGTTTGTTCCGGAATGAGTTAACACTGGTTAGATCCTCATTCGTGGAGTGTCTCTAAGTTGATATATATAATATATAGATAAAGTGTGAAAAAAACATGTGGCCAACAGAAAATGTTTGCATATACCTTTTAAGGTTTGTATGAGACAGCGCATATCAGAGTATTTTGTGGGTCATTTGGAAATAAGCACAGGTCCTTTTATCTGTTTCTGTCAAGGCTGTAAAGATAAACGGGCTTCTGTTTTCATATGTTTTAAATAAAGAGTGTCCTTGTTGGTTGTGTATGTGTAGGGAGCATTTTGAGTGGTGACATGTGCCCTGTTGAGCAGAATGAAACTCTGTGTCACACAGTGTCACATTCTGTGCTCTGTATTGAGCTTTCGGCGGATGTTTCTGGTTCTGAGATCTTTGTGCTTTCCTGAAATTTGCTGTATCAAATTATTAAATCAGACAAGAAAACCTTCAAGCTCGCAAGTTTTCCTTCACAATTCAAAGAAAATGTTCGACCCTGGATAGTATCATATCTTTCATTATTTCCTTTATTATCGTGGCATACAAATACCCAGTAGTAAACAGTACACTGTAGCAAGCAAAAGGCTGTTCCAGTTTCACAGCTCATCTTTTTTGTGTGCAGATGAGCCTGCAGTTATAGGCTGAGCAATGCGCACATTTTCCTTGTTGTCCCGCAGTAAAGCATCAATGTCAGTTTCTGTGAAAGTGGCTTTGGAATCCTGTCAAAAGAGAAATGATAGGAAGGGTTTAGTCTAGTTACTGTACTTGAAAATGGATGTTTCCATGTCTCACAGCAGCCACTATATGCAAAGCTTACTTCAAAAGCCTGGCGTCTGACACCAACACATGCATGGGACTGCTCATAACACAGGGCTATCTCCAGATTCTTCGGCTCTTCATTCACCAGCGCAGCAAGGAACTGGTCGTGGTGAGAATCTGAATGGGTGATTTGTGAGTAAGTTATTGATTAGACTGCAACAAATACCTTCCCTTGTAAATCCACTGATATTCCATCCTGGTCTTACCAAACAAGTGTTTACAAGAGGATTTCATTTTCTCCTTCGGAACATGGGGATGGTTGTAAGTTAGAAGTTTGTCACATAACTGCCCCCTGAGGAGCTTCTCTAACACTGTGTGTCTTCTCCCAGCTGGGACTTCCTTCATGGCTTTATCCATCTCTGTCAGGCAAAACGCATACACTGTTAACTGCTGTCTAAGCTTTAAAGAAAATATAAAGTCATAGGATGAACCTATGGTACTTGGACATAAGACACCATTAACATGCTCTCATACAAGACGATTCCAACATACCTCTTGCTGCTGTTAGACAGCTCTCACAGTAGGAGTCTGATGAAAAGAAAACAGGCTAGAGCTACAAGCCAACAGACACCAACATAATACAAATTCTGTCATGTTGAAGGAAAACACGTTATTGGAGTGTTCAGTTTACTTACAGCGATCTGTGTCTACAGGTTTCACAGGAAGAAGATGGCATATACACATTACAAATATAACGATTTTCATGGTTTTTGATTGTAGACCAAACACGTACACTGAGCGAACACAATAACAGAAGTCAACCATGCACAGCCTCTGTCATTTTCCTGTTCACATTGTGCGGTCATGTGATTTCAGGAACAATGGGATTGCATCACAGACATTTCAGACGTAATAAGAGTCCAGTTATGCAGGTTTTGTCTGTAGTCTGAGTGGTTGTTGGTATTTGAACAGGGGTTTCAAATCACTGTGGGGTTCAACACAGTCTGGCAGCCTAAAACAACTCACTGAAAACCATGCAGCCAACTGTAGACACATATTGTGTTTAATTCAAGCAAAAAATATAAGTTAACTGAAGTTTAGGGCAAAATGACAAAACAGCCTATTCAATCAGTGCAAATGAAGAAGCATTTTTATGTTTTATTTATGTGTCTTTCTTTAAATGATCTATAAACAATGCCAAACTTCATTAAATGCCCATTTTTAATTAGTTACGGCAATTATCCAGACAAAACAGTTCATAATTATTTGAAATCCTTAAGCAACAATCCTTTAAGCATAGTTAATGTTTGCCAGAACAAGTTCAATTTTCTATTAGATCAACTCTAAAAATCAATAACATTTTATATGAAACCAGTCAAGACCTAACCTCAGAAATGAAAATAAGTTTCTACTTCTTTTTTTAAATCCTGTTTTCAATTTAGAAACTCAAAAATAAATAAATCTTGGAATATCAATTGATTTGTCTCCATTAAAGAAAAAAATAGAATACATACTGTACATAAATTGCTAAAATAGAAATAAAATTTTGTTGTAATCATCTTATCTAGAATATTTGTATGTTACATTGTTCTGTTTGTTTTTGCTCACTCACCAGACTCATCAAGCAACTGACGGAACAACTTCTCAAGTCTAATTTAGAGTGGAATTAAAGTATGGGGGAAATTTTGGGGGAAATTTTGGTTTACTCCAAATCGCCACTGTGCGGCGCTGTTTTATATCAGGAGCATAGTGCAGCACTGGAAGTCGCCACTTCACTGAGTTAGCGCCGATTCCATATATGGTCATTTTTACCATAAAAGGACTAGTCGTGTGACGTACATGTTGCAACGGAAAGTATGATCATGTGCGGGAAAGGCGAACGTTAGACCAGTGTCCTCAGCAGAGAAATGAAGGCTACAAGTGCTCGCTGAACTAAACTTTGCTCTGCTATCGGTCCTCACCCTCAGTACTCAGGAGACACAGTCTACATGTGAGTAGTTTCATTTCTGCATTGCAAATTGTGTCGGTTTAATTCACGCGTAGCATCCTGAGCTGTCATGAGAGGCTCAGGCTAACTTACAGAAGCCTGTTTTTTTTCTTCTGCAGTGTCTTTATTGGTCTGTTCGTTGGTACAGTATCGTGTGGGAACGCGTTGTATCTCGCCTGTCTTCTTGTGAGTTTTGTGAAACACCTCTGAGTGTTAAGTAGGAGCCCACAGAGAGGGGCTGGTTGCGGATTTTCTTTTCTTTTTTTCTTTTTAATCCCCGATCCAGTCCAGTAACAAGCTAAACTAATTATTTTCTTCCCATGATGCTTACTATGTGCCGTTTTCCACTGCATTAACTTAACATTATTCTTCCTCCAACTGTATTAAAAGTGTTTATTACCCTGTCTTTGACACACCATGTTTATGGTGGCATTTCTTCTGAAAGCCAGAACATCCATGTGAACTGTTGGGATTCACTCCGGGACACCAACGCTTTTGTTTTAAAGCTGCATCTTCAGGTGTCTAATTCTGTTTTTCATGTTCCGGAGATGCTTCCCAGACCCGTGGTTGTGCCATGATCGGTGACTGGCTTGAAGAAGAGGGGCCAGTGGAGGATTTATCTTAGCTGAGACAGGATTTGAACTGCCCTGCTGTTTACTCTTTGGCAGGGAGACGCATTTTGTCTTTAAGGTCACTCTGAGATCTGATCCAAAGTCCGCCTATGGAGAAGTTTTAAAGATGGCTTTGGTGTCCAGCAGATGGCGCCAAACTCACGACCAATTGCACACTCGTGAGTTGAGTGAAGGATACAGACTCAGTGCTCAATTAATCTCCTTTAATTTAAAGGAGAACTGCGGTATTTTCAACATTAAGCCTCTTTTATGTAGCCTGGGTGCCAGCCGAACTTAGCCCCGCCCATAAAAGTTTTGGTCTGGAAGTTCGGTCTGGCTCTGCTCAGTTGGGAAATCATTATGCCCGACCAAGAATTGGTCGGACCAATCAGATTGCCAGGGCGGGCTTTATACGATGATGGACAGATGATCAACAGGGACATTATCGACTAGTCACTAAAGAGCTGAACACGGCTGCCGCTGGAGAGCTAGGGCGTGTAGATTCTGGCATCGAGTCTGTTCTACAGGATCTCCACATTGCATTCATTTTGAAAGACGAACAGAGGAACGCGATAAAGGCTTTTATCGATAGAAAAGATGTTTTTGCCGTCCTTCCTACAACAAGTGTGTGTCGCTTAATCTACGTCACATACTACGTTGCTCTGATTGGTTGTAGGTCTATCCAATTGAGCGAAGAGGCATTTTTTCTCCTGGTTCGGTTGAAACACGCCCCATACCCAAATCTCTATTGAGCGGTATCAGACTCACATTCTGACTAGAATCGTGAGTATGACGTAGTCAGGCTATCTTTTATGAGTCGTCTGCAATGTTTTAGAACCCCCCTCACCGCTTTTTTGATGTTTACTGCTGTCTCCGGTATTTGCCTAATTTTGATTCATCTCAACCTGCTTCAGAATGGCAAGTCTTGTGCATGTCCTAAAAGGTCCGTAAAAGCACCATAAACATCCGTTTTCAAAATCATCAACTCACTGGAGTGGTTACTGGTGTGCACTGGTAATCCATATCAAATTTCGTTGCGAAAAGTTGCTTCTGTCGTGTTTTATTTGACATTTTGTACTGGATGTTCGTTGATATTACTCCGCCACTGCTAAGAAAATAGTTCGAGCATGAACGAGCTGCCAAATAACACACGACAGAAGCAACTTTTCGCAACGAAATTTGATATGGATTACCAGTGCACACCAGTAACCACTCCGGTGAGTTGATAATTTTGAAAACGGACGTTTATGGTGCTTTTACGGACCTTTTAGGAGGTTGAGTTGTTGTCCGTCAATCGGAAGGTTGCTGGTTCAATCCTCAGCTTCCCCAGTCGATAAGTTGGAGTACCCTTTGACAAAGTAATCAATCCCACGCTGCCCCAATGCGTCCCTCAGCTGTAAGTTGCAGCTTATCTTTGGATAAAGATGTCTGCTAAATTTTTACAATGTGATTTTTGTAATTTGAGCTTTCCTACTTTTGTCAGCTATGACTTGCACATAGCCTCCTCCTCTCCTCCTCTTTCTGAGGAATTTGTGAAGTATTGCCTTACCGAGGGTCGTTGAACCGTGTGACCTGACTCGTGACTTTAGGTGATCTGAATTATCTGAACCAGCTTGACCAGAAACACCTTTGTTTGGGAACCAGTTCCTCTTGCAAAGGTGGGAATTGGAACTCTTTGCTTGTTTGGACAGTTTTCCAAGTATTTGTTTGTCGCGGGCCAAATTAAGAGGTAATGAGGTTCTTAGCAGTGTGATTATTTTGATCGGGATTTGACTGTAAAGCAGATTGTTTGTTTGATTTTTGCAGTGTAATTGGACTGGGTTTATCTGCTGTCTCTGGCAATCATAAAGCACCACGTTATTATGTAGGCTACTCAAATGGGTTTAAAATGTTCCACATATTTACATCCGACGTTTCCATGATATTTTCCTCTCAGCACGCCAATATTATCTGCTGCGTTGTTTAAACCGGTCGGCCGTGATGTTAAAACCACTGGCAGGTAAAGTGCAACACTGCTCACCCCATGACCTGTTTTGACATGAAAGCTACTTTGACACTCTTGCACACCAGTCACGGGTCTTCACATGGCAACAGCTCTCCCTTTCAGTCGCAGCCTCCCACGGCAGGGCAGCAGAGAGGCACAAACACTGCTTAGTAAGAGCCAAAATAACATGACAAAGAGTCTGAGGAGTTCACCTGGCCTCCCGACTCCCAATCTGATTGGTTCTGATAGCAGCTTTTAGAAGGAAGCCCAATCTACTCCCAATACACTCACACCCCACATCTCACAGGACTCAAAGAATCTTTTGCCAACATCTCAGTTACTGACACTCCACAATACGCTCAGATGTTCTTTAACCACTCCCTGACTTACGTTTATGTTTATGTTTATGTTTATGCATTTAGGAGACGCTTTTATCCAAAGCGACTTACAAATGAGGATATAACATTACAGCTAACATCAAAGCTAACTATAAGCTATACATAGAAGGGAACCACTAGTCAGACTCTGTCAGAGGGGACAGGGGTGGCAGTGTGGAGATAGTGGAAACGTAGAGGGAAGTGCAGAAAGATAAAGTGCAGTAGAGGGAGTAGGGAAGGACAGGAGAAGTGCCAGGATAGGAGATAATCTCAGAAGAGCTGGGTCTTCAAGAGTTTGTTGAAGATAGACAGGGACGCCCCTGTTCTGGTAGCGCTCGGTCGGTCATTCCACCATCATGGAACGACACATGAAAAGAGTGGCTTGTCTTAAGCGTGGTGTAGGCACTGCTAGACAACAATCCTGTGATGACCGGAGTGACCGAGTTGTGACATAAGCCTTTGCAAGAGCATTCAAGTAGATGGGTTGTTGTCAGACATCTTTTTATGGCATGAGGAAGACCTGCTTTTTTTCCCTTTTTTTTTAAATCTCATCTTTTTATCTTTACTTTCCCTGTGTGCTTCAGCAGGGGCACGTTTTGTGTTATTTGTGAACATATGAATGTGTAATCAGAGCAGTTTAAGCTGCAAAGACAGAACATCGAAGTCTGGTTTTCTTTTAATCAAGCTGACAAGTCTGAAAAGACTTCACTCTGAATTCCAAGTCACTTAGAATAAAAGCTGCTACATTGTGCCCTAAATAAAGCACCTTGTGCATAAAGTGTGCGACTGCAACGAGTGAAAAAAAACAATAATAACACTGTAAGAACTTGTTGCATGATGCACGTGTGTAATAGTCTAACTTTTTTAGAGGTTAAGAAGATTTTAAAAGGTTTAACGTTAGCAACACAACAACAATGTTGGAACAGCATAGGCAGCTTTTCCTCTCACATAAGTCTAAAAAATGAGCAGCTTTGTGTTTAAGGATGTTTGTAACGCTGTAGTGTGTTCAGTCAGAGGTTTCTCCAGCTCCGCAGCATCAGGAGGTCACACAATGTCTACTTATATTGAATGATAATATGTAGATATTTCTAAATGCTGTAAGATTATAATTCTCCTTTGGGATTATTAAATTATTTCATTTAATTTGCATCACTTACAACGACTAAATGATACTTATTATTACATAATATAGCACTGACCTGCCAACTTTGATTTTGATTAATACATTTTTTTTTTTTTTTTTTGATATCTAGCTATTGATTTTTGGCCCATACGATTATTTAGTAAGTATTAATTATTGACTCCCAGTTTAACTGGAGCCCCCTTCCAGGGTCCAACATGAACTTTATCCACAGCGTGAGTCCTGTGAGCGCGCGGAGCCGCGGCTCCACCACAGTGGATGCAGCGCTGCCTTCCTCCAATAGATTTAAACCATGCCGACAATAGAGGGCCTGAGAGTGGGAGGATCAGCTCGGGAGAGATCCTTCTGGCTTTGTTACGCCTGGGAAGCCATTTTGGAAATCTGCTTGTTGTGCAGTCGCAGTGACAGTCAGTAGCTACTCGCAAACTTTACTGTCTTTCAATTTAAAAAGAAAAACGAAGGCGACGGATCTGTGGCTCCTCTGATTGTTAACCACCGGGGATCCGCGCGGGGGAATGCTGGCAGAAGTTTGCGTATCTTGCCTGATTGTAATGCGTGGACCTTGTTATTTTTTTGGATTCCGCTTTTAAAGGAATAATAACACTCATGGACGCAAACCACGCGGGCAAGTTGACCCTCTGCTATGAATAACATCCTGTAGTGGCTGCGGTACTCAGCCGCGAGCGTGTGTTTGCGTTTTATTTGGAGTTGTTTTGTCCTTGCTGTTCTCCTTTACCGACAACTGTTTTGACAGCGAACGCGATCTGAGGCCTGATATTCCCAGTGGAATTTCTACTAATCCAATAGATATCCCTCCATTAAATGTGTCACGTTTCAGTTTTGCGCAGGCTGTACGCGTTTTTATTGAGATGCGTCAAATGAACGTGTACTATAAGGATAAGGGGGGGTGGGGGGGGGTGGGGCGACGTTGCTCAAGCCTGAAGTCCGTGAGTGACGGCGCTCTCTAAATACATTTAGCTCTAAATTTAGCTCTGGGCAACATGAGAATGTAACGGGGCTTACGCGTTGTCAGGCCAGACAGTCTGGAGTTGTGATGAAGGCAAATATGCGTTTTGTTTTTATTTGAACGGCGACCGACCGGAACTCAGTTTTGACAGTTGGCGGCCCAGTCGGAGGACTCAGCTGTTTGCCGTGTTCGTCGCAGGTGGTTTGCGTAAAGGAGGCAGCAAAGATAGACGTGTGATGTGAGTTAAACTATGGGAAAGCCCGCTCGGCTTCAGCGGTCTGTTATTGTTCAGCCTGTCTCTTGATGGACGAGCTCATAGTTTTAGTCATGTCATTACCGTGCAGGACGCTGGAGTTTGAACTCCGTCCACATTCAACGTTTGCACTGTGATTTACTGCACCAGTTGACATGTGGAGGAAAAATAATCCTGCCCGAATTCAAGTCGTTCCCTTAGCTTTTGGGTATTTGTTTCCCTTTATCCCTCTTTTCGGCTTGGAGACTTGATTTCGGATTTGATTAAGATTATGTGTTGAGATTTGGTAGCAGGTTTGAGCAAAAGCCATTCGCTGTGCTCTGTTTTTCATCTACTTGATTTGAGCAGCTGAGTAGAAGTTTTTGAGTTGTTTTTGTCCATACTGCTTATTATTATTCATTTAAATTGGTGTAGATATATAAATATATCAGAGACCCATGTTAAAACTGCAACTGCATCCTCCACAGTGCCCATAAACTTTAATCAACACCTCCTTTAAAAGTTTTGGAATAGAAATGATTCATTGCGAGATTTTCATATTTGAGTGCATTAGGTTTGATTAGGCTGACTGGGAGTTTGACAGCTGTGAGTGAAACGCAGTATTTGCGCAGCCTGTTTGCAGAAAGCAGGTTTCAGTCCAGCTCAACTCAGACCAGCTGCTTCCCGCCCATTGCTTTAGAATCCGCCCCACCCCTCTGCTGTTTTACTGGGTTTCATAATACCAAGCTTACTCAAGCAGCCACTGTAGGGACTTGCTGTCCCTGAGGTTAGTCTGCTTAATACGAACAGGAAGAGGATCGCTATTCCCGCTGCCCTGTCGCTACCAGCCTTTTCTATCAGCTGAGGCCCGTTTTCTGACCAGAGGAGAAGAGGCCCGTCATTCATTGCGGCTTCACTGGTGGTCCGTAGCCTCTGTCAACACGCGCCAGCATGCAGGAAGAGGTTGGCCAACTCTCACCAACAGTAACATTGTTGTGTTCCAGAGGAAAAGGAATGTCCAGCAGCTCTCATTAGCGTCTGCCTGCCCTGAGCTCTCTGACAGGGTGGTACAGCGTAGCACTTACTGGTGGTGTGTTATGTTGGAGTGAAGGCTGCTTAAGAGTGGAATAACTGACTTGGGGAAGAGGCAGGGAATTTGTCAGTGCTGTACAATTTTTTTAAATTTTTTTATTGTGTTCTCAATCAGTTATTAAAGTGCAGTTAAACGTGGCAGAACTTGAGCTCATTTATAGAACAGTTTACCTGCAAGAGGCAGACTGAACAAAGCAGTGCATGGATTTTTGTTGCTGTGTGTGTGTGTTGAAGTTTATCCTTAATATCCTCTTCCTGACATATCAGCTGTGACTAAAGGAGTCCTTTGCATTGCATCCTAATTCTTTCAGTCTAAGCAAAGAAGAATGACCATGGATTTTTCTCAGCTGCACACATATACGCCTCCACAGTGTGCTCCAGAGAACACCGGCTATACTTACTCTCTCAGGTGAGACCTCAGCGCTGCGCCGCCACACAAGCTGCAGCTTCAGACATTCAGGTCGTGGCATTTCAGGGACATGTTGCATGTCATTTGCGACTCCGGGCAAGACTCTGAGAATTGACTTGAGATCCTTTGTCAACATTTTAAACGGTTTTAAGAGTTTTTTTTCGAGTGTAGTTTCCACTTGCTGTTGTTTCCAATTTTTCTTTAAAATTGGCATGAGCTCAATCCTAATGCTAGTGTAATGTGATAATGTAATAACACAACATCTTCAGTTTGTTTATATTATAACTGTGATATATTTGAACATTTCTATGCTACCATATTACGCCTGAGGTTATTACATTCATTTCTACTTGTGTGCTTGTTTTGTGCTTATAGACAGAACTATAATGCGTAATAAACCCACATAGTTTGTTTTATGGTTGAGCCCTTTTTTTCTCTCATTTGATTGGGAGTCATGATTCAAAAGTTTTTTGGCTTTAGATTTAAAATGGAAATGCCATGTTGTTATTTAACTTAAGGAGTTTTCTTTAAAATCTTTTTCTTTTTTTCTCTAAATATCTTGTGGTTGTGGTTTTGATGAGTCAGCCTCACGATTCAGTTGGGCTGTGTGCTTGTATGCTCTGTGGGGAACGGTGAAGCCTTGCATAGATTAGAAGGGAACTTGTGTCCTAGTTTTCTCTTTTATAGATTTAGTGTTGGATTTGCTCTCAGTTTCTCAGACTCCAGTCTCTCCAATCACGCTTGACCTCCATGCATTCCTTTCACAAGTTACCTCTCATTACAATTTATGCTCTAGGTGTGTTCACAACCTCACCAGGAAGGTTTGTGCATGTGGAGGAATGTTGCTGTCTTCAGGGCTGTCACTGGTAATGTTGACAGTTATCGGACCAGAGGGAGGCATTTGGGTGTGTAGGCGGGGAAATGAAATATCACCTTGTGCGATGCTCACTTTCTGACTTTTGAGAAAGGAAGAGTGATTGCTTGCCTTTTAGGAGCAGATGCCTCCCTTCTACTAAGGGAAGGTATGAGGGTGTCTCGTAAAAGATCGAGCCTCGACAACGACCCCATTAGGTTTACTGCCATGTCTTGTAGAAAAGTGCAGACATACATGTGCAATGCTGTGTGTCCTTTCCCATCCAACCGAACGAAGTAGGGCTGCAGTCTCTTTTAAGTTACTTTTGTTTTGCATTATTGGACAGTTGTAGCAGTGAGATACTAGTTTTTATTAGTCTGCTGCTCTGATGTTATTGGAACCGGTGGGGTGCTGCTGCACTGTGGGAACTGGCCTTTTGTCTTTCTGTTGTGACCTAGAATAGCCGGTGTGAGAAGCTGGTGTTGATGCTGTATCAAAATATAAATGGCAAGATGACAATTCAGTGTTGCAGGCCACGTTTACAGCACACCAGGAGCATTTTTTTTTAACTAATCTTATGGGGCCAGCCTGTGGTCTGAGGTAAAGTAAGATGACTGTACTAAAGCTTGTTAGACACCTTCACTGGAATGTGCCAGGTAGACTGAGAGGCTGAGACAAGCTAATCGTGTTCCTTTGAATGCAGTCAGTTGACGAGCTATTAATGAACCTTGCTGTTACAACCCTGATCCCAGGATTAGACTTATAGTTTATGCTTCGTGACTAGCTCGCTGAGAGATTTGTGAGTTTTTTTTTTGTTTGTTTGTTTTTTTTATTCGCCTGTGTCTGCTGAAGCTGAGACGCTGATAAATCTGCTAAACTAATGAAGCTACAGCCTCTCGTCTTAGCTTAAATTCCAAAGGACAGCTCTGCAGTATTTCTTGCTACTTGTAGAAAGCGGCAGCTGAATGTGTTCAGACTGTTTCTGCGGGGTGTGTGCGCATGGCCGACAGCGAGTACAACAGAGCAGTGCGGAGACGGACAGAGTCAGGTGACAGAAACGGTTGCTCCATCTGTTGTCACAACTCAAAAGAGCAGAGACAAGTTTTGTGCCACTGAATAGCCCGAGAGGAAGAGGAAGCCCCTTCCCATCATGCAGAGAGGAGAGACTACTGCATGGACCACCAGCATTGTGTTAATTCAAATGATTCAAATGTTAAATGCAGCAAAGGAAATGTTTTCATGAACAGATAAAAGGTTTTCATGAGTGAATTTGGACATTTCTACTCTGCTCTCACCTCCAACTGTCAGGAGAGACTGCAAGCTGTTTCTATCACTGCCTGCTTGTTGGTAGATAAAAGGCAGGATGAATAATAAATATTCTGTATTTTGATACATTTTTGTCTCGTTGAAAATATCAAAGGTCACAGATATACAGGTAGTGTAGCGTTAGACTTTAGACGTTCCTTTTTTTTTTTTTCAGCATGTGAATAATCTTTTCCTGGTCCCAAAGAAAAATCGGTTTAAAATAACATTTTAAATTGAATTGGTGTGTAAAGAAAATGAATGGGAATATAAAATATATGTTGGGAGCAGTGCCGGTGGTAGAGTCTGGCAGCTGTGTGGCAGGCTGTTGTTCATCAGCCTATCGTTGGAAATTTAATTTTAATATTCTTGTGGTTTAAAAAAAAATTTAGCTACACCACCTCCAGAGAAACAGGCTTACTACACCCTGGTACCACAAAAAATGGGTGTGTGTGCTGAGCACTGAGTCACGTGGAGCCTTCATATTTTATGATGGTGGAAGTGGGTCAGTGGGGTTGGTGCCTCTGGTTGGTGTTTTTTTTAATTAATTTTTTTATTCTTTTTTATTTATTTCTATTTCCTCAGTACTTTGCAAGTGATGGACGAACCATGAAACTGATAAACTGCCTGACTGATCAGGTCACCTGCATTAAACCATGTGAACAATAAGAACAATAAGAAAGTCGGGTCCAATTTTTCCATATTTTGCTAATCTTTTAAATTTAATACAAAACTATAACACAGTTATGGGAGAGAGTTCATAGCAGACATTTGATCATTTTAGACTCATATCTGTGAGTCGTGTCTGTGACAAAGTTCAGGGATGCAGCTGAGTGCAAGCTGGACAGCTGCTGTTCACCCTGCTGTCACAGTTATTTTCACATGTGCTCCAAGTGCCTTTGTTGTTTCTGTGTCACACATCTGTATCTGCGACTCGAAGCTGTTGTTGATTTAAAAAAGGAATCTCTAAAGCGTCCCATGCATCAGTGAGGAGGTGTGCAACGTCGTTATATTCATGTATGGTTACAGCATCTGTCTTTGGAAGTGACATGTCGAGCCTCATGACTGATCATTCTTTCTGATGCCAGGGGGATGTTTAGCGTGTTCTCCATAGCAACCACAACAACATGTAACGGCACACGGTGGTGCTTTAGCGTGGTTGAGCGAAGGACACCACAGATAGAGCGGGGCAGAAGTAAAGAGTTGTCTGTGGGAGGGAGAATGAGTCTGGCAGGAAGGAGCCTTTATCACAGAGCCAAATCCTTTCCAACCAGAGTTGGTTGGATAGAAATTTGAAGACTTTCTACTTGGTCCAAATTCACTGTTCCCGGCTTCTGGTAAATATAGGCCTCATCACCTCAGGGGAGAAGACTTTCTCCACTCAGTAACACAACAGGGAAACAGGAAGGAGGTCGGTGGTTGTGCTCTGATGTATTTTTATCACAGAAAAACAATTCAGTTTTTTCCAAACGCTGAATGTCAGAGAGCAAACTGACCATTTACGCACACGCATCGTTGGCCCATAGTGTTGCAGCGCTGCAGCCAAATGGCAACATCCCACCTCTGAACTCGGGAAATTCTCGTATTACGTCACAAAAGGGATTAAAAATCCAATTACTGACTCTTTAAAGCTAATTACATTTGCAAAGTTTTATTGCATGCTGATAATTCTTTTAAAAGGACGTTATCTCTCTGAGTGATGACATGCAGCTTGCACTGGCTATTTAATACATTTTAGTTTGTTGAGTAACTGTGGGAGTTTCTGCACAATCACAAAGTTTCGTTTGGAATAAGATTCCCCTCGTGTCTATAGTTTTGCTTCAGAGGTGAAAGGCTTTCTGGGAAGCTTTTGACGAAGCTTTTATAACCACACTTGTGGTTTTGACGCTGAGATTTACAACCCACATGGTTCCTATAATGTAAAAATATGTGTGCGCTTGTCGCACAAATGGTAGCCAGAGTTTGTGAGCGAAGTGTGTTACTAATTAGGCCCGATGTAACCGACTCACAACCCTTGGCTTCATTGTAGACCCTATTAACTCTCGCTTTTCTTTAGGATGCCATTTCTAATCAAAGACAAAGACTTATTGGGGGAGGGCTTACTTGGGTTTTGAGCATTTTTAAAGCATTTAGTAAGCAGAGTACATTTCAGTATGTCGGTGTGGCAAAAAATATATATATTTGCATACACCAAGCAAAGCAGGTTGCAAATGGGTGCTTGGCAGGTCCGTCCCCATAGGGCAACTCACCCAAAGCAATGTAGAATTAGTTACTTTTTTTGATGTGGATGGAATGCCTTCTGGGTTTCTTTGGAAGCATCTCAAACAAGCAATAACAGACCTGTTTTTCTCCAGCTGTAATGGTAGCTCCTGTGAACACTCCCCTGCTATGAAGAATTGGGCTTCTTGCTTTCTCGAGGGCACATTATCTTTATGAGCTGGTAAAAAGCAGAATGTTTGGTGCGTTCACCACACTGGTAGCCACTTTCTCGGTGATTTAGACAAATTCATCGGAGGGCTGTCTGAAAGATCCAGTATTCAGGCACACCTTAAAGTAACGTGACTTACTTCAATGCCAGTTAGTTTAGGTAGCATGAGTTCTCCATCCATGGAGTGAATCAATTAGCTATATCTCGTCTATAATGTATTGCGATAGTGTCGCGACATGCATTATAAATCGATTACCACCAGCAATCAGCAGCACACTGCATGGTCATTACTTGAGTCATATATTATTAAGTCTTCCAAGTACTTGGAACACAAAAAGGAGTGAAATGCAATAAGAAAGTTTGGCTGTGCCCACAGATTATGGGAAGAAAACCAAAGCTTTGGTGTTATGTAAGGAGAGATTCCAGGAAGCTGCGAGTCAGAATGGAGGGGACTTCTTTCTCAGTACTGTACACTTGTCTCTTGATCTGTGTCTTCATCTTGTCTCTGAGAGGACTGTGTCCATTTCTAGTTATAGCACCGATGTGGGAGCTGCCTGGGAGAGGAGCCCCAGTCCTAGTGAAGAGAGATTTTAAGCGGAGATTGTAACAGATTGTAACACTTTTAATCAGTTAAAAGTATGCAAGCTTTCATTTGATAAATCCAACTGGAGGAATGCTTGATGTGTTGATAAAATGAGAACTGTCTTTTTCCCATGAATTGCCAGGTAGAGCAGAAGGTTACATTATTGTTTGTCTGTAGCTGCAGGCTACACAGTCAGACATGCTTGTTTCCTTGTTCACACACCCTGCCAAGCCCTCCAACAATGCTTTCACATCTCTGAAAGCGGGCGATGTTTCCAAGGAATCCAGAGTCGCTGTGTCCTGCTATGAGTTTACTTACACAGTTGTGAATCTATTGGCACAGCTATTTTGGCTCAGGATTAGTAGTTTTCACTGACTAGAATCTGCTCTTAGGCTCATTTTCACCTTTTTGGAATCATGTCAGAGTTTGAAAACATATTTGCGTTTTGTTTATTTTAGCACCGCTTGCTAAAGGCTTAGCAGTAGAGGGTAATTGTTTTTAGACCAGCACATGGGAAGAGGCACTGTTCTCGTTGTGGTTTAAGAGAGAAGCCAGTTGGTTCAGTAGGGAGCAGGCAGACTCGGGATGAAAGCACATAATTGGCTCTCACTGGGAGGGTGTAATCCTCAGGTTTTAGAGTCAGAGGGAGGACGAGATGGCAACATGCACAATGCATATACTGTCGGTGCACAAGTGCATGCACATACTGCTAGGTTGGCTTGCTACAGTTTGTCCTGAGATCAATTGCTGTGTGTTAGTCTTGGCCAATAGTGTGCGAGACCACTGACAGGGGCAGTGTGCCCGTGCCATAATGTGAACAGCTGCTGTTTAAACAGTGAAGGTCCCTTTTCAAGAGTGTAACAGGACGTGTACTCTCTGTTAACTGGGGACAGGCTCAGTTCAATGTTCAAATCCATAGTACAATAAAAATCTATTTTTATGCCGCCTGTGATATTTTTATGGTTTTTCCATTAAAGCTAAAGAAGCCATAACACCATATTTGAAACTTGTTGCGCTGTTAGGGGTTAGTCATGTCTGAATGTTGGCTTCGACTTTGAGTGCCTACTCAGCCAAGTGGGTGTGGCCCTGTGAATCACAATAAAGCATGGCAAAGAACACTCATGGTGTGTTTCCTCTTGGTTTTTAGACTACAATCATTGGAGTTTTTTTTTTCTTTTTTTTCCCCCTTTTCCTGCTTTGGGATGTTTACTTGGTATAGTTGTACAATTTTACCTTTTTAGAGACACGCTGTGCCTGTTCTTTTGTCATGTTTTCGCTCTGGCACTCCTGAATGAGTCATTTCCTGTCAGGAGCTCTGCCCATTGCAGGAAACAACTGTGCCACAGCTCTATCAAAGAGCTCTGTTTGTGTCCATCTCAGAAAAAGATGCATCTCTGAAAGGGACCTGCTGCAGAAGAGGCACAAACACCAGCTCCACTGCGGCTCAAATATTGCCTTTAATATTGATTTGAAGCTTAAGTTCAAGGCACGTCGGTTTCTAAATGGTTTTCATTGCAGCAGATATGAGAAAAGCATTGTCTCTGAAGTGTCATAAAGTGTGTCATTGTCCTTTTTTTTTTTTTTTTTCAAAGTTTCTAAATTTCCCACTCTTTCTATTCTTCTTCCCTTTTGACTCAGTTCCAGCTACTCCACTGCTGCATTAGAGTTTGAGAAGGAGCACCAGATTGCTCCGGTGTACGAGTCACCCAGGATGTCACGACGGAGCCTGCGTCTGCAGAGTGGCGCTGATCAGTACGGCAGCGAGAGCCTGGCTGACTTCTCCCAGAACCACAGCAGCAGCTACGCCAGCACCAGAAGAGAGACGCGGTAAATCTGGCTGAGAATACTTTGACTTTAACAAGTTGGCTTATCAGAGACTAGTGATACTTCAGTTTTTAACAAAATCTACAACTTGGGTATTTGTGAATTGTATCTACTATCTACTTGTGAATTGTATTTTTAGTGGCTGCTAGAGGTTTATCCAGGAGGTAAGAAGAGGAGCACAGTTAATAAGTTTAAACAGAGGTAGAAGCACAAAGCTTTCCTCTTGTATTTGTTATTTATTTATTTATTGTTTTCATACATTTTTAATGGAAAACTACTTACAAAATATATATATATACAATATAAAAATAAATGAATGACAGGAAAACAAAGAGATAGCCTGAGTACAGCCATTAATAACTGTAGAGTCATGAGGATGAGTGTGTAGGAGAGCTAACTCTCCTTTCTCAAAATCTACTGACTCACCATGATATTCATATAGTACGTACGATAAAATGCTGTTTTGGGTGGCATTTAGATAGTTTTTTATTTTATTTTTCTCCTATCTTTTCGCTGCTTAATGCACCGTCGACCCTGTCAAAGCTAAAAGCTTTAAAAAAATAAATAAAGTAGGGAGGATGTATACTATTCTGTGGATGATCAAGCAATATACTGTATAGTTTATATAGATGATCAAACAAGTGCAATAATTCCAACTCACTTGTTTGATGGTAAACGCCACCTGCTCTATAGTCAATATATTTCTAACAATGGACTTTGCATTTCTTTTTGTGAAGAAATCCATTTTTATCCACTTTTTTGTTTGCATGCGTCTTTATGTCGCTCATAAGCAACAAACTGTAGTTTTTGGGTGCGTGTCTTGTAAATGAGTCATTTCAGGCAGCATAAAGTTGTATTCTGTTTGTGTTATTTTCCCTTACTTGGAATTTCTTATCCTGCAATCTCACTGTTGCTCATGTACATATGCTGTGCAGGTGCTGCGGGTATATGCTGTGCAGCACTGGATGTCATTTTCAAAAATCATTGCTGAAAGGCTACGATCTTTAGTATTCAGTGCCATTGAGATGTTGGAAATGTTTTTATATTTAAAAAAGTTAACCGTTCCCTTTACAGTTTTAGTGCTCTAAACACATCTCTGTCACACTGTGTGCAAAGCAAACCTTGAAGCTCCGTGTCGTATCTTTGTTGTCCCAGGACGGTACGCAGCAGAAAGCAGCAGTCCACTTCCGGCTCTCTGTCTTTATCTCTGAGCCAAGTCAGCACGCCGAGGAAAACCCTGTCCTTCTCAGCAGTCAGCACCCCAACTGACAACAGCAGCAAAATTCAGGAAAGCAACGCAGCGTCTGATGTCTCTCAGCTCACTTCCACTCACGACAAGTCCCACCTGAGACACCGCACAGCCACCACCACCACCACCACCACCAGCACTGCTGTGGATGGACTCTGGGGTCAGTTGAAAAACAGTGATTTTTTTTATTTATTTATTTATTTATTTTTTTTTTTGCTATGTTGGGTCTTCATAACAAAGCTAGTTAAATGTACTGTGACTTTCTTTATGTTATTCATTCTTGTTGAGGCCATATTTGTAGTTCAGTCTCAAATCCTGCTCATCTGCTGGTTTTTGATAACTGGAAAGAATCATAACTCAAAAGTGGAATCTATTTGAAGATTAAATTAAGCTACTGATTAGCAGAAGAACATGAGGCATTGCTCTGGTAAAGTAATGTTTAGCCAAATTAAACATATTCGATTTAACACGAAGGAAACATATAGGAAATGATACAGTTGTGAACTGAATCCTTATCCCTCCACTGTAAGTGTTTACTGTTGCTGCAGTCGCGTATTCCTTCCAAGCAAAGCAACAGCACAGACATTTATTCATGTTGCTCCATTAAAAATGAATAAGTTTACCATTTCCTCTTTGAGTTTGTAAATGAATATCTTTAATATGTGCGCATGCTGTCCTCCCTCAGGGCAGAGCTTCAGCCACAGCTCATCAAGTGTTAACGGCGATGCCAGCACGTCAAAGTCCCACAGCTCGCTCGCTAATGGCTACATCTGCCAAGACTGCTCTTTACACCCCCACACGACGGACTCCAATATCACTCGGTCGTCGTCATCTCAAACTGCAGAATTCTCCACCGACGCCCTCTCTTCCTCATCTTCACCTTTCACCAGTATATACACCAGAGGCAGGAGTCGGAAGAACAGGACAGGTGAGAAACTCGAGTTGGTCTGAAATGCATCGATTCTCACATTTCCCCAACCAAATGGTCAACTTTTTCAGCTGGAAGGTTGATCAAATCAAATCAAAATCAAATCAAATTTATTTATATAGCACATTTCATGTACAAACAATTCAAAGTGCTTTACATAAAATAAAAAGCATTGCAGCGAGGAGTGTAAGAAGCATTAAAAATACATAAAAGAATATAAAGAGAAACAAATAAAATAATTTAAATGAATTTAAAAACAAGCAACAGTCTAGATAAGTTAAAATATATTTCATGCATAGACACATGAGAACAGAAATGTCTTTAGGATGAGTTTGACCCGATTTGTGTTAACAAGAAGGTACTTGTTTGTGGTGTGTCTTTCCAGGTGTCCTGATGTCAGTATCTAACACGTGTGTGCGCTACAGCAAACAAGCCCTGGCCCCCATAGTGTCCTTAGTCACCGTTCTCTTCAGCAGTGTGGTCTGGTTGGGTTCATGGGCCAAGAGCCCAACAGGAAAAGGTACACAATGACTGTCTTTGTTCATCTTTTAGCCTTTATTGCCTCTTATCAACTTCTGGTTTTATAGTGACTCAGTTCAGAGGGAGACTCTTAGGGTGAGCCCTCAGAGATTAGTGCTACTAATTTGAACCTTTTTTTTTTTATTTGTTTGTTTCTGTATAGCCTTTTTTCTATTATTTGACTTTCGATAGCTTCACATTTTTCCTCTCTCAAGAGTTATTTGTGGAATTTCTCCGTCACGGACTTCACTTCCTCAACCTGCTATCATCAGTATCTCTGTAGCCTCTTTGCCTCTAGCCATGAAACAAGTTTATATTTGGACTAACTGAGTTTATGGACCAATGTGTCACCAGGTGTCTTTGCATCCTTTTTTGATTCGATGAGACAAGTGGCGTCCTCCAGTCTGTCCAAACTATGGTTGTTTAAGCAGACTACTCTTCACAAGATGATGGGCAACAGGGCTAATTGCTATGAAGGACAAGGTACCTACTGTTAGTACAGGGGGAAAGGTTGAAGGTGACAGACACCGGCACGTCTGCGCTTCTATTCCAATAATGAATCTTCTCTCTTGTTTGAGCTCTTACTGTTACTGGAAAAAAAGCTATTGGGATTAAGATGCAGACTTTCTTTCTTTAAATGGGAGTGCCTCTGAGGAATCTTTTCATTTCTCTCTGATTCCACCCAGCTATTACTTTCACGGCTTTTCTTTTCTCTTTCTGAAGGAGGAAGCATACTAGAAACCAGATTGGGAACTATTGTAACATCAGTTTAAATCTTTTTATAGGATCTAAGATAAGGTTATGAGAGGTTATGCGTACTTAAATGACCACTCAAGCAGAACAAACAAGACTCCGAGACTGCCGCCTCTTGATTACTCTGCATTTTCAAGCTCCTCAAATGTGCACTCACTAGATTAAATGTTTTAGCTGCACCAGGAATTTGACACAGTGCTTTAAGCTGATTCTTTCCACAGCCGCTGAGGTCTATCTGCTCTTACGCTGAGGTTTCACTTTGTCTTTTTTATTCTTGAGTCCAGCAGGTGCCATTGTGTGTTCTCTTCGCTGTTCTCATCCATCTCTATTCTCATGCTCTTCACGAAGCTTGGATTTCCTCCGCCATCGCACTGATAGCATGTGGATTTTTCTCATACTCATCCTATGCCTTAATTTTCTTATCATCCACCTACATGTTTTCATGCGTCGTGTCTTGTTATGTGAATAAATCTGTTTTATATGTTGCAGCTCACTCAAGTTTCTGTGGAAGCATGAACGTGAAGGATCTGGTGACGGAAGATACATCACATCTCAATCTTAATGGTTCCCTTTGTAAGTGCGCACACACACACACACACACACATGCACTTCTTCTCTTCCCTTTCTTATGAGTAGCTGTGAATGACAAAGTCAATGATATGCATGACCTGAGTCAGAATCAGCGGGCAGAGGTTGTGTGAACTGCTTTAACTAGTCAGCAGCTTGTTGACCTGCAGATGCTTCTTTTAGCTTAGGTTGTACCGCAAACCTAATTCGGGCTTCTAGTTTAACACCAAAACTAACCATGCTTCATGAGATAATAAGCACTATCAGACTTTAAAAAGGACCACTGGACTTGCACAGTGGTGAAACGGAAGTGACACACGCGGTCAAGTGGCTCAGTGACACATTTGGAATAAAAGTAAACGGCTGAATTGGAGGAATATGACACAAATAGAAGTCAGTTTGGGTAGTGAAGTAAGGAGCTTTTTTGGATTATGAGTCGACTTTTCAGACTAACTAGTGCCACATATAAATGAGCCGTTAGATAAAGAGAAAAGTAGCAACATGCAGGGAAAGGAAAGGTGACAGGGCGAAGTTGTTTTTTTTTCCATCAAGCTTTGCATGGCGTGTAATTGCAGAATTTGCATCATCCATGCTAGTGATCTGTATTTTTTCCCCTATACACATGTTGACATGTATCACATTGTTGATTTTTGTTCATTTTTAACTTCCTTTGGTTTCATAATTTTTTTTTGCTATTGCAATATATGTAATTTCACTCACTCATCCGTTTTATTTTGCACTCTGCTTGCCGGCCTTCCATCACTTTGGCACACACAGGTGATGACTGTAAAGGGAAGCAGCACTCTGAGACACACACCGTCCTCCTCACACAGTCCTCCAGGTCACAGCGCCTGGTGGGGGCACTGTGCGGCGTCCTAGCTTATGCAGGTTAACCAACACTCTTAATGCCGATTACACTTTGAAAATGCACTTTTGCTTTTATGTTTACGTCTGTACATTTGTGACTTAACCAACATGAAGGTATAACTGTTAAAAAGAAAAGAAACGTGATTTTTCTTTCTCTTTCACTGTGCGTTTCAGGTTCCTGCCTCCTGCAGCCAGGTTACTGTGTGGTCAGAGTGGGAAAAGCTTTGGGTTCAGGGGTTAGTGCAGGAGCACAGAGGCTGCTCTCATTCTTCTGGATGCTGCTGTCGGCTCCAGGTGGGTGCCACTGTTTTCTCATGCTTTTAGAAATATGCACCCTCGGCAGTACTTCTGTGGTCTGATCGTCCACTCGTTCTCTCTGTGTGTGGTTTTTTTTAAAAAGTTTTTTTTTATACTTCCTCTGTTGGCCCAGTGAAAGCAGGCAAGGCGCTGCTTTGGTTTCTTGCTAGAGGATGGTACCATCTGGTGTCTCTCATGTCTCTCCTCAACGTCTTCTTTCTGACACGGTAAGAGTCCTCGCCTCTTTATTTTTGACACCTTGCGATGCATAGAGGATTGAAATTGACATTTTTAACCGTTAAATGAATTACCATATTGAATGTGTGAATAAGGATACATTAAATCACTGTAACAATGTAAAGATGGAGCTTTGCAGTGAGTTACAACTCTTTGTTCAGCTGTCCAGCCTCACTTGTTCTAGCTCCTCCTCATCACTCTTATAGCATTGTTTTTAACCTCAAACATGTCTGAGAAAGCATAGCTTGATATCTTTTGCTAATTCTTTTTTCATTTAACAGCTTTTGTTTCTTTGACTTTTTGAAGTAACACATACTTTTATCATACCAGTGTGTGTTTCTGTGTTTCAGATGCCTTCCCAAACTCTGGAGGCTCCTGTTGCTCCTTTTGCCCTTTTTACTGCTCCTTGGTGAGTCTGTGAGAATTCCTACCACAGATGTAACCCATCTAATGTAGTGAGCACTCATGATATGGCAGCAGCGTTTTAACCAGCACGCATCCCCAGAGTCTGCTGCAAATGCAGTCGCAGATTCAGGTCAGCCTCTTAAGGGCTTCACTGTAGTTCAGACCTGCTCATAGTCCAGCTTTAGTGACTTTAGAGGTGGAAAAGAAAATAAGTCACATATGTGTTTATTCATCTAGATATATTCTATAGGACGAGTTAAGGGAAATATTTTACATCCAAAATGTGTTTTCCCTGCTGCATCTTGACATTGAAAGTAATTTTGTCTACCTCAGTCATTGCTCACTGCTTAGACTATTGTGTATCTTATGGTTGTCAATGAATCTGAAATGTGTTGTTTTGAGTTATTTATGAGTGAACTGCCAGCACTTGATTTAGGTTAACCTCAATGTATCATTTGTGTGCAGCTTTATGGTTGTGGGGTCCGTCCACTACTACCCTGCTCGCCTACCTCCCAGCCATAAACCTAACTGAGTGGCGCTCTGCGTCTCCCTTCACCTTTATGTCTAACTTGGTGGCTGTTCCAGCCTCTGTCCCTGCACCAGAGGCTCCAGTGGAGCCGACTCCAGCCATCCCAGTCTCCCAGGAAATGGTTAGTAGCGCTCAAGCATTGATAGAGCATTCAGTGTTGTTTCAAAGAAAAAAGCAATGTTTTTCTTTAAGTTCAAACATGTCATGTGAAATACATGGCTGGGTCGGAGCTATGCTTTAGATTCGAACATTTTTATCCATATCAATTTCATCGTTTCCCTCCTCAGCCAATCATTCCCCCTGTGGCAGTCTCTAGTGTGGATTTGGAGCGTCTTGAACGTGTAGAGCACCAACTAGCTCTGCTATTGGAGCGCGTCCAGCAGGGTGACCAGAAGCAGGACCAGCGACACGGGGACATTTTGGGTCTCTACAGCACCCTGAGGGAGCAGCTCCACAGTCAGACTGACAGGGAGAGCCTGGGAGTGTGGGTGTCCTCCCTGCTGGAGCAGCGACTCGTCGTGCTGCGAGGAGAGCTGGAACAAGAGAGCACACGCAGCGCACAGGTAGGTGGAATGGGACAAACACATGCTCCTGACTGTGCTGACTTACAAGAGGGACATTTTACAGAGGAAATGGGATTTACTTCCTTCTTTTTTTTTTTTTTCAGAGTACAGAAGAACAGAAACAGCAACAAGAGAGTCAGTCAAGACGTCTGGCTGATTTCGAACTGCTGCTCAGTGCTTTGGCAGCAAAAACTGAGGTGTGTATGACAGGTTCACTGCATTTCCACTGAGAAAACATGCAGATGTATGTTTTCAGAGTGTGACTAAATGTACTCAGTCTGTCAGTTTTTTTCACTCAGTCTTCTTTGTGTGTGTTATAGACGGTGCAACAGAAGCAGCAGCAGTATGAGCATGAAAAGGAGGAAAGGGAGAAAGAGGTCGCCACATCAGCAGCGGACACGCCTCCTGTCAGGTACAGAAGCCAAGAGAAATAAGTGAACCCTCAGATCTACACATGAACTGATTTATCTTAACTTTATCTAATGAGCTATCTGCGTTCTGTGGGACGGTTCTGCAGCGTTAAGGCAGCTCACGTGTAGTTTCTGTCACTGTCAGTGTGGGTGTGAACCAGGAGGACCACTATGCGTTGATAGCAGAGGTGCAGAGACTAGAAGCAGAGCTGAGTAGAATCAGCCAGGACCTGCAAGGAGTTGTTGGATGTAAGGGCAAGTGTGGGCAGTTGGACACGCTGCAGGAAACTGTAAGTAACAAGCTTTTTGTCTACCATCACTGTTGTGCTCATTCAAAAATGAAAAAAAAAGATGTCTTGACATCAAGTGTCCTTAGCATGTTGCATCTAGTATATTTCCATCTTATCCCTCTCAGATATCAGTACAGGTGTCCTCACAGTTGCGGAAAGAGTTGCAGGCTCTGTTCTTCGGCAGTGGCGGGTCCGAGGAGCAACAGGGTGAGGTGCCTGAATCTCTGATCCAATGGCTGTCCCAGCGCTATGTGAGCACTCCTGACCTGCAGGCGGCACTGGCCTCACTGGAGCTGAGCATCCTGAAAAATATATCGCTGCAGCTGGAGCTCAGCCGGGCCCAGACACTGGGTGAGGCAGAGTCCCAAACACAGAGTATTGTTCAGACGATAGCTGGGACTGTCCAGCACACTTCTGCTGCTGAGGGACTGACAGAAGAGGTAATGAGCATTCACTTCCTACTGTCAACATCATAATCATGGGGGATTTCCATCTTGAGCACATAATATAAGATGAGCACCTAGAAAAGTGTCGCTTTTTGCCATATTTTGGAGCACTAAACTGAATTTTTTGCCATCCAGCAAGTGAAGTTGATGGTGCAGAACGCTCTGAAGCTGTACTCCCAGGATCGAACAGGCCAAGTGGACTACGCCCTGGAGTCTGGAGGTAAGAGCCTGTCCATCCTGAGCTTTTATGCAGGTCAGTAGTTAACCCAGTAGTGGTTTAAAGAGCTTAGCAGGTTAGCTGCTCCATAACTCTGTAATGTATATGTTACGCAATAACGGTAATAAGGTATTAGCAGGCTCGAGGACACCAAGGTATTTACTTTAAAAGCTCTGGCTTCATTGTCAAGTGTGTGGCTGCTGTCTGTTGACCAATATGTGATATTGGCTTTAAAGCATGGATGTGTATAGGAATGATGAAAGAATCATCTGATAGTTAAGCTACAGTTTCATTACCATATGTTCTATCTGTAGTAACTATCAACAAAAGCAGCCAAAAATAGTCCCTAATAGGGATTAGGGTGATTAGGTTTCATATCTTCACGCATTGCCATTGAAAATTGTTCTGATTAATTACTGTGAACCAAGGTTATGATTATTCACATAATTACCTAAATCAGTAATATCCTGATGTAGCAGTATTTCATAGTCGGTGTCCCCAGATGACTGTTGAGGAGCTGTGAGGTTTGTGTAGAAATGGTTGTAATATACAGAAAATGATTGTTAAAAATGATGTTTTGTTGCCCTGTTTGTGATCAATGGTTGTGTGATCAATGGTTGTGTGTTCAGGCGGCAGCATCCTCAGCACCCGCTGCTCTGAAACGTACGAGACCAAGACAGCCCTCATGAGTCTGTTTGGCCTGCCACTCTGGTACTTCTCCCAGTCGCCACGTGTTGTCATCCAGGTGAGTCTCTCCATTAAGTATCTGGAGGAAGGAATTTTTTGATTGAAAAACACAAGATCGTAGGGAGAGCTGCTGCTGAGTGATGTGGCTGTCATTCAGGACCACCAGTCTTGAAATCTTTGCTTCTGCTTCAAATATGATCTCCTTCACCTCTCCTCCAACAGCCTGATGTGTATCCCGGTAACTGCTGGGCATTTAAAGGCTCTCAGGGATATCTGGTGATCAGGCTGTCCCTGAGAATCCTGCCCACATCCTTCTGTGTGGAGCACATCCCCAAGGCCCTGTCCCCGACTGGAAACATCACCAGTGCCCCGCAAAACTTCACCGTCTTTGTAAGAAATCCCGACATACAACATTTGAGAAAGTTGTTCAAATTCAAGCCCCAGTGTGTAACGGCTTGTTTTGTTTAGGGTCTAGATGATGAATACCAAGAAGAAGGAAAGCTGCTAGGGCGCTACACATATGAGGACGATGGGGAGTCACTGCAAATCTTCCCTGTTCAGGTAACTTTAGAGGCACTTTCTAACCCCATTAGAGCTAGAAGTCACCTCAGTGTCTGCCAGCATTTGTTGAATATTTCCTGTCTTATCTTTCAGGAGAAGAATGACAAGGCCTTCCAAATCATCGAGGTGCGGGTGCTGTCTAATTGGGGTCACCCAGAATACACCTGCCTGTACCGCTTTAGAGTCCACGGAGAGCCGCGCCCCCCAGTCAACCAACCGTGATCATACATGCTAATAAACAACATTACACCCTATCTGTACATAGCTGTCACCAGCTTCTTTTAAATGGAGGGAACTCTGCCGCGCGGACCTTTTTTGTATGAAAGCCATGAGGACACAGAAGTTGTGGACTGTTGGCGCAATGTGCCGAGACCGAATCATGAACGCGTGTTCGGATATTATTGAAAGAATCTCTGGAAGTTTGTGTCTGGACTGTCGAGGAATGCAGAGCGAAATGGAACCACAGAAGAAGCTACAAGTCCCGGGTCCCCTTTTCATTGCACTGAATCGGCTCGTGAGGTCGCCAGGCACCTCTGAGCGGACAAATCCATCCCCCCTTTAGGCAACTTTCACTTCTACAGGGGGGTGGACACTTGAAATGGGGCTTACACTTAGGAACTCATCTCCACCATTTCCTCACATACTGTATCTCAGTCTGATTTGTTTTCGTTCTTTTTAAAACTTTTTTTCAGTAGAATCCACAACTTTTTAGGATCCAAGACCACTGCACCTTTGCCTGAGACGCTGTCCAGGCATGTCCCTCCCTTTGCTGCTGTCAGGTCTCTGCAGTGACTGCAGCTGAACTGTTTTTGACACTCACCACAGACATGTCAGGTTCACTACATTCTGGGCTTGGCCTAATGCTTCATATGGCCATAAGTAGGACATTTCTCCCCCTTTTTTTTCTCCTTTAAGAACTGAACATGCTGCCTATGGACAAGCTCTGAATGTTTGATCAAGTGGAGGCTTTTTACGCAACTTTCCTTTAATCTCACAGCAACACATAAAACCACTGACGTGAACTCTCTATGACTCCCAACATTAGGAGGCTCCTCACTACTTAAGTTAGATGAAATTTGTGTCCGATTATGACTGGACTGGAGGAATAATGCTAGCATGTGACTACTTCTGAACATTACTTTTACACACATCTTATATGTAAAAGATCCACGTGTTCTCCCTGAACATTTGAGTCCCGTGCCTGGATCTCAGATCACTAACCAATGTTTCAAGGCTGAAAAATGTAACTTCTCTAGTAGACAAGAGTGTGCTTTTGTCTGTTGTTTCTCTCCCTTTCGCTCAGTTTAACGTCCTCATGACATCGGCTCACTAATCTGAAACCCTGAAGGAATGTAACCTGTATATTTCATTGTTGATAGTCGGTCCTTTATGATATCTACTTTTATCAGTGTTGCTTTATAAAAAAGAAAAAGAAAAAAAAAATCTGTCATTATTATCATTGTTGTATAACTATTGTTTCTGCTTTTACTCATCGTATTTTGCTTTCTTTTTGTTTTGCTTTGGGGGTTGTCGATATGAGACGATGCACTGCAATGACTTGTTACATTTGTGGCACGGGTCTTCACGATTTGTTTGTAAATTGGGGGTGTAAGCAAGCAAACTGTGGGTAAGCCTAAATTACTTGTAAAAAGGTTTTGTTCACAAGTCTTATTTATTAACAAGACAATTATTGGCTGCGAGGTCTGAGTAACTGCAATGTATATTTTGTTAAAAGCTGTTCAGTGCATTTTGGAATCTTGGGACTTTTGTTTTTTGTTTTTTTTTAAGATAAATGGCTATTTTTGTTCGGTCATGAGATGACTCAACTGCTTTGGAATATATTCCAATAAAGACTATAATTTTGAGAAAAAATATATATATATTACTATGAACCGTCCATTGCTTTGATTTTAGATTTTTTCAAATAATACCATACCCAAAGAAATATGCATACGTGTACAAAATAACTTCAAAGTGAAAAGAAATATCATGAAGCCAAGATATGATATTGGAAAGAAAGATGCAGTGCAATTCAACAAATTACTGCGAACGTGCAAAATTCCGGATATAAAGCGATCTGCTGCCCTCCAGTGGCGACTTTAGGGAGTAGGCGGGACTGGCGTGTGTATGTGTGTGAGCGGTTTAGACTTTAGACTCCCAAAAGCAATACTGTTGTAGGGATTTGAGTTAAATTAGCCACTTTAGTAAAAAAAAAAAAGAAGAAGGATCCGCATTTTACTTGGAGTGAAATGAAAATGTCCCAACAGCTTTTACGGAGCTCTGTCAGGTTTCAACCCGCGGACGGTCGCTGTGTACCAAATGGCTGAGCGGCAGAGAAGCTGGGACTGTGTAGGGGATAATTCGTATTTTTAAACGACGCTCTGTCGAGTTGCTTGTGTTAACGCATGCAACTCAGCAAAAACGAACAAACAAACAAACACAAAAATCAAATTAAAGCTGCAGATAGAAGAGCAGTTGATTCTATCTGCTCATCCAGTCCTAACGCTTGTTTACACCGGAAGTAGGACGTGTACTTCCTTAGCAACTCGAGATTCCTTAGCGACCAGCAGTGCGCGCAGGCTGTGCAATGGCAAAAACAAATGAAATTTGGAAACAAGTGTGTCGAGGTAAGACTGAACCATCCTTGTGCGTTCCCGCTTCAGTGAAAATGAAATGTATAATTGAGCTTGCTTAATAATTTATTTCGGAAGACTTTGAAGCTGAGCAACCCAGTCCTCCCGGTGCTGTACGGACAGATGGAAACTTAGTGAACACTCAGGTCTCTGCATCCCACTCTTTAAATGGATTAAGCACAACCAAGGTGAGCAATGCAAACACAGTGTCTGAATCTAGATCCTGCCAACAGCATCTCTTTGAAGTAAACATGTTTTTTTTGTTGTTGATGGGTTTTTTTTTTTAAAGGTTTTTGTGGATGATGATCCCCTTGACCACAGTCTTTGCCACCCTGGTCTCACTGGTTACTCTGTGTTAGGAAATGCTCATCCTTCTCACCAGATGAGCCCTCCAGCCGCTGAATGTGCGTCATCTCCACACATGAATGAACGTAAGATAAACGGAGTGTACGAAAGCATCCCTGTCTTCCCACTCTTCTTGTTGCCTGTTGTACACAGTTATGTTCCTGTGTTTGTTAGGTCCTGTCAAAAGTTTCTTGGAGAAGAGACTGTTTCCGGTGTTGCTGCCCGGGCTGGAGGCTTTGCTGAGAGAAGCCCAGAAACATGGCTGTTTTGAGGTCTACTTTTCTTCTGATAATCATCTAATCAAAAGGGAAAAACTACAGTCCACTAAAACTGTCTACAGATAAATTGCAAACCTTAAACTGAGGGGATTTGTTTTGCACTGCCTTGCTTTGTGTTGACAGCTAAATAACTCATGCAGAACCATATCCAATGTGTGCATGGTGGTGTCGTAGTTGGCACTGTTGCCTCACAGCAAGAGGGCTCCTAGTAGGAGGAAAGCATGTCTAAGAAATATAATCATTATAACAACCCCAGTTCCAAAAAACTTTGGACGCGGGTTGAATGAAAATGAACAGAACGCAATGATTTTCAAACCTCAAAAATTTACATTTTTATTCACAATCGAACAAATAAAACATGTCTGATACAGAAATGAGACCTTTTGCTATTTCATGAAAAATATCAGCTCATTTTGAATTTGATGACGGCAACACACGCAAAGAGTTGGGACAAGATCATGTTTCCCACTGTGTAGCATCCCCTCTTCTTTTGACAGCAGTCTGCAAACATCTGGGCTCTGAGGAGACCAGCTGCTGGACCTTTAGGAGAGGAATTTTGTCTCATTCTTGTCTGATAAATGACTCTTGCTGCTCAACAGTCCTGGGTCGTCTTTGTCATAGTTACCATTTCATGATGCTACAAGGTCATGCTGTTTGTAATGGCTGCAGTGCGTGGTTTAGCATTGTCTTGCTGAAATATGCAAGGCCTTCCCTTTAAAACATGTAATGTGAATAGGAGCATATGTTGCTCTAAAACCTGTACATGCCTTTCGGCATTGATTGAGCCTTTCCAGATGTGCAAATTGCCAGTTCCATAGGCACTAAAGCACACTCAAACCATCAGAGATGCAGAATTTTGAACTGAACGCTGATGACGAGCCTGATGGTTCCTCTCCTCTTTAGCGTCCATGAGTTCAATTTGTGGATGAAGAGATGAATTGTGCTCACTGACTAAAGCTCCTTAGTGCTTCTTGGCCCATGCTGTGATTTCCAGAAGTTCCCAAAGTCTTTTACAAATTTGTTTAGAACTTTCCCTCTTAAATTGGTTGCCTGTCACAGATTTGCTGTGTGGTGTTGAGAATTTTAAATTGTTTTATTGAGCATTAACACATATTTCACTAATCACTCTCTACATTTTTGGTAATGGGAGATTTTTAATGCTGAACTTTTACTCACAATTTGTGTTTCAGAGAAAGACAACAGCATTTATCCCCTGTGACTTCCTAACTGTGTGGCTCTACAAGTAAGAGCCCTCCCACGCACCCGCACACGCTCCTTTTACACTCCTCACACTGCAAGTCTGTTCAAATGTCATCTTGCATGCGTGTGAAATAAAATGTGTCATCTCTTTCCATTTGTCTCCAGTCATAATCCCTGCAGACGAGGACAGGCCCCAGTGAACTTTCATGACATTCCCTTTGTGAAAGCCTGGCTCATCGTGCAGTGAGTGACTCAACAACCTGACGCACACTCATCCACACACAGGAACAGTATGTGTGCAGTTAGGTCAAGAAATATTTGGACACTCTGGCACAGTTTTTGTTGTTTGGGCTACAGTTTTATTATGGTTATGCACTTTAACACCATAATCATGAGATAATTTTTTTTTATATGTTTAGATCATCAAATCAAATAACTAAGATTAAGTACAAATATGTCTACATTTAACTGTTGACAGTCCACATGTTGCTGTGCAGTGTCTACAGCTAAAAACACTCCATAGAAGTCAAAACAGCACACAAAAAATGCACGATCCCAGTTCTGTACTTCGTTTGTGAGGCAAATTTAATCACACGCACTTCTATCTCATCTTATTATTATTCTTTTTTTCTCCCATTTCCTCCAGCCCCAGGCCTCCCATCCCTCTCTTTCTTCTGCTGAGTGAGGAACAGGCAGCTCTGCTCATCCAGGCTTTCTGGAGGGGATATAAGGTACACTAAACGGCGTAGTTTACAATTAATAGGGCCATGGTTCTGTGCCGAAAAGCCTAAAAAAGTGTGAAAAAGTGTGTAAAACTATTGAGCCTAAGAAAACTAGGTGAACTTTAACACTGCATGCATGTCACCTAACAGGATTTGAAGGAATTAAAAGTCAGTTTAAAAGACCACAGTGAGCCCATGCGTGTGGTCAAATAAGGATATATTAGATCCCCTCGTGTGTGTGCATTAGACCAGAGTATGATCTAGTTGTATAATCCCATTTCACTGAAAAGCCCCTCTTCCACAGGGGCTGCAGTTTCATTCAGCAGCTTGATTATGTCATCAGTGATGCCAGGCTTTAATTCCTTCCTGTGCGGGCGTCGTTGGGCTCTGATATAAATAGTCATCCGCAGACACGGCCAGAGGCAAACGGCAGCAATTTCACCCCTCTCGCACACAGATCAACAAAACCCTCTGTAGTGTAAGGACAAGCAGGGGTTATGTTTGGTTTGAGTCGTCAGAAGCTCTTGTTTCGACCGTGCTTGTGTTGAAATTCGGCTTCTGTTTTGCTGCAGAAGCCATTGAGGGAAAAAAAGTATGCCCGTTGTTATGTTGTGTAAAATCATATTACATATTACATCAGCACATTTGCCCAAACATGGAGCTGAATTTGTGGGTGAGTGCATAAAAGAATGCATTGACTGCCTGTGCTCATTTATCCAGTTTTGGGCTACCCGTGCACCAGCAGGGGGCAACAGTACTCCGTTTTAGCCTTCGACAGCACAAGTGCCAATTCTCTTCTGCTCACATGTGGTGGTAGCAGTGAGCCAGTTGTAAGTCACTGCTCACTCTGTTTACTCAGAACTAAGAGAGGGTTCAGAAGGGCCACTGATAGCACGGGGACCCCGAGGGATCTAGAGGCAGAGAGACACAGAAAGAGGCGTATAGTCACTGGGGAGACAGCAGAGGATTATGGATGAAGCTATGTTTGGAACATTCTCGGATGGATGACAAAAGGGAGGAAAGAGGCAAACTGATGTTGCAAGGTAGTGTCAGATTAGGAATAGGGTAGGATGGAGGGACATACAGCTTTTTCAACATTTGCTGTTGGTATGAAGAAAAGAGAGTGAGGCGGAAAAATGCAGCATAGTCGGGGTCTGAAGTTAAAGACAGAGGATCATCACTTATTTAAAATACACAGGGTGGAGATATTTTGGGATAGCGAAGTCTTGACAGGAGCTGTTGTGTGTCATGCTGGCTGTTAGTTCGACTCTGGAAAAGCAGCAGGGGTGAGAGTCTGAGAAACAAGTCTGCAAACTTTTACTTGGAGCAGCCAGTATTTGATAATTAAACATATTGATTCATTGTGTCTCAGTTTAGATATATTCACATAATTC
This sequence comes from Odontesthes bonariensis, assembly GCF_027942865.1. Classification (NCBI taxonomy): domain Eukaryota; kingdom Metazoa; phylum Chordata; class Actinopteri; order Atheriniformes; family Atherinopsidae; genus Odontesthes; species Odontesthes bonariensis. The sequence goes on from NC_134526.1 coordinate 16,023,751, forward strand.
TCCAGGCTTTCTGGTCACGTCATTCACCACTGATCTCAAATCTTAGTGATCAATAATAAGCTTATTTTAATTAAAGTCTACCTCAGTGTGATCTTTTTTTAAAGATTATCTCCTTGGGTTTGTTTGAATATACGATTATAGGCTTTTGCACTACAATATGCAGGCAGTAGAGGATCAATCTCACCCCCATCCCCTCAACAAGCACCTTCTCTTCTCCCCTCACTCTCTTGGCTGTTATATAACCCGCCTGACGCAGCGCTGACTGCCTGACTGCAGTGTGTGTTTGAGTAAATGTGTTCTGGTAAGAAAGGCAGACAGACCAAATCCCAGGAAGCAGGAATGGAGAGTATTTTTATAAAGTGGAGTTTTATTCCTCCATTGTTAATCTCTTTCATCAAAACACTGAGGACTGAAGAAGAGCAGTAGTGGAGACGGTGCATAAAGTCACTCACTCACACAAACCAACTCACATTTATGACCGAGACAAAGCGATTGTCTCTTGTTTCACACACGTATAACTATGTGTAACTTTAAAGAGCTGCAAGGTCTAAACATATTGCGTAATCTCCTTTACACTGTGTGCCTTAGTCCAACTCTAATCCATTTATCCATGCCTGCTGCTGTAATGCACACATGTATGCATGAATGCACTCACACACACACTTTCTACTGATCACTAAGACTCATTGGGATTACTCAAGTCTGGTCTGCTGAGTTAGAGTAGAATGACTGTTTCTGTAGAAAACTACTGTACGATTGAGTTGTCAACATCATGAAGCTGTGTTACATAAGTACAATGAAAGCATATCAAAGAATTCTAGTAATATGGCTTCTTAAAAAAAATATTTCCTTTGTCTGAATTTGTCATTGGTTTGGGGTAAGTTGGTGGTAAGTGGATAGGTTGCACCATCTGGGGGGAAACCTAAAACCTGGCCCAGTTTACTCCACAGCATCCACTCACTCTGCCCCACAGTCGGCATTTTGGAAGAAAAGCTATGTTGCTTATTTCAGGGTAATATTTAGCTAAAGGATTTGCATGGCTTGATACGTTGACAAAATGCCAACATGCAACATAGATAATTCTAAAATTGGATAAGCTGGCATTATGTCAAAAAATGTTTTTAAAGAAAATTGGTGCTTATCTGTCCACCCATGTGCTTCTTCTTTTTACAGCCTAGTAGAAATCATGGATGTTTTCAAAATGAATGACAATAAAAGTTTGACAGGTTGCAAGGAGGCTGGGTCAATTTACCCACTGGCTTATTTTACCCCGCTCTCTCCTACACATTGATTTAAGATTTATTGGACATGCACACACAGGTTTTGGGTAAAAATCTTATCCAGAATTAGGAAAAAAAGGGGCGATACCACATGTCAGTCCAGCCAAATTCAGATCATTCCATTTATGGACAAATTTCTTGTGTATGCATGTATGCATGGCAATGAATCTGATCTTAATCTTAATCTTAATGATCTTAATCTTAATCTTAATGATCTTAATCTTAATCTTAAAATAATTGTGACAGCTTGTCACTGTTCATTTGCTGTAGGCTACATGAAGATGTAGGATTATCATATGCGTGTTTATTGTTTTGTTGTTTCAGAAAATACTCTTACTCACTTTCTTATTTGTGTGATAAATACAAGCCGTCTTTGCCCATTTGTTGTGCTATGCTAAGCTAACTGGCTAGCTTAGCTTAGCATTAACACAAAATGATAAACTTTAGCTTTAAAAGCTTCAGTTGTTTTCATTTTCACAGCAATTTGTTGGTGAAACCTGCTCATTTAATGTAGACGGTTAGATAAACTTATTTTATAAATACTTTTTGTGTAGTTGGTTTCATTCATTTGGTCATTTTGATTTAAAAATTGAACTCTCGCCAGTGATGTCTTGACTAGTGGGCTTAATGGCTGTTAAGAAATGGGGCACTGCTTGTACTGAGTGTAATTCCACTTGATATTATTCGCTGAAACTGGTCAGACACACAATCCTGCATTCACAAACACAGTCACACCCAGATAACTCTATAGTCAATCGCAGAAGTAGGTCTATGATTCCAGCTGAATGGTCTGAGGGCAGCAATAGATGAATGGTTTCAACTGAGGTTCAGTGTTAAGTCAAATGACTGATATGTAGTGACGCTCATGCAGAAAAAAATGTCACAAGCACTTAGGACATCCAGTGGCTGCTTTCTCTGCTCTGATATAGAGACTTCAGGGATATGGTCACCTCTTAGTGTCTTCATAAAGTGCCATAAGGTCACAGTGCAGCCACTTACTCTTCCTGAGTGTACAGAGGTACGTATGAGCTCTCAGGTCACTGAGCTGGTAAAGCCTCCATGGAAGTATTTGTCAACAAAAAGATGGATGGGTGAGTGGATGGAGTGTGAAGGGGAGATTGAGCAGACTGTTGTTGTCTTTTCTGCGACTTGTCGCTGTTATTACTGCAGCCAAACGGAGGCCTATGTGCTGCAGTGTGAAATGTGAGGCTGGAAGAGGAGCTCAGCTTGTGCAGTGGTGCTGATGTGTGTGTGTGTAGAAGAGTGTATAGAGCTTTGCCATTTTTGGGTGTGTGGTTTATGTAGGGGTCCAGCTTGTTCTGCTGCTGGTGACGGTGTTGTCAGAACATGTCGGAGGGACTTGAGATGGCGTCCTTCTTTTTAGTGTTTTATTCTGCAGCGGGATTTTCAGTGAATGCGTATTTGCTTATTGTTCTGTCATGTAATGTAATGCATATGGACGCATGTGGCCCTGCAGTATCTTTGCAATTTCTCTAATCACTCTAATCCATGCCCACTTGCATTGTGTAGCGCATGGGAAGAGTGACTCACATGCACTGAACCAGATTCTGCCACGTGTGCAGTGACATGAGTGATCGTAACAACAACATACTGTGTTCGCAAGCATAAATGAATCAAACTAGGAGGAATGGATTTGCTAAAAACACACAAGCATATGATGTCATTGAGCAAGATCAAATGTGATGCTTAAATACTGCATAATAAACACACACACACACACACACACACACACACACAAAGTCCTTAGATTGTCTTTATACACAGGGTTAAAACAGTAGCTTATCCTAGCTAATCAGCTGTGCTGATGCACACAGACGGGCTTTAAAAAAAAACACTCACACATTCCACTCAGCTCTTTGTCTGTCCCACACAACCTGTCAGCATCCTGTGTAAAGCTTCAATATTTAAACTCAGCTTTCCAAATGCTCGAGTCTGATTTCGGTTGTGTATGACAACATGATGCAGTTCTTACATGGCCGACAGATATTTATGTCATTTAGGAGCAGCTGACAGCAGCAGATGCAGAATTATAGATCTAAGATTTTTTGGAGGAAACCAATAAAAATCAACAGAGACTAGGACTGGCACATGGTCACAAGTCGAGCGCAACGGCGATGCTGAGCAAACACAACAGACTCCAACCCCCAACACGTCCTGACCCTCACCCCTCATTTCCATTTCTATGGTTTGCTCCCATCAGCATTGGGACTGTTGCTGCACCATGACACCCAGTGAATTAACTATTGGAGCTCACTGGTCCTGCCCATTAGTCAACCCATGGCCAGCCTTATATAACAGCCCCACTTTCATACCCACTAATAGTAACACTATTGTTGCCACACAACCAGGCACTTGGGAGAATGTCAGGGTTGAATGGAGCAGGGGGAAGCAATACTGGAGAAAGGACATGTGGGAGAGAATGCAGAGCAGAGAGGAGAGAGGTAGATGGAGAGGGATAAAACCTTGATGTGTTGAAGAATCTCATGAGAAAGAGAGGTGTTGATATAAGACACCTGGGAACTGTAGGAGGGGAGAGGTGAAAGGGGGGAAGAGAAGATGGAGGACAGGAGAAGAAGGCGAAGGAGACCTAGTTAGCAGGAGAGAAATGAGAATATGACGTTTCAGGGACATTTTATTTTCATCTTAAACAGTAAACCTATTTAGTAGTCTCTCTAAAAACAGCTACAGGGTTTTCCTTCCAGAACAAAAGCATGTGTCATCTCAACTACAACATCAATATGCAGGGGAATCAAACGCAGCTTATTCACAAATAGGCTGCATGAATCTGCAGGAAAAATGTAACTAGTTCATCCGTCTACATGACGCAGACGCACAAACACAGTGAGGCATGCATCTTAGCAGTGACTCATAAAATTACACACCGCTCAGTACAGCAGAGGGCTAAATTATTGTGTTAAGCCTTTACGTAATGCTCATGCAGACTTGATCTTTCAAGTATGTAACATTAAAGTCAAAAGTGCAGTTCCAAAAGTGAATTGTGTAACAGGATATTAATAATGATAGAATTACTAATGGAGTTTACATGGTAAAATGAAGATAAACAATTTAGCACAGTAGGGATATTACATTATATTATATTATATTATATTATATTATATTATAACAAAGCACATTTACATACCAAAGAAGGGCCAAAATCTTTTCTTGAAGTAAAAGTAAAATTGAATGTATTCACAACTAAAAGTCTTGAATTCCAATTTTTATTGAAGTAAATGTATCACCTTGATGTACTAAAATAACTAGAGGTAGAAGCTGTTAGTGCCCTATTTTTTCTATGTTAAGCAATGGGTTATTACTAAAGCATTTACATATTCTGACTGACTGAGCGAGAGCAGATTTCAGTCATTCTGTATTCATTGTCTGTCTCAAATTGTGTTATATTTTATATCCTTCATAACATAATGCACGTTTAGATTTGATAACTGCTGTTAAATGGCTGTTATCCACAGATGCATGTAGAGGAGTAAAATGTACAATATTCCTTCTGATATTTGCTGGGAAGAAAGTACTCCCTCTGAGTTTGTTAGATTTTTATTGGAGTACGTCACGACGCTAAATATACTTGGTTTATATTTCATCTCTTTTACACACTGAAGACAAATTTAACTGGAAAAATATGATGATGTAAACAAATAGAACCAATCAACCTGAGAAAATACATCATTAGTGGTCTCACGTCTAATGGCATGTTTATGAAGTTATTTCACCTTGTTGTTGTTGTTGTTGTTGGTACACAATAGATCAACCATAAACATTACATCTACTGAAAGGGTGTAGTTGGAAAGTGTAAGTATTGTGAACTGAACAGATGTGACCTGAAAAACACAGACTTGTGGTTGTGATGTCCCCAAACACAGTTAATGCGCCATTTTCACAGTTCAACCCCTATTTGTTAACCACACTCTATAACACATGCTCTGAATGGGTCACTTTAAACACCAGAGGCTCATTGGTACTGATTAGCTTGCAATCTAATTAAGTTATTGATGATGTTAGCCAATGCATGTGCTGCTTTTGCACGTGTGCTGTGGTTGTTATAGATCAGGGCACGGCCAGATGTGCAGGAGCTGCGTCGATGGCAGAGGGAGCTGAGGGAAAACCGTGACATTGCCAAAACTGTGGAGAGGTTCTGGGCACGGCAGGAGAGCCGAGGTGAGCACTCACACAGAGATACACTTACAGAGTATCACTGAATACCACTGATCTTGATTTTTCTCCCGTGGTCGACAAAAGCCGCTTATGTGTTCATGTTCACATTAACACAAAAAAATGTACTGAAGTCGACCCATTCATGTTTATGCAAATGCACGCTTACATAACACTGTGCCATGTACAGTACTTCCTCACACACTTAAACTGCCGCAGAGATATGGTATTCATCCCGACGTTGCTTTGATGTTAAAGCTTAGAGATGAGGATTCTAGCAGCACACCTAGAGAATGAGGGTACTGGCAGAGATAAAGACAGAGAGGGAAGATTTCCAATGAAAAAGAGAAAGGATGTCTGCAGGGCTCAGGTTGTGTTTGTGTGATGGAAATGGAAGAGGGTGGGGGCTGGGGATACATCTGAAGAAAAGGAGGGCTTAGAGTAGTAATGCAGAGAAATATAAGATGATGCATGTGTCTGTGTGCACTGTGTGCACACATGAAGGCTGAAGGATGGAGCCCAGCAGCTGAGAATGCACACCCGTGTCCAATGTGACTGAGCGGTATTGGAGCTCAAGGACAGTGACTGTGCTTGTGTGTATTTCCAAGGACAAAGTTTAAAGTATTAAAAGTGATTCCAAACAAGTTCCTTCAAGAATATTTTGTCCAATACTTTGACTTTGACCAAATATCTGTTTATAAATCACATTACAATCAACCTTGGAGCACAAATTTGCAATTGTGAAAGTTGGTCAGAATCTCACGGTGTCGGCCAGACTAGAGAGAGGCGGGAACCAACCGAGCAGGCCCAGGAGCTAGCAGAGAAAACTCTTGGCTGGGCCACAAGTCCACCAGAAGTTTCTCACCACAGAAGCCAGTAGCTCCAGGGGCTAGCCCTGTCCCTAGGCCTATCTAGCCTGCCATTCTCACGACCTGGTCGAGGGCTCATTCTGCAAGGCCAGTGGACTTCTGCGGCCTCTTGCTTAGCCTTGCTTCTCCAACAGTATGTCCCACTTATCCACGAAACTGAACTAACTAAGAGGGTGCCCTGCTAGGGAGCAAATCAAAGTAAGTCCAGCGTCTTTAGCAAGTGAATACATTACTATTATAATACTTCCATGTGCGTACTATATTACTGCATACTAAAACATGAACACCACTCATGAATGTGCTTATTTTAATGCATTCAGACACAATATTGCCGACCTGACTCTATGATAATAAACTGAATACCATGTCCAAAAGCAATTAATTCTATACCACAATAATTTACGGTTCTTCAAATTGTACCGTTTCAACATTGAAAAAAATAACCTTTCCTTAAGATAGATCTACCTAGGTAACTTAACCAAGATAAACTGTGATTGTTTCACTGAGCCTATCTGATAGGGCTGTGGAAATACATTGTCACAAAGACACACGCACACCATCATGCATGATAGTATTTCTGTTTGTCTTGCTAACAAACAATGAACAGCACCATCAGAGGTGCAGGATGTTCCACCACTGACACATTCCACACAACAAAGGAGCTCGCTGCAGCCGCGGCAGGCTGACGAACATTCTTCCACTGTGGTGCTGCTGCTGACCTGACATTATAGCAGGGGGCCTGGGCGGGGGGGTGTGCATGTGTAAGAGAGTGTGTGACTTTACAAGAGGGCTTGCCCAGACTGTTGCCCTGAATGGAAACCATTTTCTGACCTCTCCAAAAGAATCTGAAATGGATAACAATGGGAGGGAACCAGAAATTATTGATGTAGAGACAATAAGGGAGGGGGAGTAAGAACAGTGCTGAAGCTGCTGTCTCTTTGCCGGTTTTGCCTGCTGTTATTTTGGGTGTAATGAAGTGTGCGCTGACGGATAAATGAACCATGTTAGGCGCAGGGATAGAAGAAGAGAGAGGGAGAAATTATTTAGGGAAAACCCTCCCCCCCTTCTGTATGCAAGCTCTTTAAGTTGATCCAGCAACAGCTGCACTCATCTCATTTGAGCCGAGCGCGCAATACCTCTTCTGCCTTTTTTATAGTCTGAAATCAGAATCAGTCAAAGATGGAGGCAAAAAACAATGAGGCAAAGAGCACAGAGTAGACACACGTTGATGTGTCGAAAAGTCAAAAGGTGACAGCTCACTGGACAACTGCAGGTCTCATCAGTTCATCAATCACCACATGATTGTCCTTGGCTGTAGCCTGACATGTTGCATGTTTACCATTAGTTAAAGCCCTGTTTAAGCTCAGTAGTTATAGAGCCTCTTGTTCTACTTTGTGTTGTTGTCAGTCCTGGAAGAAAATGGCTGCAAAAAATATATCCATGACAATAGTTTCCAGAAGGTAATATTTAGTGATACAGCCTCTTATTTTTGTTTATTCATCCTAATATAGTTTTTATATTTCATAAAACATATCGGTTAAATCAGGTCCTACTTAGACGTGATGTAAACGGGTTTTTAAAATCCACAAAGTGCATATGAAGAAGGGGGACTACAACTGTACAACAAGGAAATAAAAACCAGAGTGGAATGTATTCTAAAACTTTTAAACCTCATATTTGATTGTAAGTATTGCAAATGCTACATTTCAAATCCTGAAACACTGAAACTGTGTTATATGAAATATTGCATTCTGAGCTTTCCCACCAGTAAGGTTTGGACGAGCGCGGCTTCCCTTTTGTTTAAGAAACTGTTTGGAAAGTTGGTAATGGTTTCCTGAGAAACGCTGTTGTAGAAACCAAAAAGTGTAAAAACCTGACACAGCTTATTTCTTATTTCAGTGCTGCATGATGGCATCATTCTCACAACTGTCTTTTTGAACTAAATTATTCATTGAGACTGGCATGACAAATAAGCAACAAAGTAAGGATGCCATTCTTGTTTGTTTCCAGTGGGTTTCACTTTGAAAGATCCTCCAGGAAGCTCCAGGACCGGCAGCGTGATCCGCACGCCAACCTCCCAGATGATCTCAGAGGCTGGTGAGTGGCAGACTCCCCCAGCCTGTGCAACACAGAGGAAACAGCCTCTGCACGACTGAGTAATTTCCTGGCTGTATCTGAGCCTGTTGAAAAATCATTCCCATCTCTATGCGGAACGCTTGAGCTACGCTGGTAGCATGCATTAGGTGTATGTACAGGGTGTTTCTGCTGTTTTAAAGGCTATTAAAGTTTGTTAGTTTGATGTCAAACTGGCCAAAACGATCAGTCAAACATGTCATTGAAAAGGCCTGTAACCAGCTGGCTATGGCCAGGCAAGAATTTATGATCCAAGATCCGTGTCTAATCATTTTATTGCTCCCATTGCCTATTTGATGGATCACTTCCCTTTACGAGTCTTACCCAACAAATGAATACCATGCAGCTCGGTTCACATAATGCTGTCAGGGGGAACTTTCTGTAAAATACTTAATATTTTCTCTCGGCGCCTCCAGCTGATATCTCGCTGGAAGATAACCATATATCCTTGATCTGTCTTGTTCTTTATTCTTAGTAATACATATCAATCTACAAAAGAGGTCACTGGATTTCCATTCAAGCCAGGAATTAGGGCCAGAGTGAGAGGTGATTTGGCATTCAGAGCAGCACTTTACATCCTGTTTATCAGGAAAGGAAATTACCCGACAGAGAATAAAAACGAAAATAGGTTTAAAACATCCCTGAGGTCACTTGTGGGTGATTGATAACTATGTAACGGATGGATGTTGAATCTTTCTGTAATCAAAGTTTGACATGTTGCCCAATTTAACAGTAAACATTTTAGAATATGTTAAAGCAACTCAGACAAAAAAAAACACAAAGTAATCTGCAAACTTACCAGTAGAATAATGTGTCCACCATGTTGAACGTTTTTAATTGGCTTGTGGCTTAACATCGCCCCTATGCATGTAGAATAATATAGATATGCACACAAGAGTTTAGAAGTTGACACTGTATACACGTGCCTTTGTGTGGATCTACTGGTGTATTTCTCGTACTGGATTTTATTTGTTGCGTGGTGGTCCCACATGGCAGCACAGCTTTTGTGGGTGAAACTTTGCAACGCCGCTGCTGATTCTGACACCTTCAGCTCTCTCCTTTTTGTGCCTAGTGATTTCAAACTTCTCAAATGTCACAAGGAAGCCGTCATGAAATTTGATTTGTTCAAAATAAAAGCCTGCATGCTTCTCAACTGACTCTGCATTACTTTGCTGTCCCTCATGCCAAGCTAAAACTGTCCAGGTTATAACTGTCCTGTCCTTACTGCTAGTCAATTAAACTTAGTGAGTAAAGTGCTCTGCTGGCATATTTCCATGCTGTAAACCCAGCGCACCTGAGAGGATGCTCTGCAGCCTTGCGGCGGGTGGCTTTCTTCACCCTCGCTGTCCAGACATGAGGAGACTCTACACATATCTCCCTTTGCATTTATGTGAATGCCTGGTAGACAGCTGTCACTGGGTAAGGTGATAAAATGGCTTATTTCATTCTGGGGACATCTGATAGTTGATCCAGCTCCACAGAGTCTGGCAACACTGTGCCCGACTGAAACTGGATTACACGGCCGCAGAGAGGAGGTGGCACCAGGCTGTCACTGCTTGGCCACATAACAGCCGGTTCTGGACTCCATGCAGGAGTTAGAGGTGTGGATTTCAACTGTCTGTACACATAGAGCTCTTGGATTTAGAGAGGAAAACATACTGATTTTTAGTTGTGCACCATGTTGTTGGATAGAAAAAGTGTGCCAGACATTGTTCAAACCCCAAGAACATGTTGGTTTTTGTTGAGCAAAATGTTAAAGAGTTGACTCACAGACGAGTTTCTGTGGAAAAAAATAATGTTCATTATCAATATCTCTGATATATCTTTGTCAATAAATTCAACAATTATCCGGCTTCTATTTTGATATCTAACCGTGTATGTCTAAAATAAAAGACGAGATCCAGTTAAAAGTTAACTACAAACATGACACCTTTATTGAACTTTTTTCCTGAATCAGTTACAGAAACAACAGAGTTAACTGTTTTCATTTTATTTTCTCTTCTTCTAATCAGGGGACTTGAGTTTCTATATACAGGCATGCTGCGTCACCGCACAGTCATAGCTGTGAAAACCAATATTACCCCTGTCAGCTGCCCTGCATGAACAGTCTGAAGGCAAGACGAATCAGGAGAGGACAGGCAAGGACATGTCGAGCCCGGGGAGGATGGGTGTTCAGATGGGCTTCCCGGGGACAACGAACTTAACATAGAAGTTTTGTGCAAATATCACCACAGTCTACTTGACTTTAAACACAGAGACAATATCAGTCGGAAGATTCTCCTTATTTTTTTTTTCCTTATTTTTTTTTGTCACCATTGAGTCCTCAAACCTAACAGAGGAATTTACCGGGTCCACTGGTGGTAGCGTGATGTTGTCCTACTATCTGAGACCATTTCCCCTGATTTGAATCGTTTTGCTTCACGAGAACCAGCTCTCTTTTGTGTTTAAGAAAGCACAGACATTTAGTGTGTCATCTGATATACACTGAAATTATGATTACTGTCACATGACCTTTTACATAAATAGAAGTAGTATTCAAAAGTACGTCTGAGAAAGGTCGTATATGTAGAAATGGTGATAAGCATGCACAGATAGGTAGTTGACAAGTGCAAAATCTACGAAGTCACATCATGTTGTTATTTTTTTTCCTTTTTTTCCAAACTTCACATTGAGTGAAAACATCATAAGAATAAAAAAAAAACAAAAAAAAAACTCCCTTCTCAGCTCTGAGTGTTGAGATTTACTGCTGACCACCCAAAAACCCTGGGGACAGTTCTTCTTGTAAGGATCTGTTTCTGACCAGGGTTGGCCCAAACACAGCTTGTCCTACTATGTCAAGCTGTGTTAGGGCATGAAGCTGGCTTGCAATTAGCACTCCTATTTTGGAATAGCCGGTGTGTAAGACATACACATACAGCAGCAGTCACAGCCTGACCCCTGGTCTTTTCTTAGTCGAGGCCTGATGTAAGATCAAAGGTCACTCAACTGTCTATTGGTGGGATTGAAGTTGTTAAAGACTGCCCTTCCTGCTCTGCCTGTTGCAGATACCCCTATTGTATCACAGAATAAGTCTATGTTTACTGCATGAAGTGCCAAAGTTATTCACAGCCATTTTCTTTTCTTTCTTTTTTTGTTTTATAATTTGAAAATAAGTGTATTTGTCTCCCTCCTTTCTTCAATGAGAATAGAAGGGTACAACTAACAAAAATCTCCTGAAATGACAACTCACATATTTTCGTGAACGTTAACCAAACAAACGGGGGAAAAGCACATCTAGTGTTGGCAAAACATTTCCAAAATGCTAGTTAAAGAAACAAAAAAAAAAAAAGACACCAGAAAGAGAAAAATAAAAGCATATGGAACAACAGGCAAAGTAGGAACACAAAGCAACCAGTTAGAAAAAATCTATTTGCGGTGGTCAGTTCTCCAGTGTGTGCACTGGACACTAAAATCTACAGTTAAAAAAGGAAAAAAAGGATAAAAGTAAACAAGCAATCAAAGCTTTACAGCACTACTATATACACAGCTTCTCAGGTGAAAGAGAGAGCTGAAGCCACAATGAAGGAAAAACAGAGACTCCGGTTGAACGAGAGTCCTTCTTGGCACGGGGACTTGAGCTATGGCTGACCACAAAGAGATGGGAGGAAGGTGAGGAGGAGAAGGAGGGAGATACTCTTCTGTAGATAAAGACAGCCACACAGAGAAGGGCACAGCCGCCCCCACGTCAGGCCAGGGAGCCATTTTCTTGAACAGATTGAAGACTGACTTAAGGAAATCACAGATTCCACTGTCGCTCAGACTCCCCTCGGACCATGTCTCCTTCTTCTGCACCCCCCTTCTCCTCTTATATTTGATCCTCCTCTTTCTACCTTGCAATGTAAATCGAATCTTTCTGAGGCTCTAGAATATCTCCACACAGCAGCCACAGCTCTATATATAGTCTGTCACTCACAGTTTGACTGCTGTATCCACACAAGTGTTGTTTCTGTAGTTCTGTGCCTCACTAAGGAGTTGTGTGGAGGCAGATTTTAGCACCAGAAAGCAACTTTGACTTTGAATTTTCCCCGCCGACACTCATGAAATCACGACGCATTGAACTTAGATAGAGGAGCTAAGAGCAGGGGACTGTTTTATTTCTTCGCTCCGTTTCCCGCTGATTTAAAGTGACAGTCTCTCCTGGCTGCTTCAGTGCGCCAAACGGCCACCGGAGATATGGGAAAGCACAGCAGTCTGACCTAGATTCACAAAACTGCACCTCCCCACTGAAGACTGACGCCCTCCTAGTCCAATCATAATTTGCTCAGCGCCATCATATATTCAACAAAAGCTCATTAGCAGCATGTAATTCCTTTGTTCAGGTGTTCCGCGCTGCTTTTACAGTGTCTGTGCTTGCTGGGAACTTCACAGTTTATGTTTGCAAAGTGTCCATGCAGGTGGCAGAATGACACGAGGTGAGGAGAGTTATGTGTTATTTTCACAGACAGTGCAGACCGGAAATAGAGAAAGGCCAGGGTTAACAGTCTGGAGGAGGAGGGCTTGTTGGAGTTGGAGAGTCACAGGGAACACACACTCTCGTATACTGTACATAGACCCCCACAGTGGTTGGATTGTTTTTAAAAGGGCGGTGCTGGAGATGTACAGTTGCCCATGTGCTCTGTCTTCACGCACAGTTTGATTGAATGGATGGAGGACAGAGCCAAATGTTTCCACTTGAGCGCCGGCATTGTGAGGAGCGGCAGAGAAGACATCCTGCCTGACAGGATGGAGGCTGGAGCAGGAAGAAGCAATAGATTTCACAGTTTTCAAGGATGCCTCTGATGCTGCAGTGTTAAAGAAAATCATACCAAAAGATTTTTAAAAAGGGAATACTGTGTTGATATTTTCAGATCCGAGTCGACGGCTGTGTGTTGTTACTTGTTGGACACATTTCAAGTGTCACTCTTCTGTGAGGATTGGTGTGCTTGAAAAGCTTTAGCTCTGTCCTCCATACCCTGCTTTCTTTCAATCTCGCACACATTCATACAGTACTTGATTGGCACACAGTCAGTGTTAAAGTCTGTACACAGAGTGAAAGGGCCCTGTAGGCGTCCATGCTGTAAGTCCAGTCCAACTAGATGGGTCCCTAGTCCTGGACCCCTCCCCTCTCACCCTCTCCATCCTCTTCTCTTCATTTTCTATCGCACTTCTTCTTTCCAAAACCCTTGCTCACCAAAGCTGCCTCCCTGTGTAGGTGGGAGGGGCAGAAGGAACCTGCAGATGGAAAAATTAAGTTTGTAAATGATAAACAGTCTGGAGAGCATCAGATATCTACATGCATTTTAACACACGCTTAGCTGCATTGGTTCCATTCACACAACAAGAACACTTCTTTTACTTCTGATGGTGCTCTTATTTGCCCCTTTCAAAGGTTTTACTTCTGCTCCTTCTCTGTCTACTCACTTTAGTATCTCTTGATTATATGCTTCCTGACCTGTAGTGAAGTTTGCATGAACAATTTATAAATTAATCATTTTAAAGTGTAAGACATTAATTACCAAACACAAGGTTATGCAGTATATATATACGGCTGACCTTTTTAGTTTTAGGGTCAGTGGTTTCTTTTTTTATTTCAGCCACAGCTCTGTGTTTCTGCAGCCGTGGCACGATCCCACGGAACATGTTTGGATTTTCGTCAACAACTAGTTATCCACAAAATAATTATTCTTACCCGGCCTCGGTCTGCTTTATCGCTTGGCTCTTTTGGTTCTCGGGTTCTCTTGACTAAACCCTCATCTGTGCAGAAAATATGTTGAAGTAAATTACACGGCAGGTGCCGTCAATTTGAGCTCATTTGTCTGCCAAAGCGAGGCTGTCAAACTCACTTGACTTTAGTCGAGAATTGCATGAGAACACTAAACTCATGCTTGTGCAGTAAATACAGTATGTAGCCTGAGTCAGGAGTTTAGTTTCACACAGATATTCAACCTTCAAAAACCTAAATGTGAAAATGAGACATGCTGTTTCCCCCTTTTTCACTTTGCGCTAAGCTAAACTAACAGCTGAAAGAGCTTTATATCTACACAACAGTTTGAATGGTACTATTGATTTTCTCACCATACTGAACTCAAGATCGTGAACATGTCAAACTCTTTTTTTATAACAGTGACACTATTTTCTATTATATTCTTCGTGCTTTGATCTTTGTCAGTATTTTTAACCTCTGCCCTCTCTTTGCCGGCTCAGCAATCTAGCTGCAATCGCCAGGGTTAGTGGCTACAAATAATGTTCAGTCAGTAGACTTGCTTCAGCTTTTGGGCCTTCTGTAATATGTGAGTTGTTGTGCTGTTGTATGGTAAGTGAAATTCATTGCACAATGACTGGAAAGTGTTTCACCTATGCCAGCTAGAAGACACATTCATCCTGTATAATGAATAGTGTGACAGGTCGTTGCATCACTCATCTGACAGATAACATTTGCAGGTTATTTACACATAAAAGAGTGCATGGAGGCTCCCTCACAATCACTCACACAAATCAGCACCAGATGAGTGTACACATGAGACATACCCATCCATGCATGTGCCCACAAAAATACAACAAACACGAGCATGCAAACACAAGTTCAGAATGCACACACACTCACACCTCTCCCTCATTCTTGTGCAGTGACACATGGTCCCGAACGCACAAATGTGCATGCAGTCTTGTCGGCGTGGTCGAATGAGAGAGCGGCGTGGAAGCGGCGTGTACCTGTGACTGGGAGGATGTACTCACCGCTCCCCCGTTCAGGATCATGGTCATCTCAGTGGGCTGGTACACGTTGCTACGGAAAGGAGCGCTGGGCCTGGTGGCGGTGTTACTGTTGTGTTGCCCAGCACCGCCACCGCTCCTCAGGCCTGGCATGGAATGGACAGAGAGATGAACCCAGGTTACTCGTTTTGACTCATCACTTCACTTGCTCTCACGAAGAGAGAGAAAAAAAACACTTCCTACACAACAGAAATTTCCTCCAGTACTTATTTCTAGCCTCTCATGCTGATATTTCCTGGTGTTCTATTACTCACTTTGGCCTACATTCCTCCCACAAGGTTTCAGCATAAATTTCGCCTGTCTGCTCTAACGTGTTAGATGGTGGTGTACCTGCAGTGTTCTCATCGCTGTATCCATAGCCCTGGTTCTCCACAAACTGCCGGTGAGATAGAGGGATGTCTTCATCGAAGCTCGTCTCCCTCATTCGTGTTGAGTTCTGGGACGTGTCGAAGTAGTCTGGGGCAGTGGGTTGTGGTGGGGGTCTCAGGCAGATGTGGGATTCAGGAATGGCATGGAAGATCAGCAGCAGCCAGCCCTGAGCCACCAAAGCTATTGCCAGTGCCGGATCATTCCAGTCTGGGGACCTGCCAAGCCAGGCGTTGCCGTACAGATAGAAGCCCACCCAGGCCACCCACAGCAGCAGGGACAGGAGGCAGGTCACCAACAGCCAGATAGCGTTGCAGCGCCACTGATGTGTCTTCCCACAGAGGGCCAGGGAGGCGGCAGTCAGCGCAGCCAGTAGCAGGGCTAACACATAGCTGCAGGCTAATGAGAAGTCCAAAGGCAGGTACTGACAGGCAGCTCTTCCCTCCCTCAGCACCGTTAGAAGTAGCCACTCTGCAGCGATGATGCCCTGCACAGCACTTAAACCCAGTGCAAGGCCTGTCAGAGCACAGCCACCAGGGCTTCGACGCTCACGGCCCAGCCTGCGCAGACGGACACCCTGAACCAGTAAGCAGGAGAAGCAGACAGCAAAAAGGAGACCCCACAGGGCCCTGCGCACCAGACAAAGCGTCTCATCCTGCTCGATAAGGTAAGCAAAGCTGAGGCCAAACAAGCCGAGGATGCCAAGCAGCAGCAGGAGGATGGGCCCCACACCACTGCGCTTCTCTGCCTCACTGATGTGGCGTAAACGGCAAAGCAGGACTAGGGCAAGTAAGATGGAAGCCAGCACTCCACCGGCAGCCACAGACTCAACAGCCACTCCCCAAATAGAGTCCAGGTCACAGAGGAGGGTGTAGGGACGCATGAGACCCCAGCCGCAGCCTCTTGGGACAGTCTCTAGGTCAGTCGGATTTTGACCACTGGCACGAAGGGCAACCGTGAGCAGCAGCAGGAGGAGGGCAGGTGGGAACGCCATCTCTGAGAGAAGTGGAGTGAGGACAGATAGAGAGATAGTGCAGAGGACAAGTGGCAATAAGGGAGAAAGACAACAGAAGAGTGGAGAAAAGAGGGAGTGAGAAAGACAGTGAGTCATTCTGACAATAAATGTTTGGAAAGCTACGGAGCTGAGCAGTCAGTCATTCCCGCAGCAATCATCCATCTGTGAAACAAAACAGACTGCTGTGTTTTACAGAGGAAACAAAGAACAGTAGTTCATGCAGGGTGAATGATTGAAGCCTCTCTAAACACACAAACCAAAAACACATCCTACTTCACCAACAGCAGCGCCTTTTTTCTAAAAACCATTTATGCAGCTTCAAATAAAAACAACAACCCACACACACAAGAAAAGCACTGACAGTCTCAGAGGTGCTCTGAGCAGCTTTCTCTTTATTCACAGTGTAAGGTCAAAGTCCGAGCAGCTATAGCCCACTGCTTCTATACTTTCATGTGTATGATTTGACCAGTTCCATTCAGAGAACCAGCCGCTGCAGTGTTGACAGGAAAACTGCTGCATCATGCATATCTTTATGAAAAAACACAGATACAGAGAAAAGAACTACTGGGTACAAGCAGTTTGACTCACTATCAGGCATCTAGGGGCATATAGAGCAAGGTGTGATATAATGCATAATACACTCCACACAAAAACACAGCACCTCGAGCACGAGTACAAACTTGTGTGTACTTTCTGAGAAAAATCACTGCTGTCTTGGTCTACCTTTCCCTTCTTGTAGGATTATTCATCACAGTTGTGAGACACACAAATACACATTTCTTTATTTCTTTGCTGGGATGATCAGTGCTGTCGTCTCACCTGTCAAGCTGTGTGTCTAACAGGAGGATGACCTGTAGTTACAGGCACCACAGCACACAAACACAAACACATCCTCTTGCCAGGTTGCTTTCAGAAATTCTTTCCAATATGAGTGTGTCAAACAATCAGCTTTCACAAAGCAGTTTGCTTTCTTCTCTGTGCTTGGACTGTTTATTTCAGGGAGCTTCAGCCTCGCTATAATTTTGACATGAAATATCCAACAGTCTCCGCAAATAGACTGCACCACAATATTTGCATACCACATAAAGGACACTGGATATCCCTGGCTTCATATTCCCTTTCCATACTCGTAAGTCAGAGTATGCTGAACAGTTAGGCCATCAGTGGAGAGTACCAGGATCAGATAAACATCAGCGAGGTCACACGGTCATTCCAGCATCCAGCTTATTGAATTGATTATCAAGTTAAAGGTGGCAGACTGAAAGGAGACAGGCTCTGGACATTTTGATTTATTTCAACACAAGGGACATACCGACAGAAGTGGAAATAAACTCAGTAGACAAGGCAACAACTTTGAAAAATACTCAGGCTGATAAACTTATAGAGAATTCAAACTTATATACACGGCTTCCCTCTGCTTTATGAAGTTTAATAGTTTTAGCTGGCTGTTTAGCTGTAACTAAGAAAGGTCAAAAACTGCAATTCCACTTTTTGACCGATGACCACTTTTGAGACGGTTCCAAAAGGGAATCAGGCTCCCTTTGTTAAAATGCCCAACCTTAGAACAGCTATAAATAAGTTTACAGTTTGGTGCAAAAGAATAATAAGAAGTGTATTTTTGCCCTCGATGGCAAATTTCCAAATAACAAATAACGCCATAGGTCTAATTCTTGCTGTCACAGATGCTTACCATCTATTCACTTGCAAGCTTTTGAAGTGTGGGCCGTCGAATACATTTTTAAAATATTTCTACGGCCACAGTTGTTTACAACTTTTTGAAATATCTTCTTTTATTTTTTATTAAAAACCCCAGCGGGCATAACATTGAAAAATACATGTATGTGTGTTTTGTGCATATTCATCATTCAGAGCTCTTTCATGTATTCTTCAGAGATTTACACCCTCCAAAATTCCTCTTCACGCCTCCTCATTACCAAAATTCATTGCTCCCTTCTTTCTTGCTGTTGATTCCTGTTGTCGCCTTCAATGTTTGTAGCAGCAGACCGCAGCTGCTGGTTGTCACTGGTCTACATTAACATCAGTCAGTGCTTAAAGAGAGCGATGAGTCACCATCTTAAATCACAAACATCTTACGTTAACATGCATACCTGAACAAGTAGCACAAAAACATCTTAGGCTGTCTCATGCTCTTTCCTGACACTTGTTTTTTCTGTTGAGTCCCTGATAGCCATGGTTACTCCCCGACTCTAAATTACAGCAATAAAACAAAGGGCAGAAGAGACAACAGCTGAAAAGCTCACTCACTCATTCTCAGCAAACCAAACAGGCTGCTCCTCCTCCATCTTTTATTTTAGTCCCATTCTTTGTCCCATTCTGATGGTAGTGACAATAAAGCCATGCAGTAAAGACAAGTGCACACTCATAACAAGAGGCTGAAGCTTCTGTCCTGCACACTAGTGACTTTTTGTCTCACTCATCCTCTCACTCAGTCACTCCCTCTTGCGCAGATGGTTGCACTGGATACATTTTGAGTGTGACTTGGCAGATTGGTGAGCTGAAAGCTGCCACAGGCCACACACAGTCAGATGAACGCAATCAGCCAAACATGCATGTGCAAAATCCCATGCACTATGTATGGCACACACCGATAGTACACATGCCACATACTTTAGTCCTCTCTTCTCCCTCATATTAATGAGACGTGTAAAAAAAGGAGGAGAGAGCCACAGGCTTTCTGCTTTGCAGAGCACAGTGATGCTGCTGCCACCATTTCGTCCTCCTCTCCCTTCTATCTTACTAGACGTGTTTCTCTTTCTGTCACTCCAGCACCATACGGCCAATTGTCTTCTCCATTTAAAATCATCTATGCTGCTGGATTTTAATGCCACCGGTCTCATCCTTCTTCTACATTTAAAGACATGCTGTTAACACCTTCACTCCTCACATCTTCTCTCTCTTTTCATCCCTGCTGCCTAATCCCAAACGTACCCCTCTCCCTTCCATTTTGGCTCTTTTTGACCCTTCCTCCTCCTGCCCTCCCTTCCCCATGCTTTTATTCTTGCTGTGTTTCTTATGTAACTGGGGGGGAATGATCCAGCCTCTGCTAGTTCTGCTGCATGGCTGCTGTTTCTCAGGCATCATCTTCTTCAGTGCCAGGCAGCCAGTTGGCACTCTGTGGTCCTATGTTCTGCACACAGCAAGGTTGCATGCATTCATCGCTCTCCTACACACAAACACGCACATGTGTGCTGCCTCTGTTTACATGCTAATATAACATTCATCTTGGTGGCATTTGTTATGCGTGTATGTCTGAAGGCAACACAGTCTGACACAAAGCTTACTGTGGAGAGTTTGCAGCACGCATTCTTTACAGTGGAGCTGCTCACACACAACAGAAATACCAGCATGAGAGGGCAAATGTGCAGCACTGCAGTCATGCAGATGTGTTCCATGCTGGACTGGCAGGGATGGGGGAGCAAGCCCTCCAGAACAATTATAGCCTCCTATAATTATCAGCAACAACACGCAGTCAGATGCCGCCTAATTACTGGAATGATGATCGGGAGGATTATTGCATTTTGACGACTTGCACCCATTCTCGCTTTTCTCCAGTAGTCATATTCATATTATTTGACAGTAATGGAGAGAATGTGAGTAAGTGTGTGAGACAGTTTATATGAGAGAACAGGTACACAGCTGGAAACGCACTTTTTCAGCCATTGAAGTGACCAGGTAATTTGGGATTATTTAATAATTGACATATATCGGTCATAAATAAAACCAAACTGTCAGGTCGGTTTCAAACTCATCTAACTTCCTTTAGTGTGTGAAATGGGAATAAAGTAATTGGCTTGTGGCAGCTTGGTCTGAATTAACATAGGAGAAGAAGAAGAATTGGAGGGATGTCTGTCTTCCCCTCTAATTAGTCTTTGAAAGTATCCACAGAGGCTGTAAGTGGAACAGCTCAGCGAGACTTTTTTCTGTAAATCTCTGATTTATTCAACTCAATTAATATAGTTTTTACTGTTAATTGCTCATTGAGTCTGCATTTATTGAATAGTGTATTATCTATATTAAAGTTCTCAGAAGTTGAGCCCATCTTCAGCGTTTTTTGAGGGCTTAACAGGATTGCAAAAGCACAATTTTTGGTTGAGAAAAATGCAGTTTTAGTGTGAATCAAGATCTGAAACTGTGAGAAAAAGATCTGTTTTAAATAATGTGAGACAACTCTTATCTACCAAAAGAAAAACTTTCTTTCTCAGCCAAGGACACTTTGACAAGCAGCATGATTGCTGTAATCCCTGAACTCCGAGACATATCCTCCCCTGGAGTGCATTCAGCTAGATTCAGCGACTGCAAAGACTTAGACATGAGATGTCCTGATCTTTTACCGCTTGTGCAATGTGCAAGTTCTGAAATATATAAACCCAGAATTCATTCTTTAAAAAAACAACAAAACCCATCAATGCTACCTTTAACCCAATGAATACGGTGTGCTGTCTTTAACATTCTGACAATTATTTGTTGCCAATTCCTGCTCATTCCTGACAGATTTTCATGATTGACTTTGCTCTCAGACAGATTATTTCCTGAACATATGCAAATAAATTCTCACATCCAATATCTTGGTGAATGTAAATTAAATAAAAAGTGCATTCAGTCATCTGATCTGTGTCACACAGAAATCTCTCTGCATCACTAATCAATGGGCTAACATCTTTACTCCCTTACAGCTCATAGAGATGCAAAAGATGGAAATAAAAGGGGATAAAGAAGATGACAGAGGATAAAAGAGGCGGTAGACATCAAAGGATGATGCATGCTTAAGTATTGAGGAGTTGGGAGGATACGTTTTAGGAAGAAATAGATTCATAAATGGAAGGGAAAAACAGGGCTGAGAGGACAATGATCTAAAAAAAGATACTGAATGCAAGACTTTAAAAAGAAGATGACCCCTGGGGACCATTATGAAGAAACTGACAGTGGAAGTATTTTTCCCCAGCCTCTTCAGACATCCCTGGTCACCCTAATTAGAGCTCATTATCATGTGATTTGGCTTACTGCAAGACCATATGCTAATTGACTTGGCAATTAACAGCGCCAGTGTTTAACTTCACCCCTCACTCCTCTCTGTCTCCTCCCTCTCTCCCCTTCCTCCAACATTAACAACACATATTATATGAGTGGTTGGATGTGATGGCATCCAAAACCTCAAACTGTACCCTGAAATCAGAGACACACACCCACACAAACACACCTCCGGTGTTAAGTGTTCTGTTTCCGTGCGATATGATTAAGCGCTCCACTATAGATCAAGATCTGGGGTAGGATAAATGGGGGATTGATGGCAGGGGGGCCAGGGAGATCATATTTGGTTAGAGAGCATGATAGTTATCAGAGGGGCAAGAGAAGCAAGGAACAGACGGATGTGATTAGGAAGAATTGGAGCGGGCTTTGTGCCTGAAGCTGAAGTCTGTATTTTTTTGTTCCATTACTTCATTAGTACCTTTTCTGGTACAATTACTGATCTTGTTGGGACCAACAGTGCTTAAGGAGACAAGCCCAGTCTTAATGTGGCAGTGTATTCTAACTGGGGTGCTGATTATGGTTAGGGCCGATGTGTAAATTGAGGCAATCCACAATGAGTGGAAGTCAATGAAATTTTATAATAAGAACAGCTCCACAAGCTTCCATGTGTGCTGGGGGATTGGGGTGGGTGCGCGAACAAATACACATATGAGAGGAGTAACAGGGAAGTTCCTGTGTATACGACACTCCGATTTGTACACTCAGCTATGTGATACATTCAAAGAAAGGCTCCATACACATACACACACACTCATAGAATAATCCAAACAGCGTACATATGGCACCAGCCTGGGGGAGATAGGATAGCGTCATGTTTTCCCAAGAGAAAGCTAACTAACTCATGAATGCACAGTCTGAGAATAAACAGCTCCACTCAGCTGAATATTGATTAATGATGGAAAACACAACACTCTGAAAAAGGCCCAGGAGCCTTCTGACTACGCCACTCCTGCAATGGCAACAGCTAGAGGCTCATGTATCATCTATATACTGACCGGCATAAAGTCAGTACATACACTGACATCCATTTCCATACAAACTTTCCTTGTTTAATTGGACTCAAGCAGGCATTTAAGTGCAATTTCTTGCCAAGTTAGACTATCTATCCAGGGCCCTGCCTCTTGTTTATGAGGCTGGCGTGGGAGGAAAATGTCTTCTAAAAGGGGACACCCTCTGTTTTAGCTGACCTAAAGAGCAGCTAAATGCAAACACACATTTAGAGAGAGCTTTTTTTTCTTTTCTCCTTTTTTTTCACACCCCCTCTCCCAACAATACAGGCCACATGGGAGGGTCCCTGGGGGTTCCAGAAGAGTGTGTTTGTTTGAGGGAACAGCAGTAAGACTATTGTTACTGAGGTGCGTGAGTGTGCGTGATCCAAAACTAAAGAATGACATCTAACCTCGCAACTAGTGAATAGAGGAGTGATTGACACCCCTAAAATTTCCCAGAGTGTTGTGGGATGAAAATGGAGGCGCAGCTACTAAAGGAGACCAACGTTTTTATCCTCGTGAGAAAAAATGTTCCAAAACCAGTCAGTCATTAAATTTCACACAGATCGAAGTCTTGCACAGATTTGTATTTAGTGTGGTTGTGCACGGTTTTGTGACATGCCCCTTGGGTAAAGACCATATGAGTCAAGCCCTGTGCGTAAATCTGCGTTTCTAAAATACTGCGTGCCCTCTCTGCTACAAACACCTATGCATTTGGTGCATCGACATCGCCTCTCTCCCAGGGTTATTAGTGATGCAACTTCCATCTTTTTGGAGACAAACCCCGAAAATCTGCAGATATGTATCAAAATGATCGTCAATGAGACATTCAGGCAAATGGGCTTCAAAATAAATATCACGCGCACAGATTTCCACAAGGATATTACTCTTCCCCACCCCCCATTTTTACCACAGTATTCTATGGGCTACATAGTGAGCAGCACATACCTTGATCGATGTAAGCAGATGTGATTTAGAATGAAGACGGATGCACAGTTTACAGGTTTGATGGGAGGTAGAATTTTAAAAATGTCACATTTCGGAGTGAGCTCCACTCGCTGTGTTTGCGTATCCTCTCTCCATCCACATGGACTTGTATGCGAACAGCACAGATGAGTCCTCCTGCTCCAGGTTTCAAACAAGAGGAACCCGGTGGTTCAGCCCGTGTCTGTTGTCCTCAGAGACAAAATCTGCATTGATCCAAGTCTAATCGGGGGTGGTGAAACGTGTAACGTTTGAAATATGGAGGAGATTCTTTAACGTTTTCACCTAAATCCTTTGTTCAGCGGTGCGCATTTTTTACTTTCAGCCAGCGATAACGACTGAGCATTCATCAAAACGGACGAAACAAAAAACGAGTCGAAATCCTGTGACGCATATAACGGTCCCCCCATAACCCATCACAGCCGGGCCCCTTTCTCCTGTTATTGCGCTGAGTCTGCCGCTTAGTATCCGGGATGACACTCGCTGCTCCCTGCAGCACCTCTCCCGAATGAACGCATCACCAGAATTGCGCTCCGCACGACGTGCGTAATGATAATCCCTCTACGCGCCCTCTCTCTCACACACACACACACACAGAAAGTGACAACTCTCCCGAGCCGCAGCAATCCCCTCCACACTGTCCTCCCTCACTTAACTGCCTTACTCTGATAAATGACTTGTTATTGTCATGTGGACGCCTTATATCTCCTAAACCCATAACATGCACACACAAACACAACTCATACATTCGTTGTCCTAATAAAGCCGAACTGTCACGGGCTGGGACACAATTTGAACTCTAAATGTTACTCTGTAAATGGCGGGGAACTTAATTTCTTTCGTTAATTGCGCGAAGTCACTAAAAACATGCCAGTGCAACTCAATTCGAGTTAATATGATGAAGCTTCCGGTTGAATGTTTCATAATACATTTCTTAGCGTAGATGGTCAACATAGCCTCCCTTAAAAAGTTAGTCAGACCATCTTGTGAATATTTTTGATGCGAAATTGAAGGATTTTTTTTTTCAAAATGGCAATCTGAACAACCTAAATAGTGAATTAATTTAATTTAAAGTATCACTTTTGTCGTAAAAGCTTAAACATTCCTCTCATTCACTCAAACCACATTTCTGGGGAATACCACAGCAAGTCATTTGAATGACTTACTGTGGTATTCCTGTGGTATGGAACGAATGTAGGATGCAGTATGTTTTCTAAGGACATGCTTTGTGAAGGACCCACTGAACCTGCTTGAGCCCCAGCAGAAACCAAAACAAGGACTGTGGAATTGGATTAGTGCATTGCCATTCATCCATAAAAAAACGAACAGCAATGGTGTTATTTCAAGGTACAGACAATTTGATTGTATTTACTCTTTTCACTTCACGCCAACCTCTTCTCCTCTGCAAGCGTTCGTTTTTATTGCGTTGCAAGTTGCTCTTATTTTGAAAAAAAACCTCGTTTCCGGATTTTCTTTATTTGTCTCATTGGAATTGACGCAGCAACAAACTGCTGGGATGCTATTATTTCGCGATCTTATGACATGCTTGTTGCCTCAGCTGCCCCAGTCCATCGACCAGGGAGGCCTTGAATGGTGGAACCCCCACTACCCCTCCGCCACCACCTCCACTGCCCCCATCCTGCCTTTATCATCATCGTGTAAGTCAGTAGAAGTGTTTGGGGGTAATGCTTTTGCTCTGCTTCCCCAAAAAATCTTGTCATTGCAGTCTCTGACAAGCAGGAGCAGCCATGACACCCAACACCAAGGGACCACAGTAATAGTGCAGCTGATGTAAAATATTTACTCACAGAGTCACATCTCATTGTATTGGATTAAGTAATCCTGTGATTTGGGGAGGGGGGTAATCTACATTTTGGCTTTGGCACACTGATGGCACCAACCCAATTCCAGTGCAACATTAGGCACTGCTATTCTCAAATTGTACACATTCATATCTTGCATGATATTGCTCTTTTCGTTGTCTCTCCCAGACTTTCCCTTTCACATGCACACAGACTCATAAATACATGCAAAGTGGATCGACAAGCAGACTCTGGGCAGTTAGGAGGCGTATCATATGGAGTGGCAGCTGAGGATGTGAGACTAATCTGACAGGTGCAGGCTGAGCAAGTGACAGCATGAGAAGAGGGGGTGGAAGAAGACCAGGAGGAGGAGGAGGGGTCACTGCTCAAAACAGGAGGATTGAGAGAGATTAATGGTTCCCTTACTTTTCAGCAGACAGGCTATTGCAGTATATGGTACATACCATTGTTACTCTCATTATTTTTATATGAGCCAATGAAAGATTGTGAACAGAGGGGGAAATTATTGTACAAGCATACATAGTTAATCACAGTTAATGGATTTGAAAGAACATTCCAACGTGAATACTTCATCCGGTTAGATTACTAGGGTAATTAAGAGGTTTATTACCATGTAACTATTGACTAAGTGATTCAGAAGGTAAATTAGACAGACATTTTGCTCTACAGCACAGAACAGTCCACTTTGCGTACTGTTGTATGTTATACACCAAACTGATATGGGGAACCAGCAGCGGTGAAATAGTCCCCTTCTGGATCTCCTCCCGTCATGAGCATCTGGGAAATACATCACAAAGACCAAATCTATCTTTTTATTTATGTTTGTGCAAGATAACTCAAGTTCAGAGGGGTGCATTGGTCTTTTTTACAGTTTTCAACAAAGGAAACCTGAACACTATATATATATATATATATATATATATATATATATATATATATATATATATATATATATATATATATATCACTCCATTATCATTAATTCACCACAGAAGTTTGTGTGTAGTTGGAGGATATGGCTAGTGAGAACTTTGTTGGAGAAGTGGTGCTGGCAATGCTTCGCCTGTTGGTTGAAGAAGAAAAATAGGAAGAGGCAGAAAACTAAAAGAAGGAGAAACCGCATTACATGGGGGAAGTCATGAAATTTCCAGCAACGTTCTTTGTAATAACAACTTGGTATTAACCAAGACTTTGATGAAGATTCTCAGTCATCCTGGTCATGGTAATCATAAGAGCTTGAATAAGGGAAACCAGACAACATCTTGGATCTTGAAGACATTTCATGTCTCATCCTAAACGCTTCTTCAGTTCTAAACTAGATGGGAGTATCAGCTTATAAATAGAGATGGTTGTTCAAGTCAAATGTGTCACTGAATCCACTGACAAATATGCATGTTGTGTCAGTCATTATCACCTATGAATTGTCTACCTGCCTGAAAGGGCAATTTTGGTCACAGGATCCAAGGTGTGAATGGTTGTAAAACTGCCCATGGAGGAGAGACAGTGCTGCATTGCAGGTGCTGGGAAGGTGATACCCGAAACCCTCTCCTCTGTTCAAAGGTGTTTTTTCCAGTTTAGCATAGACGGCTTCCTTGACTCTTCTCTCAAACCTTCTCTTTCCAGAATGTGTACTTTACTGTCCTCGAAAGAGTGTCTTTTCCTTGAGGTGTAGGTGCACCTACAAAAACCTAAAACTAGTTCAGAACTGAAGAAGCCTTTCGGATGAGAGGTGAAACGTCTTCAAGTGCAGTTGTCCTTATTCAACCAAGAAACGACTCATTAGTAACGTAACATAACAGGCCCAGTTATCAACCTTAAAGAAAATATTTAGCTTTGAAAAGTTACAGCTCTCAAATGGCCATTGTATTAATACCTAAAAATGAACTTTGACTAAAGGTGCAATTTGTAAAATTAAAAGTTGTTTAAGAAAATAAAAAGATAACTCAAATAAACAACAGAGTGTGACTAAACAAGAGTGAAGTTGTTGGGTTGTATTAGATGTATGCAGAAATCTCTAATGAGCTTAGCAGCTATTGCTAGCACATACACCCACTCTGTAGGCCTCCCCCTTTGTACATAAATGGGATAGTAAGATTTCTGTTTTGTCAATCATGTTGAAGGACAGGTGGTCGGGGAATAAAACAGAGAATACAATAATGATCAATGTTTTTGTCAAAAGGCTATTGGAGTGCAGGAAGGCTGGGAGACTAGCTGGCTAGCGTGTTTTTAGCCCTATCACTGCTCTATTGCCATTCTTATGTTTCTTCACACATAGCCTATGATGTCTCCTCCCCGGACCACTGGCATCAGGCAACACAAAGGACTGGAGGCTTGGTCCACACAGCAGACAAACACACACACAACTTATCCAGCAGACAAACATGCAGGTTGGCTCTTTCTTATGCTCTGGCATTATCTGGGATGTGATCTTTACTGATTTAGGTACCCATTCAGTTCATTTTTTTTCATTCAAATATGAGTCCATCATGATGAAAGTGGGCTTTCCACTTTTTAGTACAGTATTCCCAACCAGGACATCTCATGCATTGTCAGCTTTGCAACCCACAGAGCATACCCAGGAAGTAAGGACAACAGTTATAAACATTTATCACTGCAGAGTAATGATGCATTTGCTGTAAGTTATGTTGAAACTCGAGATTACATCACTTTGGCCAAGAGATTAAGATAAAGAAATAAAAGCTTTAATGCGTTTTTGTGCAAGCTGGATTTTCTGCAAACTTTACAAAAGTCATTGACACGGAAAACTGAGGTTTGTTTCTTTTCTTAGATTTTTCACAAATCAGAAAGGGGACATTAATTCCCAGCTGTCGTTGAGTGCAACGTAACAATGGAAGAAGGATCGACTGTGGTCAGTTACCGAAAAAAGCAATAAATCAGAGAAATAAATGTAATGTATACATGTTCACGTCTCCACTCAACATCATAGGAACCATCTGCTGATGGAGTCTGAATTTGCATGTACATGAGACAGCGATTTTGGAATTATTCTGCCTAATACACCTTTAGGTTTACTACTACTAACCCTGCAAACAGATCACAAGATAGCTTAGTTTTAGAAATTCCATGTCGCAACTCTGAACTGGGAATACTAATTTCTCAGTGTTATTTACCTTATTACTGGAACTGTAAGAGGGGATTTTGATCTGAGACTCCCTGTGTAAATCAAGCGCAAACTGTAAGTGAATATCTGCATGTACATCTGCTCGAGGCTCAGATGAAAGCAGCCGGTAGAGAACTGAGTATTTATAGATGGTGACAAGGTAACTCTGGATCAGTGTGATCATGTGTGAGGCTAAGTCGGTGACTAATATAACTTTACTGACAGGCTGTGGACTAACTTTGGCTCAGCCTGATGAGTTATTGTCCTTAAATGAGTACAGCATATGCTTTCAAAGTGTCTTGTGTAGAACAACAGCATCACAGGTGCTGTCTGTCTTGTTTCCTTTTGGCTCATAACTATATTTGTTGTTCTTTTTTCTTTTTTTTTAATCTCTGCCTCCTTCCACCTATTTTCATCTCAAATTTTCTTTCCAAAGTTTGAAACCGGCAAGATTATTTATTGTCTCTGTTCACATCCTTCCTTTTCTTTCTCTGATACTTCCCACACTACACTCTGTCCGGAGGTTACCTCTTCTTGTCAAGGCCCTGCTTGGCTCCACACAACAAAACACATGGGGACAGCAGGGCGGCCGCAGTACAGGCTTGCATGCTGCATCTGTTTCCAAAGACTAGTATCAGAAGGAAAGCATGTGACCTCACAGGATGTCTTAACTATGACAGGATGCAGGTGTCCAAAATTAGCAGGAAGAGTGTCTAACTTTAAAGAGCAACTTTATTTCCAGAGACACATCCCACTTTAAAGTGACCGCATTGAATCTGACAGAGACACAGGATGTGAGGTGTAATATCGTGCTGTCTAATGAGGAAAAAAAAAATCATCTTAACAATTATTTTCATTTTAAAAACACTCATTAAGTTTGATTAAAATATAACATGCATCAAATATGATGTGGGAGTCACTGTATGAAATAAGAACTTATAACAACATACTGTAACATGTTTTAATTTGAGTGCTTCAGGTTTAGTGTTCACCAAACCATCAGTTTAACAGCTGTGCAGACATTAGGAATGGATGCATTGCCTGTGTCCATTACGCGGGCCTGTGTGGTTGTGAGGCTGCTACGCCTCCATCTCATCCCGAAACTCACCAAAAATCCCAGCACTCGTTTCCTCTCCTCTGTCCTTTTTCTTCTGGTCTGTAGATGTTTTTGGAACCCAGCCTGCTGGGCAATTTTACGTCTAATCCCACTCACAATTTACAATTTTCAGTTGAGTTTGCATGCTTAAAAAGAAATGCCTCAAATTCAACATACACACCTTGGCAAATCACCAAAGTGACATCCCATGATTGATCTAGTTTTAGGCTTGGAAATGAAAAAAAAAAACTTGCTGCTTTTAAAATGTTGGCAACTGGAGTTGGAAAGACTGGCAAAGACAGATTAAGTTGTAGCTTTAAAACCATTTTTTGGAGCTTAAGCATGACTTACGGCTAAATGTGATGCTATCTTAGTCCCTGTTTCTTTAATTTTGTTTTTAAAGAATATGTCTTCCAAACTTTTAGGAAAAGCCAACTAATTCACTAAGGTACCCCATAGTCATACTGTTCATACTGTGCTGACCTTGTCACATACATAAGCAGAAAACTGCAGACCTTATCTGTCCACCATGCTGGCTTAAACCCTGCATCTCCTCAGAATCCTTAAGCTTTCATAGGTCAAAACCCTGAGAGGTATCCCCACAGAAAGTGAAGGGTTGCTAAGATTCATCTAATTGCCACATATTCAGGTCAACTTGAAACAACCCACAGCAAATTTGCATGATATACAGAATACAGAGAGGCCCTAACATATATTTCCGGCACACACACACATACAAACCTGGTCTTATCTGACCTCTTCAAAGACCACAGCACGGACCATTGTGCACTGGTCTTCATTCAGTGAGCCTCGAAGACCCTGCTGTCAGCTCCTCCGGTTTCTCAATGGGTCTAAACAGGATTTAAGCCACGGAAGGTCAGGGTGAGGTCAGGGGAATAAAGGCAGCTCCAGGATTTACCTTACTCCGCTATCATGCAGTCACCAGGTCCATATGCTGAAAGTGACATATTGTTTTTAAAGCCTGTCTAAACTACAAGGCCTAGGACTGGTTAGAGGTGAGTAAAGAATGCCCTTTATTATCAGCAGAGCAGAAATGTCACAGAGGACAGAAAAAAGACACTGGAATACAGAAACGTCATTGAGGATAAGATGAATGGACAATCTTTTCTTCTAGCAGCAGAGGTGTTGGAGGTTTGGTGATTTGTAACTATTGTAGAGGCGTGACTCCAAGGATAGCAATATCAGTCTGTAGAGCGTACAAAGCTTGAAACCACACTAAAGCATCTCAACAAACTGGATTAGGATGCATTTCTTGCAGACACACTAATATCCATGTTTTACTGCTCATTGCCTGTTTGATACATGTTTTGAACTATTGTTGTTTTTGTTATCATTATGTTCGTGTTATAACAGGCTTATTAGCAATGTTTGTGAACTTCAACCAGTTTTGATGGGCATACATTCTCATATGCTCGCATGCTGCACTCAGATAGTCAGCTATTTAAACATTACAGTGTGGCTGCATGTTGAAATATTCACAGTGAGCATTTGGCATTCTGACACATTTAGCACAAAACAGAATATTTAATGTATGGTTAGATATGACCCATTGAAGACAAATATGCTCCTGGCTATGCACTAATGTTGTCAAACAAGTCAAGGAGAAATCTGACAACAGCAGAGTTATATAAAATTCTACAGCCTGCCTCATTCTTTCTCTTTCAGCCACTTCCTCCTGCCCAAGTTGTAACCTCTTGAGGTCTTGTGTTACCTCCACCCTTCTGAACAATTACCCAATCAAGTAGAAGCAGCTCTGTCTGGCGTTGTGCAGAGTGGGTGGGTGGAGGGTAGAAGCTTTACCATCCAGCCTGACTGGAGAGCTCCATGTCGGGGAGTACTGAGAAGATAAAAGATTGGGTACATTGATGTTTCAGATGTGGGGCCAATGGGACAAGATCATAGATATGCCATCACTATTGGTAATGCTTATTGCACACATATTCAGATTTTTAATTCAATCTGCCCCCAACAGTAACAAAAAACTGCTAACCCCTGTGTGTGGAATCAGACTCCACACAGACAGATAATCCTTCTCAAAGTCTGCCATTTGATGTCAACCCCCCCCCCCCCAAAATAACCATGTATGTATACATGCAAGCTCTCACACACACACACACACACACACACAGGGTAGGAAGGATTTGAGGTCACAGCGTGCAACTATTTTGTGGTTTGGGGAGAGTTGAGGATTATTGACTTAGTAGGGCACTGGCCAGATGTGGTCACGCACCACTGACATATAGTTGTAAGTTTTGAGTTTATCAACCCTTTCCAGCAATCTCATCCAATAATTGTAATATTTGATTTATGAAGCTTTGGCATTGAGTTTCACTGCCCTCCAGTAGTAATGGAGTTGTTAATGTTTCTCTCCGAGGCCAT
Organism: Odontesthes bonariensis; assembly: GCF_027942865.1. Classification (NCBI taxonomy): domain Eukaryota; kingdom Metazoa; phylum Chordata; class Actinopteri; order Atheriniformes; family Atherinopsidae; genus Odontesthes; species Odontesthes bonariensis. The sequence continues at coordinate 16,055,853 of NC_134526.1, forward strand.
TTCATGTATGTCTAATATGGTAGGTCCATCAATCCATCCACACAGTCACTGGCTTCATCTCTGTTTCAGCAGCACAAATAAAGTTTCTCTTCATATAGGCCAGCTTCCGTCATTTTACCTTCCATCATTTTCTCAGTTTGTCATACATCTCCCAGTCAAGCCCCTTTTCCACCTTATTCCCCCCACATCCTTGTCTCCCCATTTCCTTAGAGTTCAGGCTAAATTCAATAATTTAATTAAACCAATGCAGGGACTGTTAGGTATGTCAGTGTTACACATATCCATCTTAATTCAGCACTTCTGAGCTGATGAAGTGTAAGTTTAAAATCATCGAGCTCAGTGTGAGTTTTCACTTGTCTCTGAAAGCTTGATCATATAAATGGACCTGGCAAGACTAGAGAGCAGGACCAGACGCAGGAAGGAAGGAGCTCCACTCAAATTAATCTCCGCTGGACGGCCCAGAAAAGGAGCACAGCCATTTTTGGGAGCAAGGAGCCATCTCCTTGGTGAGTACCATGGCAACAGCCAACGTGGGCCCCAGCTTTCCGAGCTGTTCTTTTCAAGCTCCCGATGTAAAGTGGCAGGCCAGGTTTTTTTGCAATGTGGCGTCTCTTGCTCCCTCTCTTGCCCATTCTTCTGTCTCTCCTTTTCTCTGCCTGCATGACATGATCCTGGCCTTTTCCACCAGAGAGGCTGTGAGAAGACTGCTGAGGGAGAGTGTCCGTGGGAAAATGTTGCCAGACAACACAGGGGTATGTGACAGGGGGGCAAGCTAATATAGTCTGCGTGGGGCATAAAGGGGACCTATTACTACTTGAGATAGTTTTGTCTGTTAAGATTTCTACTTTATCCAAACTACTTTATACCATACCTTTCTGCTCTGAATGTTTTTACATTTGGCAAAATATTAAATCTACAGCTTGCCTAGCTCACAATGATCTATAAACTTTAAGACCTTGTTCTCGTTTGTCTTAATGATACTCTTACTTTCAACCGTTCAGTTTATTACTGCTATTTTCTTCTCACCTGTAGTTTTAGCCAAAGATTTCTGATCATACGCTATCATTAGTTAAACAATATTAGCCTGTTTTACTTCAAAGCCACAAGACATACACACCTGTCAGCATCAGTAGAATTTTGTTTTTAAATGCTAGTTAGCAAACATTAGCATGCTAATAGGATGGCAAACGTGGCTCTGATAATCATGTTTTGCCACAATAATTTTTTTTTTCATAACAACTGAGAGACAGAGGCTCAATAGGACAACCGCCATGCTCAACCACCAAAATGATAGAAATACTACTGGCAGCAGTGTGTCTCTATTAGCTTCTGTGACTACATGGGGATTATTTTGGTGCCACTTTTCCACAGAGCATGTGTGTGACAATTTACCATAGAGTTGAGTTTTATAGCTTATCGTTTAGGGAAAAAAATAGATCTGAGATTAAAAAAAACCTACAGAAGGGCAGGACTGAAAAAGCTGTGCACAATTACAAAATCTTTCCATGACTTCAGGACCACAGACAGCACCATGGATTGATCAATACACAGCACAGTATGACTACCGCTCATTCAGAGCCATGATTGGGCGATAGATTGTGACTTATGCAAACTTGGGTCAAATGATGGCTCAATGAGTTAGGCAGACATAGGAAACATATTCCAAATAAACAAGCCCTCTGTCCCTGTTCTCTATCTGCTACTGGGGGGTGGCAGATTAAAAAGGAAAGTGCACATTTCCATCACTTTCTTAGATATCTAAGTTTAGCACCAGTTTCAAAGCATGATTAAACAAAACCACACTGGGTTATCCCGTGGCAAAGTCTTAGCCACTGCTTCCACTTTGCATTACAATTGTTGTAAAAAAAATGTTCAAATGATTTAATCTATTAATATATGACTGGAGGATTAAGACAGAAGACCAAATCAGTGCAGAATGAATATACTGACTATGTCACTCATTGTCCTCCAAATCTCGTGTATAATTTCTTATTATTATTATTACATTATTTCACTCTGTGGAGCAGTTTCTCATACTGTTTATGGGTTTAATGCAGATGAAGCTTGTGGTAGTATAGACTAGGTTAGATTACTTTGTAGTTATATTTACCATTGTGATATTGTGCACAAAGGTCCATGTTTTGTTCTTTATGATCGCCTTTCAAAAGAAGACGGCCTGTCAATTCTCATCCACATGTGTGTACGTTTCCTCTGTAACGTTTTACTTTTTCTTCCAAAAGTTCACATATTGAAACAAGAGAACCGCTCAGTTCTCTGCATCTTCTAGAAAATGCTTCTTTACATCTTTCTAAAGCAGTAAAAGAGCTGACAAAAAGAGTGATGTTATGGTTTAATACATTCAAGGAACAGGATTACCAGTGTTATAAGGTCCATCTCAACCAGTACAGTTGTTGCTAAAATAACGACACTAAAAAGTTATTTAAAGGTATGTTCACATCCACATACACATGCTGAATAATTTAAATGTCTTACTGCATTTTAATGTTAGACACATGCAATAATGTTGACAGAGAGCCGCCTTGTGGATGAATGAAGAAGTGCACAGAGTGAAAGAATAACTTTGATGAAGACCAGCGTACATGATGTATATCTTGTTATGGATACGCTTAAAAGACCCACAAAAATAATGACAAGTTCAAACTACAAGGATGAAAATTGATCAGATTTACTGTTCTACCTAACTCTGTAATCAATAATGTATCTGCATGTGTCTCCTGACTACCCCATCTAACGTGAACGCATGAAAGACTCCAGCCAGCCGAGGTGACGTGATACTTTTTGGAAGATGTAGCCTTTGCTGCAGTCAGCCCCTTCTGGCTGGTTCACCACCCCAGTGAGGAAGAACGCCCCCCTATACAGGGTGAGCAAGGGGCTGCCAGAGCTCATGGTGCAGTCGGCATTGGTCCGGGGAGTGGTGCAGCCCATTTTATTGGTCATCAGGTTAGGGTGTGTGTTCATACACTGAGGCAGCTTGCTGTACTCCAGCTGGTTAATGGCGAGTGGGCCCTGGAAAACAGAAACCTGTTCTTTCCAGCCAGTGACAACAGCTGGGAACTCTCCTGACATCAACACGCTTTCAGCAAAGTCTCTTTCTGGCAAACAGGCAGAGACTATATTTCTCTTGAAGATGATGCGGTCGCGAAGCTCGATCAAAGCAAGGTCATTTTCAGGACGGCCTTCTACGTAACGGGGATGGGGAATAACTGTTTTTACATACAGTGTCTGCTCTCCATCTTCATTGTTGGTGCTGCGCTTGCCTGAGGGGGAGCAGATAAGAAAAGACCAAAGAGTTCAAATCAGTTTAATTTTTAGATACTAGAACTTTGTGTTGGGCAGATTTACAGTGACGTGAAAAAGAAAGTACGCTCTCTTACAATTCCAAGGTTGTACATGTCAAGACAAAATAAACTGCGGTCTTAACCTATGTTTGCATTTCTGACATATGAAAATATGTCTGGGAACAAATGAAAAATCTATCAAGTTCAGTCTGTGTATTTCCACAAATACCTTAGTGGATTCTCAATTAGGATGAAAAAGAAAAAAGACAGAACTTTTATCTAAAATTAGCACCTCAACAAGCGACTTAATAAAAAATGAAAAACAAGAATAATATTAAATGTATTGAACACAGCTGCTATTAATGTAACTTAAGTTTTATTCAACATGACTTGCTCGCATGGCCTTTACCTGATAAGAGTTATTTACACTTAAATAATTCTTCACTCACTTATGGGTCCCGTGTAAGCTTCGGTCTTTTGTCACTGGAATGTGTGACAACTTCATGACAACAAACGATTTTACAACACATAATACTAATCGGGTCTTGGAAGATATATATCGGCAGAAAACAATATGAAACCGAATCAGAATTGCTTGAAGAATTGATGTCTGACAAAAACTAACCCAACACTGGTGTAGGCCTTTTGCAGTTTTCTGACTTTAGCATCCACCATTTTTCTTACATGCTTAGAAGGGGAGGATGGGGTGAGGGGTTGGTTCCAATCAACAGCTTTGCCACTAGATGCCACTAAATCCTAGAGACTGCACACCTTTTGTCCTTTTATTTGGGGAATATTTTATCTGAAAATAAGTCATATTCCCATAGTTCCTTAAAGGAAATTTAAAGCTTGGGAAGCTAAAATAATTGAATGTGAAAAACCTGCATACAAATTCAAACATACACTGCCTCATCATGATAATACTAGCTTCACAGGCAGAAATACAATGTCAATAGAGAGACAAATTTTGAACATTTTAGTAAAAACCATACATTTTCCCAGGGGAAAGCTTAGACCGTTCACTCTTACCACACATAGTAACATCAGTACTGGTTATATAGTTGAAAGTCATGATGGAACTCATTTCAAACCTAAAAACCAGAGCACAGTTGTTGCTGTAGCTATTTCCATGGTATGATCCAGTGTTTTGCTTACTCACCAACTGCTACCTGGATAGAATTGTATTTGCTGGCACACTGAGCTGAAGTCAAGACCAGGTTTTCTTTCAGTATGACTCCACTACAGTAACCCGCAGACTCTGGACTCTTCAGCAGAGCCTGCAAAGCAAGATGAAAGTATTGTAGAAACATATCATGGACACCTAAAGGAGCGGCCGTATCGCGCATCAGCCAGAGTGTGTGTATTTACCTGCCAAGGACACTCTGTAGAAGTGCAGGCAAATCCTTCAAAGTTGTTACGGGCGTTGCTGGATTGTCTGTTGTCCCATTGACTCATACTGTTCAACTTACCACAGGGGAATTGGACTGACAGAGGAAGACATTTATGATTATGTTTATTCCAAAAGGGTATAACTTAACTTTTTGTCATGATACAGTCTAAGCAAGACATGAATCTCGGGAATCTAAACTTAGACCACATCACAAGGAAACTACAAAAATTGACAATATACCCCCACCCTTAAGAAAAAGAAAGATAAAAAGTCAAATGATTCTTGCTTTTTATTTCTAATCATCCCAACATTTCACAGTAGTTCTTCATTGTAAACCATCTTTTCATAATTAGCTAAACAAGTTCAGGTTAAGGGGGGATATTTTAGTGGGAAAAGTCAAGTCAATTTTTTTAGTCAAGATCAATATTTGGCGTAATGGAAACAAGCCTCCAATCAAACCGATGGACGGCTAAAGGTATTTAGTATTTTAGTATTATATTATTATTATATTTTTAATTCAGTTGGATTTTTGGCTGAAGAAAACATGACGAACATACCTGCCGGCTCGCACTTGTCCTTGTTGGTTTTGCTGAGCTTCCATCCGCGGGCGCAGGAACACTCGTACGATACGTAGCCCGGTTTACAAAACTGCGAGCAGCCCTTGTCCTTTTCCAGGGTACAAAGAGTCTGGTCTGCAATATGGAAACAAAGAGAGAAGCTAAAACATGCGGCGCAAAGTGAAAAACTAATAACTAGCATTCAACAATCCTTCACGTGCTTCCTCACCATTTTCACAGTGGACTCCAGTGAAACCTGACTTGCAGACGCAGTCATAGCCTCCCACGCTGTCTGAACACATGGCTCCGTTCTTGCAGGGGTTCTCTGCACACTGGTCTCCATCTGAACAGGAAACAAGTTAATGAGAAGATCTAATGCAGTGCTAATGACTGTGTAGGGATTGAGGGTCCTTTCGAAACAGCACTTACCAATATAGACTGACCAGAAAATATCCTGGAAGAGAAATTGCACTTGGTAAGAAAACAGCTTCTATCAGTCACTGAAAAGTGGCACAAGGAGAGAATTGACAGCGAGCTCACCGTGCGGTATGAGTCCTGGAAGAACTTTCTGGCCTCCTCATAGCTGCACACCCTCTCCATGCAGGCCTGCTCCAGTGTGGTGGGGGACGACCCTCCGACATTCCTTCTCTCACGAGAGATCAGCGAAGTGGCCTGCTGCTTATCCAGAAACACTGAGGAAACAGTTCATGTCTCAGCTATCGCTGCATTGTCTGTTCAGAAGTTTGTTTGCACACCTCTGTTGCATTAAAAAAAGAAGAAAAAAAAGAAAACTGGGACTTGTATTTATCTGTACTTATTACTTTAGTATGAATGACAGCGATTATGTTTTCAAATGAGTACCTGCTGCCTGTCGGTGTCTTTTAAATGTAAACTGAATAGATTTGCTTTGGGACAGCTGATCAGATGAGACGGCCATGTGAAGGAGCCTTTTTATTTAGGGAGATAATCATTGACGAGGCGAATGTATTTATTTGCGGGGTTTACTGGAAAATGTTTACTCACTTTGATGTTCAGAAAACATGTTATTTTTTGTTATTCTTACCCTGTGTTTCTGCACTTTGACTCTTACAGCTCAGCCGACCTTTTAAATGCTCAAAAAACTATTATTACACAGTCTTACATTTATTATGCAGCATCTCACTTTTACTAAATCAGGCATTTCATAAAGCCACCAACCGGATGCTCCTGAAATTATCCATCGACTCTGCTCTCTTCTTTCTAACGCGAAGGAAACCCTCTTATGATATAGGTTATACTAAACATGACGCCACCTCGACGTTTAATTCTTCACTTCTTTTATTCCTCCCATTTTTAAGACAGACTTAAACACTGCTGAGCTTCACAGAGCAAGTTACGCTGACTTTCTCACCTGTCTGCGGGGTCTGAATGGCCGCCACAGCCCCAGCCAGCAGATACAGAAGAGCGGCACATGTGGTTGAGGAGTGCATGGTGACAGAGAGGCGTTTGAGGTGTCCGTGCAGCAGGGATCAACGTGTGCTCCTGGGAGGACAACAAGCAGATTGCAGGCATTATGCGGATAATGCAACGAGCCACAGAAGGATGCATATATACAAATATAGTGTGTTGCAAACTTAACTAAACTGAATAACAGTCTGTATTTCTTATGTAAAAAGCACTTGTGTGATGCTGGTTGTTTATGAGATTACGTGGTTCATTTAGGGAGCTGTCTGTAATGAGAATCCTTCAATACTACTATGATGCTAGAGAGGCACTCTGTTTCAACATGATGTCATATATATTCAGTTCAGTGTACTTGAGTAGCACCAATTCACACCAAGACATTATAAAGTGAGATTGAACAAGTTCAGTTAAATCCAATATCCTTACCTCTCTTTTCCCATTCCTGCAACATTACTGTTGATTGATAACATGTTGTTTTTTGGATGGGGAAGTCAACATATCTGCAGAAGTATTTTTAGGACCTTACAAATATTCCCGTATGGAAGACACTAATTGCACCTTCGTCTGTGCAAATGGATTGACACAAGAGGCTGAAAGTCATCGATTAAGTTCTTAATAATTCAATATCAAACGATCACAGCAGCGGAAGCAGGTTAGTGAGCATTACAGTTAATGGTGGCTGACTTTGATTTAGCCTTTTCCGCCCCTGCTGCTATGCCACTTGGCGCATTTAAAAGGCCAGCAAAGTTGCAATTCATTTAGAAATTTTAAAAATTTAATAATGTGGATTAATCTTGTGGTTTTACATGTTGTGAGAAACAACGGTACAATATCTAATGTAAATAATTTAAAATAGATGAATGATTCGTTTTTGTATATAGGCTCAAAAGTAACATCATACCTTGTAAATGTGTGTGTGTGTGTGTGTACAGCTGTTGAAGTTGATTTGACGTGATGAAGCACCGACCTGCGCAGTGTTCACGGTGCCATGTTAGTGGGGCCTTATTGTTGGCACAATGTGAACAAACAGCTCTGCTTCTGCCGGCTTTTTAGTAAATATTTCACAGTGTCATGTTTTCAGCTCTGAGGGGAAGCTCATTAATGAACAAAGGGATTGGATGTTTTTTTTTTTTTTTTAATACAGAAGATCTGCGCATCACGTAGCTTTGTACCATTGCAGCATTTGCTCAGCTGTTACTAAACAAAGGCAGAAATTGAACATCCTCCGCACAACTCATTCGTTCTTTACTGAATATTTCGCTGTTGTAAGTGTACAACAACGAAATAATAGCTATTTGTTCACAGGGCGGGTCAGCTCGGCAGGCCAAACTGCGTCTCAGTGACATTACGAGAAACGGTAACAACAACAAGCAGAGAGAGGTTCGGTTCTTACCGCTGGGGTCCAACTCAAGCTCCTGCTTCCGGAAGGTCCTGTAAGAAGCCTCCTGGACTGACCAGGTCTGTCGATCCAAAATAACGGGTGCAGATTACATGCGAGCCTGCCCTTCGCTGTTTACAGTTTACGGTGGATGTAATGAGAGATATTAGCCCATAGAGGGCGCTGTTACATAGTGCAAAGTCACTGTGCATAAAAGCACTGAAGTAAACACACACACACACACACACACACACACACACACACACACACAGGCTTGTTTTCTGTTTATAAAAAGTAAAAGACTTTAAAAGTCTAATTCATTCGTGCAGAAAAATCAAACGAACATTTATCTTACAACGACAAACCCTGCGAAATGTGTACACACTTCATCAAACAAAACTGGATTCCATCTGCGATGATCAATAGTGGAAGCCTTACTGCAAACAAACACAGCAGTCGTGGACAGCAACAAACAGCCAAAGACCGGATCGAAGCTCTTCACATTTCAGATTCATCAGCTGAGGAGAAAAACAAAGTGCACACATGGATTAGTTGGAAACTGTTGAGAACCTGCTGGTAGACATGTCGGGAGTTTTTTTTTTTGGGTGAAGTGCACAAGGAAGGTAACATCCTTGAAGCACAGTTTTGAGTTTGTAGATATTTAATATCAAATTCTAATTAGCAATTCTTGGTGACAAGCACATAAGACAAGCTGAAACTAGGTCATCAAGGCTGCATTTAACAGAGCCAAAGTCCCTTACCACTGGTCACATTTTAATTGTTTGTGAGAGCAATGTAATTTACACACAAGGCCGTGGGGGCTTTCTTTGCTGCAGCTTGTTGAAATGTCTTAATTTCCCAAGTCTAATAACCAAGGTATTATCAGAGCCTGTTCAGACCAGCTGGTCCCTGCTCTGGACAGGGACAGGAGCTGGAGGGTCCTGCCCAAGAAGACGCACCCAGGGGTGGTGTGAGGGGACGTAGGGCCTGCCCAGGCGTTCAGAGCTACAGCTGAATGTGATAATGATTACGATTGTCGTAATTTCCACGGTTATTCAATGCGTGTATTTACATACATGTGCAGTCCTGTTCAAATCAAAGTACGCCCTCCTTCAGTGTTAAGGTTTTAGGTATCAGGACATCCTTTAAAAAGAAAATATATTATCTAGTCCTTATCAGGTTTAGATCAGTCCTTATCAAAAAAAAAATGACATACCATACCAAGCCATTGTTTAGGAAAGACATCAACAATGATCTTGGAGAAGAAATGAAGGCTGCCCATCAATCTAAGTCCTGGCTTGTTTTACAGCTACAGGACCTGGACAGTCTTTACTCTAGAGTTTCATTTGAGGTCTTGTCCAACAGCTAAAGTTTGGCAGAAATTGGGTCAAACAAGAGAAAAATGATCCAAAGCATGAAGGCATAACAACCTGCCTGAAAAGGTTTTGCAGTGGGCCGATTAAAGTCTCGAATGGAAACTGTTTGACCTTAAGAGAACTGTGCTTAATCGAATGCCTGCAAACCTCAGTGGGCCAAAGCAACATTACAGGCAAGAGTGGGCCACATTTCTTTCACAATGATGAAAAGAAATGTGGTAAAAATGTGCTAAAGGTGGTTTTACAAGCTACTGAATCATGGTGTGTACTTAGTTTCTCCCACACTGCTTCGGCATTGTGCTTAGTTTTTGCTGAATTAAAAAAAAAACACATACACAGTTGGTCATCTAAGGACCAAATGATTCTTTATTGTGTCTCGCCATGTAAAACTTTCACATTACAGTTTATATCCATACATGTGTCAGATCTAAAACACCTAGAATTTGTTGCATCTGTGTAAATGTGAGTATGCAGGTATGTTCAGTATTGCATGTGCTGGCTTGCAATCAACAGCGGTGGAAGGCAAACCTAATCCATCCATCTCTTTCTTTCTCTTATGTTTTATTCAAGATCCCATCTAGTATTGTATCCCTCTATCACTCTTGCTCTCCTTTCTTCCCACTCCTCTCATTATTCTTTGACTGCCGGGACTAAATTGGTGGGTAACAAGAAAGAGAGAGAGAGGCTCAGCACTCACATGCGACCCTGCCAACCCACTCCTCTTCAAATCCAGGGTCCAATTTTTCAGACACACAAAACAAACACCTCAGGCATCACAGAGGGCATTCATAATTGATGTCACCTGATACTTGACAAGATTCTAGTGGAATTAGTAGGCTGGAGATGAAATCGCAGAGAGTCTAGATATGTTTGCAGTCCCCATTATTCTCCCTGCATGTTTCCGACGCTAATTTTCATAACTTGTTTTTCTTTTCTTTATAAATTGCGCAAACTGATATTTAGTTTTACCCAGCACTTTAGTTTTGAAAAAAGCATATCAACCATTTTCTACTTTCATTCTATGGTCTTCAGACGTGTTAACCAGAGACATCTTTCTCTTAAATATTTATACGTATGTAATCGAACATGCAAAAATGACATGCACACAAATCAGAAACCACATCTGTGGGGTTTTAAGCAGACAACTTTCTTTTGCACGTTCGAGCATGTCTGTATCTAACTGTTCAGTTTGGTTATGACCTGATATTGTGAGGTCCCCAGACAATGTAATGATGATGTAAGGGATTAATAACACAGAAACACACAGAGATGACCTGCAGAGACTTGTCCTGCTGCTGACCTCGCATTCATGCATCATCACAGGAAATAATGCAGTCAGGTGGAGGTACTGTGTTACTGCTCTGTGTAACTAATAATGCATCACAAATGCCACCTGCCCTGGTTTAGTTTTTAAGAATAGCCCCAAATTAGTTATACATCAATAAAATAACCTCACTCATGTACAGTGCAGACAATAATCCACACATAATGTAACCACAGATGTACCCAAGCATCTCCATCAAAGGCTGGTGTGGTTCTTTATTACCTCCAGAATGTGCAGTCTACACCAGAAAAGTCAATTAAACTTTATTTGCCCCTAAAGGGAATTAGATGCTTGAGAAGTTGGGTGAAGAAAAAAAAAAGATCATCAGAAAGGCAAACAGATAGTCAACTTTCAAATTCCAGCAACCCTTCAATCCGTTAACTGAAATGACGTGTTCAGGAGAATAAGACAGGATCAGGAGACAGCAGATCCTGCCTCATTCAAGTCCTGACAGCACATCTGTCACATCTGTCATATATTAACACATAACGAAGAAAACGTGTTTAAAACAAACAACAACAAAAAACGCCAGTGAGGGAACATGTGTGTTTTGATCAGTTTAGCAGATTATACTTGGTAGTATCAAAAAAAATAAATACATAAATGAAAAGAATGTTCTGTGTTGGTGTGTGTGAACAGTTAGCAAAGCAAAGGATGCACAGACAAAAGGAATTTCATCATTTATTTGAGATTAATCCAGCTAAGAGATACAGTTACTACAGTGCACATTTTATTCATAACACCGAACATGTCTGCTTACATTAAAAAAAATGAGATTCTGAATGAGAAAAGACAGTATTGTCCATATTTTCTATTAAAATGCCCACATTTTTTGTGCTGCATGCTATAAACCCTTTGTTGTGAGGACAAAATAAAGGCAAAAAGTAGCCAAAATTTAAATGTATGATTTTATTGAGATTTTTACTGCGTGTATATTAAAATGATTTATCTCTCTCTCTATATATATGTCTATATCTATATATATATTTCTCTCTCTCTATATATAGATATAGATATATATATACATGCACTTCACTCTCTTGGCCTGCCATTTCTTGTCATCCTCCCACCGTATTATGTCTTCATTTGTCTTTCCTTGATATTTCACTCTTGCCTCTGTTAGCTTCTGGTTGGCGGTGGTGAGTCTCTTGATTTGCTTTTTGAACTGGAGGATGTTGCTGTGGATCCAAACCAAGTCTATCTCTTAAATGATCATTTTCTTCTTCAAGGTAATTTATTCTCATATAGAGCTGGTGGATCTCCTTGCTCATGGCCTCTGCCTCACAGTCTCTCACTCTCATTCTATTTTTCCACTCTTCAGTCTCTGCAGCAGCTCCTTGTAGGCCACAAGTACCTGACATATGCTTTCTCAAGCTGTTTGAAGTCTCAGCCAGGGCCTTGGGTTTTTCCAAATCATGATCTTGGGTTAATTTTTGGTCCCTCTCTGCCTCTGTTGCTATCTTCTCTGTAGCTTCCAGCTTAGACCTCATCTCTGCTACCTGCTTCAAGATTGAAGAAAGAACTCTGTCTTTCTTTATAGTTGCCTTTATCTCCCCAATGTCCTGGATACTCCTCTCAATTTCTCCTGTATACTCCTTCACTTCCTCACTCAGCAGCTTTATTTGATTGTCTTTCTCTTTAATGATCTGTTGTGTAGCAATAAGACGTTTTTTGTCCTGCTCGGCTGAAAGCAGCTCAAGCCTTTGCTCGTGGATCACCTGCTGGTGCACTAAAATTTCCTCTTCCTTCTCAGAGAGCACTCTCTTCCATTCATTTGCTTTGACATAGACTGCTTCCACGAACGAGTCAGCGTCTTGAGTAGTTTTATGAAGTGTATTTGTCAACTCACCGCCTTCAGACTTTGCCTGGTCTCTGTCTGTCCTTAGCTGGTCGATAGTTTTATCAGACTGGAGTAGAGCTCTCTTCATGTGATTGTAGTTATCTGCCTGCTTCTCAGTGTCTTTCGTAGCCGCCAAAAGATTTTCTTTGTACAACTCATTTTGCTTCTTCAGGTGTTCATTTTCATTTTTGGCTTCCTTAAGGTCTTGGTTAAGCTGTTCATTTGATAGCTTCAGCATCCTCTCATTCTCAGTGTACTTTTCTTGGAACTGTTCTTGCTCTTCCTTAATGGAGTCCAGATCCTCCTGGAGCTCATTATGTGTCAGTCTAAATTCTTTACATTCTTTTTTCAGTGACGTAACCTCATCTTCAGCCTTCTTTAAACTCCTAGCCAGCTGCTTACGTCTAATTTTTTGTTTATCCGTGTTTTTCCTTGACTCTGTCAATTCTTGTTTTGCTTCCTCTAGCTGCTCCTTGAGTTGGTAAATCTCCTGTCTAAGAGAGCGTGTTTCTGATCTGGTGCCGGATACTTTGAGTTGTTGTTCCAGCTTTTCCACTTTTGTAAGAAGTCCTTTTTCAGTTCTACCATGCTCCTCACCAGCTTTGTCAAGGAACTTTAAGGCAATGCTAAGCTCCTGCTCTTTGATTTTTAACAAGGCCTGAGATACTCTGAGGACATGAATAATATTGTCTACTGCTTTATCACTTACTTCCCATTCTTCTATTAGTGTAAACATATGGAAGATCTCATCTATTTTGTCTTTTTCTAATTCATGCAGCGCCGCTGGATTGAGTCTTGATACTGTCTCCCACTCTAAGGCAGCAGGCATATTGGCCATTGTGTGTTTGCAAAGAATTTCCAACAGTACACTAAATTTGGAGAGGACTTTAATGTGAAAGTGAAGCCGCAAAGTAATACAATCTTTGGAATCGCAAAACTGGTTTTAACAGAGCTCTACAGCCTAATGTCTTATTTCATATATTTTATGCTAGATGGTCAAGATGTCCAAACTTGTGATGTCACAATGAGACTATAGATGATGTCACAGTACCTTTGATATCACCTGGTAAGGGGAAACCTAAGCCCCTCCCTAACCTACACAGCAGCACTATACCTCAGCTCATCCAGAACAGAGAGATTCCTAAGGTAACATTTTGGCATGCTATGGAACAGTTTTCTCCGTCCATTTTTTTAAAATTTAGAAATAGATATATATGGACTATTGGGTTTTTGTTACAAAGCTGTAAAATGTTTTCATTAAAGGCAGACAGATTACGTTTTTTCAGCATTATTCACCCTAGGGCTGTGCAATTAATTGAATTTCCATTTCGTTTTCGATTTGGGTTCCCAACGATCACCAAAACAATACAATCGAGAAAAAACGATTATTTTTAAATTAGTATTAAGTTCTGTTTTGCAAGAACTCGTTAGCCTGGACTCGTATCTTACGTTCTGAATGACACGCGCATGCGCACATCCGCCCCTCCTGAAGCCTCAAACTCTCTCAGCCAGAGGAAGGCAGGTCGTGATCATCCGCCGGAATAAAAACTCAGCGCAAGTAAAGATGGCAGAAGGAGGCCAGGCACAGCAGCGTTTCGTGAGCAAAAAAGGGAAAACCAACTCCGTTGTCTGGTACGGAACAGTATTAGGGCCGGGCATAAGAAAAAATATTTATATTTGGCCTGTCGAGAATAAAGTCGACATGTCGAGAATAAAGTCGACATGTCGAGAATAAAGTCGACATGTCGAGAATAAAGTCGACATGTCGAGAATAAAGTCAACTCCTCTGGTCCATCATCTAATTACTTTATTTTCGATATTTCGACTAATCTCAACATGTCGACTTTATTCTCGACAGGCAAAATATAAATATTTTTCTTAATCCTGGCCCTAATACTCTTCCGTAGTCTGGGAACAGTTTGGCTTCGAGGAATCTGACGACGAGCAGAAAAATGCTACGTGCAACATTTGCTATATTGTAGTGGCTGCAACGCAAGGGAACACTACGAATTTGTTCAACCACTTGAAAGCTAAACACCGAGTGACCCATGACAATTTAATAAAGAAACAGAAAAAGCCATCCACAACCCCCTTAACCCAGACATCCATAACAGACACACTCTACAGCGCAACTCCCTATCCGTTGAATTCGGAAAGGCACAAAATGATAACAGATTCCGTTGCCTTTCACTTAGCTAAAGATATGCGCCCCACTAGCACAGTTGACAATGTTGGATTCAAGAAAATGGTCCATACGTTGGATAAGCGCTATGCTTTATTTATTTGAGGTTATCATTTTTACTTGAATACTTGGATTAGCAGGGATCACTCAGGGGCTGGCAGCGTCCCAGGCAGGAACACGGAATGGCACAGGCAGAGAGGGGTTGTCGCCTGTACAACCTCATGCAGGAACATTGACAGACGTGGCATATACTCCAGTTTCTGGCCAGGCGCTGGAGTAGGCTGCAGCAGCACTGAGGTTTGTAGCAGCTGACTCTGGCTCTTACGTAGATGCTGGCTCTGGTGAGAACACTGACTTTGGCTTTTTTCAACAGCATACGTTTGGCATGGTGTTGTGATCCTGGATCAGCCACTCTTAGAAACTCTCAGAACCCAAGGCCTAACTTGAATCGGCTCTGAGGTAGCCCTCACTTTGTTCCAGATCTCTTAATGTCCAACAATGCAGACATCTAGGTCCTTTCGGCCTGCTGCATCACATTGAATCCTTCTTGTATCTGTTAATGTCATCTGGGTTTATGCTTGGCCAGATCGTACAGTCACAATCCATGGTGAAGTCAAGGACCCAATATGTGTGGGGGTTCTCTTTCATAATATTTCGCTCGATGTCTCACTATGGGATGCACGCCCCCGCTGCAGACCTCAGAAGCATCAATCTCATTACGCCAATCCTGATTGGCTGGTGAAACGTGTCCGTCCGCACCAGGTAGTCCCACCTACCTTAAATACCTCCTGCGGACGGCACCACGTCATTCAAACACCTCTTCTCACTCGGAGCATATCTCGCGTCCTCTGGCTAGCTAGCTTAACTGTCCGCAGACGGATCTTACTCAGCTTCTGTCGCCGGGCGCTAGCTAGCCTTGGATACTTTTTGCTTCGTCGGTCACACCAGATCGAACTCAGTGCTTTCCTCGCCTCTCCACGGCTTGGCCAGCACTGTCCTCGGCGCCTCACCACGGCTGTTCGAGTCCCGAGCGTTAGCACACCAGCTATCCTCTCGGCTTCACAGTTAGCACACCAGTTAACTGCCTCAACTCCCTGCCTGCACACCAGCTCGCGAGGAATGGAGGACAAAACCCCTCACACCAGAGGGCACGGAGACTCCGGGGCCCGTCCCTGTCGCTGTGGGAACAAGATATCGAGTAAAGATCCACACCAGGTCTGCTCGAGCTGCCTGGGGCTGCAACACGCCCGGCTGGCTATCGACGTCCCCGGCTCGTGTCAACACTGTGCGGTGTTCACCATCAAGAGTCTCCGCAGACGGCTAGCCCGCCAAGCTAGCTTGTCTGGACATGACCCCTATCTCCCTTCCGACGGCGCCGCCGTCGAGGGTGGAGAGGAGAGAGGGGTTGTTGCGGTGGCGGTACCGGAGGCTAGCGCCAGCTGGGGCTCCCAGCTCGACCTAGCCGCGGATCCCCCGCAGGAGGAAGACGTCCTATTGTTGGACTATGGGGACGATGAAGATGCCGCCTCGGACCTCCTCATATCAGAGGATGACGACGAGGAAGACATCTTCATCACTCCGGCCCGGGCTGCACAGCCCACGGCCTCCGTCGCCTCTCGGGATGGAGATGAGAGCAGCACACCAGCTTCTCCCCTCGCCAGCTCGGACATGCTCGACGTGTGCAAACGCGCTGCTGCCCGGCTTTGCATCCCCTGGCCTGCTGTCGTAGCTGAGACCTCCAGATCCCGCTACGAGGGGAAGAAATTGCCCTTGGCCAAGAGCGCGACGAAGCAACTTCTCCCCGTCTTCCCAGAGCTGCTGGATGAGGTGGCGCGCTCATGGAGAGACCGCCCATACAGCAGCAGGAGCCCGATTCCCGGGGCCTCGTCCCTCGACTGTGAGGCGATGGAGAGCCTGGGTCTGCTCCGCATGCCTCCGATGGAGCCACTCGTTGCAGCCCACCTTCACCCCCGGCTGTCAGCAGTGTCCTCCCGGAGCCCCAGTCTGCCGTCCAAGTCCGACCGTTTTCAGTCAGCCCTGACTGAAAAGGCTTACAAGGCGGTGGCGCTTTCGGCCAGAGCGCTCAATGTCCTCTCCCTGCTCACGGCTTACCAGGCTGAGTTGTGTGAGGATTTTGGGCAAACTCAGGACCCAGCTACGTGGGAGGAGATACCGGTCATCACCGACCTGTGTCTCCGTGTCCAACGCTGCGCGGTCCGGGCCACGGGAAAAGCGCTGGGGACGATGGTTCTGCAGGAACGAGCGAGGTGGCTCAACCTCGCCAACCTGTCGGACAGAGAGAAGGAGGACGTCCTGGACATGCCCATTGTCCCGGGGGGGATTTTCGGCTCCGCGTTGGACTCGATGCAACGGCGGTGTGAAGCCAAAAAGAAGGAGGATGAAGCTCTTCGGCTCTGCCTCCCTCGAAAGTCCCCGGCTCCCTCTCCGACTGTGCAGCGTAAAAGCTTCGCACAGGCCGCTTCCCAGGTTTCGCAGTTTAAAACGCCCAAACAGACGAAACCCCAGCTCGCCCCGGGCCCCCCGCCCGCTCGGGCCGGCTGGCCCAGGAAGCCCTCGGTCCCGGCTGCAGCTCCGCCGGCACAGCCCGTGCAAGCTGTCTTCAACCAGGCCAGGAAAAAGAAGAGAGCGGCCTGATCGCCCCTCTCTTCACCGGTGATGCAGCTGGATGTTCCCCGTTCACCAGCTCCACCTGTTCGGCTTTTGAGCGTGCTCCCGGAGGCCCACCACGCCCCCGTCTCCCGGCTGCCACGGACCGTGCCAGAGCAGACCGGGGGAGACGGACATTTGACGGCGGAGGGTTCAGCAGTTGCCCCTCTCTCATGTCCACAAGCACGCACAAGCACACACATTTCTGTAAAGAAAATAAAATGTGTCCCGCTGCAGCATCCAGGCCAAAGGCCGAGGGCTCAGCTAACAAAAGCCAAACAAAATATCAAAATAAGCAGCGTGGTGGTGACGCCCGCTGTCCCCCCTCGGCGAAAAGCCACGGCTTTCCCCGGGGCGAGGGGTGTGTGGGCCCGGCCGCTGCTCTGTCCTCCCGGGCAGAAACGCGCAGCGTCACCCGGGGGTCATGTCACTGTTCCGCCAGGAGAGGGCGCCGTCGCACCGCGGCTGGGGCTTCTCACGGCGGAGGGGCTGCGGTGTGTGTCCACTCTCTCCCCCAGATGGGAGCGATGGGCCGCTCTCGCAGCCTCACCCTGGGTGGTAAAGACGATCTCGAGGGGCTACAGGCTGCAGTTCGCCGCTGTTCCCCCGCGATTCGCCGGTATAATATACTCCCAGGCTCAGGGAGAGTCAGCTCGTGTTTTACAGGAGGAAATCCTCTCACTGTTAAACAAAGGAGCAATCTGTGTCGTACCTCCCGCACAGTGTCAGAGCGGTTTTTACTCCAGGTATTTTCTGGTCCCCAAACGGGGGGGGAGCGGAATTCGCCCTATCCTGGATCTACGTGCTCTGAACAAATATCTCAGGAAATACAAGTTCAGGATGCTAACACACGCATCCCTGCTGCGTCTTGTGAGACAGAACGACTGGTTCACTTCTGTAGATCTGAAAGACGCGTATTTCCACATCCCGATATATCCTCCCCACAGAAAGTATCTGAGATTTGCTTTCCGGGGGATCTGTTACGAGTACCGCGTGCTCCCTTTCGGTCTGTCCTTAAGCCCGAGGGTGTTTGTGCGGTGCACGGAAGCGGCAATAGCCCCGCTGAGACGGCAGGGCATCCGCTTGGCCACATATCTGGACGATTGGCTGCTGTTGGCACAATCGGAGCAGGAGGCCAGGGCGCACACGCGTATTCTCATACGACACCTATCCGATCTGGGTTTCGTGATAAACGCGGAAAAGAGCTTGCTGTCCCCGGCACAGGGCATAATCTTTCTGGGATTATCCCTGGACTCGGTGACTTTCACAGCGCGTCTCTCGGGGGACCGAGTGAAAGCTTTCAGGGCATGTCTCGCGCTCTTCCGTCCAGGCAAATCTGTTCAGTTCAGATTATGTCTGCGGTTACTCGGGCTGATGGCGTCTGCCATACTCGTAGTCCATCTTGGCCGGCTCCACATGAGGGAATTCCAGCTCTGGGTGGCCTCATGCGGGCTGGATCCCGTGCGTCATGGCGCACGGAGAGTGCTGGTCACACCGGGGTGTGCCAGGGCACTGCGCCACTGGCGGGTCCCGTCCTTTCTGACCCACGGGGTGCCCATGGGTTCCGTCCTGTCCAGGAAAGTGGTCACTACGGACGCCAGCCTGACAGGTTGGGGCGGAATTCACGAGGGCCGGTCTGTGAGGGGCCGCTGGAGTGTGGATCTCCAGCGCTCTCACATAAATTTTCTGGAACTTTCAGCGGTGTTCCTCTCCCTGAAACATTTCCTTCCGTCTCTCATGGGTCACCATGTCCTGGTGAGGACGGACAATACGACTACGGTGGCGTATATCAACCGTCAGGGGGGATTACGCTCCCGTCAGTTGCATATGCTGGCACGCAGACTGATCCTGTGGAGCTGTGGTCGTCTCCTCTCCCTGAGAGCGACGCACGTCCCGGGAGTCCTGAACACGGGTGCGGACCTGTTGTCCAGGGGCGCGCCGGTATACGGGGAGTGGACTCTGCACCCGGAGATTGTGGAACAGATATGGGCACGTTTCGGCCGGGCCGTGGTGGATCTGTTCGCATCGAGAGACAACACGCAGTGCGCGCTGTTTTACTCTCTCCGCAGCATGGATGCTCCCCTCGGCGTAGACGCACTAGCGCACGCCTGGCCGCGCGAGCGTCTTTACGCATTCCCCCCCCTGGCCTTGATACCCCCCACTCTGTCCAGAGTGAGGGAGCACGGCCACGCACTGATTTTGATAGCTCCGCATTGGCCTGCGATGCATTGGTTAACGGAGATATATCAGCTGATGTGCGCTCAGCCCTGGCAGCTCCCGCTTCGCAGGGACCTGCTATCACAGGGGGGGGGAGCGGTCTTCCACCCGCACCCAGAGCGCCTGGCACTGTGGGCCTGGCCCCTGAGTGGCTAAATCTGTCAGCTGTGGGTCTTTCACAGCGGGTGATTTCCACTATACAAAACGCTCGAGCCTCCTCCACTAGGTCTCTGTATGACTGTAAGTGGAGAGTGTTTGAGGGGTGGTGTCACAGAAATGGCCACATTCCTTTTCAGTGTCCAGTAGGAGTGATATTGTCATTCTTGCAGGACCTGATTGACAAAGGAAAAGCTTTCTCCACGGTTAAAGTGTACTTGGCGGCTATCGCCGCCTGTCACGTGGGTTTCGGGAAGCTAACAGCGAGCCAGCACCCGCTGGTTTGCCGCTTTATGAAGGGAGCGCGCAGGCTTCTCCCCGTGTCCAGACCGCTGGTACCACCATGGGATCTGGCCGTGGTCCTGGAAGGGCTTAAGGGCCCTCCCTTTGAACCACTGGAGGGGGCAGACTTGAAACACGTGTCTCTCAAGACAGTGTTGTTGCTGGCTTTGGCTTCGGCTAAACGGGTCAGTGACATCCATGCGCTCTCAGTGCATCCCTCATGCGCTCAGCTCTTTCCGGGGGATGTGAGGATGATTTTGAAGCCCAACCCGGCCTTTGTGCCTAAGGTGGTGGGCTCATGTTCTCCTATTGACCTTGTGGCTTTTGCTGCCTCACCAGGTGAGCAGATGTCGCATGCGTTATGTCCGGTCCGTGCAGTGAGCACTTATATGGACAGGACGAGGGGTTTCAGGAGGAGCGATCAGCTGTTCGTCTCCTGGGCTAACCCTCATAAGGGGAAACCTGTCACAAAGCAGCGTCTATCCCACTGGGTGGTGGAGGCGATTGCTTTGGCTTATACGAGTCAGGGTTTGCAGCCACCTGTGGGCCTGCGAGCGCACTCGACTCGGGGCTTGGCCGCATCCTGGGCCTTATTCAGGGGAGTCACTGTTCAGGACGTTTGTGCTGCAGCGAGTTGGTCCTCGCCTCTCACTTTTGTCCGTTTCTATATGCTGGACGTCTCCGCTCCGTGCGTGGCTAGAGCGGTTTTGCTGTCCTGATTGGAACAGTGTACTTATCCCTATGGGTTGGTGGACGCTGGATAAGCTTGTCTGGCAATACGGGAGCAACCATATCCCATAGTGAGACATCGAGCGAAATATTATGAAAGAGAACTTTAGGTTATTTACATAACCCCGGTTCTCTGAGTAATATGAGTGAGATGTCTCACCAGACAACCCTTCTTGCTTGGGCGAGTGAGAAGAGGTGCTTATCTTGAATGACGTGGTGCCGTCCGCAGGAGGTATTTAAGGTAGGTGGGACTACCTGGTGCGGACGGACACGTTTCACCAGCCAATCAGGATTGGCGTAATGAGATTGATGCTTCTGAGGTCTGCAGCGGGGGCGTGCATCCCATAGTGAGACATCTCACTCATATTACTCAGAGAACCGGGGTTATGTAAATAACCTAAAGTTTTGTTGTTTTTCAGCTGCACTGCTGTGTTTTGATCTGGTTTTGTTGTTTAGTTTTTCTTCAGTCAGCTTGGCTCAGCTGCAGAGTGGTCTTCCTTCCGAAGTTGCCTTGGGTAAGACACGGAATCCTATATTGTCCCAATATGTGCAACAGCGTAGGATTAGAATGAAAAGGCACTGCATGCATTATAGGGTACAGGTATATAAAGATGTATATTTATTAGTGGTGGGCCGTTATCGGCGTTAACGTGCTGCGATAATTTGAGAGTCTTATCGGGCAATATAAAAAATATCGCCGTTAATCTATTCTCAAAGTTGGGTTGGGAACTGGGTCAAAATAGGTAAGCAAAGTGTGATGACTTTTACCTTGATATTTTAGCTCGGGTGTAGGCCGATGTACTTTGTTTGCCGTTAGGTGTGATGAAAACAGAAGAACGCCACTGAAAGTCCAGCAAACCTCCCTTGGGCAAGTTCAGGAGCCGCTCGTGCAAGATGTTCCAACACGGTGGAATTCCACCCTTGAGATGATCAAGCGCGTGTGGCGCAACAGAGACGCACTGCACACAACGCAACAGCAGCACCACCTGGCCCTCCCAACAAGTGCTGAATATGAGAAGTTGGCGAAGCTAGAGAAACTGCTGGAGCCATGCATGTGAATAAGCTGGTCTGCCTGCTGCATGTACACCAAGAGCGACCTCGCTGGAGAAGCTTCGCTTGAGAATTTGCTTTGGTAGCTTTGGTAGCTCGTGACGTCACATTTAGAATGTTAAATTCTTAAAGGCCCCACGGTTGTGCAGCACCCCCGCGAGAAAAAAACATGAGGAAAGTGAGGGCAGGGACACGAATAAACGTGTTGTTATTTACAATTTGTTATTCAAGATATACATCACGTTACAAATGATGTAAAACTACATTAGGTACACCTGAGAAGAGCAGGAATAGCAGAGGCAGCTGTGAAAAAGAAACTAAATTCGAAATAAAATCCGAAATAAATCAGAAATAAAACTTAATTGCAGTGAGAAAGGTATGCGTGGGGTTACTACACTATTGTATTGAAGCACTCGACACGGCAATTGCAACAGTCTCAGGATTAAACGACTATTGTTTGGATTGGAACCAAAGTTTACACGTCTGTTTCCGCGAACCCCGCGGATTGCCGGACCCCTGAATGAGCCATTTTAATCTAGATTAATTTCAAGATTTCAGTGAGATTAATCTAGATTAAAAAAATTAATCTATGCCCACCACTAATATTTATACATATCTATAACAACAAGCACTGTATGAGTGTTTGTGTTAAGAAACACATTGCGAATTGCTTTGTATAACCTATACAGGGTTTAAAAAGGTGTTATATTCCAAGCCAAAATGAGAGTAGCTGCTTCTTTCATGTCTGTGCTGCATTTTACAATGTTTACATGCTTTAGATGCAGCCTATCATTTCTCCTCCTAGCTTTAAGGTTTATAATCAATTCTAAATCTCTAACACACCACTGTGTTGTTGGTTTATCTGCTTTGTCTACATGTGAACTCAATATTTGCTTTGCTCATATCAGTAAGGCTGTACTGTGTCTGCCTTCTTCTTATTAGACTTTCATTTTTTTTTTTAAAAGGCTCAAGAAGATGTGATGTTTGTTCTCAGGATTTGTTCCTGCCGTCTGTTCCCTTAGCATGGAATCAACTTCAAAATCACTATAAATTAAAGAAGCCGATCTCAATAAATTAATTCTAAACAATCTTCTGTGACTTAGAGGCAGAAACTCTAAAACATACATATTTTCCATTGATCATCTTTATCTTGTCTTGACTTTTGAATGATGTTATTTACCATAGGGTTTTCTCATTTCACTTTTATTTTGACATAAACTTGTGTTTATATATGGTATTAGTGGTAAGGTTATAATGATTAAAAAAAATCGTATAACTTTGGACCATTTACCACTCAATAGTTTTAATAGATATTCATTAAAATTTCTCCACAGGCTGTAAATGAGATTTCTTCATGTAAATGAAAAAAACAGGGCCAAAGATGATGACATGCCCTCTTTGTTATTTTTACAGTACAATATTTTATCAAGTGTTTTGTTACTTTGCAATGCTGTGTTTTATTTAATTGATCTTTCATAAGTTGTCAATATACACCTCAAAACCCTCAGTGGTTCCTTCAGTCTCAGCTAAAGAGAGCAGTACAAACCAAGAACTCTGTCAAGTCTAAAATAAATCTCCAGATGTGATGTAATTTCAGCTAAGAACTAGATTTGGAAATATAGATTGAATAAATTTCGCTGAGATTTTCAGTGGAACTGAACTCAATTTCATATAATTACATTCAGTTTTAAAAATGTTTAAATACTCTCCATGTTATCCATGACAAACTCAAGTTGTGTGATTCAAATTGTGTCTCTTCTGACATAGATTTCACTCAGCACATTACATGGGCCATCAACCGGCAGCTCAGGTGCAGATGCAGCGACTCCTTCCTCTATAAGGTAGCGATCTGTCTTGCAGCACATAACATCTCATAAGTGAATGATCCCGCACAGAAGATACAAAGTTCAGGGTCCATCCATCCTGCCATTCTCTATACCTGCTTTATCCAATTCAGGGTCGCGGGGGGATGGATCCCATCCCAGCTGCTACACATTTCCATAAGATGTGATTCATTCACAGCTTGTAGAAACTTGTATTTCTAAGTATTTTCTTTTTTTTCTAAACTTACATCGTAATAGAATGTAATATTTGAAATATAGCCATGTTTTTATAGATCTATTTATATATTTATTTGTCTATTTATTACTATTTTCTATGTCCTTGTTTGGACCACTTGTCTGCTTGTCATTTTCTGTTTTTGTTGTCCTTGTCCTTGTTTTTGCTTTGTTATTGTCCTTTGTCACTGTCATTAGTATTGTGTTGTTTGTGCAAGCTTTTATTGTTACTGATGTCAGTACTGTGTTGTCTGTCTGTGTAAGCTTTTGCTACTTTTACCTGCAACCAAATCTACCTTCGGGTACAAATAAAGTCACCTTACCTTACCTTACCTTACCTTACCTTACCTTACCTTACCTTACCTTACCTTATATGTGTACTTTGAATATTCACAGTGTTGACTAGATTAGATATAGATTAAATTTGATATATATATATGTACATATAAATACTACTCTACATATACGAATGTATATATTCTCAAAAATAATTAAGGATATTTTTTTAATTTTGATTGATAAACATAGGTACACCATAATTCATAAAACGCAAAAAAAATTAGGCAGGTGAATAAAAATGCCAATATTACATAGTGCTTTATGTTGATTGACTATACATGTTTATAGTGGTATGAAATCTCGCTTGATAACAAAGTTTATATTTTCTAGAGTACAGTATAAATATTACTTTTTTGAAAATATGTTTGAATGACATTTATGCATTTATTTGGTTTTGAATTGGCTGAATTGTCTGTTTCTATGGGTTATTTATAGTTTTGTGTTTGTAGTTCTAGGCGTTGTCCAGCAGATGGCGGAGTTTTTTCTCAGCCAATGTGACGAGCTCGTCAGATGTCTAGCTCCACCCACATCTGACCCCGTCTCATTATGCCCGTATAGCCACTGGTAATTGGTAATTGGTTGAATCTGCAAACAGGCGACTCTTACTGACATCCTTCAGTGAAACAACATTTGAAGTACCACTACAGCAGCAAAGCCATTATATTCAGTACTTCCTTTTGTGAAGATTGAAAGCGCTTTGAAACACTAACGTTTTCTAAAGACAACACATTTTCCTCTTCATATGTAAGATTTTTCAGGTGAGTAACTCTGGGTTCACATGTTATTATTTCTCATTTCAGTTTTCAACATAAGAGAGCATTCGCTAACGGATCTACAATTTTCATACATAGCAACATCACAAGGGTGATTGGGGCTATGATAAATTATGAAAGAAGAGTGTTGCACTGATGGATGTAAAAACTCAATTCATTTCTGAGAAATGACCACCATGTGAATGAGAATCCGACATCTTTTGCCTTACTTCCTGGGAGGAAAAGGTTGTTTTTACAGGTAGTAAATACCGCAGCATCAGCTCTAACACTGTAGCTTTATCTGGAGTCAGAATGCTGAGAGAAACCAGGTTATGGTCATTTGTGTACAGTATGGTACCATACTCTGTTTACTTCAGTAACCTGCAACTGTAAATCAACTGCTGCATATCACTGGTCATATTTCTCCTTTATGCCCCAACCAAATTTAAGAAACAGTCAGACAGAGCACAACTCCTCCCCCTAGACTCCTCCTAGAGTCAAATGTGTAAAATGCAAGACAGACTTCCTCAGATCATTTCAGAAAACTTGATTTATCAGACAAGACAGACAGCCTTTCTAGTTTGCCTAATATGGTAAGATTATATATATATATATATATATGTATATGTGCATGTATAAGGCACCTATTTGAAATTGTACAATTGTAACCATATTTCAGGCAAAGCTTTTTAAAAAAACAAGAATACATTTCTTATCTGCAAACAGCACTCATTTAATTCATCGCTCAGTTGCTACTGTCCCTATCTATGTTCATATCCAGTCACACTGATTCTAGTAAAACTGCCATTAACTTACTTGTATAAGTGGCAGAAAATTTCGCATTCTCCTGGGAATGCAGGTTGTTCCGTTCCATGACCACAATGATCTAAATCTGTAATAAGACTGAATGAAAAATGACAGCGTAACTTAAGAACATGTAAGCATTCTAAAACTCATTGTTATTAATAAATATTAACATGAGTAATATCACACATTAATGAAGTGACCTTCACTGATGAAGCTCGAGCATTGAGGGCAAGTGTCTCGATGTGAGTGTATTTAATCTTGTTTTTTTTTTTGTCTCTGGCTTATGATTTGATTTTGTAATCAATTTGAATTGTTTACATGTATTTGTCTTAAGACAACAGCTAACAGGGAGCTTTTAAACCTGAAAGCGTGCTGAAAGGCAGTCTGGCACTGGCCCTTTGGCAGTCTTTTACAGCTACACCAGCTACTGTTGAAAAATCACTTCCTTCTGTCCCACTTTTCTCTGTGATCAATTCATGTCATGTGGCCATATTTTATTTAACACATACTTACAGAGCTCGTCTCCCCGTGTCCCCCGCAGCTCATTTGTTCACCTGTAGGAGAAAAAGAATTAAGACCATGTGATTGCTCCTTTCCACTTCTCTCTCCCACACTCACTTCTTCCTACATCTGAGTCGAGCAGCAGAAACAGGCCAGGCATTATATGACCATTTCTGTAATCAATTCCTCATTTCCTATAGTAGCATCTGGATAGAAAAGACTCATGATGTCATAAATTGAGCTCCAAGCAGTATGAAGATGAACCTTATTCTCTTTTGTGATCAGCAGCTTCCCACAAGCACAGTGACTCATTTTACTCCACAAAATCCTCTTTCTTCCTCTCTTTCTTTCAGTTAAACTCTTTGATCTCTTCTGCCCTCAGGTCCATATCACAGCTCCATGTTCCACCTTTTAAATAATATCATACATCTTGCTCAGACAGCAGAGAGAAGTGGAGTATGATTCTGCAGAACTGTGGAGAGGCTGAGCAGGTCTTGGTTGTGCTGAGGAAGCACAGAGAGAACAGAAACACAGCGGACAGCTCTCTGAACTGACTCTAATCATTGACTGTGCTCATTCCAGGGCTGCTCTGATGCTTAATATCTGCACATGGAACTCCTGCAAGCCTAAACAAGCCACTGCTGTAAATCATTATATAATTAGTAATAAGTGCTATGCATCCGCAATGATAAATTATATGGCATATGAATTAGTTATGGGGAGAGGGGGCTGAGAGTTTAAGATTTGGTTATAAATCAGTTGTCTCGCACTCAGAGTTGCCTGTTTATTAGCACAACTCACTATTAGAAATACAAACTTTTTTTTAATGTTTCTGCTAAAATTGATTTAGATGGATTTTAACTCTGGTTTGAAATTCTGAAAGCTGCAATTGTTTATGCTATCAAACTGTATTACAGTGTAAAGCGGACTGTATACTTTACCACTGCAGAGTTTAAAGTCCTGCTGTAAACATGATTTTTATTGATGTTGTTTGTGTTTACTCATTTGTAGTAATGAGATCTTCTTTGGCATATTAACCTTATCATTTGAATGCAAACACTTAATATTCAAAGAATGCTCATGGAGCCTAGTATGTTCAGACCTAATGCATTTTTGAAAAAGTGTTTCTAAAATCATGGAATAACCTCAAGGTTTTCAGAAAGTCTTGGCAGAATTTTCAATGTCCATTAAAAGCATTATATCTCAGCATCTGATAAAACTATAGATATAAAACAAACCTCAGTATTTTATTGTTAATAATTAACCCCTATGATGATGGACAATGTTGGACACCGTGTGGCCTTGCCCGGACGCGGGTCACCGGGGCCACCCCCTGGAGCCAGGCCCAGGGGTGGGGCCCGCCGGCAAGCGCCTGGTGACCGGGTCTGTGCACAGCCCGAAGAAATTACACGGGTCCCCCTTCTGACGGGCTCACCACCCGTGGGAGGGGCCATGGGGGTCGGGTGCAGTGTGAGCTGGGCGGCAGCCGAAGGCGGAGACCTTGGCGCTCTGATCCTCGGCTACTGAAGCTGGCTCTTGGGACGTGGAACGTCACCTCTCTGCTGGGGAAGGAGCCTGAGCTGGTGCGCGAGGCTGAGCGGTTCCGGCTAGATATAGTTGGACTCACCTCGACGCATGGCTTGAGCTCCAGAACCAGCCTCCTCGAGAGGGGTTGGACTCTCTACCACTCTGGAGTTGCCCGCGGTGAGAGGCGTAGAGCAGGTGTGGGCATACTTATTGCCCCCCGGCTGTGCGCCTGTACATTGGGGTTTACCCCGGTAGACGAGAGGGTAGCCTCCCTCCGCCTTAGGGTGGGGGGACGGGTCCTGACTGTTGTTTGTGCTTATGCACCGAACAGCAGTTCAGAGTACCCACCCTTTTTGGAGTCCCTGGAGGAGGCACTGGAGAGTGCTCCTCCAGGAGACTCCCTCGTCCTGCTGGGGGACTTCAATGCTCACGTGGGAAATGACAGTGAGACCTGGAGGGGCGTGATTGGTAGGAACGCCCCCCCCGGAGTTTCTACTCCCACCTCCGTCAGAGCTTCAACCATGTCCCGGGGGAGGTGGGGCACATTGAGCCCGAATGGGCCATGTTCCGTGCCTCCATTGTTGAGGCGGCCGACCGGAGCTGTGGCCGTAAGGTGGTCGGTGCCTGTCGTGGCGGCAACCCCCGAACCCGCTGGTGGACACCAGTGGTGAGGGAAGCCGTCAAGCTGAAGAAGGAGTCCTATCGGGCCTTTTTGGCCAGTGGGACTCTGGAAGCAGCTGATGGGTACCGACAGGCCAAGCGGAACGCGGCCTCGGCAGTTGCTGAGGCAAAAACTCGGGCTTGGGAGGAGTTCGGGGAGGCCATGGAGAATGATTTCCGGACGGCCTCGAGGAGTTTCTGGTCCACCATCCGGCGGCTCGGGGGGGGAAGCGGTGCACTGTCAACACCGTGTATGGTGAGGGCGGGGCTCTGCTGACCTCAACTAGGGACGTCGTGAGTCGGTGGGGGGAATACTTCGAGGGCCTCCTCAATCCTACCGACACGCCTTCCGATGAGGAAGCAGAGTTGGGGAGCTCTGACGTGGGACCTCCCATCTCTGGGGCTGAGGTTGCCGAGGTGGTCAAAAAACTCCTCGGTGGCAAGGCCCCGGGGGTGGATGAGGTCCGTCCTGAGTTCCTCAAGGCTCTGGATGTTGTAGGGCTGTCTTGGTTGACACGCCTCTACAGCATCGCGTGGACATCGGGGGCAGTGCCTCTGGACGGGCAGATCGGGGTGGTGGTCCCCCTCTTTAAAAAGGGGGACCGGAGGGTGTGTTCCAACTATAGGGGGATCACACTCCTCAGCCTCCCTGGTAAGGTCTATTCGGGGGTACTGGAGAGGAGGATCCGCCGGATAGTCGAATCTCGGATTCAGGAGGTGCAGTGTGGTTTTCGTCCTGGCCGTGGAATAGTGGACCAGCTCTATACCCTCGGCAGGATCCTGGAGGGTGCATGGGAGTTCGCCCAACCGGTCTACATGTGATTTGTGGACTTGGAGAAGGCGTTCGACCGTGTCCCTCGGGGACTCTTGTGGGGGGTGCTCCGGGAGTATGGAGTGCCGGACTCCTTGATATGGGCTGTTCGGTCTCTGTATGACCGGTGTCAGAGTTTGGTCCGCATTGCCGGCAGTAAGTCGGACATGTTTCCTGTGAGGGTTGGACTCCGTCAGGGCTGCCCTTTGTCACCGATTTTGTTCATAATTTTTATGGACAGAATTTCTAGGCGCAGCCAGGGCGTTGAGGGGGTCCGTTTTGGCGACCTCAGAATCGGGTCTCTGCTTTTTGCGGACGATGCGGTTCTGTTGGCGTCGTCAGGCCGTGACCTTCAGCTCTCACTGGAGCGGTTCGCAGTCGAGTGTGAAGCGGCTGGGATGAGAATCAGCACCTCCAAATCTGAGACCATGGTCCTCAGCCGGAAAAGGGTGGAATGCTCTCTCCGGGTCGGGAATGAGATCCTTCCCCAAGTGGAGGAGTTCAAGTATCTCGGGGTCTTGTTCACGAGTGAGGGACGAATGGAACAAGAGATTGACAGACGGATCGGTGCGGCGTCTGCAGTGATGCGGGCTCTGCACCGGCCCATCGTGGTGAAGAAGGAGCTGAGCCAGAAGGCGAAGCTCTCGATTTACCGGTCAATCTATGTTCCTACACTCACCTATGGTCACGAGCTTTGGGTAGTGACCGAAAGAACGAGATCGCGAATACAAGCGGCCGAAATGAGTTTCCTCCGCAGGGTGTCTGGGCTCTCCCTTAGAGATAGGGTGAGAAGCTCGGTCATCCGGGAGGGGCTCGGAGTAGAACCGCTGCTCCTCCGCATCGAGAGGAGTCAGATGAGGTGGCTCGGGCATCTGGTTAGGATACCTCCTGGACGCCTCCCTGGTGAGGTGTTCCGGGCACGTCCCACTGGGAGGAGGCCCCGGGGAAGACCCAGGACACGTTGGAGAGACTATGTCTCTCGGCTGGCCTGGGAACGCCTCGGGGTCCCCCCAGAAGAGCTGGAGGAAGTGTGGGTCTCTCTGCTCAAGCTGCTGCCCCCGCGACCCGATCCCCGGAGCAGCGGCAGATAATGGATGGATGGATGGATTAACTTCTTATTTATCTAACTTAACTTAATTATCTTTGCGGTCATCTTTCATTGTTCCTTTCTCTCAAAATTCATGAAAATGGCACTGAAGTGCTGTGGATTGTGTGAGTAAACATCCAACACATTTGCTGCATTGAGCTTTCTCTGTAGGATTTCATTGTACATGTAAGCATAGCCACACTATGCACAGATGTTCTCTTTAAATTGAATGGTGATTTTGTCAGATGACGCTGCTGTTATAAAATCAGGATTTTATTCGAGCAGAGTGACAGTCTAGAAATGCTTTAAGTGACCATGAGTTGACATGTAGTCTTGATGGGTTGCTTTTTAGTCACAATTTCTGGAGTGTTTAGCCATCTGATCAACAAAAAAACAAAAAGAGAAGAGAAGGAGAAGGAGAAGAAAGAAACAGAGGAATGTGTGATTGAGAGCAGCTTACTGGGAATTTGACTTACTCTTTACTGGTTTTATAACTTTGGGCATTTTGCGTAGGTCCATTTCAGTCCATTTGAGTATATACATGCAGGGGAGATTCGACCCCTGTGCATAATCAGGGTGTATTTGTTTGGTTTTGAGAAATTCCATTTTGTATGATTTTGATCTGACTAATATGTTTATATCTATTCTTAAAGTCTAGTCTTAACAGGTTTTTTTCTAGTGTCATATAAACTTTCTTACAGACTTGCAACAGAAAACCGATTTTGTCCCAAGCTGAGAGGTCCTCGCTCTTTACATGAGCAGGCAAACTCACTGACCACTCTGAAAAATTGTGTAATCCAGGCCCATATGTATACAGCACACAAAGAGAAATCTCTCTCAGGTGTCTACACAACCATAACCGAGTCCACCTAAGCACAAGAAAAGTAGCCTAAATAAAACACAATAGTGTTTCTGCACTAATGGTGTAACAATACTGAGCCCAATGCAGACCAAACCCGACCAGGCCAGTCAAATGTGGGTATCGCTTGTCAGGATGACCAGATTTGCCTTAAACAAGTTGCAGATTGCAGCAAAAACTGCTGCTGTACCCCTTTTCACCTTTGCGGCCCCCTAACATGCTAGGGTGCAATGAGCAAAGATCTGAGCTTATGGTAACTACCACTACCACCCACGGGAGAAGGCTTTAAATTCCAACAACATGAGGGGATTCATTATTTTTGTGTATTTTTAAACAGACACTGGACATTAACCCCACAAAGAGGGAGGTTACAGTTTGCAAATATACGTGTCTGTGAAGAAAAGGTGAGGTAAGTCCTCTCTTACAGCCCCGAGCACAGCACTGTCATTGAAAACTACTATATCCACTCTGGTCATGTTCCCATCAATGCCAATTAGATCCAGAACTGATATAAACCTGCAACTACCTCTGTGATTTTACTTGGGACTGATATCAGTTCAAATCTTTCTCTTTGCTCTAAATATCCAGATGTTAACATGTGTTTGTGGGTTTCTTTGGCCAGTTTCAGAAGGGCTTTGTTGTTGTAGGACGTCACAATAGACCTATCGCTGCAAGAACAGAGGGGAGCCAGAGGAGAGCTCGTTTTTGAAAATTGTTGCCGTAATTATTCCTAAATTTGTTAATTGAATATATCCAACATGTCACAGTTTTTGGCTACAGTTTGTCAACTGCATAGAGTACTTGCTTTTCTCCTTTTCAAGTCTATAGAAATGAATCATCCTGTTTTCGACTAAACAGTTTTAAGGCATAACTTTGGGATCTGCTGAATTTGAGATGTGCATTTTCTATCACTCCATTCATTTTATTGAAAATTGAGACCAAATGAATTGACAGTCCCCACACTTTTCAACAATGTTGTGTGCATATATTATAACTTTTTCCACTCTAAACCAGAGAATCTTCTTGTAAAAAAATATTGATTGCCACCATGAAGTCTTGCTCAAACTAACTGATTAACCAGATACTTTTATGTGTCTTAGGAATTTGTTTTACAGTGTCAGCCCACAGATCATTAGCATATTCTAGTTGAAGATTTCGATCGTTCACACTGCACGGCAAATTAGACTCAGCCACCAATCCCAGCCCCCACCTCTCACAACACGTGTCCAGTCACATGTAATGTTCAGGATATTTAATGAGGCATGTACATACATGTTTAGACAGATTACTACCTTATGCTCAAGCAACTGTCCAGTCACTGAATATGCAGTAAAACAAATACAGAAAAACACAAGGTGATAAAGAGATACATTGACAAAAACAACATGCACTCTGTCCTTTTCCAGTCGACTTAACCCTCTTTTTATCTTCTCTCATCCATCAAATCTGTCTCCTCATTAGTTTTATTATCTCTTTGTATCTCTGTCTTCAAACACCTTTTTTTTCTCTAGAAAACTGCAGCCTCCACTCTCAGTCTCCGTTTTTCCCTCTCTTTCTTCTCTCTACAGTGCACTTTCTCTCCATCTCCCCTCCTCTCTCCCTCCTTATTTCACTCCCTCTCTCCTCCTCTTTCGTCCCCCCGCTGCGCTCTCGACTCTCTCTCATTCGCCCCTGCTCTCACACTCATGCAGCATCCTCCCCTCACCACTTCTACCTTCACACTCACCTCCTCCCGCCTCCCTCTCTGCTCCACTCGCCGCCTTCCTCTCCATCACCTACTAACACACATCATTTCTCGCTTTTCCTCGTGTGTTGTCTCGTCCTCCTTCCACCTCATTGTTTTTCCCTCCTTCCCACACACTCAACCTTGCTGTCTTGTGCAAATGTGTGCGCATGCACTCTCATGTTGATTGGCACCCAAGGACAGAGCACCCTCTCTTCCAAACCAGCTACCAGGCGGTTTGATCGCGTGGCCAGACTTCTTGACACTGAGCTCAGCTGAGGAAGAGGACAAGGAAGAAGCCATGGAGCACAGTCACATCTTTCCTGCTTTTTCCCCAAATGTGAGCACCTGGAATGTGTGCCCTCTCGGACCTCTACCTGTCATCTACTACAGCATTCTGCTCTGTCTTGGCCTTCCTGGTAGGAGACGTGTACATGAGTGTGTATTTTATGTGCATATGCATGTCTCATTCTGTGTTAGCTTGCTCATATTTGCATTAGAAGCTGCATTACTTTGACTTGCTGTGTACTTGTTTTCAGGGCTGAGTAAACGTGTTGTGCTCTGCTACTCCTGAGTGTCATGCACGCATAATGTTGATTTGTCATTCTGACATTGTGGCCGTCACTTCTCCATGCATGCATATTTTGTATATATTTGTCACTGCTTGTGCCTGTCTGGACTTTCTCGTGCATTTGACCCAGTATAGAATTAAGATAGAAACTGTATCTGCAGAGCATAATCAAATACTCTCTCTTAATACTTCTGAAAAGCTTTGGCCTCAGAATAAGCAGCAGCATGTGTACAACAGCATTGGAAATAGTGTAAGTAATGATTGTGGCTTGACCTTTAGGACAGGTGTGTGTTACGTGTCTTCTTTTGATGACCTGATTCAATAACACTTCCTTACCATTGAATGATTAGTCCATTCACAGTCACTATCTGACCCATTTACTGCCTTAGTCCCATTGCGTGATCCATGTGCCCTGACCCAGTCTCACACAGGGAAGCAAAGTGGCGTGTGTGTCTATGGGTATGTGTGTCAAACAGAGACAGACACTGAGAGAGACGCAGACAGAACACCTGGAGGTCAAACGAAAGTGGAAATGTGCTGATGCCTAATCTGAGATTGGGGTTCGGATGCTAAAAGCCCGCTGGACAGTCAGTCACATATCCGGTGCACTCTAACTCATCACCAGATGACTGGAATGTTCTGATCAAATACCATAAAAACACAATTAGCAATGCAATTTCAATATGTAATTTTTGAGAAATTTGACATTGAATTAATAGATTATGCCTTCAGTGTATTCACACCGGGATTTTTAATAGCTCATTTGTCCTAATCCTTTATATTAATAAAGCTGCTTAAGATCTGATCCCATTCCCTTGCTGGAGATTGGAAGTGAGATGCTATCAACTGCGTAAACTATTCTGGCTTAAAACAAATCTGCAATGCAAAGCGAAAAGATTTTGTGTGCCAAGACTGCAGTTGCTCAAGAGATTTGCTGTCTTGTTAAAGTAAAAAAGAAAAAATCCTTCCTCTTAATCAAATCTTGCCTAATTATTTCTCCTGGATGGCAAAGCAAATCTTGAGCAAGCAATTCACCCTGCTATTGTTTCTTTGATTCCACCGCTGAGTCGTCTTTACAAATGAGACTGACGCCGTTTATTAGTTACTGAGTTAGAGTAACCTGGGAGTCTGTGACAATCTTACACTAGTCGTCTAAACTCATGGCAGGGTTGAGTGCGGCGAGCTGATACTTTGCAGCAGTGACTTGTTCAATCATTATGACACAGCTCATTCCACTCAAGCTGAATCATGAATGTTTCATCGGCGCAGCATGTGTTAGTAGTACCAGCGGGACCCACAGACCCACACATATTGAGCAGACTTATTTGATAGGGGGCTGTTTTTTGATTATCAGATAGATTCAAATGCAACAGGGAGATCACTTATACACCAACTCTTTGACCTGCTCGCAGGAAGACAGGAGTCACATCAAGAGCGCAGACTTTAGAGGGGAAATAAGATGAGAGAAGGTGATTAGAGAAGGCATTTAGTGCATCAAGTGGTGGGAAAGGGATGAACTGGGCACTGCTCAAAAAGCATATGATCAAACCGGAAAGAGGGTGGACAAGGGCACCCAGAAGAAGAAGAACAGTGGCATTAAGAGAGGGAGATCAGAGCACTAATAGGAAGAGAGAGATTAATAACAGCAGGGCCTGCTAAGTAGCACCTTGGAGCCCCGAGTAGGGCTGCTTCAGAAGACTGTGCTGAAACAAATTGCCACGTTTTAAATTAATTGCTCACTCGCTCTCACTGTTTCTGTCTCTATTCAACACACCATACTGCTTGAGACAGTACAATCACAGCAAATAGCACGAATAAGGGGTTGTCCTTTATCTCAGTCTTTGACCTGATGGGGTTATAAAGGTAAAGTCTGCTCTTTGTAAAGTACTGTATGACTCAAAGCTCTTGATGAAAAGACACACACTGCTCAGTGGTAAGCCATCAGCTGATGAGCAACAGTGTGTGACACTACTCAAGTGAAGGTGTGCTGGATGTCTGGGCCAACTCAGCCAGTCTCATGTTGGAGTCAAACATTTCTTCACACTGTTCTCTCAGTGAAGGCCTTTAAATGAGGTTTTACCTGCACACACACACACACACACTTCAAACAGAAGCCAAATTGCTGCCATACCTGAAATTTGCTTACAGATATCTGCATTTAAAAAGCAAAATGTGATAATATTAGTAAAATGTGTGGCAAGGTACAAAGCCGCAAAGCAGATTAT
Source organism: Odontesthes bonariensis (assembly GCF_027942865.1). NCBI lineage: Eukaryota > Metazoa > Chordata > Actinopteri > Atheriniformes > Atherinopsidae > Odontesthes > Odontesthes bonariensis. Next base: position 16,091,662 of record NC_134526.1, read on the forward strand.
GTCAAATTAAATTGCATTCAAAAATGAAAAAATTGTAAAATTTATTCAGTTAGTCATCTGGCTGCCATAAAGGACAAGCTTAAGCAAAACTAGCACAGTGCTGATTTACTCAATCATGAATAACATGAATAAATTTACTGTTTACAGAATGAGCCTCTTGAGGCCTTTGAGGTTGCTTTCATTAATATCATTTTACCACACCCTAATGATATGAAGTCATTTATTATTCATTAAATCTGAGGGATTGGAATGAAAATAGGGAGGGGTTGAGGGGCAGGGGTTGAGATGGTTGTTGGATAGAAACAAACTTCAAGCTGAAGGACCCAGAGATTGAAATTATGAATTGGGGTACCTCCCAAAATACTTCTGCTCCTTGATCTTCTGGGTCCTGTAATCAGACAGTGAAAAGGAAGTGAATTAACCACAGGGTTATACCTAAGGGGTTAGGCACATCTCGGTAAGCAGAGGAAATTGATTATCGACTAGTATGATCTTTGTTTTTCCATTTGGGTTATAAAAGCCTTCACTGATTAACATCAAAGTGACATTATTTTGAAATTCTTCCAGTATTATGTAGTTGACTCAACTCAGTGAATACGCAGATTCAAAAAAAGTCTTGTTGACCACTGAAACACCGACACAGGCCAGTCTTAAAGCAAATGTTAATTAGGTACAGCACAAGACATGACAGCTTCACAATAAGGCTGTACAATTGAGAACATTTAATGTTTTTTCCATTTTGCTGTTGGCCTATAGTTTTCGTTGGGGCATGTCACGTTTAGGCATTCATGCAGATTGGAGAAAATCTCCTTCCATGCCCATTTATTCAAAGGGAGAAGGTCAGGAATGCTCACCAGTAACAACCTGTCCTTCTGCGGTGCAGTGCAGGCCAAGTGTAAGCTGTTACTTAATGAAGAGATGGGTCTTCATCGATTTTCAGTTTGAGCTATTGATCTGTCAATCTGCTCCGGCGACGGGGCACATGTGTGGGATGGTGGCTTGTTAAAAGATACTATCACTCTAAAGGTTGTCTTTGAAATTAGGTGGTGTTGACTGGTCTAAAAGGAGGGCATGAACAGAGTGAAGGAAAAAAATGAATAAATCACATGGAAGAAGGTTCAGATTGTGAGTATTGTCCCCAGTCTCCAGTTTAGGAAAAGAAAGGATGGGGGAGAGCATGTCAGTTTGTCATGGTGGTGACGAGCCAGAGGGCGCGGGGGAAAGTAAAAGAGGAGGGAGGTGTTTTTTCAGGCAATAAATCAGAGATGTGCTGTGACAGAGCTGATTTTGTTTAACCAGCTGACAGCAAAACGCTGTCGCTAATGCTGAAACCACAAACTTAATTCCTATATTCTTTACACAATAATATCAATTTGAGGATAATTATACTGTAGAGCTGTGATCTGGGGATTGTTTGAATTAGTCATTTTCCATATTCTCCCTTCCTTCTCAGCTCTATTGTTTAATTTCCTTCTTTGATTTCTATCCACCTCTCACTTTGACTGTCTGTCTCTTTTACTGTCCTCTCACAGCAAAAAATTCTCAAATAATGGCCAAAAATCCAAATGCATTATCATAATTGTCAGCAATGTTGTTAGAAACCGCTGAACTGGGTAAGCTGGGGTGCTCATGCAGAGCACAAGGACAGACATGTCTAAACCTTCACTCTCTGTGGCCCGTCTGTAAAATGAATTGCTGTTGAGGGGAGCTGGCAGCAGAGCACTGCAGTCGCGTCAATATCATTTGCTGCACTCAGCTGCATTTTTCTCTCCTAATATGCCTTTTTAAACTTAAGTATCTTGTTCAAAAACATTTTCTCCCCCTCATTCTTTCTGTTGCTCTTTTTCAATGATTTTTCTCTCTTTTGGGGTTCTACAATTCCCCATTAACACTCTGGCCACATATCAAGCTTATATTCAGAAAGAAAAAACTGTTTGACTAATTTGTTGCATTTGCGTCTCACACTCAGAACTATTGAATGCTCATACATCACATTTTTGTGAAGACGAGGATGTGGTCTCCCTTCTTTTTTCTTTTTGCTCTGTGGAATTAAGGGATTGCCTTGCTTTATGTCCAGTCTGACACTTTGAGAAGACAAAGGGAAATGGTTGTCATCAGGAACAAAGTGCTTGTGACCTTTGAAGCAAGCTTTGATATTCACCCCCTCTCTGTCCCTTGCCTCTCTTCCTTTCTTCCCACCGCCTCTCCTCTGCACCTCTCTGCCTTGCTTAGTCTTTCTTTCTAATCCTACTATCCATTCCCTCTTCATCCCCTGCTCTCTTTTTAACTCTCTGTGACCTTCCTCAGACCATGCTTTCCTTCACCCTCCATTTCCTCACCCCCCTCATTTCCTCTCGTCCAGCCTTTAGCCTCCAGATAAGCTGTAACGGCTTCCAAATTTCTCCAAATAATTGCAATTGTCCCATTCATTCTACTTTTAATTGACATTATTCATTTCTCTTCAATATTCTGCTTGTTATGTATGGGGCCCCTTGTGAAAGTCTGATGACGAGTGCAAGCAAGTTGCAGTCCCCTCTGATTTTGAGGGGTTAAACTGCAGTGTCGTTTGTCGACAGCCCGTCTGAATATGTCCCTTTAATAGTGGGATGAGTCAGCCTCGTTACACACCTCAGGGAGCACGCTGTGCCTTCTCTTTTCCCGCTAAACAACGTCAATGGCCCTGTCTTCTCCTTATATTAGAAGAGCAGCAGGGAGAAGAGGAGACGTAAAAACACTCCCGCACAACGAGACAAAAGGATCACCCAATCAAACACACTCACAATTGCAAGCAAATGTCGACAAACATACAAACCCTAGGATCTGTCTTTTATTATTACAATCCCCTCTCAAAAGGATACTCTTATTCTTTTCCTACTAAAAAGAAAAACATGGTGAAAGTTTGCATTCATTTGTGTGTCTGCTCTGTTTACCCACCTCGGCTTTCCCCATCCGCACAGAGACGAGCTTTGCATGTGCCACCTCATACCTGCTGAATGCCAAGTAGACCTGTCCTGCTCCAGAGACAACATAAAGGCAGGAATCAATTTAAATGGATGGGCCACCCATCACAGGGTGGCTACACCTAAATGGAAACGTCAAGCTTGCAATAGATCCCTTTTGTTCATCTGTGGAGGGCCCAGCTACAGCTCAAACATAATAATACCCAGCTAGTGATAGTCAACATCTCACTGTTTCTATTTTATGTCACTCCTCTGTGCTCAGCAGTTGGTATACAGCACCAAGAGGGTTGATGGGCAGAGGTACAAAAGAGAAAGTGGATTACAAGTGATGTCCATTATATTGGATTTGTAATGTCATTAGCAGAAAACTCCACCCCCCACAGAAACAGACACTGATAAGACCCCTCATGTTGGATTAGCCAGGTGAGAGGCTGGAATGACACGCTGACAGCTGTGTGGGGTGGTTCGATACGAAATAACACGTACTGAGGATTGTTTGATTAGTGACGGCCAAAGAAAATGTATAATGAGGGACAAAGTATATAACAGTAACACAACATGAAATAAGACCGCCTGGGTCATCTTTATTGCCTCATGACTCATTGCTTTCTACAAGGGGCTTATTTTCTGAACCACAGTCCAAAACCTAAAGAATGGCAGCGAGAATTCATGTTTAAGATGCTTGAACAAGAAAGAAAACATTTTTTGGGTTTTTAATAATTTCCTACAGCAACACAAAATGGACAGTTAAATGTTAAAAAGGGATACAGAAAAAGTATACAACACAGAAATAGGATGAATTTGTCTCGTTACAGAGAACCTCTATCCAATATATACATTCTTGGAACTCATCAAACTTTTTTTTTTTTCCAAAGAAATAGTTTTCATGAACATAAGCAGCATAAATCAAAAGAAACATATCTTGAACAACCTGAAGCCATTGCACTGGAGAAATTTAGAATGCTCAAAAGGTTAATGGTTACTTTCCATATTCCTGACTTCAGCATTAACCTTTAGTATATTTCATTGTTTTCGCTAAAAGAGGAAAGTAGGAAACAAACCACTAGATAGAACAAATAAAAAAGGAATGCAGTCGAGCTCAATTAAAAACTAAAGCAATTAAACTGTGCTGAGGTTACTGTCTTGTGTTAAAGAGTGTAACTGTGATTATCTTTGGAACAGTGCAATACAACAGCACATATTGGTTAAAATCTTCTAAACAGCTATAACATCTTGTTTACAGCTATTAACTGATTAGATGTTAATGAATTGGTGCATCCTTAATTATATGCATATGTGTACATGTTCAGAGTCAAATGTCTGCTGCACATCCTACATGTCTTGCAAGCACATCGTTAGTCATTATCTGGAGCCAACTTTGTAATTTGTAATCACTTGATAGCGACTGATGCTGTGAAGTGTGATGTCCCAGACTCCAAGCTGCCACATTTAATCCAATCCCAGATCTATTAATGCAGAGAAAGATGTGATCACACACGCACAGCGTGTACAGTAATGGCTGCTGAGAGCCTTAATGTCTCTGAAGCTGCATTGCTATGTTGGAATAATCATCAAAGTGACCCACAGTACAAGGCTTTGTGCTGTGCCAGCAGGCTGCATTTAAAGGGCCGCGTTCAACTGAACCATATAACGATATAAGATAGGTGACCTTACTGGGAACTTAAACCTCACATAGTCCCTTTAAGTTATACACTCCTCATCACATGACCCATACACAATAATGTACAAGAACTACCATACTAAACTTTCATAGAAGTAAAAAAAGACCAAATACAATAAAAGGCTTTACCAAGACTGCACAATGAAAACGTGAAAGGACTGAAAACTATATTGTACTGAGTTGTAATGTTAGACCATCTTTATGCATTGGAACTTGAATTTAAGAAAACCTGTCCCACCAGTATTATACCTGAGAGCATTAGTATCCAATGAGCTAACCATGCCATTTGGCCATGCAGGTGGCATTTAACCTTAATGACTACGTCAGTCGTTAAAGTGATGGCATTCAGTCTAACATAGGTCACTTTTACGTGGATTTTCCTCAAGGCTTCATTCAGACATGCCTTTGGCACTCTATAGGTTTGCATGCACAGTTAAGTAGAGCTCATAAATTATTAAGTTGGACTACTGTCCTGCTGTCCCAGTATGAAAGCGTGAGAAGCATGGAATAAAAGAATGGCCGACTCACTACAGAAGGAGGTGATATGTTTCCTTTTAGCTTATCAATACTGGGCTTTTTACAGTTATACTTTTGCTGCACTGACAAAACAACAGGCAGATGATTTAACTGGTACCATCTTAAGTAGTAACTTGGACAGCATAAGAGCAACTTTCTTTATTTTTTACTATTCTATAATGTGTGCTAGTCCATTTTATTACTGAATACCAAGGCCAGTTTGAGTCCCATTGAACTTAAAAGTGCAGGAAAAATTTCCATCTTCCATCTTCCATCTGAATTACTTGGGTGCGTTTGTTACAATTTGAGAAATTAAAAGTACAATTTTAGTATATTTACATGCATTTTAAAAAGTGCGTTTTTTGTCAAACTAACACAACAATTACATTTTTTTTTAACATCACGTAAACAATGTACATGGTGTGGTCCAAGAGGGGCTTCAGCTACCTACACTGCCTTTACACTCTAATGCATCTTATGTAGATGTTAGAATTTGCAGAAATGATCTAGCCAAGTTGAAATTCTTGTGCACGAGTATTTAAGAGCTACACACCTACTAAGAGAACCGGATTTGTGGTCGGTGGTCTTAGCCAAACAGATTTTCTCCCACTCCAAGAGTGGGATTCATTTATTTTCAAGTCCAACTTTGAGAATGCTGTCTATCACTTAGTGTGAAAATACACAATGAAATACATGACAAACTGTTATGTCCCCATCTTGGGAAACCCTGTACGTCCCAATGACTTTTGAGGTACTAGAACATCACCTGACCAAGAATCAGTAGTGATGAGTTGGGATCGAGAATGGGTAGTTCTCGTCTATCCTAACTTTGCTCGTAATGCATTGAAAAAGGCTATACTCCCTTGCGAATGCTCAGATTTGGTAAAAGTACCAACGGTGTATGTCGCATTTAGGTATCTATGTCCACCTTTTTAAAATTTTCTCTTCATTTAGTTTTTAAAGAAACGAGGTCCCCCTCTGGGATATTTGTCTGTACCGTGAAAGAATTCTGTAATGTCTAAATGGAGAGAGAAAGTGGCAACGTTAATGAGCAGATACTAGTGTATAGTAGGGTTACGACTGACAAAGAGGGGCATACAGGGAGAAATGGGCTGTCCTTTTGCTTTATTCTGGGGGCTAAATTGGTGGCAGCAGGATCGCAGACAGTTGTGAACTAATTGCCAAGACTGTGATGCAGCACATTGCCCTCCTGTTTTTGTTGTGACTTTAGTCTTTATTAGAGATAACAATTTGGCCAAAGGGAGAGGCAGGTGCTGCTGGAATTACACAGCAGGTGCCGATGAAGGGGAAAAGAGAAGAGAGCAGTAAACAGAAAAAGGATTACTGTCAGGGAACAATGACAAAATGTATTTTTTTGGGTTTGTTTTTCAAACAGTGTTCACTTTGCATGCTTTGACCTGTTTAGTAGCAAGAGTGGATCTGTTGGTCTTGCTGAATAATTTCCATTCAATTCAAGTGCTTGTGACCCTTTAATTTCGTGTGCTTTTATCGTGTTGAGCTTGTGTTAGTACCTGCACTACATGTCTTTTAAGCAGCATTTCTGTTGCTGTCTAGTTGCTGACTCGTTTATTGTAGGGTGTTTCAATTATTAGCCCACTAACGCTGAATTTCTCTGTTTCCCTCCCTGCCCTGACCTATGCCCAATCCTTTTCTCATTTCATATGTTCATCTATTGTCAATCACCTCCTCCATCACTTCTCCTTCTAGCTAACATCCTAACAGTGGTTATCCTGTCCCAGCTGGTGCTGCGTCGTCAGAAGTCGTCCTATAACTATCTCCTGGCTCTGGCAGCTGCCGACATTCTAGTTCTGCTCCTTATTGTTTTTGTTGACTTCATTTTAGAGGATTTCATTTTGGCTACACCCCTACCACCATCATTTAACAACGCAGTGCAGGTTCTGGAGTTCTCCTCAATCCACACCTCCATCTGGATCACCGTGCCTCTCACCATTGACCGCTACATTGCCGTTTGTCACCCACTTCGCTACCACGCGGTCTCTTACCCAGCCCGAACACGCAGGGTGATATTCGCCGTGTACATTGGGTGCTTACTCTCTGCAGCTCCTTATTACTGGTGGCCTGAGCTGTGGCACAGCCTGCCCGGGGTAGACAGTGGGTATCAAGGAGGAGGAGAGAGCAACAGAAGAACAGTGGTGCAGCATGTCCTAGTGTGGGCACACTGTGCAACCGTCTACCTCCTCCCTTGCACAGTCTTCTTCTCCCTTAACGCTGTTATTGTGCAGAAGCTGCGCAGACGCCGGAGCTGCTTCCGGCTGCGTGGATATTCCACTGGCAAAACCACTGCTATTCTCCTGGCCATCACCTCCATTTTTGCTGTTTTGTGGGCACCACGCACCCTCATGATCCTCTATCACTTCTACTCTCCTCCACCAGCCTCACAAAGTGCTAGTCGCCTGCTCCACATGCTCACCGATATGGCAAATATGCTGGCTTTGCTCAACACCGGCGTCAACTTCTTTCTCTACTGCTTCATCAGCAAGCGCTTCCGGGGCATGGCAGCCAACGTGCTCCGAGCTCTGGTCCGCTGCCGGAAGCAGCCGCCTCCATTTTATGCTAGCCACAATTTCTCCATTACAAGCAGTCCCTGGATCTCACCAGCCAACTCCCACTGCATCAAGATGTTGGTGTATCAGTACGACAAAAATGGGAAGCCTATCTGTATCTCTTCATGAGTCAACAGCCACCAGCAGCTGCCCCAGCCTTTAATTGATGGGAAGCATATTCAGGCTTTGTTTCCGTGGAGACTAGCTTAGGACTCTTTGAGGTTTGAAAAATGTCAACATACCCAAAGAGCACAAGTGACAGTTTAGCCGGCTTAGGGTGATAATGAAGTGGTTGTCTAGCAAGGTGGAACAGTAAACGGCAGATGCGTGGAAGAAAATGGCAAAGTGTCTCATGCGCAATAAAGTATTCACAAAGCAGCCAACAGCATCAAGTAAATGCTGATTATTTCCTCCATGGAAGAAAAAAAAGCAAAACACATCTGCTATGTGCAACTGACAGACAGATGAGGGGATATTACCGCCATCTACCAATTATTATGAGCCAACATTTTCAACATGTAAACTAACAAAAAAAAATAGATGAATCCTTTGTGAGGCATGAAATATGGTTCATCAATGGATGCTCCCTGTTGCACACTGCTGCCAACAGTAAAGAGCTTTGAACAGCTGTGTTTTTGTCTGTCGGGACACTTACAGAAAGCCGAGATCCAGTCTGGCCACTGCACATCTCATCTCAAGGGGTGATTCACTCAGGCAGCGACGCTGACAGTGAGTGCACTGACCACAGTCATGACTGCCTCTCAAGAAATGTAAAACATCTCTGTCATTTTCATTTTAACAAGCAGAAGAATCTCAACAGCATGTTGAAGGGGGCTTTTGTGAAATGAAAAATCTTTCTTGACTTTCCTTATGTGTGTGCTGAGTTCATTTTAGTACTGTAGGTCTCCTACATGTCGGCACTGACTGTGGAAGACCAAGTAATTTCACAGATTGTTGTAGAAAGAGTAGGCTCTCTGCTTGTTGTTGCTGAAATATTTATTCATGGTAGACTTGACTGTTATTGTAGCTTTGCAAAAATACAAGACAAAAAATAAGACCTGGAGTCGGTATAGCTCTGTCATTACTCTAATAATCACATTTCCATAATTAGAAAGAGGAAATTTCTGCGACAAGTAGATAGTCCTCTATTAACTATTAATGGTCTTTGATGACTTATTGTTAACCATTATCCGGATGAATATAGTGAATGTAACTGAACGTGTCTTTAACCCTTTAGCTTTGGATGAGACAGAAAAAGAGAGAGATAGAGAGGACAGAATAACCTCTTCTCCAACCCTTTGCTACATTTTCCCCATCTGAAGTTTTTCGTTCCCATTATGCAGCAGTGAATTCATTTTCAGGGCCACAGAAACTCATTTCAGCTCTGTTCATTCTGCTGGTGGCCAGTGGCGGTCCAGTAACATTTTATGCTAAAACACAGTTGCATACATCAACTCTGTGTCAGTGGTAACCAACAATAAACGAGGACACATGCCCACAAACACAGACACACACACATTGCAATGTATCGCCCTCAGACAGAACACATTGAGATCAATGCACATTCATACTGCAGACACCATGGGTCCATTTATCTGGTGAGAATGGAGCTGTGCCAGAGGACAGATTTCAGTTTAAGCCAGAGGCTTTTTTTTGTAATCTGATGAATGTCAGTTGTGTCTGTCATGGCAGACTAAGGCCTCGACTACACTGCTTAGGATATTTTTTAAATGGATATGTTTCGCTTTGTTTGAAGAAATTCCCACAGATGCTGAAATAATCGTCTCCGGTAACAACATGTCCAAACTACAAAAAAAAACGGATGCTTAGTGAGCTGATTCTCCATTTGCAAAACTTCAGAACCTAAACAGTAGTTTTTCTGCAGGGGTGGAACGCAAAGACAAATACAATTTGCCTGTGTGGACAGACGAGAATGTGGAGTTGTTGTGACATGACAGTACAAGGTGATGAAAGCCCAGGAAAACATCAGAAAAAATGAGTCAAATGGTATACAAGCAGCACTTTTGTTATGGTTACCAACACATTACAAAAAGCAACAGTAGGAATGTGCAAAAATGGCACCCAAAACCTTTGCTTTTCATGTACACATGGATACACTGAGAATAGGGATTTTCAAAATCTTGTTAGACACCAAAATATCTGAGACACTTCAAAGGGTGCGGCCTGTTCCTCTGAAATCGTGGTATTTATTGAGGAAAGCATGTATTGCAGCTGAAGATGTGCCAACACATTTCATTTATCAGCAGAGTGAAGATATGGAGACTTTCTTTAGCAAGAAGCATCGCTCAGCTGATTAGTTTTTTAATTAAAGCACATTTAAAAAAGCATTGTCAGTGGTTTCATCAGCAAGTTTCATTTGTCTAAACACCTCAACAAGGAACCACTTCTCAACACTTATTTATGTTGTCGAGGCATGTAATTTGTTGAAATGATACAGCAGTATCACAGAAAGCAAGAAGCTCCTCCTCAATTGAACTGGTTTCTGATGACAGCTGATGATTGTCCCTCTAGCAGGTAGTGAAAGCGCTGCCATTTGCATGAAGATGTTGGTCAGCAAAAAGTTATTTTTGTTTTCCCTGTAACGTCGACCTGCCCAAACTATAATCTTTCTTACCCAAACAAAAATATCTTGATGACCAAGTAATTCTTGCCAAATAGAGACTCAAAATGAATATCACAATAGACTTTAACATGTTAAAAAGAAGAGCAAGGATACATGATTCCACTGTAGAATCGAACCAAAGTCTTTCGATTATCTTGCAAGGCCTCACTTCACCATTATCACCTCCAGTTCTCAGTGGAGGACGATTATTTGTCAGGATATTTCTTCAATTCAGTGAAGCAATCCATGTGTTCACTCCGATGAGCAAAGTCATGTGTCTACCCCAACAAAGCTGCTTCTGTAATTGGCTTTCAATTAGTATCATTGAGATGATGTCATCGTATAATTTCATTAGATTATTTCTTTTTCTATTTTTTTATAAAAACAACAACAACAAAAAAGATTGTTTCTCACCACCACTTACCGCAGTGTTAAAGACGCTGTGAAATCAGTGGCTTTTCATTTTTCTTTTACATTTTTCACTAGGCCATCTCTCTTATCAACATAAGCTGAGATGTGAGCACTTGGAAGCCATAGACTGAAAATCATGCACATCAATGCCTTCCATACCGCATGATTTATAAAGGACCATAATACACTTTATATGCATATAGTTTTATCTTATTACAATTATTGAATTGTCATTAGGGAAAGCTGTCTCTCTACATGAATGAAAGTGGTACAGTATTTTTCCTTAGAAATAAGGGATAAGTAATATGATAAGGTCTCACACAATATGCATATCTCTGATAAGCATGATATTCTAAAAAAGACGGTCAAAAACTACTATAAAAAATCTCAAGTAAGATTAAAAAGTGTTGTGAAAATGCAAAAATGTGGGATTTTTTTTCATTGTTATGAGCTCATACAATAACACTTTAAACCCATTACATCACATGAGATGTGGTTGACCGTCCATCCTTCATACATCTCACAGGTTGGTGAAGGTATGGATAAAACTTTTCTCCCATTTTTGGCTGAAGTACCCCAAAAAAAACCTTCTTATAGATCCATTTTATGGGAAGCAGTACAAAAACGCAAATTCTTACAGTAAAAAGTGATATTTTCTTTAATTTCCTCTCAGACCGACATGAAACAAGATTTCCCAAGTGCTGTGTTTCCAAAAGTTCCAACTATTAGCTCATACGAGGGCAGGCTTTCTAAAATATTTACAACAAAGATCAGTTGAACCAGAGTAAACCTAATAATCCAACTTCCCACCTTTTGCAGCTCAGAGGCCATAACTGAGTCGTTCACTCTCAAATCCTGTTTCTTTGCAACACATAAATCGATTTTCTCCAGAATCACAAAATGAATGAGGGAGTGGCGGTTGCCATCCGTTCCTCACCTCCTTCATTTTCCCCTATCACTCTTGTCAGAAGCACTTGCACAAAATTAATTTCTCAAGTGTCCTCTGTGCTCATTAACTTAGTACCTTGGAGTCTTTCATGCTATATGCATACCGAGGATATCACTGATGTGTTGTCATCAGAAAATGAACATATGCAAATGAGGTCCTTGAGGGGAATCCTGGGGATGTTGTGCATTATTTGATGGAGATAAATGGCCGAAGGGTCGATAACCAATAATCACTCAGTGAGTTCCCTGCCTCCCCATTCCATTAAAGTCACGCTCAGCTGGATGTTATATTTCATTAAATGTAACAGTGCTAAAATATACGCTTTATCTCTAATCAATATTGCTTAATGACCAAATTGTGACAATTAGGAGAGCACAACTGCAAAAAATTGTTTCTGCTTCAGCCTGAAGAACTGATACCAGATCGATGTTGCCATGACATTCATTTTACATGTTAACCCAATCCACTTTTTTTGCCCATATTAATGTGACATTTTTGTGGAAACCAGCATCTCATTGCTACTGCCAGCAGGGATAGAGGCAGACATGCTGGGAAACCAAAGCGTCACATGCAGGTGTCTCGTCTTGTCCCACGTGAGGTCCTCAAGAGAGAACAGGAGTTAGCAAGTGACGGGGGTCGTTACCAAGAAATATGCCCCGTTATGAAGAAAAAGCCTAGGATCTGTATTTTTTTTCAGCCTGATATTAAAAAGATAACCAAACATAAATCAATCAGAGAAAATTGTATTTTCTCTCTCACATGTTCTGCTTTGCTCTATCTCTCTCTATTAGTTCATCTGTAAAGTGTGTGTGTGTGTGTGTGTGTGTGTGTGTGTGTGTGTGTGTGTGTGTGTGTGTGTGTGTGTGTGTGTGTGTGTGTGTGTGTGTGTGCAAAAGTGCGTTTGTGAACGAGAGAGAGCGTGCAAATAAAGTTTGTCTTAGAGGGGAGCTTTATGTATATCTTTATGATCTGTAATGTATAATAAAATGTGTGTTTATAATCAATCATCATGAGTATAACTACATGCAGCACAGTATTGTAATGATATATTCTTGAATGTAAAAATCAAGCTTCTTGCATTTTTGTTGGTATTTTATCTGATTGTGAGTTTTCTACAAAATGACCTTTTTGAGCAGTCTTTTATCTCTCTTCATGGCAGTGTTTCAAAACTGTGTTTTTTTGATTGTTCATGAGTGATTAAAGGCTTGCAAAATTTAGCTTTTTCCTCCTGATGAATTTATTAAATGTATAAAGGATATCTATTACTGTGCTGTGTGAAAGTATAAAGAAAAAATGTTGGCTAATATTTTTGATTAAAGAAATAAAAAGCAATTTGTCAAACAGCTGAGGAATTTGTCTGCCAAAAAAGTTGCTATCTTAACCCTGGACATCACATTCAATTATTTGATTTTGTAATCAATACTAAAGATATTACAATATAAAGCCAAAAAGAAGAAAATAACATACAGCTTTGTATGAAGCAGTATCTTTTTTTAAAATTAATTAGAGATATCTGAAAAGACTAAGTCAATTTCAATGGTTTGGGCATTTGATTATAATGCCTCCTTGTCACCTTCCTTTGGAGGATCATCATCCTGGACCTGTTGCCTAGGTGACGCCACGTCATTTAAGCGGAAGAAAATGGATGGATGGATAGATGGATGCAAAAAACTTCACCTTCCCGATAGACATTCCAGGCCGTATTACATTTCTTCAAGGCGGATAAGAATTACACAGCTTGGCGATCGATTTATTCCATTTTATATAACTTGGTTCTCCAAATGAATTTACATAGAGAAAAATAGCCTCTCGCTACCATAAATAATCATTTTAATGTTAATTTTGGAACGAATTTCTTCTATGTTTATTAACATGGCGTAAATTCAGTGATTTAAGTCCAGTTGTTGATTCAGCAGTAAAAGATGTGAGCAGGTGGCCTGATTTAAGGCACTCATAATGATGGTTGTTCGATGTTACATTATAACAAGCTATACAGCTCAGAAAAAAGAAAGTTCAGAAAAAACATATGAAGCCATGAGAGATTTCGTGTGTGTGGGCATTAGTCATTTTCAGTGGAAATTAATCTGTTTATTCAGCTGTATTGTGGAGATTTGTCTCCCTATTGGGAGCAAAAAACAAGTCCTCATAATGTAAATCAGTGTCTTTTGAGGTTGTGGTGATGTAAGTCCCAAGGAAATTAATAAAAGTCTATGTGATGTCCTCTGAAGTGCTGAAAACACAACTCTGTGTGTGTGTCTGTGGTGAATTTAAGCCCTTTGACGGCATCGCTGACTCAGATCAGATGCCATTCTGTCCCCGTCATGATAAGTGAGAAAGAGAGAGAGCATAATGTTCAGGAGAACAAACATACACAAGAGATTTTATTCTGTTATAATCACCTCTGATTGAACTCAAAGCAACACAAGTGTTTCATCTTTCAAACTCCCCCTGGTTACATCCACAGGCACAGCCAGCCAATCTCTCACGTACTCATATTCACAGTCTGCCAATTGTCAATACGCAGACCTGACAACAAGCCAATTAACACCTCTCTCAGTGTAACAAAAAGAAAAAAAAAGAGCTATATCTTCTACAAAAAAAGACTTTCTGTTATTTCAATACATAATGCTCAAGATACCACCAGCTGAACAAGAGGATCAGAGTGTCTGCTTCAGAAAAGCAACCTGCCACTGGCCTTTTTCAATAAACCCAAATCACTCTAGATTATATGAGCTGAGGTCACTGTACTTTTCATCTCACAGTAATATAAAAATGGGTTCATCTGATAAATGTCCTGTCAACCCCGAACCATGAGAAGCTTATGCTTCTCTGCGAGGAGGAGAGTCCCAGGAAGAGAAAAGAATAAAGAAATAAAAGCACCAAGGGAGGAAGATGGAAGGACAGGGAGAATAAAAGTGTGTCTTCACATGTGTGTATTTACCGCCAAGTCTTGGCAATATGTTGCCGCATTAATAAAGATGGATGGTGCCTGTCTGACGTGGCAGTGATGGGGTTGCTGCTGAAAGTGAGCATGGGAGCACACATGTTCGTATATACACGTGTAAAGATTTCTTCATTTCTTCATGCATTCACACCTCAGGCTGCTGCAAAAAGATATTTTTAAATGTACGTCAAAGCTCTTTAATATGTCTGTTTGTCAATATCTAAAGCAGGCTACTATAAATCTTCCAGTGTAGGAACATGAGTGTAGATTTTTACACAAGAGTAGTTTTTGTCGCTACTTCTGTTCCATTATAGGCCTTTTATCTGAGAAACCCACTCATACAGGTCACATGTTCTATTTAAGAGACTACAAATTGAGATAAATGAATGAACAGTCATATGCTGTCACCTTGTTTTACTCAATTTCCTGGTCTATTTTTCTTATTCATAAGAAAAGCCGACTGTTAAAGACAGCCTATTGTAGAAATTCTGTAAAGATGTAAGCCTCTGCTGTCAAGCTTTAAATGATTGATTAAGGCTGACTTACATTTAGCTGCTTAAGCTTTAGGATCCTGGTATCGTGAATACTGGCTGTCACACTGTCATTGCTCACTGGGACACTTGAACACAGCCATTGTTAATATTATTAGTAACACTCTGCCTTTTCTACAATGACAGGTCCCAAGGGTTTGCTGTGGAAGAACCTATTTAGATGGCTTGTTTTATTTATTAAAAACAATCATAGAGTGCAAATTGAGTAATCTAGCCTCTCTTAAAATGTATGAACTGTTTGCTCAACAGGTTTCATATAACATGTGCGAATCATCGTGAGTTGTAAAATCAATGGTGACTTCTGGTCAAAGGGTTGTGGTTAAATTTGACAATTGAAAATTCAACTTTCTATCAGCATTGAAATGTGATAGCTTACACTGATGGCTTTATTGACTGCAATGATTGATTTTCTGTCAGTTATTTGGCTATATGACTTTTATTCAGAATCACACATACTGAGAGCTTTCCTTTTGGTTGCAGTGTCAGACATGAGATCAAACACTTCTGTCTGATCACATTTAAATGTTGCTTCTGTCTTATTTCACTGTCTGGGACATCGTTAGAAAACAAATCAGTGAAGATGTGGCATTTTTTTTAACAATCACATCCAAACTCTTGGTGTTTTCAGCAGAAGTTACCACTTTCCTGACTCCAAAAACTCTAACAACTCTAGGTTCACATACTTCACTATAAACCATTAATTTTGTAATAGCCTTTGTAATACAGACCTCACACTGTCTTGGCAAAAGAAATAAAAATTGAAAATTGGATAATGAATAATATGGAGAGCATGGTGCTACTGGAGTTGAATTGGCAGAGAAAGAAGTGTTGCAACCCTCCCACATTACACAAAGACGTGCACGTAATGGAGCTTTTACAATGAACAATGAACAACCCAGAGTCTGAGCAGAAGGCGACTTCTAATGGTGGAGATTTCTGACATAATTTATAGATTCAAATAAAGTCCTATTCCTTATGATTTATATACCCAGTCATTTACATACCCAGCAAAGTCATTTTCTCTTGCAGTTATTATAGCAAATAAAACACTTTTTTAGTGCCCTTTGAGAAGAGCTTGGCAGATTCTATTAATTGTACAAGTGTGTCCAATTAACCTTGAGACAGCATCTCAAGAACCTTTTTTTTAGGGTCTGAATCGCAATATGGTTATATATGTATTTACAAAGTGATGTATTTCATAACAGAAATTATTGTATACATTGACCCTGATAAAACTATTACTGCTCCACTGTTACGTTAAGGACCTTGAGGGTCTAACAGTGGTGGATGTCTTTGATATTTTCCTCTCAAAGTCTGTATTTATTACATTGTACCAGATTGTATTAAATTTTGCCTGTGGTGTACAGTATATGTTCTGTGCTTGTGACTGCTCCAGGCTCTTCAACTGAAATACTCAGCTCATCTTCCTTACTCAGTAATAACTGTTATACTTTTTGGGACAGAAAAAAAACATCAAAAAGGAAATCAAGTGCAATACAGAGGAGGCAGCAGCCATCTGCCTTGTAATTCATCAAATGAGATTTAAGTTATTCGCACTGAAAAAGTGCAGAAAAATTGCAGTTGACATACAGATGGTCCTGCACCGATCAACGACATCGGTAATGTGCAAAACTGCAATAACAGCAGTGTCTCACTTGAGCCTCTCACTGCAGCAGGTGGGAAATTACACCTTGAGAGTGACAAAAATGACACTCTGGCATGATGAGGCTTTTTTAATCAGAGGTTTATACGGTGTTCAGGGATAAAGTGACGGAGGGAAACGAGCTGTTTTGTTCCGGGTACAGAATGAATGAAATAAAATGGCCATGTCAAACAATTCAAAATCATATTATTTCTCAAAACCTAATTTTGTAATTGATATAGTAATATTTCATTCAGTTCAATAGCAACATGTGCATACTGTTGTGTTTGCACAAATGTTTTTCCCACTTTAAAGTCTTTTTGGTGTTTGTTGTCACACTGCTGTTTTTTTTTTTCACCTGCCACTGATTCAAAGAATATTTTGGGATTAGTCGCAGGGATGTGCCATACCGCTTGTGTATGCTGCAGACAAATCAAGTATTCAGTCATAACCATAAGTTCTTAGAGACAGTAATATTCATAAAATCCACCAGGTGCACTTTTAGGAAGTTTTATTCTCCTAAAGCTATAATACCCCCCTCTTCTTAATGTATTCATTAAAATTTAACGACTGAAAGAGGATGTGTCCTCAAACCCCATCAAGCTTTGTCAGGCTGTAATGCTCTCACTAAAAAGGTAAACTCAGTGTTTCACTGGACTGCACTACATCATCTTTAAAACTTCAAAAGATCAGCTGACAGTTTGTTTGTTTTTCGGTAAAGTAATTTAGTTCTATAAAGAAGTCTTGAGCCATCCCTCATTTCCTTATGATAGGAAAATGGGAAACGGGTATAGCGATTTACCGAAACATATGTAATCATAACTGGAAATACAGTGTATAAGGCTAAATGTTTGTAGAATTTTGCAACTATTGCAACCTTGAAAGTCAAAATTTGGTCTGACTAGAAGCCTTCTAACAGCCTGAACCCTCACAGACAAGCTTTTCTTGTAATTTCTTTAACTAGTCCTCAGGAATATTTCTCCAGGCTTCTTGAAGGATAAACCAAAGCTCATCTTTGGATGTTGGCTGTCTTTTGTTTCATTCTCGCACTGCTTCAGTACCGACGAGGTCCGGGCTCTGGGAGGATTCATCCCTCCATAAGACCTGTTGTCACTGATTTTCAGTCCAGTTCTTGTGTCATTTAGCCTGAAGATACAATTGAAAATTTGCTCTTTGTGAAGTTGTCTGTTATGTGCAGAAACAACGCTGGTTCATGCAGAAACCCATGAGGTAAGTCAATTTTTTTTATTTTTTATGTCTGAATTATTTTTCACCGATGTTTAAGTGGCTTGACAAACAAAAAAATCAGATACAAGGACTTGACTGAAAATAAGAGAAAAATCAGCCAATGTCCAAAGGCCTTCAGAAAGTCTGTAGAACTATTGCTCAGGGCAACTTTAAAGATAACAAGAAAGCAAAATATAAAAATGACGGTTGACTCAAGAATTTTGCACAGTACTGTATGTCTACAATTAAATCAAAGACCAAAAACAAAACAGCTGACCTGCCTCTTAATCACAGAGAAGATTTTCAACATTTGTGGGGGGGGGCTTCTGGTAGAAATGATGAATTCATGCTAATCACCCTTTTCATCGCACCTGATTCTTCTCTCCAGCTGTCCCTCTTTTCACCATGAATTACCAGCCTGTTTAATGAATTACCAGCCATATTGTCACCTCTCCTTTTATCTAGCCAATGATACCGCCTTGATGTTGAAGAGGTGTTTAATTCAGGTAGGACACAGCATCAAAGACGCCGAATGTCCAAACAGCTACAAAAACAAAAGATTACCGGTGAAGTTGACATGGAGGGCAGGGGTGCATTTTACTGTTTGCAGTTGTGTGGGTGAAATTTTGTGCACCTGAAAAAATCTGTTTGAATGATACAGAACTGTTTAGACACTGACAAAACACTGCTGTGTCTGTCACATGATGCCGCCCCCTAAAACTATATGAAATATGCCAAGATGTGAACCTTTTTCTGCAAAAAGACACAGTTCTGCACTAATCCCTTCATTTATTGGTTCACAACAATCAAGTAAGGTTTAATGAGCAAGTCGAGCAGCTGACATTAATGCTTTGATTCATGGCCAGAGGAGCATCCCTGCCAACCCGAGGGACACATTGTGAAGTGATGGGAAGTACCAAAGAATGCTTACAGGTTTAATGAGAGACGGGAGCTCTTCTTGCCGCCCCAGGTTTCCATCCCATTCATCCTGTTTTCCCTGCTGTCCCCTCTCCCTGCTCTCCTTATTTCTATAGACCAAAGGCTCAGGTCAGACTGGAACAAAGGTGCAAATAATAGATGAGGGCATATTACTGTATCGTCACCTTTCGTTAACAATGACCTCTCCAAGCCCTCTGTATTATTTCATCACCTCCTTTCTCAAGAATGGTCTATACCCTGGAGCGGCTTTCAGCCAACTCCGTATTTAATCATCATTCAAACAGCAAATCAAAATGCAAGATTACATGGCAGCAAAAGCAATTCATCAAAAAAAAAAATCGGAGAGAAACTGCATAAGTGATGAAGCGTGGAAACAACAAGCAGCAACTTTTTGCTGATCAGCTTCATTTTTCATCCTTTTTCACAGTATAAACCCAATGAACCAACTTTTGAATATTTCCACAATGCTTTGTTTTTCAATATCACCTCATAGATTTTGCATGTAAGTGGTGAAAGTTTGCTTTGAGACAGACTGCAGCGTCAGTGTTGACTCATTATAATTGAACGTGGGGAAACACACTGATTAAATACTGCGAATTCAATTACTATCCAAGATGAAGTGGATGAGAAACTATAAGTCTGATGTTGGGCTTTATCAATAGAGACACAGAATGTGTTTTTAGAAGCAAACAAGCCACTAACCGTACGTATAGGAGGTCATTCAATTGGAAGGAAGTTCATGAAAAGATTGATACCAGTTGTATGTCAGGGCATAATTTCCACTGGGACTGAAATCCCATTTTCTGACAAGCTCGCTGTCGTTACTCCAGGTTGATTTTCATACTGTAAGGATTAACTGCAGACTCCACTCAGAGCAGTTTTCTGTCTGGATAAAATGAATACTCCTCTAAATACATCCCCAGAGATCATGTGCGAGATAATTGCTCATACATTAAACATAGAAAGTAAAGGGATTGTGCACAGATAACAAAAATCTCATTCAGAGTGTTACTTGGTGAGCTTTAAAGGGGCTTGTGTTTTTTTCAAGCTAGTTTTTCCTCTCTCCTCACCTAAACTGAGTTCAATCCATTCTTTGATTTAACTGTTATAAAGAAAAAGAGAGTTTGCTTAAATATACCATTTATTGTTTTAAACTGCACCACATTATGTCCTCCTGCATGCACTCAGTGAGGTGATGCAGCTGTGGATGTTGGTCAGCTTTGAGGGGTTGACAAGAGCTCTGGCTCCATCCTCTGCAGCGCCCTTTACCACCCTCCAGGGAGCTCCCTTTGGGCTTCACTCTCCACAGTTGGAGTGCAGGAACTGCAAACTGCCCCCTTCATCTGGCAGAATGACAATCACTGACGATGAATGCTGTCGTATGTGACACAGGGCAGACTCCAAACGACATTTTGTTCTCTTGTGGCCAGCTGTTGGCCGAGCTCCCCCTGCAACTTCAAAGACAAGTGAACAAAGTCAGGACTGGTAAGAGGGAGAGGTTGGTATAGACAAGATAGCATGATCGAAAGCAGTGCGTATCAAGTGTGACAAGCTGAAAGGAGGAAAAAAGACACCAGGTCGCTCTCATTTTCTCATAAAGCACAAAAGACTTTGGCTGCAGAGTGTCAGATGTCAGGACTAACACATGTGCTACATTTGTGGAAACCACACAAGAGGTGGACATGCACCAGTTAACAGGGCACCACAGGAGAGTTCCAGCTCTTTATCTCGCCCCCTGTAAGAGTGATTACATTTTACAATCACTGGATGCAAATTGGAATATGCTGACAGCCAATCCATCACTTTTTGGCTGCAATCTGTTGAGCAGCCTGACACTTGCTTGTAGACATTTCATGCAGTCAATTTGCTCTCAGAATGTCAAATATGTTTTTGCAAGTGACGTTCAGTTTTTCATCTATCCTATAGAAACAGTGTTTGCTGCTTCTCGCAAATGTATTTCTGTGACTTACTCCAATTTGTGATTTTGAAAGTATTATCTATATTCATCATATGATGTCATATTATATTAGAAAGCCTTGTACTGAATGTGGGAGAGGTGTTAACTTAAGTGAAATTGTTGAAATTAATGTTTTGGTTGCAGTTATTTGACTTGCTGAACACTGATGCTTTAGACAGCAGATATTTCCGAATTGAGATATTTGAATCTGGGTTCAGCCTTAGAAAAGAGCTGGGACATACAGTGGGAGTTTGGAGTACAGCAGCTGCTCCTCCGCATCGAAAGGAGTCACCTGAGTTGGTTCAGGATGGCTGCTGGTCGCCTTTGAATTTGGAAACCAACCCTCAGAGAATGGATAAATGGATGGACCTGTATCTGTCAACAATGAATCTGTTGATTGAAGAATTTTCCAGAACAGTGTTAGATAAATTTTAGGTAGTAAAGGTAGTAATTTGAGTGAAAGGAGAAACCTGTCTGCTTAAACTGGCTACAAGTTTTAGACTTGTGCCAAAACTGACAAGGAGTCGCAGCTGGTCAGTGTTTTGTTTTGATGGAGTTACAACAACAAAAAACGAGAGGAATCTACCCAAACAGAATGCTAGTTTTTTTTTAATTAATAATCTAATTCATTACTGGGTATGGTTAAGTACTGGAGTACCAAAGCTGCTTTGTCTTCCAATGTGTGAGTGGGAGTTTTCACTAATAAGGTGAGTCATGTTGATGTGGAAAAGCTAAAGGAATAAAAGCCTGGAACAGCAAGAGACAGGAATAAAAGGAAATGTAAAGACCAATTATTGAAAATTCCATACGCACTTGCACAACTCTCTCTTCTATATCTCCTGCAGTCCTGGTTCACTGAGTTCATAGCATTTAGCAGTCAGGAGGGGTGGATGCAGCCTTGCTTGTTTTCTCTCTTACCAAATCCTTTCCCAGAACTCAATACAAAATAGTGTGATAAATTAGTATGGCCAGCAGCTATAGAGTTTCTAAATAAGTTGTCATCACTGTTTCCAAGATGTCTCTCTTAGGTGTAATTCAAAACCAATCACACTGCCATTTCCCTCACTCACACCCTGCAGTTATTTGCCTACATATATTTACCACTATTCAAAACTCAAGGGACTATATTTTATTTATGGATGGTAGAGGTAATGTCAGAAATTAATATCTTTGATTAAAGTAGTAATGAGTTTGGGTGATGAATCTCAGTCTTTCTTCTGATCCGTGCCTGTCTTCAGAGAAAATTGCTGCTATCGCCATCGAACAGCTGCTTCAGAGCAGAAAGCTAGAAATTGTGGTCATTATTTTTGAAACCCATTTCAGCCTGACGGTTGTGAAGTGATGCAGCAGCCCCCCTGCCGGATCTCTGGAGAACTGTTGTGATTTCCCTCACGAAAAACCTGCCATAGCAACAGTTCACAGATCAATACCTGACTGTGCCTGTTCATTCATTACCCAGCATGGTTCATGTCAAACAGTATGTCACAAAGCGTGTTGTATTTTGCATATGTGCACACTGGAAATTTCTAATTCAAAACAAACCTCCTGAAACGAACCTTTGTTCTTATTTCATTCATCTTCCACCTCAGTCAAACAAGATAACCCAAAGAAAGAAAGAACTTTCTGAACTGCACAAACAAATCAAGTCATAATTTGTCTCCAGCCCTATAAAGACAAATTGATGTTTTATGGCATAATTAGGCAGATGTAGAGAGGGCTGGCTATGAAATCTATCATGGTTAGTGACAGTGGTCTTTTAATGATTATGAACAATATATCAGAGAAGGAGAAGCATATATGTGGTTGAAGAAGTGGTGGATCAGCTGAGGTTACAAGACAGAGAGGACAGGAAATGCTCCTACTAAATGACAAGGAGGAAAAAACCTGTCAACAAATATCAAAATGTGTATTGTTGCACAATGTCTTGCTTTTAAGAAGCATCTCCACATCTTTATTGATGCAGTTACCGTCTGTATAACTGTTATTTGTTATAATCACATTAATATCACGTTAAGCACTGTGTCACACATCACAATTACAGCAATGTTAAATTGGGAAATAGCAATTGTCAAATTTGATGTAGTGTTGCAAGTCTGCAGTTCGGCCACCAAAGAGAAGTATAGCCTACTAACCTGATCAAGGTCAAATTTCAAATTTCTACCACTACACCGATATAACAGACAGCGATCAGCCACAAGATTAAAACCACTGACAGGCTCACTGTGTAACACTGTTCATTTTCTTACAACATGATATTCACATTCACCAAGAACATTGACCAAAAACTCAAAAGATTGTTTTTTGTTTGTTTCATCCTTTTGGCTTCATGGCCAAGTCTGACACTGCATCTTTTAATGGTAAAACTAAGCTGTGGCACAGGACAGTTTTTTGACAGTTTTATTGTAAATTCATTTAATTGTGCTGTTGGATTTCTTTGGACAGCAGATGCTAAACTGGACTATGTGATTTCTGGAGAAACTGCTAAAAAGTTTCAGCTGAATCTGTCAATGTCTTAGTTAATAGCACAGAGATGAGAAGTTCAAATGTCAGTCAGCTGTGAGCGCTAGGTGACAGCTGTGGCCTTCATGGTGAGCTTATGTGCAACATTGTATTTGACTCATACTACCCATTCATTCAGATTTTGCCTCAAACCACAGCTATTAGAGAAAAACCCCAACTCCCAGTGACACACTTTTCCACGGGTTAAGGAAAAGACTTTCGGCCTTTTCAACCTCCCCGATACTCTGAAAAGTAAGAGCGCAAATTTTTTTAAGGAATTGTTTTTCTTATTTGTGAAAAATCATTCATTTTTACTGAAATGGTACAGTGTTGGTCTGAGTAAAGCCACAGAAATAGTCTCACTGCTGAGCTAGCCACTTTGGCTCTTAACTTTGCCAAATTACAGCCAGCATCTCTGTGCATGTACATGAATTTAACTGCAACAGTTTAGACTTGTGTCATGCTAAAATGATTCAGAAATGTTAATGGGTCCCAACTGAGGTGACTTTTGTTATGATTTGTTGTGGAAAAGCACCAGCCTGATCATTAAGCCATTAAGCTGATATGCAATACTGTCATCACTATAATGAAAAAGGATGGATGAAATAATAGTGCTGTTGTAACAACAGCTTTCCCCCTAGTTACCCGATAATTTATCTGTTTTCTGAGGATGCAGGCTGGAGTACTCCACCATTCTTATGTTCTTACTCTTAAATTACAAGTTAACAAAAGTTGTTTATATTTTTTTCTCCCTTTTATTACCTCAAAATTAAATTTGATCAACTTTTTCAATATCACGAAGAACGGTGATGAACCAAAACTAAGTAAAACCAAAAGCGTGCTATAAAAAGATTGTGATTTAGCTTTGACTATTATTGCCTTCTATCCCAAACCAAATAGTTTGGATTTTCAACCCTGAGCAAGTGAAGATATTTTCAAAGCCCAACCATGAGTGGGCAAAGTTTCAATCACAGTATCCTCTGTTTACGTGAATTCAAGCCAAACAGCAAAATTAATGATATCCATGAAGGTGACGTTCGTATTTTAGCCCTAACCATGACCATTCGCCCCAACCCCAACCATGTTATTGCCTAAAACCAATAAAGACGTCACGAAAGGGTTTTAGTAAGACGTTGTATTATTAACTGAATGTGGAAATAGCTCGTCAGCTTGTCATATGATAGTGTTGAACTCGTGTCATGAACACATGAATGACTGAAAGCTCTGTGCATCACCATCCAACCCTCCTCTTTCCTCCTTGTGAGGAGTTTGTGGCTTCTAAAAGGAAACTCTTGTGAATGACCTCTGCTCTGACATGGAAACATTCATATTAGTTGTACTTCCCACATGCCAGTTGTAGGGATGTTACTTTACAGGAGAACACCGTTGTATGTTGTTATTAAGAGTATGAGCAAAGAACCTATATGGTCAATCCAGCTGTCAGTTTTAACACCTCTATGCAGAACAAATGTTGAAGACAGTTGTATTCAGAGAAAGACAGTGATTAATGTAGTTAGATATTAGACCGCATTCTAAAATATTGCTTTACTGTACTCATCACTTCTTGTTCTGCGGGTTGGAAAAATCGTTTTCACTAAGGCAGCAGTGAGATTGATTCCTGAATACGAGCAGATTTGTGGCTTTGTGTAACGCCATAAACCTCTTAGAAAATAAGAAAAAATACACACTTTGAGCAGCAAATGGACATTTACTAAACACAGATTTAAAAAAAGCAATTGTATTCATACATACATCATCCTATGATACTGGGTTAAATACAGTCAGCGTCTGTAGAAACTACTGAAATGTCTGAAAATGTACATGTCTGAGGGAAATATACCCTGTACAGGACAGCTGTAACAACTCATTTTATACCTTAATAAGATTTTAAAATAAATAGTTTGTCACGAGTCATCAAGTTGTTGCAATAAGACACACTGCTGTTTTTTTTAGGTCTCATCTTGTTGATGGTGGGAGTAAAGTGGAACTCTTGTCTGTGTGGTGGAAATTGCTGGTGAAAGTGTCCTCTTTCGCTTCTTTCCTCTGCAGCTTGTGATGGAGTTGAATATCCTGGAGAAGAAGTTTTGAATCCTTTTGAAAGGTTTCTTGTGGGTTTTTACTTCAACAAGATCAGAGGTTTTCACTTCTTTGCATGTAGTGGATTCAGTCTCTGCCGCAGTGAGCTTCTCATGGGTCCCGTTAGTTGTGACGTTTGCCGATGGTTCATCTTTGCTGACGGTTGTTGCACTCTCAGCTCTGTCTTCAGATTCTTTATCAATAGGATAAAGGGGCCTCACTTTTATAATGGTTCTTGTATTCCACCTGCCGTCTTTGGAGCATTTTCCAGCTGAATTCATCTCTGTCTTCCCTCCATGACAACTTTTAAAAGTTGTTTGTTCTGAGTTTAGATAAGAGGGTTCCTTTTCTTTGAAGGAAGAGGCTGGGAGTTTCATAGTGAGGAAATTGTGTCCAAGAGCTTCTCTGGGAGTGATCCGTTTACCCTGATCCACAGTCAGCATCTGCTTGAGCAGGCTTATAAATGCTTGTGTATCATTACATTCAGTGGGATCCAAAGGCTCTGGGTTCATCTTTGGCAGATCATCAAGTGAGTATAGACTGTTATAGATGCCCTGAAGCTCCTCTGTACTGAAACCTGTCGCGTTTGTGTATTCAGCTGGTGTATTCAGCCTAAACATACGGTCAGGGGAGTCTTGGACCTGAGTAAAAAAGTGCTTTACTTTGAATCCTGATTCCAGGAGATCCTTTGTTGGTTGACATTGCAACTGTACAATTATCCTTACAGCCTCGTACTCACAGTGTGTAGGATAGAGATTCTGGCCGAGATACATGTAGGCCAAAGTACATCCAAGAGACCATATATCTATACCTTCATCCATTGGAATCCCCAGGATGATCTCAGGAGCCCTGTAACCAATAGTCTGAAGGGTGCCTCCCCACCACAGCTTGGATGTATTTGTAGCCAATCCAAAATCAATCAGCTTTACCTTGTAGGACTGAGACTGATGGTTCACGAGCATTAAATTGTCTGGCTTTATGTCACCATGAACCATGTTGATGCTTTTCAGTGCATCCAAAGCCACCAGCATCTGCTGAGCAATCA
The DNA here is from genome assembly GCF_027942865.1 of Odontesthes bonariensis. Taxonomy (NCBI): domain Eukaryota; kingdom Metazoa; phylum Chordata; class Actinopteri; order Atheriniformes; family Atherinopsidae; genus Odontesthes; species Odontesthes bonariensis. The sequence goes on from NC_134526.1 coordinate 16,118,267, forward strand.
CTCGGATATCAGAAACAAGGAGTGGCATGAAATTCTTGCTTTTGATGAGGTCAAAAATACTTAAATCCAGCTTTTCAAAAACCAGACAGAAGTGACCTTTGAATTTGAAGTGCTCCCTGAACTTCACCAAGTTGTTCTTGTCAAGGTCAAGCTGTCTGAGTTTGTTCAGCATTCTGGCCTCTCTTCTGCCTTCTCTGAAAAGGTCTTTTCGTACAATTTTCACTGCCACAATCTCTCCTGTATCCAGTTTTGTGCACTTGGCCACTTTTCCAAAACCGCCCTCACCGAGGAAATCCTCAACGTGGTATCCACTTGAATTTCCAGTCAGAACAACGTTTTTCTGGACAGTATACAGTGGTTTCTCTCTTCTCTTGGTATTTTTTGAAGCTGCCATTTTTGAAGGTTGTTTATGGTCAAAAGAATGCAAATCTTCTCTCAACTCAACGGATCTTCTCCGACAATGGTCATTCAAACATGGGAATTTGGTCTGTGCTTGTTGTGGTTTCAAAGGAATGTTTACATTTGAGTTTTGGTCGCGATTAGGCCACGTTCGGAATACCCCGCCCACTGTTGCTGTGAAACTGAAAGTAAACAAAAATAAAGACATTTTATGTTATAAGTAACAGGTACAAAGTGGATGTCCAAAAAAAAAAAATGTACAACATAATCAAAAATCAAAAAATCTGTCTCGGGGTGATATGTGTCCACATGGACACCTACCGGTCGCTTTCAATGACATGACCGGGTGATCGTGTCATGTGGTACAAGCTTGAAATACAATAAAATGCAAGCAAATCATGCATGAAGTTTGAATATAATGCGTGTATTGTTTAAACATGGATTCAATGCATGAAGTTTATTGACGTCCCGCGTGCGCGGACGACCAGCGCTGAATATCTGATGATCTCGGAATCATTTTCAAAAAGCGGATGATACGTCAGCATCGTATCTATGTTTACAGAAATATGCACGATTCAGGTCATATCATGGACTGTTTTTTCCATTTATTGTATTTATCATATTAAAACAAAATGATAATAATGCATTTTGAATGAATGGATTTGTTTATAAATCAATACTGCACATTCAAAGAGACAGAGGCTGGATATGCGTGAGAGTGCAACTTACATTACTTTATTCATGTTGTAAGCGTTCATTTCAAGGAGCCATTGACTTTGAGGCCAAGCTTTATTTATTGGGTTACAGACAGCACAACCTCTGTGCAAAGAAATGTATGGACTTGTGGAGGACTCGTGCAAAGGTTCAAGCAAAATTTGTTAGCAACAAGGCACATACATGTCCCTCCATTGGTGTTTGATCCTGTTGTGAATTAAATGAATGAAATTAATAATCTTTTTTAAAAAGTTGTAGCCTTAGTAGTCAATAATAGTCATTAGTATGTCATTCAGAATTATTCAGCATAAGCAACTGTTGCATATGGCTATTGTTGCTGGCAGGAATTTCCTTATCGCAGCAAAGCTGAAGAAGCCTCTGACTAAGCACAATGTCTCATCACTGTGTTATTGTAGAGGATGGGCAGTATTGTTCAGCAACTTTTGCAGCATTCTTATTTGCACAGTCAGCTCCAGAGCAGTTGTCAGCACAGTGCAAGCCTTCTTTAAGTTTGTTTGAGTCACTGACTGAAAAGCAGATTGCTCTGTGCCCCTGCCAGCTTTAACTTAGTTTAAGGGTCTGTTCCATGCTCATGCAGAACAGCAGAAAATTGACACAAATAGTTTAAATAAAGGTTATGAGACCATGGTCCATCAATATTTAGTGGTGGAGTTTCTAAAATGACAATAATAACTATAAAAATTATTATATTATTAGCAGTTGTCGTAGCATAGTAGTAGTAGTATCTGTTGTATAGTGAAGGAGTATGTGCAATTATTCATGAACCAAAAAGTTTTGATAAATGTCATAATGAAGTAAAATAATCAAACATATATTATTAGCACATGACAAATGAACAGTTTAAACAATAAAATAATATGAGAAGAGTTATTTCTTAAAAAAGATAACATCACAGAAAAATATAAGAGCAAACATTTTACTGCAGATGAGTTCACTGTCTGTCTTTCAAATGATTGAACCAACCGCAAATCCAACCAAGTTGGGACGCTGAGTAAAATGTAAATACAAAAAGAATGCAATAATTTAAAAAACTTCATAAAACCAAGATTTCATGTACAATAAAACATGGAAAACAGATCAAATGTTGAAAGTAAGACATTTGGCAGCAAAACATTAAAGAGAGAGTTGGGGCGGTGGCAGTATTATCTGGAAAAGCAAGCCAAGCAAAAAGAAACAGCTGGAGGAACAGGTTGCAGCTCATTGGGTTAACTGGTAACAGATCTGTGAAATGACTGGAAATTAAAAAAGAACCTTAGAGAAGCAGCCTCTCTCAGAGGTAAAGGTGAGCAGAGGTTTGGCAGTCTGCAAAAAACTCTAGAAATGATCCAGCAATTTCGTAACAATGTTACTCAACATTGATTTGTTCCATTTTGAACATTCCACCATCTACAGTACATAACATCATCAATTATTCGGAAAATCTGGAGACGTCTCTGTGAAAGAAGCTCATTCTAAAATGGATTGACTCAAAGCAGAAAACTACTTTACGGTCAGTTGAATCAAAATTTGAAGTGAATTTTGAAAATCTTTGGCACCACGTCCTCTGAACTAACCCTATATCTGAAGAAGAATGGGACAATATTCCTCTGCCAGACTTTCACAGACTGTTGTCAAAAGAGTATAATCAAAAAAAGGTTTCAGTCAGCCTAAAAAACAAGAGAAAGAAGATATCAGGGACCACTGGAAAGACTTTATAAATCGTCTAATTAGTGCTCCCTTTTAGCAGTCTGGATTCATTGTAACTGACTGAATTTATTTCTTAAGTAGAACAGAAAAAGAGCTACAATTATCTTGTCTGCTGATTATAAATGTGTGCAGCGGTCTTCAGGCTTGAGTGCTTTACGCAAAAAAGTAGCCTTCCTTTCAAAATAAGATTCTGGCACTGAACATGGCGTTTTAGTACTTTAGGCCCCTGGACACAGAAGCATCCTTTTGTTTTTGCCTGTTGGTGAATGGGTCATGAGGCAGGCTGAAGGTTTATTTTTGTTGCATGGGCCCGGAATCCGTGCTGATCATCCTTTTAATAACTACATCGAAGCACCTTGTGTATTTATTTATCTGTTTACTTTCCTACTTACTAAGTAGTTTTATTTGGAAGGACACCAGCTGATTTCCTCGTTCACCTTCGGCTTTGTGCTGCAACGTGTTTGGTCAACAGTAGGTGGCAGCAATAACTTCCACAAACCTTTCAGAGTCAAAAGGGATGAGGAGGAAGATGGGGGAGGAAGAGCGGACAAAGAGGTGTGTTCTCTTCAGAAAGGGTGTGATCCTTAGTATGGAATATAAATGTTTTAGGCGACTAGAGAACTTGATTACTTGTGTTGTGAGTTGCTGTTTGGTGGGAATCAGTCGAGATTTGCTACACTCGTCAGGTATGTATTGCCAGCAGAACTTCCACGGCTCCCGGGACGTGTTTGGGTCCTCTGTGGTGTTTTACGTCTCACCTGAGCAGCTGTCCAGTAGCTCGGATAGTTTGATTGAACCTCTGCGCGAAACAGTTTGAACAAAATCAAACTGTTGATGAAGTAAACCCGAGATTAATATTTGAGGGCTCTCGCCTGCGTCACTTTTCCGCACGTAGCTCTGTTTACTTGGTAGTCACGTAGTCCATTCATTTTCTACGGAAACCTCCCAAATCTGAATGCAAAACTCCTCCCTTCTTTTTTTTTTTTTACTACTCAATTTCTCGTCCAGTATTTGTCTTAAATGTTTTTTTGTTTGTTTGTTTGTTTTACATCAGGTTGTAAAATCGCTTCATAGTGTTTACAGTTTCCGAGCTTATTCGTGTAATAGAAAAATACTAAAACATACTGAAAGAATCAAATCCAGCATGAACTTTCCATCATGTTTAAACTAAATGCTTCACAAAACTGGCTGCCCACTGGAATGGTTAACTCCACATTTATTTCCATGTTTTTTTTCTTTTCTTTTCTTTTCTTAAAGAATTATTGGTCCAATATGTGTTTCAATAAGGCCTCATGTGCTTATTTTGGTAAGTTAACCTCCCATTCGTGGCTTTCTGTCCATCCCCAACGCAAAAGCGTGACTGTGTGGTGGATCTTATCACAATATTGATTTTATTTAAATCATTTTGGTTTTAGACAAGCCAAAGCTGTACCTAAAAAAGCCACATTAGCCTCTCATTGTGAACGTGAAGTTGACGGTACTCGGATGCAAATTGGGGTCACCCTGCAGGATTGTGACCAAAAGAATGCGCATGTCCAATCAGGTGCAGCCCCAGTGTGTGCATGGTTGTAGGAGCAAGAAGTTTGTGTGCTTAAGTTAAGGAGAGCGCTTTTCGGGTCATGTGTCCGGAAATGGACAGTAGGCAAGCCATCAAGCATCCTTAAATTCTTAACCTTAGTTGACCACATATGTGAGATGCCACTTGTGATGGACTCTCCCAAACTCAAGTGTAGCACTCGTAACTTTTAGCAGGTACTTCAGCGGTGGGATTTGACCCCTCAGGTTGACTGACTGTCTCTCAGGCGTGTGAAGATGCAGCGCAGCAGCAGGTTGACTCAGCAGCTTTGGAAAAGATGGACGACCCTGTTGAACCGCCTTCAGAACGACCCCATGGTATCCCAAAACTTTCCATCTGCAACTGTCAGACAGAACTTGTGTGCATGTTTGCAAATGCCTTTCCTCGCAGCTGCATGATGTCATTCTCTGTTCAACAGGTCGCTCAGGTGGTGAGTGCAAGGATCAGGCAGTACCTCAGCAGCCACCCATTCTCAGCCCTCACACTGCTGCTGTTCGGTGCAATGGCTGCGCTGCCCGTCGGGCTTTTCCTCATTTTCACTTCTGTGACCATTGCTATGTCAGCAACAGGTTTTCTTTTCTTTGCAGGTTGGTATTCCAAAGTCGAACTCTACCACTGCATTGGGATGGGTTTTTTTTGTCGTTTTAAATTTGCTATCACAGACCTGTTGTGCCTCTTTGTTTAGTGTTCCTGTTGTTTGTTGGAGGGTTGACTCTGCTGTCCGTGCTCTCTGGCATCGCCATCTTCTCTGTCCTGGTTTCGGTCATCGTTAATGCTTTGTTCATCACCATCCCAAGCCTACTCAAGCACAAAGACCCACTCCCAATGGTATTCTACAGCCTTAATTATACATGCAGCTGTTATGGCAACCATAAGCTTCTACAGCGCACATTGTCTGATGCTGTCCTTCCCTCCAGAATGGTGTTAATCGTGAGAATTTGAAGGAGAGTGAAGCTTCAGGACCAAAAGAGATGTAGCAGATCGCTTCATCCTCTCTCCTATTGAAGTTGTCAATCAGCACCATTGAAGATGTGATGGGGATCTGGTCTGAATGTGATCTGCTGTGGTAACCGATTTGTTAGGCATAAGAATCCTGTAACTGCCATATAGATATGAGCTCAATGTTAGCTTTAGATATCTGAATGTTGTGTTCAATACTTGTGAATTATCTTGAATTTATCAAAGTATTGAGCAACTTTCACCTGCCTTATTCACTAACTTATTCACTCTTGCATCTCCTTTATGTGCTTTCAGTTGGCCAATGATTTTACATCAAGTAACAGCAAAGATATGTTTGTTGATTATACTGAGTTAATGTTATAAGTACACAGGGAACAGGATGGACAGGATATAACATACCAATGAACACTTTTTTAACTCGCTTTTATAAGGCCATCTCTTTTGTTACACCATTGCTTTATTATTGTCACTATTTCTATTTTAAGGGCAGACACATTTTATTTTTCTACGAACATTGTCAGGGAAAAAGTATCTAAGATAATTCCAGTGAATCAAAGCATTCAGCCCTGAACTTTCCTCTGACCTTGTGTGATTGCGTTGCTGGGTGATTTCTGACTTGGAGGAGGTTGTCCCAACTGTATCCCTCTTCCTTCTTTTCATTTCTTTCTCCTAGCTCTCATCTCTCTTTCACTGGGGGTGGACACTTCCTCTCTTCCTCCGTCTTGTTAAAGCGTGCCCATGTGGCATTGCTGCCTTTGTCCAGCAGACTTCACCGCACCCAAGAAAGACATGCCTACACTTTCATCCAATCTTATATTTATTCATTCATCCAGTGCTACTGTGCCGAACAGTAACGGGGAAAGAGTTGGCGATTACAATTCATGCGATCAGCAGTGTACACATTGGCTACTGAGGAGGTTTTCTGTTATTGGTTTGCACTATAAATCAGCTTATCAGAGCGGGTATGTTAAAATTGACTTTATCAGTGAATCATTAAAGCACTGAAAGATAGATTAAACAGTGATTCTTACTCTTGTTTTTTTTTATTTGTCTGTGCTACTGTGCTAGTCATGTGACTGAAGGGATCTTCGGTGGGAAGGAACTCAAGTACGCAACATATTCTAAAGACTGAAAACATTCAATTCTAATTCTGTTTAGACAGGAAAACGACAGCCATGAGAAAATATTTTGCACCATAATCGTAGAAACAGCTTTAAATGAAGTCAACCTGGGTACACGTCCCTATTTTCAATCTTAAGAAGGAGTTTGAGCATGTAAGAAAAGCTTTGAGAATTAAGTATCTTTTTACTATATTTTGTCCTAAATGTCATTAGATTATAGAAATGACCCAAATAGAGGAGAATCAACACGGATAGCCAAATCATTAAAACCACCAGCCTAATATTGTGCTGCAGGATGCATTAATATTTGTGATCTCAGTGTTAATTTATTTAGAGAAGCCTTGCTTTTATCCTTTGTGGTTTATGTATGTCCGAGTGAAAATGCTTTTGTTTCATAAGTTTGCAGCTGTTTTATATTTGTGGCGATACACTGGCTGTAATGTCCCCTGTTTCAATAACTGAGGTGAACATTTGTTATAACTGAATCTTTAAATAAATTATCACAAGAAGTTAAATTTTTCTGACTCTTATCTTCTTATGAGAAATAATCCCATGTACTGAGAGACCATATTTAACTTTGAGACTTTGGCATATAATTGTTTTTTTTTACCCGTGTGAGGAGACTGCGGTATGCTCGGCATGTTGAGTCCTGTGTAACTAGTTGTTTTCCTTTGGACTGATTCCTGACCCTTGTGTTTTTTCCTCAGTGGTGAGTTGGTGACGCGTATGAAAAGTTACAAAATCACATCGCAGCTTTTGTATCGTTGCTTCTGAGAAATGCCACAATTTCAAATGGGATGGAGATGGGTTTGAAATTCTGATTTTCCGTTTGAATTCAAGGGCTTTAAACATTTATTGTACTGATTATTTACTGATTTAAGAAGTTATTTTTATTTTTGGTTTGTTTTTATAAGGATATTTACACTGTACACACTGTGTATTACACAGCACATTAAAATTTCATCGCGACAAGTGAAAGACAAGCTGACTTTGATGCCAGTCCTTTAAAGTCTAGGTCTACTTCCAGGCTTTTGCTGTAGAAGACTTCTCTCCTCTTTCTTCCTTCAGAATGCGAAAAGTACGCTGACTTGTGTTGAGGTCAGGTGACTGATAATAAGATCATAAAAACATTCCATTTCTTTGCCTTAAGCTCTGTGGGCTGCTTTCGCAGAATGTTTTAGTTCATTATCCGCGTGGGCTTTAAAGCACAGTCCAGTCAGCTATGCTACATTTAGTTGACCGTGAGCAAGTAGCATCTCAATTAGGAATTTATCCTGCAGCTTCTGCCTAGTCATATCTGTTGACAGCAGTAATTTATTTTCACTGGCATTCATACATTTCCCAGAAAATAATAAGACCTTACTTTTAGTCTCTTCTTTTCCAGTAATTCTGGAACAAGTTCACCTTGGTTTGGTGTGTCACAAACCTGGTGATTTGGAGATCTTTTGTAGTCAAGTTTAATCTGGTCGGCTTGTTTTTGAGTGCTACCAGTTGTTAGGCTCTTGATGAAAACCCTCTATTACCTTTCAAGCAACTTGCTTTGATTGTAGGCTAACTCAAACTTTCCCAAAAGGGTTTTAAGGAAAACTATCAATCCATGGCGCCTGTGATGCCGTCGACTCTGCAGAGCATGTTGACCTGCTGTGTAATGAATGTTTAAAAAAAAAGTAAAACGACACCACTAAAAGGTGATTCTCATAAAATCTTTAATGGAGGTGATATCATGCAAGAAAAAAAGAAAAGGAAAAAGTTAAATGATTTTTTTTAGGAATGACTACTTTAAAAAAGTTAACGAGGGACCTTTAAAACTTTAGAGAAATGCACCCATTGAACACCGTCACAGCTAATTAGTTATTCAGGGACAATGAGACTAGATTAAATATGATCAAATGCTCACTCCAGATATACAGTTAGCAGCTGAACTGGAACAATTAGCCATTGTGTCATAACTCTTCTTTATTCTTTACCCAGTTTCAGACGGTGTATATGAACCAGTTCAATCAGCGGAAGGTGTTTATGAGTTTGTTACTGGGGTGCTACAAGAGCTAAAATTAAATCTGAGCTCCGTCTACGTCCAAAATGTTACAAAGTGTTCATTTCAGATTACTTTAAAGGTATTTTCTTGAAATACAATGAGCAGAAAAAAAAAAAAAAAAAAAGAAAGACCAGTAAACACATCTCAAGTTGGATTCCAAACAAGACAAGCACCATTAGAAAATACGAATGCAACATCATGACTGCTGGCATATAAGAAATTCCATTTAACAGTTACTTCTGGAGTTTAAGATTACATTGAGTTCCTCTTAAAAATAAAAAAGTTTATATGTTCTCTTTTTTTTTTTAGACAAGACTCACGTGTTAAAATGTTTAGTTTTGTTTTCAGAAAGCAACATTTGTACAAAAGCCACGTGTGTTGATGTGCTGTTGGCCTCTTTAAAGGTTTCTGACAAAGAGCACACGTGTGATGGTTTATGCATACAGTTACCTCGACAAATAATACAAAAGACAGATCAAGAAAAAAATAAAAATACTGCGAGAGTGGACATAATCCTCATCAGGCACTCGGATACATTACTCGTTATCTCACTTTTTAATAAGACTGTACATTTTGTGCATTTACCAAGTCAAACAAGTTACTCCTCGGTCATCCCTACGTGTGGCATTATAAAAAATAATAATAAAAAGGAAAACTAAAAAGGAAGAATAAGCGTATACACCTCACATGTAGAAAAAAAACAAAAAAAACCATTTTCTCTCTATTTTGAACAGCAATGAAAAGACGCTTAAGGCAAGATGCTGAACAGAGAAATCCTCAAGCTGATCTGGGATGATCTGTGTTCAGCTCTGGTGTTTGTTGGCATTTACCAGTTCCATCAGCAATCCTCAAGAAGACTAGTGTTTTTATTAGATGGTTCTCTGTCTTAGGCATCCATTGCTATAACTCTTGAGATTCCACGATGTCATCTCCGCACCCCCCTGAGTCTGCTGGGAGTCGCCATCTTCTCCTGTTTGGTGTTATGCCGGCAGGCTCAGCTTCTTGCCTTTCAACACTGCAGGGGCGAGAAGAGGAACCGTCACTATGCTGCTCACAGAGATGCGTTTCATTTGTGCCATTTTGCACTTACATGAATCAAGTGCCATCATTTTCCTTTGTCAAAGGTATTGATAAGAAACATGTAAATGATCATTTACCAGTTTGACTTAAGAAAAGATTTTTCTGGGTTCTTAGAGTGCGGTGGAGACTAGCTTCAAGTAACTAAATTTCACGTTGAATAAAATTACTGTACAAAAGTAGCTCACTATAATGTAAAAACAAGGCAAATCCAAACTTCCAATCCTTTTTGAAACCCATGGGCTGCTTCAAAAAGCAATATTCTTCGTGCGCATGATGTGAATAACTGCAACCTTTCGAAGAATTATGACGCGATTAAACAGAATGAGAAAATTCATCAATTTTCCACAGGCAAATCATTCTTAATGCGGCTTAAGGAACTGTGAAGTAAAACTTGAAATTTACTGTTCCTTAGCACAATATTTCCCTTATGTCCTCCAGGGACAGCGTATCCACTGAGTTACTGTGGAGGGATGGCAGCATGAGGAGGGAGTTTTTGTCTTAAATGACCATAACTTTGGAGAATAGTTACTTCATTCAGGAGGTTGAGTTGCTAAAACCTCAGAACATCTAAGGATGAACTTTGCAGAAAGGCTTTTCAAAGACAGCTGATTAGCCATCTTTTGCATCAGCGTTACTCTCGGATTAATTTGTTTCAGAGTGGTGTGGACAACAGAAATGATTATATCGATGAATGTGCAAGGCATTTAAAATGTACAAGAAGTGGGCACGTGAGTGCAGCATCAGAGGAAACCTAAACCCATCTTTGAGGGGTTTCCCTCCGCAAGAAAAGTGTTATTAGTGATCATAGTTTACATGTATTAATAAAAAATGTCCCAACTTATTCCATGTACCTACTTTCTTGCTTGGGTTACTCATCTAATTTAGTTCACCCCTGCAGCATTATTTGTCAATAGTCAAATGACAGAGTGGATGATACCAGTAGAAAGTAGGAAACCCACCTTTGGTGACATAAAGGTAGAAGAAGTCACAGTACAGGACAGTCTGGACCACACCGGCCACTATGGCGATCATGTCAAAAAATCCCTCAAAGTAGAAACGCCAGATCCAGTTGAAGAGATACAAGGCCCGATACAGGCCCAGACAGAACAGGTAGTGGGTGGTGATCGTTTCGGCCTCGCCGGTCTTGCTGATCATAAAGAGCTGAGGCAGGATTGCCACCGACTCCAGGTAGATGGAGAATGTCCAAAGGATCTAATGAGAGAGAGAGGCTCCCTTTAAACATGCAGAGGACCATGTATATTCTCATAGCGACAATTTAATTATCAATTAAATAGGGCACCGAAGGCTGAACTCACCTCTAGGGGAGAGAAGTCGTGGTTGATGAGAACAGAAAGACCCCCGACGGGAACAACCAAGAACTCCACTCTAAAACTGTCATGGTTGCCATCGTAGGTGGCTCTGAACTTCATGTAGATCAGGTAGACGGTTGCATAAGCGCAGCCGATGTAGATCATCTGGTAAACGACACAGAGCAGCACGTCACCAAAGGAACGAAAGTGAAACACGGGACCTGTGCGCAGGGTTGCAGGTCAGGGTCGAGGTGTGACCGGTGTCTTACCTTCATGCACGTGTTATACAGCGAGATGAAAGAGGTGAGCAGATCCAAGTAGCGTGTGGTGAACACGATAGCAAACAGAATTTGGCTCTTTCCAGAGATACCTTTAACAAAAACATCAGGAAATAAAAAGTTAATGTTGAGGTGTGCAAACACCATCAGCAACAATGCACAATCCATGTTCCAGGCTTTTCCTACTACGACAGCGACCTCTACTGGACATCAGAGGAGCCCATCTGGAAATCAGCATCATTTTTAGAGGCCAATCACAACTTTTTCTGAACTTTTGGACTTATTTTATGAATATTTTACACTGAACCCAATAGTCGTGACCCATCAAAAGCAAGAGAATGAATTTGTCCACATGAGCTTACGACATCATCAAAGACGTCTGTACAAAATTCCTCAAAGTGTGTTCTGAGCTAATTACAGCAGCTCTCTGGGTACTTTTACTGACGCCAAACACCTTGTAAATATAATTGATATTAAAGCCTCCCAAATTGAGTGACTATAATCACAGAAAGGCTTTGAACATCTTCTCTTCCCAAGATGCAGAATATAACAATCCTACTGATAAAATCATAGTTTGCACTTGAGAACTCTTTTGTTTGTTTTTTTGGTTCCAGCTGGGAGCCAACTTTTTCAGGTCGTACACAAAGTCATTTTTGGCTGTGTGCTCTGAACCAGAACTGCAGTCATGTTGGTGATAACAGTGTAAAAGCTTCTGGGTTTAACTCAACACAACAATTCCCATTGGCGGTCCAGCATGCTCCAATAGTTAACCACGTGCTGTGTCTGTTGATTTGTTGATCAAGTCACAAGTAACTGCTGGGTATAAGGACATCTGAACAGAGCCTCTCACAGGACCCTTAAAGATGATCTCACTTACATCCACAGTAAAACAGCTACATAACTGCATAACTGTGTGTATTTTCATGTCCCTCCATCCCCAGCAATGCTCAGTTGCACTTTGAAGTTGGTCCATGCTTGATGTTGCCTTTTTGATCCGTAATTGTCACATTGATTTGCACCATATTTCTGTAGTATTGTCATTGTTATAACACAACCTTATTGTTATTAATGCTGTTGTTTTCTCTGTTAGAAAAAAAAGAGACTCTCCTACCAATCTTTGAGGAGGACTCATTAGCCTACTTGAAATCCCCCTTAATAACACAGAGTTATCTGAATCAAGTGTTTAAGGTCAAAGGGATGTTATAAGTTCTGGTTTTAAACAGAATTCAGTCCTACCCTCGATGCACAAATTCATGACTTTTTACAAGGCTATACCATTAAACTGATCTTCTAACCTTAAAGCAAAATAAACCTATCGTGACCCCCTGAACATAAACAACTTTCAGATGCCTTTACTCTTTAGCTTTTGGACAGTTACAACACTTTATAACGAAAGGAAACAAAACTGTGCCATCTTGTAGCGACCCCAGAGAATCAGGCAGATATTACGGTTGTTTTTAAAAGTCTCGAGTTTACAATAAACACATAATAGAGGTCTCCAAGAGCTTCTCAAATCAAGGGTGGTGAAAGTAAAGTCAATCTTTAGCTACTTCCGTAGCTTCTTCTGGAACGCCACGTCAGAAGCCAGACAAAAAAAATCGAGCCCAAAACCTCAAGTTAACAGGGCAGGATGCATGGATGTGTGATGTGTACAGCTGGCAAAACCGCTAAGCTAAGCTGTGGACAGTGATGGGAAATAAATCTGATGGGACTTTTTATTTGATCATTTGTCTACCAAGTAGCAGCTGACCACATTCCTTCAGTCCACAATGTACAGCTAATTAACTCAAGCTTGCAACCCCGACAAAGATAGCAGAAGCTAGGCTATGTTTTGACACGTTTAACGCTAATATCTGATTTCAATCTTCTCGTAAACACAGCGGTAGCTGAATTAAAAAAGCAAATTAGAGGAATTGCAGGCAAGTGTAGCCAATTGCTGGCAGCAGTGAGCTCAGTAACTACTTTTAGCCACTGTCTCAAATGAATGAGTAGGAAACGTTAGCACTTGAAGCTAATTAGCATTAAGATTTACGAAATGGAAGAGACGTTAAAACGATCAATTTAACAGTTAACGAAAGGCAGACGTAAACAAGGACAAGAAGAGGGGAAACTGTTGAATAACTGATAAAACCCTAAAGCGAGGGCTTACCTGCACACGACCTGCTTTTCCATATTTTGAGCAGCAGGATGATGATAGCAGCTAGATGAGAGAGGTCTCCTGTCAGTCTGAAGACGTTCATGGCAGCAGATTTAATAAAAAGACAGAGACAGAAAGATGACGCAGATGCCACTAATTACTTTGAAGCAGACTGGGCACACTTTCCGCTGTTTTGTGAACCTCTCCTGGCAACTTTGGGGTACACAGGTCTACGGTATCCACAGGGTTGAAAATATGGCGAGAGTGTTGGTCGACGTGGAAGGGGGCGTGACATAACAGAAATATGGGTTCTGATTGGACATAAATCTGACTGACAGCTCAAAAAGACCCGCCTACGAAGAATTGAATTGACCTGAGGAGCGAAAGTGTGGGACCATGCTGGGACAGCTTTTTCATTAAATAGTGATGAGTTGTGGTGGATTAAGAAGGCTTTACAAGACACCCACGAAATTTAAAAATACTCCCTTGCAAGTAAAAAAAATCAGGTAGGCTCTGACTACAGAAAGTGGCCTTCTTCCCTTAAAGGATAAGACCGTTTTTTTACATTGGGCCCTTGATTTCACATTATAACATGATATTCTACTCACCCCTGCTTGTTGTTGGTCATTTGGAGCTGTTCCGAAGATATTCGCGAGGCGTCTGGCTGCTCTCTTGAGATATTCGGCCATGAAACGGTTTCCTATGGGCAAGTTTATACAGGCATAAACTATGCTGTATATAATTTATTAATTACTGTACACTAGCACTGATAACGTGGAGGTGCGTCGCTTACTTAAAAAAATCCGGGTTACTAATTTTGAATTTTAGCCGAATGAATAAATAGGCAGCAGGTCTGTGGGCTGTCTGTGGCAGTAGCACGACGAGGAAGACAGTAACACCCACTTTACGACAAAAAAAATCAAAATTACAGTAGCCAGACGCCTCTCGAATATCTTCGGAATAGCTCCAAATGTTCAACAACAAGCAGGGGTGAGTAGAACATCATGTTATAATGTGAAATCAAGGGCCCAATGTCAAAAAACCGGTCTTATCCTTTAAGAGTATAAACTGCAAGCCTTTAAAGGCCTCTTACCAAAAGAAAACTACCACAAATCTAAACATAACCATCTTATGGGTGTTAAGTAAAACTCCTTTTAGACTGTTCATGTCTCTTTAGCTTTACAACAGTTTATAACACTAATAAGAACTAGATCATTAATCGATCCTAAAGCAGAACCTTCCGAACTTACAAAGGTGTGCTTGGTTAGGTTAGGCTGTTCGCAGATGTGCTGAAATTACAACAGGATTTCACGCTTGACATCCCAACACACCAAGAAGAGGACACAGCAAGCCCAGAGTTTTACAGTTTCTTGTGGCTGTGACACACACACAAAAACACTGGATTTTTGAGCGCACTAGTGAGCACCATTCACTGAATAGAGCTGCTTTTAACAGTGCTTTCTTCATGTATATTTTTAAACATATTACATATTTCTGAAGTAAATCTGGTATGTTTTGCCCTATAATCACATTTGTGGAGTGTCCCTCTGCTTATTTCCCATTTATACATTTCCAAGGTTTCACCATCACTTGAGCATGATAGTTTTCTACTTGTTCTTACAGTGTCTGAGATGTTGTGCACATCATGTATCGAGAGGCTTACTCTTGTGCTCTCTCAGTTTCAAAGAGAAATGTTAGAATCCTACCTGTTGAACGTGAGGAAGTGTAGAATAAACAGCATGTTTGTCGCTTTTGTGTATAAGGTCTTATTATCATTCAGCTGCTCAATACAGGAGAAAAAACAAGTGAGACGTAATTGTTGAGGAAGTGAACTATACTCACTTCCCATGTTGTCAGCTGCTCGGATCGCTTCATTCAGGGAATCACTCATAAGCTGTCAAACTACAGACATGAAGCAGCTGTTTTGGCTTTCTCTTCTGCTCATCCACCTGCCTGGGACAGGTAAGACATCTGTGACATCTATCTTTCCTTTGGGGATTAAATGTTTTCACTGATTCGTTGTTTTCAGGGGATTCATTGCTCTACAATAACAATATGAATCACTCTAAACACAGTTCAGCTCTGCGGTTGGCTTTAAAGACTTTGCCTTTCGAGATTAAATCTTATACCCATTATTTGTCTTTGCCTGTTTGCCCCAGAGAGCAAAGATGAAGAACAGAGCTGCTTATCACAGCCAAACAAGGTGATTTGGCATGAAACAGGACAATCGGCTCTTCTCCCTTGCAACATCAGTTCACGCTGTAAAGCTGAGAAGCAACAATGGTTTGCTTTCAAAGATGACAACATTCTTCGCCTCAGCTTAGCTGGCAGGTACAGCCTGCTTGGAGCATCTTTACAAATCCAGTCACTTAATGTCAACGACAGCGGGATCTACTACTGTGCTGTAGAATCAACGAACTGCTGCCAGGAGTATGTAGCACTGGGTACAACATTGGTAGTGAGAGGTAAGGAGGACAGAGTGTGAGGCGTGTGAGAAAATACCTTCTATAGGTGTTTGGATGTTTTGATTAAGATGAACACTTTTTTATTTTATGTTTTAGAGAAAGTTCAATTAATGGTGCGGCACATTCTTCTGTGGTCATCGTTCACCCTCTTGGCCATCTATAGCTTGGCAATAGTGACGCTTATCATTTTAAAGAAGGTAAATCCCGTAGACATATTTATGCTGAAAATAACACTTTTGTCCGGATCTATCAGAGCTCGTAAAATTGAGACCAAAAGCTGTAAGATAAAACTGTTTCTGTCTGTTCCAGTACGGCTACAACGTGAGTGTCAGCGCAGAGACGTCTAAATCTGACAAGGTAGTTGAAGTGTCTTATTTTTCATGTTCATTTATTTTTGATGCGCCGACTGTTTTTCTAAATATGGAAACGCCCACAGAAGCAAAAAAAGAGGAACAGGAACCACAGCCTCTGTAAATTCCTGGCCGGAAAAGAAACAAAACAACTGAAACGCTTGCTTTTATTCATTCATTCCACTTAAAAGGTGAACTCCGAATATCTGTTATAACACAAATTTCTGCCTTCCGCCCCACCCGAAACAGTTGAGCTTTAAGAAAAAAACACAATTTCGCAATGTGCTGCAAGAACTGCACAGCAGAAGGAACTTGAGCAAAGCCAAACAAATAAGAAGAGGAAACAGTTCACAAGTTGAGGTAAATGTTGTTGCAGCACATTAGGGTTTGGATTTACTCAAAAGAAAGATTGCATTAACAACTGCTGTTGCATGTAATCTCCTAACCATCATCTTTAAATAAACTTGAATGTCATTACAGGCATCAAGTGGCCAGTGCAACATCTCCACTGATGACATCTACCAGAACATCTAAGAGTCATTAAAGAATGATAAATAACACATTTCCATCATCCGGAATGAGAGGACATTTGAAAGCTATGAAACCTGAACGAGGATGCTGTTCTGTGAAACATTTCAACGATGGATACTCAGCTTTTCTTATGAGACATTTACAGCACAACAATGGTGCTGAGTCAGTCTTCCTTTTCCTTACAAACCTTCAGCCATCGCATTGTTAGATACGACTATGTCCTTGTGCGGTCTCAATCAGACCTTCCAGTCTTTTAAACGTTTCCACTCATCTTTATCCGTGTGATTTTAACTTAAGGAATTTCTGCATCAGAGTATGACGTGGCGTGTGGAAAATTTGTTGTGTGTTGTTGAACAGGTTTAAAAAATAAAAAAAACAAAGAGCAAATGTGAGTACTGCTGGAAAAAAGACAATACATGACACCAGCTGACCTTATTGAACTACAACTTGGTTGCATCAAACAAAAGACATATTCTTTAAACCTAAAATAAGAAAATAAAAAAGCAGCAATCATGCCGAAAGTTGAAATTTGTGTAAACATGTTTTTAATCAAAAACTTACACAGAAATCTGATCATTACAAACACTGTCAACACAAATTAGGCACTCGACGCTTTGTATCTTTACAGCTGATAATGTTAAATAAGGAAAGGAAACAGTGAAACTGCCTCTTCCTTCGAAGAAATCACAGTGAGCCTATTTTAAATTCACATGAAGGCAACCAAACACTGATCAATGTGTGCACCATCTTGTTTAGTTATGTCCATTTTTCCGTTGCAAACAGCCACATTAATGAAGCAGATTCAGTGTGTTTACATTAGAATATTAAGATCTTTTAAGATTAAGATCAGATTTATTGTCACGCATACAATCATACACACAAAATTTGTCCTCATCTTTTAACCCATCCAAGTTGTGTTTACATTAGAATCTGCAAACACATACAAGGCTGAGGTGGATAAGAATACCCACCCAATACTAAAATTCATTCATCCCAACATTCCTGATGTAAAGTCTGCGTGACTTTTTTTTCCCTTTTGGGTCTTTTCCCCCTCTTTTTTCACCTTCTACTGTAAACCATAAAAAACAATGCTGTAAGCAATGTTTTCCCTGAAAACATTTTGATCTGATTTCACTCAGATATTGGAATTGCAGATGAAGTAGAGTTCAAGTCTGTGAAAGGGCACAGAAAGGAACAACAGGTGCCTCTCAGCCTATGTAAATATATATAAACCATTTCATACACGAAAACAAGCTCATTACTTGTCAATGCCGGAGAATATGTGTGATTCCTGAATTTGTCAGTGAAAAACATCTGTTAAATGATAGCGCCTGCATTTTAGGCTGACATGAATTAATGAAATCGGCTGCTGATCCAAAGCTAAATATATATATATATATATATATACACACACACACACACACACACACACACACATATACATACATATATGACTGCATGATAACTGACAAAAACAAAAAACTGCTAAAAT
Source organism: Odontesthes bonariensis (assembly GCF_027942865.1). NCBI lineage: Eukaryota > Metazoa > Chordata > Actinopteri > Atheriniformes > Atherinopsidae > Odontesthes > Odontesthes bonariensis. Next base: position 16,136,422 of record NC_134526.1, read on the forward strand.
ATTTTTTTTCTTTTGGGTACTTTATGCTCTAGTCATAAATTCAACCCAGGAATGTGAATGTCTTTGGGTGTAAAAATATAGAGTGAATAACATTTGGCCACCTTTGGTTCAAAGGAGTGTAAGGTTGAAAACTTTGGTAAAAAATATTCTGAATCATATACGAAGCTGCCTAATAATTCAGATTTACCTCCAGTGCTTAAACAAGTGTACAAGGGAGGAAGTCAGAAAGTGGACAAAGTGTCCGACTTTTATCACATTCGAGAAAAAGAAGACAGACAGACATTAAGCAAGCCAACGCTTAAAAAAAAAGACTAAGAGACGAGTTAGAACTACGAGGATTAAATCTTTCAAGTCACTGTCATTGTGAAAAAAAAACATCTCTTTTTTTTGGGGGGAAATATTTCCCTGAGAGAGAAATCCACTAAAGCAGCAGAGACCGTCACTTAATTACTTATCTTTACAGCAAAAGCTTTGGGCCATCCCTCATCTTCTCAAAACTGTAGATTTCTTTGATCTTTATCTCTTTGGTGTCACCAATCAACTGTCCCACCAAAATGATTTACAGTTCCCCACCCGCACAATTCACTAGATATTCATAGACTGCATCAAATATTCAACATTCAAAAGTTAATTTCTCAAAATCCCGACAAAAAAAACCCCACAAAAAACATGACAACCCGCTTCTTTTGCATCCTGAAAATATTGACATTAGCTGTCAATGTACTTTGTGTCGACTGTATGACTGCTGCGGATGGAAAACGGCCTCCAAGCCAGGACTTTCACAGCACCGACACCCATCGGCACCAGACACACCAGGTAGAACATGACATTGTGGAGGCTTTCCAAAGAGCTAAAAGAAGAGACAGTGGAGGAATTTTTACTTTCATCTACAACTGCACCACTATATGCGACAGCCTGCACATAATGTCTGTTCCTTAACGCTCCTAAAAGAGTGTAACTCTAATGTGCACATCAACACAGTCAGGCTTATTAAATACCTTCTTCTAAAGAAAATATTATCATAGCTCTGAATTTAATATATCAAAAGTGACCTCTGCAATGAAAGGCCACAGCAGATCATCACTTAATTCTTAAAAAAAATTCCTGGATGATTTACCTTTGAGGCAGTGGAAGTTCTCGCTGGGGCAATTTATCAGTTCTCAGTTAATCCAAACATGCTTTTAAAAGCATCCTTTTCCATGATGGCAGCTTTGAGCATTTCAGTCCATCAACTGATCCTTACCACCGCCTTTTTTTTTTTTCAACTGAAAACTTACTGACCTGATTTGGTAAATTGTTACAGATAAATACTATTGATTGACTGCATTAAATCAATATTAATGGATGTCATATCTATAAAGATTAATAATAAAAGACACACACACAGTGAGACAGTATAAGAAGGGCGTTATACTCAAAAGCAGCTACAATATTCAATCCATTGGTGGGGTCTCAACCTTTAAAGTAACACGATACGAGAAACGCTCCTTACCTCGGATCTAAATCCTGTCCCACGTCCTTCATCTGCTCATATCCATACTGGTTCAGGATATTAAGCACCATCATTGGTGCCAGAGATTGAGCCGGCTTAGTAAAAAGAGCATTTGTTCCAAACACCATGGAGGACAAAGGGGAGCTGAGGAAGATATCACATTAGTAGTCAAATAATAGTTATTTCCATGATGATAGACACAAAACGATTTTCATTTAAAAATACATTCTATGCATTTGCCACTGGTGACAAAAACGTGATACCAACTAAACAGACCTAAAAAAAGTTAGGAAACCGAGCAAAATGTCAGGTTAAAAAAAAGAACGTAATTATTCACAGATCGCATAAACCAACGCCCACTATCACAAGAGATCGTAGAAAACATATAAAATATTTACCATTTCATGATAAAATATTTGCTCATCTTAAAGTGATACTCCGGAGTAGATTCAACCTGGGGTCATTTGAACCGTGATATCCAGCCAAGTAGCCCACCCGCAGTTTTTTCGATATTGGCTGAACATCAACTGAGTTACTGAGTTATCCCGAATAGCTTCGTACAAGGGTTAATGGATCCTGGCAGTATCTCCAAAATTACCACACTAAAATCACATGCCATGACACCAAACTTCTACAGTAGTACAAATATGGTCTGTACTCACAAAACGATGCATTTGGAAGTTTGTACATAGTCCAGGAGTTTATTATCATCAACACAAGCCTGATAGCTTCTCTGCTGCTAAAGCTGCGTCGACGTCACTTCAGAGAGCTGGGAGCTTCAAAGTAAGATGAGGGTTGATCTACTACTGTAGACAACAAAGTATATGCTATATTTTACATGTTTTTTTAATGAAGTTTTTTGTTGTAGAGTTGTGAAGTTATTTTATCAATGGAGAAACTGAGCAGCCTTGCTTTGTTGTCTACAGTAGTAGATCAACCTTCATCTTATTTTGAAGCTCCCAGCTCTCTGAAGTGACGTCGACGCAGCTTTAGCTGCAGAGAAGCTATCAGGCTTGTGTTGATAATAATAAACTCCTGGACTATTTTCAAAATTCCAAATGCATCGTTTGGTGAGTACAGACCATATTTGTACTCCTGTAGAAGTTTGGTCTCATGGCATGTGATTTTAGTGTGGTAATTTTGGAGATACGGACCAGGATCCATTAACCCTTGTACGAAGCTATTCGGGATAACTTAGTAACTCAGCTGATGTTCAGCCAATATCGAAAAAACTGCGAGTGGGCTACTTGGCTGGATATCACGGTTCAAATGACCCCAGGTTGAATCTACTCCGGAGTATCACTTTAAATGAGCAGGTCTGAAAAAAGGTTAGGAGAGGGCCATGACTGTGTACCATCCCCTCTTCTTTTAACAACAGTCTAACAGTGAGGACACCAGAGGCTAGACCTTCGGGAGAGGAATGTTGTCCCATTCTTATCTAATATAGGATTCTTGCAGCTCAACAGTCCATCCATCCATTTTACTCTATACATTCCACCAGTTTTTGCCAGAGGCAAATATCTAAATTATGAGAAGGTAGACTGCCATGATTTTTTTTTTTGCCATGCTCTATTACCCACGTCAGCACTGTGACATTTCCTGTCAACATTTGTGTTTAAATGACATATAACAATAGATTTCCATATAATGGGGATAATTTATTCAGAATAATTTGTAATCCCTTTGGTGAAACTGTGCTTTTGTTTTTTTTACTATCAAATTTCAAAGTTTGTTCAATACTTTTATGTTTATTTTTGCTTTACCTGCGCTTGTACTTCTGCAGATCTGTGTCAATTATGTCAGCAAGAGGCAAGCCAAAAAGACTGAACGCTGCTTGTATTATAACCCTGCATGAGAGACAGAAGAGAGAGATTAGGTACTATACTGAAAACATGGATATACTGTACGGGACAATGAAAAACCCCGTCCGAAATTTCTTACATGTTAACAGTGAGGAAAAATGCCAGGATATAGTAGTGCTGAGGACCGAGTGTGAGCATGAGAGCTGCCATTCCCACCTCCAGGTAGAAAGTGTAAAGGATGATCCTATAGTAGCCGATACCATGCAGCAGACTTTGACTGCTCAGTACCAACAGCTGGGATGGAGACAATGAGTTATTTCACCATGTGATGTAAAATAGAGTTTTTTTTGTGTGAAGAAACACGATAAATGGAAACTGGTGTTCATAAACTGACAGAAATAATGACTGTTCTTTAACCAACATTAATGTCAATGATGTAATCTGGAGGGACTAAACTATAATGAAATATTAGGATGGTCTTTAGAGGTAGCAGGAGGACATTATTACATCTCTTACATCATTATTACATCTCTCTTTTTTTTGCTTTTATGACCCAAGTGGAACAATACCTGTGGACAGATGAATCCTGCTCCATACATTACGCTCTTGGCCAGTGATGGAAGCACATCTGGAGGTATCAGGTGCTCTGTGAATATCATGGTGAAGTTATTCAAGAAAGCCAACATGAACACCTGGAAGAAGTTCATGAGCACAAACAGCTGAAAGTCCCTGTTGGTCAGGATCTGCCATGTCAACTTCTTCAACATGGAGAGGGAACATGCTGTTTGATGGGGAGGCTGGTCAACAGACCCCAGAGGATCTGATTGAGACACTTTATTATCAAAGCGGCTCTCGCTATGGAAGCCTGTATATAGCATGCAGCCACAGCTCAGAACAGCAGTCAGCACTGCAAATGCCTGAAAAGCTGTAAAGTCTTCCATATTTCTGGACAGCACTCCACAGAAGAGGACACTGGAGGAGCCAATAAGAGAAGCCACCTAAGAATTTGACAAAAGAGGATATGAGAAGGACTGACGAACTTGACTTGTCGAGAGAGCCGAGAAAAGGTGGTGCCCTTACCTGGTTGTACTTTATCAGTCTTAACCGGTTCTGATGGTGGCTGGAAATTTCTGCAAACAAGGCACATTGTGCCAGCAGCACAAAAGTCAGCATGCCATCAAAAGCACACAGCGCTACTGTCAAATGTAAGCCACTCAACCAGTCGCCAGGGGCATAGGAGCGCCACGGGAACCAGGCTAGAAGAAAAGCCAGCGAGTAGAGGGGAGCCCCGTAGAGGATGGAGAGACGTCGCTGAGAGCAGCAGGGCACCCTGGAGTTATCTTGGAGGTATCCAAAGAGAGGGTCATTGACTGCATTCCACACCATGTAAACAACCTGTGAGCAGTGAGGCATTTCTCTAAAAATACGTTTCAAATAAAGCTGCAGTGGCTGACTAATAAACAGAGAGTTCATCAATTGCTTGTTTTGGTAATAAGTCACCAAAAACAGTAAATAGTACACACGGTTATGAAAATACACATAAATATGCAACACAATTACAGAAGAACCAAACTGGTTTGCCAAGGTACTCACTTGTGATTGGTGGAATGCCCCTTCAGATATTTTGTACTTATTCAGGAAGAGTTTGACATAATAAAAGCTGAAAATGTTGTTAATCATGCCTGACCCCAGAGTGGTCATTGCATAAGCCAGTGCGGCAGGGTTGACCCCAAACATCATCAGGTGGTGGATTATATTCATTCTTCCGGGGCGCACACTTGCCAAAGGTTTCTCCTCCGCAACCATGGCAGCTCGTGCTGTTACCTGTTGATATGGGTAGCTGGAGGGACGAGGCGTCACTGCTTGCAATACTTATTTCACGTTGTTGGTGATTAGCACAACAACAATTTTATGCAAAGTGCAAAGTTAGTGAAATTTTGGTCGATCTCTCAGAGGAAAGAGGCGTTCAAATGTGAGGCGGTTTTGGTTCCAAGCTGCCACGTTTTAATGACATGGCAACATGTCAACAAAGTAGTCCCTTATTAAAAAAAGAAAGAAAAAAAAGGATTTACTTTATGTTTCCCCTGATCATAAGAAAACATCTACCTATCACGCTGATATCCTGTCTAACTCGACTTTTGTGCTCCTGGTTCGGGGTGGATCCGCAAAGACAACAAACAAACATTTGATTGGCTACCAAAACTCCTTCCTTCCGCTTTCTTCTCCGTCATTGGCCAATATAACTGCCAGTCAAAGAAAGCAGGAAGTGGTGACAGCGAGTGTTGTATTTAAAATATTGAACTGTTATTTGTCATCGTAGACTTTACTGAGCCGTGTGAGGAGATAGAAGTGAAACTACAAATGTTATTTACAGGTAAAATTGTTTACAAGTGAAATTCATGTTTAAAAAAAAAAACGTTTTTCTGCCTCCTACTGGATGTCAGAGTGTATTGGATTTGCCACGTTGCCGTAGACAACAGAGTTAAAGCCGCTTTCACACACCTAGAGGGATGTAGTTTACGCTCGTCTACAGCCGGCGGCGGATAGCGGACGTGTCCATAGCTGCCACAGTACACGCCTGCGTTGCCGGTGTCTGTCAGGTGGAGATTTGGCGCGCCCCGCTGTCTGAAAATGTTAACTGATATAATTTTGGAAGAGGAGTTTGAGAAGAATGGAGAGTCTTGGTACAACCCGCAGGATCTTGAACACGGTAAGAGCTGCGCAGCTGTGCGGACGCACCCTAAACTGGATTATACGTTATCACTCCGTACACTTGTTTAAGTCAAACAAGGTAGAAAAAGTAACGTGACAAAAAGCGCAACAAATATCCGCACGGGTGACCTGAAATAAATGTGCATGTGTTTTACTCTTGTGACGCTGAATCACACCGATCATGCGGTGAAGGCTGGAGGATCTTGAGAGGGGCTCTTTGCTCAGGATTTCCTGAGGCTGTCACAGGTCCTGTGTTTATTGTTTTCTATACAGTGTGTTGTTCATTTGAATTGTTTGTGCTGCCAAGTCAGCCGCGCGGGATATGAAAGCAAGAGATGGACATCTATATCGGTGGAGCAAGTTTTTTTTAAAAAGTGGAAGGAAAACATGCTTGTGAGAAATCAGTGGGAGGCATAGGGACATAAAACCCATGAAGTCAACGCTAAAACTGTTCTACACTGTAGAACTATGGTTTCAAGCTGTTTCCTTTATGCTATTAAAGCAACTTTTGTATATTTAGAATTAAAGTGAATAAAGATGTCTTCTAATACATTTGCCAGCAGCATTACAGTACAGGATAAATATAAAGTGTCTGAAATTGACATTTAAACTAATCATTTGTGGGGTTTACAAATCAATAAACCAAATTATGTAGCTAATTAATCATTTGTCTTGGCCCTTTTCAAAGAATGCCAAACATATGCTGACTGGGAGGGGAGGGGGGGGGACTAGAGCCTTTACTAGCAGAGATGATTCGATAAGTGATGCCAGCAGGTGAGCACGACCTCCTGTAGCATTCCTCTGGATAAAAACACAAGTGCATAGTGTTTATAGAGAGGTGGATTTAGAATGGGATGAGAGAGATGTTTCACAGTCCCCTCCACCTATATTAAAAGATTCCAGGGTATTGTAGCATGTTTGGGTTTGAAATCAAATCTATTTATTGGTTTGATCACATTCTTATTCACTTTATTTTGTAGACCCACATAAGATCAGCTTCACTCCTTAGTGCCAGTGAGCACTGTCGCCGGACAAGATCCAGACCATAAAGAGAATTTAGTGAAGGAAAGGGTCACACGGCATGCCTCAGATTCCTCTGTGATCCACCGAGGCCAAATACTAATGGCGGTATACAGTGAATTATGTTATTGTGTGTGTGCGCACACAACTAATATGAGACCATTCCCATCGTTTGCCAGTGTTTGCAGATGTCTCATATCTTGTGCTTACATGTTTTGCTCTGCTTTGCGTAGATCTCCATCTGGCAGCGGAGCTGGGGAAAACCCTCCTGGACAGGAACCATGACTTGGAGCAGGCCCTGCAGCAGATGTACTCCACTAACCAGGAGCAGCTGCAGGAAATCGAGGTGATAAATGTTTGGAAGAAACTAACCACAGCTCTGAGGCCCTAGCAGCCTTAAGCATGTGTTTGCGCCCGTGTGCCTGCGCGGTGCGCCCACACTCCCGTCTGTCCATGCGTGTTGTTGCTGCACCGATGTTTTTAAGTGAATGAGTCCAGGATTAGAGGAGATTCATTGAGAAAAGTTCACGAAATGCTGAAAATAGGATGGAGTAAAAGCTAATCCTGACCAGTCTGACCTCATAAGTCTCTGGCGCAGTGCGTCCTCCTGGCAGAATTTTCGCCTGCCTGATTAGGGGGAAACTTTCACTAGATTATTTGCTTGCGCCACTTTTCAAAGACTTAGTTTGTGTTTGTTACGTTGTTTCAAATTAACCAGATCAGTCTACAAGATTTTATTCACGCTGTATATGTCTGAAATCAAAAGTAAGTTGCCAAGCAGAGTACCTCAATACAGCAGAGGACGTTTTTTGGAATTATTTGAGCTTCTGAATCCAGACATTTTTGAATATGGAAACAGTACTGATCAGTTCGTGCTGGAGGACACGCTGCTCAGCAGGTCAGCAAAGATAAGAGTCTTAATTTGTTTACGGCAGTGAGGAGGCTGGGGCTAGAGGATTTATTTCGGTTGATATGGTAATCCCAGTACGTCTCTTGGACACATCCTAACGCAGTGTCTGTTGCTGCACACAGTGTGTGTGTGTGTGATGGTGTGATATAGGGACATGCCTCTGTTTGATTGAAATAAGTTCAGGAGAAATGGTCGTGTCTACCAGAGAAAACTTGGAATGTTTCACAAAGTTGAATGCTGGGACTGAGTTGAAGGTGATAAGCTTTAATTAAATGGAGACTTGATCTGGTGCTGCTTAACAGCAAACAGCAGGCGGCTGCAGACATATCCTGGCAGTCTATGAGCAGGAGACAAGGAGGCTGAAATTGGACAAATGAGATGAGCCTTTGGTGACACTTAATATGCTTTCATGCATGATGCAAACACAGGTTTTAGGCTCATGTTATCATCCTGATAACCTATTTAGATGACCTAATGTGTGGTTTGGTTTCACCCCTGAGTATTTAGATCTTTAATGCTCGATAAGCAAAGTCTTTATATAAAGATTAAGTGATTTAAGTTTTATATTGATAAAACTCTTAGCTCTTTTTGTCTTGAATCTGAGTCAAGAACTCAAATCTATGAACTAGTTGAATTCATTTTTTATGCTCATCTGAGGCTTGGTCTCTTTAATCAGTTGTCCAGTCTATGATCTATCAAAATGACTTAAAAACTTTGTGCTTTAATCCACCAGTACCTGACCAAGCAGGTGGACCTGCTGCGTGAGATGAACGACCAGCATGCCAAAGTGTACGAGCAGCTGGATTTGGTCGCCAGAGATCTGGAACAAGGCAACCAGGGACTAGTAAAGGACAACCGCCTGGCCCAACACAAAATCCAAAGGTTAGTGTAAGAGATATCTGTAAATTACTGCCGGCTTATGTTTTACATGATTATTTAGCCTGTCAGTTGGTCAAAAAGCTTACATGTTCAAAGATAATCCTCAACACAAAGTGTCTCACATTGTTTTTGTCTTCTCCTCTCAGTCTAACAGAGACTGTAGAGGGACTTCAGACCTACATGGAGGACCTGCAGACGCAGGTGGAGGAGCTGAGGGCTGCCCAGGCAGAGCGGAACAAGAGAGATCTGGCAGAGCAGCGCCGCAGCCTCGGAGCGCAGAGTGTGTCCTGCCTCAAAGAGCTGTATGACTTGCAACAGGACAGGTAACCCCCTCTACTCGCACCCTGCTGGACTGCGCCGCTGTTGCATGGAGCTTAACGATGTGAGACGTGAAATATCGTCAGAGAAGACATCCTGTGGGACGTTGTAGACTATATGGTGCAGAAGAACATTTTCTGATGTTTTCTGTTTATCAGTAGCTATATTTATATGGAGAAATATTTTGATGGAAGTGGACACTAAATAAAGAGACTCAGTAAGTTTTGTGTAGCACATCTGGCCATTACACGTCCAGCTTCAGTGACACGGAGAACAGCTGCAAGTTAGAGCACCGGCCTGTTTTCTGATCTCCTCTTAACCATCAGCACTCTCCCATCTCAGCCCTTGAATGCTGAATTGCCATCTGCAGGCTACAGAAAGCCAGAGTAGAGCGCTTACTTTAGAAATAATCCACAGGACAAGGAAGTTAATCCTTCCCCTATTGTCAGCAGTGTACTAACACTCAACTGTTGCTTAAGCTTACGGCATAGCACGCTACCTGTTTATGTAAAAGTCTATGGTAATGGGTTCCCCCACATTTCACCAATGCTTCTATATGAATGTGTAGCTTTATGGCCCTATGATGTATATAATTTTATGACATTTGTCTGACTTCACAAACAATCACGTATTCCCTGCTTATGTAATAGTCCCAGATATAAAAAGAGGTGTAACAAGCATGTTAGATTATGATCACATTAAGTTTGCTTTGATAAGGTGCTGATACTCTATGGTGAATTGTTGCTTTTTCCATCTTTTCTACCAAGAGCATGGTCCACAGCAGAGTTATGTTGAATCTTTAAGCGGGTATTTAAATGTCAAATAAATGCATACATAGAGTCCAAACATTTTTATTCACCTTGAAAAATTTCAAAGAAGTCGAAGTACCCATAAACTTCCACCAAGAAGACAAACAAAAGAGGAATCGTTAACACGTTAAGTGAAGTAACATAATTGTTTATGGCTCAGGTCTTCAGCTCACAGCGACGGAGTCTGGTCGCCTCAGAGCTCCTTCTGTGACGGAGATCGGCACCAAGACCCAGAGGAGGAGAATCGAGTTCTTCAGTGCTCCATCCAAACTCTTCAGAGGCAGATGGCTGCAGAGCGGAGCCGCAGGGAGGCTGCGGAGCAGGAGATCGAGTTGACATTCAAGGAGAACAGAAGTTTGGAGCAGCGGCTGGCCCTGCTGGTGGGCTGCCGGGCCAGGCAGAAGGAGCTGGAGGAGGAAGTGGAGCAGCTGCGGCTTCTCTGGCGCGCTGACTGCGCCAACAGGTTAGAGCTGACTTTTGAATGGAGTGGAATCAAACTGTCACATTATTTTTGCCTCACTTTTCCTTGATGATACAATATTTGATATCCAACCTATACCGTGTGTGTGATTCCTCAAAACCCACACGTCTCCGTTCCCCTCCACTCTCACCAGTGTTAGAAGACCTGATCAGCTTCTGTTGCCGGAAACCGTGTACTTTGCTTCAGAGGAGAGGCCCAGCCCAGAGCAGAGTGAGACGGAGGACAAGACGGAAAAGGTTGAGGAGCAGATCAGACCCAGCCGACAGAGGCGTCACAGCGACGGCATTTTAAGAGCAACTAACACAGATGAAATCCGGCGTGGTCACGAACAGCTGTGTATCAGGCGCGCGGAGGCTGTGAAACAGAGGGGCATCTCACTGCTCAATGAGGTGGATGCACAGTACAGCGCACTGCAGGTGGTGTATTCATTGCATATCTGGTAGTGTATTATGACGACTTTTCCTAAGATGGCTGTAGAACACTTTTCACTAATATTTGGGTGTTCTCCAGGTGAAATATGACGAGCTGCTGCGGCGATGCCAGCAGGCAACAGACGGGCTCAGCCATAAAGCCGTCCAGACGGCCAGCGGTCCCTCTGCGAGCATGCGGGCACGCCGCCGCCTGTCCAGCTCTGCTGCATTATCTGATCTGACGATCGTTCTTGAAGATAGTCAGCAGCCTGAGTACAAGACTCTCTTCAAGGAGATCTTCACCCGCATTCAAAAGACCAAAGAGGACCTCAGCGAGAACAGGCATCCAGGCAGGGACCGTGATCTGTCTGCAAACTGAATGTATTGCATCATCTCAGGACTCATTTCTGTCTGTGAAAGGTTTGTGCAGGAGAAGCACTGAGGTTCCTTTTGCTCCTCCAACAATGTCTAAAGGGTGCTGATGCTACATGTTCATTGTACCTTAGATCCGCTGCCTATACTTCAGTTAGTTTGCACTGTTCATTTTACTCCATCCTCATGAAAGTCTGTCATAAATGTTGTTATATGTTAAAATTGAATGATATTTGATATAATAAGTAATTCCAAAAAACTATCAAAGAAAAAAAAAAAAGGTATTTAAATAGATCTTATGAATAAGAAGTACATTTTAACATGTTGCTTGAGTTCCAAATCTACAAGTATTATGCCCACTCACAGTGTTCATATTCGTGACCACTTTCCTGTTTGGTGATCAGAGGAGTAAGGCACATGGAGCAGAAACACGTTTGGTGTTACACACGACGAGTGGGAATGTTGGAATAGGATGAAAAACTGTAGCGATGTAAGCAGGAATTTATGTTAATTAGCTTAGCTGCTAGCGGAGTTGGTTTTTGTAAGTTGACAGTCGTTTGAACAGCGGTTGAGGGTCGCTGGCACCAGAGAAATATAAGTGGACACTGGAAAACTGTCACTTTTTGTTTTCACGCGTCTGACGACTGCATCCACTGATGTAGGACACATGAGTTTTGTTTTTGTTTTTTTGTTGTTTTTTTTTACAATTTCTTTATTTATTAACACAAGATTAATCTTTATTGATTTTCTTTATAGGTTGTTTTTTTTTGTTTGTTTTTTCTTGTTAAGCTGAATCAACTGACTGGAGGTGAAACCTTTAATACACTGGTGTTCTTCTGTTGTTGAAAATGACACATTGAAAAAAAAAATAATAATTTGTACAAAGACATTGTACATAATACAGCTGTAAAGCTATAGTGATAACTATATCATACGTAGGGGGGAAAAAAAACTCAGGACTTCAGTAAAATAATGTTATTTAGTTAAAATATTATGTACACCTTACATGTTATGTGGTGCTCATGAAAAAGATGCTAAAATAACAAATAGATGATACAGTTGATATTAGATGTCCTCCATGAAGACTAGAAATGTTTTTTTTCTTTCTTTCTTGCAACTAACTAATAAAAGCATTGATTTTTCATTTGTTTTTTTGTCTTTTATGTGTAAATGCCAAATCTGGCACGAGTGTGTTTGTCTGAAATTTTGTAAGTACATGAAAGAAATGCAGGATGATCCAGTGTTGTGTAGAGTTCAGAGCTCACAACAGTTACTAGACTGTTGTGGGCAGACAATTAATGGGCCTTTTGTTTCTTTTCATTCTGAAGTTTTACATAACTGAGATTTCCCCACAGCTCTCAAGTAGCACCAAATCCTCTTAACCTCCAAACAAGGGGATTGCATACCATGCCCCCTCAGACAGACAGGTCTAAGCAAAACCAGAGCATGCACACGCAAACAGGCAAGGCATCAGGCGAGCAATCAGTAGATGTCTGTGTCTAAAGTTAAACCCATGAGGACAAAGTAGCTCAAGAAGAACTGAAGCTCAGAGTAAGCGTCACGTTAGTGACATATCGTCTGTTACAGTTAGAAAACGCAAAGGAAGACAGTTCCCTGAACTTATTTTAAAGGTTTTGGCATACTGCATTTCAGCACGTAATCTTATTGCTCTCTGCATGGCACAGTAAATTGACTTTTTCCATATATTCACAGACGCATAGTTCGCATCTTGAAGTACTTTTGCTTCAGACAGATTGGCCAGTGTTCAGTTTAATCGATGATAAAACAACAATATCTCTATTTGGATTTGTTGCATATCAGTTAGAAATTCAGGTTTACATGTCCACACCAACTCAGGGTAAAATCTTCCAGACATTCCTCCCTCTGACAGCTCCTGGAGCTCTGCCAGTTCAAACCAGAGACTGCATCTGTACACTTAATCTACTCAGAGGAAAGTGATTTAAACCATCCCCTGCTGAATTAGATTAAGGCATGAAATCACAAATTAGATGAGTGCATCTTTGCTTCCCTTAATGTACAAGTGAGTGGTATTAATATTGATGTATTAGCATCAACTGTTAAATAGGAGTCTTGACCTTGAGTTTAATAAGAATACGCCTAATGTTACCTATCTTTATGACTACCTTTTGCGAGTCCTTAACGTCATATTTCATAAAGTGGTTGGATAACGTAACCAGCTGAATGGAATTCTACCTTTAGTGTTTATGCACACCATATTGTCTGTCCAAGATTTATAAATCTACTTTTTCGGTTCTGTGCAATGTGGTAGCGTGGCCGAGTGGTCTAAGGCGCTGGATTTAGGCTCCAGTCATTTCGATGGCGTGGGTTCGAATCCCACCGCTGCCATTTCTTTCTTATTTTCTCAAGTGAAATTATTTTTTAAATCACAATTAAGTTCAGAGAAAGATAATTACTTCGTAAAATAAACCAATTCACTATACACCCATAGTTCTGTTTTTAAAATCTTACCGAGCAAAATTCTTTGCAGTGCAAGTGCTCCCTCTTGTGGCAAACTTGAGATTTTTATTTGTAGATCAGGATTTTTAAACTCAAACCTACTACATTTTTCGGCATCAAATCATTTCAGTGCACATTAGGATAGCATATGTGATTGGCACAGATACCAAATGGACATTGCATTCATTGTTAATGCTTTTATTTCTAAAAGTGTACAAAATTACTACCTCAATAGTAATTAAAATCTGAAGATGTGTAAATCACAACAGACCTCTATTATACAAACTGGAAGCATACTTCAAATAGAATGACCAATAATGTATTTAGTAGTAATACAAAGTTAGATGTTTGGGATTTTTATCCCAAAATAGCAGTAACATCAAACATAACATAACTCTGGTTTAATACTTTTTTAGCTGTACCATTATTTTGAAATCAGGCACACATAATTTCACAAGGCAGAAGATTAATTGTAAATAATAACAACTTTATGTAATACTAATCATTGTATATACATCAGGGGAAATTGCTGTCTTTGGAAAATGAGACAGAGAGATAATATCACTAGAAATTCTTAAGACTTATGTCTAAGACATACTTTAATGTGTCTGGTGAGTTTCGACAGATTTGCCACATCTAAGAAAAACCCTTCCCTCCCTGCCAAAGAGATTAAGTGTTTGGGTTGAAGCGATAAATCCTAAGTCAAATTATTACAGTAGAAATTGTTTAGTTCTGACAGATTAAGCAGGACCACATTAGCAGCACCAGGCTGAGACCTATCAGCAGCAGCAGCAGCAGCAGCAGGATGAGGCTTTGGGGCAGCTGGGAGGTCGAGGAGAGGTTGAAAAGAGTTGAGCTGGAGCGAAGCTGTCGGCTCTTCAGGTACTGATCCACACAGTCTGTAAGGCTGTAGGACTTAGGGCTGTAACCCAACTCTCGACAGGCTTTGTCGATTTTGAAGGTGTGGCTCACTGTGATGTTCCTGACCTGCAGCAGAAGATGAGATATTTACAAGCTTCTATTGAAACAGAAATCATTTCAAGATGCTTCTTGAGCAGCTACAGACACCCAAACCAACAAGTTCAGCTAATGGTTTAAAATGAACCTCGGCTTGGCAATCTTGGTTTTACACTTCGATAACCTGTGACTGATGGATGTCTCCAGTTAGCAGCATCTTTTTACAGCCGGAGATAAGGTGTCTGCATGTGAAATCCATGCAGTGAGAGAAGAGTTTAAACAGAAATCGAAAAGATGTCTGTTTAAGTTTTTATATTTTGTTTATGATACAAAAAACTGTTATAGAGTACAAAGCTCTGCTCATCCTGTTAGACCTGACAAACATCTTGGCTATATGTCTCCCTCTGATAGATGTAACTTGGTGACACCTTCAAGACAGAGATGATATTCAAATGCACACACACACACACACACACACACACACACACACACACACACACACACACACATATATATATTTATATGTGTGTGTGTGTGTGTGTGTGTGTGTATATACATATATGTCTTTATAATGTTAGTGACTTCTTGCAGTGTTGGAAGAAGTATTTAGATCCTTCACTAAGAGATCTAAGATACGGGATGTATATGCAAGACAAATGCTCTCCTGCAAGTCACACTGTGTCTTACTCCAACCTGAAGGATCATATGCAAGATGAGAGGTTCGCCATAGCAACAGCCACTATGTCACTTCCTGTAAACTTCATTCCGAACTTCCTCTTCTGACCCACAGCAGTTTATGTTTTATTCACGGGGCAATCATCGATCACCCGGCCAGCAGCTGTCTGACAGAATGAGCTCCAGGTGAAGGCCCACGACGCTTAGCTTCGGTTTCTCCTTCATCACACATTCATGAGGACCTACCAGGCTGCCACGGAGACTCCTTCACACGCCTCTTCAGACTATACAAGCCTCCTGAGGCAGCAGTAAAGCCAAATTCCTCCCATTGTTTTTCTCTTTTATTTCACATTTTTTAAATTTAAGCAAATATTATGCAGTCGTGACAGGAACTAGAGCACAGAGGTAAAAGCTTTGGCATTTGCTTATCCGACGACGTTTACTTTAATAATTCAGGCCTTACTTTGGTTTTTCATGTTTCATGCACAAAAAGATCAGAGAGCGTCAGAAGAGGGAAGGGGGAGATCTTATAGGAAAAAAATACACACTAAAAAAATGCAGACGTTGACATGCAGTCAGCAACCTAATCACCAAGACACGTACTTCTGATTAGGCATGCACTGTGCTCCACAGTATAGAGTCACATCTCCATGATGTCTGCCACACTTAGTTCTTTGATATGGAAGCTGTGCCTGCAGTTATGAATTTTAGTTGTTTTATCTAAAGATAACATCAACCTTCTTGAAAATGTGTTTTCTCAAGATCACTGCAAAATGAGGATCATATTCACCTTTCTTAAGAGAACTTTTCTTTTTAATGTTTCAAAGTGTTTTGGAAAAAACAGTAAAAAAAGTAACATGTGCACTGAATAGATGCAAGTATAGGAGAAGTATACATACAATAAACTACAAATAATAATTTAGATAATACATGTCAAACATTTCAGAAGGCTTTCACGGAGAGAAAAGCAGTGGGAAGGGGCTTAATGTGCGGGAGTTTGCCTTTTCCGCCTCATTATCAGCCGAAATGAGAGCTGTAAATGCATTTTCCTTTGTTCGTTCCTGATTTCAGAATTTGACATCACTGCCATGACTGTTGGAGAGGAAGCATAAGTGAACCTTAAGTCAAGGTGTAAATGTGTAGCATAGTTTGTTTCAATCATCAAAGCAGGCGATATCCCCTTATAGGGGACAAAGATGAGGGACAAAACAACTTGTTCTGTTCAAATGAACAGAAGTAACAGCTGAAGACAACACAAATGAAATCAGTTTCTGCAGTTGCCACAGTGCCCTCTATCCATCCCTGCAAGTACCGATATCTGATAATTACAACAGGAAAGTCTTTTGTTTTGAACTCGAAACTAACGCTCAGTCTCGAGTGAACATGTGAAGTGAAGTTTAAAGAGAAAAAGAAGGATAATTACCTCACTTCTAGTGAAAAGGAGGGGCACTTTTATCACTGGTCTTAGAATCACGTGTAAATATTCCACTAGGATGGCTTGAAACAGAGGACAAACACACAGTTAGCAGCAACTCACTGCATTTCAATTCAAGTATGGTATAAAAGATATCTAAAAAAAAATTTGAAAAAAGGAAGAAAGAAGGTTAAGTTACCGGCTGTATAGACAAGTGAAACCGGCAGATTTATCAACGGTCTGCTGTAGCCCAGCTTTTCAAACTGCAAGGAGAGACAGCACATCAGTCGAAGGAAGTCAATCTTACTTGCTAAACTTTTCTCAATCAAACTATAGTTGCAATTGTTGTAATTCTCTCTCATTGTCAACAAACGTTCGAGTTTTGCAGCAAGAATAGAGTGCACACATTCAAGACACTAAAAGATCATGTTGTGGTCTAATTTTTGGACATTCATTAGGGAAACGACTCGAGACACATGAGTCTTTAACTTTACAGTCAATGAAACCTAAAGAACATTTCCAGGTTTGAACTCACCAAAGGTGTCAGCCACTCAAAGAGATTCACTGAAACTCCATCATTAATAAAATAGGACTGTCCACTCTGCAAAGGAGCAAACACTTGGTAGAACCTTAATTCAAACTACAGTGGAGACTGAAATATTTATGAGTTTAGATTAATCATCTCTAATCTGAGGGTCTTTAGGTCAGTGTAATGTGACTCACCGAGACACAGCTCCTCTTCGGTGTGAGAGCCTCAGCTGCCAGCCTGTGGGCCATCACCAGGTTATCGACATGTACCCAGTTCATCCTGGCCCCGGTGTTCCCAAACCTGAAGCTGAACAGGCGGCGCTCAACATTCATCTGAACACAGACATGAAGGGATGATAAGTAAACCGTTCTTAGTAAGTTGTGCAGCTGAATGTTTTTATGAACCCCACCAACACAAGCTCACACCAGAATGTGTAATAACTAAACTGGTACAGAGCGCAAAATGTATCAGTTTTTCGCAAAAAAAAAGGCTAAAGAATTTAAAAGTTTCCACACTGTCTGTGCTCCAAAACCGTTACATATCTACGTCTGCCTTTCAAGATCGCAAGATGCTCATGTTTTTAAAGTAAAAACTTTCACAATCGTTAGAATGGACAAAAAATAGATCAAACCACTTATAATGAGTTAGGAGGGGTTGGATGGGAATGTTATACCATGGACTGTCACACAAGAGAACAAGAGAAGTTTCAGTCCCATCCTATCCAAGATTGGCCATCGAGTTTTACCCAACTTCACAGTCAGTCAGGGTTGGTTAGGGTTAGACATAAAACATACATAGTTGGGGTTACATATCAATAAATACATGGTTACAGGTTGGGATCAGGCAGAGGCGCACCTTGTCAACAGGCAAGGCAGGCAACTGCTTGGAGCCCCCCCGAGAGCTGAGGTGCATTCAATCAAAGATTGTCTAGTTACTTTATAAACTGTCTCAAACAGTGGCGAACGTTCATGGTGAACATGTTTTCTTTGAACAGTTAAATTTAAATGATTTAGTCAAAGATTGTCTAGTTAACATGCCATTCTATAATTCCATAATTGCATTGTTGACTTTGTCAAACTCACGTCAAGTTCCACTGTAGGCTATGTTCGCGGAGAACTAGCCCCTCAGAGTGTTTGTGATTGTTGGCAACGTTTGCCGGAAATTCAAGGCTAGTGGAAAACAAAAACCATTTGATTTTTTTGCTTGGGGCCCCCACAGACTCTAGAATCGCCACTGGGATCAGGTCACCAGAACACTTCCCTATACAAAACAAAGAATGAATGCTTACATCTTAAAATTTCTGTGCCTTTTTGTGACATTACCACAAACTGGTCATTGTGCAGTGTTTCTTGTGAGACTGGGCTGAGACTTGGGATCCATTTTGGCGTTGTTACTTTACCTGTGATCTCCATGTGTGTGCGCCTTAGTGTTGGTTATGGCAGACAATATGTTATAGTTGAGTTTTAAAAGGATTTACATGTAAAATAAGTCATTCATGTCTTCCTGTTACAATATCAAGGGTTGATTATGATTACAATTAGGATGTGGGAGATTCATGGAGAACTAAATTCCTAACTTTCACCCCCCATGCCCCAAAAATTAAATAAAATTTAAAAAAATCGCTCACTAAACCAACTTTATTTGTATACATATTATGTCGGGAGTAGCTGAGGAAACCAGCTCAAAACTCATATGTTAAATCTTAAAGAATTGAATCTATGTTAGTTTATCAAAAACAAATAACTGAACCCTAAATGATCAAAACTTTTTTTACATTTACTGCATGGCAAAGTTCCAGGATACTTTGCTAGTTGAAGAACTTTTACACTTTGTAAATGTTTCATAATACATTGGGGTGAAAAAGAATAGAATATTCACATTCTCTTATTCCAAAACCAAGGATGTGCCCACATTTTAAAGTGACAAGAAGATGAGCATACTCTATTATTATGCAGTTAAGTTCACATTAACTCCAGACTAGTGGGTAAAGTCAAAAGCAACAGAGTATTAAACGTCGTTCGTCTTGGCCAAACTAATACTGTATCCAAACTCATTCACCCCTTCACTAGACTGCTTTGACTGGAAGAGAAGCCAGCTGTAACTGGATGCCTGGAGAGTTTCATCAATAATCCAAGCTCTTCAGACAGGAGTGCATTCTACCAGGGAGGCATCAGACACTGCAAGATGTAAATTTTCTTTTTCCATTGCCACCTGTAAAAATGGTTAATACTTGCCAAAGGATGTCCCTTGTTTTGTTTGCTCACCATCACTCTGTGCAGATGTCTCCTCTCCTCTGGTCCATAAATACCACAGGGCCGCAGGACGCAGGTCCGCAGCACACCTCCACCTTTATAAATTGATACAGAAATGAATAAATGCATTGGGGGGGGGGGTCAGTATCAGCTTGCTTGAGTCATTTTTTCACACTCTTTCTCCTCTAGCAGTAGAACTACTGACATTTTTTACTCTTTTGAAAGCACCAACACCACAAGTGTGTCAAGGTAGCCAACAAGAGGTCCGACAATTAAAGTCAAACAGAAAGATGAGCTGTCATCATGTAACCATATGTATTTAATGTGTAAATCCTTTCAAGAAGGATGTTTGTCCTTAAAATAATCTAAATACTTCGATTGACTGATTCTCATGAAAGTGTAAGAGAATAGGGGTAAAGCAGCTATTAATAGCCTCACAGGTGAGGTGTCTTTAAGGGCAGGGCAGTGGAAAAAAGCTCCTGCTGTAGCAGACACACAAACTTTAACCTGCAGTATATAATGAGATACCCCCAAGCTTTAAGCTTAATTGAATGCATGTGCTGATGGTCACTGATAGCGTGCCGGGTTCCACTGAAGCACAGACTTACTGTTACCAAACTACACACAGTGGAACATAAACCTTATCAGAACATCTTGTCAGTATGAAGGTATGTAAATGTCCGAGACATCAGCGTCAAGTGACTGCTGCTCTATGATGGTACCTTTGTGTGCAGCTCTAAATTTAAACTGCTGTCACTGTTGTACCACCTATTGGATTGCACACTAAGTCTCCATGGCAACCACTACCTCTTTCCAACACACACAGTTTGATGCAGGAAAAAGAACAAAAGCTGGATTGCAATCTTCTCTGGATGCAACCTCTTTGTGTAATTCTGCGACCATTCGCTGATCGTTTCACACCTTTCAGGGAAGATCCGTTGGCCGAGAGGACCATCTGCTCTGCAATCGCTTTAGTTCTGGAGTAGTGGTCGATGTGCTGTAAATGAGGAATACATCTGACATACTCTTCATTATCAGTAAATGTACAATCGTGATTTTTATTTGACTGCCGCTCACCAAATCACTGGGCACTAATGGCACTGAAGCCTCATCACCGTCCTGGATTGGTTTCCCTGCAAACACCACGTTGATGGTACTGGTGTGCACCAACCTGGGGATGCTCCTCTCCTTACACACTGAAAGAAAGCAGATCACTCAACTCTGTATCGTTAATCCACTAAAAGACTTGTTCCAGTATTAAATTACCATCAGCTGCAAGAATTACTACCTGTGACCACAAACTCTAAACAGGAAACTGACTTATTTCAATTAAAAAAGTGCTCTCACAACATTATAGAATTCCAACATATATTCACCCACAAATGAATTTGTTTTGTATCAGCGTATTTGAAGTGCTCAGCACCCGTGGCATTCTTACCATTTATGACATTATTGGTCCCTCCAACATTAACAGATTCCACCTGCTCCTTCCTCAGCTGGAGGTCAGAAACAAAGAGAGGATAATGACTCTTCTTGACTGAGCACATATTTCATCTGTTGAAATATGTTTCATCTGTGTCCACAGCCACAAATGTTGCTGTTTTTTTTGCTACAGCACACGATAATAACCCCATTGGGTAGCGCAGTGTCACAGTATATTGTGAAAAAAGTCACATACTAACTGTTGCATCAATTTCAACAGGCAAAAAAGTCCACATTTGGAGATTGGAAGCTTGGAAGAGGGCTGCATGGCACGAAATAAAGGTCAGCTCCCATAAATAGTTTTCCTTAACATGACTATTTCACACTTTCCGTGAGACTGGACAGGTTATAATACATAATACGGCCCTTTCACTTCAGACTTGGTGAGCAAATCTGAAATATTCTAAATCAAAGATCAAGGTGGAACTCCATCAATTGTACACATGACTGTCTGTTTACAGAAGTATGTAACTATTTCATGTGTGGAAAAAATATTCATCCTTGGGGCTACATGAGTTTAACTACCACACATATAAAATCAATCAAAAGGATGGATTCATTTACCCATGAGTAAGTGTGGACAAACTTCTGAAAAGCTGACTGAAGAAGAAGAATGAAATGAAACATGCAAGCAAAATATATCTGAAATACAGTGGAACATATGAGTAATGTCATGTACATACAGTACAGTAATGTCCATCACAGGTTTTATGAGTTAACAGAAATGATAGGTAACTCAAAGTTATGTCTCATTCCACTTGACTCACAGTAGTAACCATGACCAAGACCAAAGGGAAGTGTTTTTTATATATACTTTTTTTTTTCTTACAATTTGCGTTAAAAGCTGCAGGGACACACACCCAGTCCTTCAGGTTGGTGGTCTTGATGGTTACAAAGATAAATGATCAACTGTTCTGAGGCCTGTCGGTCTGGTGTCTCTGGAAACAGTCTGCGAAGCTGAATGACTGAAACGTGACTACAGTCTTCTCTAATTGATTAAGTGGAGGAAGATCAAGAAGAAGCAGAGGAAGACATGAAGGGACATCACCTGTTCTGGTCCGGACATGCCATAAGCTGCTGTGTGGAATATGCAGTCAACCCCTTCACACACTTTATAAAGCGAAGAATAGTCCCGAATGTCGCTCTGTAAAAAAGAGGGGAAGCCCACCCTCAGGACATGACACAAGACATATAACAAAAAGTGTTTTCCTAAAACAAAACATTAACAGTTTGCCGGTCTGTATGTAGGAATAAAAATTCAACCCATGAAAGGACAGTAATAATTAAGGTAACTGTGCCAAGAGGTGCGCAGGTGAAACCTGACTCGTGTCTCCACCCTTTCTGACCCAGCCAGCAGCTGGTGCTCTGAGACAGATCACTCACCTGTGTCTGTTTCTAGCCAGCACACTGACCACAGACACACACTGACGCACTGTAACACTAGAGGTGACACGTCATGGGCTGCACAGAGCCACGAGAGTTAGGAGGGAAACGTGAACTATCTGCACAGGTTTTAACAGCAAGGCAGCAGGCATTAAAACTGAGATAGTTAAATGAGTGAGAACCTGGACTATCAGTTGATAGGAAGTAGTCTTAGAATATTGAGCCTATGAAACATTGCCATTTTTGTGACAGAAAGATCCAAATGAATGACAAAAGTATGCCTCCAGTGGCAGCTCATAAATCAAACCACGATGCAGGTGTTGAACCGTTACTTATGATGGCTGGTTGTTATGGTTACAGGATGAACATTTGTGAAAATATGAGCAATTCCACTTGTTTTATTGAGCAACATCCAGAAGAAAGGAACAATAACTTCATTTCTTAGTGTCAGAAATCCTTGAGTGCCCAGTAAAGAAAGAGGGGGGAAAAAAAGAGGGAAAAAAGATGTTTTTAGTTGGAGCAAAGTAATGGGAAAAATACAAGAAAAATATGCATACAGATAAATGTTAATAGCCATAAATGCAGAAAACATATGAGGACATTGTCTCTCCATTGAGCCATACCTGATAGAAGGTTGCTCCATCAGGAATATCACATGAAGGCTTGTTCATGTCCAGCAGGATCACAGACAGCCCCTCACTGGCCAGTTCTCTCCCCAGTCTGAAACCAAAGTATCCCCCACCTCCTGTCACCACCACCTTCCCCTTGGAGACACCGTGGGCCACTGCCACCTCCTCTCCCAGCCTGGACGCCATACACTCCGGGCTGCTGCAGGTACCCGCCATGGCACCACTCACCCTGTGACGTGTGGCCGGGGTAAGGCTGGAGGCCACCGCTGGGGCTGGATCGTTGATCCACGACTTGTAAGACAGGTGGGAGAGGTTGTGCGTGTGGTGTCCGCCGGCCTGCAGGCGACAAAGAGGGACACTGTGGCAGGGAACCTGCTTCACCTGGACCACAGAGGCCCCACTCTCGCTCATGTTGGGACTGTACAGCTCCATAGATATCCTGAAGGGTTGGAAATGGGAAAATAAGTCATTTATTGCCTTAGTATCATTACAGTCTGACCTTTAAGGAGTAATTATTGAGTGTCTGACTGTCTTCTGATGGATATGCCAATCCATCAGATATTTTTTAAACATTTTATAGTTTTAAGACTCTTTTATCATCACACTTTGGGATCTCAACCTGACTTTAAGATAAAGTTCTGTGATCTTGCTAAAGGGTTTGATAGTGAAAATTTAAGTATTATACCACATTAACAACCTCTTATATTCTATAGAATCCTCGTGAGGAGTATCACTCCAATACATGTGACTCTTTCCATCAAATTCGGCCAGAAATTCAGCCACATTTTCCTCCTGAATCAATGAGTCGATGGGAAATTTAGCAAACGATGAATAAATCATGTCCAACTTTCTAATTTGCTGATACTCAAATTAATAGTCATATCAGTTAACTTACCTTATTGTTGCTCTCCTCCTTTCATCACATCCATGCCTGTGCCGGCTGCCTTATGAAGAAATGCAGCCGAGCACTTTCTGGTCCCTCCCAAAGCCCCACCTCTCACCGGTCTGTCACCTGCACCCTCACCTGAAGAACTCCTACCGTAATGCCTGTATGAGGCGTGCAGGCCTGCGGCAACTTTGAATCGCATCTTTAGCACACTGACAGCAGCATCTTTTTCAAGTCCAAAGCATCTAACTTTAAGAAGATCCTGATGTGTTTAATCAGGATATGTCCAATTCCTGTGGAAGCTTCTCATGGGATTTTACTCACACATTCAGCAGAGATACACCAGGGCTGTTTACAAATATTCTGGAGGACAATAGATTGTTGGACTTATTTTATGCGTACGTGTTCGCAAACACCCTGGTGCCTCAATGTCTGCACCTTACACACACACGTTCTGCCATGTATTTTACCAGAGAAAACCTTGACTCAGGGCTCCTCGGGCATGACACAGACACTGACAGTATATGGGCAAGATACAGTCATCACTCCCACAGCCGCTTTTTGATTGTGTCACTTCAGTTTTTAATTCACAAATAGCACAAATAAAGCTCAGAAAGCAGTTATGGCACCGATTTCGTTTTCTTTCATCCAAAACGGAATTGATACAAATGCAAGTTGAAATGCGTATGAAGTTTTAGGTGTGAGGAAAAGGCTTTATTCATTTTAAAAGATACGCTTCACTTTGGTGGGAAGCCCTTCCACAATACCATAATCAAAACTTTAATAAAAAACTTTAAACTGATTACTAATATTTTGCGGTCTCATTGCACCATGCTGTAAGTTCAGTTTTGTTTGCGCATGAAATTAAACGTTATCCATACGTAATTACATCAATTCACATTACTGTATACACTGAGGATTTGGAGGACTTTGTTTATTCATATCTTATCAAATGAATGCAGAAATGTTTTAAACTTGTAAGTCTGTTTGCTGATAAAAGTACAATTTAAATTATTGTAAGAATGCTGTTAAGCATTACAGAAAGAATACAGAAGGATTCTTCAGAAAAAAAAACTGTCACTGTTTCCAAAATCTTTAACCCACACAAATAATATTATCATTAAAACGTGGAAAATTTGTCCTCTTTCAGCCATTGTGACTTTCACAGCCTTCAGAACTTTACTTTTTGAATAAGAAGCCTCTAAATCAAAGGAGTACCTTCCAACTGTCAATCCTTTTTGCATCTTTCTTCTGTTCTTCACTAATGTTCTGCCAGCTCCAGGTCCTTTCAAAAATACCTTTCAGGCCTGTTGAAACTTTAGCAACTTACTTTCTGCTAAATGCTCACATTTTTCTGCACTGTTTCTCTTCTTTCTGAATTTTTTCCCTTTTTGTTTTGCATTTTTTCTCTTTTCCATAGTTTTCTGCCTTCATCTAGCTCCAGATCCTTTCAAAAATACCTTTCAGGCCTTTTGAAGCTTCAGAAACTAAATTTCTGCAAAGATTTTGCAATTTTTAGCTATTTTAGCATGGTCAGCTATCCCCATTCAACTTCATCAGCATTCTCACTGCTGTTTCGCAGGAACAGCTTTTTTTTCTAGTTCTTTATATCATTGGACTATTTACTGCTATGACAAAGTCTTAACTAAAGAAAAGAAAAACCGAAATGATAAATAAATTTGCCACAAATCATCTAAAGTGATAAAACTGTGAAAATAAAGATTGCACTTATTGACAGTCTTACTCATGAGTTAAACTACACTGCAGGTGTTAGATCTTTTTTTTTTTAGATGGATGTATATCAGCAACATGATGAACCATTCACAGACGGAAGTAACCTGAATTAAAGAGTAACTCATTTATGCTCCACTGTCCTCAGAACACCCTGATGTTCCTGAGGACGAGGTTTTTGGAGACAGTAGAAAGTGAGGCTTCATATTTTATTTAACTGACAGCAGACAGACTTCCAAACCTGAGCTGACACGAATGAATGCACGGCACATAATTAAAGAGAGGAGAAAAAAAATCTTAAGCAGCAGCAGAATGGCCAAAGACTTCCGGCCTTCTCTGTTATGGCACAGGGATTGTGTTTGTGAGCATGTTTTATTTGCTGGACACATTTTCCTCCTGTGTACAAGCATCACTTTTACCTTTGCTTAAAAAAGACTCAGCACACATGGTGTCCGCTACTGTACATAATATTTTGAAATGTGATTACTGTGGTTAGCTGGTATTTTTGTTGTTGTTGTTTAAAAATGAATAACTTCAAGACGGTTAAAGATTTTTTACAACTTTTATCAGATATCAAATACAAAGGCCAGGTGGAAAAACAACTGCTCCTCACTGGTGTTAATGTACAATGTTGCCACAGTGAATGTGCTGTAACTGAGCCTCCAACAGAACAACTGAAGACCCGATGAAACCAGTGTAATCTCAAGCAAACATTGTTTTTATTTTCAAGCAGTAGGGGGCGCCAGACACCAAAATATACACACAAAAACCCGTACCACCCCCTCACCCTCAATACATATAATACATGTATATACATAAAATAATGTATATATACATAATTAGTATATATATACATTATTTTTGTTCACTTGTTGTTCAAACCCAACTGTGTCAGTTAGTGAACTTAGAGTCGACAACTAAGGATAAGATGAAGATCTAATGCCAGATCACTTGCTACAATTCTTAAGAGGCTCCACAAGCACGAGCTATTGAGGATTTTTAAGAAATTGAGACATAAATATGGAGGAAGTGATGAGAGATAAGTGCTGTCAGTGGCTTCCGTCTGCTGCTCTGATGAACAAAAAGTTATTATGACACTGTAATCCTTTGCCGCTGACTGAAAACCAGTCAGGAGGGTGCTGTGAAGTCACACCCATGATTAAAGAAAAGTAGCACAATCACTTGTATGCATAACATCCCTAAATCATTTGTGTGTTACAGTAAGACACACGGACACTGGTGGCTGCACAGTGAGGGGGAGGAGAGGCAAGGCAGAGGAGTCATTTTGTTTATCAATGAAGATAAATAAGATCAGATTTTAACCGTTAAGGGACATGCAAGTTTTCAGGCTCTAAATAGCTTTGTGTATGTTGAACGAGAGGTAAACAGAGACAAAAGATGATGGACAAAAGACAAATGGAAGCCACAAGATCTGACTTGATGGAGGAGTCAAAATGAAATGTCATGGAATAAACAGAGTCATTATGATTCATCCTTGGGAGACCGCTAATGTCATGCTCAATGTCAAATTCATGGCAGCTCAGTCAGTGGTTGTTGGGTATTTTAAGTGGTGGTGGTGGTTCTGTGTGACACACTTACAACTATAACTCCAACACCGGAGGCAATGCAGGGAAAAACTGTGGGAATTTCCGTCTACATCCATTCTGCTCATTAACAGTCTCAATCTACTGTAAAACATGCACAGGCACTGCTCTGCCCTGTATGCGTCCACAACTGTGAAGCATACAAGATGTGATTTTCAATCTAATTTGCTGATAAAACTCTTTCGATAAAGAGTCCAAAGAAAAAAGAAGCTTTGGTCTGGTCCCTTCCCGGAACCACAAATTTAATAAATTAGAAGGGGGAAAAGTGCAGATTCACGGCTGTCTGCAGCAGCAGAAATGAGACAGGAGAACAGAGAGGACAGACAGCAAGAAGGAAGCGTTCCTCTGTGACCCTTGCTCAAAGTTAAACACGGGGAAGGAAATCTCAATCAGCCAGAAGCAACACTCCCATTAGTGAGGTTAGAGCTCACAAGGCAGTTTCCAAGAGAGACTCTGAAAGCATAAATCCCTTGGGAAATATGTGTTCCATCTACTGATATTCATTGACTTGAGTTGCATTAAACTGAAACTGCTCCAGACTCTATGGAAAAAATGTCCACCTCAAACTTGAATGTGATGCTGAATCAGAGTACTACGCTATATATTATGCATTGCATCCTGTTAATACTATTTTTTACATTTTTATCATTGTAAGGGTTAAAATAAACTTGCATTTGACAGAACAACCTCAACTAAAAGGTCCAATCAAAAGCTTTTTCAGCAGTCTTGGCTGCCTCTCACAGGATGATCCACAGCCAGTTTCCCTTCCTGGGTCACAGGATGACCACTGATTTAGATATCTAGATATGGGCCTTCTGTTAAAAGTGTCAGTTGTCAGTATTGTACCTTTATAAAAAGTTATAGGACCCAACAAGCCTTCCTGGCTTTAAGTCTCCGGCATTACATTCCCAAATCTCATTTTCCAACAGTTCCCATCATAAAAGATACACCTCCTCTCTCCTAAAGGTCCAATTCTTTCTAACCTCCATCTTTAGTTTAAAACGATAACGTCAATAATGAAAAGATTAAATCACTAGCCAAAGATTAAATCACCATGGTGAAACCACTGTGACATCATCAGGTTTATTTAATTTCCACCAGACCTCTCCCAGAGCCTCAGGAGACATTTCACAACCCTTTTCACAGGCTGGATGCTGCTACTTGCAAGTAAACTGATAAACATGTGATCTCTAAATATAGATGTCTCCATATGCCTCTGTTGAACGAGACAAGATTCTGGCACTTTTAAATCTTTTGGCTTCCGTTTATGGTCTGAGCAGCCTGGCATTATCGGTCCTGTTTGGGAAGGCTTTAGTAGACGTCAAGTAAAAGTGTGGAGAGTAAATTTGTCAAAACACAATCTTGAAAACATTTGTTATGGTATGATAAGCCTTAAGCTTCTTCTCTGCTTTTTGTAAGTATATCTGCAGCTTGGGAAACTGTTATTCTGATAATCTGCTGGCAGCACCAGAAACCTGATAACAGATCCAAATTATTGGATAGAACTCAATAGCTGCAGACTGATCTTTTTAAAACTGGTTGAGTGGGCCTTTGCTTCTATTTTTGGAGGGTCCATACAACAAAGATGCAGCAGCTCTATTGCATTTCAACCCAAGGGAGGGCCACAAATGTGAGAAAAGTTAATCTGAGAAGGAGTGTGAATTCACAAGATGTACTTACTCAGTCCATAATAATTGGTATAAATCAACGTAAGCGGATGTTACTTCTTTAAATAAAATCTAAATTCAACATTTCATCTTCCAAACTTAAAAAGAAAAACAACCATACACATAGCGCTAATTGCTGACAAATATTTGCTGCATTGCAACCTAAATTCAATTTAGAAGTCTACCAGGGAAAGAAATGACATTTATATCTCCAGAAGTTACCTTTAAAATCAAATCGAATTTCACAGATAACTTTTGGATACAAGCCCTCACACATTTCAGTGAACAGACATGTCAATGACGCAGTGACACTGACTGATCCTAATTAGCTCCCTACGCACAGCTATTTCTGTGTTAAATCAAATTAAAAGCATATATATATATATATATATATATATACATATAAAATGACGCCATTGCCATTCCATTCACAGACCAAACAAGAACAAAATTTGTCTCTTATGGTGTGGAAGCAGAGAATAGGATGAATAAATGTTATAAAGATGAAAATATTTAGTCCAAGCAACATCATCATTTATTTTACACAAGTCAATAAAGGTCATTTCATTTGCTGTTTACCTCTTTCTTACATTCATTCAGAGGCAATATTTTGTAAAAAGCCAAGAGTAGGCTGAACAGCGCCACAGACTGTATCATGGCAGACTTTGACAGATTTTACTCCATGTCTGTTCTTGTAGAGGTCAGAGGCTTGCAGGCAATCAATATTTGGCAAGGTAGCTCTCAATCCATCGCGCCAGAGGCCAATCAGCCAAGGAGCTGTCCTGATGCACCTGATGGTTCGAAGCAAAGGACGGGGAGACGATGGAAGTGAGCTGCCTCCACTATAAACTCTGCACTTTTTCTAATTTATTTACTGCCCTCAAACCAGTTATGAAAATAAATAAAGGATGAACAAAATGCTCAAGCTTTGTGAACTGCACGAAAGACAAGGAGAGGACAAACAGGATCTATCATGGCGATGACTGCAGCGTCCTCCAGTCGTCCCTGACAGAGACCATCAGCTTGGCTCAGCTCTGATATGCACGCATGCACACACACACCCACCCGCCCACACACACACACACACACACACACACACACACACACACGCACATGCACAGTAATACACCACAGCAGCTCAGAGATGCCTGTGTTTGAGTTTTCTTTGATCTGAAGTAAAAATGAAGAGAATCTTTTCACTTAGCTCCACAATTTAGGGCTACATCAATCATCCACATCCCCCTGTAGAAAAACAATATTTTCTTTCTGTGTTCAGTTCTTATTGTTTATGACACAAAAGTCTGTTAATGATAGCTGATGCTGTAGTCCCAGCATGCACCTCTTACAATCAGCGACAGTGTGTGGCGCACCGCTGATGGCGACAGGGTGAGGGAATAATTAGGGGAAGGGTGAGCGCGATGGAGCAGTGGTGACAATGGAGAAAAGGAGAGTGACGATGAGGAAGACAGACGTGTAAAGTGTTCCTAAATTATCTTAACAATCGTTGGATGGATTGGTTCTCCAGAGGACCAAGAGCGCTGTGAGAGAGAGAGAGACGAATTCTTCTTTGGCACCATTTACTAACTGATATTTTTCTTTTTTATTTAATCATCTCAACAGCTTTTGGGAGGATCGCCATGATACTTGGGGCAGAAATTCATTTCCCAATTTTGTGGTGTAAATAAAAGCAAAACCAAGGAAATACTCATCATCCTTAACACTAACCAGTTCTGTTGAAATGTCTGTAGTGTGACCCAAAACATCATATAAAGAACATGCATCTATTAAAAAGTGATCTTCACACACATTGGTGGAAATGTCTCATTTCACAAAAGGAGAGGAAATGACTTTTATTTAATTTGCTCATCTGGCATGAATAAATTCATCAATCCAGACAAATGAAGGGAGGTAGTGTACAAATAAGGGAATTAGGGAAGTCCCTGTTCCCTTCCCTGAGGGGGAAACAACAAAACTTACATCAAGAGTAAAGTGTATCAATTATCTGCGAGATTAACCAGGATAACTTCTAATCCACCAAAAGTTTTTCTCAAAATTATTAATATCATCGAGTCCTCTATCAGGAAAAAAAATAACAACGATGGAATAACTGCAAGGAGAAAGTTCTCAGAAAAGAACATTTGTGCTGTTTGTTTATGTCACAGTTCAGTGTGATGAGGACCACAGTAGGAAAGAAGGTGGATCAAATTAAACAAACTTTTATTTCCACAAAACAGAAAGAGATGCAGGAGCAAGGAATCCAAAACCTGCAATCCAAAGAGAGCACACAGGGTCACGCAGGACAGACACGAGGCGCTCTAGCTGGCTCTGTTTCTGAGACAGACACCCCGGTGATGGCTTCACTGCCAAGCAACTGGAACCAGGGTTACAAGAAGGTCAGCTGACCCAGAGACAGCCTCTGGCAGCCCGTTTATTAGCAGGTTCTGGTTCTGGTAAATCGGGTTCAATCTAAGTGTCCTGACTGAAGTTGCAGTCATTGGTGCACAAGCGGGTCACCACCTGATACTGAAAGCAAAGGCTGATGATCTTTGTCATGCACAAATTTGTGATATTGGATCATTTTCTTTAATAAACAAAGAACATTTTGTCATATTTGTGATCTTGGGTCCTCATTATCTACTTCTAGGGGTTATTTGACTTAGCTATGGAGAACAAAGAAATGTTCAAGCACAACTGTACAGTATATGAACTGATGGTTTTCTAAGAGAGCTGTTTTAGAGTTCAGTTCATTTTCAGTTAGATGTCTTTGGGGCTTTTAAGAATTTTGACAGAGGACTCTGACAGCTGACCAGCTCGAGGCCACTGTTGAGGACCAGAACGAGGTTACACCTCCCCCCGGGGCTCCCACATCTAATATATAGTGAGGCTAGTTAGGCTGCAGGAAAAGTTATTGACTGTGTAATTTGTCACAAAACAAGGAATTCAAACTGATTTATGTAATCTTTAAAAGCTCACATTTTTTTCATTTCAATACACAAAAGCAAAAGCTACCCTTCCTTGAGACTAGGACAGCCTAGTCTCATCTCTTGGTAGCATTGTTGACAGATTAAAAAAAAACAAGTCCCCTCTTCACAGCAGGATACAGAAATAATCATATGCATGATTTTCAGTCAACTAATGCAAGCAAACGCACAACCCTCTCCGTCGTGCATGTGCCTTGCCATCCTCGCAGGAGCACAGACTGTTCTCACATGTACCCACACATTCCCAAATGACTAATCTAAAATAACACAAGAGGAATATCAAAATAGACATTAATACCTTCATGAAAATAAACAGGGAGGATCAGCAAAAATAAACACTGGCCAGCAGGCTCGGTCTGTGGGCCATGAGAGTGCATCTCCTACCGCTAAAATAACATATCAAACGCATGGGCAAAAACTCAGCTGTTTTAAGTAACTGAGCAGCTCTTCAAGGTTTGATGAATAATGGCTGCTTTCACAGGCGCAAAGCACTTGGAAGGATATGTGTCAGCAGTAATATCCGAGGCGCGGTGACTGACAGGATGAGATCGGTGGAGGTTGGATTTATTTGGGGTAAAGTTCTGGGATAAAAAAAAAAAGAAAAAGAAAAGCAGGAGAGTAAGAGGAGAATTCCTCAAAGTGTTTAGTCTGCTGGTGTTAACTTCCACTACACAGGCACAGTACTCACGGAGCATACTGGCAGTTTTTATGTTGAGTGCTAACCGGTGAAATGTAAAAGCTACATTTGAAAGCACCAAAGCATCATGTGCAAAATCATCAGCACTGATAAACAATCAAATATGATCTACACTTCCCCACTATGTTTTCCATACATTATCAGTCAGATAACATGACAGTTCCTGCTTTGCATCATGATATAACACGGTATTTCTGCACAGTTTTAGGTACGTGCATATGCAGTGTTCGAATAGTTATTGTTTTCAGCTGCTGTATAGTCTTAAATCCTCAACATTTATCTTAAAATGTTAGATATGGGAATATAGGAATTAAAGAAAGAAATTAGGATGTATTGTCACACATTGCTCATTGCTGACGTAATTCTGAACTGGGCCATTCGGACATTGATACATTTTGACACTAATTTCTTCTTAAGCAGCAGTTGGGATCTACACTCTGTTGTAATCCACACAAAAAGTTGCACTCATTTCCCTTTGTGTGCAGTCACATGTTATTTAATGACTTTTATGTTCAACATCTCTTCACTTTCTCACTACATGACATTCAACTCCAACATGTTGCAGCATGATGATGTCTCTCACCTGTGACATCTTGCTACACGAACACGTATCCATGTTGCACACTGTTTTACTTGTCTATATAGAGGAAGAGAAGAGTGGATGGGGTTAATTCACTGACTATCACGCAAGAGAGCACATGATGAAGACCCATCTGAGAAAGCATGCTTTTCCCTTCTCTGCCGCTCGCTTTCATACTTTATTGTCACAAAGATTAGGAGTTAAAACAACATTTAGGATTAGTATCACTATAAAGGCTTAGGTTTGATACAAAAATACCTGTTTACGTAAAAAACTCTTTAATATTCATTAACTGTTATAGTCATGGTACATGATGGCTCCTCTACACAAAACAATGTATTTGCAACATGTTTCTTTCTCACAGAACTGTAAAACTAATATGTTTTGGACATGTGGACGAACCTATATTACACCTTTTCTTGTGAGACTGAAACATCAGAAAAGGCTAATCAGTGGTCTTTCAGATGTTTACTCTTTTCAGCGCTCATGTACAGGCTGTATTGCATCCACGGATGTTTCAGACTCTGAAAAACATACAGCACTGAATTAAAAATAAAAGTTTAAGCTTGACTTATGTTTGGTATGATATGTACTTTGTCTGATCCTCTTACATAAATCTAATATCATGAAACATTTGTGATCAATTTTCCTTTTTCAGAGGGTGATTTTCTGGCACAGACACAAACAGCTTGGCAGAGTCGGTTGAATTCATTATTTCATTCTTTTTTTATTTTTCACGATGCTTAAAAAGCCTATTGATCTGCCAGTCATAAGCATGTGGACTTGCTGCTCTTTTGTGATATACTTCAATAGCCTCAGCAAAAATGGTAACTAATAACCGCTGTATGGTGTTTTGCTCAGATATTTGGCTGCCATCTAGCATTTTAACACAATATTTCCTCTCCAAATTCTATTCAGTTTTTTTCAATGCTATCTTAACACTGTAATTCATTAGAAAAATGTACAAACCTAACACTCTGTCTGTCTTTCTTCAGCTTTGCTCTGCTGTAAGCACTCAGGATAAAATAAATTCATCAATCCAGACAAATGAAGGGAGGTAGTGTACAAATAAGGGAATTAGGGAAGTCCCTGTTATCTTCCCTGAGGGGGAAACAACAAAACTTACATCAAAAGTAAAGTGTATCAATTGTCTGCGAGATGAACCAGGATAACTTCTTATCCACAAAAAGTTTTTCTCAAAATTATTAATATCATCGAGTCCTCTGTCAGGAAAAAAAATAACGATGATGAAAAACTGCAAGGAGAAAGTTCTGATGTCAAAAACAACAACCATGCAGCAAACACACCAGTCATCACATTTGCTCTCTGTAAGAACCATGACAGATACCATAGCTCAATATGACAGCAGACAGCATGTGTGTGTGTACAGCGGCATGCATTCATACACTCATGCCCACCTCAGTGACAAGCAGATGCATCCCAGTGTTTGTACAGCTTTCTGTTATCGTCACAAGCTCACAGAGACAAATTTGAAAGTCTGGCTGTCTGAATGAGATCGTCCTAAATGAGTTAGCGACATCAGATAAAGAGCTGCAGAACGAGACGAAACATCTGAATTTAGAGTTAAACCAGCTATAATATAATATATATATATATATAAATAATATAATACAATATAATATATCAAATAGATAAGACCTACCCTCGCACCTGGTTTTTGGTGAATGTGCCAGCTGACATTTGCCTTTTAGAATACCAGCAGATGTGGTGCAATTTACAAATGTATTCCTGCAGCAGCTAAATCCTCCACTATGCTCACCAGATTGTTGCTGACTGTGTCCATCTCCGACGCTGATGAGAGGCAATTATCTATTTTATACGAGCAATGTTGTGAACAATAAAACCAAAGCACTGAGCTGAGAGATGCAACTACAGTATAAACACTGGTTATGTGATACCAGTAAATTACTACAAATAAGAAAATACAGCAGCTTACAGTAAGTAGCTTATACCCCTCGTGCAATCCATTTAGTATACTTACAGAGAAGATCATTTACGGTTGGTTTACTGAGAAATGTGTGGTACTTAACAGGAGAAATTCCAGCCAAAGTTATTGTTTGTGTGTGTGGGAAGGGGTGTAGAGTGAGATTATCATATATGGCTCTGTCATTAAAACTGATAATTCCAGCAATACACTGAAACCAATGGATCACACTTCACCACAAACCTTTGATGGGTGCAACTTAAAAGTAGAGAACAATGAGTTGAACAAGGTGTCATGAAAGGGGAAAAATGGAGGAAAAGAGACAATGAAATTATATCATTTAACCTGTGAGATGAATTAGCATGAAAATAATTTCGATTCTTTTTGTTTCCACAGCAAAGTCAAAAAGAGCCTTTTCAGAAAATTCAACCTTGAACAAAAAAAACAACAGAGACTCAAATTGGCACGCACATGTAATTATGTAAATATATGTAAATGAAGCAATGTAACCAAAGTGTAAAGGAAAGGCTCAACTTAAAACCTTTAATAACTCAGGTGAAACCATATTGCTCACAGTGGGTGCTTCTGGGGAACACTGTGTTCATTCCAAGTGTTTCAGCTCCACAAACAGGGCCTCTCCCTTTGGTTTCTGTTTTTCCAGCCTCAGCGGCAGGTTTGCTGCAAGATGGATGCTGATAAGCAGCAGAGAGACAGACATCCGTCTGGGAGGAAACATCTCTGTATCCTCGGCCGGGCTTCTATCGCCCACTAAAAGATCAATCAATACGGAAGGCAGCTAAAGTTAGCAACAGCAAAGCATCCCTGGAGCCTCAGAAAAGCATGTCACTTTGAATACAGTTTGCAAACTGCACCTTTCCTGTTTATATGGGCTTTTTTATGGGCACAAATGAACCAGCTAAATGGAAATCAACAAGCCTTTCCCACTATCACAAAGTGTATGAGTAAATATAGCCACATCATGATTCTTTAAAGCTAAAGTGTGGATTCATGTCTATCTTTTCCAACTTCAATCCATAACACATAGGTTATGTGTCACAGTAGTGTGCGGTTCATTGTTTAACTTTATTTCAAAGGTTTTGCACAAGTCTTTGAAAATTACAATTTTGAACTTTCATGAACAATATATTTTAAATATCTCAACTATTTCGTAGGCCAGTTGTGGTGCGGCATGAAATCCATGTAAAATGGAAACTTGACAGCTCCAATTCACGCTAGGAAAAGAGACATTTTTGTAAACCATACGTCCTTGATAACAAATTAAATAAATGAGAATTGTTTAACTGTATTTTCAAGGGAAAATAAGTAAATGCACTTTTTAAAGAATTTTCTATACACTTTTTTTTTCTCCTTCTTTCAGTGTGCCCATCCTGAGGACAGAGCTCGTAAACGTCACAAGTTCTGAGGTGAATGGACAACAGAAAGCGCGGCTGAGCCAGGAAACCAAACACTTGGGACACAAAAGACTAAATAATAAAACAACCTGATAAAAGGAAAAACCAGAGCAACAAGGAACTGTGAGAAAAACAATGGTATATTTTACAATACAGCATGAAAACCTGTGGAAATCTATATCAACAACAAAATAAACAGAAATATCACTATAAACCTATAATTAAGTATAATACAGGCTCTTTAAATCAATTAAATCATGGAAAAGTAAAGGTTATTAGCAACCTGTTGTAAAGGTGGCCTTATAAATTTGTTTCACATTCACAAAGTTGTTGCATCTATAGCTTTTTTTTTTAAACAGGAAAAAAAATGCACCTTAAATATTTCAAAAGACAGACTGATAGATGATGCTATTATCATCAGGTCAGTCGTCTCCTCAGGTGAAGCACCGAGAGCTGGAGCAGTCTCTCATAAACAGATGGCTGCCATATTTCTATCTAAGTGCACTTGGCAGAGGGCTGACACAGTAATCTATCATATCAGGCAGAACAACACCAAATTATAACTTATAAACACCTATGAAAGGAGCCTGGTACACACATTTACAAATAAAATACAGAAGTGCATATTGCTGCTAAGCTGAGAGTTCTCCCACACCAGACAACAATGCGTTTCATAGTGCTTCACGGTGCTGAACAATCCTCTTTCCCTTGTCTCATCAATAGACAAAGTAAAACATTAACAATCATTAATATAGAAATTGTCAGATGCCAAAATTTAAGCAGCTGTGATTCAGTCTTGTCTGCTTAATGATGTACACAACCGGGGCTGATTTAACCTACCTCATTAAGCAGAACTGAATAACTCTTAACCCAGCAGTGAGCTGATGAATAAGTGTATTTCATCGTGAAATTTATCATTATTTATTCTTATTTGTTACAAGACATATCACAAGAAAAATCAGCAACTGGTGCTACGGCTGAGGATCTCTGCTTTGAATTTGCAGAGCACCACCAAAAGTCTAAGAAAGATGAGGTCTGTTTTGAGGGAACCACTACCAATTAGGCCTCACCACTTGGAGGTGAGGATGTACAGCTTATTTGCAAGCACTGTGAGCAACAGATTAAATGGGAAGCTAGTAAAATGAGAAGTTAGTGCAGGCTAGGCAGAGAATAGGGCAAAAAGCTAGGCCACACACAAGGAACCGTAGGCTCTGGCACTCAGTGAGCCAGTGGAAGCGGCAACAAGTTTGCAAGGATGCAAGCAAACTGCAAACACCTTCTCAGCTTCCAGTTGGTTTTGCACTGCCCAACAATCCCAGAGCCGGCAGCTTCTTGCTTTAGCTTGCTTTTGCTGTGTGTGCTAGCAACCAACTCTGATTTAGTACAGTTCCTGGAGCTAGCAGCACCTGATTAGGTGAAAGAAGAGAAAGTAAGAGCATGCAACCTCATGGAATTCCTTTGTGAATCTTTGAATCAGTAAGAATCATTCCTGGATTCAAAGATTTGATCTATTTCTTTCAACTGGGCTTTATTTGAAAAAGCATTAATTACACTTTAGATATAAAAATGCATGGCTGAAATACAGCAATATTAGAATTAGAAGAAGATGAGTGTGGGGCCAGATTGGCATGTTCATAGATCCCCATTCAATAACTGAGAAAGAAGAGGAAAAGTCATATCATTAGCAATCATTTTCAATGCATGAGTGACAAGTTGTTTTCCTGGTAAAAACTTTACAATTTCAATTTGGAGATACACAGACAAGTTTTAGAAGATTTATAACTGCTGTCATGGGACGTTAAAGAAACAAAACATCAGCTCAACAGATGGCTGACTTGTTAAATGACGCACATCCACAATATTTGAAAGGGTCCTGCTTTATGACGTCCCATTTAACATATCACACTGTCAGCACTTTCTGTTTCAGTGTTTTAAAAGAGGGATAAAATAATAACTCCATCTGTTGTATTAAAGCTATCTGCGACTATGCAACACAGAGCCAACTGCTACCTCAGAGCAACTGGATGGTCCTCTAAAACTGATAACCAGTGTTGGATAGTCAGCTCAAATCCATCCTAACGACACTATCTAGTTTTTACCCCAAAAGTACTGTATGCAATGCTTTGCTGCTTGCTCATTTAAATTCATGGAGAAATACAGAAAAAAATAGCCTAATAATCTAGTAGGTTAAATACAAATATATATAATTATTTATTAATCAAGGAGTGTGTGTTACATTTGCTGAGGTCTGGTTATGGTTGGTTAGTAATCACTGCGCAGTTTGGACCAA
The DNA here is from genome assembly GCF_027942865.1 of Odontesthes bonariensis. Classification (NCBI taxonomy): domain Eukaryota; kingdom Metazoa; phylum Chordata; class Actinopteri; order Atheriniformes; family Atherinopsidae; genus Odontesthes; species Odontesthes bonariensis. The sequence goes on from NC_134526.1 coordinate 16,175,219, forward strand.
AGAAACATCCCACCTGCGTCTTGACCTAGCGAGCTCTTGCGGGATCTATCAGTTGATCTGCCCTCCAATAGCTCGCTGTTAACCATCTGCTGCCGATCAGGAGGGCCAGACTGAATCAGGTCGAGCTGCCTCATCTCTGAGTCTTTGCTCTTACCCGCTGAGTTTGGTTCTGTGCATGCAGTGGGATCTATACACACATCACGGAGAGCAAAATACTAGATGTTGTTATTATTATTTTTTTTTTTATCCTGTTTGTGTGGTGAGATATGTTTTGACAGCAGTAATAGGAAAATCTCATGTTTTTTTTATTGGAAGGGTGGCTCTTCACACAAGAACATCCTGTAATGTTTCTCAGTAAGACATCAACACTGCATACTTGCTAAACATATCCATGCTGATATTTGGTACAAGCGTTTTAACTGCAGCCTCACCTACAGTAGCTGCCACATGTAGCATGACTGCAGACTCTTAGTGTTGTTTATTAATCTGGCAGCCAATTACAGTCGATTCATCTCAGCAACCCTCAAGGGGATCCTACCCTCAGGTTGAAGCCGCTGTGCTAACAGATGGCAGCAGTAATTACCATGCATTTCTGATGCCTTGCCTCCTGATTTACCATCTCCAGAAGAACAATCAGCAGTTGGCTCTATCAACCAAGGAAGAAGCTTAAGGTCTTTTGGTGATTGTGACAGAATAATGAAGCATGTAAAGGTTGCCACATGTGTAAAAATCCTTGGCATGACTGCTCCGATTTAAAAAATTGAATTTTTCTGAACTTCTGCAAAAATTCCCACAGCTGTCTTCGGGGAGCGCAGCGCAGTGGGCTGATGTGATCCACTGTGCCAAATTGCCGTGACCTTCGGCAATCCTACATGACCCCAAGCTTCAGGTCACCCAGAGGCTAATGGAGGTGCAGTCCTGGGAGGAGGGGGGCTGCCTTATCTTCAGCTGCACACCAACAGGGACAAAATAATGAGTAAACGGAGGAAAATTTTTCTGTTGAATGGATGATAACCATGAGTAAAAAAAAAAAAAAAGACCAGACCCCTCGAGGGTTGAAGAGCTGAACACTGTGCTTGGGTTCAGTGATTATTTGAACAGCACGTTGGGTTCCTATGGTGTGCTGGTGACAAAAACTAAAATGTAACCACTACATGTTGTTGTTGTATGGGAGATGAGCCTGACTACTTCTGGCAGGATGCAGCGTGTAAACCCGACAATGACAATGTTAAATCCAATTAACTTATTCAACTCAGTGCATTAAAAATACATATTTTCTTCTATCATTTGAAACTAATTAGGAAAAACATCCATTTAATCCATGCGTTTAATAGCGAATCTGTGAATTTTAATCAGTTTGATTTATTGATATATGCATGTAGTTACATTGCACTTTTAGTTTGGTTTTATTTTAGCTGATTTATCTGCTTATTCTATGTACCCAGTGAAGGAAATATAAATGTCATGCTTATTGTCATACTCCTTTTAGAACTGAACAATTCGTTTCATCCATCGCAAATCAACAAGATTGATGAGGTCTGAATGTCAGTTTCTAACATTCTTTGTCCGTTGAATTGAGGCTTTGTAGAGCTGCGATAGAGGGTGTGTGTGCATGTGTGCAATCACTGCAATTCCCAAACACAATCTCCCACGCTAACAATGTTATCCAGTTGTTCAGATCAAGGTGAAACACTGACAGAGCTCAGATTGTAGGAGGGACGGATGTTATCAGTGTTCTTTGATATCAAGCTTCGTCTCAATGTGACTGACTTAATTAGGGCACAGATAATGCTTTCCTAAAAATAGATTTCAAGGACACCGATAGGTACAGTAAGTTGACAAAGAGAAACACAATCTGCAAATGTGCAAAGAGCAATTCTGCATCAGTTTATCCATCAATACTGAAGTGCAGAGATTTGGCTTTCCACGAGGCTCTACGGACATACTCAATCTTCACTGATGCATCCAGGGCGGCTGCTCTTCACTTGCAGGAGATTCGTTTCTGTAAAAACCAATTTTAGACTCAATGAAGTAGGAAAGAGAAGACAGGTCACACATCACCAAGAAACATTACGACTGCAGGATTAATGTCCTTTCCGACCCTTTAAATAAGCACGCTGCAGACAATGTCAGAGTCACACACACCCATTTTTTCTCTTTTTATTAAGTGATAAATAATTTCCTATGATCATAGGCTTTATGTGTAGACATCCGATCAAGGCAAGAAACAAATTAGAGGGCACACACGTTGCCACCATTAGAAAAAAAATAGCAGAAACAAAAACCATGAGGTAAGAAGTTCTCTTTTTTTTTCTTCCTTTTTCTTTTCTGTTTTTTTCTTTTCTTTTTTAATACATTTGTGGTGCTTCTATGTCCGTTACCTATACTGTTTAATGCACAGTGCTTCCTAATACAGAAATCCTGCCTTTTGTGTCTGTACATTATTAAACAAAAACAGGTCATGGCACAATACTAAACCAACCGAGGCAGAGTGTACAGTCTAGCAGTATACATCGTCGGATCGAGATTAAAAGAAGCTGCGGGAAACAGAAATAAAAAAAAAAAAAAAAAAACTCTAAGACTTTGCGACTGAGTGACTGTGACCGTTTGAACACACACACACAAACACACTTTCCAACAGGGATCGGTATCAGTAGCACATATGATCCCACACTGTTGAGTACAAACAGGATGTTGTTTAGAAATGAATTTAGAAAGAGAAAAAAAAGTGATTGACTGGAAGATAATTGACCAGTACCTACTAGACTACTGTGAATCTCTGTGTGACTACTGAGAACAATTTAGTTGAGAACTGGCTCCGTTATGCTCACTTGTAAATAAGCCTTTAATATCTATAGATTAGTTTAATTTCTGAGGTGGAAGACATTTAATCGAGTGTGTTTTGAATGATGACCTAGACGGACCTGGACAGTTTTCTTCTCTCTGAAGCAGAGGAGAAAAAGAGAGGCGTGAGTTCTATCATTCATTAGGGAGTCACTGAATCCAAAAACACGGGGACGATATCTAAGGTTGACTATCCTGAATTAATATATCAGCAGGTCTGTGATAGATCAGAGAGGCTCCAAACTATAGAATCATCATTTTATGTAGTTTTCTTCAATATAAATCCAGCATAAATTTGTTTCTTTTTTTACCTGATGCCAGTTGTGCGTGCCCAGTTGCAAAGTGGTTGATTCACCACAGTAAATGAACCCTCTCCCCACATCTTAGCATAAAGCTCCAAAACCATGGCTGCCTCCTGGTTTACTTTATTGCTTTCCCACAACAAAAAGTGGTTAACAACTGAGGAGCAGTTCAGCCAACTGAAAAAATTAAGAGCTAAAATGCATAAAATTTGCCTTTATTTTTACTGTTTTAGTAGAACAAGACTATCAAAAGAAGACGGCATTTATTGTGTCAGATTCTATTATTTCGAATAACGTAAATTACTCATGTAATCCAAACTCAAGTGGTATTTTGTGGTGATTTTCTTTTCCACAGTTGCCATCAAATGCAACATAACCCTAATTTAACTGCATACACGTTTGTCAAAATGCGACCAAATACAAACTTAAGTCATGGGATTCGAGCTGGTGCCCACAGCAAAACAAAACCATTTCACACAGGAGCGCCACAGGATGAATCAAAGGTTCTCCTGACGAGGGTTCACAGAACTGGAAATCCTTTAGAGGAGTGTTTGGGTAGGGATTACAGGAGGCAGGGATAGGCGCAAAAAAACTTAGACATTGAAAAAAACATGGGTTTTTGTTTCAGTATATCGAGGGTGGGTGTTTCGATCACAGCCGTTATGTCAACACTCACCCTCCATAAATTCTCTGTAGAAGTTCTTACTCTGTCCACACATTTGGACACCACTGGCTGGGTTTATGAGGTATGTAATAGTTCTGTCTGGCTCACAATCCCAAAACCATTAAATGACAAGAGAAATCAATTTGTCTTCGTTTTTTTTAAACCTCCTACTCAATAAACATGAACACATCACTTACTCATCATATCCATCAGTGTATTCATGATAAATGTTTGAAAGAAAGCAGCATGTTAATATCTTTTTGAGTTCTGGGAATTTTCATTTTCTCTTAAGCTGACAACATCGACACAAAAAGTCATTCGGGGCCGACAGTGACTGACAATGAAAATATGCTCAACTGCCATATGCGGCTTCGATACGTCGACTGACGCGGCGCAGATAGAGTGAATGTGTGTTTGTGTGTGCGTTACATCCACAGCCCTCTGGAGCAGCACCCCGAGGCACAGCCCCACGCATGGACCTGACCTGCAGTCCGAGTGCCTTCACTGTTGCACAAACAAGACCAAAGGAAAAAAAAAATAAAATGCTCCTGGCTCGCTTATTCCTATCAAACATTAAAGGAGAATACCACTGTTTTTAAGCATTCATGTGTTATTTTCACACCATGTGTAACTTTATCGTCCATTTATAAGATTCAATACTGTCAGCAATGTGGGTCTATCTCGAACTAACATGTAAGATGTACAACCTTAGAGAATACTGTGAAGTGGCCACAGTGCATTTGGCTGTACTTAAAGTTTCTACAAGCATAAGAGAAGTATTTATATTCAGATGATTATTCTTTTAATTCACAGTCTTCTAGTCACTAGCCAAGGATGTGTATCAGCATGATGGGTTTAGCTGAGCGGCCTACACTAATATGTTGTTGCTCTCTGTATAAATAACATTATGCGTGGTCTTAGATTGAGTGGCATTCTCCTTTATGGCGCTTCACCTCCTGTTCTGCTGCCCAGGGAGTCCCCCCCCCCCCCCCCATGCTGCTACCTGCTCCTAAGCGTGGGCTGGATGCGACTAAAAGGAAGCACACCTGCATCTACCTCTAATGCGCCTAAACAGCTGGGAATGCAGCTGCTCTCCTAAAACGCACACCTGAGGCTGTGCAATGTGGTGAACAAGAATACACCTGGCTCTCATTCCAGGCTCATAGAAACCTCCCCAAATCTCCCTTCAAAGGTTCAGTTCAGCGAACCTCAGCAACACTTGAACTACTTCAGTGGAAAGGGGGTTAGGGTATAAAAGAAGAAACAGAAGAACAAATTGTACAACAACAGAAAAACACTGAACTGAAAATAGCAAAGGTAAGCCAAAAATAGCAACAGAGCGGCCGTGACGGAGCAGATGTGAGCTGAGCGCGGTGGGGCGGGCAGCTGGGAGTCAAGTCGAGGAGTGGCTGTAGTGGTCCTCAAGAAATGTGCGCCAGCATTGTGGCTGCGGTTGCCATGACAGCGGTACATTAAGCACCCTTTCCAACAGAACAACAACAGAGAGACGGCCGTATCTGAAATCAGCGGTGGCAGGGAGTCGCGGCAGCCTCGGCTGCCCCCTTCTCACACTCTTCCGTCCTGTTGTGCCCATGTCCCATTTTAGTGTTTTGTTCATTAATTCATTTTCATCTTTTAGTAGTTAGGTTCTTCGTGGTGCTGCGGTCCCTTGACACATAAGCGGAGACTACCCTGTTTCAGGGCTCCGGGCCAGAGTTTGTTGTTTTTGATTTTCAGTTAATGTTCTTGTAAATCCCATAAAATTTTCAGAGCCTCTTGCGTCAGTCCAGAGGCGAGCGCGGCAGAGTCCTCAGCCTGGAAGGCAAACTTTGCCTGCAAACAGCAGTCCCACTATAGTGAAGAAAATGGAGAGGACAAACAGCACGTACGAGGAGCCGACCACTGTGTTGTTGGGCAGCTTGTACGGCTGACCTCCCACCTCATTGATATAGAAGCCTATCGGGAAGATGAGAGCCGCCATGCAGAACAGGATCACTGGAGGGAAGAAGCAAGAGAGAAAATGTTAATCTGAGTAGTTGAGAATTTCCATGAATTTGAACAACAACAACAACAACAAAAAAAATAGTCTAAATCGGTAGTTTGTTCCTGAACACAATCCATTCATATCTAATCATGGATGGATTCTGAAACCTGTTTAGAATCTGCAGTTGTTTAGCTTCTTTTTGAGGAAGTTCTGCTGCTGTGTGTTCAACTCTGCTGCTGATCATGCATCTTTATCTGGTAGATCAGCATTTCTTTGCATTTGAGGTTGCTGTGCGTCTCATTCTGGTTATTTTTGCTTCTACTTTTTTGGGTGTCTAACTGTGGGACTTGTGTCTCTTTGGTTCTCAGCATGTGCCTTGCAGAAACATTCATCTTTTTCAACAGGTTTCCTACGTGTGAAAACAAAGGGTGAAATTTGTGTTTGTTGGAAAAATAAACACAGAAAAGAAGAAGCAAAAATTGAGGAAATTAAGCATAACTTCATCATATTGAACAAGAAACACAGGCTAATCATATTTCATTCTATTTTAGCCAGCTTATTACTGGCTACAATCTGAAGTCCCATTCAGATTCAAATTCAAATTGTTCTGAAGTAACAATTACAGTGTTCAGCGTGACCCTGAATAATTTTATAACTCTTAGAAGATCTGAGAGTAGGCAGTAATAAATGGCATTTATGTAATTGTTCATTATAGATTGTGTATTATTCTATCATTGCTCATTTCACTGTTCACTGGCTGGGAGGCACAAATGACACTTGCACAAAATATTGTGCAATATTCTTCATCGTGTACTTGTTCCATCAGTAATTGAAGGCAGAAGTTGGGAAAATGGCCGAGGACACATTTAAGCATCTATTGAGACTTGAGCATTTGCAACTTAACTGTGTGACAAAAGCTACAGACAGCGTGAATGGTTTGGTATTCAATCATCAAGTCAGACAATATTCGAATGTTGTGAGGCAGAGTTTTTAATCACCGTCATACATTGTTGATTCAAGGGCATCTTTTCATCAATTACTGATAGTTATCCTGAACCACAAATCCGCTTTGACTGCGTATAAACGTTGAATTAACGACATGTGCATTGATGTAGATTCATCAGCTGGGGAGATATGTGTGTAATATGCAGACTTGTTGGGCTGCAAGGCCACAGAATGGAGATGAATTACAGCAAACTGCAAGCGGTGTGTTGCCATGGCAACCTACATGCATGTAGAGAATGCAAACGAATATATATGTTTATGTTTGTTTGTGATTTGCTACCAATGGTCAATGTATTCCTTCTGTAAAATAAATAAAGCTCATTCCATCTAAACTTTACTACAGGATGGTGAGAGCAAGTATGACAATTCAGACTAACTGGTATTATTAACGACATCGACACACTGTTCACTACTATCAGCCTTTCAGACTCGAGCATCAGCAGAGCTGCAGTGACTCCCAACCTTTCATGGGAGATAACAAAATAACACAAAGCAGACAGAAAAACTGAGACATGACTACGATCTGGACTGATCTGATAAGTGAAGTGTTAAGCAGTCAATAACGAAAGCTAAAATTCCTTTTGATAAATATTTGCGGAACCATAATAGATGTTAACATATTGTGAGCGCTCAGTTTTGAATTAAGATGCTTTGAAGAGGCCCTACCCAAAGGTTGGAAAACATTCTTCTCCTGTGTGCATAAATACACAAATACTGTAGAAAAATACCTGCTGTACAAAACCCTGCATATGTTTGTTGACCAAAGGTGTGCGGCTCAGCAGCCAACACCTGCCAAAACACCGATCAATGTCATTTGCAGATTTTCCAGACGCTGCAGCAGTTCAGTAATGTGAAAAAGCATTCAAAGATTTCCAAGGACAAATTTCCACGCCTTCCTCAATCAGACAATTCCCTCTGTGCCTGTAGTGTTTGCCAGCACTAACAGGCACCATTCTCCCAAGCGTACACGTTTTCTCTAACAGGCAATCCTCATGCAGCAGATTCAATTTCAGTCGTTTTTTGTAAAGCATATGTAAAGTTTATGTGTGCATCATTTTTGGTCAAATCTGATCACAGAGTCCTAACCTTGAGCTCAAAATTAATTTGAAGTACACAGAAAGCAGAATTAGTCTACTGTAAACATGCTCTTTTGGCCACCTCTGTCTGATTAAGATGCTACTTTTCTCCGCAAGTTTCGAAGAGAAGATGTCAAGCAACTCTGTCTATTTCCTGCCAGTTATTTCAAAGCCAAAAAAAAGAATTGGCTTCACAAAAGCATAACAGAGCGTAGTGAGAGCTACATATATGCATATAAACGTAAACTATGCTGATAATGTTGTACCTTCCCGCAGCTGCCTCTACACAGCTGCATGAGAACCATAACACAACCAACTGAATCTTTACGTCCTCAGACACGTGCATTATGTCAACGCATGGGCCTCCAGGCGGCGTTGGTTTCAACTGGGTCCAAGTGGGATAGATTTAGTTCAGCGATTTTCATGAGAAGGCTTTGGTGACAGTAATGATGCAGGAAAGCTCCATCAGCCTATGAACCGTGAGCAAACCCTGACCAAATCCACTAAACATGCTTGTTAAAGGGATAATCCGGAGTAAAATGCACTTTAGATCAATTTACGGGATGATGGGAGTACATACGTTGAGTTGACATCAAAATCATGTCATTCGGACGTGTTTTGAGAATTTCGATTTGACGGTTTTCAGCCAAAAGTCGTTAGCCTGGAGGTGAATGGGGCAAATCATGTCACCGCTACAAAACGCTTAGTATTGGATATTCGACAGATATTCACAATAAGGAAATAAGGTCTCTTTTTTTTCAAACCAATATCAAACCAACTTCACCACGGTCTGTAGCGGCAGCTGCAGCAGACACATTTCCGGAAAGGTACTGGCTTGATTAAATTCATTCTGGACTCTATATCCGACCACATGAAGACCTCGGGACACTTCGGTTTGACTTTAATAATAATAATAATCAATTACATTTGTAAAGCACTTTTCATTTCATACGGAATCTCAAAGTGCTATGCTGATGGTGGCAGACTACTGGATTGTAGCCACAGCTGCCCTGGGGCACACTGACGGAGGCGAGGCTGCCATGCACCGGCGCCATCGGCCCCTCCGACCACCACCAGCAGGTGGTCAACCTAACATGCATGATTTTTTTGGACAGTGGGAGGAAGCCGGAGTACCCGGAGAGAACCCACGCATACACGGGGAGAACATGCAAACTCCACACAGAAAGGCCCCAGCTGGGTGTTGAACCTGGAACCTTCTTGCTGTGAGGCAACAGTGCTAACCACCACACCACCATGCAGCCCTTTAGGGACCCTCTACTCACTACCACGTAAGCGTTAAGTTGTTTGGAGCTGTAGAAGAGGTATAAAAATAGCGTTTTGTAGCGGTGACATGATTTGCCCCATTCACTTCCAGGCTAACGACTTTTGGCTAAAAACGGTCAAATCGAAATTCTCAAAACACATCCGAATGACATGATTTTGATGTCAACTCAACGTATGTACTCCCAACATCCCGTAAATTGATCTAAAGTGCATTTTACTCCGGATTATCCCTTTAAGACCTTCAGGGAACACTACACATAACATGTCAGAGATGTTTCCTCTGCAGTGCAAAATCCCAATCAGCTCATTTGGTTTGCAGATTCCTGCAAAACTGTCTCACTCAAACTGAAACGTGTGAGAGAAACCTGCCTTCTATAGTAGGAGTGGGAGATTAGAGGAGTGCAGTTTCCACAACTACATTGCTCTGGCAAACAGTGGTAATCCAAGAGTGATTCCACGAGGTCAGTCTTACAGAAGCAATTTAACCAGAACATATGTTAATGTGCTGCACATTCTGGTCCCATGAGCAAAAGTAAGCGCACCAGAGAGCCCTGAAATTAGCATCAACCCCCGTGGGATCAATTAACTGGGTGTGTTGATCACATGGGGAGAATCATTAATTCATAACATCCCTCAGTACTAGCCGTGAGCATGATGTGGTGCTCTCCTTAGCGACCGTAAGGTGTGCTGGCGGCTGCAGAGAGAAGAAATGAAGAAATTGTTATATCAAACTACTTAAGAAGGTTGAATAACCAAACTGACCTTTGATGGCATTATAGCTGAAGCTGAGGCAACACACCGTGACGCCAAACAGCAAAGTGAACCAAGTCATTCGTATTACAGATCGGTGGCAGTGCAGAACTTGAGGAATAGCCTTATGTGATTAAATATAACACTGGCTGACATATCAAAGGGCTTTTCACTATTTCCTCTTTCACAGAGCAGCATTCTCTATAGCAGCATCTATGCAGGTGGAAAATGGATCCATTGTGGGTGCTCCATTAATTCTGAATAACTATCTTGTTGTTAAGAGTAATTTTTGCTTTAATGAAAGAAATGAGGCTAAAGCTGTGTGTAACTGTTCTGGTTACGCAAACAGAGTTTGTGACAGCGCGTAAAGCCATTTTGAGCTTCATGTGCTTTATCCAGGATTCTTGTAAAGATGTTCATTTAAAGGATGACTTTTGCCAGTTTAAAAAAAATCTTGCTTAAGTTCACCTTCACCTTTTGTTTTATTATCTAATACTGGAATAATGATATAAGATTAGATTTTTTTTAAATCTACTTCAGAAATAAAACGTTTCCTTGTGGGTTAAAACAGTTAAAATTAAGAGATGAAATGGGAGCAATTGTTTTTCAATTAACAACTGACTAATCTCTAAAGTTCTATCAAATATTTCATAGCTCTTTAGGGAAAAAAAAACATTTAAAAACATCTATATTATGGCAGCCATGTATTAACTACTGTTACATTTCACCTGAGCAGGATTAACTAAGCGTGACATTCACCCAGCAGTTCCATGAGTGAGCTGCTTCTACAGTATAATGGTCTTATTAGCTGTATTAAGCTGGAGTTACAGTTGACGTGTCTGTCACGGCGGTGGCGGACCGTGATGTCAAAATGACGTTTCAGGCATGGCGCTTGCCTTGAAAAGACGGCGCATCGCGTTGTCGTGCACCAGTCGATTTTTGTAACTTGGCTGCGCCGAGAACAACGAACCGGATGGACCAATTTGAGACCAGGCTCAGTCAGGAGGTGCGTTTGTACAGGCACCTGTACGATACTGCAGTGAAACAGCACAGGGACCACGTAAACTCCCAAAACTCGTGGACAGAGATTGGCAGAACTTTGGGGAAAGAGGGAGAGTTCTGTAAGAATGTGTGGAAGAAGCTACGGGAACGATACGTGAAGGCAAAGAAGAGGGCAGAGACTCTGTTGATGCCGGGGGCTTCAGACCTTCACCTTTTTTAACTGAATTAAAAAATTTAAATTATTCGAATACTGCAGCAGTATAATTAAGGACAGTGATCCTGCTCGTCATTGTTTTCTTCTCAACTTTCGTGGTTGTAGTAGAGTAGCAGTAACCTTAACGTAGCAGCGCCACCTCTGTGATGGAGAAAATTGCAACGACTGGCGCATCGATTTGCGCCACTATATATTGCGGGCACGAAATCGTGACGTCATTAACACCGCTCGCGCTAGCAGACGCGGCAACCATGCTAGAGCCTTTACCCCGTCTTGTCTTACAAGTATACTAGTACCGACTGTGGCAGCATGTCTTCATACAGACCCGGACGAGCAAATTAGATACGGCACACTGTGCAGATTTCTCCTTCAGGGAAAATAAATGAACACTTTCTACTAAACCAGCATCATAAGACAGACACAAGTTAACATTTATTCAAATTTCATAATCATTCCTCCAGCCATGAACATCAATATCAGTGATGAGGCTGAGATTGCTACTAGGTGTGGTGGAAGGTGAGCTAAAAGGCAGCCAGAAATTGTACCTGTAAGCATCTTTAGGGAGTTAATTCAAGTGCACTTTTCCCGGTTCACTTCACCTCTTAAAAGCCTAAAGTGATGACACATATGCTGCTGGTGAATATGCAGCAACTTCACTGATGCTGTTTTAACGCTGGCTCCACAGCTCTGAAATTTACGAGACATTACCAAGAGAAACTCCATGAGTGAACGTGAATGTCTGAACCCGCTGGATTGTATCCCAGGATCCTTTTAAATAGCTGGATCCTAATTCAAGGATTTAGAACAGAGCAGAACAGTTACTGCAACACAGAGGAATATGTGGCCTCCTTCCTTTGAACGAATACATTTGACCAGTTATGTTAAGCTGTTGAACTGTCAATATGCACATGTGCTGTCACCACTTTGTTTTACATTTTTCGGGGCATTTTCTTTATTTGGTACAGTAAAGACTGTGTCAGGTGCTGAGATCATTGTACTATATGCCATGCAGTGCACTCTAAGCACTCACCTCCATTTTATTTTCTTGTTCAGATCAGGGGAATCTTATCCCTCTTTTCCGTTCAATGGGGTCTTTATGGTTCATAAAAGTGGTAATTGGAGCTCTGATCAATATCTGGACAGCACATGCTCTGTAGATACGGTTATTGTATTGACAGAATTTATTATCCAGTCCAGTTCCAATCCTCCCCTACAGGTGACCCTGACACTTTGGGAAACACAGCTGGTGTGTGTATAAAAAGCAACAGAGGTGGGTCTGTGCCAGTCATACAAAGCTATCCATTCAAGTGCTGATGACTGGAGCTTGTTACACTGCAGACTGCCCACCTCCTCTCAGACTTCATCACCTGTTTGCCCCGCATCAAACAGCTCCAGTCTCTCTGCCACCACCCTCATTTTTTTCCTAGGTCTCCTTTCCATTTGTGTCATTACTTTGGCATCTCTTATGTTCTAACACCCCCAGCACTTGACCTCCGCAAACATAATTATTCACTTAGCTTAGCTTCTTTACTCTACTCTTCATAGGCCCCTTTTAATTTTCTCACTCAACCTTTTGCTCCTCTCACCCCCACAGCTGCCAGCACAGAGATGTTGGCCACCACAACTAATGCTCAGCAACATCTGAGATGGTTAAATTTAGTCTTTTTGTCCCTCTTCCCCAGTTACACCAATCCCTGGATGACCATCGGTCTTAACATAGCTACAACAAAAAGAATGGCTGATAAACCTAAGCTTTAATTTTGTTTGCATTTTTCAACTGATCCTGGAAATTTGGGCGCGTATAACCTGATAGGAATAAAAACTACCCATGGTATTAGAACAGGAAGTAGTTTTTAAGAAAGAAATATGTCTTGTGGGGAACAAGGTCAGTTTTTTATGAGACTGTATCGTCTTATCAGAACGTCTTATGAAGTAAAGATCACCTCTCCTTCAAACATTTCTCGATCAGTAAAATAAATACATCTATCAGCCAAAAGGCTAAAGCCATCTCGGGTCAGGTGTGGGATCAGGGGGGTAGAATTACACTGGGTGAAAAGTTACATAAGAGACAGGAAATTATTCATAAAGTTGGGGGAGTATTTGCTTCCACATTGCTAAAGGCCTCCCCCAGGGGTCAGTGTTTAGCCTTTAAATAGATGCCTTTTGTAAGGCATCAAAAATAGCCACATTAGTACTATTCATGAATGACACAAACATTTTTATTCTGAGATCTAAAGGAGCTACTGGAGATGTTCACTTCTGAAATTGCGCAAAGTAAAAAGGTAAACAGACAAACTAATGATCCTTAAACTTACATAACACCAAAATCATGTTATTTGGTAATTATAGAAGGACTACTCAAGTAAAGATACAGGTAGCTGGTAAGGACAGTGAAAGAGTTAATTAAAACAAGCTTCTTAGTGTGATACCACATCAAATGATCTGGGAATCAAAGAATGAAAGTACACAATAAACTTATAAGAAACATTTTAGATGGAGTGAGGCAATGCACACTCTGGACCACAAATGTATCGTCATACATTCTCTACTGATACTACAATTACTGTGTAGAGGTTTGGCACAATGCTAACTGTTTACTGCAGTCACTCAACTGAAATGTTCATGTCATTATGGTTTGTTTTTTTCTATTTCTGTATTTGGAATGACACTGTGGGATAGATTGAGCAATGTCCAAGCATGACTCCGTTCAAGATGTGGTACAACATTCTGAAAGGGAGGGCTTTGACCTGGTATTCAATCCATAATAAGACAAGATGGGAACATATTATAATTTCACAAAAGAGTGGTGATGGGGTAGCTACAAATGAGCTTTTAGCTTTTGCTTCTTCTTACTCTTTTTTGAACATTTTAATACTGATTTCTATATCATCATTGTTATTTTCACAAGATCAGAATCATTCATTCACCTGTTAGCTATAGTTTAAAATTAAATCAGGCTTGTTCCCGTAAATCCCCATGGATGCTTAATCAGATGAGAATCTGAAGAGTTTAGATGCCAGGTCAACACCTTGGGCTCTCCGTTTTGTTCCTCAGGCTGTTCCAGAGCAGTATTTTCTTTGTGTCCTGCTGGGGCATTGGTACGTGTCAGAGCAGCATCTACATGAATACCAGGACCCGAGGCTTCCCAGCAGAGCACTTTTCCGTAATGAAATTGAAGTGTTTAGGCTGGTTGGTGGATACTACTCTTATCTCAAGTCAGTCTTTGACTCTTCATTTATTTCCTCGGAGATCATTCATCATCTCGCTCTCGATGTTTAAAAGAATGAAAGAACTAAAAATATCATTCTTATCGGATGTGGCCGGCTTAAAGAGCGGACAGGGGTGACAACGGCTCTACGCTGTCATGGCAACGTTCTTTCTTTCCTTTGAGTGCGATTCATTAAACAACAAATTAACAGCTTCCAATTTAGCTTGACATGTATGTGTGCTTACCGCACAGACAGTTTGCGGAGAGGTTTGGGATTCAGTAAGGTGGTGATTCATCGAGCATTTTCCGGCCATTAGGAAACGTTATTAAAAGCTATGAATGCGCATGAGGCCCGGCGAGGAAATAAATAAAATCAACAGGCCATTTTTCCTCTCCGTGTCAGCGCTGTGAAAAATGCACCCGGCTTTCGAACAATAATACAAGCCATTGTGGCTTCACATATCACTGCTCCATCTGTACGAGTGTGCTCTGGACTGTCACTTCCCTCAACAAACTGACCAATCAAACTCCACCATCCCACACAACCTAATGAAACCGGCCCAAGCACTGTGCACGAGATGGAAGAAGTCATTATCAGCTGCTACAAATGCATCTACTGTGAAATCTTGAAGTGGAGAAAAAAAAAAAAAAAAGAAAGAAAAAACAGAGCTTTGACGTTTGAGGCAGAAAGGGAGATAAAACACTACAGAAACGCTGCGGCACATAACCGCCCACTCGAGTACCAGACGAGCTGCATTACTCAATAAATCTTCTTAAAGGAGCAAGAGGAGTCATCAAGCACAGAAAATACATGTACATATATTTTCAGAAAGGTGCAAATGCAACAAAACACACACGCAACCAAATTACTCTCGGAAAAATGTACTCTGTATAGAGCCTTGCATGTTTTTGACGTCACACATGTAAATGAGCAGCCAAACTGGGCCAGAAACAATTTTCCACCCAGATTCAACTTGAAATTCTTCTTCTTTTAATCTCTCCAAACGTAGAAACGGCATGCGTACATATACTGAATTGGCTCATTTTTAGGGAGGTAATATCAGGACAGATGCAGTGAGACCGAGAGGAAAGTGAGATGCTCCAGGGGAAATGTGCTGATGAGAAGTCTAGTGAGCACAATTATTTCATTCAGCATTAATGTCATTATCTTGTTCACTTACTGCCAGTGAAGGCGATCCAGCGTGCGTATTTTGTGGCTTCTCGGCGCCAGTGCGATGCCACCAGCAGTCCGCAAGTGACTGTGAGGGATATGATGCCCATGATGATGAAGAAAAGGGTGGTCACCCACTCGGGGGGAAGCCGTGGTGGGATGCAAGTCCTGTCTCGTCCGTGGATGGTCTGACATTGGCGGACTAGACCAACCGTAAGGGCACCTGCAAAGAGAGGATGGAAGGTGAGGAGGCATCCATTTTGCTTTAATTCATCGTTCATACTGCAAATAACAAAAAAAAAGCCACTCAGTCAAAGAGATGTGGGTTTGAAGACATGAAATGACATGAAATGAAGCTTAAGGCTTTTTTCCCCCCATCACCTCCCATTTAAAGTGCGGACAAACGGACTGCAAGGCACGTGTTCATCTTCTCATCTCTGCAACGACAGGGGTTTGAAATCCCTGATCCATGAAAGTTTGGTTAAGCACAACCCATAGACTGTTCGAATGATTGACAAAGCCATCCTCTGTCGGACGTGAAGCCAACACAGAAGTGCCTTAAAGTGCCACCACTGGTGGTAGCCAGCTGCTGGATCAAAAATCTCTCTGGCTCAAACAGACTCTTGTTTAGAAAACATCAACCTCTTTCCTTAAAAGCTATGCTCAGTCAATAGATTTTCTCAAGTCATTATGGTTGTATTCACTAGATTTACTCCAACTAATTACAGTTCTTGAGCTCCTTGATTTCATGTACATGTTCTCATAGAAACACACTTTTGTCCAATCAGCTGTCAAGCATCGCCCTGCAGATCCACTCGGTTGGCCAAACACGGTCACATCTTGCTTCGCAAAGACCAACACGGCGACAGTCAAATGCTGAAAACTAGCCTTTAAAACAGCTGTTCACAAACCAGTGGGATACCTCCTGGATTGTCCCTTCATTTAATTATTTACAGTCTATGAGTAAAACAAATCAAAGCAAATACTAAACAGCTGAAGGCTAGGCTAGACAGATGATATCAATTCTAAAATGTTCCAAAACTTAAAATGCATTTAACAAATCAAATGCAAAATTACCATCTGCCATCTACAAATTTTAAATTGAGGTCAGGCGGCTTAGTCAGAAAATTTCAAAAAGAAAATTCAACCATAACGTTTCTAAATGTGAACTGATAAGGTGAAGTTCACAGAATTCACACGGCAGAACTCAGGAAAGCTGGAGTGAAACGCGTGGACGGTCTGCGGCTCGTACATCAAAGAGACAAAAGATGGCAGAGCGAGAAATCCGACCAACATCTTCTGCATTTAAAGCTAGCCTATGGAAGCAATTTCGTTTCAAAAATATTTTGGAAACGTGACAAAAATGAGAAACCAAGTAACACTTTTACATCTGGAGGGGCAAGGAACAACTGTTGCAACATTTACTGACAAGTTCTTACTCTTCTGTTCAGTCACTGACATCCAGAATTCTGAGTTATCTGAGCTAATCTTAGTTATTTTACTGACACATGCATCCCTACACTCTAGAACGTGACAAACATCTAAGTCATAACTTCACTGAGGAAAGCAAGAAAAGATACCTTAAACAAAATGCATGTCACATTGTCACAGAATCGTACGTCATAATCTACATAAGATGCCTTTTTATCACCGATGTCTGACCGTGAATGAGTAATTATGCTGCTCATTATATATAAGAGGAGGATATTGATTAGAAGTCTGCTGTATTCTGCTAGTGATTCAGAATATGCTGATGTCTGAAGTATGATGATGCAACAAGCACACTCTTCTTTTCTAGTTTGTCCATTAAAATGCTGCAGAGTATGTAGGAAATTTTAACCCTCTACATGACTAGTAGTAATTTAATTCAGGATAAAATACTTTGCCCTGAAAGTACAGAGTAATCCCACTGTAAGAAAAAAAAAAACATCCTGTGAAGAAAGAGGATTTAATAATAATTTCCTAATCATATCACAGCGCTCAAAAACGTTAATCAAATTAATTGCGAAGGTCCTGGAAATGGCCAACCTTGTTGTACACCAACAACAAAAGCAGCAGCAAAGAGACACACAACCATATCGAAGTGTCAGGTGACATCTTTAACAGTGATACAGCAAAAATGAGGTAAAGAATTAGTTAAAAAGGAGAAGGAAAAAAAATAAATAAATAAAAAAAATAAAAAAATAAAAAAATCAGCGTAAAGACTAAAAATCTCATACTCGAAACAAATTAAATAAATAAACTGGATCGTGCCTTCAGGTGTAGGGACAGGAGAGACCAATGCACTAAAGCTCAACTGACAGCAAAGAGAAAGAGGAAAAAGATGAAGGTGAACAGATGGAAAAAGATGAAGAGAAGCTCTATTAAAGTGTCCCCAGTTCAACAGTGGTTACTTGTGTTTTCCAGGCCTTTCCTTTCCTTTCCACACTAGTGCAGAGAGTGAGAATGAAATCAATCCCGTCAGTTGCTGAATGCATCCCACGCAGATGTGACACTTGCAGAGATATTGGAAAGGGTTGCTGCTTCTTTAAAAGCTCAGATATCTCTGTTGACATACATACTGGCTGTCCATACTCTTATAGTCCCCCCTGCGCCTGCTATCCTCTAAGTGCTCCGTTGTTGCTCTCTAAAGATCACAGAAAGTCCAAGTGCAATATCTGCAATTGAAAACAAGACTTAATGTTCCACTGTATTTAGCCGTCGTTAATCAAGATAGGAAGACAAATGGATTCATGCATCAAACTGAATCATGGGCAAGCCTCTGCCAGAGTGTGAAGGCCGGGACTCAGAGCTGGACAATGCCCCTGCAGTACAGCCTCTCCGGAGACATGCCATTCAATCAGAGCGTATCAAGGGATTTTCTACCTGAGTAAGCAGAACAGAGTCAAACTGCTCAGTGCTCTGCTGATCACGGGTCTCTGGAAATTAAAAGGGGACTCTGTAATACACTGCAGCAGCAGAAAGCGCTCATTTGAAGAAAAAAAAAATATCGGGCTGAGTAAGGAGTAAGACTGAGGCGTTTCACTGGTGCACTGGATGAGGTGTAGTGGGTTTGTAAGGCAGGGAAGGATCTGAGCTTTGGTTGACAGAAGAACCAAAGCTTTTATTTTTTCCTCCAGGATTATAAAATAATCAATCTCACATACATATCTGAGCATCACTCTACCACCAACGCAGCTTCTTACATTTGTGAACACCCAGTAAGGGATGAAAACTACAGACAGGTGCTGTGAACATTCCTGCTAAACACGTCATAGAGTCATAAATGATACATCTCCTCCTTGCAAAAGAAAAACTCTGCATGAAAAAAATAAATAAATCTTGTGTTAGCAGAAAGAAATGTTCCATCACAGATGGAGGTGGAAAGCATCTTATAATAACAAATCGATTCAAATAGAATAACATGAAATAACCACATTAATTCAAGATTCAGTATAGTTTCATTTTCATTATCCCACCACAGGTTATATAGGAAAATTTAAGGTGTAGTTCCCTTTGTATTGACACGAAAGATATAAAGAATACTTACACTGAAAACATAAATTACTGTCTTGAATAAAGAAGCCTCAAAACCTGAGGAGTGTAACTACTTTGAAATCCGGGTGTCCCCGACAGCAGCAGGTAAAACAGGACGTGCCTTGACTGGGTTTTGTATTTAAGGTGTGTTCACATTTGACAGGTTAAGTTCGATTAAAACCGCGCTCCAACGATTCCTCTGTTAGAGCAGAAGGTTTCAAAAAGTGTGCACGTAATTATCTGATGAACTAAATAAGTACATAGAAACCTCCTGAAAAAAATAGGGGCCCTGATCTGCTTCGAATCCAACTATGGAGTGTGTTAGGAAAGATCGAAATAATAACTCACACAGACCAAAGGAACACAAACAAGCTTGACTCATTCTTCTAAATGTGCGAGACATTGTTGCTCATTCCAGTTTGGTGAAAGTGCTGGGAAAAATGTTTCCTTGCAGCATGTTTACACATGTGCTACACAGGACCTCCTGGAGCTGTTGAATGGTTTTATACATTAAAACATTTCTTTGTGAAATTCGCACAAATGAAATAATACAACCATATAGTCCAGGCTTGAATCCAGGCAGTACATTTATTGTTAAATACAGCATTGCTTTAGAAGTCTGCAAATTCCATAAACAAAATAGCCTGGCTGACGCGTCCACATTTCGATAAGATGGTGGTCTGGGAACTAGGTGTGCATTTTCTCGTATTTGAGGCGTGGTTTACGAATGCCTAGAGCCGTTTATTGGGCGCTACGAATGTCTATCAAATGGCGTCTGGTTCTTCCCATGCTGCTTTGCGCGCGATTCATAGCCAATTGTATCACTTATACCAGATGACGTAGAGCGACAGATTTAGCACATGTGTGAGTATTACTTGGGAACACGACAAGTTTCCAGGGAGGACAGAGGCTCCTGGTTAAATGCCGTGGGGCACATTAAGACACATGTCAATCAGCATTCACGTAAAGTTGGAAGTTCTAATTAGTATCATTTAAGTCATACTGGAGAGACGTGTGCATGTAAATGTAGTTTCATTTGTTTCTTAGGTACCATATCAGATTGCAGTGCCACCCCTTGATCAACTAAATCATTAAAAAAAAAAAAAAAAAAAAGGTGCTTACTTTTTTTTTTTTTTTTTTAACCGATGAGCTAAACGAGGATCCCTGCACAAAAAAAACAACAAAACAAAGCAAAGCAAAAAGAACTTTAAAAACATTATATAAATGAGCAAATAAAAAAGCCTAACAATATCAATTCTGTTTAAAGACTCCACAGGCAGCATTTAAACTTTCTCTGCACGGCTAAATCCTGCGTCTTAAATGGCAAATGTGTCACACACAAAAAGCACATCACCGCAGAACAACTTATTCACTGAAAAGGGGAGTCTTTGTGGACAACATCACAAAAGCTCAACAGTGGCTCTGCAAGTGGGCGGAGGTGAATATGAGACAAGTATGCGAGCTGGAATTTTAGAGGGTCAAGATGGTTACAAGGTCTATCTGGTATCCAAATGTAGACATTTTATGACTCTTTAGTTACAACCTTTTGTGGATGCTAAAGCACTTGAACCCAAAGAGAGCGAAGCCTTTGTGACACAATTTGTTCTCGTCGGGCCTTTTGGGCGTGAAGGGTTGAGCAGGCGTTCCAGAGGAAATCCTGTCCCCCCTTTTGTAACACCCAGTGAAAGCAGTGCCTTTATTGAAACAACCGAACACAACTCGCCCAGCTTACACAAACAATACCAGAGGTTCAACCGAAATGGCTTGGAAGTCTCTGGATGTGGTACAGCAGAACTCTGTTCCATGTCTGCTGTAACAGACACAGGAACTAGTCTTACACAGAAATACTGTCGATTTTAAGGGCAAACGGTGAGAAATTTAGAAGGAAGTTTTCCGCCTTTAAGTCTATCTTTCGCTGTTGTGCCTGGCTGCCAATGCAGATGTCACTGTGCAGAACACTCGTGCAATAACCATGAAAAGAAAAAAGTGGAGGTCACGGCTCATAACAAAACTGGCCCGTGAAAAGCTCACAGCTCCCTCAGCAGCCTGTTGCTAAAGTCAACCATGAATTGCAGAGTAACTTTGAACATGGTGAGGTGGGTGAGGTAGAGAATACAGAGACTGGTGCTGGAAACATTAGGGGAAAAGTTTGATAGCCACGGTTAATAGCACCAGTTTAAGCCCATTTCCCCAGGATCCTCTGGCCTCCTGCTGTTTTACTGGCTCTCTGAGAAATTCCTGCCGTACAGCAGGCAGGCACGCTATGTTGCATGGACACAGGTAAACAATTCAACAAGCAGAAATCTCTGCGATAATCAACAAACAACGATGGGTTTTTGTAATGCATAATTTCATCCCAACATGCCATGTTCCACTTCGCATTAAGTCTCAGCTTGGAAATGATCACAACCGGTTTATTGGCACAAAAACTACAGACTAGCACATTCCCCAACATAAACAACACCAAAAAGGCTGGGCGCTGGGTAAAATCTAGATGGAAAGAGAATGCAATAATCTGCTAGTCTCATAATCCAATTTACTTTATTCAAAGTGGACCATCGAAAACATATCAACTCCATGGACAGGTCCATGTTCAGCACTGTGCTGCATCCTCTCTTCTTTAAACAGTCTGGGAACTGAGAAGACCAGATGCTGGACCTTTAGGAGAGGAATTGGTCTCATTCTTGTCTAGCTGCACAACAGTCCTGGGTCTTCTTTGTCATAATTTCCATTTCATGATGCACCAAATATTTTCAATTGGTGAAAGGTCTGGACTGCCGGTCAACACCCGATTCTTATACTACACGGTCATGTTGTTGTAATAGATGCAGGGTGTGGTTTAGCAGTGTCTTGATGAAATATGTAAGGCTTTCTCTGAAGAAGACGTCATCTGGATGGGAGCCTATGTTGCTCTGAAACCTGTTTATAACCTTCCAGCATTGATGGTGCCGTTCAAGATGTGCAAGTTGCCAGTTTCAAAGGCACTAATGCAGCCCCATACCATCAGAACTGAGCGCAAATAACAGGCTGGATGGTCCTTCCTCCTTTTTCCAGTCTGAGGGATACGGCATCCAGAATTTCCAAATAGAACTTAAAATTCTGATTATCTGGCCAAAAAGCATTTTTTCACCTTGCCTCGGGCCATTTTAAACGAGCTTTGGCCCAGAGAAGACAAATATGTGCAGATCATGTTTACATATGGCTTATTCTTCGCATAACAGAGCTTTAATCTGCATTTGGGGATGGCACAGTAAACTGTGTTCACAGACAATGATTTGTGGATGTGTTTCTGAGCCCCTGCGATGAGTCATATGACAGAATCATGTCTGCTTTTAATGCAGTGCTGCCTGAGGGCCTGAAGACCACGGACATCCGATATTGATATTCAGCTGTGTCCCTGGCGTACAAAGATGTGTTCATATTCTCAGAATCTTTTGATGCTATTATGTACTGCAGATTATGTGAAGGAACATTATTCTGAAACTGCTCAACAATTTGTCGTTTTTTCTGACTGCTGAACCTCTGCCAATCTTTACTTCTGAGAAACTGGTTACAAATTAACCTAATTAGTTGCAACATGTTCCCCCAGATTTTTCTTTTTAGTACCACTTACTTTTCCAGACTTTTGTTGCTCCGTCGAAAGTTCTTTTGAGACGTGTTGTCAAATTCAAGATGAGCTATTATCTTTAAGGAGGAAAATGCCTCATTCTTAACAGCTGATATGTTTTCTTCATTCATTTATGACATTTGTAAACTCTTACATTTAGTTTTTATTTTAATATTACACATCATCTCAACTTCTTTGGAATTAGGGTTGTAATAATGTAATGGCATGAACGTGTCACTTAGCCCCGAGTAACACATTACCGCCACAGCATCAGTTTACAGACTGTGTGTTTGGCCTGCATTTCACCCACAGAGAATTTAATGCATCTTGAGTTATCTGATAACAAGCAGACATCAGCAGCAGCTTTGAGTCTTTCCCTTAAGGTTATCCTGTTACGTCTGAGCACTGCATAATTCTAGTGGACAAAATTGGTATTTTCATGTAACACACAGCAAATCTTCACATATTGGGGAAAACTACAGAGACACGCAAACTCAGTTTGCATGTCTTTAGCCAGCAGATGTGCACTCACACTGAGAGCTACAGCATCATAAATAACTTGGGTTTTCTTGCTTGCTTTACTTGCTCTCTTTCACACATTGTATTTATTACATATCTGAATGTCTTTCAAAATAGAAAATCTGAGTTCTGTTCACCTCTGAATCTATAATAATATTTATTGCTTGGGTATGTTGCAGAAACACTATCAGATCCAAACCTGTATGTGATGTACTCCAAGGTTTATTTGCCCATAGAGCAGGGAAGTAATAACAAATAATCCCTCAAGCCGCATCTGGAGACGTTTTTATATTAATTAAATTAACGGATGCTTTTAAGTGGCTTAAAAATGAATAACATTCAAACTTCAGTGGAGAAAGAAAACCCTGGTGTAACTAAATTCACTGAAAAAGCAGACTACAAATAAAACCGGTGCCAAGTGTGAAGTGGTGGGTCTTAAAAGGCGTTAAGACAGGAGCTGTGTTCTGAAGAGATGAGACTTCAAGAGATTCTTACAGGTAGAAAGAGACGCCACAGCTCACATTTTAATGCGAGCTGTGAAACGAGGAGCAGACAAGAGAACAGGAGGCAGTGCAGCCGAAAAGGACAACAAAACTGTCTCAGTATATTAACGTTCATTCACCTTAGACAATGTGATAAACCCTAGTTTTTTGTTTTAAAGGAAGTGACATTTATTTTGGCATCCTTGCGGCAAAATGTAGGTGACGTTCTTGTGTAAACAACCATAAGAATGAGTAATAATAAGTACAACATTGATCTATCAGGTTCTCTCCATTTATTGTGTGATAAGTCAATGTCATTTTCTTGAAAAGGCCTAGACGTACCCTGTTTATAAGTGAACTACAGAGATCCTGGCAGATTTAGTTAATAATCTAAACTGGGATAGCTACCAATCACAGAGCTAAGCGAAGGCAACCAGCTGCTGCATGTAGACTTATATTCAATAGATGGATGTAACTGTTGTGTCATTAGTCAGAAAGCTAAGAACTGAAAAACGAAAGTATGACAATGAGAGAAAGGCCCATTTGATCCAACGCCAGGATGATTAGGACAGGTTAAAGTGAGCTGCCACAGAAGCATCTTGAGCTTGTAGGTGCTGTGTTAAACTGGAGTAGAATTCGCCTCGTTTAAAGCTGAAAAAGGATGTCAAATTTGCAACCAAGTTGTCTGAATCAAGAAAGACTAGTATCCCAGTGTTTCTAGGCTGAATGGTGATATACAGTATATACTGGTATCTTATGCAAATTGGATAAAATATTCTGTTGTATATTCAAGACTACACATACCGGTATGTTACAAGCAATTTCACTCAAAACCTGTCATCGAATTGGAACCCTTTCCTCTCCTGCTCAACAAAGCACATCTGTGCAAATACCAAACATGTCAACAACAAGAACAGACCTTCCCTATTTGAAAACAAACAGCTGCATTGCATACATTAGTGTCTATATGAAAAGGTTATTCAAAATTTAAACAAATAATCTTGCATATAAACGGCTAAAACTAAACATAGAAATGCAAATCTCAGCTCCTACGGGGCTGAGCAAATAACACGAATGTAAACAAAGATGAGAGAACTTCTCTGTTTGGAAATATACGGCTGCATAATGTGAATTAACGCTCGTCAAGATTACACGGTGGTTACTGATTTTATAAATGCAAAGACGGTTTACAAAATCCTCTTTCGACAAAATCTGCGTTTAATATCGGTGGCAGCTGCAAATAAAAAAACTGAGAATGTCAGTTCACACGCACAGCTAACAGTGAGCTGCCGCCTCGCTGGAAATAAAGGGAGGAAAGGAGTGTGTGCCTCCTCGAGGGCTGTTCTGTTGACAATACTTCATGGAATTTAGCACACAGTTTGTTCAATATGTCGCCACATGTAAGGCTGGTTGATTTCAAACTTGTAAGCAAGTGCAACTCAGACTGTTGCTGGCTAATACAGAGGAAAAGGTGAGGGTGGGACTGTGCCACAAGCGAGGAGCAGGAGGAATTCATACTGGCTTGGCTTTACAGGCAGAAAAGATGGCATCAGATGATAAGGGAATAAATGGTATCTTAAAGAAATACTGGTATAAATTAAAACGTTAGTATACCAATCAGACCTACTAAGTACATCAACAAGGGAAAACTTTAAGAAGTCTAACCTTAGAGCCGGAACCCAGGGAACCATAACCATGACAGGAAATGCAAGTTCTTAAGTCATTCATAATTCAATTAAAGCGAATGCAAGGCAGAACAAATAATCACATAATGCAAGTGCATCGGGAATATCCCATCTGGCTGTTGGAAACACGAACAACTAAAATGCATTATGTCTCGTTTACACACATCTCTGGCATGTTTCTGCCATTGTTCGTTTTATAGAAAATAATAGGCCAATTCTCTATTTGGAGGCCCTGCTCTTTTTCACGCCCCCATCATGCCCTGGTACCCTGCAGCCAGCTCTGCACTCGCAATGATCAAAACACTCCTCTCACCATGTGTCCGTCCAAATGAGGGGAAATGAGCGCCATGTCTGCTCAACTGCGGCATGATTATGCTGTCATTAGTGAAGCACAGGGGGTGCTGATGTTTGTAAGCTCAGGAGGGATGAGTCAAAATGGCCTCTGAACTGTGGTGGGCGGCAAGTAGGTAAGCTAAAGCAACCGACAGCTGCTTCTTCTGCAGCTGGAGGCTTTTACAGTGTCCACTTTTATTACAGGGGCACTGGAGCACAGTTTGCAAGGCCAAAACATGCATATAAACCGAACTCACGAAGAACGAGATCCAAACAGAAGTATGTATGAAAACAAAAATTCATGAAGCCATGACCACAAATATCGGCTAAATGACAACACTGTTTACTGCTACATTAAAGGAAAACGACATACACGTACAAACTTCCACATCAGAATGACAAAGCATGATGAATGTGACTTTGGTCCAAAAAGGTCCACAGTGGGTTTCCTATTAATAAAGTGTAATGACACACATTAAGTAAAATCTGCCCTGAAGTAGTCTCAGATTTTTATATCATGTATGAGACAAATGTTACCAGGATGAGCAACTGCAATATAAGTTTAAACAAAACAAGTAAGAGTCATGCAATGCGCTTCATAGTTGTTGGGAACACGTGTTTTGGATAACATGAGGTTGTTGCAAAACCTAACAGAACTTATCATTAAAAAATAAATCTACTGTTTAAATATTAAAAATTGATTAATTTAAGTGTTGTGAAAATGAACTTTGTTTACATCACAAACCCACAGGAAGCCTGCCTGAGAGTCACTCGTTCCAATCCAGCCAACGTTACTTACACTAAGCAGCAGAATTTCTGACTAAAACAGAATAAAAGTAAAACTTAGCTTGTAGCCCTTCGATTAGTTCTTCTGTTTCCCTGTGAGAAAAAACAGGGATGTTTAGCTAAAGAACGTAGTTTATTCTGTGGGGGAGAGTCGGGATGGTTGAACTGCACGGCAGGAACTCACATGCACTAACACGGACCGGCTGCTACAAAAGCCGCTTTCGGACAGAGCCGTTCTAAGAACTCAGTTATCAGAACTGTCTTACTTAACTGTCCTTCCCCAGCGGAACCGTTTCAGTCTGCATTCGCACATGAGTCGGGACCAGGTCGGGACTGATGCGACGCGCGCAGCCGTCTGCATCAGTGACGTGTTAGCCGTTAGCCGTTTAGCGCCACATTCAACAACAAAACAAAACCTGGTAAAAGTAAGGAGAGAAGAAAAAACACCACCAAGAAGCCAATATGGAGAGCGGGGAGGCCACCGTGTTCATGGTCTGCATGATGGTGATATTAATCATGTATGATCACATCGGGCGTCTAATATCGAGGCTGGAAGAGCACACAGAGAGAGTCAGGAGACGATACTTTTTCATTTCATGAAGGAAGAAAGGAGAGCAGAGCGCCGCAGACAAAGGAGACAACGTGTAAGTTTAACTTATTAAACACGCGCCGGTTCTGTCCGTGTCCTATAAGTAAACATTTCAGCCGTGACAGCATGACATGGGGCGTAGCTATCGACCACCAAACACCTCCGTCAGATGCGTTCTATAGAACCATAAAAAGACCCGACCTCGGAGAAGGAGCTGAAATGGTTATAGGAACTAAGGGAGATAGCCCTTAGTTCCTGTATGTCCGAACACGGGAGAAAATGGCCCCGCGGATTAAAAGGTTATTAGAACTGCCAAAGGTTCCTACTGTCCGAAAGCGGCTAAAGTGAAAGGAAACCGTCTGGATTTCTTTTTTTTTTTTAGAAAAAAAACACACAAACAGGAACAGCGGCTTTGCTCTCTGTTAAAAACAAATTACATCGCAACATCACAAAGTGTTATAAACTAAAGTTATAGGCTCCACAATGCTGTCGGCTTAACATTAAAGATAAAGCACAAGATGGAGCTGTTCAGTTAATGATCGACCAATTCTGCGTGCGACAACCTGCAGGGCCGATGGACAGGCGGCGAAAGCAGCAGTTCATATCCTTCGCATTAAAGCCTTCAACGTGGAGGATTTAGATTTTAGATTTGATAACTGTGATATAAAATACAGTTCAAAGCTAGGTGTTTGTGTGTGAAGATGGTAAAAGTTATCACGTCTCCTACAGCTGCAGTTATGGTTTCCGTCTTTGCCTGTCAGCCTCAGAGTTTTGGATAAATTGCAGATCAGAAACTGCTCCACTGCAGCCCTGTAAGTGGATGATAATGGCTGGCCTGGTTTCAGTTGCTCTGTAGTTAATGACACCGTGTGCCCTTGTACTTTGAAAAGGGATACTTAAAATAATACAATTTAATAGTGTCCCATTTCATCTATTTCAGGTAATGTCAGTTTCAGACCCTGACTACAGTAGCAGTTACTGGGCACTTGTGATCATGACCTGCAATTTTGTCAAGTCTCTGTTAAGTCTGTTCGTTAGCCATATAATTGTTATGCTCGGTAGCATCCTTTTTTTCAATAAATCAATTTGACAATGTTTAAAGCTACTGAGGCATTTGAAGACAATCAACACTTATAACAGCACTTTAAGGCCAATGAAGCTCCGTAACACTCAGGAGGAAGACTGAGTAATTCTTTGTTATAACAAGTGAAAAGGAGGCACTTTGAAGCAATGAGCATTTTTCCACTGTGAAGGGAAATTGTCTGGTGTAGAAATGATAAACAGTCAGTAGTGACAGCATGATAAGATCAAGACGACAGAAGTGCAATGTCTTCGGTAACAGCTTACTTGAAAAGAGTCTTGAAAAGTCACGACTATTTCCCTTGCGATTGCCTTTCATCAAATTTAATTAATACCCATTCAGTGTCCGATTAGAAAACAACAACACACACACAATAAATTTTTTATTGTTTTTTTAAAAGTGATTTAAGATTAGAGCTACGCCGTCATGGCAAGTATCGACCAGCTCTACAGACTGAGTACTCAGAAAAGTCTATTTTTATTTAATTGATACCATTAAGGTTTACTGCTGAATATCACAGATTAAATTATGGTAACTGTTATACCATCAGTCAGCATAATGCGCCTTAAGTGCACGCAGCTTCTGAAAAGCAGCCGGAACCTGGAGGGGAATGTTCATTTTTAGGTTTGTGTGCACACAGAGTGTCTCAAAGGTTATTTGGGCTCAAGAGAATGACTTCCACTATGAGGACATAAATGTGCAGGGCGGCAGTCGTTGGCGGAGCTGCAGAGAATCACAGTTTGTGTCCGACATCGCTACAACAACGGCTCTGGCTCGAGGCAACCGAGATCCACATTCTGCGGCGTTGAGCGACAGCCCTACCTGGCTTTTATTGGAGCAATTTTCTCGTATGTGTATAAAATACAACGAGGGTATGAACGATCACAAGAAATGTCGACCAGTGATTTTCAGTGCAAGTCCTCCTGTTGGCCAACACATTCTTCATTAGTCCAAAAAGAGCAAAGATCAAAACAAAACAGGAGGTAAAAGCCTCACACGCTTTGAGCAAAGTCAGCTTTTATCAAAGCTAACTGCCCAGAGGAGAATATCTGTTTCTCAATGTTCTGAGTACAAAGTCAGTCACATACAAAGACGTCACGCTGATGTCCTACAACAAGCACTGGGCCCTCTGATAAGACAGTGACAGAGCTAGGGACCAGAGGTCATTTGATTTGAGTCATTGGGTTATCTTACTGTAAAATGTTAGATTAAAAAAAGAAAAAAATGTATTTCTGTTGTGTCACACAAAATAAAGTAAAATGGCTTACAATAAACAGATAAACTACAAAATAATCGGGATTAAAAACCAGAAGGAAAATAAACAGGGTCTCTTATTGGGTCAAATCCTGTTTAGCAACATCTAAGCAGTAACGGAGGACAAACAAAAGTAATGACATGGAAGTGTTGAAATGAGAAAAAACATTGAATAACAGTAACTATGAAACTACGATAGTGTTTATAACCATCTTAAACAACCATATAGATACAAATCACTTTTAAAACAAATCATCAAAGTACTGTAAGCAAACATCATTTGTTGCTATTTATTCCTAAAGCATTTGTGTCTTTTGTGTCATTTTTGTCTTGACTGACTGATATATTTTACAGCCATAGTTATTATTTTTACGCTTTTTTATGCATTTCATTCAATGAAGGGCTGAAATACTTATTCATCATATTGATATCCACTGTTTCCCAGAATTTAAAGGGAAAATGAACGATGAAAACAATCAGTATCGACAGTTGGCAAAATGTTTATCTTTGATTGGTATCAGCCCAGAATTTCATAATCAGCGCGTCCCTAATAATAGCAAATAAGAGGAATCATTTTAAAAAGTCTTGACACAAATCACATCGAATAATCATTAGCATTTAAGGTGACCTGAACTGAATTTTGTAGACAGAAATAATTTAAAAATAATCCTGCATGTTCCATTTATATAATCTTTTATTTTTAAGTACTTTGCTATTCAAGCGAGACAAACATTAATACCAGCTTTAAAAACATGTTTAACTTCAAAATCTAAAGTTTGATAGCAATAAATCACAATGCCCCTCAATACCAAAGACTACCATTCTGACTGATATAGAGATTTGAAAAATTAGATAGTTTTCTATCATATATTCCCAAACAGTGGTATGAGTAATCTCAAAACAAAGAGGTACGAAGGTGATAACTATCAGTGGTTTGTCACCTACACATCTCAAAACCACTTTAAGACAGATAGTCATCAAACAAAGAGCCAAAGCCTAGGAGGGGAAGTGAAACTGTGATGTGAAGTGGAGGCTGATCACTGTTAAACACCCACACAAACCACATCACCGCAGTTTAAAAATAGCAAAGGTTCAACTTTTGGTACGCCCAGGTACAAAACCGAGACACTGAACAAGAGACCCGTTGTACAAAGCAATCAAACGTCACCGCAGACAATGTCCCCAATTCATCTGCAACCTATTACTGCTTTTCTCACAGATTACGCGTACTGTGGAACTAATAGAGTCTGGACGTGCGCTGGTGGATGATGAACCCTCCCTGACCCACTTACTAAGCTGTCATTGTGCAAAGGGAACAAAGAGCAGCAGCTGTCTATCACTAGCCCACAAGCATGATCAGAGCTGAGACAAATAAGAAAGGACCAACAGCACGTGCATTATCAAACACCAGCATAGACGCCACAAATAAGCACCTGCTTTGATTTCTCACGTGCTCACGGACTACACTGATGACAACAAGTCAAGTTATCTACATGAACGCAGGGAAGCTATTACCTTTAGTGCCTGAATGAAGCTCTTGGCCAGTTATTCACCAGACAGATAAAAAAGTGCAAACAAAGATTATTGACTACAGATTATCTGGTTGTTAGGTTATCTCATTTAATCCACCGTTTGGCCTGGCACAATTTCACTCATCCAATAATTAAGGTCCTAAAGTTAGGTTGGTTTTCTTCAACCAATATTCCAAGCACCTGAAGATGTTCAGTTTACACTTACAATTAACTTGTTTAAAAAGGGAGAATATCTGTATTTGTTGCCTGATAAGATTCCTTACACAAATTCATACAACATTTTTTTGGCTAGCTGCTTTAACTGTTTAATCAGGCAAACAAAAACATTCATTTTAACTTTCATATAGCTGGATATCGAGTTAGATTTTTTTTGTTGTTGTTGTTGGATCATGCTGCAACTACAGAAATTATTTCTATTTTCAGACAGACTAAATAATTAATCAACTAACTGAAAATGGTGACAATGATAATAATAATTATAGATTATTATAGATAATTATATATAGAGTTAAATGCCTGTGCAGCAAATGCATGGTGCAGTTCAGTTAAGTTTTGAAGCAGAAACACACTTCCTACCTAGTGGCTTTTGTTTGGGCGTCATTTACACAAAACACAAACAATGCTGCTGTGGAGGACAAAAGATGCCGCTGCAGATGAAACCCTGCCCACAGTGGGACATTTCTTCTTTCTTAGGAGACTATTCAAACACTGCTGCAATGTGGGAAAAGGCGGCGATAAATGCCACCATGAACACGCAAAACACAACTTAGGGGAGGCTTGCTTCGTTTACCTGCTGATTCACCAGTGTTGATCCAGTCTGGGTTTGCAATGCTGGCTATTGCAAAAATATCTGCAGCCAGAAACAGGCACCCTGAAATGATCGTTAGTTTATCCATCTCGCCGGCCGATGAAGCGGTGAGTGACGTGGGAAATGCGGCGGTCGTTTTCCAAACGGGACCCCGGGCGTTGAGAGACTCGGGGTGGGCTGTTAACAGTCTAACCTCGCCCCCTTCAACAGGAGCCCGCTGTTGTGAGTCTGCTGTGCATTTTGCAGCAACGTTAGCCCCTTCACGTCAAGCAAGTGTGAGCGTACAAAAAGCTCAAATACGACGCGCAAAAGCATCACATCTCAGATGCCCGCCGTAGTCCAGTAAGGTGAAACAATAGCTTACTCGGTGAAGAGCCCCTGAACTGCTCGTGTTGTCTTTCGGATCCAATTAGCAGCAGCATCCGCTGCAGCGGCATCGGGTACAGCTGCAGCTAGCAGGCAGCTAGCTAGCTACTTCCCAGATTCGGACTCGGTGTGCCGAGCTGCGGCCCAGAGGCTGCTCGACGGCCGAGACCGCAACTGAGCTAGCATTTCAGACACAATGTCACACCGACGGAGCTCCAGAAGAAGCGAAATAAGTTCCGACCACCTCACAATATCCGTGTTTATATGTGAAGGTTTAACGTTACCCGTCAGGAAAACGAGAACCCATCACCCTCTTTTGCTTATACGAGCCCGTTCTCCTTCTCCGCTGGAGTAGCATCTGGTACTTTCGGTCCACTAGCAGCCAGCTTCTTCCCTCTTCTCCTGCTCCGGACCACCGTGACGCTGTTTAAAAACGCTGCGTATTTCAGTCCAACAGAGACCTTAAATGTCCCAGTCTGGACGGCAAAATGGTAACGTTATTGTTATGCTTTCCAACCGTATGCCCACCGCTAGCTCAGCCTCCCCTTCTGCCAAATGACATCAGACGGACACCCCCACGCAGCCTCAAACACACATACACACACAGAGCTCGGTATGTGAGAGAGAAGAGAAGAGGGGGGGGGGGATTCACTCTCTCCTCGCGATACTCTGGGAATCGGGGGTCGTCTTGCTGCAAGTCCCGAGTCGCCTTTTTCGAGGCACTTTATTCATGGGTACCAACACAAGATGTTCGAAAACACAGCGACGAAATCTGGGACTGCAACAAGTCATAAACACGCTGGGATTTAAGAAAACTCAGCTTTTCACAAAACATAAAATTATGGTTGTTGTTGTTTTTTTTAAATGAAAAAAACAAAAACACAATCACGTTTCAGAATACACAACAGAGAACACGTGATCTCAAACGCGTCAATAATACAGAAAGCTCACAAACAAAACAGGCTTGACTCCTCCATCCATGTTGCACACACCCGTTTCATCCTGTCCAGTGAGCACGGCAGGGTTTTCACAGAGAAAACCAGACAAACAACCACGCACGCATTCAGTCACCAATCCACCTAACATGCATGTTTTGTAGAGAGTTGGTGGGAACCCACGCATGCACACTGACAGACCTCTGTTGAATGTCTTAACCTTCATCTTCGGCACGATCCGACAGTTGTTTTAAAGAATTTGAATAATTGCATTTCAAAGCCAGTTAAATCTGAGAGTCTTCTGCAAAACTAGTGAAACGAGATCCTCAGGACAGCCGTGGGCAAGCATGAAAAGGGAGAATAATATTGGCTGAAATCTAGAACCTTTGACCAGCTGCTCAATTTTCTGCCAGCTTGAAATGATGCTTTATGAATTAATAATGTTTCAGCACAAATACATGAAACAGACACAGGCCGATACATAACTTTTTATTTTGAGTCTTTATGTACATTTCGCTGATATTGCCACTTATTATGAAATTGATAAATCTCAATCGCTTCACAGCTGTTAAGCCTGCTGACTGGACAACCAAAGACGGTGCTGCAGGAATCTGGATTCAACACTGCTTTCATTCTTATATTTACATATGAATTCATATTTGAGCTCTTGGGTCCCTCCACTGGCCGGTGAATGAAGCGGTACCCCTTCATGCTAAAAATGCCTGTGAGCCTAAATGAGTGCTCTCACGACCAGTTTGCATTGTGTTCATGTCATACAAGTGAGCGCTCCTGGAGTCTGTGTGGAAGCAGCAGATGAACGCAGAGCGGGTCTTTAATCCGTCTGACCACAATCACACTGGAATCTAACCGAGTTGAATCTGAGAAGCAAAATTCAAGTAGACAACCCACTGGATAACTGTAATTACTTTAATTTACATAGATGTACAGTTAACTGACAAAAACCCCAAAAAGACAAACTGCTTGACAATTCTGCAGCTTTCTGTCAGTGCTCACACAAACTGCAGGTCACAGAAATGATTGGCGACATCAAATGCATAGCTGATGGAGGCTGTGGATTTGAGAGTTTCTTTCTTTCTTTTTTGTGTAGGCCAGGCACAGCATTGCCCACGTTGAAAATCAGCTGTCTTGTACTTTTATTTTCATACTTCATCCACAAAAGGTGTATTAACAAGGTTTCCGCTAGCTGCCATGGTCTTCTTGCCATCCACAAATTTGTTGGCAGCCTGCAGAGAGAGAAGACGGGAACTCTTTTAATTCACTGCCCAGTGCTTTGACCCATTTCATGAACAGCATTATCAAAAAAAACAAAACAAAAAAAAAAAAATACAAAAAAGCGCGTTTCGCTTTCAGCTAAAACAGAAGGCAAATCCATCAGCGGTCATGATGTTGAGAAAAAAAACGAGTGAACTGAGCTGAAAGCGGTCAGGTTTTAATCAAATACTCAAAACACAATTAAAATGTTACACAAGAAAATTATTGATCTGTAGTGAGGTCACGAAATATCTCAAAATTCTCAGCGTACGAGTTGAACGGGTCGACCCACCGAGCTGCACTGCTTCTTAATAAACTTGCCCGTGTTTGCCCTCAAGATTGTGACATAAACCAAAAAGCCAAATTTGGTGTAACCTGGTAGAGAACTGGAGCACGGGCAGCTGGAAAAAGCCTTCATGTGGATCCTGATTACGCTACAGCGGCTAAATACAACATTGATCCTGGCGGAGGAAGCTCTCTTCGAAACATGTTTCCAGTTACACTGAAAAACTGTGGATGCGGGTAAGGGCCATTTGCTGCCTCCTTCAGAAGGCGACTGCGTTACAGTAATGTTGCCATGACGACAATCCTGAGGTCAAACGAGGCAGCGGAGGCGTCGCAAATAATCAACACATCGGTTCTGCAGCGTTGGTTTTCAATGTCATTTCTCATTGGCTTTTTCTA
The DNA here is from genome assembly GCF_027942865.1 of Odontesthes bonariensis. Taxonomy (NCBI): domain Eukaryota; kingdom Metazoa; phylum Chordata; class Actinopteri; order Atheriniformes; family Atherinopsidae; genus Odontesthes; species Odontesthes bonariensis. The sequence goes on from NC_134526.1 coordinate 16,210,172, forward strand.
ACGTTGGCCCTAAACGGCACGCCTACACCAAACCACTGCTGCCACTTGCGAACAATGTAAACACACACAAAGTAGGAGTTCGCCAGGTCAGCCACTGAAGTGCGTTACGTTTGACACAGCGTTAGACAGTTTGAGTAAAATAAAACTGTGGATGTAAATAACTTGAATGTAAATGACTGGCATTTATACTGACACTGAAATACATGATGAAAAATCCTTCCATAGGTTCTTACCTCGAGCACATCAGCCTTGGTCAGAGTTTCTATAGCCTGGAGGACTGTATCAGGAGACTGGTAGGTTGCAGTGCTCAGAGTCTGAGCACCGATCTCCTCCAACAGGCCCTCGGAGCTCTCTATTGACATCAGGTACTCTGCTTTCACCTGGTTTCTGTGCAGACATGTTGAACACAGACACCGTGAGGAAAAGCTCGTGGGTCTTTCAGCAAAGCGGCTACGGCAGAACTGCACCTTTGAACTCACTTCGCTGTAGTGATGTCAGTCTCCGACACGTTTCCCTCTGCCACGCCTTTCACTTGAGCAATGGCGGCTTCGATAACCTGAACAGTGAAACACACAGAGGGTTAGCAGCGATCCTGAGACTTCTGTGCATTTTAAATGAAGTCACACCCAGGGACCAGTCACCTCTCCTGCAGAGTCAGCTTGTGCAATGGTATAGACACCAAACAGGCCAGAGTCAGAGTATGAGGCATTGAAGGCGGTGGCCTGAAGACAACCAGAGGACATCAAATGTTATGATACAGGCTTTCAAGAAAATGCAACTCAGCATTCTACTGTACGGGGCTGAGATATGACACAACCAGCTCTTTCTTTAGAACTCTTGTTTGGGAAAAGACTGCAACTGTTTACATCCTTCTGTAACTTACATCAAACGGCTGCGTGGTAGCTTTGGCAATCCCATTTCTCAGTTTGCTGCTGATGCTTGCGCCCCTCTTCACATGTGGACCAGCTCCCAGGATCCTTTGCAGCACACTGAAGGCATTAGCCTCGGCACTACCCGTCACACCGCCCTCACTGACGATCAGCGCGTGGACCAGGTCATCGTTGTTCTGAATCCGCAGCTCACCTACACACAAAAAACTGTGGTGACAATAAAGTAGTGGGGAACTGGATGAGTGTATCGTTGTTGTTTAACACAAGCGTTTACCTCCGCGGTACATGGCTTTAGCCATGGGCACTCCGGCCCCGCTGCGGGCACTCAGGAGCCCCTCGCCCACTTGCCTCAGTTGCGAGTGTTTAACACCTGGATCCAAAAATGAGTCATTACCACACAACTGAGCAGGAGCAAAGTTTCACTTGAGACATATACATACATACATCAACAAAACTCCTTTGGCTTAAAGGACTATTTAGAAAACGGACATTCTAAAAATGACGAGAAAGGAGAGCAGATGTAAAGAAGCTACACAGACAACACTCACCTAGTCCTACAAGAGCCATTCTGCCAGTGGTGAAACTGTCCTCAACAAACGACTGCAACTACAGGGGAGGAGAGGTGTAAGAGCCACACACTGACTACCAAGTGATGGTCTAGGAAGGCTGAATTAAATACACACGATGGTATTCTAATCATTGGCCTCATATTTGGCAAGGACGGCTCAGTTCAGTCCAAGACCACAGAGATCAAACATAAACACTCATCCCTACCTGTTCAGAAGAGACACGGCCGACCATGAAGTCGGGGCAGTACAGGGAGTTGGACAGAGCGTTTTTGTATGCAGCTTCATGCAACTTCTCAATTACACCTTGGTGAGAAAAAAATAAATAAAATAAGAGAAAGAAAGCAGTCTGAATTTTAGTCAAGGGAAATTAATATTGATGCAGATAATCACAGACGTAAAGTCCCTCATTCTTGCAGCTTAAAGCTAGTTTGTTTCGGCAGAAGTTGGCAAACTACAAAACTAGCGACAGCGCCTCATGGCCAATTAATACAAACCGCAAAGCTCGACTACGGCTCGCTTCGGATCATACTCACTTATCTGAGGAGACTGATGAGCCAGAGCCTTGTCAATCTTCACCCTGGATGTCAGATCATCCACCTCCCACGGCCGGAACTCCTGAGCTGTTGTCACATTGACCAGAAACTCCAACAGTGAATCTCTGTAAAAAAAAAAAAAAGAAAAAGAAAAGGGTGGAACAACAAAAAAGCATCAATGAGAAGTGGGAGGAGTTTTCATTAAAGCCCGAATAAACACCAGGAGTAAATCAAATAAATAAATAGCTTAACTTACATGTCATCTCTCATACACTCTGCGGTGTAGACCATGGTCTCTCTCGATGCAGTCACACTGTAGATAATAAGAGTGCGGTTGCTTCAGTGTGGTGCGCTGCTGTTGCTTCCACTTGTTTTTATGAACAATGAGACAAGCAGCATATTTGTGCATGTCCAGAGGCTACGTTTCACTCACCTCAGGCTTCCCCCTATTGCCTCCACACCGCGGCAGATCTTGAAGGAAGACGCCCCCTTTGTTGTCTATGAAAAGAACAAAAAAAAAAAAAAGGACCCCGGTGTCATACGAAGATAAGCTGCTACTTCAAGTGTAGTAAATATAAACGATCTTGTTGAATGAAATGCAACGACTTGCTCCAGTTTGTCAGAGGCTGAGCGGAAATAGAGCTAATCAAACCGAAGAGGATTTCTTTCCTAAAGGTATCACACATTCACAAACGGATTCGCAAATTACCAGGTTTGCTGCCAGTCGTAACACATGAGAGACACCCTGGTTTTCCACAGTCTCATAGCGACTCCCAGCTTTCACAAACACGCCAATACTTGACAACGGAGAGTAATTTTCCAACGAAGCTATCACCAGACCGTTCGGGAGTTTTGACACCTGAAGCAGCAAAGAAAAATGTCACTGGAAGCCTGAAATCATATACGCAGATTTACCGAGAGAAGAGCGCTTACCTGGACATTTTGTGGAGGGAGGGGCGCACCTTTGGAGGGTTTCAGGCTCGTGAGGGGTTCAGTCAGAGTTTCCCTCCTGGCAGCAGCATAGCAGCGTTTCTGCGGGGAGCAGCAGTTCCAAATGAAAGACTTCAGGTGTGACTTATGCTTACGTCAGTTTTAGACGGTAAAAACAGTAAACTGCATAATTGCAGCACTTCCACAGCCCTCAACTCAACCCAATAAGGACACTTTGTGAAAGTGGGACATTTTAGAAGAGTGCAAACCGTGAGATCCAGTTATCTGGCTTAGAATATACGAGATTTTAAATAAAGTAGACACACGGGCTGATATTAGATTCACCGAATATCAAACCCACAACACTTAACATGACCTCTAATGTTATGTAACAGCCGGTGATAACTTCTTAACTATGTTCTGACTACATGGCATCTATATCAGTTGTTCCCAGGTCTCCTCCACTGATCACAAGACCAATGTCACAAGGAGAGAACAACATTTGTTTGATTAGCCACACAAAGCCTTATCTCCTTTGTCCTTTCAAGTTACCTATACATTAACAGAAAGTTTTATTCCTGCATTAACCTCTTTTAAAGACTTGGCCTCAGTCTGTATGAGATATTTTTTTCGGTGGAAGGTTATAAGCCCTGCAATCCAACAATCATCTATTACATGGATATCATTATTCCCCAGTAAGAATTTTAAAAACCTTTTTTGCAAACCTTAGAGGTGATAGCAAAAAATAATGTCACTCGAGTTTTAAAAAGTGTTTTTAGCACCTTTAATTAAGGAAAACTCTATACTACTTTGTTTTGGTTTTGTTTATTAACTGAATGAGTCATGACTATATGTTTCTCCTCTATGTGTCTTTTATATCTTAGGCATTTCCAAGTGTAGAAAGTGACAGCTCTTCTTTAAGCAAAGTGGGGTCAAAGGGCTGATTTCACATACTGAGGCCACAGCCACTTCATTTACATCTCAGGGACAGAACATAAAAAAAACAACTATCAAAAGTCTCAAAGGACGCATTAAGGACCCCAAAGCCTGACCCCCCTACATCATGCAGCATGCATCCTGTAAACAAAGCCCGGGTCTACTGTGACAAACTGTCAGTAAGTCATCGGGATGTCAACACACTGTGACTAGTGTAGCGCTGTTGTTTGCTCCGATACAGCTCGAAGTAAGAGAAAAGGGATGCACGACTTCAGGGATGACCTTCAGGTTTCATCCAACTGAGAGAAGAACCGCATAAACCACCAAATTAAGCTAAACCGCATCTACGAGTTACTGTAAAACACTCGCAATTTGTTTTGCTGGACCTTTCAATCCAAGGAGATTTAACTCGACAGCGAAACCATGTAATATCGCTTTAGAGGCAGAAACCAGCATTAGCCGACCACCTGAGAAGCTAACTAGCCAACGTGCTAACTGTGACAGCTGAATGCGGTTTCAGTTTTAAAGCGGGTTTGAAATCGGGATGAACCGGGTTTAGTCCCGACAGGTCACCCCGTTCAGATCCGAGAAAACACGGAACTCACAGAGAAATTGTTGAGGGACCGGATTCCTCTCATGACTCCTGAATCTCTCCTTCAGCCGGCACAGCAGTGACAGATATGGCGGCGGACTGACGTCATACCCATAAGCCACTGTGGCGGCGCCCTTTCAGAGGAGATTTCAAAATAAAATAGAAATAAAACTGCATGTTCAAGTTATCCGGAATTATGATAAACGGTTTGGTTTGGTTTGTGCTTGACAAACAGCATCAACAACAAAATGATAACTAAATTGTGCATTACCTTGCTGACCCAGAAACCTGTTTGTGTGTTGTCGTTTTTGGAGAGTTATTGTGAAAATGAAATACTGTCATCTATGGAGGAGAGCAACTGCAGACACTCATATTCTCTACTTTTTCTTTCATGTTGATCACAGAGGGAAATTTACTTACTTTTTCCTTCAGTAACAAATTAAGACATTTCAGGTCTTTAATCTACCAAACAAAGTGTTTAAGTTGCAAAACAACCAAGAAGAAACTGGCAGCTCTTTTGATAACAATTTTAAGCGCTTGTGACTGAATTTCTCACGTTTGCCAGGCTCACTTTACCTAAAAATATGAGTAACGGTAATCAAATGTTGAAGAAGCTTTGTATAGTTTTCCAAGCCCAGGGTGAATTCCTCATCAAGTGCTGCTGTCATCATTTGGTTTAGAAAATATTTAGGAAAAACAAAAAATCTTTCTAGAAGCCCAACTAGACATCTTCAAACGTTTTCCCTTGTTTGCTTTCCAAAGATGTTTGGTTTGCCATTAAGATACCAAAACAATTCACCTTTCCATTATAAAAATCAAGTCATCAATTCTCTAAAAAGCTGTTGAATGAATTTAATATTTGATAACTACTCAAAAGCTGCTGGCATAGCACTCCTTTCCATAAAAACACCATTAACTACTTTTAGTGCTTTCTGCAGTTAAACCTTTCATGTTGAGGAAAGAAAAAAGGAAGAGACTACAAAAGAGAGAAAGGACAGCAATCATTTAAAGGGAAAAGAAACAAAAGCAGAAATGATAAAAAAAAATAAATAAAAAAAATCATAGAAAAGATGAGTAGGAAAAGAAAAAGCTGAAGAGCACACAGGGAGAAAAAAAAAAAAAAAAACCTGAAGATTTAATTGTCGCATAACTTTTGCACCATTTCTATATTTTGGGGCGTTTTAAGGCTACTTTGTAAAATTGGATGAAAAACAAATACGTTTAAGAATTTTACTTCTTTATTACAACTACTCAAATGCACTAAAATGAAGGACTTGCACCCCATTACAAAAATAGATTAAACATATCACAGGTTAAAAAGACAGTCAGAACAAACAGTTTAATTACAAAAGAAATATGTTTGATATGTGCACATCTTTTTCCACAGGTAACCTTTTAAAAATATTCACAGACATTCAAACAATACCCTAAACGTATTCACATCATACAGAGTGAGTTCAGACTACTGATTAGATTGTGGGTCACAGTAGCTTGAGAACTTGTTGGCATCTCAATCACTGCCACAAAAGGATTAACCTAAGTGAGCGAGAATTGCACCTGAAGCCATCTCCGACTAAAACCAATTGCTTTTTGTAACCAGTAAAAGCTCACACAGCTCTGAGCCAGTTCCAGGCTTCTCACTTCGCTGGTCTTCACGGCTCTGAGCTTGGTAGTGCACCGACGCCAAGCAGAGTGCAAAGGATAATACCAACCAAAAACATCTCCCTTGTCACTGTCCTTCAGTTGTCGCTAAGCGTGCTCGTACCGCTGCATACGTGAATGTCCTTCCTCAGCTGCGTCTCTCTGCGTGAGACACGCAGCTGAGCCAGCTGCGACTGGTGGGCATCTCCCCAACAATCTCCCACGTGTCGGATTCATCGCAGTACCTCTCAATAGTGTCGTGATATCTGCAAGTAAAGAGGGATCAGCATTCAACAACAGTAAATCCAACATTTGAAGAAAAAAAAAAAAGCAGCTTGTTTTTAACCTGTCCCAGCCCTCTTCTCCTCCCAAGACATAGATCTTGCCGTCCACTACCGCAGCACCTGGCCGGTAGCGTCGCTCCTTCATAGGAGCACACATAGTCCACTGGTTGGTCTTGGGATTGTAACACTCCACTTTGTCCGTGTTCTCTATTGAAGCATGCCATCCACCTGAAAAACAGAAGAGATGTAGGAGAAAGAACTCCAACCATTCTTGAGAAACCACGAAGGCTGAGGTGGCACTGAAACTGTTACCTATGACATAGATCTTCCCTTTGAGTGTACAAGCGGCTGAACCAGAGCGAGCGATCTGCATGGGCGCAACCTCTGTCAACGCTGCAGTTTTAGGGTTGTAAACTTGTGCGAGGTCTGTGCCGTCACCGTCCTCTAAAACTGCACCGCCTACAAGGACACAAAACACATCAACAGGCACACATTACGTTTGTAACCCGGTAGACTTTAAGCTAAAAGAACTACGTTTAGATAATACGCATTTCCTACCGGTAACATAGAGCAGACCATCGAGTGCCACCACTGCAGGACTTGTGACGGCCATTTTTACAGACTTCGTGAACTGCCAGGAGTTGGTGTGGGGGTTGTAGCACTCCACAGAGTCAAGACGAGAGCGGCCCTCCCACCCTCCAACAGCATACACAAAGCCGTCCAACATCACCAGGCCTGAAACCAGATGATGGGACAGACTAAAAATCAGTAAGCAGTTCTGCACATGCTCCAAGCTCACAGCAGATGTGGGCTCCTACAAACACCATAAACTTGCTCGAGCATCTGTGCCCAAGGGATAACCCAAACTACAAAATGAAGAGAGATTAATTGAACAACAAGACTCTCCTATCCAGCAAAAGCAATTGTGGAGGCCATTTACTGGGATACACAGTCAGCCGTAAAAAAAAAAAAAAAAAAAAAAAAAAAAAAAAAAAAGTTACAACTTTTGAGGTTCTTACATGAACCAAACAGTGAAGATTAAATAAAGCAAGATAATGCATGTGCAGTACATTTTAAGTGAAAAGCTACTAAAAGAGAAATTAGCAGGCCAAGCAGACGTCTTTACTTGTGGGTAGCAGCTAAACGCTACATTAACTGTTGTCATTGTAAGAACATCCCAATCTTACATTAAATTGTTAAGTTTCGTTGCACTTTAGTAAGTCCTGAATTTTGTCCTAGAAGAATGTATGGCATAAAAATAGACGATGCCGCTGGTTCTGGTGCATCTATTTTCAATCCCACAGACAAGTAAAAGTGCAATGCTAAATCGGTGCAGGTTCGCCAACCTGCCCTAAAAAAAAATGCAAAATTGATATCACTGCACCGCTGCTGTTGTCTATCAAGCATAAAAAAATGCTGCAGATCTAAAATACTGTAGAAACATCTCTAAAAGAGAAGCCTTAAATGTTATGAAAATGTCAGGCGAAGTAAAGTCCTCAAAAGGAGTGCACACAAACCCGACTGCATTGATCAAAGTTAAACACAAACCTAGATACACATTTTTAATGGAAAAAAAGTTATATGCTGGACTACAGCAGTTTAAAAAAAAAAAAACTCTAAAAAAGGCCAAAAAATGTGTACATCTCCATGAGATGCATAAAGTGAGCCTAACACGGGAATGCTTTAGCCTCTGATCAGCCATCTTGTGTACTTAAACTGCAGAGGAACAATAAGAACAACCATAACTGGAGAAGAATTTAGTTGAAATGAGGCACCACAGCAGACGAGACGCAGATCCACACCTGGTAGATTGAAGAGCTAAGTTGACAGTCTCTTACTGTGCTCATTACAGAACTGTATGTGCATGTACTGGAGTTCCAACACACTGAATTCATTTCATGAAGAGCGAGCAGCACTTCATGGAGGTTCGAAGGCTGCTCAGGACTAACTGTGGTCAGTGGACACCGAAGAGGATCGATTCTGTACAGAGCTGCAATGATGAATAATAAAAAAAAAAAATAAATAAATAAAAATAACCACAAACACCCAGGTCGTCTTTTATTGGGGAGTTTTACAAACTTTTCCCAAGACAGTCTGGGGATCAGTGGAGTTCCTGCCTCCCCTGCTGGTGGACTCGCGCTGCGCTTATGCATCTCAGCAGGACATGCGCAGCACGAGAATGCAAGTCGTTTATCACATTTGTCTGCGATGACAAATTTAGAACGCAGATTGATTTCTGCTTCACTCAAACTTTAAGAACTGAAGATCCTACACTCTGTGCGGATTTAGAGCGTCACAGACCAACATCACAGTGCAGGTGTAAATGCACCCTTACCCAACTCGGAGCGAGCTACATTCATGGGAGCCATCTCCATCCAGGAGTCGATGCAGGGGTCATAGCGCCACATCTCTCTGCTGGCAGAGCCGTCTGGAAACTCCCCTCCTGCCAAAAACAGAGTCGAGTCTGCGGAGATGCAGGGAGAGGTGGATAAAAACACCAACGTTCAAGTTATTAGGCCAACTCGCTCATTTTAGAGAAAGTTTGGACCCAGAAGGACCTCACCTGACACGACCAGCCCGTGTTTGCTCACAGCAAAGGGCAGGCACGCCAGATTCTTCCACTGGTTCGTCACGGGGTTGAAGCTCTCGACGCTGCGCAGCACCACCTTGTCATCCTCCCCGCCAACCGTCACTATCACTTCAGCTGTCCCTGTTGCCATGGCAACATGGGTAGAGGATCAGAGGAATGAGCTACGGCCTACTGCCCTTTCTATACATGTCTGTCTATATACAGAAAGTGTGTGGTGATCATTTTCATCACCGAATAATCTGATGATTATTTTCACTGTTACTAAATTCATCTTATGGGCTTAAACGTGTTAGAAAAAACAAAACACTCCTCCTTTGCAATGTCTTGTTTTCTAACAGACAGAAAAAGGTTTATGGAAATCTATAATTCCTAACAATCAAAAATAGCCAGGGAAAGTAAAACGTAGAAAGCAGGATGGAAATCAGTGATGAGCTCTCATGATGTCCCTTGACGCCTCCTATTTGGGAAGAAATTTTGTAAGAGACTTCTGATTGATTACACTCAAACAAGCCAGACTCTCCCTCAGCTTCCAGTGAACGTACAGTTGCAAAACACACGGCACCCTTTACTACTGTGTGATCAAGAACAGTCTGATGCTGCGAGAAAGGTGAGGTGCTAACCGGAATTTCTTTGTATGCATTCTCTTTGAGCTCACTGCAGGCTGGATGATGTTAAAGCAACGCTTCAGTGGAAACGGGTGGAATTTGTGAGCGTGTTTACCGGTGAACCTGCGAGGCCTCACTCTGGAGCAGTAGAGCTCTCCACGGCGGTCCTTCAGCAGCAGGTAGTCCTTGGCCTCAGAGATGAGCCTCTGGCAGGCCTGATTCTCTTTCACCACATCCAAAGACTCGATCATGTCATGGAGGTAGTAGGGGCTGATAAGGGGCAGGCGGATATGCTCGAGCACCTTCGAGGAAAGACAGATTTTCAAAACTCGGCTACTCATCCTCGCTACCGCCATTGTGCTCCTCATGCAAGTACTGAACCAGCCTTCCAGATACAAGCAGAGCTCTTCAGCAAGAAACACCTACCATCAGCCCTCTCAGAAAAGTCATGAGGTTTTACTGCCAATCAAGGGTCTGAGCAAATATTTATTTATAGTACTGCGCAACACAGGCCTCACACGATAACTACATTTTTACATGTATGCCAACAGAGTAGCTTCTGTGATCTGAAAGAAAGATTTCATTTTTCTATAACATTTTGTCTTGTGTGCGACGGTGTTCTGTTTCGCATGACTAAATGTGAACTGAATAAAAGAACTTTAAAGCTGAAAATCAACCTGCATGGCGCCGTGCGACATTGAACAGCTAAATTAGAAAAAGGTCACCTTTTAATTATCTGTGCCCAGGGGTGCACTCTTTCATGAAGTGTGACGTGCATTAGATTCAGTGCCTTCTGCACGGATAAAACATACATCCACAGAAAAGAACAGAACAGCAGGTATACGTCTGCCGCTTCATCAGCCTGTGTAAACTCGGGCAAATCTGACCTTTTCGAAGCTCTGCTTGCGCGAGGGACATTTCTTTAACCACAACACGACGGCCTCAAACACCATCTCCTCTTTGGATACGTTGAGATGGTCATTGGCGATGATCTCTATCAGTTTGTCCACACACAGGGACAGGAACTCCTCCTGGAGGAAAGAGAATACGGGAAGTACGAGAGCATTGAATTAAAATGACAACAGCAATCAGTACACATTCCTGAAAGTTGATCACTTGTCAGCCACGTAGTTTGACTGCAGACAAGGTGGGAAGATTGTATTTGGTCATTTGGAACCCACAATACTGCCAGGTGACAAGTGAGGTGCTTTAGGACCGTTTTTAATTGTTAAGGGAGTAGGTGTAGGTAATGTGACAATCAGCAGAGTGCAACTGGTTGACTAAACAATTGAATCTGCAATGTTTGTCAGATTTCATCAATACTTATTAAATCAAAAATCCTTAAAGCTGGCAGGCTGCAGCTTCACAAATGTGACTAAGCTTCATCAGTGATGTACATAATACCACACTGAATATTTTGGATCGACTCAACAGAAACAACAGGATGTTTCCATCAGGCTCTCACCTGAAAACGAACGATCCTGAAATGCTCCAGAATGTAGTCCATGCTGCATTTCTCCAGCACCTTACAAGAGTGGGCCTCGGCAAAGCAGTGAATCCCCACACAGTTCATCACGTCCATCTGGTGCTCCATAAAGCGACAACAAGCCTCGCGGACAGCCATCACATCCAGCAGGTTGGCTGCTGCCAGCAGCGCCTACAACACAACAAATCAGCACCGAGCACGCGTGTATGACTGGTGGATATGAAGGGGTGCGAGAGGACTCCCCACCTGAACGTTTGCTTTAGAGATGTAGACCTCTGATGTGTAGGCGTAGCTCACCAGCATGCCAATCATCTGAGGTTCAACACCATTGATGGCAACACGATCCTGCTTGGACTCCATCAGATCAGCTGAAAACATCGCCTGAGGAAACAGGAGGGAAAAAAAAAAAAAAAAAAAGACCACAAGTGGAGATTTTCTAGCACTTGAACTGCAGTCCTCCCAATTGTGCCTGCATATGAACTGGAGTCCTGTCCTTGACCCAACAGGGTAGAGAAGTGAGTTTACCTGGAAGTAGGAGCTAAAAGAAGCCAGCACAATGCGATGACAGGGGAACTCCTGTCCTCCACAGCACAGAGTCACATCACAGAAGGCGTTGTTGAGCCGCAAGCTGTTCAGGCCCTGCAGGACTGTGTTAGGGTGCCTGGTCTCCACAAACGTGTAGTCCTCGCTGCCCTGAGAGACAGGGGGAGAGGCGACAGGAGCTACGGGGTCGGCCTTCTCCTGGACCTGGAAGATGGCGTTCATAGTGGACGGCAAGTGCAAGCTGACGGCAATTACTTCAGACATATCCGACTGTGTTAGTGGATCCTTGGAGGCAGACATACAGGACAGTTAGGTTGTGATATGTTGAGCTCAACTTTATAAAGCAAATTGTGAACCAGCTGACCAAGTAACTCTCTAGAAGTTAGTTCCAAGAAGCTCTAATTCAGGAGAGAAATTGATCAAACTCGGGCGGTAACAAGGCGGAGAAGCTCTGAGATTGTCTCACTAATGAGGCTTAGCTCAGAAGCAGCGGCGCAAACGGGCGACTTTCCACCGAGTTAAACTACTCGGTAAGCTCAGGAAAACCCAAACGATGTACAAACAGGTGTAAATAAACGCTCAGTAATTGCAATACCCATGCACAATACCTGTAAACCATAGTCGTGACAGCTACACTGCGAACACACTCTCCCACATATCGTACAAACCAGTTTCAGTCAGCAATCTTTAACGCCTCTCACTCAAAGCCCCGCCCACCTCCGCGCCACCACTTTAAAGTACTTGGTGCTAGAACAGTGTTTCTCAACGTTTTCCCTCCTCCAGCACACCTGATTCAAATGAATGGCTCCTGATCAGACCACTGCAGAGCTTGATGACGAGTTGATAATTTGAGTCAGGTGTGCTGGAGGAGGGAAACATCCAAAACATGCAGGGCAGTGGGTCCCGAGGACCAGAATTGAGAAATACTGTGCTAGAACGTATGAACTGTGGCTACAGACCCGCACTTCCTTACCCTAACAACCAATCACCAACGCACACAAAGACTAATAACCAATCGCAGCAGTACATTTCTTCCGCTTTCACCCAGTCTCCGATCCAATCCAATGGACCTGTCAAGAGGCTTCACTACAGGTTACTTCCTACTTCGTGTTTACTTTATACAGGGGCTCGCCCACAATTTTGACACTTGTTGGTCTCTTTCCTTTTATTTTTTGGATTCTTTTTATTTTTTACTCAGCTTTTTAAGTTGATCACTTTATATTTTTAAATAGTGTATAGTTGTATAAAACATTTCTACTGTTATGTTTTGCTACTGGATGCTTGAATTTCCTTCAGGATCAATAAAGTATCTATCTATCTATCTATCTATCTATCTATCTATCTATCTATCTATCTATCTATCTATCTATCTATTTCACTTTAATTATGCTTTACTCATTGTAATGATTCCCCATACACCAGAAGACCCCAAAGCCATCTTGTTTTTGGGAATCCGATTATTCGTTTGATAGGTCTACATTACTTAACAATCACATAGTATTATGCCTCCTGTATATATGCATTTAATCAACCTGAGCATTTTATGTCAAACGCCAACTATTTATCTTTGTATTAACTAACTTTTATTAATACAGGCAACATCACTTAGACAGGGGTCTCATTCTCCAGAGAGACCTGTTTTGAACAAACGTAAAGTGTGACAAATTTGTCACAAACAAACATAATTTTCCGTGTAGTACACCGTTTGATTAAAAGTACAAAGTGAAAGCACAAGAAACTATTTAAAATGGGAATAAAGTTCCAATGAGGCTATTTCTATTTTCCTCTAAATAAATCTAAAATTCCTTCCAGAAATCAAACTGGACACAACCATATCATGCTGTAGGATATTTAAAGACAAAGGAGTAGACTAGGTAAATGACTTTCTTGCCGAGCTCTGCGAGCACTCAGGGAACACTAAAGCTAACAAAGGACTGGGAGCAAATGGTTGCTCTGTTTGTGTGACACATAGAAAGAATAAAAACATGCTGGTAAAAGATCAAAGATGGGAGGGATTTGTAAATTAAATTATACTATGTGAAAATGAAATGATATTATATAATGCATCTGCATATAAGAATGTACCGTTGACCAGAGGGTACAAAGTGCAATAGTGAGCGGGGGGTTTACAGCCGGTTATGAACGTCAGCGCTCCGTGATAAACCGCATTCAACATCTGCAGAGAGCTGACAGAGGCGTTCCTGTAGATAATGTCACCGATCAATAGGAGATGAGAAGGTGGCAACAACAAGCTGTTTCCTGGTGTTCAATGAAAAATATGATTTGAAGAAGATTTTTATCTTTTATCATATACAGTAGATTTGACTTTTTTCAGTCAGGATGCCTAGATATTTATAGGAGGCCTCAAAAACTACGAGGGTGCCTTGTGCTGCTCTAATAGAAGAGAGAACGACTGGCATTTTCTTTTTGTTTTGAAAACAGCATATCCTTCGTTTTGTCTGCATTTGGTATCAGTTTAAGATGAGACAAATCTAACTGAATAGGATGAAATACAAACTGCGGGCAATCAAAGACCAGAGCAACAGTGTTTACGCGAGAATAAAAGGACTACTTTGAAATGCTGTATATCTGTCATGTTTCTAATGGGGACAGATATGTTACATTGTCTGCAAGGCTCTGATAAATTAAACTGTCACAAGCGTTTCTCAAATCCAGGCACCCATAAATGGATGAAAAAAAAAACTTTTAAATAACAACCGAAAGAGCGCAAAGTTATCTTTGTTAATATCAAGACGTATGTTTGAAATGTTTAAGGTGATGTCAGTGTTTGTGAGAGAAAAAATAAACTAAAGTGAACACAGTAATTGAGTTTATCAAACCTAAATTATGATTCATGAAAGATTGAAGGACATGGATATCGTGCAAACATGTTTTATTTATTTGGCAATTGTGTTCTAAAGAAGAGGTAAAACACACGGCAGCTCAACCAAATCAGCCTATGACCCTGTTCATTTTTTAAGGTGATAAATAATCATAAGTTCTCAACCACAACATCTCTTCTTTGCATCTCTTCACTTTTTAATCTAAACTTATCAAGATCACTCTTGGTTGAACCTTTGATTGGATTTACCAAAGATAATTATGTGCATGAATTGAGTTGTACAATGATTTGATAACTTCAAGATCTGGGAATTGTTCTGGAGAAATTAGTTTGCTGAATCATTTTGGTCATATACAGAAAATCAAGCTGTTATCTCTTTTTGCAAAAGACACAGAAAATGTTTTGTCTACAACCGATTATAAATAACTGTGTTGCTTATAATAGATTACAAGCCGCTGTCTTTCACGATGCCAGGAGTCTCTACCGCCTTCTTTCTTCGAGCAACGGCTTCCAAGATCTTCTTTCTGGGTCCTAGCTGGATGCGAATGCCTTTCAGGTCTTCATCAGAGCAAAGCATAAGCGCCTCCAAGTCCAGGTGCTCTCTCTTGAAAGCAAGGGCAAACTCTGGCAGGGAGATGGCGGATAAGAAGACATCCAAAGGAGAACTTTCTTCGTCTTCATCGTCGTCCAATCCCAGATCTTCCTGATCCCACGGCTCAGCCTCACCGGTCTCCTCAAAGCCTGCAGCTTCTTCCTCGGACTCCAATAGCTTATTCTGAACAAGGAAACCAAGACTTTCATTGTTCCCAGTGGGAACGTCCTCTGACTCCCGATTCATCTTCTTCATGAAAATCAGACCACCCAGGCCAGGCCGATTGAATATGGATTGTTTGACTTGGCCGGGTTCTTCGCCGTCATCGCCATCTTCAAATCTTTCCATTTCTTGCTCATCTAACATGCTCTCGTCTTGCTCACTGAAGACACCCAGAAACTCTGGTTTCTCAGATCCTCCATTCTCCTGTTTGAAGAAGATGACATTCCCATCTCCACCTGGTCGCTGCAGCGTGCCTTTGTCTTTCTTCCCAAGTTTTTTCTGGAGCGTGCCTTTAACCCTGGCTGTAAGAGAGCCAGTTTTTTCTGGAGCAATGAGCTTGGAGAACTGCTCACTGACATCGGTCATGGTCCCACCGTTCGAGAATGCCGATGCCATGCTTGCCTCTGAGACCGACCCACGGTGCATTTTATCCATCTTGCTCTGGTGTCTCTTCTTCACCTTCTCGTAGAGTTTCACTCGTCTTTCTGCCTCTTTCTGGGCCTCCTTCTTCAGGTTTGCGACCTTTTTCGGATTTTGATTGGTCTGCTGTGATGCAGCATCATCAAGAAAGCGCACGCAGTCCATGTGGCCACGGGAAGCGGCAACGTCCATGGCTGTGTGGAATTCGTTATCCAGTGGGAAGAGGTTGGCTCCAAAGTTGACCAGAAATTTGAGGATGTGCATGTGGCCATTAGCTGCTGCATGGTGCAGTGGTGTGTTTCCCCAGATGTCATTCCTGTTGGGATCACCTCTGTATAACACAAAGGAAAGAAATGAAATACAGAATTATCTAAAACTATTCTAATTTCTGTTTTCATTATAGTTTTGCTTCTCTCAGTTTTGCTACTCTCTTACTGACAGAATGCAATAATGATTCCTGCTCTTTATGTCCAAATTGTGATCCTCATTAAGGCTTCAAAGCTGAATATGTTTTGCTGGCTGGAGCCACATAATTAGGTTTAAAAGCTAATCTGTCTTCTAGTTTTAAGAATCAGAGTAGCAATGGGTTTAATTGATTTAATACAGGGAGGCTTTTAGACATTGTGTTAATACTATTATTATCACGAGTTTATCAC
Organism: Odontesthes bonariensis; assembly: GCF_027942865.1. Lineage (NCBI taxonomy): Eukaryota > Metazoa > Chordata > Actinopteri > Atheriniformes > Atherinopsidae > Odontesthes > Odontesthes bonariensis. The sequence continues at coordinate 16,226,503 of NC_134526.1, forward strand.
GAGGCAAGTCAAATCATAGCCAATATACAGTGGCTCAACAACTATCCTCAGTGTCCACCTCCATGAGACCACAATCACAGTTCAAAAATGTATTGTTGTTACATAGTTTGAACGCTTTAAGCAGGCAAAATATTATGTGTAACTGGTGAGCTTCCAGTCCGGATAACCAATATATAGTAACCACTAATATATACTGCAATGGGGGGACTGGTGATTAAGAAAAAGTAGAAAATAAGACAAAATGTTAGAGTTGTAGGTGTTAAATCTGGAGCTACGTACAGTTTTAATACAGGGTCCTAAGAGTAGCTATGGGAAACAGAAAAATTCTAATATGTAAATCCGTGAATAGTTTCTGGATTTTGTGTTTAACATGAATAGGATAATATCTTTGTTGTAATGGTATTACTCAGCGAGCTTCTTACTTACACGTATCAGCCACAACAATACAGAATTGAATAACACTGCTGTTAAATTGTAATGTTTTGTGGGATAATCTTTAGCCCTGGCATTCATGTGGATATTATGTATCACCTGCCAAAGCATTGCTGCAGACCAGACTGCGGCCACCATGGCAACAGTCCTCCACCCAGCAGGAATACTAAGGAACGACAGACGGAACATGAAAAAATCCAAAGGCACTGATCTGATTTCCAACTCTCTGAACCCAAATATGAAACAGGACCATTAGGATCGAGTTTGACGCCACTTTAGGGCATTTTTCACTTCCTTGTTTTTATACATATTTTGGAAATCTTTTGCTCTCTACAGTGGTTTTTACAACACAGCTAAATATGACCTAAAGCAGGGTACTTTAATGTTGTGCCTGATTAGTGGCATTTTCAAAGGCTTTACTGCTCTTTTGTTCGTGTGTTTGTGGGTTTATTTAAACCAATCACCCGATGATGTAAATATTTTCTTATAAATACAGAATTTCAGTTCAAAACAAAATAACAAGTTAAGCTTTACAAAAAGCTTTGTTGAATTAATTAGTTAATCCAAAAACAGTGATAAGCAGAATGTGCAGAAAAAGATTAACTGGGAGTAACCTCAAATGGCTGTCAACTTAAATAGCTGTTTGTAACTGTGGTTATCAATAATAAAATATCTGAAAATCCCTTTAAGAAATGTTAAAGGCAAAAACTAGCTGGAACAACTTGATTATTTTATTGAGATGAATTTCATTTTGGGCCATGCAGTGGTTTGGTGGTGAGCACAGCACCTGCACCTTACAGCAAGAGGGTTTCAATCCCGGCTGGGGCCTTTCTGTGTGGAGTTTGCATGTTCTCCCCGTGTATTCGTAGGTTATCTCTGGGTACTCTGGCTTCCTCCCACCATCCAAAAACATGCATGTCAGGTAAATTGGTGACTCTAAATTGACTCAAGGTGTTAGTGTGAGCATGCATGGTTTTTTAGTCTTATTTCTCTCTATGTGGCCTTGTGATGGATTGGCGACCTGTCTGGGGTGTACCCTGCCTCTCTGCTGGGATAGGCTCCAGCCCCCTCGCGAACTACATTAAAAGGATTCCTACAATTTTAAAATATCAAAATTGTGCTCTGACAGCTTGGCTGCTGTTGGGCTTTCTATCCCCCCCCAAAATGGCAGTAGGCCATCTGCTTTATTCTGTAAGGCCCTGCCAATTGCGGACAATAAAAGTTGAGATTGCTCAACTGTAGTACTGCAACAACTTGTCATAAATCCCAATCCAGGTTAGTTATGGCTAAAGCAGAAATGCTTCAGTTAATTTTAGCCACGTAGTTGATGCGTGCTGCGCCCCTGCTAAATATCTTAGTTATCTTCCCAGAGGCTCATGTGAGATTTTAGACAGTCTGTTGTTGAGCCAAACGAAGGCCGGAGGTGGGGGTGGTGGGGATAGATAAAGGACTCTTTTGTTTTCCAGCATGGATTTGGCTGATTAAACATTTGGCTCACTTCATGGGAGAGAGTGAAAGAATAAGGAAGCTTTAGGTTTTATCAGTGTGGTGAAGTTCTAAAAACTAAAGCAAAACAAACTTTTGCTGTCCAGTAATGATAACTTTAGATCTATCACCATTTTGGGCTCCAGTGTAAATCTTGATATAATTAGTTGTTGTCAAGGGAATCGTGAATAAGTGGCTCGCTCTCTTTGGTAAATTAAAATATTAACTGCGGCATGATGATAACAGTAGTGGAAAACTACAGCTATATCAAACATACAAGCAAAACGAGATTGGGAGGGGTTGATCATACTTACTCTCTGCTGCATATGATCTGAAGAGCATTGAGGTGCCCATGAAAAGCAGCCAGCAAGGTGGGAGTCATGCCATCTTCGTCCGCAGTGTTTAGGTCCTTCCGTGTGGCCTCCTTCAAGAGGTCTTCATAGCCGTCTATCGCTGCTTTGTGGTACCTAGACATCTTTAAAAACTGAAAAAGATTCTGTTGCTTTCTCTTCTTTTGTCAGCCCGCTAGTGTCAAATGAGCAACAAAACCACAGATCTGAGCAAACAAAGTGATCACTGGGCGTATGAGCAGCTCGGAGCCATAAAACAAAAGCAAAGTCCAGTTCACTAGTGTCAGCTGCGCCATTTCCTGCTACAGCTCATTATCGTCACCAACTGAAAGTCCATGCTGTGACGGTGTGCCCAGTACCAAAGGATTTATGACACTTTGTGATGTTCCTAGTTCAATGAATTTAAGGAGAATTCGGTTATCCTACAGCTGATTGTTGAGTTATTAGGATTTAGAATACTCAGAACTTGTGAAAAACACAATTAAATGTTCATTTAAATGTTAAATGAACACTAACTGAAGTAGTTGATGTCTGTTATTTCACCGTAACTGTAAAATTAACCACATTTTATCCTGTAAAATCCATATGATATTTTTCACTGTTTCCTGTTTGTTTTTGCCATATTGTATGTTGTCTACAGTATTTCTGTAAACGTGGACTTTTTTTTTTTTTTTTTTTTACAGCACTATTGTGTAATTCACAACTGCTGTACCCAATAAATTGTTTTATTGCACAAAAGACAACAGGGTAGAAAAACGTAAACAAAATGTGTAACATTTAGTAAAAAAAAATACAGATTATATCCAACTGAACAACTCCCACTTTAATCTTCCCTCCAAAGAGTGCTGGAGAAACAATAGTGGCCAAGTAAAATGGTAGAAAGCTATATTACAGACTATATCTTTTGAGTATTAGCTGTAATTAGTTTACAGCTAGCCGTTGTATTTGTCAGTGTGATGACAATATGGCGATCCAAAGTCTCAGAGCACACTGAAAATCTATCATATCCTCATTTAAATTGAAAATAACACCATTTTTTTTATATTAGTTAGAGACATAAAAACACAAAAAAGCAACATACATGTAAATTGAAGAAAATTATTTTCAGGTTCTGCTCTATTTCTGGGTCAGCCTTCAAATTTAACGTATGTCCTTCCAATGATTTCATTTTCTCATTAGAGGCTTGTCCAAACTTGCAGCTTGCAGCCGCTGTTATGAAACCACCTGTTATAGATATGACTTTGTTAGTGTAGTTGAGTCCGAAATTAAATCAAAATGGTTTTCGCTTTTTAAGCAATGAGGGCCATGCATCCAGTCATGGCTAAATGTTTCCGTGGGGGCTGTGATGCGTGTCTAAAACACTTTACGGATGCAAGATCAGTTGTATCCAAAGCACCGTCAGACAAATCGAATGTTGTAACACAAAAGGATGAATACATCAATACATTAGACAAAGAATTTGGTAAATAAAGAGCGCATGACTTCACAATCCTGTACAATGAAGACTGTCGAGAGGTTGAGTACATTTCACCGTGCAAAAATTACAGGAGATGAATCAAGGCCAAACATTTTCTCAGAGGACAATAGAGGACAGGAAAACAGCTCAGCTTACAGATTAATCCATTTTGAGATTTGTAGCAGCAGAGGATGGGATACACACGGATGGAGTGAATTTAAAAGGAAAGAAATGAACTAGATTAAGTAACTGATCTGTTTCAATTGTTCATTCATTAGTTATTTTATTGAGGTACTGTTTTTAATGTTTTTACTTTTCTTTTAGGTCAACCACCACTTGCCCCTATATGCAGCCACTTCTTTTGCTAACCTTATTTCAAATAGACCAACACAAGGCAGCAGCTGGTATGATCACGGTACAATGACAGTAACTAAATGTAGGACTTTACTTGTGCCTGATCTTGTGAGAATGCAGTCCAGGACATCACAAATTTAAGCTGGTACCTGTAAGATCCCTTGATCCGAATAAAGATCTGTAACCTTTGTCAGGATCAAAATCTGTGAATGAATTGTGTCTGATACTTTATCTGTTCTATTGTTCGTCTATTATAGTAGGAGATAAATCGCATATGTATCCTTTGACAGCATTTTAAAGACAGAAAACAAAGAGAATGATATTGGGTCACACGGGTGTTTTGTTTTTCTTGCGTTGACATTTGTGATAGCATCTAATCGGAGCAGACTTAGATTAAAGGACAGAAATCAGCGCTTACTTTCAGCAAACTGTTTTTGAGTGGAAAACTCTTGCTTGGTTAGTGGGATTTTCACATGAAGAAGATTAAATAAAAGGGAGTCTTTTCAAGTGCAAGTTCAATAGCTCATCTGTAAAATTTACAAGTGTATATCAGGTAAAAGTACTCACTATACAGAGGAGTATGGATTGTGTATCAATAAATATGAACGCAAGCATGTACAAACGTGTAATGGTAATAAAACACCTGGTGGTCAACAGTTTGATGATAAAGGAGCTTTCCAAAGAGACTTGAGTTTTTCAAAGGTAAATTAAAAAAAATAGGATCACCAACGGCATATCCCATCCTCCAATCCGGTAGGTGGCTGAAGTCGTCATTTTAGGCTTTCTAAAAATAAAAATAAAATAAAGAAGACGACGAAGAAGAAATAGTAGTCGAAGAGGAAGAAGAAGAAGAAGAAGAAGAAGACTCGTGGCTCCACCCATAGACATATATTACTATGGCTCCACCAATCAGCGGAGGCTGTCAGGAGAAACATCGCTCCACGATTTTTTCTTCTTTGCTTTCTCTTCCTGGCCGCCTCTCCCTCTTAAAAACAGTATGAAGTTGTAGTTGGGAACATTTTGTCTTATTCCCCTACTATTTCCGCTACTTGACAAACCGGACCAACTACTGTCCTCCCTGGGGTCGCTCTGCTGTTACTACCCGGCTTCGAGTTTGTGCGGTTTGACCGGGAGATCCTGCAGAGATGCCCGACAACGGTGGCTCGGCCGTCGGCCTTCTGTCTTACGACACTCTGGTTCATGCGGTGGCAGGTGCCATGGTGTGTGCTAAACGGAGACAACTTGTTCTAACTTTTATTTGCGTGTGCTTAATTTATTTGAACGTTAACTGTTTGAGGTAACATTATGGCGTTGAACCCCCCTCCATGAAAAGATAATGGGGAATGACAGAGCATTTCGGTGTCTCTGCCAATCATTAGTAGTTGTCATTGTACATTATAACGTTGCCATGTATTGTGCTGTAGGGGAGTGTTACAGCCATGACCGTCTTCTTTCCTCTGGACACGGCCAAAAGCAGACTGCAGGGTGAGTTGGAGGTGCTATAATGTTGGACAGAGACCACTGTGAATCTTTACTTAATTTAAGGGCAACTTAACTCTGTCCCACAGATGGAAAGTATTCCAACATTACACACAAAAGTGTGGAGACCTGGTCATAAATAATTATGTTGAGAATATATATGTATTTTTTTACGTCATTAATTCCAGTTGATGTTGTTTTAGGTGTGTGTGCTCTTCTTATTTAGCCATTGTATAGAACTTATATTCAAGTTCACAATATGAGATATATGAAGGTGCTTGTCCTCCGCCAGGTGATCAGCCTTGTGTTACGACCTAAACGACTCTATTATGTAGGACCATGGTTGCAAATTTCAAGGGTGAAGTACAAGTGGAGATAGCACTGGCCCTGTTGCCTTGGAGTAATTCTCCTTGTGTCCAGTAAGCTGATCTTCGTGTTTAAAGTTGCCAAGTTGCTCTGTAACATTCCATTTCACAGGATTTGATCCGTGACCTTTGCGACTTTTGTTTGTTTTTCCAGTGGACGAGAATCGAAAGTCTAACTCTACCCCTGTTATTCTGGCTGAGATTGCAAAGGAAGAAGGCTTGTAAGTTTTGTTTACAAAACCCCAGTCTGTCCCCAGACAGTCTTATGAATGATTCAAGGCATATATAGGTGCAGGGATGAAACTGTGTTGTGTCAACACATAACAGACATGTTGCTCTCTATCGTTTCTCCCAGTCTGTCTTTGTACAGAGGCTGGTTCCCGGTCATTTCCAGCCTCTGCTGCTCCAACTTTGTCTACTTCTACACCTTCAACGCACTGAAGAGGGCGGCGGCAGCTGGACCAGGCAAACCCAGACCGGGAAAAGACCTGCTGATGGGGATTGTAGCAGGTAAAGGCACATGGTAAAAATCGACAAGTACAAAGGATGCTGGGTTAAGAAAAACTCTCTAAATGCGTAATATGTACATTCTTTTTGGTCCACTAATATTCTGAATAACTGTTAAAATTATTTGATGTTTTTTTTCAAAGTCTGAAGACGTCTGTGAATGTGCTTTATCCAACAAAAGATCCAAAACTAGATGGTAAATTATTCCATATTCTGTTTTCAATGAGACAGGAGTCGCCCGCAGCAAATCCTCGCATCAGACACGCTGAAATCCAAAGAATGGTCGCAGAGCCTTCGCTTATTAAATAACCGCTCTGTAGTTCTTCTAAAGACTGAATAAAGACTCTCTTTAGGAATGCTTTTTTCAAATTAAAAAAAACATCTGTAAACATCTGTAATCTGTTGTCCATGCAGGTGTGACAAATGTTATCCTGACCACGCCCATGTGGGTGGTCAACACGCGACTGAAGCTGCAGGGGGTAAAGTTCAGGAATGAAGACCTCCACCAGACCCAGTACAGAGGCATATTTGGTGTGTGGTGTATATCCGTATTACTGTTCAACATTTCAGAAGTGCATTTTTAAAGTGTTCTCGTTCCTGTGGTTAGTTTGCAGTTGCGAAACCTTGCTTGACCTCGATCTGGGCTTTCCTCTTTCAGATGCTTTCTCGCAGATCATTGCCAACGAGGGGGTGGGAACTCTGTGGAGCAGCACCCTGCCGTCTCTCATCCTCGTCCTCAACCCGGCTGTGCAGTTCATGATTTATGAAGCCATGAAGAGGAAGGCAGGCAAAGGAGGGAGAAGGGTGAGGAGAAACAAGAAATGCTCTCTTGTGTGCGATGTTACATCATCAAAGCTTGTCTGGTTTAATGCCGGAAGGACTGAGAGCGGGATGAATTCCATTTTAAGATGTTTGTAAAACTGCGAAGCAGAAAATCAAGACTGAAAGGCGGTCAGTGGCACGATAATGTTGGTGGAAAGTGCAACACAGTCAGTCGTGTGATTTGAAACTCTGTATTTCAGAACCGTACTTGGTTCATTTTGGTTAACAACTGAAAACACAGTTGCTTCCTTATCTCTTAACACAGATATCATCGGCCGAGATCTTTCTCATTGGAGCCGTTGCCAAGGCCATCGCTACCACGGCAACATATCCACTCCAGACAGTTCAGGCCATCCTAAGGGTAAATCGTTTTTTTGTAACATCTCGTCTTTTTGTTCTCGTTTCCAAAAAAAGTGTCAATACTTAACATTAACCAGTGTGAAAAAGTTAGTGAAAAAGTAGCTTTGATCCCTAATTCTATTAAAAGTAAGTAGGCAATGTGAAATTTCAGCACCATGACCCTCAGCTTGCTTCTTCATCAGTTTGGCCAGTACAAAGGCGACGGCAACCGCGGTGTGATGGGGAGCCTTTCGAACATCTTCCCCCTCGTCATGGACAGGATCAAGTGAGTGTGGCCGTTAACGAATCCACGCCCACGGTCACCGTAAGCAGGATGCTTTAATGTTCATTAAATACGCCCGCTCTGTTTGTTATAGGAAGCACGGTTTCCTTGGTTTGTACAAAGGCCTGGAGGCCAAGCTGCTGCAGACGGTGCTGACGGCCGCCCTCATGTTTGTCATTTATGAGAAGATCACTGCTGCCACCTTCAAAGTCATGGGCCTGAACAAGAAGCTGAAGCACTGAGATCGGACGCCTGAGTGCAGTTCAGCATTAGTGCACTCATCATCAGAAGGTGTAATTAGTCCCTGCTAATTGTGTATGTACACATTGTATTAAGAGTTGGGAGTTTGTGCCTTTTAAGGCGGCGGTTTTCCAGGCTTGTTCTAAACATTTATGTCCAGAGGTGGGTTTGAACGTTTCTACATCCGTCTATCTTTTCTGTTTCTTTCCTGTCTGCTGTATTCATAAATTCAAAGTAGCGCACAGAAGACAGAACTGACGTGGCACCACTTTGAAAAAAATGAACATTTGACAGCGTCACCTGAAATCACATCTCGCTGCTAAATTGGGAACCGCATGAGATTTTTAAAACAGAAATGGGCAAAAGATAACGTTAGTTCTTTAACCTAACAGTTTGGCATTTTCAGAAATGCCTCAGCAGCTTTGCTGTCAGGGATGTAAATGGAAACTACCAACAGAAGGAAATCTAAAGAGAAAAGCGTCGGTAGAGCTGTTCTCCTGGTCTGTTGCAGTATTGATGGAGCTGATTCTCACATTTGAAATCAAGAAGAAACCCTCCCACTGCTCTCGCTGCGTATCGCCATTCATTCATCGCACTTCAGTATATTGAGCAGTTATGATGGCGGGCAGCGTGGCGGTTTCTTCTTGATGTGATGTTTTCCAACGCACCTGCACTACGGACATTTGGTTATGCGAAAAACCTTCTTTCATGCAACTGACTCTGACATCACCGTCCCACCACGATCTAGACTAAATACACTTCAAATGTCAAGCTTTCATCTTAACATCAGGGCCTTTTATTCTAACCGATAAAACCACTATTGTTGCCTTAAACTAGGCCACCAGGCCAGCTCTGAAAGTTAATGATTTTAACAAATACATTGTATATAAAGCTAAAATTAGTGTAAAACGAATGGAAATCAGAACGTATGTCTGCACTGAATTTGACAGTAACGGATACATGTGTGCAAATAGTGTCGCAGGTCCGAAGTGCCTAAAAGATCAGGAATTGTCATGGAATTTGATCACACAAGCAAACTGTGGACAACTTTGAGTTGTCTTCTGTCCTAAATATTGTAATGATCCGTTTACTGTACGCACATTGTGTCACACAGGTGTCTTCCTTTATCTGCAGTTCATGTTGACTGTAATACTTTTTGGGGGCAATTCACACCTTTACTTGCTGTTGGAATGAAGAGTTCCACTTAAGAGCTTATAGCCTTCAGGCTGTTCTTTGGGCTTTTGCCTAATACCAGCACCTTGTTGGTTTTACCAAATATAAGGGCATTTACAGAGGCTGCTAATGAACAGCTCGCTGATCTGCAACACGCGAAACCTCCGAGTAACGTACATATCGGCATTACAGTTCAGCGAGCTCGTCCTCTGCCTCGGCTCCAACAGGTTTCATGAGAAATCCGCCTGGCAGTATTTTTCTGAGTCCTGCTGACAAAAAAAAAGAGAAACTCTTCTAACCAGATGGAGCTCCGTTGCGTTGATGTGAGCGTGTGTCTTAATTTTAAACAACGGAAGCAGTGAAACGTGTGGACGATAATTATAAGAGCACTGCACAGGTGTCAGTTACCGTCTTATTTATTTCATTACAAATCGATTGAACGTGTTTACATCAAAATCTTTTGTAACTGTTCAACTTGTCATTGATGTCATCTTCACTTATTTACATTAAGATTGTTTTAACATGCGTTTTTAACTTTTTTTTTTTTTTTTTTAATTCACCTGTTTTGGGATCTAAATTATTTTCAAAACTAGAGGACAATAAAGTTTTAGGAACGGTAGCAAAAAAAATGACTGTTTTATTTACAGTCACTGCAAAAGTTCTCATCACATGTCAGTATGTTCACATTAAGACGCCTCAAATTGAAGGTGTTCATGTTTTGAATTGGTGCTGATGCTGAGAGTCTTGACTACTGGTCATCTCCTCGATGTACCAACGTGGCAAGAAGGAATATTGCGAATCCCTGTGGACGGAATAGGTCACATCTCTGCGAGGCTCCCAGGAGAACAGGTACACCACACTGAAATGGAAGGATTTGATTAACAACAGCGACTTCAGCCTGAAAAATGTGAGAAGAGCAGTTTGTTACAACTCACCTATGACTGTCCTCAGTGGCTATACACTTCACAAAAGACAGGAAATCGCAGCAGAAGTTCATACAAACTGTTGGCTTCCAGCAATTGTCTTCATTCTGTCAAAAAAGGACACGTAAGTTTACAGGCGTATTCATCTGCTAATGTTAGGCTTTTCTAGAGTTGAATTGCTGTCCTGACGAAACACGTAAAGTTTCCAAACTAAGCACCTTTATGAGTTGCGAAATCTTTGAGATGAGAAAAGTCTCGACGGAAACGACGACTCCGTCGTGATCCTTAAATCCTGCCACGACACGAGGGACTCCGGGGAGAAACGACTGGGCCCACCACTTGAGCAGTTTGAACCTGATGAAATGGGAAAATCTTCAGCAGCCGCGCAAACGCCACATAAATGGGGTTTGAAATGTCACGTTTCACCGTGTCACCCCACCTGTGGAAGCTGCTGCGCTGTTTGGGCGTGCAGATGTCAACAGAGGTCTTCAGCTCCACGTAACAGGCGGGAGGAGGGGGAGCGCTGGGATCTTTATCCCGACAATCCACCTCGCCAGAGAAAAGAAGCTTGTGATCTGCGAGTCGAGTCTGAACCACAGTGCAGAAGGCCTCATTGGTGTTAACCACTCCGCCGGGGTCGGGTAAGCTGTGGGCGGTTTCTGCAGGTAAAGGACAAAGGTGGAAGCTTATCGCATTCGTTTATCACTTTATGTGCTGCGCCACAAAAACGGTTAGGAAAGCAAAAAGCTTGAATTATTTTCAAGAGCCAAATGATTTCTCCTCCTTGCTTGATCCAGGATTTTTTGCTGCTCTGTTTATTGCATTTTCTTTGTATCATGATGTCCCAAATAATTTAAGTGGGTGACGGGTATGTACTGCAGTCAAGCCGGTATAGCATTCACTCTCTCTTTTACCAGGCTGCAAGTGTTCGTTAACCAGGATTACGTGCAGAATGTGGCTACTCGTTGTCTTGCTGGAATAAGAAAATCCTTCCCTGACAAAGAAGTCGTCTGGATCGCAGCATATGCTGCTCAGAAAGTCATGCATCATTCAACATTAACAGAGCCCTCGCAGAAGGTGGCATTTCTGGATGTGTTTGTGAATCCAGTGACAATGTTTTAGAAATGTTCCTGACACTTGTTCAATTCGGGAATTGGAGTCACATTCGTTGCGTACATCCCATCTGGATAATATAAAAACAAAGGTGTTTTAATGAGCTATGCTATAGCTAAGCTGACGTAAGGCGGTTATAAACTATGAACGATCAAATGAACAATACAAGCAAAGAAGAGATACTGTTGAACAGGCCCACCGACCTGCACATGTGTACTGCTCAAACTTGTATCCCCAGTACATCATCTCTTTGTTCCTCTCGGTGCGGTGCTCCCGTTCCCAGCGAGCAGCTTCCGTTTCAACCTCACTGATGTAAAGCGTGCCGTTGAACCTGGTGACGGCTAACAACCAGCCCTCCTTTGTCTCGTAAGGAGTGGTGAGCAGCTTGGTCAGATGACCCCGCCATGTCACAAAGTCGACATCTAAAGCACTGGGAGGAGCAGAGGTTCAGCAAAGAATACCCGTCCTGCAGGCTCAGAGGTTGTGGAAATGGGAGGACACATATCACGACAAAATGTATATGTAAGTGTTGGGTAGATGTGCTGTTCTGGATGTGCAAAAAGAAAGAAGCAGCAGTAAACTAATGGATGCACTCACCATGATGAGCTTGCGCTCACCCTTGATTTGAGCTTTGATCTGTTGGCTACGATCCACCTGAGAATGTGGTCCAGCTTCTCCTTCACATTTTCATCTCTCCTTACGTAGCGGTCCTTGTACCCATCCCTCAGGTCAAAATTAGGACTTCTGTCAGGTTCCACATAGTATCTCAACTGCCTGCTGTCATTAAAAAATCGACGCTGAGAGTCCAGGGAGAAACAGCCCACCTCCACAGGCTGTTTGTACAGGGGAAAGTCTTTCTCATAAAGCTCCCTCCTGGTGCTCAAAACCTGAGAGGTCAGTGGTGCTGACCCGGACTGATGCCGGTGGTGGTTTGTGGGACTAAAGTGTTTTCTGTCACTGTGATTTCTTCTGCCGTCCTCTCTTTTCGGTCTGTCGGCTGACTGTTGGTGTTGGTAGCTGGACGTCGGACTGCGGGATCTGTGGCGATGCATTCCTACAGTTGAACCGAGCAATGAGACAAATTGATGACGCTGCGGATTCAGAAGTTCTTGTCAGCTGTGGTCTCCTACAAGGTGATAAATACAAAGGATCCGTTTGCCTGGTTGTCAGTCAAACAACCACAAATGGAGGGAAAATTGCGTTTAATACTTTGAACGAAAGAAAAGGTTTACTCAAACAGTGGCCTAAGTCACAGGAGGATGAGGCAAATTAATCCACTGAATAAATCCATGTCTGTGTTGTAGACTGTACTGCACAACCTACAAGGAGAAAGTCAGGGCCAACTGGCAATGCATTACCTTCCTCTGAGACTGTGCTGAGGAATGCATGTTTTCATTTGTGCTTCTGAGTGTAATTTATGTGAACTGCTTTGCTTGTCTGCTATGGCACGAATGGCTGTGAAAAAATTTCACAAATTTTAAAAAGAAGAGCTTATCTATACAATGACTGAGACAGAATCTCATAAAAAGGCACAAATCTATTTTGGCTTTTCTTTCAAATTTGCTTTTTACTTTTGAGTGAGACAATTTCAAACGTTACATCAAATAATTTTATTTGACTGAAAATTCATACTGTATAGATGTAGCGGTCTGTTGCTTATATGTTCTTTAGCTGTTAGGTTTACCTTTCTTGTGAGTTTCTTTTTCCAATATAAAAACGACTGATGAATAAAAGAACACCTACCTCTTGGAGGACATACACATGCGCTGTGTCTATCTGATTTATTGAAAAATGGACAAGTGATAGTGAGAGGAAAAACCGTAAACGTGCTAACTAGCGTCTCATGCTAACAACAAACTTGACGCAACTTCCGCGATCAGTTTCTCCAATCCGCTAGGGGGCAGCCGTGAATCTTCCTTTAAATAATCTCTAAGTGATCGTTTAAAGAAGACGGTTTAAAGTTGTTCGTAAGAGAAAAGAAGAAGAAGCACTTGATGCCGGGTGGAAGTAAATGATGTAAAAAAAAAAAAATATTGCCCATAACTATCAGGTAAAGTTTTTTTTTTTTTTTTTAAAGTGCTTTGTCAGATATTTTAACTGGAACTTGCATTAGCTAGCGCTGTTAGCATGGCTAAGAATAGACTTCGAGCGGCTTGAGACAAACCGGGTCCAACCGAAGAATTATCCCTACAAATATTAAGTTTACAAAATATTTCAGCTGAAGTCGTCAAGAATGAGAGGGTGAATAATTTTGTCATTTACAAAACAATATATTCAATCTCACTGGGTGAGTCCCTTTTTGTGTCTGCATGAGAGGGACAGCTAGCTGACGAGTTGAACAGATTCCTTGTGAATGCATTATCATTTCTGCTGCAGGCATGAACAGGAAACGGGCACTTATTTCAGACACTTTCAAAGTGAAGAAAAGGAGAAATGGCACAGAAAGGTTTGGAGCTGTGTACGATAAAGATGGTAGGTGTTTGTCCTTTAAGGGTATTGGTAATTTTGTTGAAATCAAAATGAGTATTAACTTTACAAATGCCTACTTCTTCTTCTGAAAGGGCCAGCTGACATTAGATCCACACTGGAGTACCTCATGACACTATTTCCCAGAAAGCTCTTCAATGATGCCTTGCCTCAAATTGTCCTGAAACACCAGCTGTACAGTATACACAATGACAAGACTTTGGTGGACAAAGAAGTGGTAAGATTGCTCTTAAGTGTTATAAATGTTGTGTTTTTAAGCATTTTTTCTTTTCAAATTAAATGCGATATCCCTTTGGCAAACAGAGTAAACTGCGCGAGCATGGAGAGCTGCTGATGTTCCAGCTTGGATTCGACGCAGAAGCTTTTGGGCTCGTTTTCTCTTCGGACTACAAGGCCAAGGTCCTGGCGGGAGAAGAGGGAAAAGTGACACGGGCGACAGCGGAGAAGTTCCTGGAGAAAGTGGTGTCCTCGTGCACAGACCTGAGCTTCAGCAAAGACAAGATGCTGAGGGAGTTTCTCTTCACAGACTCTGAGATAACGTACGAAAGAACCACATCTATTGCACACTTTGTAAAATGCCACAGCAGATATTGGGAGTTTTATCCAAAATGGAATCTTTACGTTTGATGTGAAACGTCAGGCTTGCCTCGGCACAATTTCAAACATCAGCACATTTATTTTCTCACCACCCAGGCAGCTGGTAAAGTCAGGGGTCCTGACTGTGAGGGATGCGGGCAGCTGGTGGCTTTCTATTCCCAACTCTGGAAAATTCACAAAGTACTTTATAAAAGGTTGGTGTTCAGATTGCTCGTGGTAAATTGTAGGAGTGGTTTTTCTTTTCCTTTTCTAACTTGAATCACTCTTCCTGTTAGGCCGCAAAGCAGTGCTTGGCATGGTGAAGAAGTCTAAATATAGCGAAGTCTTGAAGGCAGACATAGAGGAGCGGCGGACAACTTCCCACGTGAAGTTCGACATGAAATACCACATCCATGACATTGTTGGTGCGGAGCTGGTAGAAAGGTACCGTTCCGTCGTCCCCAGTTGGTTAGATTTCACCCCTAAAGGAAAAAGATTCTTTAATGTCATGTACTGATCTGCCGTTTCCTTTTGACTCGTATACATGAATGAATCGGACTGGCTTTACATATGACTGGATAATCCTACGCTCTGCTATACTGAATGCTGCTTGTATTTTTTTTCCCTTCTTTCTAGTATACCGACAACTTCAGGGACAATGTTGCGGTTTGTGGATTCCTGACCCGTTTCGAGGCTCACGTCAGTCACTGAGCACCTGAAGATGAGAAATGAACAACAGAAGCGAAGGCCTCGGAAAGCGTTTGAATGAGAACGAGTGAATTAATTTATGCTCTCGGATGTAGTCTGTACCAAATGTGTTAGAAACCCCATGTGGGTTCATGAGTTGTCAATTTTGCTGACATGACCGTGTTAGGTTTTGGTTCATCTTATTATAAAAAATTGTGTCTTTCCCTCAAATGTAACAGTTTTCTTCACTAACAAGTAGGAGGCAGAAGGTTAACCTCTTTAAGTTGACAATAAAAATTTCCAGCATTAGATTTCTGATATGAAATTAGCTCTTCGATCCAAAACATAACTCTCCCTTTGGCTCAATGCTTGTCCTTGGCATTTGTTGCTTCTCTTTGGGCACCGAGCCCAAACAGAAATGAATGAAAATGATATGTTGGAAAAATAAAACAATATCTTGCAGATCCGCTAAGATTCCACTTTGATCTATTATTAGACGGATCTCCATCATTGTTATTGAATCAAAGTTCTTTGGGGGGGATGTCGGCTTCTCTTAGCACCTGAAGGACTGACGCTGGTACGAGAGTTGTTACAGTAGGTGCGAGTCTGCAATGTTAGATCAGTGACACTGTTTCACTGATATCCTTCATGTGAAACGAATTGAAACTAAATGAGTAAATGTTACATCCCGTTTGGTTCTGAGTGAAGCGCAGCTCTCGTTTCAGGGTAGCAGTTGGCCGATGTGGAGTTCCAAAGGCTGACTTGTCTTTTCAAACCAATTTCAAAACGAATGTAATGACGCTCATCATTCCTTAATGCTATTGGACAATTTAAACTACTGTAACTTCATTATTTGTGTGAGTAGCAACTTTTAGTTTCTTTGGACTGCTGAATGAAAACTGTTGCCATCATAAATCTGTCCTACTTGGACATTTGGCTTTACGAAATCTAAAATTCATGTTTAGAGAGCAGCTGATTCAGCTCAGCTCAGCGCTTGTGTGCTTTGTGGTGCTGTTAAAGCAATACTATGTAACATTTCTACCTTAAAATAACAGCTTGAAAAAAATTGTGCGGCTAGAATGACTTTTAATATTACGATTGGCCTGTCTCCTATGCCCTTTGGGGGTCTGAGTTGGAATAACTGCGCTGAAGCGAGAAAGAGAGAGGCCGACGATGTCTCTGGACATCTGGCATGCTGCAAAGAATTACCTCCAAGCCTGTAGGGGGAGCTCCATAATGGGCTTTTTGAGAAGTTACATAGTAGTACTTTAAATTGTATTATGTCATATTAACATGTGAAGCCGGGTTAAAAAGAACTTAAAAGTTGAAGTGCCTCCTTTCCCACTGCTCTTCAGTCAGAACAATGAATTTATTGTAAACTCTGAGAACTGTCTGGCTAAGTGTTAAATTGAATAGAAAACATAGCAGCCAGTGCTGTTCTACAAACGGCCATTACCCCAATAGCAAAAAATGGTAAACCACCATTTTACGGTTCAACAAAGTTAGCAGGAAGCACCTCAAACATTTTCTTGTGTGGATCAAGAGAGGACAAATGGTAAATAAGGAAGAAAACATATTTTTACATGAATTTATTGGCTTTCTCAAAAAGTGACAATAGCTTTTATCCATAAAACTAAAAGAGTCACAACATTGGCTTGAATAAAAGCACAGCTTGATGTCCGAGTACAATACCGATGAGCAACATGTACTTAACCCCTGATCTAGTAGTTCAAATACATTTTGTAAATAGGCAAAAAAAATATATAACTGTAGCAATTCTAATCTTAGTTTTCAGTATATGATGCACAGACATGCTATCAGCATTAATTACAAAAAGCTAGGCTTGTAAGGAGATTAAGGTAGCGTTAACTGAGGAGGTAATAAACAAGATATTCATAGTGTTAGTTAAACAATACAGTGAAAGTGTAACTTCTGTGAAGAGAGATACAAAATAGTCAAATCACGATTATAACAAAAAGATGAGTACACTATACTACACCATAACCGACAGTAGCTTTGTTACTGTTGTTAGCAGGCATAGATGCTCCTCTTTAGCCGCTTTCACACACGCACTGGAGTCCTGAAATGAGATGTTCTGGAGCAGTGTCATGTGACTTCTGACATTTGCCACCCAGCCCCTTCATACGGAGTGCAAGCGAGCGCTCGTGTGTGTCTGCTGACCTGCATACTACTTTCCGCTCCCCACTATCGTGGATACGTGCAGCACTAATTAGGAGCCTCATCTGCCATTCTCAACACAACGTCCACAGCGGAAATTTCTGCATCACGTGCTGCCTCCAGCGCAATCGAGACACCAGTTCCCCCCCTGCAGCCCCCACCTTGCATTACCGGCTGGGACAGAGCATCTCCAGCAGCTAAGAAAAGTGACCAGATCGAATTGTTCTCTTCAACATCTTCGGTGTTTGTGTGTAAAAACGGCTTTAGTGATATTGCGTAGTAGCCAGTAGTGATGCTAAAAAAAAGTGTTTCTTTAAAAAAAAGAAGAAAAAAAAAAGAAAAAGAGTTAAATGTGCTGCACAAAAAGTATCTGATAAATGCCCACAGAGCTTTAAAGGTGCTCTTGTTCCCCATCACCAAAACATCTGAACATTTCTGTTCCAATATGTAGTCAAGTTTTCAGCTTTGCACTTGCGGGCGGCTTTACAGTTGAGACACATCAAGGGAAATATTGCAAAAATGAGAGAAAAAAAAACAAACATACATCTGACCAGTCCAATTCGATCAAATGCAGAAAATACTGGATCCTTTAAATATCTCAGGGATTAATAGCACTGTTGGTGTCAGCAGATCTTTCCCAGACTGAACTTTCAGTATGTTTTAGGCATCGTGAATCATTCTAGGACTGAAAACAAACTACTGGCAAAGAGGTTATAGTACATGAACAGTCATTTGAGGCAATAAGAACTTCACAGACGGTTATTTCATGTTCCTTGTTGACAGTGGGAAGGCGCGACTGCCTTCGTAAAACGAAAGTGAAAAAGCCGTTGATCGGGAGCTGAACAAACAGCGGGTCACAACAGCAAGCTGTCACGTCTAATTTTGAAGATCTGAGACGACAGAACAAAGGTCTTCTCGGCTACTGTATGTGTGCAGAATATATTTGGCAATACGTCTTCCGCTCAAAACAACCAAGACTGTAAACGAAAAAAAAAAAAAAAGGGTGGACAACAAGTGGAAGAATAAGCTGAAGACATTCCACAGTCCATTTTACAAAACATCCAATCCATTTAAGAAGGCCTCAAGAAATTCATAGTTTTGTCTATACAGTATACATAGAACTAGGGTCTTTCATAGTCCAAACCCTTCTCTTAAATGTGACTCGATGTTGAATTTTTCATGAAAACAGCTGTAGCTACACATATGGAAGGGCAGACTCTGAAGTACAATGTTTTTGTGTGTATATTGGTGTGTTTCTCTTGTATCTTTAGCCACCCTCACCCCTAGCGGTCGTGCTCCTCTGTAAGCGTTCCTCTGCAGGAAGTCTTAGAGGAGACTGCACTTCTTGCCCTTCTTCTTGACGGGTGGAGGGCACAGGACGGCCCGGATGGCCTCGTCGAACACTGTTTTAAGGCCACGCTGAGTCAGGGCTGAGCACTCCAGGTACTTGACAGAACCTGAGGGAGGAATACAGAATAAACCGCAGGTTTATTTCTGGGGATTCGTTTCCTTTACAATAATAAATAATAATACATTTAATTTAAAAAAAAAAAAAAGCACCTTTCTAAACGCTCAAGGACACTTTACAACACATTAATTAAAATAACACAAGTTAAAAAAGAGGCTAGAGGGAGAATGCAGCTTGAAACAGATGGGTTTTGAGTTTTGATTTATAAAACTACAGAGAACAAATGCAACTTGTTAGGTGTCAATAAGAACTCAGTGATGCTGTTACCAATCTCTTTGGCCATGGCCAAGCCTTGGGGATAGGTTATGGGAGAAAGTTTCTTCTCCTTTAGCTTTTCCATTGTGTCCTTGTCATCTCTGAGATCCAGCTTGGTGCCCACCAGGATAATGGGGGTGTTGGGACAATGGTGTCTCACCTCTGGGTACCACTGCAAAGGGAAAACATTGATAAGTTGGATGTGTAACTTCCCACATCTATCTGTGAGTTCAGCATATAAAAGCTGCAAACTGTAGGGCTAAAACTCATTATTTCTATTACAGAATAACATGACAATTGCTCTTATTAACACCCTTTTCTGTAAAATGTGAAAACTAACACCAAAGTAGCAGTACAGCTGTGATCTATAAACAAAAACCATCCGGGTGCACTACTCCATAGAGCTGAGGGGAACTGCAGAGGCAGATAATAATTTCCTGTGGGTTTATCACCAAGAAAAATTCCCCTCGCATACAAGCAATCATGTGATCCATGTGTGTAAGCATATGTCTCTCAAAAGTACTGTTGTGTCGAAGTACACAGAGACGTCAGACTCCATGCCAGCGTCTTTGACTGTGTGAACATACTGGAGAATTAAAGATTCAATCTAGATTTATCTGAAGTCTTTGTCATAGCTGCTGTAAAAAAAAGAAGAAGAAGAACTTTTCCACAAACCAGAATGACATTTATGAAACAGTTTCAGTCAAACTGTGAAAATGCCACCGAGCTGTAAAGTTCACTCAGTAGAAACTTCATCTTTCATTTGGCTCTCTTTAAGTGACCCGATTCTCAAACCAACACGTTAAAAAGTGTATTTGGGAATGATCAAACACTTTGTTCTAGTCCAGCGTGACAAAGAAAAATACTTCATGTTGATGTACTGATACTGTCGCAGCACCACTGTCTTCAGTTAATGCACAATATATCTTGTTTATGTGTGATGAGCTCGAAGCAGTGTACAACATTTTGTGATAAATACTGTGGTTTTATCTTGCACAGAAAAAATATGTGGTTCAGAAAAAGATTCATATTAATGATCTACTTCTCAACTGAGAGGGTTGGGTTTTTAAACATTAACTTTGACTGACTACCAGTAGATTCATCAACTATGAACAGAAAGTTTCCTTGAGAAAATGTGACAGCATTTTTTCCCTAAGTTTATTGGTTAGGTGCGTATTTAAATGGGTTTCTGTCAAAAACCCCGTGGCGCTGGTGAGCACTACTGAAATGACACAAAGCCGGACATTTTCATGGTACTAAAATAAGTGCAACTGACCAGGGTAACCAGAATAAACTTGTATCTCAGCTAAGTTGGACAGCTAATTGAAAAAGAAATGTTTTATTGCTTCCCCTCATGTCCTGAAACTGATCAATGCTGATGTTCTTACAGCCTTCAGTGTTTCCGGCTCTACTCACCTTGGCACGGACGTTTTCAAACGAGGCAGGACTCACAAGCGAAAAGCAGATGAGGAACACATCCTGGTAAGACAAAGAAAACAAAGCAATCAGAGCTCCTGACATCCACTTGCTGTTAAGAACATCAGACAAAAATCCTGTGCCCACAAAGGTGTGTTGTTTTTCTTTCTTACAAACTTCCTTATTCATTTTCCTAACCCAGACGTTCCAAGTGGATTATTTATGGATCTTTAGGAGTAATATATAATACGTCATTATCTGACAGGGCTTTTTTATTGTTGTACCGTTTGTGGGTAGGAAAGTGGGCGGAGTCTGTCATAGTCTTCTTGTCCTGCTGTATCCCAAAGACCCAGGTTCACTGGCTTCCCGTCCACCATAACATTTGCAGAGTAGTTGTCAAATCTGGCAAGACGCAATGACAAACAAATGAGCCAAACCCACCAGTCTTAATATGAACTGATGATATGTTGTAACCGATATAAGATATGACATGAAATCAACACACAATTAAAGTATCAAAGAGGAAATCACATCCTTAATTGAGCTCTCCCTTGAAAATCAATCACCACTTTTGAATTTGACTTGTTTATCAGTCAGTCCACATCACAATGACAGTGACAAAGATCAAATAGCTAACCTAGAATCAGATAAGAGGCAGGCTTTCCTCATAACTTCCAGTAAAACCCGTTTCCCTGAATTTTAATTATGGTCTAGAGCAGAGATTGTGACCTCAAGCACACAAGCAAGCGGATTTTCAGCTATAAAAACAACTGAAGCACAAGATGTCACTTCGATCATGCGCCAGCTGTGTAAGAGATGAGGATGGAGGCAAATGATGGACAGCCAGGCTGTCATAAATAAATAAGTACACACTGCACTGCAGTCTCGGATACTCACACTGTGGGAATGTACTCTCCAGGAAAGGCATTGGTGGTGTAGCTGATGAGCAGACATGTCTTACCCACAGCACTGGAAGAGAGAAGAGACTTATTCAATTTTAATGAAGACCCCAAAAAAAAAGAAAACAAAAACAAATAAGAAGCAATTATGGGTGACTCGACACGGTGCTCAGAGGGAAAAGGGCTATCACAAATTAATTTAAAAAAAACTACGATTAGCCCCATCAAAAAAAATTGACACTGGTGACATTTGTTTTTTTAAATAGTTGACACTAGTGTATTTAAAAAAAAAAAAAAAAACAGCAGGTGGAAACTAACTAATGGCATGCCATTATTTATACCCCCATCTTTTGCTATGGTTTAATCTTGCCAACAGGCAGCATGGAACTTTTCAATCTTTACCCGACTGAATTTCAATGGGAAGCCGTCAATTGAATTTAGGTGCACCGAGGAATTACTTTGGGAAAGATTTTGGTGTTTGGCTCAATGAAAAAGGAGATGGCAAAGAATTTGAGATATGCGGCAAAAGGGTGGCGGTCAAAGGCATGATTACCAATACTTTAGCCGTGATGGTGCACAGAAGGAATGAACCAATACAAGCAAGTCATTCACCACAATTATTCGTTTAATCTTAAACAAACAAAAAAATAAATAACTGCCATCATTAAAACCTGAACTAACATATGAAAATAACCACTTTAGTTCTTTTTACCAAGTGTTCATACTAAAGCGGATACTTTTCTTGGAAAATAAGCTATGTAGCCTAGACAGAAACCTTACAGTGAGCCCTGTCCACTGCAAGGTTCCTCTTATTCTAAAACGAAAATAAGAAAAGAGAAGAAAAATGCAACTTAATCAGAGGCCCGTGAATGACTCTGCTGCTGTGGTATCCACCACACCCAACACAAGAAATTATAAAGCGTGTTAAACTCCCACATATTATTACGCATCTGACCGTGAGTGTTGGCTCATGTGTTAATCCTCTGTTTTAAACTGCAGCAGACAAAACCTTCAGATTTTATTTGAACTAGTGGGGAAGTGGAAACACGCCCCGCGTCAACCCAACAGTGTATTAGACAGCATCCAACACCTCTGACCGGGCAATTATAGTAGCCATTCCAAAAACCTCATTTGCTCCGATTTTGTTGTCAACCTCGAAGTTAATGCGTGGCTAGGAAAGATATATAATTGCCTTCTGATGACTAACTGACTCACCAAAGTATGTGGGAAATCTGTGTGAAAGATTAGCCACCCTACTGCACACTAGCTACATTGTAACACAACATTTGACTATCAGGGCAAAAAACAACAGTGAGTAAGCCATATCAGGGAAACAGTTTACTAGTTTACGACGTCCAAGTCGCAGTGATTAACAGGTAGTTAAAGCTTGGGAGCTAACTTTTCCCGTTTGGATAAACGAAAATCTAAATGTTTAATCGTTAGCTAGTCTAGTGACAGCATTTCAGCTAACATTACGCTTTGTCGTTAAACAACAACAGGGAGGCCCTAATTTATAATCAGCTCAGTTATGTTGACTTACCCGTCTCCGACAACCACACACTTTATGGCCTGCATTGCGCCGCAGCTAGAGGAATGCTAAGTTAGCCCCAGAGCCAGCTAACGTTAGCTCAAGTCTCTTTTCCTTTGTCCGGAACTGCTCGCTGGTGAAACGTTCCAACAGCCTCCTGTTAACGACCCTTGGCGCTACAGCAGAACTCCTCAGACGTGGAACAGCGTGTGAGAAACTTACAGCAACTTATATCGCACTTTAAGTCAAGTTTACTCAGAAATTCTCTAGCAACATTCCCATGCTTTCGTGGGCTGCTCTGATAGTTATGGAGCAAAACAGCGGCCACCACCCCTGAGGAAAAAGAAAATGAAGTCAGCCACCAGCAGATGGAGCATCCGGTGCACCGGGCTGATACGCCCACAGACGCTGAAAACAAGCAGCTGGGCAATTCACCGTTTTTCTCAAGTTAGAATGTGAATTACAGTGTTTTGTGGGGTTAGTTGTTGAAGAGGAAATGCAGAAAAGTGGTCTGTGAAAATACACAAAAGAATTATAACAATAAAAAAAAGCAGACGGTTGATTTAGGTGTGACACTGATTGAGGAAGTGACGTCAGCTTTACGCTCCTCACCGATTACTTTGGAATTTGAGTCGTAAGATTTACTTCCTGAGCTTTAACTTGCAGGAAATGCTTTAGGAAACGGATACGCTCTGTCATTTATTGGTGTCACTCATATTGTATCATAAAGTTTCATGTTTTTCGTTATGTCAAATAAAATGTGGTTTATATCTGGATATGCCTGCATTCCTTTGAGTAAAAGCAAAGGTGAAATAAGTACCTTGTGATTATCAGATATCACATAACCCCTCACATGATTTCACATTTTCAGAGGCACTGTAAAATACATGCAATGACTGCTGTAGCCTGATTAACTGCTTAGCTGACTGTCAAATAGACATTTGCTTTTGTTTTATGATGCAGATATGCCATACCAGTTATCCTCTAGTTCTGATTGTGTTAGTTATTTTTTTTTTAACACTTTGACTTATGAAACATTGCATGACAGAGTAAAAGCATTTGGCTTTAAGCTTGGATTCTAGTGAGATTTGTTTGGGAATTTGTGATCGAATGCCTATAAATACTGCACCTCAATCATTTATTGATCATATAACATCTTCATGTCAAAAGGATGCTTTATAAAGTGAAAATCACAATTACATTTAAAGTATTTTTATGTGGATGGACTGACTACTCTGTCCAGGGTGTACCACACCTCTGGCCCGATGACCGTATAGTCCCCACCCCACGATCCAACAGTTTGATGTGTGTATATATATATATATAAATGTGTAAAATAAAAATAAAAACATTATGTCATGTGGTTGAATACAGAAAACGTATTGTAATTCATTTACTTGCTTTTTCCTTCTAGTTTGTTGTCTTAAAAGAGAGTAAAAGACAGGTCCTGAGACTCTAAACTCAGGGCCTCGTAAACCCTTGTTCATGTGTACATCCGCGTGTCGCACCGTTATCAGTCCTCTTTAGAGACGCTTTCGGGGTGGAGCAGCTGTGGCAACAAAACCAACGTATAAGATGGAGCTCGGTGTCGGACAGTGACAGAAATATGAACTCTCACGGATCGCTCAGCCCTTCTATCGCTTCGCTTGATCACTGGACTTAGTGAGCCAACAAACCCCCGGGCAGATTTGGCCTTTAATGGCGGGTTTGTCGTATCTAGTGCTCCGATTTTCGGGCTCCGCTGGTCGGACTTACGGAGTGTTTTGCAAAGGCTTGACGAGGACGTTGTTAATATTTTTTGACCTCGCCTGGCGGTTGAGAATCAGATTTCCCTATATCTACCTTGTCGCCTCGATGATGTTTAATGTCAGACTACAGGTGAGTTGCTGCTTAGTTGCCAATTGTTCGTTAAACTTCCCGTTTAGCAACCCTACGTGTCGCCATGCCAACAGCTGATGGGAAAGGCCTTAATGTTGCATTAGTGTTACGCGTCTTGTTGTAGATTGATATCCAGATTACCTTTAAAGCACTTCTGCTCCAGGTAAATAAAATATAGATTTATCAAGTGGCTGGCGGTTTCCACATCGCTGTACATACTCGCGTCCATTTATTTATTTTTTTTGTTTGTTTAAACTTACCGGAGAAGTTAATTTAAGTGTAGCAACATTTGTTGGCTTTGGTTTGTGCTGCATTAAACTGAGAGGTGTTTCTAATATGTTGTTGACCCCATTCCAATAAATTAGGATCCATTAGATATTAGATTGAATTATCATTTAACACAATTAAGGCTTCGGCTAACCGTGTTATTAGATCTGCTGAGTACTTTGATGGCGAGATGTCTACTGTGGCACAATTAACAAAAGGCTTTGTTTTTCAAGGAAAAAACATTTCTTTCCTTTAAATTTGTTGAAGGTTTCCTTTTTACTTTGAATTACGGCCTTATTATTGAAGAGGATGTTTTGCATTGCTGGAAAATCTAATTGTCAGCAAACATTGGTTGAAAACTTAATAGCCATAGTACCTTGATAATCATTGATTTGTGGTACATGGCTAACAAACTGAGTTACCCGAGGAAAGCAGCAGTTATTCCAGCTTGTCGGTTTTAGCTGTAAATATTACACAATTCAATACAAATGGACAGCTTTCACAATGAGACTGATGCCTAAGAACCTTGCAACAAAGTGTCTGCTGCTGATTTAAAGTCTAAGTGTACTGAATTTGCAAAGACCGAAGACCGTTTCTGTGTCATGTAGAACCTAAAATATTCTTTATCTCTTTACAGGTCCACATTGAAATCCACTGAGTCTTTAATGCCTGCAGTTGGATTTTTAAGCAATGAACAGTAAGCACTGCCACGCCTCGGCCACCGAAAGACACTGGCTGACCCTGTGCCGCGAAGAGGAGGAGGAGGACTCTTTATCCTGCAAGCTAATGTGACAAAGCAATAAAGTGACACGGCTGCTTGTTTCTGTCGGCCGTGGTCACACAAGGCCGGTGCCTTCGCAGGTGAAGGGCAGAAGGGATGTCTGCAAACATGAGACAGGATGAGCAGTGATATGTAGAGGTGTAGGGGAAGGAGGCCTCGTAGTAACTGATCCTGGAGCCGCCCCCTCAGTCAGATTGTAAAGATTTATACATACCTCCTTTTCTGTTGGGATAACAAGGACTTCAGCGCAAAATTAAACATGAAACCACATGATTGTTGCTGTGAAACCTTTTTTTTTTTTCCAACTACTCTTTATTGTCTGACATGTATGTTTTATTAGTCGTTCAGTGTGACATCTCACAGCCAAAGCCTGGGCCCGTTTCGCTTTCATTTAAGAAGGAGATGCCTTTGCAGCATGACACAAACGAGCATGTTTTTGTCTTCTGTGGCTCAGACACTTTATTTAAGGTTGTGCTTAGCTGTACAAGCGGTACATGTTTTTTTTTTTTTTTTTTTAACCTCGTTGCACGGCACTGCTGCTCCGACGGGAAATCTTACAAGCGCAGTATAAGCAGGAGTCGCCGCATGTCTTTGTGTTCATACGCACATGTCGTCACAATCACTGTTGTGTTTCTGCATTTCGGTTGGACTGCAGTGGGGATGGTAGTGAGAAATGTTACCCTCAAAAAATAATGTCTTTTAGCTGCATTGTCTCCAGATGTAATTTTGGTAACATTTGGAGTTTGGGGATTCTTGAAATTGCAGAACAGATGGCGAGAATCATTGAAGTAGAAATAAATAAATGAATGAAAATGTGTTGATCTGCCTTTTTTTGAGTGCAGTGGCAGTTTAACTATTCGGTAATATACAAAAGACGGTGTATTCTTGTGGTTTAATGTTTGATTTAGCACATTTCCCCAGCACGTGAACAGCAATGGGGGAAAACCTCTTTTTAACCCTTTTTATCTTTATACCTTTGGTTACATTTTGATGATAAAATGTGAAAATTAGAAAAGAAAACACAAGTCTAAAAAAAAAAGACAAGAAATACTTCACATCCCAATTTTGAGTTTGGGTTTTTTTCTGTTAATCAGATTTTTATTCAGTTTTATTAAACATAGTATAATCATAGTGTGAGAGAGTGAGTACTCAGCAGATGGGTCAACAGTCCATCACAGGCCAACACAGAGAATGATTCACACTCCCACCTATGGTCAATTTAAAACCACCAATAAACAGCCTTTGGTCTGTGGGGAGAAAACCTGTGATGCACGGAGAACAATCAAACTTCCAATGACTAAAGGAAACAACGTTGCTGTGCATAAAGATGATCATCATGAACAGCTTTGAATTCATTTGCAGGGAGTCGGGGACTTTAATAATTAAGAGGACAAGTAGAAACAAACTTGTCTTTCAGGTTTTTCCAGTTTGCGTCTCCTGACTAAAATCTTTTTATATCTCCGTCATCATATTCATGTGGCAAGCCACAAGCTTTGCTCCAAGGTTTCAGCAAAGGCAAAAGAAGCGAGACATGCATTATGAACCTGATTAAATGAATAAACTCTATTTCTGAGCTCCACCCACGGATACTCTCCCGAGCTTTGATTAAACAACTGACTGTTTTTCATTATGATTTAAAAGATAGTTGCTTAAGACAAAAAAAAAAAAAAAAAACTACGTTATGATTTTTGTTAGATCATGGCACAATTCACAGGTGCCTTGAATTCTCCTTCATCTCTGTGTTTGATCTTTTAAACGTGACAATGCCCTCCGGTTCAAATACACCAGACACCCCTCCTCTGTTGGCTCGATTGTGTTGTAGCACCGTTTGTCCACACGGGGGAAGCAGCACATCACAGACATGTAAAGTCTTTCAGTTCCGTTGGAAAGAAAATTGTAAAGACTGTTATCCTCTCTAAGCAGAATTAGACTGAAAAGGGAGAGACTTAGACACAGGTAATGAATTCATGTATTTGACCTCATCATGATCCAGTCATTTGAGCACTGGAAGGAGAACAATTCATCTCACAATGCCACTTCTACAAAATTGTTATAAAATGTATTCAGAGCCTTAAAAGATGTATGCGCTTCTTTGATCTTTGATCATCATTTCAAAACTTCCCGTGTGGTTCATTCCTTTGTTTACAGAGGGAGTGAAATACATGCTCAGATCTTTTTGGCAGGTCTCTTGATCAAGTGAATTTTCAAAGTACAGACAACATTGCTTCAAAATGTCCCCCAACAAACTTATTCGAACCAGACGCTCTGATTCAAGGCTGCAACATAAAACCATCAGTGCTTTCCAGTTGCCCTGGAAACCAATGATGATTGTGGCAGACAAACCTTTCTGCCTACACCCCCCTGTGGAAAAAAAAAAAGAGGATTTATTCACAGGGATTTGTTGGGAGAAATGTTTTAATAGGGGTATCATAGACAGTGAAGAGATCTATAGAATAAAGATAAAGAGTTTGGCTTTAGCATCTGAAACAGCTCATGTATTTCATTTGACTGTGAAAGAGTGATAATACCTCAAATGGAAATAGCAGGGAGTCACAGCTGCAGTGCAGTATTTTGATTTACCCCCCCCCCCTCCCCCTACACACATTATTCATTAACTTTAAGAATTTATTCACATTGGAATGTGGGATTTAGTCTCTTAGCATTTAGAATTTAAGCATTTACGTTTCTGTTTAGTCTCGATTTAAATATGTCTGATGTCATTACCCATAAGTTCAAGCGGTGAGAGGACACCTAATAATTGTGATCATCAGCTTTGTTGATTTCTGTTCAGTTGTTTTTTTTTCACTTTCTTTCCCAGAGTTAAAGTATCAACCCTCATCTTACTTTGAAGCTCCCAGATCAAGGAAGTGACGTCGACGCAGCTTTAGCAGCAGAAAAGCTATCAGGCTTGTGTTGATGATAATAAACTCCTGGACTATTTTCAAACTTCCAAATGCATCGTTTTGTGAGTACAGACCATATTTGTACTACTGTAGAAGTTTGGTGTCATGGCATGTGATTTTAGTGTGGTAATTTTCGGAGATACTGCCAGGATCCATTAACCCTTGTACAAGCTATTCGGGATAACTCAGTAACTCAGCTGATGTTCAGCCAATATCGAAAAAACTGCGGGTGGGCTACTTGGCTGGATATCACGGTTCAAATGACCCCAGGTTGAATCTGCTCCGGAGTATCACTTTAAGTAAGCAGAGTGATACCACTTAAATGTCTGTTGGATGAATATGAAGCTCCTGTTAGCATCTGGTGAGCAGGTAGAATTAATGAGGTTCTATTCCAATGCTAAAGCGTTACATGCCGGAGTAACGTATGATTTTGTTGTCTTTAAAATGTTAAATATTGATAATAAAAGTAGCCTATTGGCAGGTGACTCTTGAGAGTCATGTTGGTGGTTTCCTCCTGTTTTCTGTCATTATGCTCGGCTAAGCTAATCAACTGATCTTTAAAACTCATCTTTTAAAGACAACTCATCTGGGAAATACTGAGATTTTTGGAACAGACATGAAATGTAGATGAAAACATGGTAACAAACTAAAGAGAAACTTTTGTTTGTAGCTTTTTCTCTCCATGGTTCCTTTGACTTACTCAATCTTGTTTAACATTTATCTCCAATAACCCACACTACACATTAGAACCTTTAGTTTATGGCTCTTTTGCATTCTTCAGACATAGAGTCAACCAAAAGGAAGCAGGAAAAACATATTCGCAGAATTGTTTGCGTGATGTGGAACAAACGGCGTAACAGACAGTCATGGACAGGGGGCAGTCATAGATAATACATATTATAACACTCTTCCATGCACAGAGAACGGATTAATAAATGTAGTCAAACATTAATCCCCAAGATATTAGTGCTGATGCATTACTCTTTGATATTTGCTTGAGCATATCACCCACAGTCTGAGGTTTTGGTTGAATGGGGCTTCACTGTGGAGCATTACTGTGTCTTAGTCCTCTTTGTGAACAGACATAAGTTACTCCGTACAAAATGCTGTTTGGCTGGAGAGAGGAGGCATAAGCAAAGGCTGATATCAGGTGGTGTGATAAGCTCCAAGCTGACTTGGAAACTAAATCAAAGGGATGGGGGAGGAGAAAAGAGAGGGGGGGGGTAGGAATGATAAGGAGGATGGGGTGGTTACATTTGCAGCAGTCATATTGCAGGTTTGAAAAAGTCAGACAAACTAAAAAAAAGAGCTTGTCAATGTGCAACTGTTGTAGGAGGAATTATTCACACATTAACTCTCTTGCTTGTATCTAAAATAAATAAACCAAGCGTTGTGCTGGAGTACAAAATTTACTTATAGCTGCGCCAAAATACACAATTTTTGATGTAACAACACATAAACTGTCATGTTGGTATTAATGGGTCGTTGCTTAGCAGTTGCATGCATGTCGATGCTTGTGCTTTTATCTCATAAAGGTGTGACCCTCAGTGTTTATCCCCTTATTTAATCTATGTTAAATGCATGTATTTGAAGTGTGTCTGTCTGCATGTAAATGAGCCTAAAATATGTCAGACAGTGTGCGAAACCTGAGAATGAACTAAATGTGCAGTAGTAAAATTCTTAAAAGGCATAACCTTTATATTTCCTAATGTAACTGCTGCAGGTCTGTACTTCAGATGTGGGAACTCACTCACAGCTTTATGTTCAAGGTCCCCTGGGTACACTGCTCCCTTTGTGTGTCAAAATAAAGACTCCTCTCATATGCATCCTTGGATCCAGAAAATTAACTCAACTTTGCCCTTCAATGAGATGGTGGCAGGAAAGACGTGGTTGAGATGCGAAGCTGGATTTGAAACCGAAGAGAATGAAGGGGGAAATCCTGCCACACTCTCCTTCCTGTGACCTCTGTCACATGCACACCATTACCCAAAAATTAACCCCGTCGCCCTCCATAACAGGAAGGATGTGTGAAACCCTGTCACATCCCTGGGTTTGGTTTGGTCCAGGGTCATAATCACATAGGGAGTTGAACTACCAATATCCTTGTCAATCCTGGTGGAGCTGGTGGAGGATAAATCAACTCGAGCAAGTTGAAGAAGATAAATCTTTTGATGGTGACAAAAGTCAATGGAATTTAAAGGCAGTCCAACCTATAGTGGCTGAAATATTTCAGTGTGGACCAAGGTTCTTCTCACCTAACAGCATGAGTTGCCTGGATCATTGAATCCTTTGAATATTTGCAGAGAGAAGATGGAGGTTTTGCTCATGAGACATTTTTGAGTAGTTGAGAAATTGGGGTTAGGGAAGTCAGGGGGCTGCTTATCTGGGTAATTACATGTGGGGGGTTAGGGAGTTGTAAAGGGGGTGGGGGTGATCACCCTCTGGGCATTGCTGTGGTGACTGGAGCATATGAAGTGGTCTGAGTGCTCAATCAGGTCACGTGAAGTCGGTCAGGAGCACCCCAGACGTTTCCCATGATGTTTGGCCTAATCTACTAGACATGCACCTCCCTGGGGGTATGGACCCTCTGCAGCACAACAGACAACCCCACAAATGCTCATTTCAAGGCACTGATGTTTTTTAGGGGTCACTTCATTGCCCCTATTCTGTAGATTGAAAGAACCCAATTTAGAGTCAAACAGATATTTGGTTGACTTCAAGCTTTGAATGCTGCTCATGCATGCTTAGATTTGTTGATCACTGAGAATATCTGGGCCCTTCTGAGGTTCCTTTCATGAGGAATAAAGCGTGCAGAGTATGTTTTGTGTGCCAGTGAGATCCAAACTCAGGAGTGTAAATGATTTTAATGGATCTCTCAGTGAGGACGCTTAGCTTGACAGGTTCTGCAGTGATATGAATGGGCAGTAAAATTGTTCATCTAAGCATATTACCCTGCTATCACCAACATTATGCATCTGACCTATTTACCAGTTGTAGTGTAGCAGAGAGGGTGCTCAAATCAGAGCTTGCTGAATGCGCTAACTACTTTGCAACAGTCCTCCTAGTATGTAAAACCTGAAAACTACTGGAAGTGAAGGGACACTCTTTCTGGGCCCCAAACTAACAGAACTTCAGCTAGATTTCCCCCTCACTAAACATTCCCCATATTTTCTTGGTCTCTCTGTGCCTGCCGGTCACCATCGAACTAAAGAGCATCCAAAAATTCCAGCGCAAAGAGATTTTTCCCTTTAGTTTTTTCACTCTAGAAAGTGGCATTCAACTCCAGGAATTAAGTTTCTTTTAAAAACACACAGTCATATCTTCACAAGAGAGGCTTCATACCAGGGCGCAGAGAAAACAAACACTGCTTGGATGCATGTGCGCATGCAGAGTATCCCATCCTGCTCCTACAACATTCATCCAGGTGTAATGTCAGGAACTTTTAATATTTTTTCTCTCTCTTGTCATTCAGCACAAGACTGCATCAGACTGGATTGTGCTGGATTGAAGGGGGTTCAGTGGATTGTGTAATCCTAAAGCCCCGCTGATTCAAACTTGCATAAAAAAAGTAATTTGAGCTTGTCAGTGCCTGCTTGTTACTTATTTAGCAAGTGGCGAATCTAAAGGCAAGGAAGACAAAGTATTTAGCATATTTCTCACGCTATCTATTTGCAATTTGAATTCAATTTAGCCCGATTACGTTTGAACATTGAGACAAATCATTTTTCTTCTTAACTAAAGCAAATAAATCTCCTGGCACAAGAAAGAGCGTCAGGAGAACTGATTGTGTTATGGCTGGATAATGCCATTTTGTTTAGACTGAGAATGAAACATTCTTCTCAAAGTGACACCTATGAATAAACGAATGAATACATTAAAACATCTGTTCGTGCTTCACCACTGGAGTAATGCACACAGGAAGTGAGACCCCCTCCTTCCCTCTGAAAGCAGGAATGCTATAATTGAAACCACGTGTGCTGTCGAAACGGCCTGTGCAAATATCTATGTGTGTGTGTGTCATCCAAAAAGTACCCATAATCCAAGATGAAATTAGGCTTTTATATTTCAAATGATAAACTACTGGGCATTCCACACACCACAGGCATACAACATGCTGGCCCACAGCATGTTGTGCAGCTGCGTGGCTAACTTAGATTAATTTAATAAATCAATTTTGGACACATTTGTGGGCATCTCAGGCCCACAGCAATATCAAAAACCTCCTATTGTGCATTGAAAATGTGTTGCATGTGTAAAACCTCAAGCTCATCATAATATAGTGCTATCAGATAATAAAAGATTTAAAGATTCAGTATAAATCTAAATCCTGGTGCTATGTCAATCGAAATATACACTTTACTAAGCTATGTTGATTTAGCCCCTACATAGTTTACAGATTAAGAGTTAATGTAAAATCAGACATCAAAATAATCCATGAAATGCAGTAAAACCTTGAGCTTTTTATTTTGTTCTTTCACAAACAATTAACTCTAACATTTTGCAACTAATTTACTTTATGGCATTGCTCTGTAATAGCCTTATTTACGGTGCAGGGTGGGTTTATAAAGGTTTTCTCACATGTGTGGAGATACAGTGGTGGAAGAAGGACTACGAACATTCACTACAATAGAAGAATCATTTGACTTTGTAGAAATATTATAAACATGCATATTATGCACCAGATTTAAAGTGCCAAAGATAAAAACAGAGTAATATAGCAGAATCATATCTGCTATAATTCAGGGTTTATTCAAGCTACTTCATATACTACAAGGTACATTAATCTATGGTAATGCATCATAATGAATGTGTTTGTTATATGTGGTTTCATCAGTATAAATCTACAAATATTACCTATTTGCAACACCCTCAACTAAATGTGATCGATTAAAAAGTGCAGTTTAACTCGGAAATATTGAAAAGTAGCTTAATGGGAACCTCAAAACAGAACTTGAATAGCCTATATATCTCATCAAATAGTTTCCCATAAACAAATGGAAATAAGGCTGCAGTTTTGTTTCAAATTTTCCAGAAAGTAATGATTTCCTTTGGTTGAGCATCTTGTTTACCAGTTGTAGCTAATTAGTAAATGGTCATTTTTCTAAATTTCAAAATGATACAGCTCAATATTAGGGTACAATTAAACTGAGCAGAACAGTAAATACTAAGGGTATTAGTATGTTTGTCCGGGTATAATCTCACTGCTGGCCGGAGTCACGTGAGGGTTGATCAGTGATGAATGCTGACGCGCAGCACGAGCTCTGAGGCGAAGCTGGGATGGGATTAACACCTAGCGACCATGAATACAATAACACTAACTGCAACAACTTCCCGTTGCTATAAATAATAAAGACCGCAGCTCGGCGGACGCAATGCCACACTTTTATTTTGACAAATAAACGACCTTACTTCCGGCGTCGCTCCTATTTGGCAATGGGCAGCTTGACTCGGCCGTTTAAATCGTTCTCCTGATACTCGTGGAGTGAAGGCGCATTTGAAGGGATAACGATATTACGCTCAGCCGCTGTGGGCTAAAGGACAATCTGCCGCGGCTACAGAGACTCGGCGCTCCCTGACTGACAGGCAGACACACGGGGGCCAGAGGAGCTGACTCTCACCGCCAGGCGTAGATGGCCACAACATTTCCTACAGGGAGACGCCGCTGCCCGTGAGACTACCTGTGCACCAAATGCGACCTGGAAATTAAGACGCGCATTTGCATCATATCAGACGCAACGGAAGTTTCTGTGAGCGATTATTGGGACATATCTAGGTTAACTGGCTGCAGTCATGGACGAAGACAACCAAGGTAGCTTGCATTACTCACTCAGGTTTATTTCCTACCGCAGATTTTGTATTTATTTGCAGAAAACACGCTCCTCTATGCCAGGTCAATATTAATACTTTTACTAATAATGAGAAGAAAAAAAATGAGGGTGATGAGGATAAGCCTATGGTCAGGGCTGCTCACTTGAATTCAACCTCAGTGTGTTGGTTTCATATGCACTCAGCAACAAAACAAACAATATTTTCTGCTGCCTTCCCCCCTGAATATAAACCCTCTCACTAACGCTGTGCTGTGGTCTCACAAGTTCAGTTTGACAGGCCGTCTCATGCTCTGGATGTGTTCGATTCGATTGACCCAGAGTAAAAGGGGGACGAACAGGTTATCGGGCGTTTGTGGATAAGCTTGGATGATTGACAAAGCGTTGCTGGAGACCGTGTTGGTGCTGCAGTCAGTAGACTTGTGTGTGTATTTAAGGCTTTGTCGGGTGGAGGCTGGTGTCACTCTGGCCCAACAGGTCTTGTCACGGTCATCCAACCACAGCCGTGAAAGACGGGCTCATTTATTGACCCTCGGCAAAAAAAGCTTCGTTTGTTTTCAGAATGAGCTCTCAGGGATGGATCGCTGTGCGCACTGCATTCACTCACACACAGAGAGTGGGGTTGGAAAGTTTGAATGGGTTGTCAGACTTTAAGAAGGGTACCGTATTTGCTAAACGGGTACAAATATTTTGACTTCCACTGCAAGCCAAGTTCCTTCAAACTGAACAGAGTGAAACTGAATCCATAAATATTTGTGTTAACTTTTGGTAACCTCCGGCCACGGATAGTTTTGGAAAAGCCAGTTCAGATTCCAGGGGTGACCTGGGCCACCTCACTGGCCTGAAGTCGGGTTGATCAGAACCGGTACAGAAACGGTTTTATTTCTCAAGATTTAACCCTGCAAGCAAGCAACATCTCACCTCTCGGTAGTCAGTGGTCTGCAGCTTTCTGTCCGCTTCCCTCGGAGCAGCAGGATGCGGCTAATTGCTGGAGCGCTGCAGGCATGGCACCTGAGCATAAAGCTGACATTGTCCTGTGGCACACTCAGCGTAGCTCCGCGGACATATGTTGCAGCGATGCTGAGTAGGAAAAGCTGACAGCAGCCAGGAGCCTATAAACACTTACTCACATGTATTCGTGGCCACAGGATAACACACTGACACAAAATTGACATTTCTCTTTTTCCCCTGATGGCACAATTTGCTGTGAAGATGGATGGATCATGACCTAGGGGGATAAGATGTGTTTAAGCAGTTTATTCCACTGTCTGTTCTCTCATCTGGAATATATAGAGTCTTGGATTCAGCAGGAATTAAAAAGGCTGCAGAGTGCCTTTTCCCCCCACTCCTTTTGCTTCTTTTTTTTTAAAGCATAATTTAGTGTCGGGAACAGCATTTGTAATTTTCTGCTTATAATTGTAACACATTGGCGCCTACACATGCCCAGGCATGGGCTCACAACAGAGTAGAGAGCTGTAGGGGGGGGGGGGTAGAACAAAGTACAGGATGGGGGGTCTTGCTGGCTGGGATTACAGGCACAAGGGGGGGGATGCAGAGAGTAGGTGGCAGGTCAGTTGACAAGGTTCGATATCTGACTGTCATCCCTCACAGTGGGATACACCCTCGCTTTGCCATGCAATAAGTACAGTGGGAGGGAAGACTGAAATGTGACAGACATAATGAGATATCGAGAGTCGGAGGATGGAAACGTGTGAGGATGGAAAAAGTGACAATCCCCTGTGACCACACAGAGTGAGATGTAGTTGTAGCAGCAATAGTGAGATGTCTGAAAGGGAACGAGAGAGTGCGACTGGAGATGGGTGTTTGTGTGTGTGTGCCAGAGAAAGATGAAAAATTGCCAATGATGTATGGAGCCCCGCCAATGAAAGATGGTGAGGGAGAGTGGCAATGAACTAGATACTCTTACAGAATCAATTCTGCAGTGTATTACAGGAGTTTCTCTCACTTCTGTTCTATTATCACTGACTCACTGAACAGAAAGTGGCCAACCATGACCATGTTTCAAACCAGGTCACACTTGCAATAGGGATTAATTTAATTTATTTTCCTATCTCACTTGGTACATTCTTCTCCTGCTTGAAATGTTCTCTCTGTTAGAAGAACCGACATCTTCACATTTTAGCCATATGAGTGACATGCAGGTGGGCTAACATGTCTGTTGTTCAACTCAACTTGGACCTGGTCCTCCACTACATGCAAAGTCAGTGGTTTGATCGCTGGTTTCTCAAGTCAAATTGTTCTTGGTAAGCTTATTAAACCACTGAATAAGATTTGGAATTGGCAACTCAAGCAATAAAATCTTTGCTATAGCAATAAGATGAATGAGAGATGGAGCTCCGTACAATCAGACTTCTTTGTGCAACCATAGGTGTCTCCCCCTGTTTGCAAGCCAATTTATCAATGTCAATGTCAAATTTATTGGCAAGGTTGCAAAGTAAAGACACTCACTTTTCTGAAACTGAGGCCAGATCCAGGATTTATATACAGCCAGTCGTGCAGCCTCAGGGTGCAACTATAATGGCTGCAGACTGTTTAGTATCACTGACACATGTTTGAATTCTTCCTTCTGCGTTACTTTCCTTCCCGCCATCCTCCTCCTGTTCCAGTTAATGTATCTAACAGTTGACGTGCTTTTCTGTCATTTGTTTTTCATTGACAAATGTTGGGACTTTCTTTGCTGAGCTGCCTGTACTATACAAAGCTTATAGAGAATAGGTCTACAGTAATCCGTGTGACGCGTGTGACATTCAGCAATGCCTTCTGCCACAATACTCCCTCAGTGAACAATAGGCCAACAAGAGCCCACAAAGCTTTGTCACAGTGAAGCCTGTCGGACGGAGCAGACCGAGTGTGGCTTACTGTAACACATTCTTGTTTTGCATGACTGACTTTGACAGGCCATTGACCTACTCTGCTTCCACTGCTTCAGTGTACTCTTTACATTACTCGCTGAGCTGCATAAGGTGTGTAAGGTGGGAGTCTGCGTGAATGATGCCCATATGGTATGAATCGTGGCATTTAATGCTCGACGTTGGCTTCACAGCAGGCCTTGAGATGGCTTCTGATTTTGGCCTCGGACCGCTCCATTTACAGGCTTGTGAAAACCACCCATTTAAATCTGGCAGGTCAGTGTGCGAGTGTGTGTTTCAGCGTGTGGCCTGTGGGGTTATGGCACACTTCAGCCCAACTCAAGCTAAAAGAGACACAAACGATGCGCTGGATGCAGAGAGCCCTGAGCTCTTCATCTGCCGGCAGCAGGATAGAGCCAGCAGCTTCCTGTTATGTGCAGAATTTGCGATCTTGGGGAGTTGATTTTGCAGCTGCTGTATTCCCTCCACAGCAAATATTCTGTGAAGTGCTTAAGAGAGGAACATCCTGAAGCCATAATAGGAATAAATAAGCCTTTAAATAGTGTTTTTCAGGCTGATTCTTTCTTGTCCGTATTTGACCTCTCTTAAGAGGGGTCACTGTTTCACGAACACCGTAGGGATCTAGAGAATTGTGGCTTTGGGGAAACTGCTAGACCATAGATGTTTACTTCAAGCCTGAGGAGACAGTAAGGGCCTGTGTGCTGCTTGGGTGGCAGTAAAAATCTTTGGGGCCCTGTAGGATGTCAGGGAGCAGCAGTGGGGCGTGCAGTAGAGACCTAGAGCTCTTCAGAGATGAGAGTTGTGCACAAAGCATGTGTGGCCTAAACAGACACATGGTTTTATTCTTTTCCAATGAGTGTACGCTACATTCAGCTCCAGCTATGTAAAACATTTCACTCAAGGCATTGCGTTAGACTTGAGTTTGTATTTAGATGTGACTTTGCTTGGTGGATGCACACAATTTGAACACATGTGAAGAACAGGCAATGAAATGCTGTTTTATTTTATTTCAGAGTGTTGTTATTGGATTAAACAGAGTAAAGTCGAGGGCTGTTGGACCAAAAGGGTCCTGCGATCTACACTGATTCTATGCCTGCCTGAACTAACACGAAGCTCCATAAGTTGTCATATTCAGTCAACTGTTATTGTTATTTTTAGGACACGATTACCAACCAGTTTTTTTTTTTGTTTTTTTTTTA
The DNA here is from genome assembly GCF_027942865.1 of Odontesthes bonariensis. Classification (NCBI taxonomy): domain Eukaryota; kingdom Metazoa; phylum Chordata; class Actinopteri; order Atheriniformes; family Atherinopsidae; genus Odontesthes; species Odontesthes bonariensis. Next base: position 16,265,062 of record NC_134526.1, read on the forward strand.
ATCCAGTTTCTCAAATGTGATTGTTTAGTATTTTTCTCTGCTTTGAATATTCAATTATTTTACTTTGACTGTGCAAATTGAATCTTAAATTTGATCATAACTGTTTTTTTTTACCACTGATATTTTACATTTGAAATGATTTAAGAGATACCTACTGCACATCGGTCTGTCTGTTTGTAGTTAAGAAGTCTCACTAGAGGGTTTTCATGGTCAAAAGTTTAAGTTCAACATGCATTCGGTCTCACACTTGAAATTGTTTCAATGCCCAACACACCGGCTGTGATACAGCCTGGGTGAGTGTTGAAGGTCAACATCACTGCTTTATGTCTGACTGCTGGGCGGCTTTATTTCTGGTGGATACGGGGGTTACTTACAGACCACAACACAAACTTCCACACATGCATGCATCATTATGCACCACAGTACACACGCACCTGTCACTGTCTGTCTTCTGTCTCTTGTCCTTTATCTGTCCTGTCTTTTTGTGTTCCACTGTCGGGGATTCTAGTCCTCTCTGACTAAATCAAGGTTTTTTGAATCAATAAAGCTTGTTGGATTTGATGGTCAAAGAGGGCTGGTGAAGGACACGCTCACCATCACTTGCACCTATGCACAAGAAAAATTGCAAGATTAAATTGCATATATCAGAAAAATTGTTTCTTGCCAGACCTTGGCACCAACCATTGATATATTTGCAGACAGTGGTTAAAAAAAAGAAGAAGAAAAAAATAGTTTCAATGTTCATCTTTTACCTCGGTTTTCAGACAAAAACACTCATTTACTCACTGTAAATTTTGTGGTGTACAGCTGTTGTGGCAAACATTTGCATATTCTTATGCATTTTAAGCCAGGCTATATTTATCCCCGATAATCCCGGGATCTTTTCCATTAAGTCAGCAAAGAAAGGAAGAAATTAAAGGTCACGACTTGACTTGAATGAAACAAACAAATCAGTCGGGGCTAAAGCGGTTCCACAGATGTCAATTCAAGTTCATGCGGTAAGACCACTTTGAAACAAAGCCAGATGGTCAAAGTGATACTCGATCATCTCAACACATCATCTGTTCTTTCATCCACTAACACATCCATGATTTCTGCTACCCAGCATTTAATGTGGGCTCATTTTTTTTCACTGCAAATAATTCAGTAATCTCTAATTGATTTAAAAAAAGAAAAAAAACATAATTCAGAAATGTAACATTAATTTATCAGTCTAGAAAATCTTTAGAATCTATATTTTGATATTTATTTGGTAATTGATGTTTGCTGGTTTACTTGAGATGCTAACTGGCTCCGTCTCTAAAGAGCAAAACTGGTTGTGGCAGAAATTTTGAATTGCAACTCTGCTTTGTAGAATTTTGTGACAGTACAACTCTTAAATCATTTGTCTGCCATCACAAAAAAAAACTACAGAACAAATTTATTCTCTTTATAGTTTTGCTAAGACTCCATCAATGATAGAAAAGCTTGTTTTTCTCTTTTTCTCCATTTTTCTTTCCTGCAAGAAGTAGTTCCTGTGCAGTGAAGTTACTGCAAACAAAGAATGAGCTAAAGAGAAGCCTTATTTCATTATGTATGACTGACATACTCAGGGTGGGCAGCCTCTTTTCCTTGATGAGGAAGTTCAGATTTTTACATGAGATCCTTTTACCATGGCACGCATTAACGGTTGGTAGATTCATACTTGGCATACAGACATGAGTGTGGTATCAATCTTCTCTTCAATCTCCTGAAAAGAAAATGTTAATATCCAATATCTCCTGTACAATATGACTTAAATAGTTTTAAGTATTTTTAGGGAAGTTCAAGCAGTTTGATTTACATTTGCTCCTTGCAGTTTTTCTATATGTTAAGGACATGCTTGTGTGAGTTCTAGTATCTTATCATAGGCATGTTTTCTTTCTTTTATCCTCCTAGTGTGACTCACCTCTCTTTAAGAGTGTGTTTCTTCCTCTGTTTTGACTGCTCCGCTCTCACTGCTTTCTCACACCAGCAGCCATGCATAAACAGTCAAACTCACCATGCCTCGGTGACTACCCTGAAAGTTGGTCGCAGGGACAGAAAAGACATCTGGCCCCCGTGCGAGGCTCAGCATTATTATAACGTGCGTGTTAAGTGTGCACGTTTCATCTTTGACCAGAGGTTTGGTGAACACAGAAGGCCCTTGTTGAGTTGGGCCTTTCAAGGAAATCAAATACCACTTGATATTTACCCATGACATCCCCTCAGTGGCTCAAGTGGGACTCAGGAGTCTTTAAGACAAACCGGCCCATATGGAAATCAACTTTATGGATTTAGTCTCCTTCTGTACATAAGCTACTGCTTCAGTCGGGGCTAAGTTTCAAGTGAACAGGAGTCATGCGTGTAAATCCATTTGGTCTTCCATTTAGCCAAAAAAAAAAAAAAAATTTAAAACACTTTTTTAGGATCTATTGATGGCAAGACTTGGCTTATGTGTGAACCACAGGAGGAAAAGAACAGCTTAAGGGTTTTCATGGAAATATCCAGTTTCCCTTTTCATCTGCCACTCAGAACCGTGCAGTAAAGGTCCACAGCTCAACACAATCACATATTGGGATCTGTCTTTGCAGTGTTAAGACACTCAAGGGGCTCGTAAAGGGTAGGCAAATCGTGCTATTTTTCTCCTCTCAAGGAAAGAGAAATCAGAGTGTGCTGAAACTCCCAGAAGGCTGGAGTCATGTGCTGAAGTAAATTTCAGGCAAAGAACATCGTGCTCCACTTGGACCTTTGTGAGTGTCTGGGTTCATGGCTTCCATGAGAGAGATTGTGTGTTTGTGTGCGTGGTTCAGGTTTGTCGGAAAGGGAAGAGAAAACTGACCAGAACAGACAGGAAAAGGGAGGGTTGGAACAATTATGTAAGCACACAGATTGTTTGACCTGCAGGAAAAAGGTGTATCCCCTAAGACTGCTAGTGGATCCAGAGCTTTATGCTCTGCCAGCACAACACACTAGCCAGTGGCTGTAGTAAAGTCCAACCTACATGGGACTTTTAGGGCCGACACCGATGCTGCAAAGGTAAAAAAAAATAAAATAAAATAACAATCAGTCTTGAGAAACCCCTCATTTCTTTATATTTCACTTGCAATGAGCTATAGTTGTCTGTAGTTTATGTCCCAATATCAATTACAGCTATAACTTTTGATACTGACTTGCAAATGCTTGCTTCTAACAACAGATGTTACACATTTCCTGCTGAAAAAATGAAACCATGTGATATCATCCTCCAAACCTCCATCAAATGTATCAGTTTTATATTCCTAAACGGGGAAGATGATTAAAGTTTCCTACAAAGTGTTGTTTTATGTGTCTGCCCATTCATTCCAAATAACCCTTCTTTTCCACTTGCTTTCTTTTGTGCCTCTTGAACTGTCTCCTACTAAGAGTTCAACAGACAGTGTATTCTTTTTTATATTTTAGTTCCCACACTTCAGGTCCAGGACCAGCAGCATGTGGCTGCAGCAGAGTGACAATCTGAGCCATTAGGGGCGTCTTAAAAACAGCAAATGGAGATTAATAAATGAACAAATTATACCTTATGAGTGCACTTTCCATGAGATGGGAAGCTCACTGCTCATTAAGCCATTTGGTTCAACATTTTGACATGTACGGCAGCAAACTTTTTTTTTTTAGTATCATGTCACAATATGACACAATTGCAACTGATACACAACAAATAACATCAGTATTAATGTTCGATACCTCAGTTAAGTGATAGTCAGATATATCTCGGCCAATGGTTTTATTGTTGTTGCTGTTTTCCTACGATCACATAAAGCTTAAACTGAGGGGGAAATGGTTACATGCTCACTGACTCCTAGAAAGGGAGTAAAAACCATTCTCTTACCCTCACAGATGTAGGATTTTACTTGTTTTTAAATGTGCATCATTAGCTAGAAATGCAACACTGGCTTGATTGATCAAGTTCAGAGAAAACTCATCTATTTAGACATATGACAGTTGACAAGCAAAAACATATTTTTCAGTGTCTCTGGTGTCAGGTTTTGTTGCTTTTCTACTTCAGGCTGGCATGATCGTGAATTGGATAAGTTTGATCGTTAGACTTCTGATTGTACCAGTTAAATGACCTGAAACCTTGATGTCTGTGAAATTGTGATGAGCCTCTGGCCGCCCTCCAGCCTCTCACAACCCTCTTCTCTTCTCCCTGTTGCTTGTGATATTGACACTCCAAAGCCAACCCAGCATTTAAGAAGGGATTTGTAACAGTCAGTGACTTAAACTACAACAGAACATCCTCAGTATTTGCTATAACTCGTTTTTTTCCCCGTTTTTTTTTTTTTTGCAACATATGCATATTTTCTCTACCGACCCCTGTTTTTGCTATGAGAAGCTGCTGCATCATGCACAATTGACTCATCTTTCATAGTGAGAGAGGATGAGTTTGACTGCATCACCGGGGCCATTAAGAAGGTTGAGGTCGTCGTAGTCGTGCAGTTTCTTTGCCTCCACGTTGCGTCCCCATAAACGGCTCAGTGTGATCGAGAATGGCAGCCGAGCTCGGGTTGTAACAGAGAAAGGCTTCGAAGAACACAGCGGGATGACCATGCGACACACAGACTTTTGAGCAACCTGTCAGTGTGTTTATTCATGTGGGTGCTAGTGACGGTGTGTTTGCACATGAAGACAGTTTGTAATGCTTATGGGAGGAAGATGAAGTAGTGCAGCAGTGGCACAGATTCAAAGAGACTGATAGCTGCAATCAGAAACTCAAAGTAGGTTAGCGGTGCAAAGCTTAGCCCAGCCGTGTATACCTCATTCTTCTTCTTACTTATGAACGAGCATGTGTATACACAAATAGTATATGTATGAATGTGAGTTTGTTTTATTTTTTGTCTTTCATTGTATGCAGAGATTCTCTCACAGGATTAGCTGTGAGCCCTCCTCATGCATAGACAAATGCGGGAGATCAAATGGGGAGGGATATAGATAACACTTAGTGTGTAATAGGTCAGGGGCTCAGGAACTGTCACTTCCCCACTAGTTTGCTGAAAAAAAACACACATACAAACACACATGAATATTATTTGGCATCTGTAATGACAAAAAGGCAGCCCTGGAAAAAAAAGAAGCGGAAAAAGAGAAGTGCTTTCCATGTGTTTTCAGTCATTTGTGTGATTTATAGTATGCTGTGTCACCAGGACGTTCTGCTTCTCCCTCTTCATTTAAAGGCTCTTTTCCTTTGCCCTGACCCTTAAATGCTTATTCCTTACATTGTTTTAAAGATAGGGTGGTCTTTGTTGCTGTTGTGAAGACTGTAAAATATCAAATGAATAGCCTTGACAGAGCAGGTCAGGGTGAGGGGCCCCAGAATCCAGAGGTGCACTGATAACCCCCTGTTTCAACCAGAGGAGCGGCAGCTGAACTCACAGCCCCACTTTCACCCACCCCCTACTGCTATGACACACACTTTCTCTAGTTTACCACATTCCCACACTTGCCGCACATAACTCGTTATATGTCAGTGTCATGGCTTCCACAGATGATGATTGGGTGTGATTGATACTCCAGTATAGCTTTCAGTGGGTCATGACCACTAAAATACACACATACACATGCATAAAATGGTCCCGAGGTTTTTTTTCAGTGGGTGAGTGATTTACAGTGGCTCCTGGGCACAGGTTCCTTCACACACGCATTTAATCTTATTGTTGACCTTTGTCACGCAGAATTTCCATCATCATTTGCGACTGTGGGTGCCACACATAATCGTAAAAAAAAGCTTTTTGCTATTTTAATCTTCCTCTCTTGATAATGTCATGTGACCGGAGGAACATGATGCAAATGTTACATCATTAATCTCCTGATAAACGCTCAGAGGTGATACCTCAACTTAAGCAATAGTTGTGGTTTTTCCCTCGGGGAAAATTCGGTAAGTGATACGGAAAGCATCAGCAGCTTTCCACTGCCGAAATACCCAGGAGGTGTGTTGTTGTCACACCTGTGAGCTGTCAGGCATGTGCCTAGTTTCCCCAATGAACTAGGGGTTTTCAGCACTTGTCAGTCTTAAAGGAAGTGGGAACAAATGTGCCAGCTAGGTGAGGTTAGATGAGAACATTTGATATTCAAAAGATATGTTAAAACCTAACGGAATTGCATCTGAAGAGGAAGTACAGGATTTTGACCATGTGCTCCGGCCAACCCTGTCCAGTCAGCCCAGTCACTATTTACATATCTTTTTACGTTGGAGCTTCCTCCTGTTCTCTCTTTGTATGACTCGTATTAGTGTAGGGGATTAGATGAAGAATTTCATCCTTTTATTGAAATGCTGAGCAAGCCTGTAACCCACCTTAAAGTGTTTTAAATGTTTGCTAATTTTCAGAACACTCCCATACATTTCTTGCAGGGTCTGTACTTTTTTGGAGTTTGATGGTGTTACCTTGAAGGGTAATAATTAGTACTGATTCCATTTACCTTTAATCACTAATCATGGCTCAACTGGGGATATTTAAGTTAAGAGGTTACATAAAGGGCCCCTGTGTGCAGAAGCTTAAAATCTGAAAACCCCTTTATCCTGAGCCTGGAACACACTGATCCCCTGACTTGAACCACCCACAGATTTTGTGCAATAAAGCAATCCTGGTTCAGGTTTTAACTTGGTTATGAACTCTCTTCCTCATTCTCCACCTCCTCATCCACCTACTCTCCTTCCTGCTGTCTGGGAACAGGAAAAGTGGACACAGACTCCTATTTGGCAGCTGGAGTGTTTCCCTTACTTTCTCTCCATCGTTATATTCTCCACATTTAAGGCTTGAATCCAATGCAAATAGCTTGCACTGCACAGTGTGCATTCTTTTTGTTTTCTTAGGGCCCTCCTATCAGACTCCATGAGTGATGCTTCATTTATTTCCTGAATGATTCACTTAGGACTGTGGGGGACTTAGCAGAAGGCCTACTACCTGGTTTACATTCGTTTGGAGGTATTCCATTGCATAGATGTCAGCCCCTGCAGAGCAAAGGATAGTTCGTAATTGACCAATGCACAGTCTTGCATCTCCAAAAAGCGAACAGTGTAGAGCCCAGTAGATGACGTCAAGCATTAGTCAAATGCCAACTGGTTCAAAGTTGTTGTAAACGGGAGAGAAAAGGTGTCATCAGAGGTCACTACTAAAAAGAAGAAATGTGAAATAACAGGAAAAAGGCAAGATGGAAGATAATCAAGTTTTGTTGTGAATCGCTTAAGCAAAAGCATCAGCCTTAACAAAGTTATTAGGCACTGATCTGGACTGTTTAAAGAGAGATTATCTTTTTACAGTGGTCTCTTTCCCGCATATGGCCAAGAACCAACTAAGGAATGACGCAAACAAGAGAGGTCTACATTGCAGGTTGTTCCACTTATTTTCAGCTATGCCCCACATGGCAGAAAAAAAAGTTACAGGTAGATGTTCAAAGCAGACGAAGAATTGTATCCAAGCCCTAAGATGCAGGATAATATGGTCTGACAGACTACCTTATAGAGCAGCTCGTTAAGCTTAGGCTGTTCAGACAATTGATGGTTCAGGAAAGGGTTTATTTTGGAAATGTTTTTGGTTTGTGACAGTTTGTATTCAGTCACCTCTGTCTACTACAGCAATTTAATTTGTTCCTAAAGCTCCCCCAAAAAATATTTAAACAATAGATAAATAAATATATATATATATATATATATATATATATATATATACTCACACACACTTGTATTGCTCTCCTGTAATCAGTCATTTGGGCTGGTAGATTGTATGGAGGGTGCTTATTTTTAATGAGGGGACCTTTCATCTTGCATAAGCAGATCTGTCTCTAGTCCTAACATAAAAAAATGTGCAGGCTTCTTGACTTTAAAGTTGATGTTGTTGTGTAAAAATTAAATCCATGGTCAGTCAAGAAAGTTATTTTCTTTAAGTGTGAGATTATAAAGAGGATTATGTATAATAAAAGAACCAAAAAAGGTAAAGCGAAGCTGCCGTCGGGATACTCTTGCTTAGTTGGTGAATGGTGGAACAGAAGGCTGTCAAGATCAACTTTTTGCTTATTTCTTTGGTAAAGAAGAGAAACCATGAGTGAGATGTAGACTGTACTGTAATGAATGAAAAATGGTGTAAAACATTAGATATGATGGCTCAAAAGCAAACCAATGAGAGGATGATTTTCTCATTCTTTTCAGGTTTTGTGTTGTTTGGAGCAGAGAAATAAATGTCTAACTTGTACTCAGTTTGATGTACATTAGAGGACATCGGAGCCTCTTTCACACATGTCCTATTACTGACTGACCAATACACATTGTTCAGTTGCTCATCATGAATGTGTGAATGCAGAGGCGGAACAGGGGGTCGAGTCTAACTGCCGCTGTCACCCCTATAAGGAGGCAAAGGAGGTGCTAACAGAGGTGAAACAATTCCACCTTGTGTGTACTTCCACACAATAAGCTGGCAACAGGGAACAGGTCACGCTAAAGGATGGTGCTATCATCACTCAGCTGATTCCACAAATTCAGCTTGATTTTTGTAACGACACAGCGATGCGGGGCTGATCTTCCTCTGTTTTGTATGCGAGTTATTAGGAGGAACAGTGATGGGTTAACAACACGTCTTTTTTGCGTCGACAAGGCACAACCCATATGTGAAAGAGGCTTGAGCCTCTCCTTATCGGATAAAGATTGTGAACGGTGCAGTCAGAGATGCGAATCGAATGTTGTAATTATAAACTTGAAACCTCAGAACAATATTTTGTAAAAGTGACTGAAAGGTCTTTATTTGAAACAAATAAATTTGGGTTTCAGCAGATGGTTCCTTTTTGTAATCTGATTCCAAAAGGTTAAGCTCTGGTTATAAGAATTATTTATCAAACCCACTATTCTTAGTCTAAGTCTTTTCATGAAGATTGCCATTGAGGCAAAGACTGTCATTTTGATCGTTTTATTTCATGCCTGTTGAAATGAGCTGAAATGTGTTAAGAGAAACAGAATAATACCAGAATACTAAATGCAGAGAAATGGATTAAAAAGGTAGCGTGAGGAAAAAGGACTTGTTGGACTAGACTGGGCGGTTGGAGTGGGAAGAATGTGGGCTAGTTACATACCACTACTGTCATCTGTCAAGAGGCAGGAGTTTGGAAAGAGTTTGCTGTCGGTGTGTGCCTGTGTAAGTGCTTTGTATGTGAGTGTTTTCGTGCATACTTTGGAGCTGTGAGTAGGTGTAACACAGAGGGGGGAAAAACAATTACTGCACACCTACCAGCCACTATTGCAGCTCACATGAGCGGGAAAACAAGCTGATAGAAACGGTTTAGATACACTCTGGACTTTTACAAAGCAAACGTTTCAGTGATCACGAAAAGCGGGGAAAAGAAAAGACAATTTGATATATAGTTTACCCCCTAAATCTGACAAAAATGTGACCTTTTGGGAAGAATTATGTTGAGTCATGCCCAACTGTCTTGCAGCATTCTCAACTCAGCTGGTTTGCATGTATTTGCTGTAGCACACCACAATCCAGCATTGGCTGGGTTGTGAACTTGTGTAAGCGCGCCACGATTAGTCTGGTGTGGGAAAGGACTGACGCCCTTTTTATGTTTACGTGGTTGCTATCGTTACATAAAGACCAGCCCCGATTGCAGCAGACATCCCTTCCATTGTCCCGTTGAAAGCCTGATGAAAATCACGAAGCGTTTCTCCGGCTCTGTTTGTTGTTGTCCTCTGTCATCATTATTGTAGAGATCTTTAGCCAGGAGCTGAAATGTTTCAAATATTTCAAATATTTCATTCAGAACAAAAGTATCTACACCTCGGTGCCAAGGATATAGGAAAGACACGACTGTCCGTGATGTTTACCCTTTGTGTGATTTGCCAATAAAAGCCTGTAAACAACATGACTCACATCCCCTGGTCCTGTTGCCATGATGTCCATACTCACAGGACAGGACAATCCTATATTATTCAAGCAAGTCATTTTCAGGGTGAATGTGTAAATATATCATGGACAACAGCTGACATCCACATATATTGATTGTGCTTTTTGGATAGTAACCGAAACGGAGATCAGTGACTTCAACAAAGAACATCATTGAGACTGTACAAGAGTCAGAGTGCATGATGAGCGGACCTGAAACACAGCCTCTCTTATCTGCTGCATGAATAATTTGCATGTGATGTGTCTTCCTTTATATGACCCCTGTGAAAATCTAGAGCAGCACAAATCATAATAAGTTCCACTTAAAACGGAGTCACAAGACTTTTCTCTAATTGTGGCCTGCGCTGACAACGTCATCGTCTTAACTGCAAAGCATTCGAGTGAATTCACAACATGTTTGAATTTTCTACATTTTAATGTTTGAATTTTTCAAGCTCTTCATGTCTATCACAAGAGTTGTTTCACTAAAACTGGTCGAAGTGTGTGAAAAATAGTAAATCATGCGTTGGCTTGCAACGCATCCAATAATTAGCATTTCTTTCATCAGCGATGATGTGTGTATTGTCCATGTGCACGGCACAGTTGACACATCCTTTGGTTCATCAGTGGGATCAATTTGGAATAAAAACTGCAGCAGTGAGAGAAAATTATTAAGTTTGATCAGCGGTAACAAGTGTAATTCTGACAAGATGCAGATAATTACTACGTACGTTGCACTCCTCTTGTTGATGAAATTCTAAAAATTCAACTTGTCAGAATTGGAGTTTGATTAAATCAAAATGATAAGAATTATAGTGTGTTGTATTTATCTGTGGCTGTGTGAAATCCCAGTCCATTGTATGCCACTACATAAACAAAATCAGTATCCTAATCAGGTCTTTCTGCCTACAACCAGTAAATGCTTCAGTGCTGTGTTGGCAGCCCATTGATCTTGGCTGGATTTCCCTTTTGACCCTACTGGCTGTTTCCCTGACCCACGCAGATGCCGGTGACCTGCCTAGTTACAGGTCCTCGGGAGCTGAGAGCTAGAACAGATTTTGAGATTGGAAAAGGGACGCTTACAAAACTCGATTGCCTTTTTCTTGAATGTAGTTTGGAAAACTTCAGCTCATTGGCTGCTACTCATGCATACATACTTGGTCACCAAAGGGGGAAGAAAAGGTAAAACATACAAGTTTGAACTATTAGCATGATGTATTGATTGTAACTGGAACAGCAGCCCCCTATGTCATAATATGAAAGAGCTGAGCAGGCAAGCATTGGTAATCTATGTGCCTGTTTCTGGGGTTAAGCAGAGTGTTTGCATATAACCTAATGTGGATTTCTTTTCAGAGGGTCTACCCTTTATGAAATTGCACACACATCATCTGACACGCACACATATTCCTAGATTTTCATGAATAATGCATCAGAGGTCCAGTGCAGGCTGCATAGTAGTAGTTGCCCTCACAGTTATATCAGATTACTTCTGCACTTGCTACAAAACACACACAGCATGGGCTTGTTAACCGAGACAGACTTAGTCTCTTCAGACAATTTGTCCCATTCTCCGGTCCAGCTGAGCTCTTCCAGCCAGAGTAGGAGGGACGGACGAGTGCTTTGCGTATTGCAGACGTAAGTTGCCCTGCAGGGTCTCTTCAGTCCACAATTACTGCTTTATGAGGCAACCTGACTGTAGACAAAAAAGCAACAGCAACAGGCAGAGAGTGTGAAGATGTCCAGTGGGCTAGTCTGTCCTTTTATTCAATGTTTGGGACTTTAAGCATCCTTTTAGTGCCTCTAAAAAAGCAGACACATCCTCTTCTTGACTTTTTTTGTTTGTTTGTTTGTTCCCACCGACTCTTTGCCAGGAGTCTCATAATGCAAACTCAAAGAAACTGACCAGACAGATATTCCACATTTATGTGGACTAAAAGCTGTCTTCTTTGGTAGCTGTTGGTAGCTTTTGACTGTATGTCAGGACCCTTTAACTTTACTGAAGCATCGTTTGTTGCGCAGAAGTCATCCGTGAGAAAGCGCTCAAGAGCTTGAATAGAAGGCAACTGGAGTTTAGTTTAGTTATTATTGTGGATGTTTTACCACACATCAATAAAGCTTCATCAGTTTTCACTTACTCAGGGAGTTTCAGACTTTATATGCTGTTGTTGGGACATTCGCAACTTGAGTCTTTAAAGTGTGTGTTCCAACAACGGCTTATAAACTGAAAATCTCCTCCAATCAGATGATAGGATATATAGGTAAAACTTCTTTAAGAACCAAGTAAAGAAGTACAGTTGCCCTCTTTTGAATCACAGTAGATTACAATGACCTGGATGACTGAGAATCTACTCAATCAACCACGGAAACAACCTTGAAATGGCCGGGTACTTTCAAATTGTTCTTTGATAGTGATTGGATGAAACCAACTTTCCGTCTCCATGATGAGCTCATGACAAAGAGAAGAGATAAAACATCTGTCCAGTTGAGAAAAGTGTCATTCTGTGGCCTTCTTTAAATGAAGAGATACTGTCCAGCGCCATGCTTCCATCATCTATGCTAACTTCTTAATGAGCCACCTTCATCACACCTCATAGCTTCCAGTAAAAGCTAATCAATCAAATTGCTGTGCCTTGTTCACAAACTTGAAGGTGATGGATTCTTTCATGTTTTGGAGCTCTCAAATCCTCTGAAAATATTGCTGCTTCACAAGGTAGAAAATCCTCCTCCACAGATGGATCTTACCCAGATTTCATAGACATGGAAATGTAGTGCACATTTTTCTGTGCACTTCACACGAAAGGCACTTATAGAGATTTTTTTTTTGCATTTTTTTGTAATGTGTGTGTGTTCGAACAAAAAAGTGTGCTCGCTATTCTCCTCTCTTGCGTTTCCTTTGTTCTTCCATCTACATTCACCAGATGTTGATTCATACAGGATTCACATATATTTATTTGCCTAAGTTAAACATTCAGATTTTACTTGCAGCTGTATCATTAGAAATAGTTATTTTGTCATTAAAATGTCTATCAACAGAATTGATCCATGTAGGATCACCAGTGGTAGAAGGAGCACACCCATGAACCCTGTCAGAGTTTTCAATGTGAATTTTTTTTTCTCATTTCAGTCGAGCCGGGAAAAAATAAGCTTCTTACGAGATCTTGGCAAATTAAGAGTGAGTCATCATTCAGTCTTGGTTAGACATGGTATTTTTTACACCATTATCACTTGACCCACTTTGCATTTATTGTGTGGATAATCGCCCATAAAAGTTGCAGTCTCTTTAAAGATTTTATAAATGTTTTTAAAACGACTTCTCTCTGTTTCTGTAAAGTCTGGTAAAAGCTGGGAGTGCTGTGAGCATCAGTGTGCGTGAGAAAGACGGTCTACTGTATCTTGAGACCCATCTGGATTTCTGCTCTCATGATCGACCGCTCTTCTGTGATAACAAGAGCTCCGTGCCCTCAGAACATAATAACCTAATAGTCCATGCTACTTCTGTCACTTTGTCTTTCAGAGCAAGACTGAGAAGGGGGATTGATTCAGACAGTGTGAAAAAGAGATGCAGCAGATACAGAGGAGAGGAAATAACTTCCCCCTTTTTTTTCCACCATTATTCACAGTCATGGGGGGGTTGTGCCTGAACTGCAAAGCTGCTTAGTGGTATGATTCAGATGTGGGATTTGAATCTACGCTCACCCCCACTTCAAGCGCTATGGAGTGGAGGCGGACAAAGCGCGTGATGGAGGGGTAGTGTGTGCATGTGTGTGAGACGGCGTAGGGGAAGCGCAGTCTGGTATAGCGCCATGTAAAAATGACCTACTTCCTGTCTCAAACGGATTGCTGTTTCTGATGTGAGGGGGAGCGAGGGGGGAGGTACTCCGAGGGGTCTATGGGGGGGAGAGGTTGACGTGGCATGGTTAAATGAAGGATAAGTAGGGTGGCTTCTGGGACATTCTGTGTAGAATATAGTTAATGCCATGTGTGAAATGTAAATTTTATGCGCATGGCACAGCAGGCGTAGTGTGTACACACCTGTGTGTGCACTGTCTGTGAGAACATACAGTCATGACATGCATGTTGCGTGATGTGCAGCTCTCAGTCTCTGTAGTTTTGATTGTCTCTAAACATTGATGATTGAGGGCTTGATGAGAGTTGACAATCAGAAAGCCAATATTTGAGGGGACAGGCCCACCAGATGCTCAGTGGTTTTGTGTGTGTGTGTGTGTGTGTGTGTATGTGTGTGTGTCATACACACAGGATGTTATTTATGGAAGTCATCTGCTTTGCAACAGGGAAGTTTCTGTGGTTTGAAAGAAAATTCTCATGAGAAAGTCCTTCCTCATACATGTTTTTTTGTGTATCTGCCTTCAACACCTGCTTTATAAATAAAGGGCATAATACTGCCACAAGGAAGTGAATAGAAATTTTTAACTCGATTTATTAAACTACATGAGACATAGATGCATACACAACAATACTACATATATATACATATCTAATTTATATTGTTCCTTTTTAAGAAAATCATTTATGTATGTTTTTTTTCTCTGCATTTTTATGTGCATCAAGATAGTTTTTGCATGAGTTGCTGAGTTTTGAAAATATAGGCATTAGGGATATCTAACCTCTGTCCGATTTACTGGCAGTGCACAGCACGGTTTTTGTTCTCAAAGTACCAAAAAAATGAATTCAATGAAATCGGCAGCTGCGCCTATTCCAAAATTATGATTTGATGACTCAAGAAAGTCCACAAACCTTCTGACCATGAACATATGACAAAATGAAGTCACTGTGAAATGCTATGTAACCTCCAAAAAGATGAGGTCTCAACAAGAACTAATCAAACTTTAGGTATCAAGTACCGTGAGATCTGGCTCTATGATGAAATCATTGATGTGAATCAAATGCCAATCTCTCAGGCAGTCGATAAGTAAATGTAACCATTGTCTCTTATTTACAGTCCACGATCAAAGGCCTAAGCTTGGCACACAAATAGTTTCTGATATCCTTGAGAGGCTAAAAAGTCAATTTTTACAGGTCTGCCAGGTCCAAAAATGAATGTTTTCTTAAGTCACCCTGTTTATTCTTGGTCTTTTGTATACGAGTACCATTCAAGCGCAAAATTAGCAATGTCGTGTTTTTCTTTAAACATGTTGTTAGAAAGAAAGAAAGCTATTTTTACACTCTCTACAACTGTAATAAATATTGTTACCGTTAGTGAGATTATGAAGTACAGCAACTGGAAATCAAGAAACTGTAATCTCATGCTTACTTTTCAAAAACCTCTTGGTGCTTCTGAACAAATGGATACGGTGTACCCAATCAAGCTCTTGCTAATCTAAATGAATGGGTTTTTTCTCCTTTCTTCCTCCAACAACAGCTTTCACCAATTAATAAACTGTATTTATGGATCGAAATTGCACTAAATACGATCTTGATACTTATTAAGGGATATAAAAAATGCTACATCTTTGAAAGGAACACTCAACAGTGCACCCACCTGCTGGGTTAGATAAAAAAAATAAATATGCACAACAATAAAAGGCTGCAAATATAACCTTGAGCTCGGGGCCTGTAGCCTCTCAGTCTCTTTGCTGTATTTAATCTCGGGTTTCGAAATGAAATGGCACCTCTGTCTGTTAGCACATTAATTTAGGTCCTATGTAATGGCTTTAGGATGGAATCATTGAACAGGTATGCACTGTCAGGCTTAATCCCCATGACTCTGACTGGTTGGTTGGAGAGTGAATTAATTTAATCCATCCTCATAACCCTGCCTCTCGCTCTCCCTCATGTGCTCTTTTAATTTTCTCCACTCTTGGTATCTCCCAGTGCCTGAGGACCTGTCTTTGGAGGAAAGAGATGAGCTGTCGAACATACGACGCAGGAAAAAAGAGCTTCTGGATGATATCGAAGTGAGTAACAATGACATTGCTTTCGTTTGTTGGATAAAGGAGGGCTGAGGGCTAACGGTGAAATCAATCAAAATGATTGACTCTCAGCAGGTTGTAATCTGATACAGCAAGTTATTCAAGTGTGTTGCATAATGAAAAAGTCATGCCGAATGATATTACATTGCACTGAATATTGTTTTGATGTTCTAGGATTTTTACAGGCAGCTGCTGTATTATGTTTCCATGTAGAATACCTTTTAACTGATCTTGTTAAAAGGGTTTTAACTGTATCTGATTTTTGCCATGCAATTATCATGGCTAACGCGATATTATCGCAATATTGATGAAACACAAATTTAAGTGTATGAAATGAGTGACCGAGTCCTTCTTTGCAGCGGCTGAAGTTTGAGATTGCAGAAGTAATGACTGAGATTGAACAGCTGACCTGTGTGGGAGAAAGGTGAGTTTTGGTCGGCATATTTTTTTTCACCAGTTGATTGATTGTTAATGATTGACAGTAAAGATCATGTAAAATCATGGTTAATCTGATAATTATAAGTTTAGCCGATAGTTTCTTTTGTGGGATGACTGAAATTTGACATAGTGACAAAATTTCCTTGAGCCTCGGATTCATATCTCTCATGTTGTCTAATGAATCCTGAAACGGTTTGTCCGAGAACACAATATTTATTGTAGAATGATGTGAAACAAATAAAGAAGCTGGTGCCTGCGGCCATTTTTGGCCTTGGAAAGATCCAAGATCAGTTATCTTTATGTTTACTTGTTAGTCCACGTTTACAAGAAAACAAAAAGTGCCTTCAATTTTACTCAGGGTGAACACTTGAATTATTTTATCTTCAGGAAATCAGTAAAATTTTAGAGAGCAGAAGAATATTTGTCCCTTGAAACTGTGCTACCTCCTGTGTACTTTATAAACATCCCTGATTTAAAAAAAAAAAAAAGAGCTTAGACTAGATATTATTCCAAATAGCCAACGTATCAGCTCACGATTTCCCCTGTCTCTTCTACACATGCAGCCACCTTTACTGTGAGCCTCTCACCTGTCATTTTGTGTGTGCGTGTGTTCACATTATAAACCTTGTTTGAGGAGTAAAGCGGGAGCCCTTGACTAAACATTAGCCAAACAGTCTGTATTCTGAGGCTTTCACATGATTGGTTGATGAAGTGGAGTGAGGCAAGCTGTCAGGCAGTGTGTCTCAGGTGCAGCTGGTAAAAAGGGCTTAAAGAGGTTATTTTGGTTACATTGGGAGCGCACACAGACGCATAAAGGTCCTCATTTGACAGAGAGGTTGATAAGCAGTCCTCGAAAAGCCTCCACAAATAGCTGTGCTCAGCAAACACAGCATCCTGGAGACAACGCCACGCCCAGCTGACATGTGATGGATGTGTTTGAGTTTTCTTCTTTTCTCTTTTTAATTACAGCAAAACCACCCAAAGAAATAAACAGATCGCTATGGGAAGGAAGAAATTCAACATGGACCCTAAAAAGGTCAGAGCAGATCTTGAACCGTGTGTCAGAATCTGTAAAACTGCCCCTGCTGAACTACGTTTTTATGAATAGAATGAGCCTCTTGTATTAAATTTGAAAATATGCAGCAGCTATTCATCAAAGTTCGTAAAACAGAATAGGTAACTGGAGTGTAATGTTTTTAACAGGGAATCCAGTTTCTTCTGGAGAACGATCTTCTCCAGCACACCCCAGAAGACATTGCACAGTTCCTCTACAAAGGAGAGGGGCTCAACAAAACGGTCATTGGGGACTACTTAGGGGAACGGTGAGCTGTCCAGCTTTCTCTCTGTTTTCCTTCCACCTTACTGCTTCCTCTCCCCATCTGTCATAAATGCATTGCCTGCCCGGCGACGCAAGCATAAAGCTCCAGGAAGTCTGGATTTATGGAGCACAGCAGCAACTAGAGACCATGCCACTAAAATAACTGAGGGGACATGTGGCTCTTATCTGTCAAAACAGCATGGATGTCATGGTGGCTTCCTGAGGCAACTCAGTGGGATCTGAAAGTGGTGCTGTGACATTTCAAACCCCAAAATGTACTGGAGTGCACGAGTGAATATTAATCAACGAAGAGTCTGTTTCTTCTGTTTTTTGTTTGAATAGAAGTCATGTAAATATTTAAACTTGTAACACGTGTCACTCCTCTCCAGGGATGACTTTAACATCAAGGTCCTCCAGGCGTTTGTGGAGCTTCATGAGTTTGCAGACCTCAACCTGGTTCAGGCCTTAAGGTGAGCTGAGAGAAAAATTCAAAAAGTAAGGGGCCAGCCTCGATTGGTTGTGTTTGTACAGTTCCAGGAGAACGTGCAGTCCAGAATGTTCATGCATGATACTCAAAATATGCTCTGTTCAAACACGATATAGTCGTCTTTCAAACTATCAGACAGGTTTTACAACTCTGTTATCATGGCAGCAGTACTCTGTCCGTCCTTATAGTTGAAAGGCAAACAGCAGAATGACACCAGCTAACGGTATGACATTCAAATCCACCTGAAATATGAGCCTGACCTCCTCTTAGGGAGTTTTTTTTTTCTTTTCAAATGTTAACATTCAGCAGTCATGTGCTCCTCTAAGTAGCTGCCTAGCACTCTGAAAATTTAAATAATTGATACCCACCAGGCAGGAGGAGGCTCTAAGAAGATAGTGGTTTCAAGTAGCCATTTTCTCAGTCTTAAATGTAATTAAGAAACATCAATTGACATCAACTTGGTGGATGCCAAGTTGAGGTCTGGAAGACCAAGAGGATTCAGAGAGTGAATCGATGTGTAGCGCTGCTTGAAAGGCAAGTGAAATCCCTTTTGACAGATGCGAACATATGGGAAGATTTATCACTGTGCAGCTATCTTTAACAAGTAAGTCCTTCATCCAAGAGTCATCTCAAAAGAGAAACTTTCACGTGTCCTCACCACAGACTTCAGTATCAGAGGTTTGCAGATGAATGTGTAAACAAGTCAGAAGTACTTCGGAGAGAAGTCCTGTGGATAAAGTTTTTATTAACTATAAAAAAGGGAGGTTTGGAGGAATAAGAGTGCAGAATCTCATGAAAAGAACACCTCAGAATGGATCAGTTAGGTTTGTTTTTCAGTCAGTGGGAAGATTTCACTGTCAGAGGGGAGAATTAAATTAAATTTAGTACAAGCATATTCTACAGACAAAGATCACGCCATTTGTAAAAAAAGGCTGAAGTTGAAAAGACGATGACGATGACGTCTAAGAACTCACAGCCACCTGTTACGAAAAAAACAATTGAAAATCTGTAGATAAACCTAAGAAAAGCAGTGAATGCAAAATGGCTAAAGAATCTCACAGAACTAGAAGCCTTTTGCAGGAAGAATCCCCCAAACAAGAACTGAAAGTGTTTAGACTGTGATACTTGCCAAAAGGGGGTCTTCACAAACTTCTGCTTGGAGCCCTTTTCCTTTGCAGACTATCTTTTACCGGCTTACCTATTCATAGCAACGATAATAGCAACATGTTAGTAGTGACCAAACTTTTACATGCCACTCTAAGTGTCTCGGTAAATGACTTGAATGTTTGGAAATATATTTCATTTGCATAAATATTTCATGTCATCCAATTATATGTCTTCTCCCTGCTGTTGCAGGCAGTTTCTGTGGAGCTTCAGACTTCCTGGCGAAGCCCAGAAGATTGATCGTATGATGGAGGCGTTTGCCTCCAGGTATTGCCAGTGCAATCCCGGCGTCTTCCAGTCCACAGGTACTGCACACACACGCACACAACCCACACACTCATGATTCAGACCGGACCGATAGCACGTGCTCGATAGACCACCCCAGACTCAGATCAATGTCTCTGACTGTCTGTCTTCTCCCACCGGACAGCTTGACCTGTTTGTGCTGTATAAATCCTACCATGTGACCACAACTTCAGACTTTCTTGAACGAGCTTCTCAGTATATCATGCAGACATCTAATTTTAGAAAGGCTGTTTATTCCTTTACTCTGAACCTGATGTCTTTTCCACTGTAAATGACATGTTGTTGTTTAGCAAGTCGCTAACTAATCCTGGTGTAATCAGTATCCATGTCTCCAACAGTGATAATGAAATTGATCCTCGGTCAATAGCGGTCATTAGTGCTGTATTGGCTAATTGCACTTTGTCTGCTGCTCGCGTGTTCAGCGAGGACACAGTTGACAGCTCAGGTCATGAATATTGATGTAGTGCAGTGGTGACACACCCAGTCTAAGTTATTGGTCATCCTTCAAGACCAGAGAGCACAGGGCTATGAATTAAAACGTGGAGGATGTTGACTGGAGCAGTTAGTTTGTGGATGGATGAGGTGGAGGATGAGGTGAGTTATGATGTGCAGTCGTTAGAGCAGTGGATCACGAATATGTCTGCGAGTTTGTTTGTGGTCACGACCGTAGAGACTTCCGGCCTTCAGAGCCAAAATGGGGCTTTTTGTTGATTAAATTCTCTTTTTTTTATTAGCCAAAGTCCTAAACTTGTTGATGAGAAATTTAATTGATTTATTGCATACTAACAAATCACATCACCGACCACTATACAACAGCCTCTTATTTTTAAGTAATATACAGTATTAAATATGAGAATAAACATTTTTGTTTACATTTAGGTTTGAACAATGTCTATAAAGCTGGTTTGTAGATTATGCATTTCCCTTTTTCATTGAATTGGAATTGGAATTATTATGTTGTAACCTTGATAGTATGTGCTCAATAATTTCAACTATAAACGGTAGAGTAAGTGAAGTGAATAATCCACCTCAAGCAGGAAAAACAGAACCATACTCACACATAGATGTAACCTTTTACCGCAGTCAAAGTTTCCCAGTGACACTGTGTGCAATTACTTCCACAGACACTTGCTATGTTCTATCGTTTGCCATTATTATGCTGAACACCAGCCTTCACAATCCAAACGTCAGAGACAAGCCCCCAGTGGAGCGCTTCATCTCCATGAACAGAGGGATCAATGAGGGAGGAGACCTCCCAGAGGAGCTACTCAGGGTGAGAAGTTCATCTTAATTAGTTCATTAGGCTGGACAAATGCAGCCCTTATATTGTGCATGTGAGACATCGCATTGGTAAAAGTGTCAAGTGTGGATTTCACTGGATCATTCTTTAAGATTTAGCACAAACAAAAGAAACCCCTGTAAAGCAGCAAAGTCAGGCATCGCTAATTGAGACATTGGAGCTCACAGATTGAGATCTTCATTGACTCTTTTGTGATCTTGCAAAGATAAAGACATCAAAACCTGCTCGTCTACCGACATGCCCCAGACTGATGTCTGTACCAAGGAACCCTTTACTTCATTTTCAAAAAGGCACTACTTTAAAAACTCTCACAGCTCCCAGATTTATTGAGGTCTGAATCACTGTGTCTTTCTGTGTCTCACTAAAATCGAATTAGCCAGAGTTGTATTTAATGCACCAATAATCTAAAAGCATTGTTTGCAGATAGAGGTTTTAATGTGCTTTAATGCCGACATTTTCCCTTGTAACTTGGTCTTTCCAGAATCTATACGACAGCATCAAGAGCGAACCATTTAAGATCCCAGAGGATGATGGCAATGACCTGACACACACGTTCTTCAACCCAGACAGAGAAGGCTGGCTGCTCAAATTAGGTTAGTCTGAGTCTCCCAGAATTCAGCTGTGGAGAGAATGCAAGACATCCAGGAAGAATTATTTGTTTGCTTCTGCAGTTAGTAGACTAAACCATCACTGGTTAAATATTTTCTAACTGCTTAGCTGTAATTAAACAAATCTCTGTAGTATCATCTTTATGGTTTATGTGAAGCAAATGAAGATGAGACTCCTAAATCTGCCAGGGTAACAGTTATGTTGTTCGAAGCAAGTGGAAAGATTTTCAAGGCTCTGACAACTCAGCTTTACTCTTTAAACTTTGGAAATGCCAGAGGAATCTTTATACACTTCTGAAACTGGATGCACACTACTTTTGATCTCTTTCCAGAGTTTACCAGAAATAAGAGAAGTTAAGAACGGTAAAGATTGAATTTCCCATCTGTGTTGTGCTGTGCTGTGCTGATGGCAGCTGTTACTCAATACAACAAATGCACCTGGTTTTGGTTGCTCACATCAATCAGCATCAGCATTAGGCACATTTGTCTAGCATTGTGCAGGTTCCCATGTGCAGGCAAACCAGCTTTGACTCTGTAGGGCATGGATAGGCGGCCTCCAGAGGTGTCCAGTGGTGTCAGATTACGATATGGGGAGTTTGAAGTTTGGGTCAATACCTTTCGGCTCTTTCTGATTTCCTGTCAACTTGTTTTGGCTGTTTTTATGGTGTAATAGGGTGCATTGACCTGCTAGTGGATATACATCTAAACAAAGTTTAGGTGAGTGGTAGGGTCACAATAACATTCACATGAATGTCAAGAGCCAAGGTTTTCCAGCAGAACATTACACTGAAGCAAGATAATCTCCCTTGAAAAGTTTATAGAGCCCATATTTAATTGGATAATAGAAAAACTCTCCAGTCTAAATTAAACTGTAAGACTGAGCTTGCTGCAGTATTTCATTAATATACAGGAAGCTGGGGCTCAGGTAGTAGAACAGGTTTTCCATTTGTACTTCGGCAAAACATTATGATTAAAGGTACCCCAAGTATGTGTGTTCTTGTTGTGTCATTAAAACCATCTCTGGTACAATTACTGACCTTGTTGGGACTTTTGCTCCTTATGGGGACCAAATGCCTGTCCTAATAAGGCAAAAAGTCATTTCTGGGGTCCTTGTTTAGGTTAGGGCAAAGGTGGGAGTTAAGGATAGGGTTAGGAACAAACTGGTCATTTTTAAGTAAGAGTTTGGCCTAGGCTGTATACAACAAGTAAATTAAATATCCTGTTATGGATAGAAGCGCAAGCTTGTGTTTGAATATGAAACACTTTTATATACACTTTTTTTTTTTTTTACGCTCGGCAAACTTTATAATGGGCAACAATGTCGATGGAAGTAGAAAGTTGGTGTGAATTAAGTGACTCAAACATAATACTTTTACCCTTAACATTTGGATTTGAAAGCCCTATAAAGCCATCCAAAACAGGACTGCAAGGTTATGTGTACAACAATAAGCATTATTTGGGTTGAAATGGATCCCTTAACAATGTTTACCATTTTATAAAAGCCTTTGAAACTATGTCCCCTGGGATGCAAACTAATTTAATTAGCTTAAATGATGACTTACAACACAAGATCAGTTGCTGTATACATTTAATTACATCTGAAAGACTCCTATTGGAACCGAGCTGGAACAACCGTCCTGTATTGTTATATATAACTGTAGCGAGAACTGGTAAACGGGTAAAGTTTGATTATCATTTTCAGTAACTGCTGTTAAAGTTTAAGATGTTTATTCATGTTTCTTTTTTCTAAAAGAAATTTGTTTTGTCTACCGAACTGAACTTGGACAGAAAGATGAATTACATAGTATATGTAATATAATACAATAATTGGAATGCACATGCTGTATATTTAATTTTCACTGCACAGTTTTCACACCTGGGTCAGAATCTAATTGGTCCATTCTTACATATTCACACTGTCGGTCCATAATTTGTTTCTCTATGAATTTGTGCTTACAATGTTTTAGTTTGTACCTCATTTGTAAATCTGGCTCTTGGGAGAGCACCTTAATGAGTTTGGGAGGGAAAATTGGTTTGTGTATGCAAGCCAGGGATGTAAAGTTAGCGAATACATATACGCTCTTGTGATTTCTTCATGCTCAACTCCATGTGTTTTTGATTTGAATCTCACTTAGTCTCATAGCAGTTGCGGCCACTGCATTTTTGCATAGAATTCATTTACATCCTCTCTTGAACACCTAAAGTTTTATTACTGAACATAATTAATGTTTAGTAGCCTGGGTGCTGTTTGTCATGGGTTAAAGGGCAAACTCACTGCAGGTGATTAGTTTTATTACTGTGTTTAAACACGCTCACACACCTGGCTTTGACCTGCACATTCTTCTAACTCTGTGTAATGTCTCTGTGGCCCGATCAAGTCAGTGAGTGTGAATGCAAATAACCCCATTGTGGCTCACAGACCTTACATGATTACATTCATTCTGGTACGGTTCCTCCCTGGAGCCATTTCCCGCACCAGTTCTCACAAAAATATTTCCAATTTAACTCTCTAAAAATAAACCCTGGAGGATGAGGAGGAATAAATGCCTTTTTAGTAAATCTCTCTTATGCCGAGCGGAAATTTGAACATGCTAATTCAATAGCCAGAGTCTGTTGATATGTAAGGAAGCCCAGAGCTTTTGTAATTATGTGTGGCTTATATAGGCTCTTGTGAGGAACCAAGAAAACAGGAGGGAAATCCTGCAGTTAATACTTTGAAAAGTTAGGTCAATGCACAGAATCAGACGCATACAAAATGTTATGATTTGTATTTTGTACAATGGGTGCAGGTATGCATGCATACAACAGACAGGTGTCCTACTAGAAGAGCTTTTCCTTTGTCCCTGTTTTACATTTCTGGTGTTTTCCTCCAATTCAAGGCTCTGCACTTACTGCCAGAGGCTAAATTCTGCTTAAAACTAGCATGTTACATATTTGCACATGCTCTTAATTTATGCATGTTTTGTTTCCCTTTTTCCTTCCTTCTTTCTTGTCCTTCTTTTTTTGTAGTTGCATGTAAGCTAACACACAAGGTGGTGAACTTGCTCTGGGGCTTGGTATTTCTGGTTGTTTTATGTGCTAACATATGCGTGTGTTCTCCTTTAGGGGTGCTTTTTAGAGCCATGCTGGGTTCATATCGAGTTCTAAATTTGCCCACCTCTCCTCTCGGGTTTTAATCTTGGCTCCAAAAAATTGAAAAAGGCAAAGTCAGTAATAATTCATCAGCTGCTTGAGTCATCATTTGACTAAGCTAAAAGTTAGGAGAGAATTGTGGAAGATGTCAGATCAGATCTCAGACTACATTCATTTAAACATTTTGTCTTGATGCCAAGCACAAATCTTTTGTTTCAAAATACAAAGAGCATACAGTTTATTCACAGTAACAAACCTAACTGTGCATTTACGACTGGACACAACAAATAAGGTAGCAGAAACACAGGCACAACCCCAATTGATTTTTTTTGGTGGCATCTGGAATATTCTGTGTCTTCACGTCACGTGCCATGTTTATTAGGTTGGGGACGGGCAGCTAAAAAGGAAATCAAATGACAGCACTAAAGTCATTTTTCGTATCAATGTCATTTTTTTAAACATGAATAAGAAAACATGGATATTGGTCGGCTTCATTAAAGAGCATCCCGTATCCTGCTCTTGTTCCTGACTGGAGACAGTCAGTCTGTCACTGCGGCCATTGTGTCACTTCCTGTCTCCTTTTTTCTCATCCTGTCAGGAGGCCGAGTGAAAACCTGGAAGAGAAGGTGGTTCATTCTGACGGACAACTGCCTCTATTACTTCGAATACACAACTGTGAGTCTCGTACCAAGACCATGAACTTGCAAAGGCATTTTTTGCTGTCGTCTGTGTTTTTGTTTCCACAGTGCTGACTTGGAGAGAACAAAGCGTTAAGACGCCTTCTGTTTTTTGTTTTAAAGGCAGGAAGGTTTGACTTCTCTTTGATTGTAGTAGCTATTAGGTATTTCCTCGCACCAGGAAAAAAAAAAGGACACATTTTTTACACTGATTTTTACTTCCATAGCTGTGGAGATCACATCAATTGAAAAGAAAAGGAGCAGTCTTTTCCTGCTTGTGCCACTGTTATGGTCCATTTTGGCTTGTCAGATGATTATTCACTTTCATTACACAAAATACAAGCCATGTTGGGATGCAACAAAATAAAAAAAATCATAGATAATGTAGACCGAAATTGGTCAAATGTACATAAAAATATGTTCAAGGGTGTTGATCGTGGTAAGCATGCTGTTGTTCTCATTGATTTAGAACGTGTTGCTGACACAGGTTTTTCAAAATAAACTATTAAATTTCTCAGTTTTTGTTTAACACATAAAGCGTTTGATTTATTTCTCTTTTTTTTCACACTTTGCACAGTGTCCCACCTTTTTTTTGGAATTGCACTTTAACAATTAATTGTAAACTATAAAAGCATCTGAAGAGAGAAAGAAAACTTCAGAGCACCAGCATCCTTTCATTTCCACTCGTGGCCACATTGGACTAAGATTGCACTCCTGATTTAATTGTCTTAGATGATCATCAATCATTGCAGATCAAATTCGCACATTGTTAGGTAAATAATTAATGCCTGGATTTCACCCCATACCTTGTCTGTTGGCGACCTTTCCTGTTAGTAGTGTTTAAAGATTTTTATTATTGCCTCTGTGTGCTTACTGCAGCATCAGCAATGTCCTCTGTCTACCCTGGTATTATCCTTCAGGACACTATAATTATGTCCCGTCCTCTCGTCTGACTGCTGCATGCACATATTATCTGGTCCGGTAAAGAGGACGAGAGGAGATGGAACAAAAGGCTGAGTTTAATGTTGGGAGAACAAGTCACAGTAGATATTTTCCTCTCTTTCCGAAATAAACTCCCTTACCCCCCTTTTCTTTTGATGATTTTGTCTGTATATTTGTTTCTTGGCTTTATCATCTGATACCTTTTAGATTATCTACTCCCTTTTTCATCCTTCTCCATCCTCTCGTGTTTTTGCCTCTTGTTTTTCTCTCCTGTAGGACAAGGAGCCTCGTGGGATCATCCCACTAGAGAATCTCAGCATCAGGGAAGTAGAGGAGCCCAGGAAACCTGTGAGTGTTGCCTCATTAGAGACCACAGCCTTGGCTCAGATATCTGTCTGTCCATGTCCGTGTTTAGAAAATATTCCCAGTGTAAAAACATTTCTTGGTCAAAACTAATTATCTTCCCTTTGTCCCTCCTCCAGAACTGTTTTGAGCTCTACAACCCCAATCACAAGGGCCAGGTGATCAAAGCCTGCAAGACAGAGGCAGATGGGCGTGTTGTGGAGGGCAACCATGTGGTATACAGGATATCAGCACCCACACCTGAGGAGAAGGAGGAGTGGATTAAATCCATTAAGTAAGATTCGTCCTAATAATGATGGCACAATCCCTCTATCAAATAGTTATTTGTGGTTTTTAAAATAGTTTTTTTTTTTTTTTTATGGATTAAACAATCGGCATATGAAATATTTACAGTCACAGTATTTGTGGTAAGCTAACCAGCTGACTTGATGTAGCTTTACATTAAACTTACAAACATGAAAGTATTGACTTTTTTTCATCTAATCTTCAGTAAATGAGTCATGATATTCATGACTTAAAAATCCATTCCCACAAATTCAGTTGTGTACTGCATAAGTTGAAAGATTTCATGGCCAGTATTTTGAGCTTTAATACCCCAGCAAAAATGGATTTGTTCTGTGAAGACTGTTGTTTTTTGTTTTCTTATTTTGGACTGGTTTTCCACCTTTTTCGTTTGGTTCTTTTGAAGGTGTAGCTCAACATAACTCTGGATTTGATATAATTGCATTTTGAGCAACTCAAAAGATACTCAATCCCATAGACACGTGAATATTAAAAATCATGGAAGACAACGTTAGCTTAAATGTATTCTTGTGTATATTTCAGTACCCCATTTGATTTACAAGGTAAAACTGACAGTAAAAATGGGGTGTCTTTGTGTTAGAAACCATAAATAGCACTCACAACCCTGCTGTTAGTGACCTAAATGCTAGATGCTCTGTAATCACCGGCATAGAAAATGGTGCAATGTCAAAGTGAGTTGGCTCAGCAGAACAGAGCTCTTGTGTACCGTGATATAGTGAATTCACTCCTCCTGCTTCTCTCTCCATACCATCAAAGAGTCTTCTCGGGGGAAATGATTAGGGATAAATTACTGCTTATAGCACACCAGGGGTGAACCAGAAAACCCATCCAGGAGAGGCAGCTCCAAACTGGGTTGATGCATTCACAAACATGGAGGGTAATGAGCCATGGATAGACTTTCTAAGAATATTCTGGTTCTGGGGAGGCTTTTTATGTAAATCATGATTTTTTTTTTTCTTCTGTTTTTTGTCTTTCCATATTCTTAAGCAGAGATGATGACAGAGGCATCTGCTTATCTCTAGTTGGTAACATGCAGACCTACATGATGCTAGGCCAGCTGGTTGACTTCTGGTTGTCCATCTGAGTTACTGAATGCTTTTATTAAAATAAAAAGTATGTCATCTTAGATTTCCCATCACATTAGATATGTCAGGTATTTCCATGTTTGCATTGACAGAAATGATGAAAAAAACGTTAAATTAGTCATGGCAGTCTTGCTTGGATTCGATCATTTTATGGTGGAGTCAATGCTTCATGAAAATTCGTTGTTGAAAACAACAGAAAAAGACGGGCATAGTCATTGTACGTAGACTCATTCTTGAGTGTGTGGCATTACAAAGGGAATAAGAGATATCCGCAGTGGGGGGTTGAGCCTCTTCTCGCTTTGTGCTGGTGCTAACAGGATTTAGCAGCCGTGAAACTGGGCTTCTCTGCAGAGCCCAAATGGCTTCCTGACTCACTCGCTCTCATTGTATGCTGCCTCTCCATCGCTCTGAAAAAGGGGAGCGAGGGAACGGAGAGGAGCCAGTAATTTTGAGCACCATTGTTTGCCCTCCTTCAGGCCAATAAACCTACAGAGAAGCAAGAGGAAAAGTGTGCGATTTTTGTATTTTACTACGTTCTGGGCAAGGTTCTGGAAGACTAACTCGTTCCAGCAAACCAGAATACTGAGAAAAAACTTGGGAGGGGTGGGGGGTCTCATCTTCTGAAACCATGGAAACCAAACTAGGTCACTGCACAAACTTTTTTCTTTTTTTTTTCCCGATCTAGTTAAGGCAAGGGTCTGTATAAATGTGCCGACATTTCCATATCAAAGATGTTTGAGACCCTCCTCTCATGTGGCCTTATTTATTTTTTGCTGTCCTTTGATTTGCTTCTCTAGGGCCAGCATTAGCAGAGACCCGTTCTACGACATGCTTGCCACCAGGAAGAGACGCATCGCGAACAAGAAGTGAAAAGGGACAATCTTGTGGACCTCCACACCCCTCCATCTTTCTCTCCTTCATTTCATGAAAATGTAAACAACATGCTGGGAAGCTGTTACACCTCAGAATTGTCTGCCCTGACTTCAGGGCGAAGCTCAGTTTCTTCCCTGGACTGTCTACAAGTTATTGGCACTTGTTGGGAAGACATCACGCACTGCTGAGAGGACAGCAGAGCTCCAGGAAAAAGAAATACATGCACGTGGTTCTTTCATGGAGCAGCAAAACCACCAACCAGCCTGTTTGTGTCCATCTCATATTCCACCCTTATCCCTCCACACCAGGTCATAATAAGTTGATTTTTTTTATAGCACAACTGCCATGTTTCAGGTGCACATGCATGCATGTGGTCATCATAGACAAATATGTTTGTGTTTGTGTTTGTGTGCAGCCGTGTGCATGCTATCAGTGCACACAGCATCTATGGGTGCATAAGTGGTGCAAGTGTTCCATCCACTGTGCTTTAAGAAAATCTTGTTGAAATTCAAAATCAGAGTTCGGATGGGCGGTCATCAACTTGGAGGATTAAACATACTCGAGGAGGATGGTACAAAAAAAAAAAAAAAACAATGGACACATTTGGGGGATGGTGGTTGAATCAGTGCTGTATAAACTCAGCTGGACCGTGTCGTCATCTCACTCTGGTGCTGCATTCTTCTCTCCAGATGCCCTGCTCAGAGTAACCTCAGAACAAGCCGGCTTACATTTAGGTTTCAAAACCGTTACAGTCTTGAGTCAGCTGGGCTGATTTCATTTATTTACATGGAGCAGAGACTTTTGAAATGTGCATCCTTTTTTATTTTAGTTTAGTAGCAATGGTGCTTTTGCTGAGGCTTCAGATTAAACTTCTTTTTGGACTTGAAGTTGTAATCCTTAAGATTTCACAGCTTGCCAATTTGCCACTAATCTTTTGTGACTTCATGATAAAAGCCTCCCTTTAACCGCTTTTGATGTGAAGCAACAGGAAATGTTGAACACTCGGATGTGACATCACATCGTAGATGAAGGCATGTAAAAAAACTCACAAACAAAAAGTGATTAAGTGAGGTTGTAATCAGAAAGCATGAAAATGAACTAAGTACGATTAAACACACCGGAATAACATTTCCATACATGTTGCAGATTTGCCATCATTGCACTTTAAGTTAAAGAGGTCTGGACACCAGCAACACTTGCAGTATATAGAATAAGTACATTTGTTCTTTCATCTTATGTATATACTACAAGTGTCTTTTTATTTCCAGGCCTGCATGCACGTTGGAGGTGGGTGAAGTTGTGCCAGAAACCCCTACTCCACTTTTACTGGCATGCTATAGGATGGAATTAACCTTAAAATCCTAAAATACCAGAAACATTTGTTTACCATGACTCTCGATCACGTGAAGGCAGATTATAAGTCAGCAGGAGAATGGCGGACTTTCGTTTCTGATACTGCAAAACCTTTAACTTGCTGTTGCTAAGAGTGCTGACCAGAAAAAGTATTAAAATAAGATATGAGATCTTAAGGATTATAACTTTGAAATGACCTTCATTTTAGAAAGTCTTTTCTGTCTAAAGGGTGTGTTTGATTAATGGCTGTGCAGACACACAATAGGTACCAGTCCAATTAAGCTTTTTATTTCTCCCCTATTTTCTTCTCTATTGCCTATGTTAATTAAACTCAGTGTATTGTTGTGATCCAGTTTGCATTCGGTTTGTACTCCTAAAGATCCTTGCTTGCTTTGTGTTCCTCTTTAAGAATTTCTACGTAACAATTGACCATAATTTTTTGTATTTATTTTCATTTGTGACATGGTTTAATACTACCTGTAAATGTTAATCAGTGTAAGCTTAAGCTATGTATGTATATATGATGTATAGGTTTTCCGGTCTCTTAGTTGAGGTATGCACACTCTGTTTAACAAGTCTGCATTAGTTGAAGTTTGGGGTCTTCTTTGCAAAAGCCTTAAACATAATCATGAGTGGAGATATGATAATGGTTGTGATGATGATGAAAATTTTGGTCAATAACTGTGACAAAGCTCTTAATAAGCCATGACTGATGAGTGAGAAAGACGGTTGTATCTATAGTGGTTATGAAGATTATAGTTAATATGATGTTTGATGTTAACGGTAATGATTATGGCAAACTAATATCACTGATGATGAAAATATAAATGATAATGATGTCAAAAACGCCAATAGTTTTCTATGTGATTGTAAAATATAATAAAGGCCTTGTGTTCAAGGCTCAATATTATCTTCTACTGCTCTGCGTGGGCATGTAGTTGCATTAACTTTTATATTCTCTGTAAAAGATATTGGTCACGTTGTACTATAAGTGTATCTACATAAAGTATACATAAAGCTTATAGCAGATTCATGGTGTATTCATTATTGATACTAATCTTGACCTAATTTTTTTTTGCATTAAAAACATGCCTTAATTTATTAAAAGCTAAGACATTTCACAGTGACAAGCTTATATTGCAGTAAGCTTGTTACATTGCTGTGCAATTCAGCCTGACTGGTAGAATAACACGACCAGGTCCAATCAACAGGATAGATGAATGAAAACATATTGTATTTCTGTGAAAAGATGTAGATGAAAAATGGGTGAAGAGATGACCCCCCCTCCCTACTGGTTGCTCTGTTAAATATCTACAGAAGACAGTCTCAAAAACCAAATGGGTCAGTTCTTTTTTTTTTTTTAATTTCTTTTTATTAAACACAAAACAGAGTTACATTCTTGGCTTAAGATACAGATTTTTGTTCTTTTATACATTTCGAATTACACCCCCCCCCCACCCCCACCCCTTAACCTCTGTGCGTCATCCCACATGGTCAATCAGCAATAAAACGATACTGAGTCATTAATATACACAAATGCATCTTGCACCAGAAAAGTGGAAACAAAAAAAAATAATAATTTTCATGACAAATAAAACAATAACAATAACAATGTATATGCATATATGTACACACATTCCTACCATACAAAAATAAAAAGGCTTACACGATTTATATGTTTGATATCTGTAGGTCTTGGCCATCAAATCTCAATGCTTTACTCTTAGGGGCTCTCAGGAAGTGTCTTGAGCTTTTCAAAATATTTTATTAATGGGTTCCAAATACCATAAAAACGGTCATTGGGCCTTCTTAATGTGTATTTTATCTTTTCTAATTTTAGACACAACATTAAAGGGATACAAGGTAGTTTAGCGGCAGTATAGCGATCTCTATTGGTCAAACTGAAATTCTACACTGTCGTAAAAATGCCCATCTGTACACACCCACTAGCTAACCATCGTGGCGAATGCTGCCGTTGTGTTATTTAGTCAGTGCAGTTAAGTCATCTGATTCACAAGTGTAGACTGCCCACGTAAGATACTATAATCAGAGATTTTCTGTAGAGAGAACTCAAGATAATATGCTATAATCCTGTTGCTGGAGGAAGTGGCCGGGGACAGCTCGTCTGGGTTTCTCTGCTCAGGCTGCTGCCCCCGCGACCCGACCCCGGACAAGCGGCAGATAATGGATGTATGGATGTATGGATGGACTGTTGCTGATCTTGAATGGGATTCTTCCCTCATCATGGTGTATTCGTGGAGTGATTCCTTTGTATTAGCAGACACTTACAAAAGTTACTTCTTAGACAGATGTGCGCAGGCACTACCAACACACGCCGCAATAAACGCAGACTAGCTCTACACTATTCCGATTACAATCACAAATTAATCAATTTTCATGTGTAGATAACAATTCTTGTTCGGATCAAAACGCTATTCTTATTATAATCAGGTCAGTCCGTGTATTTCTGAAGCTAGGCTACGTCTCGAACTCAGGAGGAATTAGAGCACCGTCATCACCTGTCTCTTTACGATCTAAAACGCAGATCACTGTGGTAGATGAACAAGATCACGCTTGGAGAAATTTCACAAAGATGGGAAGTGCCAACATCGAACGTTTCATATTCAGTCTGTGAAAGGCAGAATATGAAACGCTTGGTGTTGGCTCTTCAACGCAAGCGAACACATAGCTACAACTACAGCTAGCATACAGTACCTAGCTAAGTGCCGTAAACACAAACGACTCTTCTCGCGCATCACGACACTTCAGAAGCGGGTCGCTCCTGCCGAAGTTACATGTGGGATTTTCAGCATACAGACCCCTGTTGGGAGCGAGACAGGCTTCATTCGCTTACTATTGACTTGTTTAACCTTCGTTAAACTCCTGAAGGCTATAATTTTAGGTGAAAATGCTACCTAGTGCCCCTTTAAATCAGACATCCATACAGATAATTTTGGTGGGCAAGAAGATTTCCAGTGTAAAAGAATTTGTCTCCTAGCTATCAACGTTGAAAATGCTATTATATCTTTGAACCTAGAGATACTTATACTATCAAGTGGCATGGTTCCGAAAATTGAGTTATACATATTAGGCTGACATTCTATTCCTATTACTTCAGAAATTGTTTTATAGACTCCAAACCAAAATGAGCTCAAAGATGGACATGACCAAAACATATGTGTTAAAGTTCCAGGGGCACTATGGCATCTACTACAGTTTTCATCCACATTGTCAAATATCTTTACCAGTCTAGCTTTAGAGTAGTGCATCCTGTGTAAGATTTTAAACTGGATAAAGGCTAAACGTGCACAGGATGTAGTCCCATTCACCCTACACACAGCCTCCTCCCATATACTATCTGGAATTGCCTCTCCCATTTCGTTATCCCACTTAACTTTCAACTTATCATGAATATTCTCCCCTTGCGAGGTGATTATAGAGTGAATTCTAGAAATGAGGCCCTTTAGATCAGGAGAAAGTGCAAACATATCATCCAAAACAGTAGACTCTGGTTCATTTGGAAAATTTGGTGTATTAGTTAAAATAAAGTGGCGAACTTGTAAATACCTAAAATGGTCTGAATTGTTAAGATTAAATATTACACAAAGGTCATTGAAACTTGCAAAAACCCCTTCCTTATAAAAATCTTTAAACCTGACAAGGCCTTGTCTTTTCCATCTCAAGAAAGTTGCATCTATGTTAGCTGGAATAAATGCCTGATTATGGCAAATGGGCGCCTGTATTGAAAACTGAGATAGACCCATATATTTTCTGAATTGATGCCAAATACGTAAAGTATGAGTCACTACAGGATTTGAAGAATATGATGAAATGGATAGTGGTACTCTGGAGGTTATTAATGCTGGGAGCGATGTTGAAAGGCATGAATTATTTTCAGCTTCACACCAGACATAATCTGATGACTGATACCAGTATAGTATTTTCTGAACATTAGCCGCCCAATAATATATTTGCAAATTTGGCAATCCCAAGCCTCCATCAGAGCGATGTTTTTGAAGAAATGTTTTCTGTATTCTGGGAATTTTACCTGCCCATATAAATGATGTAATACACTTATCAATAGACTGAAAAAAAGATTTCGGCAAAGAAATTGGAAGACATTGGAAAAGATAAAGAAATCTAGGAAGAACATTCATTTTTATACAGTTAATTCTACCAACCAATGTCAAATTAATGGCATTCCATCTCTGAAAATCAGACTTTAGCCTATCCATCAATGGGGTGAAATTTTTACCAAATAGTTCCAAAAAAGTTGGAGTTAAGTAAATCCCTAAATACTTAAACCCATCTCTGGACATAGAAAATGGAATGTCAGAATCCTGAATAGAACGAGCCTTGGCATTTATAGGAAAACACTCACTTTTAGTAAAATTCAACTTATAGCCAGAAAAAACACCAAACGTTTGCAAAGTTTTCAACACATGTGGTAGACTATGAATAGGGTCTGAGATGTATAATAATAAATCGTCTGCATATAAGGACAAGTTGTGGGTCAACCTGCCTCTTTGAATCCCACTTATTTCTGACTTTGACTTCAGCACAATAGAAAGAGGTTCTATAACCAAAGCAAACAGAAGAGGACTGATTGGTGATCCCTGTCGTGTTCCTCTTGTCACTGGAAAAAACTCTGAGTGATTTCTATTGGTAACTACAGATGCCTTAGGATTGAAATACAATCCACTCTCTAAAATTAGGGCCAAAACCAAATCTCCTCAAACAATCAAACAGATAACCCCATTCTACCATGTCAAACGCCATTTTCGCATCCAAAGAAATAACCACCTCAGGTACAGTATTGGATGATGGTGTGTATAAAATATTTAAAAGACGTCGCACATTAGAAAAGGACTGACGTCCCAAAATAAAACCTGTTTGGTCCGGGGAAATTACCTCTGCCATTACTTTTTCCATACGTCGTGCTAGCACTTTTGCCAAAATCTTCACATCACAATTAAGAAGTGAAATAGGGCGATATGACCCACATTCCTTTTCGTCTTTCCCTGGTTTTAAAAGTAAACTTATAGAGGCCTCTGTTAATGTTCTTGGCAAAGTTTTTGTATCTTTTGATTCATGAAAATATCCTGTAACAGTGGAATTAATTGCCTGGAAAAATGTTTAAAGAATTCAACTGGGTAACCATCTAGGCCTGGCGCCTTCCCATTCTGCATTTCCTGAATAGCATCCTCAATTTCAGTTGATGAAATAGGGAATTCTAATTCTGCTCTACTGACCTCATTTATTTTAGGTATATTCAACTGACTAAAAAAATCTGACATTTTTGTATTGTCTAAAGGCGCTTCAGATGAATACAGGTTTGAATAAAATGTCTGAAAAGTATGGTTAATTTCTTGTCAGTACTTGTAGAAGCATACAGTATCTACTCTGTACTGACACCACTCTGAAGAATAATCATCACACACTTTGTGCAGCACAGCACATAACTTGTCCATGTAAAAACAACCATTTAAACAAAACATGTGCAGTAGTTTAATGAAAAGTGTGAACATGAACAGAAATGCAGTATAACACAGAGCTTGTACATTTCATAAAAATGTAGGGAAGCCCTTTTAGCCAGAATCCTCTGAGACAAGTTTTCTTGTCATTTCTTTCAAGTAGTCTTCAGGAATAGCTCTCCAGGCTTCTTGAAGGATATTCCAAAGCTCTCCTTTGGATGTTGACTGCCTTTTGTTTCGTTCTCTGTCACGATGATCCCACACTGCTTTAATAACGTTGAGGTCTGGGCTCTGGGGAGGATTCATCCCTCCATAAGACCTGCTGCTACTGATTTTCAAGCCACTTCTGGTGTCCTTTGGCAGCCTTTTCTCCCTGTTTCGCCTCCTTAAGAATGACTTCTTGACAGCCACCCTTCCATGGACGCATGATGAGACTTCAGTGAACATTCGACGGATCAACGTATAGGACGGATACATCTCACAGGTCCTGGATCAGGCCTTTGCTGGATTTTTTTTTAGGACATCACTTTCACACATTGTTCATTTGTTGATTTTTGGCCTGCCACTTCTTTTGACTTCCACTTGTTCAGTTTCCTCAGATTTTTTCAAAGGCACATTGCACAACATGCTGAAATATGCTACGTTTTCAGCAATTTGTGCTTTGGGAATCACCTTGTTGCTGCAAAAATACTGTCCCTCAAACTGCATGACGCAACTTTATTGCAAACTCACTGTAACAAAGAGCCTAAAGATACAATTTAAAAATGGTTATTTGTTAAGTTGTCTGCTATGTGTAGACATGACACTGGTTCATGCCTTGAGTTAGTTGCTTTTTATCATGCTTGGAAAAAAATGAAGGAAAAGGCAACCAATGTCCCCAGAAAAACCTTGTATGACCTTCTGAGAACCTTAAGAACTATTGATTAAGATCACTTTAAAAGGTTACAAAATGGCTGGCAGATTGGAAGCAAAATCTAAAGCAAGAACCTTTGAACAGTACTGTGCTTTGGAAGATTGTGAGAACTTGCATTGGAGGGTTTAAGCTACTCAATCAGGATGATGGCAAAGACTTGGAATGATACAGTTTATTTGAAAAGAACATTCATCACTTGATTGACATATTCACATTTAATTTTGTGTGAAACAAAAAAAAACAATGTGTAGAGAATGACATTATGATTATGAGGATTTTATTGTTGTCATTTTCACTATCACTAATGACTATTACCGTGCAAAATGTTCCAAAACCAAACTGTGACTCCTAGAGATCTTCAGTCTAAAACAATATGAACACTGCATTCTAGTGGACACATTTAGAATCACAGCTCTAAAATTTCAAACGGGGCACAACTTCCCTCTGTGGGATGGCAACATTTTATTTGACAAGTCAATCCTCGCCATAAGAAAAACTCCTTATAATACAGTAGAGTAGCTACACCATGAGTAACACTCAAAAGATTAGCACGTAGTATGCAGCATCATCTTCATGGGAAAAAAATATATAATGTTGAAAATCTGTACATATCATATAAACGCTATAGCTGTATAAAACAAATATCTATGATTTCGACAGTAATTTGACTTTTTAATAGATTGGATGTTTGCCAACAGGACGTCTCAAGTTTCCTTTTCTTTGAAGACGTGAGCCTGTTATTCACTATCTGCTTGACAAATGCTGACTACAACAACCACAGCTGGATGTAAAATCCTAGAGAAACACCAGCGATTGTTCTTGTAAATTTATCACAATTGACTGTCTTTATAAGGGGATGTATCTGCTTTGTGAAAAAAAAGGAGTTACCTTTATCTAATGCAAACAACTTTATTTTCATTTACTTTTTCCGGGGTGCCAAGAACAACGGCTGTGTGATTGTGGTGCAGATACCACAAAATAACCAACAATGTAAAACTAAAAAAAAAAAAAAAAAAAAAAAAAGGCATTAAGTTGGATTACATGAATACAAAATGTTACAGACAAGACATTTTACATTCACTTTGACCGCATTGCTCATTGTGATGAGTGACCTGTGAGTCCAGCTTTACAAAAAAAAGGGACATCTGCTCTAGCCTCTGTGCATCATGGTTAGCAATAAGTTTCCCCGCCGGAAATAAAGATTGTTCTTATCCGTGAAATTAATCTTTGACCACTGAAACAGCCTTAAATTATTGCAGCAAAGTGATACAGGAACATTGTCACAGTCAAGTGACAGAACAAAGAGATTCTGAAACATTAAAACGTCTATTTTTTGCAAGAAAGGAAGCAACGACGTCACAAAAATAGAGAGAATAAGAGGCACTGAAAGGTAAATGCACAGTTACAATTAAATCAAAGGCATTTTATAGTATACCATCTGAAAAGAAATACATTCAGACTTCAACCTTCGAAGATCTTTGCAGAAACTAATGACACCATAGCTTTAAAATCTGCAGAATTTGCTTCTACTGAGAAAGAAACTGTAGTTTCTACTGCATTTAATTCCCCCCAAAATGTTTTTCTGACATGATACAAGACTACAAATGTCTCTCGTCCTTTGGCCACAGTAAAAATGGCACAAACTCACAGTTAAATATTTACTCACAGTTTAATACTTTACCTTAAAAGAAACTCAGTGCTGGCCTTTTGACCCTATGAGAACCTTAAAGGGATAGTTCGCCTCTGTTGACATGAAGCTGTATGACATCCCATACCAACAATATCGTTTATGAACATTGACTTACCCCCCGCTGCGTCCTGTGAGCGGAGTTCCAGCTGAGTTTTGGGGTCACAAAGCTAGTCCGGCTAGTTGGCTGGGGCTTGAAAAATAAAGCGTTTTGCTTCTCAAAAAAATATGCGTTCAAAAGAGTAATACATTTGCATCACAAAATCGTTTTGCATGAAAAAGTCAGACCTCACTTCGCTTGGCGCTATTTTTGCCTCCCTTGATATCAATGCGTCCAATGTAAAACTGTGCAGACCGAAGAGCAGACCGAGCAGTCCCTAGCCACCTAGCGATAGCTGCACCTGTTACGGTGTTTACTGCTCGGTCTGCTCTTCGGTCTACACAGTTTTACATTGGACGCATTGATATCAAGGGAGGCAAAAATAGCGCCAAGCGAAGTGAGGTCTGACTTTTTCATGCAAAACGATTTTGTGATGCAAATGTATTACTCTTTTGAACGCATACTTTTTTGAGAAGCAAAACGCTTTATTTTTCAAGCCCCAGCCAACTAGCCGGACTAGCTTCGTGGACCCCAAAACTCAGCTGGAACTCCGCTCACAGGACGCAGCGGGGGGTAAGAAAATGTTCATAAATGATATTGCTAATATGGGATGTCATACAGCTTCATGTCAAAAGAGGCGAACTATCCCTTTAAGTAATCTTTTGGCCTGTGGGGACCCACCCCTCAGCAGGGCGAAGATGAAACTTGGTCGTAATCAGGACATTTGAGGAGGGCGGGGTAGCTGGTGCTCATCTGGAGGGAAGTTTCGCTCGAGATGTCTGAGGGGCTCCGTCCACGTGACCAGACCTCTGGATGGAGGAACTGCCCAGAGTGGTCGGAGCAGTTGCTGAGGCGAGGGCGGTAGAAATTGGGGTGGCGAGGCTGGTAGATCTCCTCTGCTGTGTAGCGCTTCATGAACAGGTAGACGGACATGACTCCTGCACTCTGCAGTGAGGAAAGATCCAATTGAAACAGTCAGTGGAACAAATGTTGAAATGAGAAAAAAATTAAATAATAAACAACTACGGGCTCTTATGATGGCAAGGAACTGGGGCTGTTTATATGCTGGTCTTCCTATATCAGGGATGTCAAAGTCCAGTCCTTGAGGGGGCGCTGTCCTGCAAGTTTTAGTTATTCCCCTGCTTTAACACACCTGATTCAGATTAAATGGATCTCTTCAAAAGATTGTTTACTTCTGCACAAACCAGCTAACGAGGCATCGATCTGACTCAGGTGCGTTGAAGCAGGGAAACATCTAAAACCTGCTATTTATCCCCGTGACCACCAGAGGACAGTAAACACTCATTGTGAGTACACTCAGGTCAATGGAACCTTTAGGGATAAACTTTAAAAGATCAATCTAAGTTCCACCTCTAAACATATAAAGTGATGATTGACAGGAGCCATGTATGTACATATATATATATATATATATATATATATATGTGTGTGTGTGTGTGTGTGTG
Source organism: Odontesthes bonariensis (assembly GCF_027942865.1). Taxonomy (NCBI): domain Eukaryota; kingdom Metazoa; phylum Chordata; class Actinopteri; order Atheriniformes; family Atherinopsidae; genus Odontesthes; species Odontesthes bonariensis. The sequence continues at coordinate 16,304,880 of NC_134526.1, forward strand.
TGTGTGTGTGTGTGTGTTTTTATTGATCTGTAACAGTTTGAATATTTTGAAGAAACCACAGCACAGATACACAGCAGTCAAACACACTTGTTTTTATTGTAGGTGTCTCACCTCTGTGAGCAGGAATGAGAGGGCAGCGAATGCAAAGGACCAGCCATACTTATAAGAAAAATAGGCTTCACTGCTCTTGGTCCTGTTCAGCATCTCATCGTTTATACTGGAGATGTACAGCACCAAACCAACCACCAGAGCTAGACCTGTCAGGCAGAGAAATTGTTCATCAAAGGAAACAGACAGAGAGGAAAAGCAGAGGAGACAAGAACACAACAAGAAATAACTCAGAAGGAAAGATCTGCGCACCTGAGAGGATGAAGAAGATTCCAGAGACAAATGCCAGGATTGTGCGGTGAGGACGGACGTGCCCGATGTTGTTGAGGACAAAACCGATGAACATGAAAAAGAGGCTGACCAGGGGGAATGGAGTTGCTGAGCGGATCATGTCTGTCGAGGACAGTTGGTGCTTAATCTCAAAGTGCATATAACACATAATTGGTCTCAATACAGATCACTTTTTAAATCTAAGATAGACTTAATGCTCTCTATTCAATGAGTGCAGGATGACTGCACACATCTGAACGAGAAGCCAATCTATTAACAGAGGCCCTGTAAAGTTAAATTGGGAGGAGCTAAAGACATTTTCCTAAAAACACTTTCACTTTTCACAAAACGTCTTTTTATTTTAATTGAATTTTCAAGCGAATTTTATTCTTGTCACATTCTTGCCTGTTTTTCTTTTCTTTTTTTGGGTCACAATGCATGGCCAGAGAAGAAGGGCGAGTTGAACCCAAACACAAGAGGCAGGCAGGTGATGAAAACAACTTTATTTGAAACAAAAAGCACTGAAAGGGGGCTGACAAGGAACAATTGAAAACTAATAAATATATATATATATATATATATATATACTGGGAGGGATAATTACATGAGTGACTGCAGGTGGGTAATGATTAAAAGGATCAGAAGGTAACATTGTGAATGTTGTGACCCATGGTAGAGGATATGATGATGGGACAGGCTGGAGAATAACTCAAGACTGGATGGATGACTGTAGAGTGGAAATAGGTGAGTAACTGAAGCACGTGATGGCAAGATAAGGGACCAGGCATGGACAACTGAGGATATTTAGTGACAATGGTAGGAAACCAAACCAAACCAAACCAGAAAATGAAAACGAAAACGAATAGAAACTGAACAGAACAAACAAGGATTACAAACTCAAGTGAAACTTGAATATGAACGTGAATGCACATTAAAATGCATGATGACACTAAACTAAGGACTTGGGGAAATAAAAGCTTAAAACTAAATGGGACACAAACAAAATACAAACTCTTGTGGCAAAAATAACCATACAAGACAATGTCAATCAGAGAATTGAAAACTAATACAGAATACACAAAGAATAAAACTCAAACAAAATATTAAAACTCAAACAGGAGCTGAACCAACACAGAACAGAGACTAAACCAAGGTAAGAATAACCAAACCAAACCAGACCAGACCAGACTGTGTTCTCCTTTCACTATGTTCAATGCATTCTGGACCTCCTCCCAATAATTTTTTTGTAAGAGATAAAACCCACAAAATCAATCATAGAAAAAAAAAATCAGTATAGAACAGGTACTAGAACCCCCCAAGAGATATCACTGTTGTCTCAAACTGTCCTTTCAGACCTCATTCTAATTTCATGTCTACGGTCCAAATGCCACTCTCACTATTTCTACTAAAAAAATGGGTCAAGTGAGTCATTATTGACTGTTGAAGAGAATTTTACTAGATCCCCATTACAATGTCTGGACTGTTATGCCAACAATGAGTCTATAATCATAAAACCAGCTGTTAAATGAGGAATTGTCGTGGTGATGGACAATGAAACATATACTGATAAAGCCGCAATGCTGTTATATAACCCTGCATATTTTAGTCAGGGTGAAGTCCCCTGGATAACACAAACAGTGTGTTGAAAGGAAAGTGGTTATGGAGGCCAAGAGGAGAAATAAACGCAAAGATGATTTCTTGCAGTCTTAACATCTACATGACCCTACTTTTCTTTTACAAGTTTGCTGAAATGCACAATAATCTCAGCGCTCTTCTATCATATCATCCAATGGATCCCTCAGTTCATAGATTTTTATAATGGCTTAATATTAATATAGCTTTTATCTCAACTTTGCCTATGTAAGGATTCCCCTCTATTCCATGACAATGGACTGACGCCTTTGCAACATTTCTTCTTAAGAATAACATCTCGATGTTTAAGACAAGGCTACTGTTATGGGAGGCATGTTTTGCTCCAGGTTCAACCATTTTCTTTTTAGGTTTACAAAAAAGGGATTTCATGTACCACAACCATTTTAGCAACAAAATGAAATGGAGGGGGTAAGTGATTGCTGACATCCTGTTGGTCTGAGGTCCGTTTCACGTAGCAGGTTCAACCAACTCTGAGTCTATTCCTGATCTCTGAGTTGATCTACTCTGAGATAGAAAACCCTGAGTTTTCGGTTCCAGAAACGCTGATTTGAGTGAGGTTAATCAACTCTGAGTAAGTTCACCTTGAGTTTAGCGCGTGCACCACAACTTTAAAAAGCCAGCATCAATGGAGCCCCGATTCGACGAGTCACCTTGGCAACGGGGAAGAGGAGGGGCTACGTTTTTCACCAACCTCGAATTGGAAATCTTAATGCGCTCATACGGCGAGTTTCAATACGTTTTTATAAATAAGTGCAACACCGCTGCAGCAGCAAAAGTGTAAGTTTAAATGTAGTCCTTTGCAATCACAATAATATTACAGGGAAAACTGCTTGAATGGTAGCCCATTCATTTATTTCATTTAGGTGCAATCCCGCAGGGGAGAAGCGCTCTTGGCAGCAGTTTAAGATGAAATATAAAAACATTGTTCAAACAGGTGAGACCTCGGCATGGAGGTACCTCATTTTGATCATGTTTTACACTGTAAAATAAATATTAAGTGGCTATTTGACTGTGCAGTTATTTTATTCCCAACATAATGCTGTTTTCACACACATAAACTATGTCTTCTCATCTATACCATCCATCCATCCATTATCTATGCACCGCTGAATCCGTCAGTCGGGTCGCGGGGGGGCTGGAGCCTATCCCAGCGGTCAATGGGCAAGAGGCAGGGTACACCCTGGACAGGCCGCCAGTCCATCACAGGGCCACATAGAGACAAACGAGACAAACAACCATACACACTCACAGTCACTCCGAAGGACAATTTAGAGTCATCATCTATATCATGTTCTGTTAAATAATTAAGCCTATTTAAACTAACACAGACTTCTACTGAGCCAACAGGAAGAAGGCAGATGCCCGTAAAACGGGTGGTGCCCAGCACCGCCACCTCTAACGGGAGGGCAGTGGCTGAGGGAATCCCCGGAGGGAGTCCACCCCCAAGACACGAGTGCCTTTATAAAATATAATAGGCCTATGTCTTTTTTAAGCCTATTCATACAAATATTTATTTGTCTTTTATGTCTTTTTTTTCTTTTGTCCCAACACATTCTGATGGTGCCGCTCAAAAAGATAATTGTCTGTAAATGCAAAAATCTATGCGCGGTCTGATAACCATCTCCGACGAATATTTAATTCTCTGCGCAATAATGCTGCACCTTCATCCACGGGATCGTTGTCAAAAGGACATGTTCGTGAAAAAAGTCGCCTCCTACTGTGCCTTAAGGACTTATAGAAGTAGAAGAACTCGCTCTGCTGACTGAATGAATGAGGAAATCAAATGTCGTGTGTGGCTGAAAGAGGGCGGAGACAGAAAGAAACTCAAGGTTTCTTGAATAAAACCTGGTCCCGACCAGGTTAGGTTCAGAGAGTCTGTTACTCCGGTAACTGACCGAGAGGTTAAGTTACCTCTCTTTGTGAAACAGGCTAGAGTTACCCCTCTTTCTCGGGGTTGAGTTACCTCCCTTTGTGAAACGGAAAACTCAGAGTTTCCCTCATTTCAGGGTTAACCTACTCAGAGTTTTCACTAAACCTGCTACGTGAAACGGACCTCTGGACTGGCTCAGAACCTCTACTTGTTTTATTATTTCTTACAAGAAAAACCTAATATTGTCCATTGAGTATTTTAAACATAATATTTGATCCGACTATTTCTAAAAATTGAGGATGGCCAGTTCTATGACATAATATTTTAGAAAAGCAACTGATTGAAAAATACTGTACTAAAAGGAGATCGTTTCCATCTGGCTTAATCATAACATTTCTTTCTGCCGGTTTCAACATCTTAGCTACATCTGTGGCACTGATCACAAGTTTGACAAGCTGGATCAAGATTTGACAGACTGGTCAGCATAGAGGGGATAAAAAAATGTTAATGTATTTTTTTTTTCAGCAAAAGAAAATGTTTTGGACCAAAACACATTAAGTGTAGCTCTTGTCATGGTTTTAAGTTTTGTTTTTTAGATTCTCTGTTCTCATGCATTTCAGTCACCCCCTGTTGTGTTATTTAGCATTCTATTCCTTTTCTCTAATACCTCTGCATTGACTTCTCTTCTTGCATTTGTTTCTCACCGTCATTCTTTGTTTTACTATCTGAAAGCCTTATGTCTTGTGTGTGTGTGTGTGTTTTGTTTTATTACTAGTTCTTCATTTCAGTCCCAGTTGTTATCTGTCACAGCCACTAGATGCCCTCAACTGTTGTATTTTGCTACCCAGCTTGCCATCTCACCACCTGCTCCCTGTTTCCACTTAGCTCACCTGCCATCACTTACACATCACCACTCCCAACATAAATTCTTCTGGGTTTTCTTTGTTCTCCTTCAGAGTCTCATCAGTGTTACCCTCCTTGCTCTTGGGTTTCTTCTGCGTTCTTGGTCTCTTTTGTTTATGGTTCTCTGTTTGGACTTTACCCACTTCTATGACTGTTTTTGGATTCCTAGCTTTGCACTACTTTTATTATCTATTGGGTCTTCTATTCAGCTATTAATCCTGCCAGTTCTCTAAAAAAAAATCCAAAAAAGGGATCAAATATATGAGTGTTTATCTCATTAAAAGGAGAGCATTCCCCATTCCTCCCAAGATCAATTTCAAGAAATCCCCTCTGCTACAGCAGAGATCTCTTCCCATGTTAATCTAAACACTTGGCCTTGTGGATCTTTAAATGGTACTTACAAATATGGTTGTGTGTTTAATATAAATGACTGCAAGAAATGTAATTATTTAAAAACCCATATGGTTAACCATATCAAATTACTTATGAGCTCTGTTTTAAGATAGAAAAATGTATGCGCTTCAGTTTTTCACAAGGAAAAAGACATCTGAAAAAAGGATTTGAAAGAGTTTCCCTTCTTTCAATTAAAGACTGTTTTTGTTATATGTCATATACATTGCCTCTGTCTTCCTTTATATTTGGTTCTCAAGGGGAGAACTCTGGACTGATGATTAACGTCTGCTCCTTTGGCATTTTTTTTCACACACACACACACACACACACACACGCACACACACACAGACATACAAGAAAACCATCACAGCACAATTCGAGCTAATGAAAGTGAATCACTTGAGTGATTATGCCTTGGTTAAGTTTTGACATTGAACTTTGACGGAGTTGCAATGTGAATAGTCTGTTCAGAGGCAATAACTATTCTGGAAAGAACCTGGCAGGAACACAAGGTTTCAGATGACTCATGACAGATGACTTATTGTTCTGACTGCCTTCAGATGGTACATTTCTGAATGGAACTAGTCAAAGCTGCAGTTTATGTTGTTTTAACTCACTGAGCACGTTCACTGTGGACTCTGACGTCAGCTGGATGTTCATAGGCATGATGTACTCTATGGTAAAACAGCGGCCCGACTCATCACCTGGAAAGGAAAGAGACAGAGACTGAAAATGTATTATGTAAAGAGGAGGGACATGCTCTAGCCTGGCTGACTAAAACACAACAGTTCTATAAAGATGGATGACGATTATATTCAATTGCAAAAACAAGTCAGGTAAAATTGAAGGTCAAGCAGTGAGAACAGATAACTATAACAGATGGAGAAAAAGTGGAAATACTGTGGATAGACAGTGGTTTAATCTGAGTGTGTGATTATTTACCACAGGGTGAATACATCTAGAGATTTATAGGATTTACTAAAACACACATGGATTAATATGAACAGTTTTCCATCACATCCATACTATACAGTGCATTGCACAACCCAACTCATGATTTGTCGGAACAAAAAGCTTTACATCTGCAGTACAAACAGCTGACTCGGGAGCTAATATTTTGTAAATCTGTAATATGTTTTATCATTTTGTTTTTAACTATTTCTGTTTATATATATATATATATATATATATATTTAGGATGAAACATTTCTCTCAGTACCTGATCAAATTTGATTATGTCGTTTATGTAACATTTATTCCTCCTATTCTTACAGTCAAGCTGATCATACTATCAGCGGTAAATGTTTAGATTTTTGTTTTTTTTAATTTTCTATTTTAATTTAGAACGTTTTTTTCTTGTGCATCCCATTTAGTTTTACTTCCTGCCTTAAATTTCACCACCTGTTCTAAATCACATGATTCTCCCATACCTGTGCCTGATTGCTCTTCACTGCAGAGATACTCGTCGGTTTCCTTTGTTCTTTGTTTTTATTATTGTTTTACATTATCTATACTTTGGTTTATATGAGCTGCTTCATAGCTTCTTGTTTTTTTCTTCTTTGCTTTCATTTATTCACTGACTAATTCATTTTCACCTTTTGACTGATTTTGGTACAAAGAAGGCTGACCCGAAGCCTACAGCTGGTAAGCTAAGCTTTCAAAAAGACGGAAAACAACCTGACCCTGTTGGTAGTCTAAATGAAGATAGAACAAATCTTTAGTGAACATAGTTGGACAAAAAGTTTAGCAAATCGTATCAAAGTTTAAAAATGTAAATTATCTGGATGATCAATTGTCAGTGGCATCTAGTCCAAATCAAGACAGAGGCTGAGGCATAAAAAATTGAATACGATGCTGCAAAAGACAATAGTTATCTATAATCAAGGTGCTCTTAAGCTAATAGGAGACCAAAAAATAGCCACTCCTAACTATGAATATAACAAATGCTCTTTCCAAAAAGGAACAAGCATTTCTACTCTGTACTCAATAAAGCGCTAACATCTTAGCCGCTGTTTCCAGCTGTCACTGACTGACATGGATTTCCCTCCTTCAGCTCCAGATGCCCAGTTTACCTTACATTCTGTCATCGACCTCTTTTCTTTCTTTTTTTTTTTTTTTTTGAAAGTCGTCTGAGTTACATCACATCCTGTGAAGAGAGCTTCACAGTCAGTGTCACACAGACACCAGCTGGCATCATCCTCACTGTGGCACGATGACATCTGTTTCTGAAGGTTGTTGGTGTGTGCATGTGCGCACATAGCTGCTCAGGACTTGCTCTCAGTATTTCTAGTGCTCCTCTTATCACTTTGCAACTTCAGTTCCACACTTAGTCACAGCCCCTCTTTCAGACACACGCACAGAGACTCGCTAATGAAGTCGTTGTGAATGTAATTTTGTGTGCCTGTCGAAGCTGGTGGTTGCGGTGACGATATGTCAGTGTGACAGGATCGGCTCTCTTCTGCAGCAACAGTTATAGAATGAGCATCTTTGAAAGTGACACTGTAAAATCTAATGCCATTATCTTTGCCACAGTCCAGATTCACACATGACTAACTGTCAAGTTGCAGCAGCACACAGAAATCTGTGGTACCAACCAGCCAGAAAGCAGACTCTCCACAGGCCGGAGTGCAGGGAAGTCTTGATGTCAACGCTCTGGTTCAGAGGCATAATGACGCCCTCCTCCAGGTACAGCCAGTAATCTGTGCTCACTGCCACTCCCAGCAGCCCCAGGCCGCTGATTGCAAAGACACTGCTGAGTAAAGTCAATGCCTTCCTGCTGCATGCGCTCATGGCTCCAGGCAGCTGTTGGTTAAAATGAAGAGGAAGTTGCCAGAGCAACCTGGAGGAGAGAGGTGACAAGGAGGAGGGTTTAGTGATGAGACACTGAAAGCAAGATGGGTATGGAAATTTGTCCAAAATCTTGCATTAAAGAAATAATTGGGATGAACCCTTTTTTTTTTAAGTCCTATGAAATAAGAATGTAGAACGAGGAGTTGTAAACAAATACAGTATCCACACTTTCTTATAGCGATAGCCACCACAGTTGGAGAGGTAAATACATTAACTAAAATAATACATGAAGAGTGAATTTGTTTTGCATTGATATTTACTTCACAATCACAAGTTTTTTGTTTTTTTTGGGGGGCTTTTTATGCCTTCAATCAATGATAGGACAGTTGGAGAGAGACAGGAAGCAGAGAGATGGGGAAGATATGCAGCACAGGGCTGCCCGGTGCGGGAGTCGAACCAGGGCCAGCCGCAGCAAAGACCGCAGCCTCTGTACATGGGGCGGCTGCTTAACCCACTATGCCACCGACCGCCCCACAATCACCAGTCTTTTAATGTGTTCTGGAGCACTTAAATGATTTGGAATTCCTAACCCTAACCCTCAGTCAAATGTGACTAATTTTCAGGAACAGTACAGTATTTTCTGGATGTAGATATTTTACCTTTGTGCTTTATTTGTTTTGAACCAAAATCCTAAGAAGAGAAGTACATCCACATCAGATTTACTGTGGAAATGGATGGAAAACAGACCTTAAGATCGAGATATTCTCCACTGAAAAACTCATTCAGAAAGCTTCCTGAGTTTTGGAGTCAAACTCGTACTCATAAAAAGCACTTTATGAAATGTCAGGCTGCATTTTACATTATAAATACAGACTATATCATATCTTTGTTTGATGAATTTTACATCTTAATTTCCATCTCACATGCACAGGAGGGAAAGACTGGGCTAATTTTTTTGATAATTTTTTTTTTTTTTTTTTTTTTGGCTTGTTTTTTGTCAGTTAGTGACAATAAATTGTAATTCAGCCCATGTCCCGTATAACTCTATCCAACCTGCCTAAAAAAAGAATAATGAAGTGTGAGTCATATTACTACAGCTATCTGAGCCTCCAGACTAAAGGACAAGAAATGTGTTGCAGCCTTCGACTGTGAATACAAATGCTCACAGTACTTGAAATCCAGGACCTTGTACTGACATTTTACAGCCCTGAATCCAGCTGCAGAGGAAAAGTTATCATAAAAGCATTCACAATCATGGTGTGGGTTGGGTTCACTGGTAACATAGGGAGCGTCATCTGAGGAGACAAGTTTAAGATTTAGATCCTAATGAGGAGTCATGTGAATGGGTGGTGAGTGTGACCGAGGTCAACTAGAGGTCAGACTGTCAGGAAGAAGCCAAATGTTTAGGGGTGATTTGCTTGTTTTGCAGGATACAAACGTGCGTTCAACAGTCATGAATATGATTTCTACAAGCAGGTTTTTCAAAACAAAATTAAGATGGTTTCTATACAGCTGCAATGTAAGCTGCTTAAAGAGCGCTGTGCTTAGGGAGATCATATTTTATTAATTAAATGCTCAAAAATAACAAAAATATGCATTTAATTTACTATGAATGAGTCCATATATATTGATAATGAGCTTGACTGAAGGTCATACACATCATCAGTATTTTATGACTTTGACAGGGACAGTTGTGTGCTGACAGGTGTTAAAGGACACTAGATGGATTCCAACTGGGAACATGGACTACCTGTTCGGACTCTAAACTACAGTCTAGACAGTCAGAATTCTCACCAGTGGTATTTATTTGAGTAGAAATAAGGTAATTCCTTCAGGAAAAATAACTTAGAAAAAGCCACTGTTAAGGAAGGTTAATGTTGATGAGAAAGGTAAAATTTAGGCAGACGGTTGCGTCTTTATTTGAAACAATTAAGAACTGCTTCACCAGTCGATTATTATTATAATTCTAGAAAGCTAGTGGGCACTGTGGTTGTGACTGGCAGCTGAAAACACAAAGTGGGATTCTTCGTGACTGCAAGTGTGCATGGTGGTACAGTATAGTTTTTACTTTCTAGCCTTGAAGTACATTCCAGAATAAAAAAAAACTTTCAGGGTTATTTCAATGTTGTTGTTTTGTGACTTCTGGAATCTGTAGAAAATAGTATGCCAGCAGCTCAATGATGAAACGATCAAAAAACAGAACAGAAATGCTCCCACGTCACTAATATCTTAGAAGGTGACTTCATCAAGTGAGCCATAGTGTTCCGAAACATTAACTCCAATATTAAACATTTGTGTGAAGATTTACAGAGTAACATTCCTGCAAATGAATTAAAACAGTAATTTCACTGTAAAGAATTCACAACTCTCACTTGAAACACTGAAATGCTTTTTTTTCTTCTGATGATCTTTAATGTCTTATGTTGAATGTGTTATCATTAAAAAAAAGGAGCTAATCCCTGACATTCCCTATAGATTGATAGTGTATCTGCCTAAAAAGAAGGAAACTGAATTGAAATAGGCTCGTAGTTCATGTTGGCAGCAGGTGATACAATTGTAAGTAATGCGAACATATGTACCAAATGTACTTAACAGCAGTAATAATGTCGCTGACTCCGTTTAATGTAGTTTGCTCTTACCTGTTTGTTATCCGTCTGGCACTTGCAGGAAAAAATTGCGCTCAATGTGGGAATGAAATTGATCCCCCCCTGCTGTTTGTCTTGAGACAGAAAATCCTGCTGTACGAGATGAATTTGTCTACAAATTCCTTCGGAGGGGTTTAAGGAGGGCGACGATGCCGCGGCGTGTCGCTGCTACAGTCAAACACGAAGAAGTGAAGCAGACGCCTGGTGCTGCTCTGCTGCCTGATTTCAGCTCCTGAATGCAAATGCTGACAGAGAGAGACAGAGAACAGTTAGTTCACGCGGTCACTTTACAGCGAAGCGCCGCGCGTTTGAGTACACGAAGCAAATTAAAGTGTAAATCACTGCATCAGAAGGCAAATGCCTTTTTAAAGGTGGATCAAAGGTTTTGAGAAGATATTAATTCCAGTCACTGTACTATTCATTTAAGTGGTGGGAGCACGACTGAGTGCGTGTTTCAGCACCCAGGACAGCTGCTCTGAAGTGAGGCAGCTACAAGAAGCTGTGGAACAATAATGGAACATTGAAGGACACAAGATTGATAGATCAGGCCATCTTTCTCTAAGCATGGGAATAGTCTTTTATTTAACACTGAAGAATGGTTAGACTCTTTCCATCTAAGGTGCTCTTTTACATCCAATCAGTGAACTGAACTGTTGCCAATTTACCTCATCAGTTGCAACTCCTTATTCCAGCTGCTTCTTTTAAGTTACTTTTCCAGCCTTTCGTTGCCTCAGTCCCAACTTTTCTGAGATGCTGCTGCCATAATTTAATTCTGTTTTCGATTTCCTTTTTTTTTTAAAAAATGGGTTTGTAATGACCTTTTCCATTTCATGATATCAAGAAAATGTTTGAATCTCATTTGGACATTTCCATTAAAACTACACAGATACGAGAAAAAGTGGGAGCTAAAAATCTTTTTAGATTTTAGAAATCTGCGCAAACTCACTCGTAACTTTTTACATGCTTGAAATCATTGAAATGCGCCAATCTAACATGAGACTTGTAGGTCAAGTACATATCTGTCTCCAACACACAAAATGACGAGTATACAATACATTTACAATTTAACCAGTGAAGTGGCTCAATAATGTCCATAAAAGTTGCTGTAACTTAATAAAAAATTAGTGCATGGTTCTAATATTTGCGATGTACATGCCACCTGAGGTACTTGCAACCTACCTTAACATTTTTGGTGACCAGTCACATCCCCCCCCAGACGCCAACCATACTCTCCTAGTCACAGCTTCCTCAAGGAGGACAGCAGTGAGCCCCACAAAAACTACTTAGGACTGGCGCAATGAAAACGGCAAAGATGCTCAAAGGTGCTCAACTGCCCTCCAAACCCCCCGAATATCAATCTGATGAAAGCAAGCTCAATCCACAAAGACCCCACCCTACAACCCAGAGGGCCCAAAGATTTCTTTCCAACGTTCCAACATTCCTGGACACTCTTAGATGTTCTTAGTCCACTCAGGAGGTGACACAATATAATGGCATTGGTAAAAATCCATATGGCACCCCTGGTTGAGTCGACATGAAATGATCCACGTGTATTTGAATTGTATAGATCTGAAAACGTGATGTACTGAATGTGAACAACATGTCAAAAGAGTAATCTGACAAACTCTTATACTTTGTTGTAGAATATCAAGAGCTGTAATGCTGCGTAACTATTTTCACAGCAACATTTCAGATTAACTAAAAGATTCCCACAATAAAAACGAGCAGCACAGCATTCTGTAATATATATTTCATACTTTATTTATACACATTATCCGTCATACTACAGTTAACACATGGACAAAAAGAATTAGGTCAACTAAGCAGGGGCAGTGAAAGAAACGCATACAAACAACCATGTGGCTCTAACTGCAGCCTGTAGTGGTTCTGTACCCTGACAAAACAGATATTTGATAATCTCTATAATGGGTTTAAATGTTTGTTCTTTTTTTTTTCCCATTCTCTCCTCCGATATAGATTCTCAATGTGAGACATGTAAACATTCGGTTTAACCTTGAATATCTAATTTTGGTCCAGACATATGTGACAGCTGAAAAATTAAACAGCATGTTACGTAACTATTTTTTAAGTTAAGAAAGGTCTTCCTAATTTTGGCTTTTTAAAAAAAACAAAAAACATTGAAGCTGTTATTATTGTAACTTGCTGTAATGTTGCAGTTGAAAAAAAAGAAGAAATAATTTCACTGGGAAAAAAATGTTTGGCACCAGTGAACGAAAAGCCATCATAAGCAATTTATACACACTTGCCTGTTAATAACTGATCTTTTTAGCTAAACAGATTGGGCTACATTACAGCAAGTGGGGACACACATGAGCAGGAAAGCGCACAATGCTGGTTGGTTATCTCACTCTGCGCGACAAGATGGGAATATCTGTATCATGCAAGGGTCTTTCTCATGCTTAGATCTAGCCTTGCCTCATGCATGCACACAATATATAAAGAAAGGACACGTTTTGGCCACAAGGGGCTCTGGAATCCTTAAACCATTAACACAGTTTTGAATCCAGTTTGTTACAGAAGGAGTCAGCCCTGAGACGACCAAGGCAAGAGGGCATTCGATCGATCCACGCACAGTAAGTGCTGCATATTCTCTATATGACACTGAGTAGTATAAAACAATGGATCATTATTCGATGTACATATGACAGGGTTTGCTGATAACAAAGCTACCAAAGATTCAGCCAAACTTATATATGTATATATATATCTATATGTGTGTATATATATATATATATATATATATATATATATCTTTTTAGGGCTAGTCTCAACTTAGAAATGTTCAAACTGTCTACGGTAGTAAAAGCACATTCAGTTTGTAGTATAAAATCTGCAAGAACTCTTTTTGAAACATCTCTTTGAAACATATTTACACAAATAAAAAGAAAGGTTGACTTTCAATAGAGGGTAAGACATCTCTGGACATAAAAGTTGAGTTAAACAAGAACATAAAACAGGAACAAAAACCTATTTCCCAGTTAGAAACTTTTCTTCAAGATAAACATACAACAATTATATATTAACATAGTTTATATCGTAATACTAAACTTTACAATGATACTACACGTGTACTGCATCCTAGACTCTACAGCTCATACAGAGTCAGAAAATAAGCATGCAACAGAGATCTGCTTTGTGCATATGGAAATAGCATCTTAGTACATAAGAACACTGTCTCGTTCATCCACAGTTCTCTGGCCCGACACCATACCTTCATCCACTGCAGGAGACATCTGCTGGACTGAAAAGGCCTGGATAGCTTGCAACAGTGACACAGTTTGCATCAGCTTCTTCGTGCTGAGTTAGATACACTGTAGTTACACGTCCTACAAAACAACAGATATAAACAGCCCCTGTTTAAGGGCTTTTAGTGTCTTGACACCAGTGGGAAAGGCCATAGGGGGAAAACATTACTAGGACTTTAGGAACTGCAATAGAAATGTATTCTTCGACCTCTACTTTGGCACTCATGTAACAGTATACTACCTCTTTTTGTTTGTAGAAATAGAATATACACGTGTAAAGCCAGGACAGAACAGAAAGTAATATTCCGTTCTTGTCGTGGATTGCACCTCGTTGCGTTGTAAGATGGGGGACATAAATGGAATGTAAAAGAAAACAGATGTTTGACACCAAAAGAGATAGTAACTGATAATGAGACACATTCATTCACAAAATAAAGGCTGTAGGTTTGGAGAAAAGCTACAGCTGTAGGTTTGAAATTACAGATTTAGAATAAAGTAGGAGATGCTAAAATATCAGTGCCATGTACTTTTGACTCTCTCCTCAGATTGTACTTACTGCAACATTCTTTACATTTTGCTCCTCTGTCCTCAGTCATTTCTGTGCACAGGTATTGTTAACTAGTAGGCAAAATACTAGAGGACAATATGAGTCTTTTGACAGCGGGATGTTTGGATTGGAAGGATCTTGTATTCAATAAGAGTCATGCTTTTTTTATTTCCACCCTTTGCTCCCTCCTCATACCACGCTGTGCAGAGATGGATGGATAAACTGAGGGTTGATGAAGGAGAAGCCAGCAAACTCGCTCTGGTCGATGTTGGAGATGACCAGCTGGTCCGGAGGGGTCAGAACGGGCTGGGTGCGTGTAAAAAACTTGTCAAAGTTCTCTGCTCCCTTGCCACCCTGAAAGAGATGAGAAGAATGTTAGATGAAGGAAGCTATTTTGATTGCTGGATGGCAAAAGGCTATAACAAGTTGTTGCCTTATGATGAGATTTTCTTCTTGAGTCTTTTATTAGAAAGCCTCACAACAGACCCATAGGGAAGGTGGTGTAGGAAAACGTCGATGTTTAGCCAGGCAGAAGCTGTAATTAGATTAGGAGCAAACCCTGAGCACCAACAGTGAAGGTCATTAGCAGCCATGTGTGGCTCTGCTTGGGGCTCTCGTGTGTCACATATATATTCAGCTGTGTATATAAATACAGTCACAGCACTTGGAAGGGTATGAGTACAATTCGCTCACTAATACACAACAAAAACATCTCTGAAATTCAGAGTGGATTTCAGCACCTGCATAATGATGCACGATGCATTTTCTCAGGAGACGCATCAGCATGTCAGACGTTTTCAGCTTCTCTATAACATTACAGAGGCTGAACCATAAAGGCTGAGATGGATCTTTGTTTCTCAGTCCCTTCAGACCAATTCATGACGCAGTATATGAGCTCACAACTGTAATACACCATGCAGAGCCCCTACACAAATGCATTTGCTTTCAGCAATGTTTTCCTCCCCCTTGTGTGAGTGGAGACGGATACATCCGCTGTGTAACCCTGCATTTACTGTGGCCTTTGTGTGGAAGTAAAGGGAACTCAGATTTTACTAAGCTATATTAAACCCTTGGTTGCAGTGCTTGTGTTCCTTAGGCGCTGTGGGCAGCAAGGGGAGCGAGGCTATGGAGGTCCGTAAAGAGAAAAGGAGCATTTGTGGTGAGAGAAGAATGTTCAGATGTCCGCAGTGGGATGAAGAGCAGATGTTAGTGGCAGCGTAGCAGGTGGGTGCAGCTGGGATTCAGCCTTTAGCTCTGCTAAGAGCATGTAAACCATGACACTAGTGGAAGATTAAGGTCAACAAAAACATGCAATGTACACCCACTCGTGCATATACTTTTGGGAACAGTCTGAGGAATAATTTGAATTATTCAGCAGAGATGCAGAATGACACACACTACATTCTCCAAGCCATACATCTAGTTAAACCTGGACAGGAATGTGTGAGGAAGAAACCACAAAGCTAGATGTTTTCTGTTTATTAGCTTCTGGTATAATCCAACATTTCTTTCTGCAAATGGAAAAATAGATCTGAAGGAATGGGTTTTATAAAAATTAGTACCCAAGATCAAAATTGCTGTTGCTTTAATAGTTAAATGCGTAGAAGATGAACTAATCTAGTTAAAGACATCTCTTTAAACATTTTTAGACAAGATTAGTGTATTGATTTTGTTTTGTGTGATTTAACTGTAAAAATGGGAAAGAAACTCTATGGTGTCCATCTGAATATTTTCACCATGTCTCATTGTAAAGTTCTCAGACTCCTAAAACCTTGCCCAACTATACAACATCCATGGGCTCTTTTTGAGTAGCTGCCTAGCACTCTTAAATGTTGAATAATTGATGCCTACAAAGCAGGAGGCTATAAGAAGATAACGGAGTGTTTTCAAGCAGTTTCCTTAGTTTGAAGTTCTGTAATTAGGACACAGCACTTAAAAGCAATTGCAGATGTCTACTCAAGGTCTGAAAGACCAAGAAACCTTTCTTTGACCTGCTAATAGGTCAAGAGATAAGTCTAGAGAGGCGAATTAAAGACCACATTTTATGGCAAAGAGGAGTAAAGGCATGTTTGAAAAGAAAATAACACTGCTGTGAAGCATGGTGGTGAAATATTTCCCTGTTAGAGGGGGAAACAGATTCATTTTAATGTCAGCAATTCTTAAATGGCAGATATTTTGCATGCAGTAAACACACTTTACTCACCACTTTGGGTTTAAAAGGCGGCTGGATCTCTTTGTTGGCCAGGCGTTCCCAGTCAATACGTCTGAAGAAGGCCTGCTCTTTGATGTCCCGCTCACCCTCTGGGCCACAGCCAAGACGCTTTGATGGGTGCTTGGTCATCAGCTGGTGACAAATAGAGAAAGAAGAAGAGAATTTGACACAGGCAGTTTGGTGCTTCAGGAAAAAATTACATTAAACATTAAACCTGCTTCACAGTCACTTGGAGCAGCGTTACTTTTTCGCAACTCTGTTCTTGATCAAGCAGCCGCTTTTGATTTCAACCATGCATCAGTTGTTGCAAATGAAATGTGAGGCAAATAATAACAGGGGTATAATTTCTTTTGTCACCTCTGAAATGATGAATGATATTTTGCGTGACTGAAGGCAGCCTCAGGATGTAATATCATAATAAATAAAGGTGGGGATACGTTATTAAAAGACTCCATCAGACTGTGCCTGAGTCTTAATACGATCCTCTCTGGTTTGTAAATTGACTCTGAAAGCTCATTTCCTTCTTGGTAAATAATCCTAATCATGAAAACCATGATGCTGCTTCACTGTGATGATGTCACAAAAGTGGTCCTCAGATGTGAGATGAACATGTGGTCGCTAAATAAAGAGCCATTCTTGAAAAGCCGTGGAAATCTGTGACTCAACTGTGAATGTGCTGTGTTCAAGTGCAGTGCAATATTATTTCCTGCTGTAGAGCCGAGTTCTGTGTTACGCTGTTTACTGATAGAAAAAGCAAGCTTTCTCCAAACAGGGAGTATATATATGATGTTTGAAATGAAGCCTTTCAGTTTAGAAAATGTTTATTACAGGTTAAAATTCTGATATAGTAAAACATGCTTGTAAGCAAACAAAATAAAAAGGATATCAAGTTTACAATCTTATTATTATTATTATTATTATTATTATTATTATTTTCTAAATTTTTTATTGTCATTATAAAACATAAAACTCAAATGCAGGGTCAATGAGCAGACAGGGAAACCATTCATACTTGTCTGGGTCTTGTCAGTCACTAAGTCTCCATCCATGATTCGTCACACCCCGATTAATGAGTAGATTAAAGCTAAGCAACGAACCTCCTCTTCCCATTCTCATGTGTGGCCAATGTGTGAAAATAGGCAAAGTACAAAAAAAGGGATCATTGATTAGGAGCTGTATATTTGAGGACAAGACATGAGACAAGGATCTTGATGATGTTATGGTGATATAACCATTGTTAACTTATACATTTAAAACAAATATCCTGTTTTACAAACTATGGTCATTGAGTTTAATTCACATTGTGGAGGACGTGGAACAAAAAAAAACAACTAATCTGTGCTAATGCTACTTTGATAATTTGCTTTTTCCATCTGCCTCTCTTTAAAAAGCAACTAGAGAGCCCCCGAAGGAGGCTTTTGGCTTGTCATGTTTGTGTATAATTAAATACAAACTGGAGAGGAGATAGCATGAGTGGATATTTTTGTTTTGAGCAGAACATATTTGCTCTCTAATTCAAAGTCTTTTTCAGATGTCACTCAAACTGAGGGTTGAGATTCTCGGCTCTTTCAAACATCACTTACTCCCTTGCAGATTGACACAGCTTCTTTAGACATGGACTTGGGGTAGGACACGTTGTGCTCCATGATCGACTGGAAGAGCTCGTCCTCGTCCTCTCCGTCAAATGGTGGCTGAAGAGGACAAAAGCAGAGTGAGGCACAATTGTGATGGTGATTTGCCGGTTGTCAAGGGTAAAAAAAAGGAGATGACAACATCAGCAAGTGAAAGTGATGCTGCTGTGGTGTCAAATGAGTTAGAATGCATCACTGTCAGTAGATGCACTGAGAACAGTGAGTTGTGAGTTGACAGGAAAACTGTCAATCAGCTGTTCTTTGGGTGAATTATTATGTAAGTGAAACCTTTATCTCAATTTTTCATAGGTTGGTCACAATAGCTTGTTGTGGACACACACATCCATGACTAATCATAGAGTTAATGACAGAAAGTTTTTGTTCACCCTTCATCTTAAGTTAGCTACTGAAGCCAGACTGAGTTTCTGAAAACAACTCGTTTTATTTTCTTTTGCAAGTCTTGGAGAACAGTAGTAATTACTCATTGGCATGTCAAATAAGCTACTACTTATTTCATGGCCCACAGTTATGTCAAGGAAGGAAGAACATTATACTTCTTTTGAGCCTTTCTATTTCATGCTCCTTTACACCTCCAATCAGAGGAAAATGTTCTTGAAGTAAAATCTTTATCAGGTTTAGTTGCAAGTCACTCTAAACATAATCATTCTGCACAAGGGCAAAAACAAATGCAAAAAAATCCAAAACACAACACCACATGTAGTTTCTAAAATGTCTGGCCTCGAAATGTAGTTTGTAGTCAGGTTCACATTTAATTTTGCTGGGAGAAGCTAACTGCCTCAACCAAAGAGTGATATTGCTTTCCAATCTTCACACAACATTGCATTACATTATAAAATGCATTACAGGCGAAATATTATGCCATTTTTAACAAGTTGAGACAATTTGATGAGGTCTTAATGAAATGTCTGTGAAATACTTTGGTCAAAATACCACATTGAGACTGGACAACACGTTCTGTTTTACTTTGACCTCAGGTCCACAAAGTGTCCTCAGGTCTAAGAGTCAGGGGTGGGTTTTTTTTTCTCATTTTTAAAAATCTTTTTGTAGATTATGAATTGGTTGTGACTTCAGACACCACAATATACGATCTCAAGCACAGAAAAAGTCAGCAAGATGCACTAAAGAATTTAACTTCAATACTTTAATTCACTTTACAAATACCTGTACTTTAAATTGTAATTAAGTATTTTTGCCTTGATATATTGGCATTTTTACTTCACTAAATGATCTGATTAATTATTCCAATTTCTCTAGCAATGACTGTCATCATTCACTAATTCAGAGCTGCAACTGGGGATTTTTTTTTTACCGGCAGGTTATCTGATCACAATGTTACAAACTATAAAGAATATTAAAGAAAGAGAGGACAACGGATACTCAATTTATAATAAGACAGAGGAAAATAGAAATATTGAGTGGTCAGTGTTTTAGTGGTAGAATACTTGACGAAACAATAGATTTTTTTTTGACAACTGTTGTATCTTTAAAGGTGATATTAAACCTTCGTAAAGAACAGTTACAGTAACACAACACATTACCTGCCCGGCCAACATCTCATACAGGAGAACTCCATAAGCCCACCAGTCCACTGATTTTCCGTACGGCTGGTATGCTATAATCTGACAGATAAACAAGAGAAAAGGTAACAAAAAACAGAGTAATCCTAAACACATTCACTTCCAAATTTCTTTATAAAGAAAAGGATGATTATTAAGCAATTTATTAGTTAAAAAGAAAGAAAGAAAAGATTTAGTCTGCTTCCGAAGTAATTTTCTGTCCTTTTTCTTTTTTTTTTGCTGATATTGTTCGACTACAGGCGAGAAAAGATGAACACAGCAGGGTTGCACACAGTCGGGGACGGCTAAAGTGCAGATATCATAAAAAAAAAAGTGAACAGAACCATTTCGCTCCTCTAAACTAACCAAATCAACCCCCATTGAATACAGTCAGCTATTTTGAGCTGATATAACAAAGGCGCTTTCTCCTACTATCCAATTTGCCATCCTACACCTCCCTCCCACACACAGTCTACACCAAGACACAATAATGATCGCACAGATGCATAAGCAAAGAGCTAAATCACAGCTGCACTCGCTTTTAACACACGAATGCAACAATTTACACAGCTCTCAGGTTGCTCATAAATCATCACTTGTTGTACAGCTTTCTTAAAAACTCAACCCACAGCCAGATGATGTATTTTACTGTAATTCTTTCTTGAAAAATCTCCAAGAAATCCAGTATCCAAGTTCCAACAGCAACGATGCATATGCATGTTTAGAAGACCGTGATTAGAAGACAATACTTGGCAAACCTTATCAAACCATGAATAAAAACATGAACAATGAACAAAATCCTATTGAGGTGTTTCTGATTCATTTTTGTGGAGATGGATGGAAAGTCCAGGAAGTGCAGAAAAAGACCCATTTACTTTTGGTTTCCTGTCACAGACCAAGGAAAGGCTTTCCTAAGATCCCACCAGGCAAATACTCTGCACAACCATGAGTCAGATGGAGTAGATAGAAACACACAGTCACACACATAATACCAAACAGATAAGGAATCAGTTCATTGCAGTGAATCATCACTGCACTTCACCCAGAGTAATAACTCCAAAGCCTTTTCCCTCCCTCTTATTACATGCAATCTTATTTAGTTTCTCTTGATTAGTTCAGAAACTTATTTGATGTTTTTACTGGCGTTTCTGACTGCACAGCAGTTTTGGTATCTCTCTTGGTGCAGTGATGATTTTTCTAAAAGAAAACAGCTAAAAGATCAGAGGATGAGACAAGATGTGGAGGAGTGTATGATTTCGGCAGTGCATTGGCTTAACCGACTGAAACTGTGAAGGCATGCCTGGTAGTTTTTATTTGTAGGCTCATATTTGTATATTTCTATACAAGTTTTACCAAAAAATTAACATTTTTTTTAACATTATATTTCTTTTGCATGTATGGTATACTTGCTTTATGTAATATCTTAATTTTGTATTCTGATTCCTTATCTTTTACAGATTTCTTCTCTGCAACACTGCACATTTCCCCATTCAGGGACTGACAGCTATTTCATTCTGTGGCTGAGAGTTGCAGAGCTCCCCCGTTCTTGTTCTTGCAGTTCACCAGCTTTGACTTTTTTAATGAAAAAATAACAGGATGGGTGAAGACAAAAAGACAAATGAGGAGCAAAGTACTGCAAAAGTTGTCTCTACTTTTAATACCTACTCCACTTTACCCTTATCTTATGTTGTTCTTGCCCCTTTGTGATAGATGGGTAACAACAAGAATAATGCAGTTTAAGCTGGCCTGACAACGAGTCAGTTTCCACCCAGTTGGTGGGTAATTTGCCACTGGAAAGTCTTTTTAAACTGTTGACACAGCTTATCCTAGACTTCAGCTATCTCATATTCAGAAAGCTTACACCACCATGAGCACATCACATTGAACATTTTTGGCCTTTGGTGGGCCTCTATCTTCTTAACCCAACAATCTCTCTGCCGATAGGCCTTGTTGATGTGACAACAAAAGACCCCAGCGAAAAAGCAATGGTGCTAAAGTTGTTAGGAGGACTTATGCCTGCAGATAAACGTAAAGTTTTTCTCTGACAATACTGAAGAACAGGGGGAAAAGCATCAGAGAGAAAAGAGTTACAGAGTTCAATGCTACATACTCCAACAAATAACCAGCAGCAAAGTACTGGATAAAAACTGATTTGATCTGTACTTGGTGGGATAACTCATGTGTTCGTGTGGACAAAGTATAAGATTGTTTGACTGGATTAATCAACAACCTGGTTAAATATGATGCAGTTCAAATATTTAACATGATCTATATGCTAATAATGTTTATTACAGTAGAAGGCAACTGTGAAAGGGCAATAGTCTGAAAAAAAGAAGCAGTGAAGTGATTTTTATTAATTTTTTTGTTCCCCTAATATAATTCCTGTTTCAACAATACAGACATCTCACCTCAGGTGCAATGTAGTCCGGGGTGCCACAGAAAGTGCGCGTGGTCATCCCCTCGTACATGCTCTCCTTGCACATGCCAAAGTCAGCTATCTTGATGTGGCCCTCTGAGTCCAACATCACGTTGTCAAGCTTCAGATCCCTGTGGCAGAGACAACTTTCTAAGCATTTGTGTGGAAGAATTCATGACAGCTTTGATACTACGTGTGCTGTTGTCCACACTATGAGGACCACAGTAAAGCCAGTGTTGCTCCAGTGTTCTGGAGCGATTTCTTAACACTTTATTTGTGTGCAGCTCACATCATAAGCTGGGTAACACATAATTTTTCCATCAGCTTTATTGCTCTGTGCTTTGGCTCTTAGAATTCCAACTGTGTCTCTGCTTGTGTTACATGTCTTGATTTTACCACTTTTTTCCCCTCTGTCACCACTTCTGGCAGTTATTTTTTTCTATCAAAAACTAGAGTGAGAATGCCAAACCCAAGGCTGCCTGCATATGAAAAATCGGTGTGAGCTTTTGGCTAAAGCTGTACAAAGAAACAGGGTGACCTCAGTCTCTGTACGGCATATCATTCTTTCCTATTTTTGGTTTTACCATCTGGGTGATTAATATGGATTTAATACCCACATTAGTCTTAAGGGTTTTAAAACTCAGTTTAAACACAGACAGACCAGAAAGGTCAAACCTACACATTCATTTTTAATCTACATCTTTCGTTTGCTTTTTAATTTCCTCCTTCTGTCTGTCTCCCTCTTATCTCCGGATCTATCCTGGTAATGTCTGCAAAATGTGAAAAAATTTGTCTCTCCTTGAAAATAGAAATGATATTAGAGGCAATTGATCAAGTAATGAAACCTAGTTTCATGCAAAATCCTGCTACTTACCTGTAGATGATTCCCTTTCGGTGTAAGAAGAACAAACCAACAGCTATTTCTGCCACATAAAACCTGCAAAAAATAAAATAAAATAAGGAAGAACAGAAAATAAATATTAATACATACAATGTAATCTGTCAGGGAAGTAGGTTTGCTAAAAAACAAAATGACAATAGACAAGAATGACTCACAGCAACTCACATTATGTTTGTTTTTAACCAGTTTGTTAAATTGTAGGTATGTTTGAACCAGGTCTCTCTTAGGGAATTAGACTCCACATTTCAGTGTGATTACTTGTATAAATATAGGTTAACTGAATAAATGAATAAAAACAACCTGGTGAACTTGTGTCCCTTCATTCCATGCCATCTCTATACCATTACTCTCAATTTTAAGGATACAATGAGCTGAAACTTTTAAAATAAGAACAGCAGACAGCTGTTTAATTGTCTACAATTAATATATGTCAAATATAACACTTCAATCATAAATTTCACAAGCAAAATCAATGTTAAAGTGTTTCATATCTTCAAATTAAAATGCAATCTTACTTTTATTAGCAAAATTTGGCCCCCAATTTTACTCAAGGTAAAATTTGCCTTAGTTGTTGCTATTGTCAGGATTGTCTCTGACAATAAGGCACGCTTTACCTCTCAGATTGAGTGTCTTTTGCATATTTGTTCTAAATCTGTGCATATCAGAAGCATCTTATATCTGCCTCTGCCCTTGGGCTGTCATAAGAACAGGCAGAGTGTTCATCTGATAACAGGAGAAACATGTTATCTGATATTAGATGGGGAAAGAATATGTTCAAATATTGCTATCTGGCCAAAGTGAGCTAAGAAAATAAAGTCACATCAAATATCAGGATGCTATACTGTGCACTCAGAGAGCTAAAATGTAACTGTCCTACAGTTATGAAGCACTGTTAACTTGATATGGCAGGGTATCATCCTTACACTTA
Organism: Odontesthes bonariensis; assembly: GCF_027942865.1. NCBI lineage: Eukaryota > Metazoa > Chordata > Actinopteri > Atheriniformes > Atherinopsidae > Odontesthes > Odontesthes bonariensis. The sequence goes on from NC_134526.1 coordinate 16,328,990, forward strand.
AACTATATGACTGTGCATGAATTAGAGTGAAACCTTACACTGCCTGAGGCTCCTTAAACTTGCCCATACGCTGGATATGATACATGAGATCTCCTCCGTTAATGTATTCCATCACAAAGTAAAGCCGGTCCTATGAAAAAAAAAGGAGGTTATTGTCCAGAGAGCAGCTCTAAGTAGATGTACGGTGTGACATACTGTAACTGTACAGTGTATGCAGACTGCAGGAAAAAAGAACACTGAGAAGGAGCTTTAGAAAGTTACATAATGTTGAAATAACAGAAATAATAAAAGTATTAGCTTATCTGATAGTCTAGAGTCTAGACCCATACTTTCCTACTGCTACTGTCTTTATAGCAGCATTGTCAGGTTATTTTATAAGTCAGGGGGCTTTGATCAGTAAATGTAGTTCTTATTTAAGATTTCTTGAGTCACTCTTTCTAACGGCAGACACACTCACATGGACTCAACAGAATGATGATAAAAGATTGCTATGGGAGAACAATGGCTCTCTTTAAATAAAACGATTTTTTTGTGTGTCTGCATGGGCTTTCAGTGCAGGAGGTATTACAAAGCATGACCAGAGCAGGGGCTGAGGTTTTCACACACACCACAGTCTGGAAGCAGGAGTGGAGCTGTGTGAGGAAAGGCGGTTTGTCTCTCAGGGCCAAAACCCTCTTCTCCACCATCGTACATTCAACATCATCGTCCTGGATCACAACATCTTTTTTTAGGATCTTTATTGCGTACAGCTCCTCTGTTGACTTCAGCTCTGCCAGCATCACCTGTGGACAAAAACACCTTATGCCAAAGAGCTTCTAAATATGAAAAGAATAGGCTCACCACCAACACACTCTGAGAATAAAAAGTGAATTTTCTATGTGGTCTTGGCTCTCACCTTGCCGAAGCTGCCCTTCCCAAGCAGGGCCAGGAAGTTGAAGTCACTGAGTCGGATCCGGTCCATGTTACCTGAGGGCAGACTGAACCGCCGGTGGTCTGATGGTGTGATTACTTTCTTACCGTGGCCCATCTTGGCTTTCTGCCGTGTACAATGTACGCACACAAAGCAAAATGACATTAAAGTCTATTCATTCAAACCTGACTGTATCTAATGATGTGGGTGTCCAGAATCAGCTAACACATGAAGCAAAACCAAGAAATGTGCATTTTTGTTGAAACATTTTCATTCTGCTTCACTTCTATCAGTGGGAAACACACATGGGGTGCAGGAAACATGCACACCAGCCATTTAATAGTTTGATTTTGTGATGTTACGCAGCTTTCTGTTAGGCAAAATTGAAAATTACTTGAAAATGTTGTGGTTAAAAATCCAAAACCAGTGAAACAAAATGATTTACATAGAAAACAGCAGCTGTAGAGGAAAGTACTATATTATTTAAAATTGTCATATGCATTACATACAGTCTAAAAAAACAATATTGTTCGTTAAACGTTACAGATTTGGCTTATCTTATTTCATACTGTTACATTTTCAGTACTTTTTTAAGATATTACATACAGCATTTGTCAAACTGGTAATAAATTCAGTAATACTTATATCACTGTTACAATGTTTCATAAAGGACAAAAAAAATAGAGTACATGTTTTACTTCCATATACAAAGTCTATTGCAGTGGCAGCGTGTTTTTCCACTGTTCTGCCTGCTGCTTTGTTGCATTAAGACTTCCTCTCAGACATTCAACAAGATCACATTAATGGTGCATTTTGGGAAAGTGTCAGGTGGGTATTTAGTGGGGGTTACCAGTGTTTCAAGGTTCCCTGTTGTTATAATGTGCAGCTTTCTAAACATCTTTGAACAAGAAGGCCAATTAAGGTCCCTGCCAGCTCTCATCCCGGCTCCACTGGTTGCCTGTTTCTGTCTGATAGAGCAGAGAGAACAGGCGACCGGCAGGGCAACGACAGCCGTTGGCAGGACAACCATTTCTCTACTCTGGACTCATTGTGAAAATGCACTACAAATAATAATAGTTGCATTTTTTAGATTTTTTTATTATTCAGGTTAAGTGGCCCTACATCCACACTTGGTTAGGTCAGTTAACAGACCAATAATACAAATGTTGATGAGATAAATCAGACACTGCTCTGTGGCTGAGTGCTTCACATTTCGACCTATGACATTGCTGGATCTGTTTCAAAGAGTTTACTCAATTACCATGCAATTAAGGAGGAGAGGAGACAGCAGCATAGTAAATAAACGTCCATGCAAAATGGAAAAAAACAGAAAAAATATACCCTAAACTGAGTCAATAATTAGTGTGGAGAGTTTTTCAAAGCAGTTGGCAGGCCGGTTGTTCATTGTGGCTGTCTCTGTGTCTTCTGTCTGATCATGTAATCCTCATCTTGAGTTCTGAGGGGCCAGACCATCTAGTGCAGAGGTCATGACTTCTTTTTGTGACAGCTGAGAATCCTTTTTGACTTTAAAGCATCTGTATAGGAAGAACAAATGATCTATAGTAATTATAATGTAAACCAGTTTAGGAGGTACTGCCTAATTTTATGGTCCCACTTGAACTATTGCAAATACAAGTTGACTGATGTATTGAAATGGGTGACGCTGCCTAAGTGCAGCTTTACGCTTAACCCTGTGATGGTGTTGCATTGCACCAGATTTCCAGCTTGTTTCAATATATTTCATGTACTGAGCTCAAAGTACTGAGTCTTACTTTTTCTCTAAGGTTTGTTCTTTTTTCTTTTTTAAATACGTCCATCTCACCAGGCCTCAAGAAATCCTTCTGACAAACTGACTGAAGAAACACTGTTCTTTGGCTTTAGTGTGAATAACACACATTCTAGAAGTTAAGTTTTATCTTAAGACTTTGTCCCAGTTTGGATTGTGGATATGTTTGTGCATGTCAACAGCAGACTCTTACTCCAGACATCATCACAAAACTGTTGCTGCTTCCATCAGTGTGCAGGTTCTTGTTCTTTAATAACCATTAGCTCGGAGAGACCTCCAGTGGTCACTTTGAGAATACATTCACAAACTCTTTCACATGTATCACACAGACAAGTTGGATAACCATGTATTTATGTACAAAAATTGTACAACTTCACATGTCCACAAAAAACAACATCTGCTTTTTTCATCTCAATCAAACATGGCCACAAAAGGTGGAATTAAAGTACAAACAGAGCAGCCACACACCAACATTATAATAAATGGAACACTGCCACTGTGTGGAAATATCTGGCAAACACAGCAAAAATCTGTGAGTTTATCCATTCAAACTGTTACTATGAGTGGGTGTCCATGCTTCATGTCCTCACAGCCTTCTATAGTCCAGACCAGACCAGACTAGTAGAGGGCGGACTGTGTGCACCCACAAGGAAGCAGGCATGGAGCTATCTCGGCCAATGGCTGTGCACTAATAGAAGTAAGGCTGATGACAACAACCAGAGACCAGAGGTCCGTTTCACAAAGCAGGTTTAGTGAAAACTGAGTTTATTAACCGTGAAATGAGGGAAACTCTAAGTTTTCCGTTTCACAAAGGGAGGTAACTCAAACCTGAGAAAGAGGGGTAACTCTAGCCTGTTTCACAAAGAAAGGTAACTTAAGCTCTCGGTCAGTTACCGTAGTAACAGACTCTATGAACCTAACCTGGTTGGGACCAGGTTTTACTCAATGAACCTCGAGTTTCTCTCTGTCTCCGCCCTCTTTCAGCCACACACGCCATTTGATTTCCTCATTCATTCAGTCAGCAGAGCGAGTTCTTTTACTTCAAGAAGTCCATTAGGCACAGTAGGAGGCGACTTTTTTTCATGAACATGGCATGTCCTTTTGACAACGATCCCGTGGATGAAGGTGCAGCATTGCTGCGCAGAGAATTAAATTTTCGTCAGGCGATGGTTATCAGACCGCGCATAGATGTTTTAGCATTTACAGACAATTATCTTTTTGAGCGGCACCATCAGAATTTTGTTGGGACAAAAGAAAAAAAGACATAAAAGACAAATACATATTTGTATGAATAGGCTTAAAAAATATATATATCGGCCTATTATATTTTATAAAGGCACTTGTGCCTTGGGGGTGGACTCCTTCCAGGGATGCCCTCAGCCACTGGCCTTCCAATATTCTGGCTTAGGGCCAGCTCCTCTGCCTCCGTAAGAGGTGGCGGTGCTGGGCCACCTTGCTGGTTTTACAGGCATCTGCCTCCTTTCTGTTGGCTGAGTAGAAGTCTGTGTTAGTTTAAATAGGCTTAATTATTTAACAGAACATGATATAGAGGAGAAGACATAGTTTATGTGTGTGAAAACAGCATTATGTTGGGGATAAAACAACTGCACAGTCAAATAGCCACTTAATATTTATTTTACAGAGTAAAACATGATCAAAATGAGGTACCTCCATGCCGAGGTCTCACCTGTTTGAACAATGTTTTTAAATTTCATCTTAAACTGCTGCCAAGTGCGCTTCTCCCCCGCATGATTGCACCTAAATTAAATAAATAAATGGGCTACCATTCAAGCAGTTTTCCCCTGTATATTATTATGATTGCAAAGGACTACATTTAAACTTCCACTTTTGCTACTGCAGCGGTGTTGCACTTATTTCTAAAAACGTGTTGAAACTCGCCGTATGAGCGCATTAAGATTTCCAATTCGAGGTTGGTGAAAAACGCAGCCCTCCTCTTCCCCGTTGCCATGGTGACTCGTCGAGTCAGGCTCCATTGTTGCTGGCTTTTTAAAGTTGTGGTGGACGCGCTAACTCAAGGTGAACCTACTCAGAGTTGACTAAACTCACTCAAATCAGCGTTTCTGGAACCGAAAACTCAGAGTTTTCTATCTCAGAGTAGATCAGCTCAGAGTTCAGGAATAGACTCAGAGTTTGTTGAACCTGCTTTGTGAAACGGATCCCTGAGCACTCCACAAATTTACTAACAACAATGCTGTCTGGTGTTTGTGTATAAAACAGGAAGTGCATATGTTAATGATAGTAGATGCTGTGTTTTTATATCAAAAGTTAAACTTGTAAATGTGTGAACAAAGGAAACCATAAATAAGATGGTTGCCATCATGTTTAAAAAAAATATATTTTTGAGCCTTCATTTACAGTTTGTTCCATTAGTGTTGGGCTACTTTCCCCAGAGAATTTTAAATGTGTCTTAAAACAACAGTTAGAATCTCTTGGGAACATTAACACAGGTTCAGTTTGCTGAAATCATTATATTACAAATATATTGTTCTCCATCTGCCAAATGTGCTTTAAGAAATCTCTTAAAAGCAAATGTGATGCTTCAGCCATGTGGGTTTGACAAATCAAGGTCCACTAGATGCTTTAGAAAAGCTGTGGCTTCATGTTTCACCTTATAGAAACATTTGAATACATTTGTACATTTGCTTTAACGCAGACTTGAAAAACTGTAAACTCATCCTTTGAAAGTAAATCAAAGTGGTGCTGGAAATATTACAATGCAGTGCAACAGGTGCTACAGGTGCTGCAAATACCGCAATAGTGTGTCTTTACATCAAAATTACTCTTTAATTTTATGGTTGCATGTGATTTTGAGGCAGCAATAAGGAGAAAGGCTTGTGTATAAGTGTGTGAGAGGAGTAAGAGAAAGACAAAACAAACAAGCAAATTGGGAAATGTATGCTGCAGAAAGCCTTTGTTAGTAAATCAGATTGATTTGCAGAATCCCAGCGGAGATCCACAAACAATCCCAAAACAGTAAGTGAAGTAAGTGTGAAAGCAAAGTGCACATGAGAAAAACAAACGGCGCAGACAGGAGAGCTACCTTGAGATACTGGATATCAAACTGGCAGGCCTAGAAGAAAGAAGAAACTCACTCATTAGGATGGTCAACAATTAACTGATTTGTGAATTTGTGTCTTGCTGACACATGTGGGCAGAGACATGACAAGTTATTACTTTGATCACTTCTAGGCATTTATCTATGAACTCCACGTAGATTAAAGGCATGACTGGAAGGCATTCACATTTATTGCATCCCGCCCTAGTTTCCACGGCAACCACACTATTGTGTGAGAATATTAGCTTCAGAGGAAAGCCAAGGTCACAGTTGTATAGCAGGGAGAGAAGTAGAAAATTAAAAACAAGACTGAGTGCCTTGAGGACTGCTGTGAAGCAAAGACATCTACTATGAAAAGACCTGGACACAGACTCAGAGCCAGGCATTCATTAAACTGCAATCCCTCTCTTTCATCTCCTTTCTTCTTATTCAGATCCCACATAGCTTTGCTCTTGTGCACACTGCACTGTCCAATAAAGATTCCATCTTGTACTTGTGAGTTGTTGATAGGGACAAATGGTTATGAGTTTTATTTGCAGTAAACTTGTGACTCGGAGTTAACAAGGCGGCCACTGGAGAGCAAACGTTAGTTGTAATAAATGTTCCCTTGGACTTGATTTGAGGGACCTTGCCAGTGTCTCTGCGTCATTTTTTTCTTCCACTGACAACAAAATGTGGAAACAAGGCAGCCAATCATTTACAAATCAATAGATACTGTCGTGCCTTCACTGCTACAGCATGGTCATTTTCAATTCTCAGTGAATTTCATCTATAACCATGACATAATATCAATGCTTGCCATGAAGGCACTAAAAGTCCTTGACACCGCAAGATGGTTTATAAACATGGGCAGATTAGTAAACCTCACAAAACCCGCAGAAACACAGAAGGCTGGTCCAAAAAGCACGAATGGGAGAGAAAACCAGAATCCTTTAATGCCAAGGAAATACATAAAAAAAAATAAAAATCTATCCTTTGAACAAAAGGACCCTTTTGACTAATTCTGTCTTCAGGATTTCTCTTTCTTTGCAACATCTCATGCCTTTACATAGATGTGTTCCACTGTAATGTTGGCCCACTTACACAATCCTTTAAACCTGCTGTCGAAGTATCATTGCAATCCAGGATAGCTGAAACTGATAATTTAGGTAACAGCCTTTAATGCACACATTGGCATCAATGACAACTGCCTCCTACGGTGAGCACAAACGTGACTATTTCTAACTACTTCCTGCTGCTGCTCTCAGGACCTGCCTCCTGTCTTGTCTGCATTTAACGTGCTCTCTCGGTTACACAACTTACACCTCCTCGTTTCAGCTGTAAGCACGTGATGCACATACACAGCAGAACTGTCAATTAAAAACAAGAGCATTTATCTTGATCTCCCTCTCTGAAATACAGGGTGAAAACCTCAAGTAGGAACAGGATGAGGTTACCATGGTGACAAAAGAGAGTCACATTTTGTTCAAGTGTATGAGAATGGACGATAGACGTGTGCATGAACAAGAAGATCTACCAGACGCGGCTCTTCACCTCAAACTTCTGACGGAGCTCCAGGCTGGCATCGTCCACCTCGGGAATTGGAACGTTGTAGTACTCTCCCTCCATCTGGTTCAGCAACTTGTACCTGCAAGAGTTAAAACATGGGCAAAATGGACTCTGTCTTTATGACTGATGACCTCTTCAATCATTTCTTTTTAATTTATTAATCTTCCATGTATTATTTCTTCTGTCTACCCACACGGTCTTTGTGTTTCTACACGTTCAATTAGAAGTAGACGGTTTTTAGTGTTTGCAGGTCTGTTCTCTGTCAGCAGTGCCAGCTTGATTTTTTTTCTCAATATACACATCCTCTAGACGCAAAGAAAAAAAAAAAATGCAGCCACACACACAAACACACAGTAGTTGTTTCCAAGACTGCTGCCAACATTTTTACACATTTCCCGGGGCTCCAGCGCTCACCGACGGTCGATCAGGCCTGGTTTAGGTAAAGTCACAGCAGGTATGCTAACACAGCTTAAGGAAGAGTGACGATAATGTGTCCGTACGTGTGTGTTTATCAGATTGAGACAAAGCAGCAAGACAATGGTAGAGAGATGAGGAAATGACGCGAGCAGGGGATGTTTGTCAAAGTGAATCAAGCTGGCGGTGTTTATGTCTGTTTTATGCTCAATGAACTGCTGTTTGGAGTGAAGCTGGTTGCTAAGTCCTACCTAAGTAAGAATAGGAGCCACTCATTTCACGGGGAATTTTTCTCCATTAAAGTGATCCCTATGTTCACCTGCTAACTGCTAACTATATCTTACTATGGTTTGATGCTGAGTAGGTAGTTGGTTTTTAGAGGTTTTTCCTTAATCATTGAAGAATCAATAGTAAAAAAAAAAAACACATTTCAGCAAATGACAGTGAGTTAAGAAGCCAAACACAATTCTATCGGATGACATTTTCCGAATGTGCTTTTAGGTCAGTAATAATTCAAAGTGTGAGAATGGATTACAGACAGTGAGATAACTCACCATCCACAGTTCGTGGCTTTGAGGAGCTCGGACACGCCAAATGACATAGAGCCCATAAAGTCATTCCGGGTGGTTCTGTCCCAGTCCCACACCTCAATGGACAGACGTCGGTCCTTATCTGATGCTTTCAGCTTGCTGCATAAACATACACACAGAAGGAAAACATGTTGACACAGAATAAAATTCTGTTAGTCTTTAACATCAAACTCTGGAAACTATAAAAGTGGGCGAAACTGATGAAAATTCTTAACACAAGTAAATAGATTATCATAAAGTTTCACACTCACAAGGAGAAAGATTCGTTCCAGCATGGGTTGAGAGAAGAGCGAATGGTTCTGGTCTTCTGTTTGGTCTCGTTCTTTGGGTCTGGGATGAGCTTGAGTTTAACGTATGGGTCTGATAAACCATTTGGATCCATAGGAATCAGGTTCCTGGCTTCACCCACTGGAAGAAATATGACAGAAAATGTTTGGGCCATGACCACACACTGACTCAAGGGTTAAAAGGCACACAGATGAAAAGATGCAGACAGGGATGGTGGAAAAGAGGGATAAGTCAGTGAAAGTCACTTTGGCACGACAGTGAACAGGAGTAGTCTGAACTTCTTGTCACCCCAGTAAATTAGCATTCCAGTAAGAAGTTCACAGGAACTCATCTTGGACTAGAATGTCATTGCCATAATTAGCTTTCAATGGTTTCCTTGGACTAGTCTTTTTCAGGAGTAGAATGGTAGCTGTTTAGTGAAACAATAACAAACATAAAGAAAACAAACAAGAATTAGGAGCCTTATTTTTAATCTCTTTTGAGCTATCTGAAATCAAAACAGAACCAAAATCACATATACGGGGTCAAAAATATTAGTACTACGCCTAAAATGTGGTTGAAGGTCCCATGTCAAATTACACATTGATATGGCAACCAGCTTCTGGCAGACAGTTCAATTATATTTCTTACCTGGAACAAACCTGACTTTTAAACACAGGCTATATATTGATGTTAAAGGTTAGAGGTCAGCACATTGGGAAGGCCAATCAGGAAGCTTTATGGTGATCTGCTTTATCTATTCTACAATTGGATTTGCTGTGTATTTAGGGTCATTGTCCTGTTGGAGCATCAAACATTGAGTTTTAACTGTCCAGCTGATGGTTTGACATTATGCAGAGAAATTCTGCGGCAGTCCTCGTTAATTCATTATTCCATCTTTTTTGTTAAATCAACCAGTTTCATAAGCAGTAAAACAGACCCAGAGCGTTTTTTCTTTGCAAAGTGGCTTCACCTTCTAGCAACTTGTACTCACATACAACTGAAATGATCATGGAATCTGCAGACTATTTCTTTAGTGGCTAAAAGAGATATTCCTGATATGTATAGGATCCTTTGAATTTCTGGACTTCCTTCTTGTACTGTGTACTTAGTCAATCCATTCCAATTTTCTTTTGGCTTAGAGAAGCCTGCAGCTTGGGATTAGCACATCAAAAGTAATTTTGGAAATCTAAGCACCTCTGAAATATATCTAAAGCAAATCTGAAGTTGGCATATGTATATTTTTGACCTTTGTTGATATCAGAAAACCCAAAACAAATAAAAACCTACAAAACCTTTGCTGTATATTCTTGTGTTCTGTATTCTGCATATTGTCATGACATTCATGTGCATTATGATTATATAAACATTAGAGGGGACCGTATCTGGACTTAGATGAATTTGTCAAGCACTCTATAACCAAAAGGGGGAAGTGAAATAAGACATGACAAAATAGAGTAAATAAGCAAAATGGTATTATAAAAGTCAATCTTTATGCTAAGGAAATCAAAAGATGTTGATATAGGTTAACAAGGTATGTGTGAAAGAAAAGCTTAATATGATATATTGCTGTAGATGGACAGATCGAATTAAATCAGGCACCACATATGCTGATAAAAGAATCTGTGAAGCAAAACATGCCATCAAATATACTTAGCCGAAGTGCGAAACAACACCAACGGAGCTGTAACGCTGGTGGGTGTTAGGGCGCATGCACACGTAATTCAAGAAAACTGAACAAAACTCCTCATCGAAAAGTACGTTTTCAAATATTCTGTTAGAAACAACTAAACAACACAGGTGATAGCAAAATTCCCCTTCCATGTCTACTCAAAAGAAAAGGTGAATAGATGTCTCAATGTACTTCTCCTGCCAACTATACACAGAAGTTGAGTAATGTGTACAGATAATGTGAGGTGCCATTTTTCTTTTGTGATTACTGAAAAAAGGAGAAAAAGGAAAGCTAAAACACAACAAGAGAGTTAAAAGGCAGCGTGTGCAGGCCACATTCACCATGGCGTCATGTGCTGTAAGCAGTGACTCTCCCACTTAACAGCACGATGTAAACACACAAACAGATATCAGATAGTGACACACATCAACAATAAATGAATGAGTAGAGACTGTAAAAGAAATCAACATTAAAGTATTCAAGCAAGACAGAAAAGAAAGACGGAGAGAGAGACGGAAAGAAGGAAAGAAAGTTAGAGGGCAGGGCCATCTGAGGTATCAAAGATCACGACTGTCTAACTTATACTTGCACCTGTGCCCTTCAGAAACTGAAACTTCTCTAGATTGGTTTGATATCTTGCACTACAGATCCTTTCCAATCTTTGAGGAACATTGCTTTCAAACAGTTCAATGGTTTTCTTTCACATTTGTTGACAAACTGGACATCCTCTGCATACCTTTGCTCCTTAAAGACTCAAGTCATTTATGGATACTCCTTTTGAAAAATGGTAAATGGACTGCATTTATATAGCACTTTTCTCGGAGACCACTCAAAGTACTTTTACGACACAAGCCACATTCACCCATTCGTACACACGCTCATACGACACTTCTTAGATTACACAGTACAACAGGCTATGCAGAGCTTTTCTTTATCATACTAACACACACTCACACGTCTACGAATGCATAGGGGGCAAAGCAGGATTCAGTGTCTTACCCAAGGACACTTTCACATGTGTGCTGGGGATGCCAGAGTAAACCCTGGACAGGTTACTGTGGCAAGGCCACCACAGAGACAAACAACCAAGCACACTCTAATTCAGAATCACCAATTAAGCTGTGACATGCCTGTTTTTTGAATGTGGGAGGAAGCTGCAGTACCCAGAGGCAAACCAAGCCTTTAAACTTATTTCACAAGAGTGAAAGAGGAATAGTGTGTTGTTTAATAAACAATATTAATCAAATCTTTTATAGAAGAATATCAGAAAGTGGCATGAAGTGACAATAGTTGAATTATTCTATCTACTATTTCTCGACAGCCTTATACTTCTTCATGCTCTTCCAGTTGCATGCAGCAGAGGGCAGTGCAGGTCTCTCACTAGCTATCAAAGCTTTCCCATGTTCATAGCTGTGTTGTTTTAACCTCATAGTTCACCCCTTGTCCAGAGCTAATTTTCAGGTACAGTCATCACTCTCCCCGTCCCTCAGTCTCACTCCTCCTCTCTTGCTCACCCATGAGCCCACACACACACACACACACACAAACACACACACATGTTGACGCTGTATCACAAAGACACAGACACACACATACACACACATGTAACGAAGTATGAAGAGCTGAAGGAAAATCTCAGCTTCCCACGTTCCAATCTAAAGCGCGGCATTCACAGGCATCAGTCACTTCCATGGTAACGCTGACACCAAACAATGCCAAAGAAACTTCAACAAGCCTGCAAACACACTAATGAGGCAAACGCGGGCAGATAAACACACGTGGATGGATATTTCATTTATTGTACTCTGGCCAAGTGTGTGCATGCAAGTTACATTCTATTTCACACACATATATACATACACACACACGCACACAATGAAACATCATCATCAAGGACGATCTCTGCTGGCGGTTGTTGCTTAGATACAACAAGAGCTGCTTGCTATCTGTGTACTCCCTTCTCCTCGCTCCTTATGAGGTAGCTGCTAATAAAATTAGTGTGTTTGTGTGCGTGCTTTATCTTTACCACTTATTTGGGAGTAAAGGAGGCATGAAATGGACAGAATCCGCAGATGTGTTTTTTAATTACATGCCTGTGCACACGATTAGGGACTCCAACAAAACACAATGAAATAAAAGTTGCTTCGGATGCTGCATCACAGTCCTCTCTGCAAGTGTTGGTCGTGTTGAAAAATCCAAACAGTTGCCTGATTCTGAACTCTTATATCAATGTAACAATATACACACATGCACAATGACACTTGGTTATGAATTGTTTCATATCTCTGATTAAATCTCTAGGAATCTGGGGGTTATCTTGTGTGCTTCCTGCTTAAAGATAATTTCTCTTCAATTGCAAGTCAACTCTTCACCCAAAGACTTTACCAAATCCTCTGTTAACCATTTCATCACGTCTCTTATTTCAGATTTCCCATGTATCTGGACAGAATGGCAGCTTAATAAAAATGTGCCACAGCTAAAAATTACATATCATTTGGATGCTTGGGTGGGGGAGAGCAGGGCTGCGGAGGGCCTTCAGTGTAATCTCCAAAAAGGGGAGGCTTTGAAGTTCGAATGTGCTGTTGCGTAACAATGCCATGTGCAGTCAATGAATGCCAGATAATCTGAGGGGAGAGCTGTATGGCCAAATGGGAGTTAAATGGATCCCTGCTGTGTGGTGTGACAAATCCAAAAACAGATGTTACACAGACAGTGTTGGGAGAATGGGAGACCAGAAAGAATTTAGGATACCTTATCTCTGGGTGTGATCACTTTGGGTGAGTGCAATCAGGGCATTCATACACTTATAAAGCACCTTTTTAGCCTTTAATCTTAGGTTCCAGAAAGCACTTTATATAACATGTATATATTTTTATATATATATATATATATATATATATATATATATCATATTTTATATATATGAGATATGAATCCTTCCAACATCTTTAAGAAATGTGCCACAAAGTACACACAGTGAGGCTGGAAGGGTTGGTTAGTATTACAAAATACCATAGTTGTGGTAATATTTCACGATATCCCTTCTCATATTTGCTTGTTAGAAAGCCAATTAGTAGGTTGGCTGTTCATAAGCATTTTCTTAAACGGCAGCTAGGAGTCACTTCTTTCTAGGCTGTCACAACTGGTGCGAACAACAGCTAAATCAGATGACCTATGGTGTTTTTATGGAGAGGACAGGTCTTGAATAGATTAAACAGATGGATTAACAAAGTTACCACATCTAGTACAGTAGTAACACTACATTACTTACAATTTGTAAGTAATGTAGTGTAAGCAAAATATTGTATCATATTCCTATGGTTTGTAAGTTACAAACCATTGGAATATGATACAATATTTTGCTGGAGGATCTGCTGAAAAAAAAAAAAAAAAAGCCTAACTCAGAATTAGCACATTAGCACATTTTCCCCAACAGGTGAAAGTCTGAAGACCACTGAATCTGTATATGTTATATACAAAAGTTTTCTTTTGTGTTCAAGTTTATAGTCGATTTTTTTTTTCTTCAGAAAAAGCTTTCTATTCAGCATGCACATATAGTATAAAAAATATCCTGAAAGCCTCCACGTCTGCAATGTTAAAGGGAAAAAAAAATCTATGGAACATTTAGTTAAGCAGCTGAACAGCCTTATGCTAGAATGAAATACAAGTCTAAAATACTATATCTTACTAAATCTATGTCTAATATGAAAATAAAGCAGTATCTTTATATATCGTGACAATAACATCAGATTGTATGCCTTTATTTGACCAACAGGCTTTATGGTGCAGTGAGTTGTGTCAGCGCAGGACAGAATGTATTTTAGTTCAACCATGCTTTAAGAGCATGACAGCAGTAGGAAATATCACCCTGAGTAAACCCTCTCTTTTTTCTCTCTGTGTCGGCAGGGACGTTTGTACGTTTAATCATCATTAAAACTTTAAAAGAAACATCTGCTCCTGCCCACAGGTTTTAAATGTCACTTCACTTTTATAAGAAAGGGCGGTGATCAGCACGGGGAGCAAGAGAGGTCAACTGTGGAAGAACAAAAAAGAAATGGATGAAGTGAAAGGAAGAGAAGATTCCAACATGGGCAGAGAGGGAACAAAAAAGGCATACAAGTGTGGCGAGGAGGTGAAGAATCAGGCGTTAAAACCAGGAGGTAACAAACCAGTTCTTTGGCTGATAAAGGACAGATGTCCTATTGAGGAAGAAAATGGAGGGATAAAACCGATTATGAGCTAACAGATAGGGGCTCAGTGGGTATCAAGGGAAAACAGGTGATGAGAGAGATGAAGCAAGCTGAGGTCTCAAAGGAACAGGTAGGACAAGATAGCAGGTAAAGTCAATAGCGGAGGAAGAGATGCAGAGGAAAGACAGAGCGAAAACAGAGAGAGGAGGAGGGTTACAGAGAGCAAGTCTAAGGAGATGTGTCTGTTTTCTTGGCCGGAAAGATTTAATCAAGTTCATGTTGGTGCGGTGAACCACAAAGGCCTGTCGCTTGTCTGTAGCAGCCAGAGGGGAGCTGGTGAACAAGCTGTGGCTTCACTGTTCAGATTGCTGCCATTAGAGAGGGATGACAACAAAAAAAAACGCAACCCAACAGAACACAAACTTCCGTTTTCATTCCCTCCTGTATTGCTCTCAATATCGATCAAATTTCCTCCCTCCCTTAGAAAACTGTCAATCCTTCACACTTTCACTTCAACGAAATTTTGAACCTTGCAATTAATTTAAATGCACTTATAAATATGTAGAGGTTTTTTTAGACAAGAAAGTGCAAAATAATTACTTTTGCACTTGTTTATTTTCTCTCTGTGCAGTTGATGATAAAGAGCTATAGAGTTGTGTTTTGAACCCTGTCTATGTCAGAGCTGGAAATAATGTGGAAATCTGAGTTTACCTCATACGTCTATGACTAGAAGTGGGGACAGAATTTGATGCGTTACCTATGTGTTGCATCAGATTTGGTAAAGTTGTAGTTGAAAACTTTTAGAGTTTCATGATGTCAGTGTTTAGCGACTTACTGCTCATTGCTCGATGAGAATCTGACCACACTTATACCTGCTACAGACGTAGTGGAAGAATATTCCACAAAAAGTGCATTGAGATGCAGTTAATGCGCTCATAACAAATTATTTTACAAAGGCTTTATTTTAGAAATGAGTAAGTATATCAAGATATTGTATAAAAAATATTACTTCATTATCAAGATTGGTAATTCATAAAAGTTAAGGAAAATCCACAAGGCTTTCAAAGGCTGCTCACCTATGCTGCTCAAACTCACCCTCCTGTCCATATATTTAATCACATGAATCCCTGTTACTTCAGCTCTACAAGTTTATGAAAACAATGCTAAAAGGGATAATAAAAGAAGCAATGAAACTCCTTTCCTTAGAGAGCATTTAGAGAGTTCAATGAGCTCCTATCGGGAGTGCTTTTTAATAACTTCAAAATCGGTTCCTTCAGGCAGAAACCTTCCAAAGCTAGAAAGCAACCATCACAATGTCCTGCAATCCAAATGGGTGAGTTATGTGAACATTTAGCCTGTGTACATCTGCAATCAATCGGGAATTTAGATTAGAGCAAAACACAGTTGTCCCTGACTTTCAATGTTTAGTCCTGCTCAAAAGTGGGTCATTATAATATGGAGCCACATTTGATTCAAAACAACAACTATCTTTACAGAGATTTTAGCGATTTTTCAGCTCATTTTTCTGTTTTCTTGCCACTTTTTTTTGCCTTATATTTTAGTTAGAGATCAAGCTAATCAACTGACTAATGGCTCATTAATATAATCCCTTTTTACACCTTGGATAAAGATAGAGCAGCTCTGTGATGAAAGCAAAAAGATTCAAGAGTTTGCATTTAATGAACATCAAATATCACATATGTCAGTAGCATGCAGAGCATTCAGCAGTTCACTCCTTGAAGCCAATCCAGTGTAATGTGGCGCCAACACTTTTCCAACACAGGAACAGTGGTGGGCGTTGTGGTGTGTGTAGGCATAAAATCAAGGACAGCATGTCGTGGGGAAACAGAGAAAGCCCATCCATTTAACATGGATACAGTGCAAATGGGAGTCTGTTTAGCTTGTGATTTGTTTATGTGTGTGATTTGCCAAGTCTGACTCAGGTAACCATGTCAACAAGACCACCACTGTCATCATCTCAGTTAATATACTGCTTCATTTGCTTGTCAACACCATCACACTGCAGTCAGATTCACTGACAGACACAAATGTGGACACATAAGGGGGGATCAAAGTGCGTTCAGAAGTAAAACAGACAAAACAGCTGGAACAGCAAATAGAAACTGCTTCATAATCAGGTGAAAAGCAATGCTTTATACCCCCTCTGTACATGTCAATCACATCAGTCTGCTTCTGCTCTAGATGTTTTTTTTCCCTCTCATATCCTTATTGACTTAGCAACTATTTCTTGGTCTCAGCAATAAAATTCCCTGAACACCATTGAGTCACCACGCTGTTGTGTAAATGGCTTAGCGTGTAAAGGTGAAAGGTTGTGGAAGTGACGCAGCAGTCATTTCTCTCCCTGCCAAAGGACTTTTAACACAGGAGAGTTCTCTGCTCCAGGTGCAGCTCTTGACTGACAGGATAATTTAGAGGTGTTGAAAACACACAAACAGGTTCATACATTCGTGACGCACAGACTATAAAGGCTCACTCGACTTAATTTTTTTATGGCGACAAGGAAGAATATCACCTTTTATTTTTAAGTTACACCATGCTTTTATTTCGTTACAGACATTAAAGTTTGTTGTTATTTTTGGTACAACTTTCAGTCAAAGCAAGAGATCAGACCTTATCAGTTGAGTGTTTGTTCTTTTTATATTTTCTTTTAATTGGACAATGTAAAATTAGATATATTCAGGTTTAGGGAGCTGAATGTAGGGACATCTAGTGGCTACAATGACAATTGCATATATATGAGTACATATACTACATATATTTTATATATAAAGTATATTATATATATATATATATTTATTTATATTATATTATATTATATATTTATATATATATGTATTGTCTACATTTGGGCTTCTGTGCTATTTCTACATATTGGCCGGTAATTCTTTTCTTTGCTCTGAACTGCAGTTACTATAACTGTGTAGCCTTCCAGTCATGTGACTTTGTAAAAACTGACAGGAACTGACTACTTCTTGTTCTAGCTAAATAATAAAGTAAAATTTTATGCTTAAAAAATTCTGATCTCTTATTAATTGCATGTCAGAACTAAGCATTTCAATTTCATGGCAGCTAACAACACCGACAACAGGTCAGGCAAAAAGAGGCCTCTGTCCAGAGGAATGATCATGATGGAGTTGGCTCTCAGGAAAGGCAAGTCGTGGTATTTATGCATTGTTGGGACCAGTTCCAGAGTTATATAATCATAGTGGGAGCAAATGGGGATTTGAAACGGCTGAGGATTGCCTAAAGGTTTGAGACTGATGTTATATGCAAGGACATTTACAGCAGAGAATAAGACATTAGAAACTGGGCTGGTTTGCCATGAGAGTAATGCTTCTCGCCCTGTACCACCACTATTAATAATAAAATGAATTATTACAGCATAATCAGAACTGTGACTCTGTGTCATGGTGGCCACATCAGGGATAACAACACCAAAAGCTTTAGAGATGATTTAACACATCAAGATACATCAAACTGAAGGATATGGCACGCAGAAAAAAGATGCTGGACAAGGAAAGGTGTGCAGAAGACTGTTATTAACAGTGGATCTTGAATAAGTACTGTTGGCTCCGGTACTCAAGGCTAGTGCTCTGTATTACAGAACTAAGCTAGCCTTTCAGAATTGCACAATCTTCATTCCCATGATGCCAAATGTTACTTTTGGCGTGAAGGTGAAAGAGGGTTAGAAGCAGACACATTTGCAACCTGTCTTCTGGATTACCTGAACAACAATGAAAGGTGCAAAGCAGCATCCACCATAATCATGTACTCAGATGTTCCCACCAGAACATACACAAAGTTCTTGCCAATGGACTGTATGTCTTCTGCTGTAAGTTTTTCAAAAAATCCTGGAAAAAGGTCACACACAACTATAATGTGATAGCGTGCACGCTTGTCTGTGAAAGAGTACTCAGGGACAAAAAAATCTATGTCCCAGGCAACTACAAAACTCGTCCAAGGAGGAAGCTCGTCCAAAGCAGCCCTACAAGGTTGAGTACCTGAAGCATGACTTCTTCAAGACATGCAATGATCTAAAGTACTGTTCCGCAATCCGCCCTGGACATAAGCCCAGTAATCTGGCTGTTACTGACATCTGTCAGCTGAGATATAAAGACGGGTCTTTTGAGTACAAACTCGTCTACTGTGAATCAGATTTTCTTCCCTTGCCTAAAAAGTGTAAATAAAACACTGGTTCGGTCAGGAGGAAATATGCAGAAAAAACAAAAATGATGATATGATGACTTACAGACTGAAGGCTATACGGTTTTTATTTTGTTGGACAGTACTCAAATAAACACAGCGTTAGCATGTAAGACTCTACTTACAGACAGAGTGAACAGAGTTATTCTGGGATGCATTTTTACCTGGTGTTATACTGAACCAATGTTAAAAGTTAGGCATTTGATGTTGGATTTTGTGCTAGTCTGTGTGTACAAAGTTCAGGGTTTAATAATTCTTACTGTAAATTGGTTTAATTTATTGTGGCTTTAATTCAGTGTGTTTTTTTTTATTTGTGAATCACACCTACTGCAGTACTACAAGTTGACTAAGTCTTGCTGTTAGTTAAATTGCATTTTCCCCCCCTTTTTTCTTTGCTGCAGCACACATCAGTGATCATTGAATCTTTGAGCCATCCAGTGAACAGTATTTGTTCAATTTGTCCAGTATTATCGGAGGGTTATGAATAAAATAATGAAAATAGTATAACATAAGTGAACAATTATGTTTATTTACAGCCAGTACTCATCATTTAGTAGTTGTGCAAACTAAACATTATGGGAAACTCCACCACATTAGTTTCCAGTGAACAAGGAAGCAAAGACATTGAATTTAAGTTTCAGTGTTCTCACTGTTACTTTTGGGAGCCACTTGCTAACGTCACTCTGAGACCTAGCAGCTATTTGCAGCTATTTGCAGGTTCACAGGTAAGGATTAAAACCAACCTGTGACATGTAGCCTGTCCCCGCTGACCACAATCTTGAGGAACACGCGACCACGGCGCTCCGTGTGGTCGGTCCCACACAGGCTTGGCACGTTGACCACACACTGCTTGTGCACGTTCATGTCGCAGGCTAGAATGAGACAAAACACAGAGACAAACAAAATGTTGAGTTTACCAGACAGTGTTGTTGGAGTTGTTGTGTTTAATCCTAAAACCTTTCATGTTCATGTTAAAATCCTCCATTTCTGCATATAAAATTGAAATTTCAGTCGTGTATATACAGAGAAAAGGACAAGTGTGGTTATTTTCACATTACTCTGGGTTTAATAAGGTTCATGCAGTTTGCGAGGCAATGCGAGGAAAGTTCTCTGCCTCTGAGGAGAAAGTACAAAAATAGTTAAAGGGGTTTGATGTGATGATAAAAGAAACATAGAGCAAAATAAAGCAGGGAGCTCTGCTGAATTTATCCAGTTAAAAACAACAAGAGCATTAAAATACAAACTAAATAAATGAAAACCGATGACTAAAAAGACAGATTTTGCTTTGTGCTTTTGTATTTACAATTCTGGATTGCTGTTTAAAGGCACTTTTAAACTTGATATTGCTATCGAAACCAGGGTCAACTGCATTTACATACATTTTTAGACCCTCTTGTTGTCAATTTTGATGAATACACCAATCACCAAAAAAAACAAAAATTCCAATAAATTCTGTGTAATTCACCCGAGTTAATGAAAACACTATGACCTCTAATATACTATCATGTGTGCAACCAAATCACCTAAAACTTGCTGAGGCACGGACTCTATTAGAGCTCTTAAGTGTTGTCTGTCACTGAGACATTAACAGCTGATACTCTGAGTCCTGCAAGTTCTAAGCTGGAGCCCCTCTGGTTCAGACTAGCACATCCAATAGTACTATCTGGACATGACATTATGTTGTCTTCCTCCTTAGGCTACAGTTGGAAGGCATTTATCAAACCCATGACTAATTGTATGGAGTGAGTGGAAAATAAAAATAAATGTAATAAAATCAAATAATTAAATCAATCAATCTCCGTATTTGATTCCTTATTCTTCTCTTTTTGCTTCTCCCTTTTGCTTTTCAAATCAAAAGAGCTGCCACTGCCTAGCTCTTCAACATTAATCGCCACATTTGAGATAGAAATGCTATATTCTAGAAGTATAGACAGTTAAATGAGAATGGAAAAGTACATTTAGGATTCTCTTCAACAAAGATCCTCTTCATCAAGAGGAAAGAGGGTTTATGAGAGAAGTGGTCTTGAAGGAAAATGATCCCTTTACTTTCCTAGCATGAAAAATATACCACTCTCTAACCTCCTCTCCCTATTCTCCCTGCCTTATGTTCTGTCCACCTCGATCCATCCATCCATCCATCTCTCCAACTCTCTGACCCTTCTGTTCTCCTCTTGGCAGGTTTGCCAGGCTGACATGCTGGGATGGGACAAGGAGAATAGAGAGAGGAAGCAGTTTGCCAATGTGATGGTGTCCCCACATCAATTTATTCTGGTGTGCTCCCATTACCATCTGTGATGAGACCACCACCAAAGACCCACAGATGGATGTAAAGAGTGCGAGGAGCAGAGAGAAGAGAGGGTGATGGATGGAAATGACATGGTAACAGAAGGGGGAAGGGGACAGAGGAGGTACAGTGTGGAATACAAAAGAAGAGAGACATGGGAGAAACAAACTGTACGGTTGATAGCAAAAAGGAAAGCGTGAATAGGTGGGAGGATTTCAAACGATGAGAATAAAGTGTAGGAATGGGTCATACATCCCAAAAAAGTAGGAAAAAGTTGAAAAAAGAGTGTGAGTGGAAAGAATGGGAGCACAAAGAGGACTCTATGGGGCAGGCCGGAGAATTCTGCCTGGGCTGCAGATGTGTGAGTATAGTACAGTACCAGGCTATTCCCATATGTTCTCATTAGAACAGGCTCGGAGAAACCAGCCCAGCACATTGGGCACAGGTGCACCCACACACATTCGCACAGAGAGAGTGATACTCACTGTCACATTTCATCCCTTGGTGGATAAGCCCATACAGAAGCGATCCACAGTGGTCACAGAAGGTAGGGCTGCCGTATGTGTGCATCTTGAACTTGTGCTTGCTTCTGGGGTCCTGGAAAACAACAAAAAAAAAAACAGGAAAGAAAAAAAAAGAAACAGGGAAGTAAGACATGTTATTCATGTGAGGTTAAAAACACATCAAAAGGCAAAACAGTGGATGATAGAGGCTGTTGTCCAAAAAAAACCACATGGTTAGGATTCCTTTATGCTAACCAAATTTCAAAGTTGGACTGAGGGGCTTATAGATTTCCAACGCTGATTTAAAAAAGCTGGAACACTGTGTAATTAGAAAATTTGTCCTCATAATTATATGATGCATATTCATTGCAAATGTGAGCGCAGCATTCCTGCTCCTTTTAACAACAGTCTGTAAACACTCTTGTCTGATATAGGATTCTAGCAGGCGGTTCAGTCCAGTACCCAAACTTCTCTACTACGAAGCCATGCTGCTGTAATAGATGCAATTTGTTGAACTGCTATAGTAGCTACTGCTACCCGATGCCTTCTCTGAAAAAGAAGGCCTTTTTTTGGACTGGAGCATATGTTGCTCTAAAACCTGTATATATCTTTCTTATAGGCACTAATGCACCCCTCTACCATTAGAGATGCAGGGTTTTGAACTGCTGATAACAAGACGGATATTCCCTCTCTTCATTAGTCCACAGAATGCAGCATGCAGGGTTTCCCCCGACAAAGTTCCAATTCCGATTTATCTGAATTTTAAATGAGCTTTGACTCAGTGAAGATGGCAGAATATCTGGATCGTGTTCATTTATGGCATACTATTTGCATGATGGAGCTTTAACCTGCTATTTTGGATGGCACTCGAGAAATTATTACTGGTGTGTTCCTGAGCCAATGTAGTGATTCCCATAACAGAATCAATACTGTTTTTAATGCAGTTCTACCTATGGGCCCAAAGTTCATAAGCATCCAATATTGATTTTTGGCTCCTGTTCAAAGAGTTGTCTCCAGATTCTCAGAATCTTTTGAGTTATTAAGTACTGTAGAAAATGGCATATTGAAAGATTTTTTAATTTTACATTGCAGAAGATTATTCTGAAACTGCTCCTGAACTGTATTAATGTTTTTTTCACAAGAAGTCACAAAAACATACACACTACAGCCATTGGAAAATATATTTTTTGACATTAAAGGTAAAAAAAAAAGCTCTCACAGTGTGTAATGCCTCACAGCAAGAGGGTTCCTGTTTCGAATCCCAGCTGGTGCCTTTCTGTGTGGAGTTTTCATGTTCTACCTGTGTATGCGTGGGTTCTCTCAGAGTACTCCGGCTTCCTCCCACCGCCCAAAAACGTGCATGTCAGGTTAATTGGTGACTCTAAATTTCCACTCGGAGTGAGTGTAAGTGTGGATGGTTGTTTGTCTCTGGATGTTTCTTTAACATTTAAATGTTATGAGAAATATTGTTCTTAAAAAAAAATAGGTCACACACTAAATGCACTTCACTTTAAAATCTGAAGAAAAAAGGCCAAAACAAAGGGCTGAAGCTAAGTAAAAGTCGATAGGATAAGCAGTCTAGTATTGATGCTAACTATAAACTAGATGACATGATGAAAACGACACATATGCACATACATTTGGAGAAACTGCAGTTAATTGGCATGACAAAGTTTAATTTGATATAAATTGATTCATACGTCTTCCATTCATACTGTGATAGCTGAGGCTAGCTAATTTCTGCAATCACCACAAAACAAACATGGCTGTAATTAAAGCCCTGCAAATGAGGGTGGATAAACCCCATCAGTGTCGCCTACATCAAGCTGAACTGTGTCAGAATGGCCGCATGTGTAATTATACAGGCCACTGACTGAGAGAGAAGGCACACATCGCTGAAAAGTGCCCTTTTCCTCACAAACCAACTAAATTAAGCAAACAGCATGATGTCAGAGAGAGGGAAAGAGACATAGAGGGAAAGCCTGTGTATGAAAGAGGCGGGAGTTGTTGAGGAGCTATGACTGACAGGGGAATGGGTCAGGGACGTGAGGGTCTTAGTATAATTAGCATGTACTCCTTCTAGTTAGCCTGCTTATTTTTACCTCTTTCTTACAGATTTTCTTTAGTTTTTTTGGTGATAAAAGTAAAACAAACAAACAAACAAAACAAACAATCAAAAAAACTGCTGTCATGGTCATGTGCCTTGTGCCCTAAGAGAGTTTTTCCTCAAGTATTTTGTAAAACAATTATTCAATTGTGGGAACACTGAATTTATCCTCAACAGACTTGCGGAGTGCACTGCAGTCAACAGGTACTCAAACATCATTTGAGGACGCGGTATCTCTCTGCTTTCTGCTCATTTTCCTTTCTTTGTACAGGTTCTTTAACTCAATATGTTTCCCTCCAAAGCATGTGCACAGGGAGCCCTTGATGCTTCTTAGTTTTATTTGTTCTAGCCCCCTAACTTGCTGTCATTGTCTCTCTGCTTGTTCTACTCCTCCTCTCGGGAGCCACGGGTGAAATGAACCAATCTGAGTAATCTCAAGCGTGTGATTCAGTGTTGCAGAAAAATGCAAGATGTGAAAACATTATCTGTTCTGTGCCCTGGGCTTCTGCATGTGTGAGAATGTGCATGCCTGCATTCATTCACTTCACACTTCATGCTATCTTAGAGCTCTGCATTAGAAGCACATCCAGAAAAGGGCAGGTGGACATTTTCCTAAATTTTCTTGATCGGAACAGAGGTCTCTGATCTAAAGACAAATGGCTGTCAAGAGCTAGAGTTAACCATACAGGCTAATCTGTTGTCTCTAGCCAGTCCAACAAACAATAACATACATTTTGAAAAGCATGACAAAACTTTTTAATCACAATCTCCACTTCTAACGATATGTTTCTGAATTTGTATATAGTTTTTGGGAACGTAAAAGGTCTGCAACCTTACAAACCCACAACCTATGAATAAGCACAACATTTTAATAATGACATCACTCATGACACCTTTTTGATGTGGCATTGTCAATTTTTGATCGCAATGGCTAAGGAACACTTTCTTCAACTGTTCCTCTGAGCTGTGGGACTCACATTCAGCAATGCGTCATCATTTCCAGATCAACTCTAATCAGGATGCTCCCTCCTCCCATCTCAGTCCAATAATCACATTTTGTTTAACAAATTGCATGAAGTGATAGAGGTGCACAGGGGAAGTCTGCCTCAGTGCCTCTGTTTTAAAATATGAGCATCTACATGTATATTTAATAATATAGTTGCTATTGCTTACGTTTTTAGATAGAGACCATCAATGACAGATTTGGCTCTTCAAATTCTCCATTGCACCAGCACTGTAGTGCTTTCTTATCCCCAGTGCTTTCATAACTCACAACTCATCATAACAGAGTGAAACATGTGTGGTCCAACAGTGGTTAGTTACACAGCTAAGCCAAAGGCAATACATTGTTAAATATATGCAAGCAAAAAAAAAAGTCAAAAGTAAATATGTAAAACGATCAAAACAGTTTGATAAGTCATCATTCCTGCCATTCACTCTCCTAGCTAGCACCATGCTGTGTTGGGAAAAATACTAGCAGACAAACCTCTGACACTCAAAGACAGAGCTGCTTATTAAAAACCAGGGCGGAAGACGGTTTCAGTGAGGCAAGATGATGAGTCCTTGGAGCGTAACAAAGGCCACATCATGCAGAAGAAAGGGAAGAAGTCTATGACAATGAGTCATGCTAATTATAGTCAGGCAGTGACAGACACATCATCACCAGAAGAAGTATATCATTATCTAGCAATATCTAATTAGTACAAATGATTACCATGAAAAGAGCTGATGTGATTCATGTTTAGATGAAGCGATAGCCCTTCAAAGCTGACTTCACATCTGTTCCTTACATATAGTTTTCATGAGGATGAATGTGATTGCAATATTTTGCTTCTAATGATTTCTCTGAATTGTTGTGTTAGGGGGTAATGATTGAAAAGCCTAGAGAAAAAAAGGGGGTGGGGGGTCTGGAGCCTATCCTAGCTGTCACTGTGTGAGAGGCGGGGTACATCCTGGACAGGTTGCCAGTCCATCACAGAGACAAACGAGACAGACAACCATCCACACTCACCCTCACTCCTAGGAACAATTCAGAGTCGCCAATTAGCTTGACATGCATGTTTTTGGGTGGTAGGAGGAAGCCAGGCCAACTAGAGACAACCCATGTTGTCAAGTACCCTGAAACGTAAAGGTAAGGTCCATGTGTACATAAGCCCAAATGGGTTCTACCTCTTGCACAGCCATCAGCACCCTCTGCCATTAGATATTCCATCCTAACAGATCTGGACGGTCTATAAGGAGCCACTTTGCATCAGTGTGTCATCACACATGTCTTGTCGGCTCAAAGAAGAACTGTGGAGCTTAGTATTTCCTATCAAACTACTTTCCTATCTTGCTTACTTATTTCCTTCCAGAATAAACATCTGAAAAGCCAGTCGCTGGAATGATTTAATCCGTGCAATGATTGGGGATGTCCTTGCAAGCTTGAAGAATCCATAAATCCCTCTGTTGGAATATTGCTATGCGTCTTTGTGCATTACTACCACTGCCTGCTGGTTGTGGCAAATAAATGTGGGTGCCTGTTTTATTTTATTATTTAGTAATACATATTCCTGATAAAAGCATGTAACAAATCAGGCACCTACCAACAAAAAATTCCACCATCAAAGAAAGGGGCACTTGGAATGAAATTGAATGGATATGAGAACTGCTGCGCTTAGGATTTTTCTTTGTCTTGGAAGGTACTAGAAAAACTGTCCACTGAGTAGGCATTATAATCTGAGACTTATCACTGCACTGTTGATTACTCTTGAACTAAAACTGTGGCAGCTTTATCTTCCACCTCCTTTTTGAGTATTCTTTCAAAGTGTTGACTTTATGAAAAGATGTACAGGAAATGAGCAACTTTAATCACACGATCATTTGGTGTACACGGTCAACCTCTCAGCAAAAACATTACAAAACACCTTTTTGCACAACTAAAACAGGTTGAGATCCAGTGCTGTGAAGATGACACAGTTCAGAAGAGAGAAGCATGGTTCAGTCTGCTATATTATCCAATCAGGTATGATCTCAACATGCAGCTGGGTTCAAGACTGGAAAAACTTTTCTAACAAAACCTCAGAATACACACAACTGAGAGGCACTTATTAACGAAAAAGATTGAAAGTTCAAATCTCTACCTCGTTTATTTCTGTACTTGTTATGCTACCAAACAATCAGTGGAAGTATTTATACACTCAATAAAGACGCAGTGGATAACAGCTAAATGGTGCCCAGACATAACTGTAAAGAATAAAATCTTTAAAAAAAAAAATCACAGAGAATCTGAAAAAACTGAAAGTGCAATTAAATCAAACAACCACAATGATACTGTGATGTTGTGCGTCTGTGTGTGTGTGTGTTGGAAAGAGGCGCTTGGGGGAACAAAGTGAACAACTGTATAGTTGCTATGGTGATAATGGCTTAGAAGCAAATGCAGTGATATAATGAGAGTCGGAGGGAGAGAGAAAGGGAACTATGAGGGAGAAAGAGGAAAAACACACTGTGCATATGTCTGCAGTTGTGCACACTCATTGCAACAGGAGAACCACTAATATGACTATATGGACGGAGGTAAAGGAATAAAGTAGCGATGACCAACCATCTCAGAGCCAGATGCATGTGATGAGATGTTGACTTTCCTCCAGGCTGAAGGTCAGCTGTTTGGCTGAAAGAATTTTTTTTTTTTAGCCCAGAGGATCATCAGTTATCCTCTACTGGTAATGTGTACCAAAACATCTAATGTTGTCAGGCTCACCGAAACACACACTGCCCTCAGCCTCAATGGATCAGGCAACAACCTGACTTGCAATGTTGAAGGGCACACATTGCCTGCTATACCTAGTGAGCAATTCAAAGAGTGTGCCTGGTTGATGGTTTTTCTGTTGTTAGTAAGAGAAAGCCTGAAAGAGGACTTAGGACTTGTTGAGCTTAAACTGAAAGATATGCAGAGAGTGGTGTGAAAAAGAAACTGTGAATTTAACAGAAAAGAAATTAAGAATCCAGACCTGGAGACAAACAGAGACGCTCGGACACAACAGGAGATGGATGTATGTGTGTTTGTGTGTGGGTGGATGGACGAGTGGGTTGCATCAAAGCGATATCAAATCTCTAGACCAAGAGTTGACACTTTGTCAGCCACTGTGGGTCTCACCGAACAGGCTCATGTCCACAATGTGCAGACATTATACAGAGGGACGACTGACAGCTTCACGTGCCAAACCTTCTGATTGAATAAAGTATTTTTCTATTCTATTCTATTCTATTCTATTCTATTCTATTCTATTCTATTCTATGCTATTTCAATCATTGTGTCTGCTGTTTTGATGATAGAAAATGATCCCTAACAATTAAGAGTTTAAGAAGACATTATTAGAGTTACAATAACCCACTGCTGCTTTTCATTTTTGAGGCAGACGAGGACAAAAGGAATAATTTCAGCCACAGGTTTCTAAAATAATGACACCTTTATTTCCACTGAATGTGTGAGTCAAATTTTGTGTTTCATATTTTTAAAGGGAGTGGAAAATAGAAGATTTAAACCTATATGTTAGGGGCACCCCAGAGCATGAAAATTAGGCTTCCAAAAGTAAAGACATCCACAAACCCATACAGTTAAAACCATCTTCAAGTTTTAAATTTTGCAATGACTCATTACAATTTTTGTTTTTACACTTAAAGTGGCCATTCAATGCCCACATTTTACACATCCCATGCTGTGATTTGCAATTTCCCAGTGCAAAGTTAGAGTGACCCACAGAGCCACAAAAGCCATAAAAAAACACTCCAGGTTGAAATGACGTGCAATTACTGTTTAAGAAAACTCTTCAAGAATGACAGAAGAAATAGTACTGCTTATTAATGGGCAAAGTGCTTAAAATAAACTGAAGTTAATTCAGAATCAGACGTGATTGTTCATTCTAACTATTTAAACTAAATACTTCACCAAGTTTGAATGAGATCATTTACAAGCCTTCGAAAGAATATCAAATTACAGCTCAAATTTTTTGATGTCAAATGTGATCACTAAACCACAACTCATCTACCCATCTGCAATCTCTTTTTCACATAAAACGATGCCAACACATCGAAGGGGCTAATCTGTCTTCCAACACCAATAAAAACAACAATGAAGCCATGACTCAGAAGAAAAGAAAAGAGGACAGAGAACAGAGGGCTGCAAAACCGACATGAGATTTATCAAGCAGGAAACTGCGGCAGACACAATGACTCTGAGGAATGAAGGGGAAAAGCAGCAAAAGCTTGGCAAAATTCACTGGCACCTGGAAACTACTGTTGAATTAAAAACAAACTTGCAATCATGTAATCTCATTTTTTTCTGACAAACAGTCAAGAGAAAAAAGAAAGAGACTGTGACTGTCTTTGTTCTCTTTAGGTTCATCTGTGTCTTAACACAATGGCTGTAAAGGCACCTGTATTAAAAATGATGGATTTAATTAGAAGAATCTCCTTCATCTCTCTCCACCTGCAGCCTCCTGTCAGTGTTAAAGGATAAGACCGGTTTTTTGACATTGGGCCCTTGATTTCACATTATAACATGATGTTCTACTCACCCCTGCTTGTTGTTGGTCATTTGGAGCTGTTCCGAAGATATTCGCGAGGCGTCTGGCTGCTCTCTTGAGATATTCGGCCATGAAACGGTTTCCTATGGGCAAGCTTATACAGGCACAAACTATGCTGTTTATAATTTATTAATTACTGTACATTAGCACTGATAACGTGGAGGTGCGTCGCTTACTTAAAAAAATCCGGGTTACTAATTTTGAATTTTAGCCGAATGAATAAATAGGCAGCAGGTCTGTGGGCTGTCTGTGGTAGTAGCACGACGAGGACGTCGGTAACACCCACTTTACGACAAAAAAAATCAAAATTACAGTAACCCGGATTTTTTTAAGTAAGCGACGCACCTCCACGTTATCAGTGCTAATGTACAGTAATTAATAAATTATAAACAGCATAGTTTGTGCCTGTATAAGCTTGCCCATAGGAAACCGTTTCATGGCCGAATATCTCAAGAGAGCAGCCAGACGCCTCTCGAATATCTTCGGAACAGCTCCAAATGTTCAACAACAAGCAGGGGTGAGTAGAACATCATGTTATAATGTGAAATCAAGGGCCCAATGTCAAAAAACCGGTCTTATCCTTTAAATGGCCCACCTTCTTAAGCTGCTTTCATACAGACAGCTCTACAGCCTGTAAATAAGGCAGATAATACAAACTAGGAACGTTAAACACTCATTTTGAAAGTCATGATTTTATTTTCATGCACAGACAGCTGCTTTTTGTGCGGTTTTTCAGATCATTGATGTTATATGAGGTGATGGTGTGGGTTTGTTTTTGCCCGTGGCCTGCATGTCCTCATGGCATTAAATGCAAGTGTTGTCTGTCACTTGTTGTGTGCATCCTCTCGATGCACGGTTTTCCTGCGTTGTTAGTGAATTAAACATCAAAAGGCATTAGTGTATCAAATACGACACCAGCACCATGCAAATATGCCTTCACATGCACGCAGGCATCTATGCCGACACACGGGCACAGGAAGGACATAATGGACTCATTAGTGAGAGGCTTGTGCACCATCTCCAAGGAAACAGTGATTTTTGATGATGTGAGTGTTTACATACCAGAGAAGAATTATTTCTCTTAGGTATTTTAGACCATGTTATGGGATGTGATATGACTCGACCATTATGCAGTTATAGTATTTAAATTCTGTGAGATGAAACACCAGGTTTGAAAGAAGCATTTACTTTTACTTTACTGAACATAATCCACAATATATTGAAACGTACTGCTAAATACACCGATCAACCATAACATTAACACCACCGACAAGTAAAGTGAGCAAAACTTCTCATCTTGATCCAATGCAATGGCTTGCTGGGAAAACCTGCATCTTGGGACTCACACGGATTCCACTTTGACACCTACCTAAACATTTCTGCAGAAATATGGCAACACCACTCCTCTAACGAACAGCTTTCTGCAGAAGGACAGCACTGAGGCTTGCAAAAACAGCTTTGGAAGGGCTAAAAAGCATGTCAAAGAGCCTGAGATGTTCCCCTGACCTCGAAACTCTCCAGACACCAATCTGATGGGATCTGATAGCATCCGTGGGAAGCAAGCCCAATGCATGAAACCCAAAACCCACAGGACTCAAAGGATCCTTTGCTAAGGTTCCGGAACAAGACACTCGAGGACACCTTCAGATGTTCTTTGACTGGTCAGAGCTCTTTTGGCAAGATGAGGAGAGCACACTCTATATTAGGCAAGTGATCGTAATGTTATGGCTGATCGGTGTATATTCGAGTTGGACAATGCATTAGTTTGCGCATCTATATGTGCTGTTAAAAGCTGCTCAAAACACAGAAACTAATTCTAAAATAATGTAATTGAGATGGACAGTATCATTGAAGTGCCATGAGAGGACATTCGTTCTGATTTGGCACTACATAAATAAACTGAATTTAAAAATTGAATTAATTGAGGTATCAAAGTAAAAGTATTTGTTCTGAAGAAAGATAACTGCGCTATAATTACAGTTTAGGTAACATTTAACTGTTGCAGAGAACTAAGGTGGAGCTACGTTTGAATAATAGACTGATTAACAAACCTTGTCACCTCTGCTAACACTATGAACACCTTTTCACACATGATGTCACATCCATAATCACTCTCCCTTTGCATGAGCCAACACAAAGCCCCATCACACGGGAGGATGTCCGACAG
This sequence comes from Odontesthes bonariensis, assembly GCF_027942865.1. Taxonomy (NCBI): domain Eukaryota; kingdom Metazoa; phylum Chordata; class Actinopteri; order Atheriniformes; family Atherinopsidae; genus Odontesthes; species Odontesthes bonariensis. The sequence continues at coordinate 16,360,292 of NC_134526.1, forward strand.
CTGCTGAGCAGGTGGCTGATCACCAGGGCAGTAATGTGGTGAGCCGCAGCAGCCGCAGCAAAGAAAAATAACACTTATTTTGTTATTATTTCTGGTTAATGATCAGTCTTGTTTAAAACTTAAGACTCATTTTATAGAGATATATGGAGTACATCGAGCTGGTAAAAGAATAGTAAGAGAGAAAACATGCATATGTACACTCTTGCTTCTGAGTAACCTTGGTACATCAGTGAGTGAAAAGGCACTATATCATCTTTCACACTGTAACAGTATTACTTAAGCGCACGGAAATTCAGTCAGTGGTGAGCTGAAAGCTGAGGTGGACAACAGAATAAAGACATGACAGACATCAGAAGAAATGCACCTAATATTGGCACATCAAATCCACTTTTCAAGTCCTTAACCCAAAAATATCTCATTTAACTGCTATTACCTAACAACTCTTGTGATTACCTATTTATAGATCTAAAATCAAAGCGCTGTTTCTCCAGCAACTTTAAACGTTGCTTTGCAAAAGCAAAATTCATCCATCCTGCTGGATGGTTCCCTCTGTTTCTTTGCCATATCAACCATGATTGACAGGCATCACACATGCTGCTGAGTGATGGTGATGCCTCCTTACACACAATTTTTCTGTCATTATCAGCAGAGCCATCACACGCCTCTGGCACCCACGATAGCAAATGATAATGATCACTCCATCAGTCCACACGTCACATTACTGCCATTTGGTCAGAGATGAAGAGGAGAGCTCAATTTAGAAGATGTTGTCAATGTGTGTTGTCTATATCTGAACATATGTCAGAGTGTGAATGAAATAATACTGAAGAAAATTCTCAAAGAGCCTCAAAAATTTATAATAAAATGACTTTGAATGTTCTTAGTTGCAAACACAGAGTGAAATCAAACCGAGCAGACACAGGTGTTGGGTCCTTAATCCTTCCCTGTTGCGCTCTAATTAACACTAGAGAGGAGATCCAGTGTTCAGATGCATTCACACTGCACCTCTGAACACAACCTTTCATCACAACACACCTTTCATCATCAAACACAGCATTTAATTAGACCGATTTAGATATGAGGGCCTGCTTTTATTTAAGCATGTGCATGAAAGTGTGTTGGCCTTTGTTGGTGCATACGCACAAAAGCAGGAAGATATCAACACTTCCTGTTTGCCCCACCACCAGACTGGGGGAGCTTTAGACCATTGTGCTCCATTAGAAGGCATCAGTGACATCAGCTTCATCTCTGCTCAGTGGTAATCAAGCTTAATGGCTGCAACTAGTCTCTGAGTGTGCAGAGTGTAGTTGACTCTGTCAAGAGTAGTGGAGGATGCCATTTAGAGTAATAGAAAACCACTGCGCCCATACTTGGCAGGCACTAATAGCTTCATTAAGTATGCAAAGGCAGACCAATACAACTTTAGTAAACTGAGCAGTGGATGCAAAATGAGTTGTATTGTATCACACCACAAGCATCTGAGCATGTTGGTGGTACTTCTGGACTTAAGAAGACTCTCATTTTATTCATAGAAATGCAGAATATGTTTTCCTTTTCTGCTGCAGATTGTTTATGCAGGAGAATGCTGAATGTATTCAATTAGCAACAATTGTGCATAACCTTCAGGTGGTTGCCACAAACAAGAATTTACGCAAAAGTCAAGAAATACACAGTTATAAAAAATATATTTAGTCCTTATGGTATCCACTTATTTGTTGTCATTACTTGACCAGTACAATTCTAAAAAAGAAATTAAATTAGAATTAAAAAAAAATTTCTAATGAGATATATCGATTTATTAAGGCACATTTAGAAATCGAGGTACTTCCTGTACCAGAAAGGTGCACATACCCTCTCTCTCCAGCTGCATCCTCGTCTGGCACAAACACTTTAGCCTGAAAATGGTCTTCTGTTACAGAACTTTATGTTTATGTTCTGGTATTCACTGGACACAGCCATCACATCCACAGTCAATTAAGAATCACTGTTTAACATGAAATGCATTGTTTGGACTGTGGGGATGATGCCGGAGAACGTGTGCATGCAAAGTTTAAACAGAAAAGGCCAGAGTTCAGATTTGAAACTAGGAACTTCTTGATGCAAAGCAACAGTGATAACCGCTTCACTGTACAGACCGCCATCACCTTAAGCCTTTAGGTTAGTAAAGTTACTTCCTTCTAGTTGTGACAAAGTGTAAGTGTCAAAGTTAGTCAGACCAAAACTGGACTTTTAAAATGTATGTTCGTCTGACCAAAATAGTATAGAACCATGTTTTTCAAGCCTGGACTGACACGTCCAGATAATGTGACACACATCACTTTTGCATATACTCACCCACAATCAAAAAGGCCTAGGCGCTCTGCAAATGCTTCAAAATGTACCTTTAAGCATCTATTTGTAAAAACAGCAAGGTATAAGTGTATAATACATAGGTGATTTATACTGTTCAATTCCCTGTGAAGCTGCAGTCATTCACAAATCACACTTCAACTAACTTGAAGACAACATCAGTTCAGTGAATCATTTCACTCACATGCATGAGGACGTCCCACAGTGCAATAGTTAAGTAGATGCGGCAACATTTCTTGTATATTTGTAAACACACTCCAAATCATTGCACCAGGGGACATACTTTGGTCAATAACTAAATTCCCTTCCTTTGCAGGTGCACAGTGGTCCCGTTATATAGTCAATTGGAACTATAACCGTTAACCCAACTTAACTGTGCATGTAACCATGTGGATTGATTTTTTTGTGCCTTTAAAATCAAGCAAAGGTCCACATCACTGAACTGAGGGATCATTTCTGTACCATTGCACCTGCTTCAAGACCAGATCAGAAGGCCTGGTCATTTGAATGTTAAAATGCAAGTGTTAGTTGTTGGCTGCAAGCTCACAGACTCCTTCTTTTCACTGAAAAAGTGGAACTAATTCTATCCCCAGATCCAACTAAATACATCTGGAAGGGGAATGAGAAACAGCTCCCTGAGCCTGGCCCTGCAGCCACATCTACTGCTGAATGGTTGTTTGATTAGACGATAGTTAGACTGGGAGTCTGAGGTGTGAAGAGTCAAACATTTTTCTTGCGAAGTTAAAACAATCAAAAATACTACACTAGTTACAGTAGTGTTTGTGTGTCTCAGCGATCTTGCAGGGTATCAGTGTCACTGCCGTTTTTTCTCCCTAAACGGAAGCAACAAACATGTCCAATTAGGGAAAACATCTGAGTGAGGATTAACCATAAGAAAAAACACCACATTAGGCAGTAAAGGGACAAAAACTTCAGGACCTTTAGCTGGCAGGTAGAGCTGAAAATAATGAGGCAAGGAGCACACACGCTGAGAATAATTGCTGGCTAAGAATAGCCATGAAATACTTTCTCACTTTTTACTGCCATCACTCCCATCTCAGTTCAACAGTGAATCAGTGAATAAACACACAGTTTTACTGGACATAGAAATTCTTAGTTTTACACAAATGGAAACCAACTGCTACTGATTAAAAGTATACCACACTGTCATAGAAGTTTAAGAAAAAGGGAAAACAAGCAAAATTTTCAGGTCACCTACTACATGCCTTTCCTCAGCAGTTCCCATTTTACCCCAGTTCCCCTGACGCGTTTATTAAGGCTTTCGCTTGCAAGGAAACTGGACAACTGGCTGTTAACATGCCTGCACGTTAATCACTGCAACATCGCCAGAAACCAAGGAGGACGGGCCCCAAGTGGCCATTTCAGGTGGAAACTATATTTAACTGTTGGGCAATATAAACACTGACAACAACAATGTGTACCGTCATAACCATAGTTGTAACAACAGTGTACACATGAACATTCAAGGGCACACTTTTACGCACACTCACAAAGTGCTCTTTTCTGTACAAGAAACACAAGAAGAGCATTACATCTGAAAGACACCGATAGGTTTTACACAAAGGGACCAAATGATTTTGCAGTTATTATTACAGATCATCTTAAAATAACTAATATTCTATCACAACTGTTCATGGACACAATGTAAGAAGGCTCACAATAATAGTGGTAGTTCACTCTTGTCCTGTTATTTTCAGTTGCACAGATGGCTCTTTTTAGCATAAAGACACTGAATGTTCAACTATCAGGTAAAAAACAAATGTCAAAACCTTGTGAGCAACTGAATCTCACATCTTTGGGAGCAGTAGAAAACAAGACAAACCCATGAGCAAGATGGGACACAAGATTTAATGCTTATTAAATACCAAATATAAAGACCAAATATAAAAGATGGTGTTGACAAGCCCAATATCTGCATCTGTACAGTTTGTTGTATGACTTTGGCCAAACTGGAAAATATTTAATTTAATTTAATTTTATCTTATCTTACTTTTTACTATTTGGACAAAAATCTAATATAGAATTTCTGATATATGTTTTTTGCTTGTTTTATAACTTTCAGTGTTTAACATTGAGGGGAAATGCAATATAGTTTTCATGACTACATAATTATTCATGTAGAATCTTGTATAAAATGATTAAAAAAGAATAGATGTGTTTTGTCAACGTACAACCATCGTACAACATCAGATACAACTTTCACACCAATAGTAGCTTGTTTAAACTACTACACCCACTAAAACTCAAGCGCTTTTCCCCTGGTGTGGAGTAGCAGCATCATTATGAATACTCTGAAGTACTCAGAGATTTGTGTATGCACCTGGGTGTTGTGTTCCCATTGATACTGAGCCATGTTGGGGTTGATTAAAACCCACATATACAGTAGAGCCAGGGAATGAATGCTAATTAAATGCTTTCACATTGCACTCAGGAGTCAGATGTTAGCTGGTGTTACTGGGTTTTTTGACGCGTGAAAAAAAGGGCTAAATAGTGCAGGTCCTTCTGAACAGAGTGGGCCATGTTACAGAGCCATGTTTCTGCATAAATCCATAATGAACAACCAAAATACTGGCTCTAAAGAGGGTTTTTTTGTTTCTCCTGCTTTTTGCTTTTAGGCTGAATTCATACTTTCTCTAAGATACTTGAAAGGGTAGGGTGAGCGGGGGGGGGGGTACTCAGGGGGTGCAGTCCACAACTTCCCCCAACACGGTGCTCCTTTAATGGACGTGTTGTTTACACAGAATAAAGAAAAAGTAAAAATATAAAAACATCAAAACTAAGGCAGACACTAAGGTATATAGCAACAGGTTTGGGCTGAAAGACAAAGCCACTGTCTAATGCTGATGGCTGACAGGCATTATGATTGTAACCATAACGATGGTGGAATGACCTACCAAGCACTACCAGAACAGGGGTCTATCCTCAAGAAACTCTTGAAGACCCAGCTCTTCAGAGAACATCTCCTATCCTGGCACTTCCCCTGTACTTCCCTACTCCCTCTACTGCACTTTATCTTTCTGCACTTCCCTCTATGTCTGCACTATCTCCACACTGCCACCCCTGTCCCCTCTGACAGAGTCTGACGAGTGGTTTCCTTCTATGTAGCTTATTGTTAGCTTTGATGTTAGCTGTAATGTTATATCTCATTTGTAAGTCTCTTTGGATAAAAGCTTCTGCTAAATGCATAAACATAAACATAACTGCTAGAAAATGCAGGAAAGCTAATGATTAATTTGTGCTGAATATGAGCCCTTTAAATAAGTGTCTGTTTATCTAGCATGCACATAACTGCAGGCTGAGTAAAGAGCCTGAAAAATAGATATGATGTGAAAGATTGATATGTTAAACAGCCATATGCTATTTCCCCTGTTGTTTATGCTGACAAGCCATGTGGAGCTAATTCAGTCGTAATTAACGATTTGTTGCAATTAAATAAAATGGATGTGGTTTGAAAGCAATATTGTATGTCATATGGTATTTTTATTTGGCTTGTTTTGGAAGCAAACACTATCCTCCCCCAACATTTCCAAATGAATCATAAAGTTGTTTCATGACTCTGAAAAAAGTAACTCTCTACATTAACGTGATGATGTATCAATGAGGTTAACCACACTAGATATCGCAATAACTACAAGAAATCAACAATAAAGATATAAATAGAGGCAGGGACACTAACAGCTATGCAGAGCAGACTTTAATCCATCTGCTTGCGGTACCTTTTCTGCATGTACTGAATAGTTTTCAACACTATGTTGTAGTTGTGCACAGCCATAATAGAGTTACAGCAAACTGAACTGTTTTCTGATTCAAACTACTCCTAAGAAGCTTCACAGCATATTTTCTTGAATGTGTTATACAACACTGTCAATGCGCTTTCACTTAACAGTGCTGCTCTGACCAAACGAAACATAAACCTTAAGGAATTCTGAGATATTCCAGCCACAGCTAATTGCAACAAAAAGAACAGAGACTTTTGTTCTACAGCATCGAAAAATATCACTAAGCTCCTAATACTCAACACAACCTTCAAATTACGTTCAGTGCCCCCAGGACTTGGTAATCGTCATCGGCCTGATAAATCCTACATCTTCTACGTTGATGAGTGCGAGGAGCGCAGCTTTACACAAGCGCTTACAGGCTGAGTGAAGTCAACAAACAAACCCAGGAAAGGGTCCTTTCTCTAATGTGCACCATACCAAGTGCATATTAGAGAAAGATGATGACATTGCATACATAGTTAACCTCTGTGATTTGGAGGAGATAAGGGCTGGAATGCATATACCCCATTAATATTCACAATATCTAAAAAGCTAATATAGAACATCATAAATTGTTTTAAGTATGCAAATCTACACCCAAATATAGCTGCAAGCAGCGATGTGGGGGTCCTAGCAGAATGGCACAATAGGGAAAGCTTGGGCTGCTCAGGAAGGCGTCGTGAGTCCATGCACCAAGTTTGGCATCGATACATCAATGCATCGCAGAGATACGGCCAAATGTCCCATTTGCGCGTCGGCATGGAGTTTGATTGGCTGCCGCGGTTACACGGAAGTGAAATAAAAAAATCCACATAATAACTTATGTGCGGCTTGGTCTGAAGATTCTATGTGCCAAGTCTCGTGGAGATTGGACAATTTTAGTGGCCTGAAATGCGTTTTGAAGGTTTTTGATTAAATTCAAAATGGCGGACAATCCAAGATGGCGCAAATGACGTCATTAAGTGTGTTGACCTCGTCCTTATCCAGGGATTCTACTGGTACCTCATTTGTGAAATGTGGACCAAGGGGTCCAAAGATATGAGCAAAAATGCATTTTTGCTACATATAGCGCCACCTATAGGCCGAACGTCACCAAACTTCTTGGGCCTCTTACCTTACCAGTCTTGAGTCTGTGTTATAAGTTTGACGTCATGATATCAAATGGTTGCCAAGATATGACCTCACTTCCGGTTTGGGGGCGTCAACCTCGAGTTTGATTGGCTTTTATGGAAAAATTGAAGCCTAATTAAAAATTCCACACGATAACTTTTGTGCGGCTTGGTCTTAAGAGTCTATGTGCCAAGTTTCGTGATAATTGGACAATCTCTGTGACCTGAAATGCTTTTTTAAGCTTTTTGATAAAATTCAAAATGGCGGAAAATCTAAGTATACGCAAATTGACGTCATAGGGTGCGTTGGACTCGACATGATCCAAGGATTCCAACGATGCCTCATTTGTGAAATTTGGACCAAGTAGTCCAAAGTTATTAGGCTGAATGCACTTTGAACTTTGGCGTGTTGGTGGCGCTAGAGAGTAAGCTCTTGGGGCATGAAAATTCTTGATATTGGCTTTGGCACTTGGCTGATTACGTGTGCCAAATTTCACAACTTTTTACCATAGCGTTCATGGGGCTGCCATAGACTTCAATTGCAGCGGAAACGGATTAATAATAATAATAAATATAGCTGCAAGCAGCGATGTGGGGGTCCTAGCAGAATGGCACAATAGGCAAGGCTTGGGCTGCTCAGGAAGGCGTCGTGAGTTCATGCACCAAGTTTTGCATCGATACATCAATGCATCGCAGAGATACGGCCAAATGTCCCATTTGCGCGTCGGCGTGGAGTTTGATTGGCTGCCGCGGTTACACTGAAGTGAAATAAAAAAATCCACATGATAACTTATGTGCGGCTTGGTCTGAAGATTCTATTTGCCAAGTTCCGTCGACATTGGACACTCTCAGAGGCCTGAAATGCTTTTTGAAGGTTTTCGATTACATTCAAAATGGCGGACATTCCAAGATGGCGCTGATGACGTCATGATGTGCATTAACCTTGGCTTCATCCAGGGATTCCATTGGTACCTCATTTGTGACATTAGGACCAAGTGGTCCAAAGATATGGGCAAAAATGCGTTTTGGCTACATATAGCGCCACCTATAGGCCGAACGTCACCAAACTTCTTGGGCGTCTTACCTTTGCAGTTTTGAGTCTGTGTTATAAGTTTGACGTCATGATATCAAATGGTTGCCAAGATATGACCTCACTTCCGGTTTGGGGGCGTCAACCTCAAGTTTGATTGGATTTTATGGAAAAATGGAAGCCTAATTAAAAATTCCACTCGATAACTTTTGTGCGGCTTGGTCTTAAGAGTCTATGTGCCAAGTTTCGTGATAATTGGACAATCTCTGTGACCTGAAATGCTTTTTTAAGCTTTTTGATAAAATTCAAAATGGCGGAAAATCTAAGTATACGCAAATTGACGTCATAGGGTGCGTTGGACTCGTCATGATCCAAGAATTCCAATGATGTCTTGTTTGTGAAATTTGGGCCAAGTATTCAAAAGTTATTAGGCTGAATGCACTTTGAACTTTGGCGTGTTGGTGGGGCTAGAGAGTAAGGTCTTGGGCCATGAAAATTCTTGAGTTTGTGATTGGCACTTGGCTAATTACGTGTGCCAAATTTCACAACTTTTTACCATAGCGTTCATGGGGCTGCCATAGACTTCAATTGCAGCAGAAAGTAGAGGAATAATAATAATAATAAATATAGCTGCAAGCAGCAATGTGGGGGTCCTAGCAGAATGGCACAATAGGGAAGGCTTGGAACGCTCAGGAAGGCGTCGTGAGTCCATGCACCAAGTTTGGCATCGATACATCAATGCATCACATAGATACGGCCAAATGTCCCATTTGTGCATCGGCATGGAGTTTGATTGGCTGCCGCAGTTACAGGGAAGTTAAATAAAAAAATCCATATAATAACTTATGTGCGGCATGGTCTGAAGATTATATGTGCCAAGTCCCGTGGAGATTGGACAATCTTAGTGGCCTGAAATGCGTTTTGAAGGTTTTTGATTAAATTCAAAATGGCGGACAATCCAAGATGGCGCAGATGACGTCATTAAGTGTGTTGACCTCGTCCTGATCCAGGGATTCCATTGGTACCTCATTTGTGAAATGTGGACCAAGGGGTCCAAAGATATGAGCAAAAATGCATTTTTGCTACATATAGCGCCACCTATAGGCCAAACGTCACCAAACTTCTTGGGCCTCTTACTTTAGCAGTCTTGAGTGTGTGTTATTAGTTTGACGTCATGATATCAAATGGTTGCCAAGATATGACCTCACTTCCGGTTTGGGGGCGTCAACCTCGAGTTTGATTGGCTTTTATGGTAAAATGGAAGCCTAATTAAAAATTTCACACGATAACTTTTGTGCGGCTTGGTCTTAAGAGTCTATGTGCCAAGTTTCGTGATAATTGGACAATCTCTGTGACCTGAAATGCTTTTTTAAGCTTTTTGATAAAATTCAAAATGGCGGAAAATCTAAGTATACGCAAATTGACGTCATAGGGTGCGTTGGACTCGTCATGATCCAAGGATTCCAACGATGCCTCATTTGTGAAATTTGGACCAAGTAGTCCAAAGTTATTAGGCTTAATGCACTTTGAACTTTGACGTGTTGGTGGCGCTAGAGAGTAAGCTCTTGGGGCATGAAAATTCTTGACTTTGGCTTTGGCACTTGGCTGATTACGTGTGCCAAATTTCACAACTTTCTCGCATAGCGTTCATGGGGCTGCCATAGACTTCAATTGCAGCAGAAACGGATCAATAATAATAAGAAAAGCTACTAACACAATGGGTTCCTGCAGCTTCGCTGCTAGGACCCCCAAATATAGCTGCAAGCAGCGATGTGGGGGTCCTAGCAGAATGGCACAATAGGGAAGGCTTGGGCTGCTCAGGAAGGCGTCGTGAGTTCATGCACCAAGTTTTGCATCGATACATCAATGCATCGCAGAGATACGGCCAAATGTCCCATTTGCGCGTCGGCATGGAGTTTGATTGGCTGTCGCGGTTACACTGAAGTGAAATAAAAAAATCCACATAATAACTTATGTGCGGCTTGGTCTGAAGATTCTATGTGCCAAGTTCCGTCGAGATTGGACACTCTCAGAGGCCTGAAATGCTTTTTGAAGGTTTTCAATTACATTCAAAATGGCGGACATTCCAAGATGGCGCTGATGACGTCATGATGTGCATTAACCTCGGCTTCATCCAGGGATTCCATTGGTACCTCATTTGTGACATTAGGACCAAGTGGTCCAAAGATATGGGCAAAAATGCGTTTTGGCTACATATAGCGCCACCTATAGGCCGAACGTCACCAAACTTCTTGGGCGTCTTACCGTTGCAGTTTTAAGTCTGTGTTATAAGTTTGACGTCATAATATCAAATGGTTGCCAAGATATGGCCTCACTTCCGGTTTGGGGGCGTCAACCTCGAGTTTGATTGGGTTTTATGGAAAATCGGAAGCCTAATTAAAAATTCCACACGATAACTTTTGTGCGGCTTGGTCTGAAGAGTCTATATGCCAAGTTTCGTGACGATTTGACAATTTGTGTGATCTGAAATGCTTTTTTAAGCTTTTTGATAAAATTCAAAATGGCGGAAAATCTAAGTATACGCAAATTGACGTCATAGGGTGCGTTGGACTCGTCATGATCCAAGGATTCCAACGATGCCTTATTTGTGAAATTTGGACAAAGTAGTCCAAAGTTATTAGGCTGAATGCACTTTGAACTTTGGCATGTTGGTGGCGCTAGAGAGTAAGCTCTTGGGGCATGAAAATTCTTGACTTTGGCTTTGGCACTTGGCTGATTACGTGTGCCAAATTTCACAACTTTCTCGCATAGCGTTCATGGGGCTGCCATAGACTTCAATTGCAGCAGAAACGGATCAATAATAATAAGAAAAGCTACTAACACAATGGGTTCCTGCAGCTTCGCTGCTAGGACCCCCAATAAGAAAAGCTAGTAACACAATGGGTTCCTGCAGCTTCGCTGCTAGGACCCCCAATAATAGGAATAGCTACTAACTCAATGGGTTCCTGCAGCTTCGCTGCTAGGACCCCCAAATATAGCTGCAAGCAGCGATGTGGGGGTCCTAGCAGAATGGCACAATAGGGAAGGCTTGGGCTGCTCAGGAAGGCGTCGTGAGTTCATGCACCAAGTTTTGCATCGATACATCAATGCATCGCAGAGATACGGCCAAATGTCCCATTTGCGCGTCGGCATGGAGTTTGATTGGCTGTCGCGGTTACACTGAAGTGAAATAAAAAAATCCACATAATAACTTATGTGCGGCTTGGTCTGAAGATTCTATGTGCCAAGTTCCGTCGAGATTGGACACTCTCAGAGGCCTGAAATGCTTTTTGAAGGTTTTCAATTACATTCAAAATGGCGGACATTCCAAGATGGCGCTGATGACGTCATGATGTGCATTAACCTCGGCTTCATCCAGGGATTCCATTGGTACCTCATTTGTGACATTGCGACCAAGGGGTCCAAAGATATGGGCAAAAATGCATTTTTGCTACATATAGCGCCACCTATAGGCCGAACGTCACCAAACTTCTTGGGCCTCTTACCTTAGCAGACTTGAGTCTGTATCATAAGTTTGACGTCATGATATCAAATGGTTGCCAAGATATGACCTCACTTCCGGTTTGGGGGCGTCAACCTCGAGTTTGATTGGCTTTTATGGAAAATTGGAAGCCTAATTAAAAATTCCACACGATAACTTTTGTGCGGCTTGGTCTTAAGAGTCTATGTGCCAAGTTTCGTGAAAATTGGACAATCTCTGTGACCTGAAATGCTTTTTAAAGCTTTTTGATAAAATTCAAAATGGCGGAAAATCTAGGTGTACGCAAATTGACGTCATAGGGTGCGTTGGACTCGTCATGATCCAAGGATTCCAATGATGTCTTGTTTGTGAAATTTGGACCAAGTAGTCCAAAGTTATTAGGCTGAATCCACTTTGAACTTTGGCATGTTGGTGGCGCTAGAGAGTAAGCTCTTGGGGCATGAAAATTCTTGATATTGGCTTTGGTACTTGGCTGATTACGTGTGCCAAATTTCACAACTTTTTACCATAGCGTTCATGGGGCTGCCATAGACTTCAATTGCAGCAGAAACGGATTAATAATAATAATAGGAAAAGCTACTAACTCAATGGGTTCCTGCAGCTTCGCTGCTAGGACCCCCAATAATAATAGGAAAAGCTACTAACTCAATGGGTTCCTGCAGCTTCGCTGCTAGGACCCCCAAATATAGCTGCAAGCAGCGATGTGGGGGTCCTAGCAGAATGGCCCAATAGGCAAGGCTTGGGCTGCTCAGGAAGGCGTCTTGAGTCCATGCAACAAGTTTGGCATCGATACATCAATGCATCGCAGAGATACGGCCAAATGTCCCGTTTACGCATCGGCGTAGAGTTTGATTGGCTGTCGCGGTTACACGGAAGTGAAGTAAAAAAATCCACATGATAACTTATGTGCGGCTTGGTCTGAAGATTGTATTTGCCAAGTTCCGTCGAGATTGGACAATCTCAGTGGCCTGAAATGCTTTTTGAAGGTTTTCGATTAAATTCAAAATGGCGGACAATCCAAGATGGCGCTCATGACGTCATGACGTGCATTGACCTCGGCTGCATCCAGGGATTCCATTGGTACCTCATTTGTGACATTTGGACCAAGGGGTCCAAAGTTATGAGCAAAAATGCATTTTGGCTACATATAGCGCCACCTATAGGCCGAACGTCACCAAACTTCTTGGGCCTCTTACCATCTTGGTCGTAAGTCTGTGTTATAAGTTTGACATCATAACATCAAATGGTTACCAAGATATGGCCTCACTTCCGGTTTGGGGGCGTCAACGTCGAATTTGATTGGCTTTTATGGAAAAATGGAAGCCTAATTAAAAATTCCCTTGGATAACTTTTGTGCGGCTTGGTCTTAAGAGTCTATGTGCCAAGTTTCGTGTAAATTGGACAATCTCTGTGACCTGAAATGCTTTTTTAAGCTTTTTGATAAAATTCAAAATGGCGGAAAATCTAGCCATACGCAAATTGACGTCGTAGGGTGCGTTGGACTCGTCATGATCCAAGGATTCCAACGATGCCTCATTTGTGAAATTTGGACCAAGTAGTCCAAAGTTATTAGGCTTAATGCACTTTGAACTTTGACGTGTTGGTGGCGCTAGAGAGTAAGCTCTTGGGGCATGAAAATTCTTGACTTTGGTTTTGGCACTTGGCTGATTAGGTGTGCCAAATTTCACAACTTTTTACCATAGCGTTCATGGGGCTGCCATAGACTTCAATTGCAGCGGAAACGGATTAATAATAATAATAATAATAATAATAATAGGAAAAGCTACTAACTCAATGGGTTCCTGCAGCTTCGCTGCTAGGACCCCCAAATATAGCTGCAAGCAGCGATGTGGGGGTCCTAGCAGAATGGCACAATAGGCAAGGCTTGGGCTGCTCAGGAAGGCGTCGTGAGTCCATGCACCAAGTTTGGCATCGATACATCAATGCATCGCAGAGATACGGCCAAATGTCCCATTTGCGCGTCGGCTTAGAGTTTGGTTGGCTGTCGCTGTTAAACAGAAGTGAATAAAAAAAATCCACATGATAACTTATGTGCGGCTTGGTCTGAAGATCCTATTTGCCAAGTTCCGTTGAGATTGGACAATCTCAGTGGCCTGAAATGCTTTTTGGAGGTTTTTGATTAAATTCAAAATGGCGGACAATTCAAGATGGGGCTCATGACGTCATGATGTGCATTGACCTTGGCTGCATCCAGGGATTCCATTGGTACCTCATTTGTGACATTTAGACCAAGTGGTCCAAAGATATGGGCAAAAATGCATTTTGGCTACATATAGCGCCACCTATAGGCCGAATGTCACCAAACTTCTTGGGCCTCTTACCTTTGCAGTCTTGAGTCTGTGTTATAAGTTTGACATCATAACATCAAATGGTTACCAAGATATGGCCTCACTTCCGGTTTGGGGGCGTCAACGTCGAATTTGATTGGCTTTTATGGAAAAATGGAAGCCTAATTAAAAATTCCCTTGGACAACTTTTGTGCGGCTTGGTCTTAAGAGTCTATGTGCCAAGTTTCGTGTAAATTGGACAATCTCTGTGACCTGAAATGCTTTTTTAAGCTTTTTGATAAAATTCAAAATGGCGGAAAATCTAGGCATACGCAAATTGACGTCGTAGGGTGCGTTGGACTCGTCATGATCCAAGGATTCCAACGATGCCTCATTTGTGAAATTTGGACCAAGTAGTCCAAAGTTATTAGGCTTAATGCACTTTGAACTTTGACGTGTTGGTGGCGCTAGAGAGTAAGCTCTTGGGCCATGAAAATTCTTGACTTTGGTTTTGGCACTTGGCTGATTAGGTGTGCCAAATTTCACAACTTTTTACCATAGCGTTCATGGGGCTGCCATAGACTTCAATTGCAGCGGAAACGGATTAATAATAATAATAATAATAATAATAATAGGAAAAGCTACTAACTCAATGGGTTCCTGCAGCTTCGCTGCTAGGACCCCCAATAATAATAATAATAGGAAAAGCTACTAACTCAATGGGTTCCTGCAGCTTCGCTGCTAGGACCCCCAATGATATATTGTGCTCACAAAGAGTCTTAACATGAATTTGTAGACTATGTTAATGGTATATGACTTCACGTACAAGTGAAGCTATAAATGAAACTGAGATTTGTGGTGTTTTCATTTCTCACCATGACATTAATAGCGATAACTTAAAACTGTAAGAAAATGCTTTAAGCTTATGTATGAAATGAGAATTTTTGCTTGATGTGGAAAATACATACAAGGATTCCCTCTTATTTGATGACAGCCTCAACAATGAGGACTCTCACCCATTTTGTAGTTTTCTACGGGTGCTATCGTAAAGTATTCT
Source organism: Odontesthes bonariensis (assembly GCF_027942865.1). Classification (NCBI taxonomy): domain Eukaryota; kingdom Metazoa; phylum Chordata; class Actinopteri; order Atheriniformes; family Atherinopsidae; genus Odontesthes; species Odontesthes bonariensis. The sequence goes on from NC_134526.1 coordinate 16,375,406, forward strand.
CATATTCTCTATCAGTATACAGCATCTGGACAACCAGAAGAATCATTAAAGTTAAGAAATGCATGATGACTACACCATGTACGAGTTTGCAGCCTAATTTATGTTAGTTAATAAAACAGACAAGATCAATAATACTTATTATTAATGTTTTGCTAAATGAAAATGATCTTCATTTTCCAAAGCAACAGGAATTTGTAAACTCTATTTGTCATGTAAACAGATTTTCCATCCTTCTGCGCATCTCTGTGTGTGCTGTGATGTCATGTGTCCTAAACCCTCTGATATTCAAGCTGTTCATGAGCTTGTGACTATCTTGCACGCACAAGCATGTGCGGCTGTGGATTATGTCAGATGCTCTGTAGCTGGCACAGAACCCACTTTAGCCCCTGATGTTTCTGCCGAGCGTCCAAAAAACTCTGCAGATTACGGCAGCACCACTCGATCCTATGTGTGGATACGAAGGTGCGTCCGAGACTATTTACATCCCTGCAATTACATAAGCGACACAGCTGCTCGCTGCCTCTTTGTCTTTGCTCAGTACAAGTGCTGAATGTGCAGCTTTCCTCCCAACTCTGCCACATCCAGCTGACAAATTTCTTGTTGACTGACAGCTTTCACATCATCTGAGAGTTATGCAGCATGAAGACGAGGCCAAAAGTTCAACAGCTGGCCTGTCAGCGGGCTGCTAATCCATGAGGTGTTAGTGATATGGGAACATCCTCAGCTGGCTTATCCATATGTGGTGCTCTCATGATTGGAGGGGCGACTGATGATATGAAACGTCAGACCTACAGATGACTGGGGATTAACAAATATTGGTTCACTGTTTAAATATCTAAGCTTTAATTGTGATGAGTACATCTGTTACATTACACACGGCCGATCACAACTAATAATGTGCTAAATGTGCGGACATGTGAGGAAGACCAAGTAAGAAAAATTTTTTTAAAAAAGGACTCAAAGAGGATGGCTCAACACAGAACCTCCGACGGAAGCCATAATTAAAAACATCCAAACAATGGAACTGCTGACGTTTAGTCTTAGATTACAAAGGGACAAAGGTGATGCCCTCTGGGAAAAATGGAGCACTTATATTTCAAGAAGAGGTGATAACCAACCTTAAAGCTTTATATGTTTTGGTTTTAAGAAAAACAATATTGCAACTACATTGCTGTATTGTATGTGACACACGACCTACTCGCAACCCCACTGTTCCCCCATGTTTCGTTCCTATGAGTATTCATATGTATGTGTGCAACTGTGTATGAATGTGTATGATTATTTAGACATATGGGTGCAAGTGAGCATGTGCACCCATGAGATTAGGTGCACAGACATATGTGTACATATACCTTTTGTTCTTTCTCTCTTTTTTGTTGTTTCTTTTGTGCTTACAAGGGTACTGCATGGCAAGCATCTGTGTTGCCTAGCCACATCATATTGTATCCATACCTACTTTTTGTTCATTATACTGATGCTGCCCATGTTCTGTCTAAAAAAAAACATGAAAAAAAATAAGAGGTTAGAATGAAAAAAATCTATTGAAGACACTGAAGATGGCAGCTTTAAGCCAAAATAATTGTGAATATATCAACAACTAATTTGCTTGTATAAATAAATATTATAATGCAAACAAAATGCTTTGAAAGTTCTTGTTACACACTATATTGAATAAGAGAAAATGCTCTTAGAAAGTAAGCAATGTTGATGATTTCTTACGCAAGGAACTCCAACAGTGTCCAATACATGAAGGGGCATTTTAAGCTACACAATCTATTTTAAACAAGTCTATTTTAAGCATTTAGGTTGAGAAATTCTGTTTCATACAAGTAGTTTTACAAGTACATTACATTAGACTTTAATCAAAGCTTCCCTCTCTTCAACCCGGCTCCTGTTTTAAATTGAAGTACACGCTCAGTTGATGTTTGTAGTAGGGATGTACCATGTGACATTCTGGGCTGGCACCAATGTGACAAGACAACCATTCAACTCCTACAGTTCCTGATAGACTAGAAACATGCAGGAGTTCTTGAGAAAGTTTCAAACTGAATATTTTCTAACTATTTTCAGGGCTTTTAAAGACCACACAATTACATGATTAATAGAGAAAATATTCATCATAGCCATTATTGCAAGACTGCAGCAACAAGAAGTTAAAAAAAAGGTCTGCTTTAATTGAATTCACCAAAAGACACATTATAATACGAATCAAATAAACAGCCCTTCATTTTGTTTTCAAATGGATGTTTACTGCGCACCAGCTTTTAATTGACAGCACAGCTATTGTATGATTTCCAAAAGTGAACTTCTGCTTTTGTTTGAAATTACATGGAGGTTATCTCCTTGCTCTAAACAAGATCAGCAGAAGAAAAGAAAAAAATTGAAAGAAATTCACCTACTATAATCTACTGGATAACACGACGTTCCCAACAGTGCAGCCCAACTCATGAACCTTTCATTTCTCTCACCTTAATGGGGGCATATCATGGAAAAATAACTTTTTTCTGAATTTGAAAATTTGAGAATGTTTCAGATTTGCAGTGGAAGCACACATTCTACGACAAGGTAATTCTGCCTCTTACCTCTGTATCTCCATATAACTTTGACTTCACATGATGCTACAGTCATTGCACCTTACTTTTCATTTTGTGAATAATGTCAGATCTCCTAATTAGTTTAGTTAGTTTTTTTTTAGTTTTTCTTTGACAACTTTGGCCAGTTCAACACATGACACATGATGACACTGTGCCTGAAAGACGGATTCGTAACAGCTTACTATGGTACAACTGCCCACAAGGGAAACGGAAGTATTTGAGAGTATAATTACAAGTCGAGTATTATAACAGTTTGTTGTGTTGTTCTCTCACAGGCTATTTATGGTATGCTTTCTCATACAGTAATAAGGTGTTCTAAAGGTACTTCAGCTCCTGAAGAGGCAGACTAAAGGAAGAAAAAGGAGCTGTTGTCCCTCGCTCTGTTGTTTTGAGCAGTATGTCATAGATATTTAATGATATTTAACCTCAGGAAATTGTGTCATCTTGTGAAAAAATTGTATAATATTCATCAATCCATTTCCTATACCCACTTAGAACAATTCAGCGTCACGGGGGGAGCTGGAGTCTATCCCAGCTGCCATTGAGCAAGAGGCAGTGTACAGTCTGAACAGGTCAGCGGTCTACTGCAAAGCCCAAGGAGAGACAAAAGAGAAAAACCATGCACGCTCACACTCACACTCACACTCACTGCTGTGGTCAATTTAGAATCACCAGCTAACCCAAAATGCAATACCCTTGATGATGGGAGGGAGCTAGAGTATCAGGAGGGAACCAATGAGTGCGCTTGGAGAATATTTAAACTCTGCACAGAAAGCCCCCGGCTGAGACCGGGGAACCTTTTTGCCTTAGGGTGACAGTTCTAACCACCACACGCCAGTGCAGCCCTAAGGGCATAATATGTCTCTTTTAAAATAAAACACAATAGAATAAAATCAAGTAGATACCTTTTTTCTCTATCTTTTTCAAATTATTTATACCTCATCAATTAGCAAATAAAAGGACTGAGAGTCTCAACTGACTTCTTAACCCTCTGATGAGACAAAGGAGCTGATAGCCCGTGTTGGCATTTAAACAATAACAACTAATGAGAATAGATGAATACATCAGCAATGCATATTCTCACAGGCCACACACACAATCCGCCCACTCATAACACAAATATACGATTACACAGCCTTTGTGTGTATGCATAAATATTTCATTTTAATGTGCCATGGTGAGACTGATCGATAGCTTGTTTAGGCTGCAGTTGCGGTGGCGTGTGCACAGGTCTGATTGCAATCTAGACATTTAGAGACTATCAAAGGTTTGGGAGTTTAGGCTGATCTATTTTTGTCAGGCTGGGCATCTCAGACATGGCTGACTAATGATCCAGTAGGCTCTGCCATGGCAGGAGGGATCTGTGACAGCTTAATGAGGCCGCAGGGCTTCTGTGCTTACAGCAACAGCGGGAAAAGGAGGAAGACGTTGTTGTGGGAGAGAAAAAAGGAAAGGCAAAATGAGTGGGGAAGAGAGATGTGCTATAAAACCAGACAAGAAGAAAAGGGCACGGAGGAGATGAGACAAAGCAGAAAAAGGATTTAGATGGATGCATGTGAAAGTTTAGAGCATGACGTTAAAATAAAAGCACGGCATAAGGTTTCCCACTGCCGTCCTCCCACTCTTGACACGCCTGGGATTCACTGCGTGTGTGTTTGTGCTTGTGGAGCATCCCCAACAGCTTGATGCCTTTAATTATCAAAAAGTGACAACTCGAGCAGGAGTTTTTTTTTATTTGTCTTTTGCCTCTTATTTATCCTCCTCCTCCTCCTCCTCCTGTGTTGGTGTTAGATGAGTCATCCGCAGTAATCGTTAGGAAGGGCCATCCCCACTGTTATCACTGCTAGGGTTGGCAGCACCATGGGGTGTAAGGTCTGCATCAGCATGTTAACACCAAGAGACGGGCAAAGGGAGTCGGCAAGCACGGGCATAAGGCGGAATGGAATTGAGAAGGTTGGAGTTCTGGGGTGTTGCAAGAAGAGGAGAAAACGGTCGATGTGCGACTTTAATAAGGACCAAACAGTAATTACCGGATGACAGTGTGTTAGAGGAATGTGCTTCAACATTGATACACTGCAGCTTAAACTCAGAGCTAGCATGACCTGAAGTTAACTGTCCATGAGTCCAGGAGTCTATGGCTTGGCAGGATGGAGTTGTTTTGGTGCCACATGAAAAACCAAAAGCTCATGAATGAATGTCATTAATCTTTAAAGTTACTTAGTAACACTAAACCCGCACTTGCACTGATGCCAGCAGGTGAGGTTTTTGGCCCAGTTCTGTTTCACCTGTTGACTGCACACCTTCATCCCTTCTGTTTGAGTGTTGCACAAGACACCAGACAATATCCCCAAATTGAAACATTTTCTTAGCAAAGATGTCACAACCACCACGTTATCTAGTTTAATACTTTTTAATGTATTATAATAAAAAAATTGTGAGTTGTATGCTGATGTTACTGTGCTCAAGTGTTTAATAGCTTTCGCAAAGAAACGTAAACTTGCCCTCGGTTTTGTTGACTAGAAATAAATGAAAATATATGTACTTCTAATTAGGTAGGGATTGTGTGTATGTTCCCAACCTCTGTATCTCGATACCAAGCCACTTGTAACTGACATTATATTGATATATCTGATTTGTGCACAACAATCCCACCTTTTGATATATTTTCATGTCAGATTCCTCATCCTTTAAAGGCATATGTTGCCCTAAAAAAAAGCTGCTGAACCTCAACACTCCTGTAATGTCAGTGCAGACTGATAAAGTTTCCTACATTTAGCCCAAGCAAGACAGATTACAACATCTTAGGAGAATATTCAAATTCTATTGTACTCAATATAAAGATGCAACCTGAAATCAAAGGTTAGGGAACACTAAAGCCTGGGAATGTGTTGTTGCTGGTTCAACCTTACTAAAGGGTCTGTTGACTACATCTAGACAATTATCAGGAAAGAGAAGGGAGAGAAACAGATGTGCCTGAACCTGTGTCATCACCTGGAAGCATTTCCCCCATCTGTTCTCACATTTTGTAAAAGTCTAATCTATCAGAGAGGAAAAGGAGCACCTGAGTAATAAGGAGTTCATGCAAGTGTGGGAATCTCAGTTATTTTTCTGTAAAACAGTGCAAGTCGGTAAGTCTGCACATGGCAGATGTGTCACTGTGCTCTACCTGAGACTATAAAGTAGGACACTGATTGTGTCTCTTCCCGTGGGACACAGTCTTGAGTCATACAACCAATGCCCAAATATCCCCCAGCAATATACCGAAGGTGCACACACTGCAGAGCCACAGCTAGCAGACAAATGCTCAAATCAATCCACAAACGGGAATGTACAAGCATGCTCACACGCAAACTCTTAAAACCTGAATATAGCTATGAGACTAAGCCAAAAGCCTTGAGATATTTTTTTTTCTGAAATAGAGAATTTCCTCAAGTGCTGATGAACCAGGAAGTGAGGACAAGGAAAGAGGAGGGGTGAGAGGGGAAGGTGGGGGAAGAGGAAGGACCTGGGAGGTGACATCGCCAGTGGAGCAGCACAAACTACAGTGGCTTTGTCATAAAAGCGAGGCAGACAGAGACCTCAGCATAGTATCTCAACTGTGGCGCCTCATGGAGTAAATCGATTGCCTTGATTCAGCCGCACAGTCAGCAGAGGCAATGGCTTCTCTAAGGCTAATAAACTTACTGAAGACCTCTTTTGGCTGCACAGATTATGACTTTTGCCTCTATAGAGAAAAAACAAAAATCCATGCATCTTCACGCCTCCTGAGGGAAAGAGGATACATGGATGGCCTTTAAGCCCACATCTTTTCTTTCCTGTATTAGTTACTGTCACAAAGTAGTATGTCGTGGTGGTGGTGAGGACCCAAAAGCAGGCTAGGCGATGAGATAAGGGAGAATAATTAACTTTACTAAAGAAAACAAAAAGTATTGCAGGCGGTAGAAAAGCAGAGGAAATAAATTCAAAGTGTGGTAAAATGCAGAAAACTAGATATGTAATCAAGTTGGCGTGAGAGAGACACTTCAGACATGTAAAGAACACACAGTGAACTAAGAAAATCCAAAACTACATTTACAGAGAGAGATAACCACAAACTGGATGCAGGTGAGGCAATCTGCAAATCGAGACCTGGCATGAAACATGAACAAAAGTAAGTTAATCAGAAGACAAGAGGGGAAAAGCTCTAGAAAATAAAACTGGAAGCAAGGTAACTGAAATGCAGGATGCAAATGGACATAAAAAGTGAACTAGAATACAGAACATGGAAAAAACTGAAGACTAGACTTAAACAAAGTAACAAGAACAAAATAAAATCTTTCGGCCATGACAGTTACACAACCTGTAACTCTACTCTTTAGATGATTCTTACTCATCACTTTTGACACCTTTAACTCTGTTCAGCAAAAAGTTCTGGTGAATCTAGGTCATAAAGTGGTGCGCAAGAGCTGAAGCACTTTCAACAACACTTCTGCCAAACTATGACCTAAAAACATCATAGATGTCCACTAAAGCTCTGAACGCACACCACTGTTGTTCAGCGCTCCCCTGATGGGTAGAACATTAGCATCAGTCAAGGTAAAAGAAGCCTTTAGATATTTAGAGGATACCTTGAGTTCCCTCAGAGTTCACATCAGGTTTATTTCTCAATTTAACCACATACACGTGCAAATGAAACAACGAAGAAGAGATTCTATGTGATAGATATGTGGGAATAAAAAATAATGTATGTGTGTGTGTGTGTGTTGCAAGACAAATCATGCATTTAGTTCTGGTTTAGGAGTTTGATGGCCTGGAGAAAGAAACTGTTTTTCACCCTGGCAGACGACGCCTTAATGTTGGTAAACCTTTTCGCAGATATCAAGAGCGGGAAAAGAGTTTGGAACGAGTGAGTGGGATCAAGCAGTATGCTTTTGGCTTTGCAGCGAGTGATATAAATGTCAGTGACTGACAGGATAGAGACCCTGATGATCTTCTCAGCTGTTTTCAGTGTCCGCTGCAGAGTCTTGTGGTTCATGGCATTGCAATCCCTGCACCAGGCTGTGATGCAGCTGGTCCAGACATTGTCACTGGTGTCTCTGTAGAACACGATGAGGGTAGGAGAGGGTAGGTGGGCTGAATCTGCTCAGAAAGCACAGCAATTGATGGGCCTTCTTAGTAATGGAGCTTTTCTGCAATATGACCACCAATAAACTTGGTGGTTTTTGATGATCTCCACTGGGGGCACACCTTACTTCTGAAATGGTGTGAGTTGATCTAACATCCTGGGTAGTATAAGAACTTGTGAATTTCTGTCATTTGTGCACAATTGGACTGCAAACTGTTCAGAAATAGTTTTGTAACCTTTTCCAGCCTGATGACAATTAAGAACTCTTTTTCTTTTGTCCTTTGTTCATGCCATGACACACCTCAACAACTTTGATAGATCTGAACTCTTTAAATAAAGCACTCAAAAACAGCTGACTTAAATTTAACCTTCAAATAAACTGCTAATCTTAGAAGCTCGCACTTACAGATATGTAATATAGAATCATCTTCTTCAAATAACTAAATGACCAAGAAATCAGTTTCATCTTAAAACACACCAACCTTGAAAATAGTGGTTTGAGGGCACATTTACACCACATCGCTTTGGCTTGTTTCGCAGTAAAAAAGAAAAATCTACAGGTTACCATGCAACTTTGGATGAACAGTGGCTGTTTAAATGACCTTGCCTGTTAAAAGAAACTACAAGACAATTCGCAAAGACAATTGAAAAAACAAGAGCAAAAAAATAAATGGCTGACAAAAACAGACAAGACGGATTCAATTCCCTGAGCACAGAAATGTAGCAACGCGATAGTTCTGGCAGACCACGTAGTCAACGCGCGCTTTGCCTATTGGCTGACGCCGACCCAACCCTCATGGCTGTCCACAAACCAACTGCGCTTATGGGTAATCAGCTGCTGCTCGCAATTGGATGCTGGCATTTGGGGCGCTTCATTTAAACTTGGTTGCTGTCACTGCTCTTTTTGCTTTCTGCTTGCAAGACGTAGCTCCGATCAGCATACGCCCCGATGCTAGTATTATTATTGCTGCTGCTGCTTACCCTGTCGTCCGGCATGGATCCCCGCTGCCGGCAGAGTCGGAGAGTCTGCCGGAGGACTCGGAAGATTCGGCAGAGATGGACGCCGTGGAGGACACCGAACCTTCCCAAGTCCAGCGAGCCAAGACGCGACACCAGGCGGGCTGTCCTCAGCGCGCCGCGGGCAGAGTCGAGGTAGGCCGCGGCGGGCTCCTGTATGTGGCAGGGCTGCCGCGGCTTATTTTACACCGATTTCACATGATTTTGCATGAGTGTAGCTGTGTGGCGCGGGTCTTATGCCGGCGCATTTGGATACAAGCCATCCTCCTAATTGGTCCGTTTGGGTCCTCGCGGTGATGCTTCTAAGGTGGAGCGCGCGCCTCACCTCCCCAACAGGTGCTACACGCTGCTGATTGGTATGTCTGCATTACAGCCTGATGGGTGCGGCGCCACCTGTCGTGCCGGGGTGTGGAGTGCTTGTGCCTGTGGTTCGGTTCATTCGCCGCCGTGTGTCCAGGGATGGTTATTGCCCTTGCTCAAATAGGGAGCATAACCCAACTATAGCTATAATCGAATTAATCTCATCATGTAGATCCACTGCGATTATTATTGCTCAGGTATGTTCTGCTTGTATTAATTCGGATCATCGTTTTGATAGGCACTGAATGAAGAGCTGATCTGCGTAGATAAACACTGCTGCTTTGCTTGGATCTCGTTCTGCTGTTCTAGGGTCTGTTCTGTTCTTGGATCCTGCTCTGCTTAGATCTTGTGCTGCTTAACTTGGATTCTGTTCTGCTTTACTTGGTTCTGTTCTGTTGAGCTTGGATTCTGCTGCTTGGATCCTGTTCCGCTTTGTTTGGATCTTGCTCTGCTTTGCTTGGACCCTGTTCTGCTTTGCTTGGATGTTGCTCTGCTTTGCTTGGATGTTGCTTTGCTTTGCTTGGATGTTGCTCTGCTTTGCTTGGATGTTGCTTTGCTTGGATGTTGCTCTGCTTGGATGATTGCTCTGCTCTGCTTGGATGTTGCTCTGCTTTGCTTGGATCTTGCTCTGCTTGCTTGGATCCTGTTCTGCTTTGCTTGGATCTTGCTTTGCTTTGCTTGGATCGTTTTGCTGTTCTTGGATCGGATCTTGCTCTGCTTTGCTTGGATCTTGCTCTGCTTTGCTCGGATCTTGCTCGGGAACTTCCTCCGAACAGAGCCATACCGCCAAACACAAATTGTATGCATTCAGAATAAGCTTCTGAAATTTATCTCTGTTTCTCGTCTCGTTTTGACTAGAGTGGTTCTGACAGAAATAACATAAGCACTGATGAGACATTTTAAGAAAGACAACATCAACTACTGTTTTATAGATTTTAAAGAGATTTGGCGATTTTCCATACACTGATACAACTATCTAACCACTAACCAAAGGCACTTTTTCTACATGGTAGTTTACAATGCACTCTGTTTATACTGCAGCTCTGATGGACATTCAATAATATTTTACCACCTGAAGAAACTACGTGTAGTTCTTTTTTTTTTTAAGTCATGGCTTTGACGTGCAACTCTGAGGTCTAGTAGTAAAATTGTTCCACATATCTGAAATTTACCAGACTCAATTTAATTATTATTCAAAACTTTTCAAATTTGTGTTTTAAAGTTTTAAATTCAAAATTAAAATCACATATTATTGACACTCTGTCAGGAGTTTTGTGAGACTTTTCGGATAGCTCACTGGTGCGCATTTAACAAAGGGTGCATGCTTGTGCTTTTCCAGGCTTTTAACTCATTTTTACTTTTAATGTGAGGCAACGCTGACCAGCGGCAGGATACTTTGACTAGCTATCATTTATGCAATGATAAGTAGCAATACAGAAGTTCTCCTGCTGAAAAAAATGTGACAAATTAAACAACTGTCTGATGCAAAAGTGATGCAGTACAAAAATCCATGATATAGCATTTACGTGAACTGGTATGTTACTTTTGAGGACTGAGTTTTAGAAGGTGAGAACTCATTCTACTGGTGACCTTGTCTCAACCAGATGTTAACTTAGCTCACCAATGGGGAATTTCTTCTTGATTTTCCAGGCTGAGAGCACTCTGCCCACTGTCTACTGCAGGTAAGACACTGAAATCTTATGCATTAGGTCATTTCCATGCAGAAATATAGAAAATTGTAAAAGGCTCCTAAACTGTATCATTTAAAGTTCTCCCATACCAGTACTAAGCTACTTTAGACCTAAAAAAAGAAGTAATGTTTCCACCCTAAGAGTCAAATAACTAGTTTTAGATTTAAGCATCACTATGCTCATGATCTTATTAAACTTTAAGGAGACACCTGATCAGAAAATGGTATAATATTTCATTCATTTTTGTTCAGTTAGATGTTACAGTTTTGGAAGGTATTTCAGCATGTAGATGACCCAAGTTTCAGCTAAGAAGCAAATGTTTCTATGAAATAAAAGGTGACTTGTGAAAAATATCATGCAAAAGATTGGTCTAGAGAGAAAAAAAGGTGCTATCAAACTAAATAAGAAGTGTAAACAGCAGATCTATTGAATGCTGCTTGTGTTCTTAAAATAGATTCTCTCGTATTTCTGCTTTTTGTTTAACTCGATTTGGCAAGTATTGCCCTCTGTTGTAAGATAATAAGAGTATGTTTTGTATCTATTAAGTAGTACAAAATGTGTGGGAAGGCTGTGAAGAGTAAGTCAAGGTGAATTACGCATCAATAAGCAAAATCCTTATTACAGTAAACAAGTCAATGGGGTTATGACTCACTTTGATGCTAGCATAACTGGTACTTGACCCCTCTCAGCCATACTGAATATCATCATTCACAGGGGAGAAGAACATGTATATCTGAACTGAGAAGTAGCAAAAACCTATTATACCCCCCCGCCCCCACCACTGCTTCCCTATCTCTCCTGCGGTCCCTCCCTGGTGGTGACATTAAACACTGAGCTGCTTCTGCCTCGAGACTGAGGAATAGGTCAGCTCCCTGTCTACCGTCTCCCAGCAAACACACACTGTTTACCAGCCTGTCTGCACTTACACACACACACACACACACACACACACACATAAAAACAGGAGAACGCCTGAGTGGAGGCTGAGGCTTACACACACGTATGCAAGCACACACACCTGATGAATAGTAAGTATATAAATTATTCATAAAAGTCTCAGATGACATATTCATTTACACGACTTGATTATTTCGAAGAGCTCATTTATGATTACATTCTTCAATTACATTTCAAATCAAGTAAGTGTAAGTGTCTTTAGTTATTGCTGTTTGCAGATCTTAATGTATTGTGTAATGTGGGTAATGTGTTTTTAATTGTTTTCTTAATTGACATAACATTTTTCAGCCAGTGCCTTAGTGACTGTGTGTTTGATTGACAGCTGGGGTATGGGGAGACAGAGTTCAAGGAAACAAACAACAGACAGTGTGAGAATAAGGTCCACCCCAACATGCAAAGAACATATAGACATTTCTATGGCCGAGCAGCTAATGAGCTACCAAGCATGCAAACTGACAAAGGCAGTTCCCTTTCTCCTGGTCAGTGTTTGTTTGTTGACTTCAACAAGATGAGGTGCAGGACAAGAAGTGTGTATATTAGACAGATAAGAAGATTTGGCAGGGAAGCTGATATGGGTGATTGCTCAGAGTTTGTGTGGCGAGAGGTCTGACGTTAGAGATTCACAAAAACATTCGACTGCCTGGTTCTACATATTGCCGCTCGAATCAGATTGTAATTTCGTTTTTCAACTCACTGGTCTATATAGGGATTATAGGGATTATTCACTGAGTCTGGTCCATTTTTTGTTTTGTAACACAAGTTTCTTGTGTTTACTTTGAATGAAGTTAGATCACAGAGAAACTATCTAAAATGAGAGTCTTAAGAATTTCTCAACATTCTTTCCTTTTTTGAGCCATCACATGTAAAAATAAGTAAATCCATAAATATCTAAGAAAGTGGTAAACTAGGAAAAGAAACAACCCCCCATTCTGCCAAATGCAGGAGATAAGGCTGCAGTGTTTTTAGAAGTTGAGCCACAGTTTGCTCAACAGACCAATGCAGGGACATATTTATCATTTCAACTGAAAATGATTTGAGCACATATGGACCAAGAATTGGGCACTTTATACCCAACTTCTGCTGGCCATCAAAAATACACACAATAAATGCCTGATACCAAAATAAGCAAGAGGACCAGATTAGCCAGGTAACAGAACACCGTCGTGCAGGATAATGTCAGCTTCTACCAAACCGGTATTACAATGAAATGTTTAGCTGTGTGTGAAAGGATAACAGTGGCGTTCTGTCCATCATCATCAGAATCATCATCATCATCATCAGAATCAGAATCAGGAATTTGACCTGGTGTAACAGCGCCACAGAACATTGAATAACAGTTAACATAGCAACTGCCTCATGCCTCCCATTCCAGAGTATCAAAAAATAGTTGATTCAGAGAGGAGATGAAAGGTTTCTGATTATCGGCTATAAGATCACACACATCTGTAGCTGCCATGAATGTTTGTGAGGACATAATAGGGGGACGCAGCAGGAAAAGGTTGTGCCTATGCAGGGAGATTTTTCTTAATCCCTTGCAGAATGCAAATGTTGCTTAAGGGGCACAATTTATATTTGTAACTTAACTTCCGTAACATCAGCGTTTTTATTACATTTTTCCCATGTGCGATCTTATAGTATAACTTTATAGAATCAAAAGGAATTTTTGGTTAAATATCATCTAGCCATCCATTTTTTTTATAACCACTTAATCCAATTTAGGGTTGTGGGGCAAAAGATTTCATATACGCACAATACATACATCCCCTCTCTGTGTACTTCTGTTTAGTACAATAATGACTTTTCAAGTAGGATTTTATCGTAATCTATAAAGCTTAGTGTGATATAGCATTCAGTGAGATCAAACTGTCAAATCTGTTTGGTTCTGCAAAATTACAGATGTGCATATAAAAACATTCCCAAGGTTGATGCCACGGTGAAAAAGCATCTAAACATTTTAAGAAATACCACTCAAAAATGACAAAACAACTTTTAATTTGGGTGAAATTGCCAAAGTTAGTAACACAGGAACTGGATTTTGTTGCAATAATTAAATGTTTTGGGTGAGCTACTTTCCTTGGAGACATATAATAGAGTTGTGATGTGCCGTGAAATAATTGTCATGAATGCGCTTGCAGTTTAGAGAAGTCTAGTTTCATGAACTGAGCACCAGTGACAGAGCAAAACCTATAATTCTCTGTATTTTTTGTTTGGGTTTATCTTCTTAAAGTTAAAACATAGGATTTAAAAACCAGGTACAGACTAAAAAAATCAACACAATTTTGCCTAAAAAAGCAAAAAAAATCAGAAAAATTCAGTTTTCATGTTGAAGCCTGGAACCACATATTTTTGTACTTAGACATTTTCTCATTTGTCAGCTAACTAACATACATACAACAACTATTCTTGTCCTTTGTATGCTGCAGAAATATTAAACTGTCATTTTTATCTCATCACCATCCTGCATCACAGATACTGCGCCAACAACCTGTAGTTACTATAGTGTAAAAACACGCTTGGTCTTAATCGCCTGTTTTCCCATGGTTATATTTTCAATTGGATCCAATGAAGAAAATAACACAATGTGACATTTTGATATTCGCTTCCTTATTTCTAACTTTTTAACGGCGTGAAAAACGAATTAGCGAAGATGCCATATTGGAAATATAGCCTGGTTGTCGTGATATTATCTTTCATATGATATTCAGCCAGTTTCACCCATCAATACATCCCCAATTCCGTGCATAAAAAGGTAAATAAAAACAGAGAGCAAAAACTTGCAAATCTTATGTAACAATGTTTTAGCTACGATAGAACACAGAAAACATATCAAATGCTGAACATGAGACATTTACTATATATCAATCATACTAACACATCTGTTTTTCTGACAGATCAGTCCGGGACCTGAACTGTAACAGATGCCACACGTGGTTTCGCATTGTGTTGCTGAAATTTGCAACGCCCTCCTTGAAACAGACATCATCTGGATAGGAGCATATGATGCTCTAAAATCTGCGTATACCTTTCAGCAGTGATGGTGCGGTTCCTGATGTGCAGGTTGCCAGTTCCACAGGCACGAATGCAACCCACGTACCATCAGAGATGCTTTTGAATTGAACGCTCATAACACGCTGGGCAGACCCTCTCCTTTTTAGTCCAGAGGATGTGGTGTCCATGATTCCCAAAATGAATTAAAATTCTGATGAATCACAAGATATTTTTTTGTGAGCTTTAACCTGCATCTGCGGATGTCACAGTGAAATGTTTTCACAGACACCGATGTGTGGACGTGGGCCTGAGCCCATGCAGTGATTTCCATGACATCGTGGCTTTTTATTGAAGTGCTGCCTGAGGGCCGGGGGATCACAGGGATCAAATACAAATAATGATGTTTGTTTGTGTCCCGTGCATGTGAACAGATTTTCAGACTCTTTTGATGATATTATGCACTATAGATGATGCAATAACCAAAGCCTTTGCAATGTGACATTGAGGATCATAATATCTGAACCGGCCCATCTTTACTTCAGAGACACTGCCTCATTGAGGTGCTCAGTTTATGTTTAACTGACCTGTTGCATGTTAACCTCATAAACTGCAACATTATCTTCCAGCTGTTTCTTCGTAGTATCACAGCCTCTTGTTGCCCCTGTCCCAGCTTTTTGGAGATGTGTTGATGCCATCAAATTCAAGAGGAGAAACTGTCAGATGTCTCACTTCTATGTTTTATTGTGAATAAAATTTGGATTTATGATATTTGCGTATCATTGCACTCTGCTTTCATTCACATTTTTACACAGTCTCCACAGTTGTATTCTCTTTTATTGTCTGTCTATCTATGGACGGTCAGAAATGTTTGCTCCTGCTGACCCAATATTTTTCACACACAGCACTATCTGGAGGAAGAGAGAGATTATGACGGGATGAGTATGCACTTTGTAAAAGCATGTGTGTGCCTTTCTGTGTGTTGAAACCTGCTGTTATGACAGCAAAGCAAGTCTTGTGTTCCTGCTCGGGGTTTATTGTTGCGTTCGTGATGAATGCTAGCAAACTGCAGGAGCTGCAGGAAAGAGGATATGAAGAAAAATGTGAAAAATGAGGTCAAAGGGATGAAAAGGAGGGAGGGTCAAGTCAAGTCTGCTGTCATTATCTGCAAATAAAAACCTAAATCCAGACTTAATCTTTTAGTTTGTGAGAATCAACAAAATGAACCTTGATATCTGTTTGGGATTTGTTGAATACCAGAGAGCGAGGCACCCACTAATCACAGGCATCAGAATCAATTGTATAATACTAAATATGCCTCTGTTATTCATAGTCTACATGCATTCTGAGGCCTTGTTGAGACCATTAATCATTGACGACAAAACCCAATTTGAGCTTTATGAAATTATACTCAGCAGTGAGGTGTTGTTCACACGCAGCCATTAAGTTATTAAATCAGGTTAGGCTCTGTGTTGTGCTTCCTTCATCTGATACACCTCCCTACAGGCCGCTCTCTGCTGAGAGTGGCGGTTTTATGACTATTCATCTTCTAAACTTCACCTCAGCAGGGAGCAGGATCTGGCAGCATCATTAGTCTGTCTGCAGTTAATGAGCTCCCATTCATTCAGCAATTACATACATTGATTTGTGTGACTAAATAAGAATCTGAAGTGAAGTGCAAAGGCAAAGGCAAAAAGTTCTGTTGTTAGAGGGTTGGTACAGTAACGATTGCACAACTCATGTTTCTTTCAAGTTAGTGGCCTCACTAGGGAGCGCAGACTGGTGGGATGTAAACAGTACATAAACCCAAGAATTAATGAATAATTGTGAAAGTCTAAGCTGATAAGGTGAAAAGTATTACACAAGGATAACCAAAAAAAGCTTTGGAGGTAAGTTGGAAGTTCAGCTTATAAGGGATCAAACTAAGTTAGTGTGAAGAGAACAATGGGTCACAATAACACAGCGTGTCGACTGCAGGGACGTAAACATGTCAGGGAAGCTAAACTCTTCGATAGTCCACTTTTCTGAGCAGCTCCTCTCTTCAGTAACAGCACAGTTTCAAGCACCGGCTCAGACTGACATTTCTGGGGCAGCTGTGTGTGTGTGTGTGCGTGTGTGTGTGTGTGTGTGTGTGTGTGTGTGTGTGTGTGTGTGTGTGCATATGTAGTGGTGTGCAACTGTGTACAGTATGTACCTGACAGAGAGATGGACTACCTTTAGATAAAAGCACATTAGGGGTAGGCTAAAATTAGTTACCCTGAGCAGTATTCCAACAAAATGTTCACGATAACTGCGGTACAACTGTATTCATTTTTTTAAAATTTGAACCCATTCAGGTATCATGTTCTTTTCTCCATTATGTGTCTAATGTAATAATGCTGCATTATAGGCAAAACAAATCTGTACATGTGTATCTATCATCCCCTCTGCTCTTCCATGTCGTAATGGAGGCGTGTTAAGCAGGGTAACCCTCCTGCAGTACTCCCTGCGACTTCCTGAGCATTCTAAAGGATTTCCAGAACAGATGGGGCATGAAATCCCTCCATCATGTTCTGGGTCTGCGTCCGGATCCTTTTTCAGTTAAACATGAGCAGAATATCTCCACAGAGAGGCTCCGAGACAGGAATCCTTATCGGACGTCCAAACCACCAAATTCTATCATCAAGATCGTTCTGTGGTTAGAATCTATTGTTCCTACCCGATTCCTCATTTCCTGCCTCAGTTGTGGTAGATGAGATGCAATCTCATTCATATGAGGCCACTACCCAAAGCTCATGACTACAGCTTCGAGTTGGCACATACATTGATTTGTGGTCAGCTCTATGCAATAGCGATATCCCAATCTGACACAACAGATCAATCTGATGAAATGCATAAATTTCATGATATTTGTGATTTTTACCTTTTGGTAAATGTATGATTAAGCTCATATGGAAAGCCAGAAAACAATAGAAGGCAAGAAAATCAAAAACAAGGCTTTTAAGAGGCAAATTATCCTAAAAATGAAGTACTGAGAGAACAGATGCAGTTGTCAAACAGAAGGGCAGGTCGCCCACACACATGCGCACACACACAGCCCAGAAGGAGGAACACCCCAACACTGGCAACAGAAAATACAACTCAAACACATGCACAAGTGTACACGTGTTGTCATGGAGTGTACTGATACACATTGCCATATCATACAGTTCCCCCTAGCTGACAGTGAGTCTGTGCACAGTATGCATGGATTTTCAGGCCATTTGTTCTCTTCACGAGGCTCATCTCACAGGCAAGATAATTGGACCTCATCTCCATGTGCCCAGATTACAGCTCCTCCTCATGTTAATCACAGCCTGGTAGGGATCGTTCTTTTGACACAAACAGTATACTATATAACACTGTCTCTTCCCCATCCCCAACCATTTTCCCTTCCATCTTCCTGCAAGGTGAAAACCCCTCCAGCTTCCACAATTCTTTGCTCTATTTCATCTTCCTCCGGGTTCAAGGAAGGAGACCTGTCGACACTTTTGATTTCTCCTTTCCGTGCCTTCCCATCTTTGCTTGACCTTTATGTGCTACCTCACATTACTTTTTGCCCCCTTCCAAAATGTTTCTTTTCTTCTGCCAGACCCTCATTAACTCCCTCTACGTTTCCTGGTTCTTTAAAAACAGCAGGGCCTCAAGTGCAGCAGCTCTTATATCTTTTCCTCAGGAGGAGATTCACTAAATTCCTCTTAATTTAATACAACTTTGACAGGCTTTCAGAGATTCCCTGCCAGTCTTTTATTTTATTCTTGATGTCTTCTTTTCCTGCTAGCCAGTTTTTCTTCTTCTTCTTTTCTTTTAATTACCTATTCGTCGTTCCCTCTATGAAAATGTCAAGACAAACTCTTTCCAGCACCTTTATTAAAACCTGGAAATGAATTCATTCACATAAGACCTGCTCCATCAGTTAACATTTTCCAAGCAAGTTGGACATAACTAGCATTTGAGGCACGCTGATAAGTAGGATGAATGATTATATTTGTGGGTCTGTGCTTATCTTTGAAATGATTAAGCCTTAATTACTCTCTTTTAGAAATGCATTGGTCACACTAGGTTGTTAAAAGTGTGCTGAGGAACCGATTCTCTGGCTTTTTACCCTGAACAAGATATTAAACAAAGGGTCTCATCTGTTACATACAAGTGGTGTGGACTGAAACAAAGCTATCATTCAGAGGTCCCCACTGATATTATGTTTCTTATGTTATTTTTCTTCATTTCTAAATGGGGGTTTATTATTGCAGAAGGCATCTGTCATTGTTTGTCCTGCGAGTGGATTTTAATGAGGCGCTCAGTCAATGGGAAATAACAAGCTCAACTCATCCTGCAGCAGAATAGACAAAAATGTACAGCAGACACACACAAACAATTGTATGATATAATAACATAAATAACACATACAACCAATTTAAACATACACAGGAGAGTGGAAGAGACAGGTGGGGTTATTTGAAGCACAAACTCTTTTATCCAGCTAATATGTTATTTCCTGTTTTATCTCACTGAAGTAAAGAGAAGAGAATGAAAGCGATGTTTGCTTTGAAGCAACAGCTTTGCTTCTGTACGGCAACTGCATCAAATAAAGTTTGCATTCTTTTAAAGTAACACTAGAGAAGTGTCTGAACCTTAAAACTATGTGCTTCCAACTTGCTTTGGGGTACACCTATCTTTGCTATGGCCTGAAACTGCACTGGAGCCCCCGGTGGCTAAGATAGTTCCCAATTTGGTTTTCAGCCTAGTACCACAACGCCATTTTGTTACCAAGTAACGCACAAACAGCTACAGTATAAACAGCGACACTTTCACTATAAGAGATTGAGTTTTGAAAAAAAATTGTGAAACACAGCGGCATGTGCAGCAAAGAGAGTAAATACAACGGTATTGGAGAAAGCGAGGAAGAAAAGAAAATGATATAATAAAGGCACAGAACAAGAATAAACATCAGATTGGATTTAACTGCTAGAAGATTGAAGCTCTGCTTGAGTCCTATAATAAAACTAATGATATATGTTTGCATACTCCAGAAATTTACCTTAGTGCTCTGTATCATGACTAACAGGAAATACACAACATCGAAAAAAACAACGTATTGTTATACTGTATAAAGAATATGCAGTTTTTGGTGGCTTCTGTACGTATCTTTTCTCCGCCTCTACAGTATGACAACAAATCCCTGTGTATGGCCGTGAATCAAAAACTGAAATTGACATATAATGCTGCATAATGCGAACAGATAAAGAATAACACACTTACTATTGCAGCTTGTCTGACTCTTTAGGATTGTGCTCTCTAAACATGAGAGGAAAAATGCAAATAAAGCTGATTATTGCAAAGGCATTCTTAGATAAACTACCTTACTCACTTACTTTTACCTGGTGGGTAAATCTGTTTTTCTCTATTCTGCTTTTACATACTTTTACATACTTTTACATCCTTTTAAGAACTGGCTGTTGCTGTTTTACATAGTTTTAACTGGAGGAGAAATGTGTTGGATTTTTTTGGGGTGTGGAACTGTCTTTTGCAGACCCCTGTCATTTTACTGTACTGGAAAAAAATCAAAGTCTTACCAAGTGTATTTGTCTCATTTCTATTCAAAATATCTTATTACACTTAATATAAGACACAACTGCCTAACAAATACTATTTCAGCAAGATATAAGGACTTGTTTGAAGACTATACATCTTGAATATCTTGTTAAATGAAAAAGTCTTGAAAACAAATTGTTCTGAGTCACACATCATATGAAACAAGCTTTTTTTTTTTTAAATTTGAAGAGGTTTTTAAGCTAATTTCAAGATCAATTTTATCTCAAAAGTCCTAAATATCTCATCTTATTTCAAGAAACCTTGACAAGCCGATTTTCACTAGTTCCATTGGCAGATTTGTTTGCTTATTTCAAGCAAAAACGTCTTGTATTTGTTGTTTTTCTTACTTATTTTTGGAGGGGCATTTTTTCCAGTGTGTACATTGTACTAACATTGGCATGTTTTTCTGTTCTTTTTTTTAACTGTGACGCATTTACGAGAGATTCTTTGTTGTTTTATGATGGTACCATCTAGACCAGGATTCACTAGAAGAAGATGTGTTGCATCTCAGTGCAACTTTTCTATTTAAATAAAGGGCAAATTAATAAAGATACGGAAATTTCGGAAGGAAAAAAATAACAATGTCAACGCTATAGCTGCTATCAGACTAGACATTTTGCTGTTAAAGCGCTGACTAAGGTAAAGTAAAGAAGACAAACTGAACAGTAAGCTAAACAATCAAAACCAAAAAACATTTACTGGTTTGATTCTATTATAGATGATAAAATTCTGACATAGAGACTAAAACCACAATACAAACACCTCATCGTTTCCAGCAACCTTCTGTCTGCACAGGAAGTCACAGAAACATTCACATCTTTTTAGACCTGGTTCCAAATTCATCGTATATCACCAAATCCATGAATCAGTTTGTCAACCAATTTCTTCAACTGTGGCAGGGTAGCCCGAGCTGTGGCTCAGACGGTTGGTGGTTTGGTCCCCACCTTTTCCAACCCACATGTTCATGTGTCCTAAAGTAAGACACTGAGCCCCACATTGCCTCCGATGTGTTCATCTGTGAGTCAGTAAGACACTCATAAGTCACTCTGGATAAAAATCATCTGCAAACAAAGTAAATGTAATATTCAGGCAATGTGTGATCTCTGTTCATGGTTCAAGGACCACTGGACATAAATGTAAATCCGTATCATGTCACATTGCAGCGGTATATAAATCAAAGGAGCAGTCTTGACTGTCCTAAAATGAACAAATAGAATGAAACCATTAAGAATTAGTCATAAGTCGAGAAAGAAATGACATGTGACCGTTTGACTGATTCAGAGTAGGTGTAATCTCAAGTAACTCTAAAGAGAGGGTGGATTAATCAATATTAAAGATGGATTGTCTAGTAATTAAAAAATCTGTTCAATACAGACCAACCTTCAAACTTTATAAACTGGCTCAGGCAACAAAATGTCAGCTGTGATGAGCACATTTCTGCTTTATTGGCCTTCTGGCTAAGTCCTTACGAATTGTGGCACACCCACTGCTGTGCAGGGCTGGTGCTTCTGCAACAGAGGCAGGCGTTTGCAGAATCAGTTAGTGGCAGCTATATAGCACAGACACCCAGCAAGATGTGTTTTGGAAAGGGGGCCGTTCCATCTCATAAACACGAGCCGGATGACATCTGCAATGAGATCCTCGGCGAGTCAAAGTTGACTGCAGCATAAGGTGAGCACAACATACTCCAGCGCTGGAAGAACCACAAATAACTGAGTGAAATAAACACCAAAAAGATATTTTCTGTACTTTAACATCCAGGTGAAAGTGTTCGGTTTTTCATTTTGTCCTCACTACTTCTTTCTGCTTTGGGACAGGTGTACAGCAGGCCCAAACACTAATCAGTTAACTAACACACAGTTATGTAAGCACGAAAGCGACCTGTACAGCAACTGCAGATTGCAGTTTGATATCTGTAATTAAATCAGCAGCTTATGTAATCGCACACACATTTTCCAGCTTCTCAGGCATCTGAGATTTATGAGACGATTGAAGTATGTGTTTCCAGGCACATCAAAACCTTGAAACAAAACAGGATCTCATCAATACGACACACACACACACACACACACACACACACATACGTAATAATGCTTTAAATGATGTATTTATACTTACTATACTAAATTTGCTCTAAACCCCTCAAATATTGTTTAAAAGAAGTACTAAATCAAAACAAGTAATCTACTAGCGGCATGTCTGTGCAGCACAAGTAAAAAAATTTTTTTTGCATTGCGTTACTCTTATTGAGAGCAATCTGTGTGTAAATGCAGGAGGGTGCGTCACTATGGGACATCTGGTCAGCCTAAAGTAATGTTGCTTACTACTTAACATACAAACAGATTGGGATTTTTGACTGAGGAGAAGCCTCGCGTCTACAGTCCCCGTTTGTCGTGGCCTTGCATAATCACAACGTCTGCAATCTAAAGAGTCAATCTGTTCCTCTGTTTTAGTCGCACACAGACAGACGTTCATCTTTTTAATCGAACTGCCTCACCTACATTTTGCATAGTTTATGTCAAGCTAGCTCTTTGCAGCGTCTCTGCCTCCACTCCGTTGCATGTGTTGATGCGCAGAGCAAGGCTCAACTCTCTAATCTGTAATCTGCTCTCTGTGCACTTCAGCATTAACATGTTGAGAGATTTGACATTGTGTAAGCTGCACTCTGGAGCAAGCATGTCAGATAACTCTCACAGCTGTTGCTGCTGGCCAGAACTAAGCTGCCATGAAGGTAATGGCTGGAGGCTGTCAAAGACGTCACTGGGATGTATGCGGCTGTGTGCCCCACCAGGTGGTTGATGCAACCATGGCACTTGTTTTTTGTTTTGTTTTTAGAAAAAGACTTGAAATCACTAGGAAATAAGTTTGAGAGTGAAGTTTTAGTCAAGCATAACATGATCAATAGAAACTGAGCTAGAAGACATATTTGAATTGGAGGTGAGAAGACAAACGTATCAGGATGGACCTGCATCCTTTCAGAGTAAGAAAACAACAAAAAAAAAAACGCCAGCTGTCACAACTGCAAGCAGCAGAAGGAAAAGAAGGAAGGAAAAGGGGAGTTGCCACATTTCAGCTCACCAACTGTCAATGTGTCAAAGTGACACAGAACCATGTGGAAACTCAACTCTTTCCATCTGACTCATTGCAATGCTCTGGCTGGAACTCTCTCGATCCTGCCATCTATACCGGTAGAGTGAAGCGCAGATAGATGCGAGATTCTGTGCATCAGGCAATGAGAAATGGCAGCCATCTTGATTTTGTGCAAAGGTAACTGAAACATCAATGGCAAAGCTCCTAAGTTTAATATTTGGTTTACTGCTTCTTTGTTATTTTTCTTCTATTCTATTTCTCTTGTCTTGTCAATCTCCTTTATCGCCATCTATCTTGCAAGTTTTATATTTATTTAACTGGATGATGTCTTTACTTTAACTATCTCGTGTAAGATACATATCTACATGGAGCCAACTCTCAGGGGAGTACCATAAGAAAAAAAAACAACAATAAATAAATCAATGTTAAAACAAGCTGGTTATTGGATCCAACTTTATGTTAGGAGGAATTTTCCTCACTCTAAAAACTTTATGTTTGCTTGGTTTGAGCCCAAAAAAGTATGCATGCAGCATATGCAGTTGTAAGGAATTATCGGAGAAAGATTTGTTGGAGCACAATGTGTACTGTTAGTTTCACAACTCTTTTTAACATTATGAAGTTGTCATGGTTACTTTTTACTGACTGAACTTGTGCTGAATTGCCTTCAGGTGTTTCTCCCACTCGGCACTGACATGCAGAGAAAGCAACTGTCCTCTCTGCAGCACACAGCCATACTGTGTGTGCTGTTGCATGTTTAAATAAAGTCACCCCATACACATCCTGACATACAGTATGGCAAACACGCAGCCATCTCGACCATAACGTATAATTCTGTTTGGACTGAACAAAGCTGAGTCAAGCCTTAGCGGACAAAGCACGGAACTGATTGAGCTGGTTGTTTTATTGCTCGCAGCAAAGAACAAGTTGAATTATAAGAAAATAGAGGGAATTTTAAACATTACAAATTAAGAGCAATGTTTGAGTATTTTTTATTTATAGGGTTTTGTAAAATTAACATCTGCTGTAGTATTTTACCGGTGAATCACCACTTACTTTACTCTCCATCTCCATCTCTAAGCAAGAGCCTCCTTTTCAATCAAGCTATTAGTTAAAGATGCCTCTCATTCTGCTCGTCACACCAGCCAAGCCAACTGTGTAGGTCTCAGCAATGTCAGAGTGTCAACTGACCCGAGCACTGATGACGGCTGTAATAAAGAACTTAGTGAGGGGTTTGCATGTCTCACCTGCATGAGTGTGTCAGCGTGGTGCCCATTCATATTATGTCAGGGCAGAATTAACAGAAAAGGAATGGGTGATAAAAGTTCCAGGTAAAAAGATACAGTGGTACAGTAAAAAATCTGTAAATGAAATAGATGGAAAAATTGATCGGGTCAAAAATCCAGGCTTTTTCTGGACATGTAATCTGGTTTGTGAAACCCATATTTTTCTTCTATGGATGAGTCACCTTCATTCACTGGTTCTAGAGAGCTCCTTGACTGATAATACAGCACTATTTACCACCAACGCCTCAACACGGTGAATGAAACATAAAAAGACACAGAGAGAAAGAGCAATTTTCACTCAGATGCTAATGTGAACGTCTCTTTGTCTTCTCTGTCCGTGTTTCTGTGATTGGATCAAAGCATCTGTTGGACAGATGACGCCATTCACGCATTGAGGCTGGCGCAAGGGTCACTGTCAACCCACAGTGCAGAGGGCCAATGTAAGTATGTGTGTGGGTAAGAGAGCGAATGACAGTGTGTGTATGTTATCAAGCCTGAAGCCAGACTCAAGAGTCAGGACACCGCACATATTGAACAGAAGCTGAAGGGCAGTGATGGAGGAGTGTAGATGGAATGATGGTGAGAAGGAGGGATTGGTAGGGTTCAGTGAATCATGGTTACTCACGCTGAGGACAGCAAATCGAGAGAAGTCTCACTCCAAAAAGGATGCAAATTAATGGATTGGTACATGACTGAGAAATCGATCCCGTGAACACTGACATGTGTAAGTTTGATCAACATTTCTGTCACTGAGAGCAGTTTCTTCAGAAGAATATTAAATGATCTGAAGGCATCAAGTGAAAGCTAAAAGATTCTTGTCAACCTTTTATGCAAAATAAGTGTGTTGTTTTTCATTTTGTGCGATTTTAGTGACAAAAATGAGAAGGAGAACCATGCAAAAGTTAGTTTCCATTTAAGGCCTGTGGCTTTGTTACAGTCATCTATGGGAAATAGAATAGAATAGAATATCTTTATTGTCTCTGATAAAACAATGTTAAAAACAGTGTTAAACAGTGAAACGAGTTTAGAGTCCTCTCCCTTAGGCAGTAGTTTAAAAAAAAGAAAAGAAAAGTAACGCAAATCTATAAACTTTATAAATACTGTGCCTCCTCAAATCTTGTCCCAACAACCAACAATCATATGTTTATCAAAGTAACTGTTTAGAAGAAACAGTTACTTTACAAGAAATTGAAAATATATGATCTTCACAAAGCAGGAGAAGGCTATGAAAAGAAAGTAAAGAAAGTCAAGTGTATTGAGGTAGCTAGTTACTTTAGTTTGTCATGTTATTAAGAAACGGCAGCCAGCAGGAACTGTCTCAACAGGTGAAGCTGAGCTCTGAGAGTACACAGTAATTTCAGTTACCAGGGTTCCCAGCAAATCAAAGCCCTTATCTAACTGTAAAAAAGAAAAACCCTCGGGGCGATTGTTCACACCAGCTTCAGAGGCAAAATTCCACTGGTTAAATAGCAAAATTATTTGGAAGCAAACATCCCTGTCTGTAAACATGCTGAGGATTACGCAAACTTGGCTTTAACATAAGGACAATTCCCACAAACACACCTAAAATGCTACAATGAAATACTCAATCAAAATGGATAGAACTAAGATTAGCCCGTGCATAACTGTCAAATAATCTGGCAGGAAGTCTCTAAGTTTTGAAAACTGTTTTAAACATTTTAAACCCAGACTTTTGCACGTCACTGTACATGTACACCAATCAGCCACAACATTAAAACCACTGATGGGTAAAGTGAGTATGAAACGATTGTAACTACTAACTATTATATTGCAACTCATATTCTTACAATGTGATGTTCTGCTGGGAATACCTGCATCCTGTATATTACTTCCACATTTGTCTCTTACCTAAACATTTTCGCAGACCTAACATTTACATTCCCAACATTGGCAACCGTACTCCTCCACAGTAGCAACCTGACTTCGCAGGTCAGCAGTGGGCCTTTCGAAGAGTTCAAGATCGTAAAAAAACAAAGTGTTCATTAGGCCTTTAAATTCCCTAAATTCCAGTCATCGGGGATCTGATGGCATTTGTGAGAGGTACGCACAATCCAGAAAGACCCAACCCTACAGGGCTCAAAGGATTTTGCTGAGAGTATTGAAGCCAAGGTATTATTCACATTTAAGCTTGGTGCACAAAAGTGTCATATTCTTGAAATTAATTCAATCAAATCCAATGCTTTATATTCTTTAAAAAGCTACCGGTGAATACCATACCAAAGGCATTCGGTAAATAATGGGCACAATAACAGACAAACCAAAAGTCCCAATGAGCACTTGAAGCGAGTGATGTATGTGTGTGACTGTCAGTGAGAGGAAGATAAAAAGAGACAGACTGAGAGAAATAGTAAGGCGGAAGGAGAGACAGAGCTGAGATGCACGGATGAATGACAGGAGCGAGCCCAGGAGAGCAACAGAAAATGAACAATTGAGGGTGAAAGGCAAGTCTGGAGACAGTTAAAGCAGAGACCAGGATGAAGAACTGCTTTGAAAACAAGCTGACAAAAAGCTAGCAAACAAAGACTCAACAAACTGCTCTGACTTCACATCTTTTAAACAGTCCATTTGCCGCTTTGGCTATTTAACGAGGAAAACCCAAAAATCACTGTGAAAAGGTCCTGAACTATCAGTGTATCATATGTGCACTTGATCAAGAGTGTTAGACAATGCTGTCATTACAGTTTTTCTCTGTTGGTTTGGCTCATTTCTTGAAACAGAAATTACATTATCAAAATAACATGGACAAATCTCCAAACCACCTCGCAATTGTTCACAACAGAATGGCATTTCTCATTGCTTTCATCAAATTGCAATTGTCTTAATACATGTGTCAATTGTTTCAGTGCATCTCTGAAAAAGATTAAGTACAAGTAGCCTACAGTTTGCACAGTTTGCCTACATTTAGCACATTTTCCAAGTGAATAGATTTGGTGATCTGAACTGATTAGTTGATTCTTGGTCTAATGGTTCTTCTATCCAAAATATGTCAGCATGATTTCATTGTATAAGTCATCACATGCACAATAATCTGTTCAATTGTCAAAATGGGCCAAGAACATGATACCATCAATACCATATAGAATCTCATGTTATTCCCCTTTCCTTAATCCTATTGAGGAGTTTTTCTCTGCATGGAGGTGGAGAGTGTATGAGCATCATGCTCAAGACCAAAGATCCCTGCTCCATGCAATGGACGCTGCATGTTTAGACGTTACAGGAGATCAGTGTAGGGGATGGTTGCGGCATGCACGGCGTTTCTTCCCGCGTTGCATTGCAAGGGAAAATATATTTTGCGATGTTGATGAGAATCTGTGGCCAGACAGACAGCAACATCTGGACGGCCAGGAGGGTGAGGACAGTGGTCATGAAGGAGGGGCGGGGGAGGCGGAGGGTGAGCGGGAGGGGGACGACAGCGACCAGTAAAGTGTTGCTATAGTGTTTTCTGTAAGCTCCAGATTTATTTACAGTACTGTAGGCCACATAATTTTGCTTGTTTTTTTTGTTTGTGTTTATATTACAGTATATGTGTGCTATGTATATTTTTCTTTTCCTTCTACAATACTATACTGAATGGAAGTTACGTACTTCACAGTATTTGTGTGAATAAAAATGGTTGATATGAGTGTATTGTGTGTGCTTTGAGGCTACTCTTACTGTGAAACTTTTTTCCTTCAGTTTTATACACTATTGTATTCTGTTAGGTAGTCCTATGCCATAGTGACAAAACATCCAAACATTTTGACTTGTAGTGCTCACACAATGCCAAAAGGACAATGCATTTTGGGGGCACTGACTATTTGAATGAGAAAGAAACTTCATTTTGACACATGGGTGAATTGTTTAGGGGGAGATATGAGCTTTTGCTGGTGAACCGTGGTGTTTTGCTGAACCATTCAGTTTAGTTTTCCAAAAAGTACTAAAGAGTGTTGAAAACATCCGGTCTGTTTCAAGAAATGAGCCTAGGCAATTGAGAAAGATCTTTGCAATTTGGGTGGCACTGACTCTTTACATGGGAAAGAAATCAGGTCTGAAGCATGGGTGAACAGTTTTGGGAGAGATATGTGCTTTTGCAGGTTAGCTATGGTGTTGTGCTGAACTATAAGAGTGTTATGCCAAATGATCTTAGAGTTTTGAGAATGTAATTTCTGTTTCAAGAAATGAGCCAAACCAATAGAGAAAAACTGTAAGAACACACTTTTGGATTCCTTTTTGTGAGACAACATAGGTGTGGTTGTGTGCCTCTTCATTGGCTCAACAAGGGAAAATTCATTTGCAATACTTTCAGGCTGATGACAGTGAAAAGCGAGGGCAGGGGAGTCTAATGGGCTTTTTGTCTTTGCGGTCGAAAACACCTCTAATGTGAGACCACAGGGACAAAACCAAAACACTACCCAGAACAGACTGGGTTATCTGGACTACAGGTAGGTACAGATGTGTGGTGCTATTAAAGGGATAGTTCGCCTCTTTTGACATGAAGCTGTATGACATCCCATATAGCAATATCATTTATGAACATTGACTTACCCCCCGCTGCGTCCTGTGAGCCGAATCCCAGCTGAGTTTTGCGTTCCACGAAGGTAGTCCGGCTAGTTGGCTAGGGTCAAAAAAATAAAGCGTTTTGCTTCTCAAAAAAATATCCGTTCAAAAGAGTAATACATTTGCATCACAAAATGTTGTCCTGGAAAAAGTCAGACCTCGCTTCGCTTGGCGCTATTTTTGCCTCCCTTGATATCAATGCGTCCAATGTAAAACTGTGCAGACTGAAGAGCAGACCCAGCAGTCCCCTGCTTCCGAGCAGTAAACACCGTAACAGGTGCGGCTATCGCTAGGTGGCTAGGGAGTGCTCGGTTTGCTCTTCGGTCTGCACTGTTTTACATTGGACGCATTGATATCAAGGGAGGCAAAAATAGCGCCAAGCGAAGTGAGGTCTGACTTTTTCCAGGACAACATTTTGTGATGCAAATGTATTACTCTTTTGAACGGATATTTTTTTGAGAAGCAAAACGCTTTATTTTTTTGACCCTAGCCAACTAGCCGGACTACCTTCGTGGAACGCAAAACTCAGCTGGGATTCGGCTCACAGGACGCAGCGGGGGGTAAGTCAATGTTCATAAATGATATTGCTATATGGGATGTCATACAGCTTCATGTCAAAAGAGGCGAACTATCCCTTTAACCTGATAATTGGATGTAAACCATCTCTGATACAGCAGTGAATTGATTCTTTGAAAGAAATATACCACAAAGCTAATGTGCCAACCTTAGCACATAATTAAACAAAAGATTCAGTGATCATAGCAGCTGGTTTCAGACTCCACTCAACCCCTCTCTCCCACCTCAGACCTTGTCAGGAACTACGATAAAGTAAACCAACCCCGACCTCTGCATTTTAGGTCAATCTCCAGAAATATAGCTCGCCAAAAAGACATAAAATCTTTATATTATTCTTGATCTAAGTATTGAGTACTGGTAGAGCATTTTAAGCCAAATAATCTTCATGTTAAGTGAACTGTATAACTGTTGATGAGAATTAGCTCTTAAAGGACAAGACCGTTTTTTTGACATTGGGCCCTTGATTTCACATTATAACATGATGTTCTACTCACCCCTGCTTGTTGTTGGTCATTTGGAGCTGTTCCGAAGATACTCGAGAGGCGTCTGGCTGCTCTCTTGAGATATTCGGCCATGAAACGGTTTCCTATGGGCAACGTTATACAGGCACAAACTGTGCTGTTTAAAATTTATTAATTACTGTACACTAGCACTGATAACGTGGAGGTGCGTCGCTTACTTAAAAAAATCCAGGTTACTGTAATTTTGAATTTTAGCCGAATGAATAAATAGGCAGCAGGTCTGTGGGCTGTCTGTGGTAGTAGCACGACGATGACGTCAGTAACACCCACTTTACGACAAAAAAATCAAAATTACAGTAACCCGGATTTTTTTAAGTAAGCGACGCACCTCCACGTTATCAGTGCTAGTGTACAGTAATTAATAAATTATAAACAGCATAGTTTGTGCCTGTATAACGTTGCCCATAGGAAACCGTTTCATGGCCGAATATCTCCAGAGAGCAGCCAGACGCCTCTCGAATATCTTCGGAACAGCTCCAAATGACCAACAACAAGCAGGGGTGAGTAGAATATCATGTTATAATGTGAAATCAAGGGCCCAATGTAAAAAAGACGGTCTTGTCCTTTAACAGGGAAACAAAAAAAAAGAGTTCTGAATTTCCACTACTGAGGTACGCAAATGCACCATAAGAATTTGTGGGCGGAGATAGAGAAGGGCTGTATGACAACATTGTCAGCTGTTAGCCTCCCCTTTTCTCATTTCCCAGTTTGCACCCACTCATTGCCTATACACGACTCCTCTATTTGTGTTTTAGTCCCTCCCACCAGAGACTGCAACAGGGGAATCGAGGACAGACAAGAGGAGAGAGGAGGCGAGATGATAAGCATTTAACGAAATGAGATGTCCTTGCTTTGAAGAGTCACTTTAAACTGATATGAACTGAACATCATGTATAAATGCATCATCTAACCAATGTTTAGTTGCAGCTTCATTTATTTAATACATTTTGTCAGATGAGCATTGAATCTGTTTGGAACAAAGAAGAAATGCATCTGTATTTCATTTTGATTTTTAATTTGAATTAACATGCTCGACCCCATTAAGACGTTGCAAGTGCCAAAATCACTTAGTTTTTGGAGACATCAGCATGTTCTCGCTTAAAGCTCCTCCGGCAAGTGTCCTCTCTCCTCTGTCGTCTCTCCTCCATGCCAATTTTAGGACTTGGGACATCCTTCAAAATATTTGAGTCAACAATTTCTGGGTCACAAGCAGGGAGGACAGAGGAGATGAAGAGGATGAAATTAGAGAAATTAGATTAGCCTTATGACGTAAGAGGCTGCAACTCTGAATGCTTCTCTGAATGGCATATTTGCAGCCTATGCAGCCCCAAACACAATGACAGGGTTGTGCTTTGTTGGAGTTTATAAGAATACGCTCCCAAGATTCTTTTTCTTGGAAACTGATAGATGTCAGAATTAAGCCAAAAGTAATTTAACTGCCCGTGACATATATATATATATATATATATATATATATATATATATATATATATATATATATATATGTATACACATTTCCACTGCGATTACAACTGAAACTTAACTGTGACATCTTTCGTTTTTTTTACAAAAAATGTGCTAATGTTGTCACAGTGACGACCTAATTGCCTTATTGTAATTATTTCAAGCAAACTGTAATCAGTTGGCATAATCCCTTAAAATGTTTCCATTCATCTTTATTAAAACGTCTGAATAAAAAACAAACAAAAATACCACATTTCCATCACTAATTCTGTGTTGTTTTCAACTGATTGCAATGCCATTCTCCTGCTATGGTTTCATAGCAACAGACAAAGACAAATCATTGATCACAATCACTGCCAACTACAAGATAATGACAGCATTCAGTTTTGTTCATGTTGTAACTGTGTGCGCAGCATATATTATATTATATTAAGGGAAGTTGAAGACAGTGTTTCTGAGCATGGATGTTTACACACAACACTCTGCCCCAATTATTTAGTTATTTAGTTTTTATATGATATTCGACAAAAAGTCAAAAATCATAAACAACAGTTCCCACATCCCTTTCAGCACCTCATGGACTCCATGGACTAAAAATACATTTTCTAAGCTTTTGGAAAGTTTAAATGATATGCAACAGTTTTTATAGACTTCACTTACGACTTCAGTCTTTGGGTATGTGTTTCTATCTTCACTAAAACCAAGTCCCATGGAACTTTTTCCTCTCCTTTGATCTCTTAGGTATTCAATCTGATGGATTTTTTTTGACTTTCTCTTGTGATATTTCTCGCAACAAATAAAGATTTTTTATTTTTTTTTAAATCATCAGAAAAACACTGTTGATTAATACTTTTTGGAAAAATATATTTCCTTTTAACATAATTTTTCTTCAATCTTAATGGACAACATCTTGACTTGGTTGACTGAAGTCAAAGAATGACGTGTGTCAAGTAAGTATTCGGACATTTATCAAAGCTGCTGAATGGGGAGGTCATGCTTAAGGTGGTAACTTACATCTGTGTCAGGACCCTTGTCGGCTCCGGGACAGGAGAAGCTGACGAACTCATGGCACCGTTTGTGGACCACAAAACAGCACACTGAGAGAAAATGAGACAAAGTGGACACGTTTACATATTTCTTTTGACACCACAGTGTGAGCTGTTTATTTCATCTTTGTTCTTGCATGCTCTTAAAGTGCCTTCGAGCTCTAATTCTTAAGCTTCTTAGTGGAAAAATATATAAACCCAAACAGACACACACAAAGCATGATAAGCTTATTCTGTTTCATGCAAGCTGTCAGACAAACTGTAGGCACAGAGGGAGAAACAGTTCGAAAAAGGCAGTCAGCCAGAAAATGTGCTTGTAAAGTTATCATCAATCAACCTCGAAGTGAGTTTGGCCAGCCTTGGTCTTACAAGCACACAAACAAATGTGTACAGTCCAACAAATGTACGTGTGCACCCACACTAACGCCCACGCAAAAAATGGCCTAATGTTATCTGGTGTGTTCTGCAGCCTTCGGTTCTTTCTAATCTGGTGGGGGTCGATGCCGATCGTATCATTTTCTGTCTGTACCAGAGTGTCACTTGGCATGACATGGCTGACATGGCACCTGACGCTGCTCTCATGTCAGCAACTCTGGCATTTACATTTGGACGCTGCCGCGGATCCAGAGGGAAGAGCAAACAACGTGGACATCTGTGACAGCTTGCACACAAGCTGTCTGTATTTTTCTCGGCCATTATTCGAATTTCGCCCTTCTTTTCTTCTTTTTCATTCTCCCCCGAT
This sequence comes from Odontesthes bonariensis, assembly GCF_027942865.1. Lineage (NCBI taxonomy): Eukaryota > Metazoa > Chordata > Actinopteri > Atheriniformes > Atherinopsidae > Odontesthes > Odontesthes bonariensis. The sequence continues at coordinate 16,409,003 of NC_134526.1, forward strand.
CTATCTGCCTCGCACATTGCCGAGCTGCCGGCTTGTTCATGTGCACTTTTGTGCTCTGATCCCACCATCATATACGTGCGGTTCTTGAGTTTGACGTTGCCAGCTAAGTCGCAGTTGCCAGACAATCTGACGGCCATTGTTGAAACAACAGAAAATAGTTTGCAGAGTGGTCCAAGAAACAGCAGGGGTTGTGAATGTCCACATGGAAAAGGCTAGATAGATAGATAGATAGATAGATAGATAGATAGATAGATAGATAGATAGATAGATAGATAGATAGATAGATAGATAGATAGATAGATAAATAGATAGATAGATAGATAGATAGATAGATAGATAGATAGATAGATAGATAGATAGATAGATAAATAGATAGATAGATAGATAGATAGATAGATAGATAGATAGATAGATAGATAGATAGATAGATAGATAGATAGATAGATAGATAGATAGATAGATAGATAGCCCACAGAGATTTATCTCTACTCGGAATTGTTTATTTGTTCCATTTGTCATTTTTATAATGTACACAGTGCACAGCAAACAGAGGCAGGCTGGGATCTTTGCACCAATGGGTTTGCATTGAGGATTTCAACAACACAATCCGCTGAGCATTTACACCCACGCTGGCTGTGATCAGTTTGTCAGTGTTTGAAATCTCAACGTCTATTACTTGGACTGCCATGAGGTTTAATTCTTGGTCCCCAGAGGAAGAATCCCACTGACTCCAATGAGTCCACCAGGCCAATAAGTTTCAGTGTCAATAAGTTTGGTTTCTAATTAATTACTATAATGTAAAAATCTGAAAGGGAGTGCAATGGTGAGAACAAAGCAGGTAATCAGAGAAACAAATCATTATTTTTCTCATTGTTTCATAGCAGTTGGGTTCCAAGGCACAATTAAAAACAACACCTCAGCATAACCTGGAAGGGAGGTGACACATTATCAGATTTTGTGTTAATGCAGCTGAAACACACTTCCTAATTCACTTCCTGATTTCCACTGTGTTTTCACTGCTTTGTGTCTGTGTAATGTGGCTCAGTCTGGCACATCAGACAGATCTGTGGCTCTGCTAAATAGAGTCATTATCGTTTAGTAATTTTTTTCCTGGATCAGCTGGTAAATTTGTCTGAACTTTTAGTGCCTCGTTTAATTTTTAACAAAAAATGCCAGGCATTTTTGGTTGCGATCATTTAACAAGTTCGAACCTGACTGTTACATGACACATGAGGGCCTCTAATTGGGCTAACATTAGATGTAAAATAGTGTAATCTTAAATATTTCTAAATAATCCACAAAAAGGGAGATAAAAGTACTTTTTTTTTTGTAAATGAGGTACTAAAACCATAGTTCAGATCCCATTTTCTGTCTTCCATCTGTGACTGCTGATCTTATCAGCTGACCTCGGGGCATTCATTTCTACCTTGTATTCACCTTCAGCTTATCCAAGTCAGACTTTCAATCCTCCCATCCCATATTCGACCAACTCACTCATCAATGAAATGAGGAGAACATTTGCTTACATACAAAGGAAGAGCACAAAGCAGATGGAATCTGCTGTGTGTAATTTCATTCTCTCTTCCACACAGTTTTAGCCTACTTCCAATATGTGAATCATGTGCAATGACGTCTATATTTCTTTCTCCCCCTTCATCCATCAGTCATCCTCACACCTTCGGCCTCACAACCCACTTGTCCATCCCTGAATCTGTTTTGTGTTGATTTCCGATCCGTTTGAGTGTCTGCTGAAGAACTAAGTAGAATGATTTGACTTTGATCCCAGTTCACGGTTGAGGGAGGGCCACTAAGCTGCATCTAGTGGAAGGGATAAATCTAGCTTTAGATTGTATGTGTGTGTGTGTGAGTAAGTGTGTGTGTTTCAGAAAAGCTTACTAAAGACAACAGACAGTGTTATCTTTCACTATATTGCCAGGCGTCGACTTTCAAGCACATACTTACGCAATAAATTCCACATTAATCAAACAGAAGCGATCTAAACCTTAAATCAGGTTGTTTTAAGGCTAAGGCTTCTTCATCATCACTGTTAGGAACAGTCAGGGGATACGAGTTTCAAAACTTTAGAAATACAATGAATCCTCAAATCTTCTTCGATCAGCGGCCATACCCATCTGAACAGCTGAGCTTTGAAATAACCGATGCCCTGAAAGCAGAAGAAGGAAAGAAGAAGTGCTGCATGTAAAGAGTACAATGTACAATGAGAAACGCTGTATAGGTGTGTGTGTAAATGGGAGAATAAGAAACACTTTGCAAAGCACTTTGTAGATCCTAAATAAGGTTCAAAGCCACCATATGCAGTAAAATATGACCATCTACATTGACCACTTGTGTTCCCAAACCTGCAAAAATATAATCTTCATGGAAGATCTGAAGGGAACATCCCCTGCTTCCTCAACACATAATTCAACATCAGCGAATTCAATTCTTAACAAGTAAAAACAAAACCTTCTGGAGAAAAAGCCTACAGAAGTTCATGAGAAAAACACTTCTTTAACCGTCGAAAGGATTAAAATAAGAAAAGCAAACACGGGAAGCAATCTGTCAGTCTGTCAGAAAATGAAGATGAAAAGTGGATGTCTTTTACAACAGGTTAATGCTCTTAAATGCACCTTGCGCAGACAAAGTCAATTTAGCTTAAAAGATTACAGGAAGTGTTAAGTTTGGCTGTGTGAAAATCATCTATTACTCACTTAACTATTCACATTAGCAGAGGATTGACTAAATTTTTGCTTACCCTTGTATGATGAGGGGGAAAACAGATCAACCTGGATAAACTAAGTGATAGTTAAAATCTCCTTTCCTTTTACATTTTTCAGAATCTGTCTGAGGAAGAGGGAGAGACTGTGTGAGGCAACAGGAGCAGAGGTGACACAGTGACAAAATGTATCGTCAGGGATATTATGATTAATTACTATGTGCTTTGTTTCTCAAGCCTAATTGCATAAGCACAGAGATAAGGGGATTTGGCGTGATAAAGCAGCTTACACCAAATAAATACATTCTTATATGTGTGTGTGTGTAGACCGTGGAAAGCAAATTATAACTTACAATTTGAATGTATAATTGGAGAGCCAGTATGTATAGGTGGCCTGTTTTTACACATGCCATCACATCCATATTCTTATCTGCTTCAAACAAACACTTTTACAGTGTGTATTTGGCCCTGCATAATCTGTTAAAATTGATAATGAACAGAGTCTCTATTAATAGAATTATGCTGCGCTGCTGCCCAGAAGACAAGCTCACAGTGGTGATGCACCAGACCAACTCAATACCCTCCAGAGACATTCAATCGATCCAGACCCCCAGAGAGCATCTGAACACAAAGAGAGGAGAAGCTTTGATCTGATATCCACGGGAGGAATGGAGGAGAGTGTGCGAGGGCTTGGATTAATAGATTCAGGGCTCCCGTGGCAGTAAGGATGGATGTTTCAAACTGGGCCCAAAATGCCCTCAAACAACCAGCTCTCCTCATTTAAAGCATTTTGTTGAGATGAAGTTGGCTGACAGGGCTGTCAACATAGTCTGTGTAGTCCTTGTGGAGCACAGTTTATCTAAACACAAAGAAAATTCTCTGCCTAACCAGGCAGGTGTTTGTGTAAAATGCTGTGTTCCCTCCTCCCGTGGTCTTTCTGTTGCACATTTTCTGTCATTTAAGGCAAGAAAAATGGCAGAGGAGGAGAAAGGGTAGAAGAGCAGAGGAGAGGAAGAGGTGCATTGTTTTGTTTTGGTTATTTTTAGGCTCGATTCTGGCCAGGGCTGGAACTGAGTGTGCTGAGCCGTATGGTGGTGGAGTAGTGAGGGAAGACATATCGCTCTACACCTTGCCAGTGAACGCTAAAAATACACAGGCAGCATACGTTGTGCAAACACATCAACATATCTGAAGCCAGCTTGTGTGTGAGAGAACAGTGAATGATGAATGAAAAGCTATTCCTGTCATCAGCTTGTATCCGCTCTGAATGGAAAAAAAGTAGTAAGATAACCGTGGAAAGAATCATACAATGGGTCACTAGAGGCGCAGTATCCCACATACACCAGAGAGGTGCATACAGCTCCTGCCTGTGTCAAGTTCTCGTCAAATTTTGATGGAGTTCAAAAGTCACAGAGTAACCATATCCATCTGTTGTACAACCTTGTGATCACTTCCACAAGCATGACTTAATCTGGACTTAAAAGGCCAGGTAGTGGCCTTATATAGCTCAACCTTCTAACTTTATTTGATGTTGACTGAGAAGGAAATTCTTCTCTTTTTGACGCTAGTTTACGTAAATGCTGTTTATAGATGGATAAAAGTTCTTTTTTAAATTTAAAAAAAAAAAAAATTTCTTGAGCGCTTTTCTAATAGGGATTGCTTAATTTTCTACTACACTCACCTGTGCACGATTAGGGTTAGCAAATAGATGTCCCTAGTTAAAGTCAGAAGTAACGTACTTAGTTAGGTTCATGAAAGTACAAATTGTTACAGGTAAAAAAATATTACTCATTTTATGGTCAAACTGGGCTAGATGGCCAGTGTTTCTTGGATTAGCAGGATTTAATGGATATGTATCTTATAATAAACCGATTAACCATCGAGTACAGATCAAATTGTTCCATATCTGTCTTTTTACATATACATCACTTTATTACTCTGTTATATGCATCTTACTGAGACATGCGTTGATACTCTCATGTTTTTTGTATTGTATCTAAATATCTAAACATATGTTTACATTCTGTAATGTTTCTGTGGGACAGCTGGACTCCTTTGACGGGCAAAAAAGGTATCAGACCTGTTCACACCGATGGCTCCACAGGCTCCACAAACCACTTTTCTCCACGTTTCAAAGAATAAGTGGTGAGTTTTCTGAATTTGTTAGTCAAGGTCATGAAAGCAGGCACCAGCAGCAGTTGTAGTTACTGACTTGTGCTTACTAGAGAAATATGCAGGAGTGAAAATAGTCCAAAGATGGGCAACTCCAGGTACATGATTTCCCAAACTGATGATCAGATGTGTAAATCAATAACTTTACAGTAGCCAAAACAGATGTACGAAAGTGTTTTGCAGCACATTCACTCAACAAAATATCATTCAAATATAAATGTTAATGTTTCATTATCTTTATTTACTGAAATTGGCCGATGAAAGATATGCTCAAAAAGTGCATATTTGATAGAATAGGTGTTGGAATTACTTTAGAATTACTCTAGAATATATAAAAAAATAAAAATCTGTGGGTAATATTGGAAATGGTGTCATTACACAGATTTCACTGCAAAGTGGCTCTTACTCCACTGTTTATGACTCTCAGCACTGTAAGCAGCACTTGTAGCAGAGTATGCATCACAGCTGAGCAGCTAGTGGTGCAAAGTCAAGTGGCATTTTCACATTAAATTGCAAACTAAATTGTGAAATACATTGCTGGACAGTTGATTTGCAGTCTTCCTTTTGTATACATACTGTATTAACAAATCTGTATGTATATATAAAGACATCTGTCAGTATACTTAAATTGTCTTTTTTTTACTTCTTTTAAACCAATTCAAACCAAAAAAAAGTATCAGAAGAACTTTTGCACCAATGATATGTATTTGATAAGTGCAACTGCGGTGCTGTTTTTGCAGGACTTTAGAAGTCTGCAGCTATCTGTGACCTCAAACATCGCTGACACGCATGTGTGATTATTTCTTACAAACACAAATTCCACTGTCAACTCTATTGTTCCACTCATGGAACTGAAATAAATTTGAAGTAGTCAAATTGAGGCTGGCACCTGTCACAAATGGCAAGACACGCTCTGCTAAATATATCACATAAATTTGAAGCAAGTCTGTTTATCCTCAAATTCCACAGACTATTCCCTGTCCAAATTAAGGCAGACTGGTTCACAGTAACATGATGTGGCAACATTGTACCAGACTAAATTGTCTGAGTATATCACAATATAGTGTGTATCTGTCCTTTTGCCACCACCCTAGGGAGATGAAGTGCCTGCGTAATATACTGGCGAGCAGCGTTTTCCTGCAGAGAGAGGAAATGAAGAGAGCTGCAGCTTCAACAAAGACCTGGGAATTCAATTGCAGCCCATACATTCAATTATGCATGCTATAAGCACCTAAAGGACAGAGATGGGGCAGTAAGGAGGACACACAAACAGAGCTAACAGTGAATATACAACCTTGAAAGCAACAATAAAGCTGTTCAGACCAACAAGAGAAGCAAATGGGTGAGATAGTAGAACAGAAATGGAAAGATTGAAGAGATTAGATTTGATGAGAACATTAAAAAACAGAGCAGAGTCATCTCCTTCCTTGTGTCACAAAATCAATGAAAAATCCCAAGAATTCTGCTTGTGTCAAGCAGTTATCTCCATCACTACAATATCCTGTTGTATGAATATCAGTTTCTGCATATTTGTTTATATGTGTGCATGTAGAAGGAATGTCTGCATGTCAGGGGGGAACTGCAGAGAACGGTGTAGAAAAGACTTCAGTGAAGGTTCAGCACAGCACAGCCGGGCGGCTGCTAAGTTCGTAACACAGGAAAACACTTGTCAAAATCTCTTCAAACTGGTGCATGTTTGAAGAGATTGTTGATGAAGAGAAGTTGCAGGGGAAAAACAGTTGCATTTCACTCGTTGAGAATAAATTAGAAGAGTTTAAATGGAGTTCAAGGTGAAACTGGCCTTGTCAGATCACATCTCAGTGCTACATAGTATGTGGACCCAACTAGTTTCCATCCGCGCAGTGCCGCGGGTTGACAGGCATTGGCAGAGATCCCCTTGGCTCCCTGCCTTCTCAGATCGCTGTTTGATTATACACGTCTGAATAGCTTAGTACAGTAGAGACGGACACTGGTGGTGTCCCCAGGTATAAGTTCCTTTTTCTGTTTCACATGTTGTAATTCATAGCCCTTTTAGCATTTCGGTTTCGGCTTATCGGCTAAAGAAAAAGAACAAGAACAAGAACTGGTGTCTAGTGTGACTCCTTTGTGCAGCAATGGGAGCAACTGATTTTTTCTAATAAATATTGGTCCAAAACATCAGTTTGAGGACATTTGAACCCGTTCCTTTACATGGAAACTCCTTAATCTCTGTTGATGCTTTCAAATAATAAGCAATAAATAATTGTTCTATCAGTAATAGAAAGCTGGCCTGTACCGCATTTAGCAAAGCAGGCCCAAGCCATGATACAACCACCACCATGCTGCTCAGGTAGACTAATGTTCTTGTGCTTAAATGTAGTGTTTTAATTTCTCCAAGTTTGATGTTTCTCATTCAAACCAAACATTTCCATTTTTGGTCTCATCTGTAGAACATTTTTCCAACAAGCCTTCTGGCTCATCCATGTGATCTTCAGTAATTATGGAGACAGGCATCCATGTTGTTTTGGCTTTCTCCTTCCAGCTCTGTTATGCAGACCATCCATGTTCAATGTGTTCTTTCGATGGTGGGCTCATGGTTATTAGTCAATGTGATAGAGGTCTTTATGTGCTTAAAAATTTCCCTGGATCCTTTTGTGACCCTGCAGACTATTACACGAGTGCTCTTGGAGTGATCTTTGCTGGTTGGTCACCCTGGAGCGGATAACAGTGGGCTTGAATTGATCCTGTTTCTGTCTGACTTTAAACTGATGAAGTCAAATCTCTAGAGATGATTTAGTAACCTTTGCAAGCCTGATGAGTACCAACAACTTTTTTTCCCCAAAGGCAATCTCAGAATTTTTCTTTCCCTCTTTCCTTACGTGACAAATTTACATACTTAAACCAGAGAGGAATTAAAAAAGACGAGTGAAAATACGATGATGTTTTAGGTCATAAATGCAAAAATACAGAAACCTCGAAAAGCTTCACAACCTGTCAACTCCCCTCATCTATTATGTATGCTATACTTTTTACATAAGATTTATGACCAAATACCTGCAGTCACTTGAGCCTCAGCTATCTTTGCTTCACTGCGTAGCTAATGTGCACTGTTATTGTGAAGTTGCTATGGGCACAACTATTGATTACCTTTGTCTTCTTCATGTGATTAGACAATTTTTTGTCACCTTTAGATTTATGTCATCCACAAACTTCCACTTGGATGATTCAATAGTTTACCAGTACGACAGACACACAAAATGATAGGTATGATGAAAAGACACCTGGCCCATACTCGCATAAATGCACAATCTTTTGCAACACTAATGGGATTTGTGTTGGGAAATAGCAATGGGGGGGATGAATCAATTATTCCAAACTACAGGTGGGAGTTTTTGGCTGCCAGACGTCTCTGAGTCACATAGGGCGGGAATGTGATACTGCCTCATGAATTAAAAATTACTGAGCACAAATGTGTGCACACACTAATAACACAGCTTTGTTTATGCACACACATTAACACATATGTGAATACACGTTGCACACATTTGGTGCTTGCAGACTGGCATATGCACATAAATGAACCCAGAAGCTGATGCTCAGTCATTTTCACACACAGACCTGCAGAAACGCACACATGGACAGACTTAATACTACTCTCCCACTCTTGCTTTATCTCTGTCAGACAAGATGCACACACTAGCTAGTGAAGCCACAGAGTACACTCACTTCGTCTCGCTCTCTCGTCACCTCATCTTCTCAGTTACACATGCACAAGCCCACAAGCTCAGACATACATTTATGTAAACACACACATCCAGTTAGTGATGAATCACCTGCAGCGGTCTGCCTCCGAACCCTCTCTGTCCATGTATCAGGTGTCAGAGCGGTTGTAAGGTAATGAGTCTGGCTGGCTGTGGTATATGTAGAAGCTGTGACGCTGACACTGCTGCACACAGACAGGACCAAATTAGACGTTACAACAGACTGACTGTGAGTGGGAGGTGTGAGCATGTACACGCATAATCTAAAGCTCAAACTTGTGTTTACATGCATGCTCTTACACTGAGAGTTGCCAGAGGTAACGGATTTCTTTACTATGATTTTTTCTTCTGTTTCTGCAGCCCACACGCAGAGAAGACGATCGGGCAAAAGGCAAAGGTCATGGCTAACCCTTAGCCTATTGCTTGGGGACAGGCTGATACTGCACATCAACATCAGAACATCTTCCACTCCCGCGGCACTGTATGTCCTAGACTAATTTGTTTGGGACCAGTGAAGTCAAGGCTAAATTTGTCTCAGGACATTCCTTTTTGCCTTCATCGCAGTCACTTTTCATGAATTCGCTCACAGTGCGTCTTGCTTTGTTTGTTTTTTTTCTCTCAAATACAAAAAGAACGAAATGCCAGAGAGAAATGTTGCAGAAAAAACAATTACCTTGCTTACTGTTGTAGAAATAGAAAGACAATATTTACCTTTTTCTCTAAATAAATACAGATCATATGAGTTGAAAAAACCCAACTATAAACTCAACTGCTTGTCATATGTTATCTGAAGCTACATTCAAGAATAGTTCTGCAAGGAGGTAATGCCAGCTGCTGCAAAGAGCAAAATGTGGCATCTAAGCAGTACAGAATGATTGCTACTTAGATCTGCCACTCCATAATGTTTGCCTTACCTTAGATTCATTCTCAATCTCTTAACATCAGAGCAAAAGAACACATGTACAGTTCAGCATTTCTTTCACACTTTTTCCCCTTACAACAACCCTTTGGACCAGCTGCTGAGACCTAAATATCTATATAGCCACAATTATATTCACTGTCACAGCTTTTCTCTGCAACATCCTCACATGGTTTAGTGTTATCTTCTTTCATCTTAACTGATCTTTATAGCGGCATAATGGACTGGTGACCTGTCCGGAGTACAGCACACAGCGGATTACACCTATCACAATGTCAACTGGGATAGGGTCATGTCTCTTTTAAGCCTGAACAGGATATAGTGCATTAAAGAAATGGATGGAGTGACAGATGTTCAGAGAAATTTCATTATGAAATGACAAGGTTCGTTTTAAAAAATTTGATCTAATTCTAAAATAATTCCCGCTTGTAGCAGTTTTTTTCCCCATAGCACCGGTGATATCTTTTAAAAAATTATGTTCTTAAAGGATAAGACCGGTTTTTTGACATTGGGCCCTTGATTTCACATTATAACATGATGTTCTACTCACCCCTGCTTGTTGTTGGTCATTTGGAGCTGTTCCGAAGATATTCGCGAGGCGTCTGGCTGCTCTCTTGAGATATTCGGCCATGAAACGGTTTCCTATGGGCAAGCTTAAACAGGCACAAACTATGCTTTTTATAATTTATTAATTACTGTACACTAGCACTGATAACGTGGAGGTGCGTCGCTTACTTAAAAAAATCCGGGTTACTAATTTTGAATTTTAGCCGAATGAATAAATAGGCAGCAGGTCTGTGGGCTGTCTGTGGCAGTAGCACGACGAGGACGTCAGTAACACCCACTTTACGACGAAAAAAACAAAATTACAATAACCCGGATTTTTTTAAGTAAGCGACGCACCTCCACGTTATCAGTGCTAATGTACAGTAATTAATAAATTATAAACAGCATAGTTTGTGCCTGTATAAGCTTGCCCATAGGAAACCGTTTCATGGCCGAATATCTCAAGAGAGCAGCCAGACGCCTCTCGAATATCTTCGGAACAGCTCCAAATGACCAACAACAAGCAGGGGTGAGTAGAACATCATGTTATAATGTGAAATCAAGGGCCCAATGTCAAAAAACCGATCTTATCCTTTAACTGAATTTTCTTCCACAAAAAATTTTACATTTTTAAACTTTTTTCTTACATTGGATTAGATAACGTACCGACCTAAGAGATTTCTACTGGAAATCCTGTCAATTTTTAATGTCTGTAATGATGAGAAAAGTGTGAGAGCAGCTGAGCTTTTCAAAGCCCAAGTAATGCCCGGAATAAGACCCCAAATCCAGATGAGAGGAAGACAAGATGTCCAGGATGTAGTTTAAACCATTTCTTCCTCCATCAAGTATCACATTATCTCATTATCATCCTTAGCATGATTGCTTTTGTAGAATTGTACAATAGTTCACCAGTTGGTTTAAGTGTATACACACTTGTTCAATAACTCTAAAATAATTGTTCTATAAGATGAACACCTCACCTGATACTCATTTCATTCTAATCTTCACTTTTGCTTCGTTCTCACAAAAACTATCAAAGGTCCCCCGGTGTTCACAGAGTGCTGCATCAGAGCTGGTGTCAAATACACGCGCAACGACCGACTCAAATACATTTTGCAAGTAGCAAAATGGCAGGAGACTATAAAGCATGAATCCAAGTGAAACAAAATGTGGATGAATTATGGACACTGGAATCAGATGTGCAAACATAATGCTGAAATTAAGCTCAGGCATCCAGGTCTTCTATCAAACACTAGCTTGGAGGCAGCTGTAAATTCATTTGACAGTAAATTAGCTGAAGCAGAGATACTGTTGGCAGCTCAGAGTTTGAGGCACAAAACAAGCCTGAGATATCTCTGCTTCTCTATCAAGAGTTTTGAATGGGACAGCGTAAAACTGGTGGAGAAAGAAATTTAATAACACATTCAGGTGAAAATTTGGAAAATATGAAACACTAAGGAGGAGTAAGAGAAATAAAGGAAATTCGAGAGAGATGATATAAAAAAAACAAAGCTTAACTGAATGAACATTGTGAGCTATTCAAGCACAGGATAGTTAGAGGCTTCTTCTTCTCCCATTCTGCTGAGCGATGAGCTGATCTTGGGTCATTTGGGGCCAGTTTTTACTGCACAGCGGCAGAGAAGACAAGAGCTGACTGGACAGCTCTCTCCATGAGGTTTGCACTCTGGTACCACACAAGTACAAACCCACACACAAACACACACTTCCGCACAGATATGCATGCAAACCCAAACACACATCTCAGCCCAGTTGTGCAGATGAAAATGCATCGACACTCACGCACGCAGATGTAGTCTCCTCAGGTGAAACTCATTCACCGCCAAACACACCCTGCTACATCCTCTCAGTCTATATGCCTCTGTTGAGCTGCTCCGAAGTGTATTTCTGTCACACAAAAACTACAGCACCCCAGAGAAACACGGTCATGCTGTATTGAGGTCAAGAGGTTTGAGCCAGAAATCCTGGCCACTGAAGCAGTCAGAAAACTGTAGTGTTGCTCCTGCCCCCTTATTGCTGATTAATGGCACTCGGCTGAAAGGGGGAGCATGACTCTATCATCACTGGGCGTCTCAGTGCTTGGCTAATTGGCCTAGTTAATCCACGCGCCTGCATCCAAGCCTGTGTAGAGCGATTAGTCAGCCTGTCGAGTGCACGGCTCATACAGTACCATTTGGAGCTGAATAAGGGACAGAAAACCGAAAGGCAGCCGCTGTGGCGAAATGGCATTCTGTGCTCTCTGCAAGATGGTTTCAATTAGCACCTGCTACCTCCCACACTGCCCGCAGATTTCTTATCATTTCTTGTTATCTTTGACTATTTTTCACCCAGTTTCAACAACAGCCCTTTCCTGATCACTCTGGTCTTTTAGAGATAGCAGTGCCACCCAGGGTCAGTCCAACAATGTAAACAACTTTGCAAACCATCAGGAGGCACACATCCACAATGTTTAGCCCACACAAGTGACCTGTGATGTGTTTCCAAGAAAGAACGTGAGTAAAGGTAGAATTTTGACATGATGAAGGAAATAGAGCAACCTATGCCATGCTACATATATCTATTGAGCACTCGAGCTCCCAAGCACTAAACAACTCATTACCTTTTACTGTGCAGAAAGGACTATATGTCAGCAGACTGAAGATGCATGAGGTTGCCATTTAAACTTGATTTATAACTAGACGTAAAAAAAAAAAAAAAAAAACGTTTCCTGTGAGTTGCATCCACTTTAACATGTCACATGGGCTGACTGAATGTTTTGATGATAAGTCTGTCTTTGGTCCTCTATTTCCAGAGCAATGCACTATTTTTAACTTTAATAAGACAGCCAAGAAAGGCTGCCACTACAAAGAAAGACAACTGAACTCACACAAAATTCTAAGGCTTGTTGTGGCTGGTTATGTTTTTGGTCACAGCATGGAGGGAAGGCATCTCTGAATACATTCACCCTGAATATACTGGATGTTGGATACTGGTGTTTTTGAGAGACAAAATCGAAATGCAGTAGAGGGGGGGTTGCAAAAGTAGTGTTAAGATGAAGAAAAAGTGTGCAGCTCTGCCAATGGCTCTGTGGAGTTGATTTTGAGCTAAATCATCAGCATACTTACTGGTGTTTAGCAGTATGTTTACCGTGTTGTTAACTATAACTAAATACAAAGAACAGTGGAGGCTGGTTTAAATGTCTTTTTTTCTAACTTTATCGCGGGATTTGCATAAAAACCAAAGTACCGGATACGTTTTAATTTCAGCATGACAACAGTAAAAGTTTAGTGATTCATTTCAATTCTGGGTTCTTCAATAAGAAGCAATGACTGGCTGCAGTTGGTAGCGTAAAAGTACCCAACTGATGAATAGATTGACATGGAGTCATGCAGCTATGAATAAAATTGGAATGATGCTTTTCACCATATATACTATTCTACACCAAATTTGATGTGTGAATGTATCTTTTTAAATCTGGAAACATGCAAATAGGCAGTTGTCCCCCATCCTATTACCCAGGAGGCATAACTGTCTGTCCGTGGTAGATCTCAATGTCTTTTAAGGACAGCTTTGTCAGAAAAATAAAATTCATTACATTTTTGGCTGGACAGTGAAATTGAGAGTGAACTACTCTATGTTTTTTAATTGATTAGGACCTCCGCAGAGCATACATGTCAAAGCACAGCATAACACTTCATGAATATAAATCTGTGATTTCAGTCGTCTTTTTGGTGTCACAGCCAGGTAATCACACAGATCTACTTTAGTGAAACAATGTATGAACTCTGACCAAAACACAGACAATAAAAACCCTCCAGAGCTTGAAGGACAAGTGGTTTTGAGCCTCTCTTCTCTTCATTTTAACTGCTCTCTGTAGTGGCGTAATTTAGGCGGCTGAAAACACATGTGGTTAACCTCACTTTCAGGTACAATTACGCCCACCTCTCCTGCTCCTCTCTCTGCCACTGTGTTTCTTACTATCCCTCTCTGGCTCCAGGTGAAGAGCTGTTCTTACAGTTGAAGGTCTAATATTTCACTCAACAGCTTCCGCCACGCTGTTCAAGCGTTGTCCGCTCAGTCCGTGCAGGCAGCAAGGATCAAAGAGTTGTTGACACAGTCTGAACTGACTAGTCAAGGCTACCATGTCTGCCTGACACTTGAATTACGCAAGTGTGTCGCAGTGATAATCTGCTTTTGTAACATCTGCTGGATGGAAAGAGGCAGCACTGGGAGTTATGAAAGAAACAGCATTCAGTATGTGTGTATAATGTGTGAGTAGGTGTGAACAACCCTGGTGACAATTGTCATGTGGGGCGCAGCTGATGTATGGCTTACTATTTTCGCTCAACAGAGAGAAATACTGGCGCTTTTGAGCCAGAAACAGCTGTGGATACAACAGCAAGACAACATATATGAGTCTTAAGGAATTTGAAGGAGTGACAGTGACTCATATTTGATTCAGGTACATTCAAACAAAATGCAGTCGTGTCTTATATCCATTTCTGTCCACTTTATTTGGTAGTTGTGCTTCTTAACCAGTGGCAATAAGTGACTCCTTATAATCTCTTTGATCCTAATCTTTTTTTTTTTTTATTATTATTATTTGATCTCATCTTACTTTTTCACAATTAGTTGTAAAGGTCAGAACGGAATTCATCAATTTTGTGGGGCAGAAAACAAAAGAATACTAAATGAACTGATTGCTTAATGTTATTTTCAGAGCACCAGCTGGATTGAAAACAAGTGACAGCAGCAGAAACGTTTGTCTTTATTACAGTTGTTGCCTGAGTAAATTGCCCAAATATAAAGTTGATTAAATGTATTGTATTTGAAGAATACTGTGCATGCTTCAAAATAATTGTCAGTGTGCAGAAAACATCAAATCAAGGCAAACCAGAACTGATTACCTTGTCAGATCAATATAAATAATACAGCAGAAAAGGTCAGCTTCATCTTTTCTTTCACCACGCCAACAACGGTCCTCGTGACCAGTAAGGACACATAACTTAACCCTCTTTCCAAAGCAGTAGCATTTCATGAGCTCTGGTTTTATGATGAATGCTTGATGAAAGACACGGTCAATTTTCCCAGGCCATATTCCTGTTTGAATTTAAGTCAAGATTACCACAACACTGCCCCTTAAATACAAGAACAGTTGGTAAGAAACAATGCAGCCCCCTCATTCCCACACACATCCGCCATACACTTCAGCCAAGTGAAATATTTGCCTTCATGTTGATTTCATTAATTTAATAAGATAGCTGCACACCTAATTGATATATTCATGACTGTAATTCAGTCTGCTCATATTGGCTTTCATTCACAATCCCAGTTCCCCTTAAGAGTTAAAAAGGGAGAAGTTGGAGTATACAACTTAAGCGCACACTCTCACACACAAACACCAAAAGGCAAAGAATAAATAATACTATCCGCTGTAATTTTATCATATCAGAGATGAGGGATTCCAAGACTGCAGATCAAAGGAAAAGATTCCTTCCATTCTAACATACAGATGCCAGAAAAAACATGGTTGCAGAGGGCTGATCTCCCCTGTGGTGCCTGTTGCTATATTTGCCCTGAGATGAGCAGGGAGGCTGGGAAAGACGCAGGAAAAACTACTGTGACTGCCTCAATTAGGAGTTAACAGTTTCCATCTCTTCCCTCAACTCTTCTGCCACAAGAGAGCATGAGATGAGAACACCTCAAATGAAGTCCGTATGTAAGAAAGCTAATGTGTGCGCTGTGTGTAGGATTTTTTCATTTTCAAATATCATTATCACAGCACACTACAAATAAATCAGAACTCATACATAAAAGGTGCTTAAAGCTATTCCGATTTGTTTTGGTAGTTGTGAAATGCACAAGGCAGCTGAATAAGAATCACAGACTTGTTTGTGGGCAACTTTTCCATCACCATTTAACTAAAAGATAAACTTAGCTTTTTGACTTAATATTTAAATTCCAGTTTCAGATGTGCTTTCTGACTTTTTTTAAGACTACTCTTATAAACATTTCCACAACCTATCTGCTAACCTTTTTACTGTAGCCTAATATATGTGTAAAAATGTACATGCATTCATTTGTTTACAGTAGAAAAAAAAAAAAAAGTTTTTTTTTTTTTTTTTAATTAAAATCTGTTTTTGGTGTTAAATATGCCGACAGATGGGCCGACAGGTAAAAAGGGAGTGAGGTGTGAGGATGACTAAGAGCTGCACTGCAGTCTCTTAACGGGTGACCCTCAAACTGCCCCCCCCCCCCACACACACACACACACACACTCACACACACAGCGGGAGCAGGAAGCAGGCGCACACACCTCAGAAAACTGGCACACAAATTCACTGACCCTCTGCCTCTCCCTGCTGCCATGTCTCCTTGTATATTTGTCCTTGTACAAAAATAGCAAAAATATTTTTCTGAGGATGGGAAAGTCCCATGTGTCCACCTTAGACACACACTCACAGCTTTTCCTCTGGTGCAGCACATTTAATCTGCATCGTCCTCCTCCCTTTTCTGAGATTTGGCCATTTACATTACACCTCAGATGCAGTAATTCAAAGTGGTCGTAGCGACAAAATAAGATTAAGACAAAAACAAGTTGACATTTGTTAGAATGGATAACTAAATAACTAAAGTTTTTTTTGCATTTTGTAGGTGAAAATATGCATTAAGAATTGACTCACAGAGTGATTACCGTGGACAATGATTGATATCTGCAGTCCTACAAAAAGTCTAGTCTACAAAATAGCCATATATACATAATTATCCGATTAGAGGTTTTCTCATCAAATTTGATGTTTTTGTCTTTGCAGCATTTAACGATGGAAGTAGAAGAATGAATAATGGTTTTGTCTGCCTCCTTACTATTGCATATTACATCAAGGTTACTAATTCTTATCTTGCAAAGATCATTATTTTAAAAAGGTCAGCGTGCACGCCTTATTATTCAGTTTTTGTCCACGGCCTGTCAAGCACCCACTCACACAGAAATAAGATTTAGACCCAGCAGGGCCGAAATCCTCCTGAGTGCACATTGTGCTCACCTTATTTGGGTCAAGACTGATATCTGTGACTTAGACCGTTCCGAAAATAGCTGTGGGTGTAATCACCACCGTATTCATTAAGCACAGCCGGAGCGGTGAGACATGTAAAGGTGAGCACTTTTGCATATAAGTCCCCTGAGGACAATCTTTGCACCCAGAATAGACAGCTGAGTGTTGCACGCTCCAAACAAGTACACACTCCCTTTATTGATCTATTTACTTTGAGTTCGAGACCGAGTGACACAATTATAGATTGCCAAAGCAGCTGAATGAGGCTGGAATGTAGGTCATCTGTTAGGCTCTAATCATGTTCTTTATATAAATCATTGGTGCACATCTATTATGGATGAAGAAGGGTTCAGCGTGCTGTCGTCTTCAGCAGTGCTGAGTTAACACAGGCTTCTCCGGGTGGGTGCTCAGACTGTGTCAGTCTGTTCATGGGTCAAACAACCCAAAATAATGCAGAAACAGACACGCTTTAGTCTGGATTGTTATCATTATCAAAGTGTCATAGTAGTCAGCCATTTATTGCATCTTGTCATGTATTTACACCGTCTCTCCTCACCGTCTGAGCCATTTTTGGAAACTAGAAAGATTACATCACAACGATGCACACAGTACAGATAAAATCAACACCACAGATTTTTTTGGACTGAATCACACTTGTTTTTCGACTACATCATCTTTGTCGTTCATGCTCCTTGAAGATTTCTCCCTCCGAGGCTGCTGCAAATGCTCTTTTGCCTTTGTTTGTTAAAACCGAGATTACGAGGGAACAGAATGTGTCATCTTATTACACGGCATTGTGTCTCAGCGAAAACACACAAGCAGCTCCCTGACAATTAGCTACCCACTCTCAGCTGAGTAATGCCACCGAGCCTCCAAAAAGACCCCCTTTTAATGTCACCAGATGACATTGTGTTATGCAAGCAAAACACTGTGACTTGATCTGCTGAGACAGTCTGCTAAAACAAAAATATTGTGCTCGTGGCAGTCATCGCAGCAACGTCATGAATTGGATACGAAATGGTGTCCTCCTGGTTTCGTACCGCAGGTCTGGAATTCAACTTTTCACATCTGAATTTATACTGTCATATACGATCACAAGGCTGTCACCCAGACAGGCTCAAAAAAAAAATAGTCACAGCCATTGAGGAACCTTTTATCTGTGTAAAAGGATGCTGAGGAGGCGATGCCACGCTCCCATGTTGAATCGTCATTTGAGGATTACTTGAAAGAAGCACCGTTTTATCAGTTTTTGGGGGGAAGCGCTTTGCCTGGGGTATCGTTTACAGCTATTGGGCCAAGCACTGTTACCATGGTAACCATGCAACACCATAGTGGCATATCTGGCGAAAAACAAAACGTGTACAGTAGGTACTAAAGATGAGGAAAAAAGGTATGAAGAATTTATTCTGTAAATCAAAACTATTTTGTAAGTGATGACACACGGCATGTACCGTGTTGGAAAGTCGGACCGGTGGACTTCTAGTGGCCAGTTATTGCACAACACGAATCTGGCAAGAGTATTGTGCGTGTGTGGAGAAAAGAGGCTGCACTCATTCATTAAAGTACATTGTTAAAAGATCTACATGGTAGGAAAGCTCCACTGTCCAACATACACACACACTAAAAGAAACATGTATGCATCAAATTAAAAATATTACCTGAGGGGCAGTCCAGACTTTACTTGTGTTATTTGTCTTCATCGCCATTAAAAAGTTTCATAATATCTGCCTAAAGGCTAGTTGTGTGCACTCAAAGCAGCTGCTGCAGAAAAGGACCCAAAAAGCCAGCAGTGATGAGTATCAGTGGTGGAGTTCTGTTACATTTTCCAGGTACGGTCATTTTTAATTCATTTCGCCATAGCTGTTCGTCAAAGTTCGAATCTAACAAATGGGATGAGAGAAATAAACAAAACCTCTTTAGACCCAAAGTTATTTCAGTTTCTGAGGAAACTGTCCAACTGCACTCCAGTGTTGTTGTTTTCAGAACCACCAAACTTTTTTTTTTAACAAATAACGCTAATTTTACCTTGCAGAGCACGGCAAAATGTTAGTTTTCCAACCATTAGTGTGACTTTGATATTTTAACACGCTACTGTTGGCTAAGTTAAAGAGGTAAAAATGACTGTTTTTATGTCAAAGGCATCTAGTGGCATAGTGCATAGAACACAGACAACTCCTGTCAGAGAGAGCAGTCTGGTCGCAATGTATGCAAGCGATTAATGACTTCAGTCACACTATTGCTTCATTTTACTGTACCGGTAACAAGTAGATGAGTTGGGCATAAAAGACTTTTTAGGAGACAGTTTTTTTTGTAACAAGAGAGGATGTAATACATTAAGAAATCTGAATATTTCTCATTCACATTTAATATGTCTTATTCACATTTGTTTGTTCTTTATAGACTTTTTAGATCCTTTGGAATAACTAACACATGAGGTGGCAGATAGAAACTTTGTGTCTTTTTTTTTAATTATCTTTTTATTTCACTGACTTGTTTTTTTTCTTTTTACATTAGTATCGGACTCCATCATTCACACACAGGGTTTAAGTCTTAATGATTTCATATCATCATAAATGGCCTCTTTTATTTTCACTCTTCCATACAGCATGTTCTTCCCATATATGCGTGGGTTCTCTCCGGGTACTCCGGCTTCTTCACAGCATCCAAAAACATGCATGTGAGGTTAATTGTTGACTCTAAATTGTCCCTAGGACTGTGTGTGAGCGTGCATGGTTGTGTGCCTCGTTTGTCTCTGTGTGGCCCTGTGATGGACTGGCGAACTGATGTACCCTGCCTCTCGCCCAATGAAAGCTGGGATAGGCTCCAGCCCTCCCCGACCCTAAATTGGATTAAGCAGGTATAGAAAATGGATGGATGGACTCTTCCGTACAGCCTTACAGTCATATTACAGCTTGTACTAAGTTGCTGAATTAACATAAACCGAACATTTCCTGCTGCTGTTGCCGTACTGTGTTGTGTTCGCTTCCCATCATCATCCATTTTCTTTTGAGTCCCGGGTTCTGTCTCCTCCTCATTATTCTCCAGAGTTTAAATGAGAGTTTGTGGAAGTTTGAGTTAGAATGGGGTGTGTGGCACAATCCTGTGACGAGGAGGAAAGTCTTGTGTCGCTCTGTATTTAGGGGGAGCTAGCTGGCACATAGATAAAAAAGCCTTTTGGGCACGTTACGCAGGTTCAACAATTCAATCTGACAAGCTACCAGTTCATCAGAGTAATAATATTTCTAGACAGTGGGACTTTGGTGGCCTTTGAAGCACACAAGTAGTGCTGAGAAGAAGAAAAAAAAGTTGAAAGTATCAGCTAGAATTGTGCTGAATTGTACATTACAATGTCTCCAGGTGGTGCAAGTAAAACTGATTTTGTTGTAAGGGAAAATTCATACAAATACAGTGCAGCTCTTCAAATGATTAGCTTCTCTCTCATTGCCTTAATTGGGTGAGTATACAATCAAGAAAGAGTAATCAAAGAGAGTGGATGTGATCTAATAACATAAAAGACACTCTGACACTACCCAGAAGAGCTGTTACCATGATAGCAAAATGGAAATGGCCCACTTTGTTGCTACAGTAGACAAGCAAGGAGTTGAGAGAAAGGGAAGGAGGATACACAGAAGGAAAGCAAAGGAGGGAGCCACTACTCAGCAACAGAAAGGGACATTTTAAATGTGAAGCAGAGACAAGCAGAGGTAGAATTACACATAATTACAAGGCCAGCTAAGCTTCCACTCTTGGTGTTAATTAATGCCATTGAGCTGTGAGAGGGTTTAAATTCGCTCATATATTAAAGAATGTTCAGTGATTTCAGCCTTTTTAATTAGTCACAAGAAGACACGTCCTGAGTGGTAAGCTTGATGACTTTGATCAGATAATGTGAAACCAAGTTTGAAGTAAAACTGAAAGGACTGCCGCAAGATTCTGATGTCAATCAAGAGATCATTGAAGATTTTTCAATAGCAAAAGACTTTCATTAGACATTTGAAGTGGGAGATGTCAGATGTTTTCCTTTTACAGTACTGCAGATGATTCAGAAGCCATTATCAGATTTATTTGTTGAGAACATAATGCTGGCTGTAAAGATGCCAAGTGTGAGCGATGTTCAGGGTGACCTTAAATGTTTTAGTATCACTTTCATCCCACTGATGTGTTTCTTTCAATTAAGACACAGTCAAACCTTAAAATCTAAAGCTGTACTAATTCGTGTTTTTAACAAAACCCTTGAAATTATAGATTTATTTTTTTTTAGCTCGTGATATTTCCTAGAAATGTGGCAGAGTGATAGTCGAGCACGGCAAAAAAAAAAAAGTACCCACAGACAGCTGAGCAGCAGATTATTAATTCTTAGAAAAAGATAAAGCAATAAAGCTTATATCTGTTTCATGCAACAACCAGAACAAAATTCAGTTCATTAACATATCCAGGCCATCTTTACACACAAAGCGGAGTAGAGCAGGAGGACCATTCAGATTGTTACAGAATAATTTGTGAGCAGCAGCCTGCTGTTTTAAAAGATGCTCATTGTTTTGGGCTCCCCATCTGGAGTTGCACAGCTCTTGCTCTCATATTCCAACACCCCCACACTTCTGCTCCTTGATTGGTTAATGAGGTCCATTCCTCCTTTCTGAGTGATTGGCTTGACACCTACGCTACCACTAGGGCTCTGTGACAGTCTGTCGTTGGAGGCATATCAGCTTTCGTCATGCAAACTGACACATGCATGATGACACCCACAGCGTAAAACAAATGTCCCACAGAGCGGTGGAGCTACCTACATCCAACGCTCTCATAAGAGATAAAGATGTGATAATCATCACTCAATGAGAGGTATATAGTCACTAGGTTGGAGATGAGTGGAGGCAAACTGGCTGCACTTGCGATGCGAATATATGTCAAACGCAACGAAAAAATTTGCCAATTACAGTTATGGAGATGTCACCACGAAAGCACAGATCCAAATAAAGACACTCTACAATGAAGCAAGGCGAGAAGACCTGCAAACACAAAGCAAGCATCAGCACTTCTGAACTGCCTCTGAGCAGAAACCGTGTGTAAAATGACAGTAAAGTGGTTATTTTGTAGATCAATTCTTTAAAATCATAACATTTTATACAGTGACAGCATCAAATCAATCTCTCTACAATCATTATCATTCAAGTGAGATATTGAGACTTAAATACTTGCATATCAAAATAAAGATCCAATTGAGTGTTTGCAAATTGTTAGTCATCTACTATCCACTGTAATCCACTGTAACACAATTAGCTGGAAGGTTTTTGCTAACGAGGCAGTATAATCAAACAAGGGAGTTGTCTTTTTTTTTTTGTTTTTCTTGTGCAAATTCTATGTTCTTTTTTTTAAGTGGCAAAATGGCTCTCTTAGGGATTCATAGAGCCAGTAGAGGGACCATGGGAAAAACATGAAGTCGACCTAAGCTGCTGGAGTCGAGCATCGGCCTGTCAGTTGAAAGTGTGTATGCTAGATAGATCTGTCATCTCGGCCTGCCTCTTGATAGGACCCCTTTGGTGGTCGATGAAGCTGAAGTTCACGTGTAACCCTAAAACTGACCACACATACGGTCTAAAAGTAATAAAATAGATAGATGTGAAATAAATCCATACGCAAATTGACACTGTGCACAGCGGGATTAAAAAATGGAAAATACTTTGGTCCACAGTGCAGACATTGTAGATATCTTAAGTTAATGAAAAGGTCAAATCTCGACATGTTTTCTTGGAGACGGGGCTGGGTCTGCTTTGGTTATGTTAAACGTAGGGATTTTGGGCTCACTTCTGCCCCCAAAATGGCCAAAGTATTAATTAATGCAGCCGTAAGTCAATCCATTTCAAATTGTTTCCTGACTGCACAGAACAGTCGGAGACATCAGAACTCAATTTGACCGCGGATGAGTCAGTCACCATGTAGACCAAATATAAAATACCCATCTTTGTGTTTTCTTTCTCTCTATTCATGCTCTCTTTGTTTTGCTCAGAGCAGTTTTTTCCATTTTTTTTTTTTTTGCTACCTGTGCCAAAATCACCAGCAAAAAGTCAAAATGTGTAAAAGCCCTTTAAGGCTTCAGCATCTTCCACCCATGCAATAGCAAAACCTCCAATGTTTATTTAGTCTTTCATTCACACATTCACCTATGCCTCCTCTCTACATTGTTACGCCTTCTTCCTGTGTCCAGACGTAGGACTCTCCTCTGAGCAATGGGTTCTCAACTCTCCAGATGGCACCATCATTTTCCACAGACGCTCAACTTCAAAGGCTGGAGAACATGGGGGGTGGGAGAGCAGAGCTTCCACTATGGTGGCAAACGATCTATCGCGGAAACACACTTATTCCCACTCACATGGTCTGACCGAAAGGCTATGAGGTTGGAAGAGCCAGGGTTGCTTTGTAACATGCTGGCATTCAGGCAGCAGTCCTAATTTACACCTGAAATGATCATTTTTAGTTATATTCCAATAACCCTTTAATAACCTTTTCTTGTCTTCATGTGTCATTCTTTTTCAAGTCAAAAAACAAGAACTTTAAATGTGTATCTGTGAAGTTAAATGTAAAAAAAATGATCAAATATCACTCCCAATCCCAAACAAGACTGCTGGTCTGGACTTAAATCTAACTTGATCCTCTAATACAGGGGTCCCCAACCACCGGGTACCGGTCCACGAGACATTCCAAACAAGGCCATGAGATTGGGGACAAAAAAAAAAACAAAAAAAAAAACATGGAAATCGGGAATTCTTTCATTTCACTCGCTAGATTCTATACTTGGAAACTGCATAGA
This sequence comes from Odontesthes bonariensis, assembly GCF_027942865.1. Taxonomy (NCBI): domain Eukaryota; kingdom Metazoa; phylum Chordata; class Actinopteri; order Atheriniformes; family Atherinopsidae; genus Odontesthes; species Odontesthes bonariensis. Next base: position 16,432,950 of record NC_134526.1, read on the forward strand.
TTGCATTATAGGAGGCCGATTGTGCACGTTTATTTTTTTCAATGATGACTGTCTGTCTGTCATCATATCCTAATCATCCTAATTTGTAAAAGCGTCTGCTAAATGTAATGTCTGTTGAACGTAAAGTACAAAAAAAGAAAAAGTAACCCCAACACAGGACCCCTGCCCTAATATATATAGCAAAATTCTTAACATTTGGGTTAAACTAGCTATATTAACCTTAAACTCAAACAAAGTTATATATTTACTATGTGGTCAAAGGATGCTTTCAATAAATAGATTATATGTTTCTGTGTCAGTTAGTTTTAGCAGCACAAGCAGATAATCCCTAAAATGCAGTCGTCCTAATCAGTTCACAAAAGTCCACCAAGTCCTTCTGTGGCTGACCGTGTGCAGCCCAAATATCTGTTACCATGCAGGCTGAGGACACTAACATTGGTCAATTTGTACCAAGAGCAATTTTACTTATACTAAAAAAAAAAAAAACTAAGAAAACAAGGAGAGAAGGAGCAACATAGATGCTTATTTTGAGGAAAAACTTTATAGGAGAACCGGCGTTATCCAGATCCAGATGTTAGCATATAAGTTAGCATGTAAGTTATGCACCATATCATATGTGGATCTGTAGAGCCCCAATTGGTTTGCACAAACAGATCTGGAAACTGTGCACTCAGTCCTAAAGGACTAAAGGCAAGAAGTCAAACTTGAGTTTAAAAATAGAAGTGCTGTTGAAATGATTAATCAAACTATCTCATTCCAGCAAACCACAATCAGAGGGTCCAAGCAGAGAAGCTGAAAAAACACTGATGTGTTTGAACCAATTCCACTTCTTTATCTTTTTCTGTTTCCTCCCCAAAAAAGGGTTAATAAAAAAAATATAAAAAATCATAAAGCCTGAAAAAAGAAACTCCATGATTTGGTCTAGAATAGTCTTCCACAAAGAGACCACAAAACATAAGACTCTGCACTTACAGGGACATTTATAATAAACATTTTCATTTTTTTCTTTGCAATTTTACAGAAAAGTACTTGGTTTACAGTCAGAATTCTTTCATCATTTCATTCTTTGGACTCATCTGCCTTTTTTCAGCACAGGCTTTAAAAAATGTCACACCTTCTAAAGCTTGACTTTGTTCAAACAGAAATGACTTAATCAATAGCAGCAAAACTGATTCATGATTGCTATGGCTGTGGCTCATCTTGAAAAAATTTGAATGAGGGCTCAATTTTTTTTTCCTTCTGAAAAACACAGTCCAAAACCTGCAATAAGTCATCTGCACATTAAAACATCAATTTATCTATCTTAAATGTTCATATAGTGTACATACTAAAGCAAAATGTGCTTCAGCTCTGGAGAAGCAAAACAAACTTGAAGAATTCAAATCTGGAGATTGGCTATATGGATTTGTGTAAAGCTGGGCATACACTGTGCGATTTTTTCAATCGCGGTATTCAGCTGCTGCTCATACTGTACGAGTGAATCGCAAGGGTTAAAACGTCACAGCTCACGATTCCTGTTCTCACACTGTACGACCCGATGGTCTGATGCGATCTGGCTGCTCACACTGCACGACACGTCGGACTCGGTCGCCGGTCCCTGCCACGCTGTTCTGTTGTCTTTTTCTTCTTCTGTTGACAATTTTCTCTTCCGTGCCTATGTTTGCGCATGCGTAGTGTGACAGGATGAGGTCAATCGGCTCGTCCAGCTGCTTCAACTGTGCGAGAGCCTCACGAGGAGCGACCAGGATTTCAAACAAGTTTGATTTTCATCCGATCGATCGGGAGGTGGTCGGGAGGGCTTAATCGTTTGTCGTTACCCCATGTATACTACACGATGCGAGACGCACGATTGAGCCAAAACTCGGCCCGATCTCCAAAATAGTCGCACGAGTGAAAATCTTGTCGAAATCGGGCCAGAAATCGCACAGTGTATGCCCAGCTTAAGACTTTGTCTGTACAATCTTGACTCATCAATCAAATTTCCAAACCTTGGGAAAAAAAAATCCAAAAATGAATCAAAATGTTTGATTCGTCTAAACCGTTTCAGTCTAAACACACAGTAAATACCTCGGTTTTGCTCATGTGACGCTACAGCATCAGTTTCTGATTTCTCCCTGGTGGTGAAATGTCATGTTAGTCATGTTATCTGAAATTACAAAAGTCCAAAAACAGTTAATAATTCAAATGTTTGCAAACTGGCTGGGCCTCAATCATAAGCAATATTTCTATCTAGTTTATCATGTCTCCGATAAAGAAAGAGCTGAATGGGAATAATATTTGGTACTAAATCTCACAGCATTACACAACACATACAGTGAGATAAAGCACTTAATGAGGCAGTGCAGGTCAACACAATAGACTCATAATCTATTTTTTGATGTGTTTCTCTTTGTGTACCCAAATAAATGTATTAGTCACCAGTGATGGAGAATGGAAATTTACATTTTTTTTTTTTAATTTTAAACGTGAGCACAGCAAGAGGAAGAGAGGAGAGGGGTGATGACGTCCAAGATGAGTGTCAATAGTATTGGTGTGAAGCATAGAACTCAGCATGTCCATATGACAGTATGTATCACTGAATCTCCACAGCAGATCATGTCTAAGCCAATAAGAGAGCAAAACATCTCTGTGCTAAATACACTAAGCAATCCAACACAACCACAATAAATCCAAGACTGCTAAATAAAAAGGCACTGCTGAAAATCTCACTCATGAAATGATTCATTCATCTGCAATTCTGCAAAATACATCTTATATTTCTAACTATGAACAAAAGCACTTTGTTGCATCTAACAATAAAGAGGTAGACCAGTCACAGCCCTGGGAACTGCAGGAGCTTGGTCCTCCACCCACACAATTCCCTTCAGTAATAAAGAAATTTCCTCTCACATAGTCCTACTTTAACAGCACTCCACTATGTGCAGCTGAGCAGTAGAGGTGGATAATCACAGGGGAATTAGAAAAAGACAAAAAAAAAACAACAACTGCTATCTGGCTTTTCAATGCACAGAAAGAAGCTTGAGGCAGTCCTTAATCTGCTCACGCCTACAAAACCATACACTGACATCAGCCATGCTGGGAAACGGATAAAGACGAGGGATCACCAGAGCACTGCTTTATTACCTTTTTAATAACTCTTAGATAACCTGTTAGTGAGCTGCGCCTCAAACATCTAACACTGTCACCTTCAGCAACGTGGATATAAGCATCTCTATAACTGCCAGTGGTGCCGAGGCACAATTATTTGAAATACATTCCTGCATCAGAGAAGCTGTTTCACGGGGGGGACAGCAGTTCAGCTCAGTTTCCATTCACAGACGGAAACACGGTATGGTTTGACTGAAAGACTCTCAGTTGGGTGTGTTAAGGACATTTGACAATCGTGCCCATGCCTTTGTTTTGGTCCACAGTGTTCAGCAACAAATACAACAAAGGCTGTAGTGCATCTATGCTGTGAAGGAATGACGAGAGAGCATCAAGCCCTGGGGACTACCTCCCCATGTGATTCTCCAAAAGCCAAGGCATCTTTCACGCACACTCCACAAGCTCTGTCAACATCCGAGAGCACGGATCTGTCAGCCTGCTTCCAGAATGCACTACAAGTGCTGAAAAAAAAAACACCCACCCTTTGGAAAATGGAAAACAGGAAGTATTTGTCATTGATTTCTTTTTTTCTTATCTCTATACAACTTAATCACTTTTGTACATGCATGGACATTTGGAACATGTTTCAAGCAGGAACACGACGTATCCATGCAAACAACCTCAAGGAGGGGACAAGACTTTTGGAATGTATGATCGAGCAAAACAAACATTTAAAAGGCACTAAAAATCCACATAGATGTAACACTGTGTACATTTTGCTAACAGTGAATTAATGTCATTGATCCTCTCACAGCAGCATCAGTCCGTAGCATGACCCTGTAGAATTACACTTGTTGGCATGCGAGGACACAGATGTCAGTAACTTTGGTGCAAAGATGCCATCACAGACATGTTGGAGCGGTATGCGACTGAAGGGAGATTGATGGTGGGTACATTGCCCTTGTATTGCTTGTCACACCTGAGTTTCGTGAGCACTGAGACGCTAGTTGACCAGACAATAAAAGTCCTCTGCCAGTCATCATCTGTTTGCTCACTACAAACATCAGCCAGCTCACAACTTTAACACACACTTGCACCACTATCTCTGCATAGTCTACAATAGAATTGTAAATGCCATTCATTTAGCCACAACTGTATCAATAAAGGTTGCTTCTTTTAAAATATTTCAAACCCATTTTTTTTTTTTTTTTTTTACCTTACACCATTACTTTGTACCCCTTTGATATTGATATTGCCCCTTACTGAGGACTAATCTTTACGTGAATCACCGTTGAACTCTATTTGTCTTTGGGTCCAGTCGAATAGTCCTAACTGAGAAATGTAACCCAGAGCTATCTTAGTAGTAGTAAATACTGAGGAAAGAAGATTTAGTGCTTCCTTTACTATCGCCCTTAGCATAGCAAACTTTATTCATAACTTTCAAAGTGATGCTCGATTATAATCATCCAGTCGTAGTAACTGTGATTGGTGTTCATAAATATGAGGACAGGAGTTTGAGTGTGAGCAGGCTGTGACACCAATGCATTTCCCCTTTAGTGTCTTTTTCTTTTGTTCTCAATTTTTGAACCTTAAAAAACAAAAGAAAAATTTGAAATTATGGGCAATATTAATACGATATTTCTGTTTAGCCTCCATAGAACAATTAGATAAGACTGCATTAGATGATTTAAAGCGCTTTTTGAAGAATTTTCATTGCATTTTCATTTTCATTTTCATTTTCATTTGCAGTTTCAGCTTTGCAGATCCACATCACAGCTTACTGCAAGTGTGATCAAATAGTCATTGCACCATGGTCCTCTTTTCCTAAGCCCTTAAGAATTTCTCTTAATATCTTTCCTTTATCTTGTGATGTTTTTCTGAGGAATTTTCCAAATAGGTCAAAGAAAAGCAGTTATGAAAAGACTATAGTAATCTTTCTTTTTTAGACGAGCAGACCGCACCCTTTCTTTTGCCACAGTCAGATGTCTGGAGGAAAATCGAACACAAGCAAAGACAGTTGCCACAGATGCACCCTTTTCTATACAAAGCGTTTTTTGTTCAAGAAAAGTGTTCAGTGATCTTCAAATTAAAAAATATGAGTGAATAGGTAAGTATAAACACATTGGCAATCATTACAGATCGTCTTTCTCATTCACTTACTGCAGTGTTGTTGAGCTGCCACACCTGTTAACAATTAATACTAATTGCTCTATGAGCAGCAGCTGAGCGTGGTCCATGTTAAGTGACAACTTAGGAGCATATATAAACAAGAGGAAGAGGCTCCAAAGGTACGGGACAGAGTCTTCTCTCAAGTCTAGTGTTAATCTGTGGAGTCCACTTGCACATTAAGTATCTGAGGAGCATTGGATGCTGCGTCTGAGCAAATAGCCATGGCTCTTAGAGTTCTTTTGTGGTATGTTTTGTTGTTGATTACTTGTTATGTTTGGATGTTAGTGCCTGTTTTGATACTTAAAGGTGTTATTTCTCTTTAATATTCTAGCAGGGTTGCCTGCATTTCTTTCCTGCTGGATATCAGTGCTGGGTTTGCTGGCATGAAAGGTAAGTTTTTTTTTTTTTTTTGCTTTTTTCCCCCATGTATAAATGAGAGCTTGATCTAAAACTTTTTTTCTAAATGCAGGCAAAGACTTTCGTACATCCTTTGATTCCAAAAACCTTCAACAAACTATGGCGCATGATCTTTATGACTTTGCATCCTTTATGGATAATGAGGCATCAAATGCCATTCCAGCAACCAATGTCGACACTGGCTTGAGTGCACCAGTAGTGCATCCACTGAATTCGATCCCAACTGCCCAGCCCCTGCCCAACACACAAAATGCTCCTGATGTGGAAAAGATCTTGAATGCTGGGTCAAACTGGGCATCAAGGCTCTCTACTCCAATTACATTTCCTCAAGGTGGCAACTGGGCAGCTCACCAGATACAACCCAGGCCAGATGCAACTCAGCCTCAATCAACACCACTTGTTTCTACAAGCAGCAAGCCTGTCTCTCAAAGCCTTGAGACCCGCTACAAGCCTGCTCAGTCCCCCACCTCTATGCCCTTATCAGCAACTGGATTTGAATCTTGGCTGCCTGCAGGTGCTGTCAGTAACAGGGTGTCTGGCTCAGTTCTTGGTTCCAGATTCCAGCTGTCAAACTCTGGCTCCGGTTCAAGTGGAGGAGACTCTAGTAACAAACCCCTTGTCCAAGGATTTCAACATGGCTCCAGGGTTACTGGGTATCCAGATTCTCCAAGCTCTAATGCAGTTGAAGGGCTCAGCCAAGAGTCTGCACCTCCGCTAACTCTTGCTTCTAATACTGACAGTCACAGCCAGGGTAATGACATCACTCCACCCAGAAGACCTTCCCTCAGATATCCTGTAGCAAGCCCCAGACCACAAAATTATGCTGCTGAAGGTTCCAACCAGGGTAACGATATTGATGCTGGTTCTTCAACTGCACATACTCTTCTGCAAACTACCCCTGTCCATTATCCCTCAGTCAATGCCAGACCTCAAACTTCAGCTTCTAATGCTTTTGATATGTACCACCAGGGTAACATTGGCATCCCATCTGCATATAATGCTCCAAGGAATCCCTCTCTCCCAATTGGTGCAGGAGTCCACCCTTTCAACTGGATGACAATGCCTTACTTTAACATCTTTGGGGATGGGCTCTTTGGCTTTGCTGAAATGGGGCCCTATGCACAAAACTGGCAAAATGTGCAGCACCGCATGGTTCCCCAACAGAGCTGGGTTCCCCAACAAACCCGCCCTCCAGCACCTCGTAAAGGCTTTTTTGTAAAGCACAGAAATGCTTACCAGCGAGGGAGGCATTTCGTGTCCAAAACCACTTACACACCAAACTATCTGAGTCCTGAGGTCAAGGACTCTCAGAACCAGTGACGTCTTTCTTGGAAGATGATCCCAAGGAACATTAAAGGTATGTGCAAATGTTAACTTTTGAAACTGCGTCTTAGTGCAGCATGACTTGATCAAAGCAACTGTCCTGCAAACTAACACCTTGTCATTTACAGGATGACCTGCCTCTGTAGGAAACATCGAAATAAAAACCCTTAAATGAAAATCAATGACTGTTGCTTGCTTTTCCTCATACTGGCTTCCACTGACCAGTGTTTAAAACGGGTGTACAGTTGGTGTCAATGAGCGACAAAGTGCTGCTGTGACCACTCAACTATCCAAGCTTCGTATTCTGACACTAAAATGCTCCAGCAGACGCAGGTGGGCTTACCTTGGCATTGAAATCCTTGTTTGCCGAAACCCCTGCAAAAAAGAAGCAAGTGTTTAAAATCAGGGTGTCTTTTCTTTCACAAAAGAAACCTCTACCGTTGTCCTGGGCGCACTTAAACCTAAACTGTCGCTTTTGACCTGCAAGCTTTGCAAAAAACAAACAGTAAAGCATCTCACCATATGAAGTCTGTGCAGTGGCTGCAGAACGTTGGCTGCTTGAAAAATCTGGCAGTAAATTTATGGTTTTTCACTTCATGCACATTTTTCTGTCGCAAAGCACCTTTGCGGGCGAATCTGTTCCCAACCCCAGCCGAGTCACTATAATGCAAAAGATAATCAGCCATGATAGATGGCAAAACTTTGTAGTCCCGGTGTCTGAGGCTCCCGATGTGTGTGGTGTTTTCCTGAGGCTGACGGACTGCACGCCTCCCCTCTGCCTGGATTGCAGCTGAGCGCTTCTTTTTCATTCAAAGTGACGTTGGAGAAGCCTGCTTTTACGTACAGTGGGAATGTATCGTTTCAGTTCAGCCAGTTTATTTACATTGGGGGGGGGGGAATTCCCAAGAATATATATTTCAATTGAACAGAAAATACACTCAGGCCTATACAATATCAACTTTTTTTTTTTTCATTGGTCTGCTTGTTGCATTTGTGGTTTCTTTAACGGCAATCCTAGCTGTTCCTAGATATATCAATTTCCCTATAGTCATCAGTTTAAATATCTTCGTTTTTCGACCTCGAATTTGACAATGTAAATTTCTTTCAATTTATCAAAAAATGAATTGCTTGGAAAGTTGGTATTTAAATTTTCAGTCAACTGATGTATGATAAAGTGGCCTAATTACTGGTGGCACTATTGTAATTTCATAACTGTGCTCGTTTTGTGCTTTTTATTTTATTTTTTTATTTTTTTAGGAAAGACCAGACCACGAACTTTGAGAATACAAACATACGAGGAGTACTTGAAGGCGACATGTCCCTTCATCCTTCTACTCTTCAAACTGCAGTCGTCGAGCGACATCATGCGGATTTACAGAACACAGCGTGCTTTTGTGAAGCCGAAGAGCTCTGCCAAATGTAAAAAATACAACTGAAATATAATTTGATATGTTTTGAATTGTTGGTGTTTCTCACTGATTCACGGAGACTGTGGACTACGGAAGAGTAGTCAGGCATAAGAAAAAATATTTATATTTTGCCTGTCGAGAATAAAGTAATTAGATGATGGACCAGAGGAGTTGACTTTTTTCTCGACATTCCGACTTTATTCTCAACATGTCGACTTTATTCTCGACAGGCAAAATATTATTATTTTTTCTTATGCCTGGCCTTAATACAGTGGCGGATCTAGGATATTTCTGAGTAAGGGGCCACAGTGTGTTCATAGAGGGGCCAAGTATTTGTCCAACACCCTTGCACACAATTCCCTGTTTTGGTAAGGTACTATATATACATTTCACCAGTAACAACATGTTCAAACACTTAATTAAAGCTGCCGTCGGCAGGTTTTCAAAATTCCGAGTCTAAGTCGGAAAATTCGAACTGATACAACTTTCAGATCCCTCCCCCAAACTCTACCAAGCTCCGTATCGCCCCCCCAAACCCCTCCCCTCTGTGGACGAGGTTGTGCACGTGAGTTCACACCAGTGTGAGCGCACACAAGCTGGGGGCAGGCTCAGCAGCGTGTGCACAAGCTGTGATTGACAGGTAGGATTCCTCCACCCTAACTTGATTGGTTAAAAACAGCCGGGCGAGCTCGGTTTTTGTAAGCATGATTACAGGCTTCAGAGGGAGCTACAGATTTCGTTATTTTTCCTAAACAGCCTATTTAATATTCTACTTCCAGAATCCCATGATAGTTCAAGCTAATATGACTAAAATAAAGTTGCAGACCGCAGCTTTAAACACGTAATTTTAAAAAAAAAACTCCTAACCAATTTTACATGCATTTTTACTGTACATAGACAAAATGTGAGAAAATACAGCATTTTATTTCATTTTTTAAAACCTTTTTACTTTTTCACAAATACTGTCAGTTCAAAACATCTCTCTCACAAACATACACAAAGTTGCATGTGGGTGACTACTGTACATTTCACTCCTCTAAAACAGCATTATTCTTCGTTTTTTGTGACGGGAACTGAACCGGACAAAAGACAGATGAGTGACAGGAAAGGGGCATGTCAGGGGGCCAATGCCCCTGTGGCCCTGCCTCTATAACTGCCCCTGCCTTATTACTCTTCCATAGTGGACAGACTATTTATTTATTTTTTTTTTTAATGCCTTTAAGGACAGTTGGAGAGAGACAGGAATGCAAGGGGGCAGAGAGAGAGGGAAGACATGCAGCAAAGGGCCACTCAGTGCAGGACTTGAACCAGGGACAGCTGCAGTGAGGACTATAGCCTCTGTACATGGGGTGGCTGCTTAACCCACTACGTCACCGACCAATGTGATGACCAATTTAACAATGTGATGTTGAATGACATTTATAAAAAAATAAAAATAAAAAAAAAGATAATTTCCAGGCCCTGCAGATGGGAGACACTGAAGAAATGGCCAGAGATGCTGGGGCAAAAATGATTCTGTCACTAAAAACCAACACTGCTGTATAACTGAAAATTTGATGTCATGGTAACATGATAGTAGCCTGGCGACGCCATCCTACGTACTTCCGCCCAAAGATTTTGGCTCCGCACATAGTCTGGCCAAATCCCCCTACCTCGGTTCGCTCAGTGTTTTGCCAATCAGCAAACAGTTGCGAGTGGTGACGCAGAACTCATGCGCGGAGTCCATTGTAGTCCATATAATTGTAGTTCAACCGCAGCGGAAATAAACATGGCGACGGAAGAACGCTAGAAGCTATCCATGAAGTTGTCTCAACTCTGGAGATCATTACACAATTAAAACGAGAGCAAGAGGAGAATGCCTCGTCAATTTTGTTAGTGGCAAGGATGTCGTAGCTCTCCTTCCAACTGGCTTTGGGAAAAGTTTGATTTATCAAATGGTACTGGTATAATGAAAGCGGATGTGGGAAGCGTGATTCGCGAGCTAGAGCCTCGCGAGAGTAAGCATGAACCTCGGCGCATAACCAACGTCATTTCTAAACATTATGATTGGTTAAGGGAACTCCGTTACTCCAATGAATTTAAGTTGCTGGATAAGGTCCCGCCCTCCATGGAAACGGATTCCTCTTGGGTTTTCCAAGACTGTTTGACAGAGTCAACAGTCGGCTTTCGCCCAGGCTAACATGATAGTACCCTGTGTCAAAAACACAGATCTTCACTTGCCTTGTAAGTGAGTGAAAATAATTACTGTGGAAGTGGTTATTGTTGACCGAAAACAAAGTTGTGAGCCTAAATTGCGCCCTATTATTTCGTTTGCTGTTTCTATTATTCCTCTAGGGTCACTATGAACCAACGTGGGGGCTCTCTCGAGGGCCTAGACACTGAATTCAACCATTTGAATTCAAATTTGACCATTCAGCCATGGCTCTATGGTTAGAGTTGATCATCCAATAACCAGAAGGTTGGTTGGTTCAATTCCCACTCTCGCCACTCAAAAAAGATTGGTGGAACTGATAGCTGGAGGGGTGTGAGTCCACCTCCTTCTCACAGCCCTTGAGCAAAGCCCATGCTCCCCGGGTGCTTCATGGCTGCCCACCGCTCCAGGTTGGCATTTGTGGCTGAGTGTGTGACCCTGTGCGTGTGTGTGTGTGTGTGTCAACAGGTGACAACCTAGATTGGTTAGAAGTGGAGGACAAATTTCATGTGTATGCATGACCAATAAATTGGATCTTCTTTACTGGATATGAAACCATATGTGCTTAAACACCCCAACAAGACAGGTGAGATTTTATAAGATAAGTATTTAGGCTACTATAGTATGCAACACAAATGAGTGCAGTATCACTTATATGGGAAATTATTCAAAACTTTACCATGTCTACATGATTGCTTTTTTTCTAAATGACAAAGTAGGGTATTTCTAATATATATACAGTATTGATCAGACCAGAAAGGTAAATATATCTCTGATCAATGAGGGTTAGAAAAGGTGATCTCTGAAAGGTAGCCCTTGATCCATTTGATTTCCACTTAGCCCTATCAACATTGTTGTAAAATGATATAGGAGGTGAAATACAGTGATTTGGTGATAAAACTTTGTATCATTTGATATTTATTGGATATTGGACAGTGGTGTACTCCTTTTGTGTTTGGTTCAATATATTTTAGCATAAGTAATGTAGCTAACTGAAATGTGGGCTTTGTTTTGTTTTGTTTCAATAATTGGCTCTAATCTGGCTTATTCTCTCTCATCAAATGTCAGAACGCCAGCGTTGTGCGGTCTGGATAAAGAAGCTTTGTGACCCGGTCTCATGTGGGTCAGGTCTGTTGGGTCAGAAGAACCGCAACATTTATGCCCGTTTGCTCCTCCATATGCTCAAAAGAGGTGTCCTAGAGGGGCCTTTCACCAGCAAACCGGAGCCTGGAAGCCTCAAGGCACTTCCTGCCTACATGGTAAGAGTGGTCTCATCAATAATTCATTAACATTACTTCTTTACTCATTGGTTTTAAACCATGTTATTTGCCTTCATTTGTGTTATACTGAAAAAAAGGGTTCTTATGCTCAATTTTAGCCCCAAAAAAACCCAGATGACTTGTGACCAAATGTTCTCCTGAATTCTTCTTAAATTTCTACTTCCAGTCGATCTACTTTGATGAACCACTGAGTGGTCGGTCTGTGGAGCAAAGCAACAGGGGTTTGCCTGACTGGGTGACGGGAGAGCTGAGTGGCTTTACTGATGACAGTCTTGCTGTGGATCTACTTAAGGACAGACCCAGTTCTACACCTGTTGCAGCACATCACAGGTACTTTACAACTGTAACTACAGGTGCTCAAACTCTTGTTTATAACTTACAATCCCCGTGTCAATGCAAAGATAGCTTTAAAACAAGCTATGCAAAAAAAAAAAAAAACAAGCCCTATTGCTTTGTCAGAGCATTGCTTTATTACTATAAACTGATTCTAAAGTGGGAATGAAAGGAAAAGTGCTAAAGATAAATCAATTGTCCGGTTAAGGCTTAATCCCACAGCAAGACTGATAAGACAAAAATCAGACTGAAGGCTTCAAATGATTAAAGACCAGCACAGTCTCAGACCTAAGCTCATTTAGGATCACTGAGGAAAAAGGTTGAAAGCAAAGCAACAAAAGTTGACTTCTGTTGCTGTAGAAAAAGGGATTTCATAAAAATTCACAGATTTCAGTTTACTGGCCGTCTCTGGTTTTCTTTTTAAGTGCAATAATAAGGCACATGCAAAACCACTTTGATAATTGCTTTTTCATTCTTGCTTAACACTCAACTGTAAAAAAAAAAAAAAAAAAAGCATTTATGATAAATGATTTCAAACTGTGGTGTGGTGGTTAGCACCGAGGGTTCCAGGTTCAACTCCCGGCTGGGGCCTTTCTGTGTGGAGTCTGCATGTTCTCCCCGTGTATGCGTGGGTTCTCTCCGGGTACTCCGGCTTCCTCCCACTGTCCAAAAACATGCATGTTAGGTTAATTAGTGTCTCTAAAATTGTCCCTAGGAGTGAGTGTGAGTGGTTGTTTGTCTCGTTTGTCTCTGTGTGGCCCTGTGATGGACTGGCGACCTCTCTCGCTCGATGACCGCTGCGATAGGCTCCAGCCCCGCTGTGACCCCACTGATGGATTAAGCGGGTATAGAAAATGGATGGGATGGATTTGGAAACATTTTCTCCTAAACTTGACAGTGCTACAGTTCCTTCTCAAAGATCTCCAATTCCCTGAATATAGCTATTTGTCCTCCTCTATGCACCAAATTATAGGTCTCCTTTTTAGCTTATCTTAAAATATAAAGGTGCATTGAAAACATGACAAGCATTTTTTTAACCTAAGAAAAACCTGAACCTTGAAATGTAGTTCTGTATTTGTACTTTTGGAGATGAAGCTGCTATATCAAATGATAAGGGCAGGAGACTTAAACATAGTACTTTTAGGGTCAGTGCAGTCACTGCAGCAATAATTGCATGCCAAGTATCTGAGACTGAAAAAATATGAGTGAATAGGTAAGTATAAACACATTGGCAATCATTACAGATCGTCTTTCTCATTCACTTACTGCAGTGTTGTTGAGCTGCCACACCTGTTAACAATTAATACTAATTGCTCTATGAGCAGCAGTTGAGCGTGGTCCATGTTAAGTGACAACTTGGGAGCATATATAAACAAGAGGAAGAGGCTCCAAAGGTACGGGACAGAGTCTTCTCTCAAGTCCAGTGTTAATCTGTGGAATCCACTTGCACATAAGTATCTGAGGAGCATTGGGTGCTGCATCTGAGCAAATAGCCATGGCTCTTGGAGTTCTTTTGTGGTATGTTTTGTTGTTGATTACTTGTTATGTTTGGATGTTAGTGCCTGTTTTGATACTTAAAGGTGTTATTTCTCTTTAATATTCTAGCAGGGTTGCCTGCATTTCTTTCCTGCTGGATATCAGTGCTGGATTTTCTGATGTGAAAGGTATTTATTTTTTTTTGTTTGTTTGTTTTTTTTCCCCATGTATAAATGAGAGCTTGCTCTAAAACTTTTTTTCTAAATGCAGGCAATGACTTTCGTACGTCCTTTGATTCCAAAAACCTTCAAACTATGGTGCATGATCTATCCTTCGTGGATAATGAGGCATCAAATGCCATTCCAGCAATCAGTGATGACGCTGGCTTGAACTTACCAGTAGTGCATCCACTGAATTCGATCCCAACTGCCCAGCCCCTGCCCAGCACACAAAATGCTCCTGATGTGGAAAAGATCTTGAATGCTGGGTCAAGAAACTGGGCATCAAGGCTCTCGGCTCCAATTACATTTCCTCAAGGCGGCAACTGGGCAGCTCACCAGACACAACCCAGGCCAGATGCAACTCAGCCTCAATCAACACCACTTGTTTCTACAAGCAGCAAGCCTGTCTCTCAAAGCCTTGAGACCCGCTACAAGCCTGCTCAGTCCCCCACCTCTATGCCCTTATCAGCAACTGGATTTGAATCTTGGCTGCCTGCAGGTGCTGTCAGTAACAGGGTGTCTGGCTCAGTTCTTGGTTCCAGATTCCAGCTGTCAAACACTGGCTCCGGTTCAAGTGGAGGAGACTCTAGTAACAAACCCCTTGTCCAAGGATTTCAACATGGCTCCAGGGTTACTGGGTATCCAGATTCTCCAAGCTCTAATGCAGTTGAAGGGCTCAGCCAAGAGTCTGCACCTCCGCTAACTCTTGCTTCTAATACTGACAGTCACAGCCAGGGTAATGACATCACTCCACCCAGAAGACCTTCCCTCAGATATCCTGTAGCAAGCCCCAGACCACAAAATTATGCTGCTGAAGGTTCCAACCAGGGTAACGATATTGATGCTGGTTCTTCAACTACACATACTCTTCTGCAAACTACCCCTGTCCATTATCCCTCAGTCAATGCCAGACCTCAAATTTCAGCTTCTAATGCTGCTGAGATGTACAATCAGGGTAACATTGGCATCCCATCTGCATATAATGCTCCAAGGAATCCCTCTCTCCCAATTGGTGCAGGAGTCCACGCTTTCAACTGGATGACAATGCCTTCCTTTAACATCTTTGGAGATGGGCTCTTTGGCTTTGCTGAAATGGGGCCCTATGCACAAAACTGGCAAAATGTGCAGCAGAGCATGGTTCCCCAACAAACCAGCCCTCCAGCACCTCGTAAAGGCTTTTTTGTAAAGCACAGAAATGCTTACCAGCGAGGGAGGCATTTTGCGTCCAAAACCACTTACACACCAAACTATCTGAGTCCTGAGGTCAAGGA
The DNA here is from genome assembly GCF_027942865.1 of Odontesthes bonariensis. NCBI lineage: Eukaryota > Metazoa > Chordata > Actinopteri > Atheriniformes > Atherinopsidae > Odontesthes > Odontesthes bonariensis. Next base: position 16,448,124 of record NC_134526.1, read on the forward strand.
CTCTCAGAACCAGTGACGTCTTTCTTGGAAGATGATCCCAAGGAACATTAAAGGTATGTGCAAATGTTAACTTTTGAAACTGCGTCTTAGTGCAGCATGACTTGATCAAAGCAACTGTCCTGCAAACTAACAACTTGTCATTTACAGGATGACCTGCCTCTGTAGGAAACATCGAAATAAAAACCCTTAAATGAAAATCAATGACTGTTGCTTAATTTTCCTCATACTGGCTTCCACTGACCGAGTGTTTAAAACGGGTGTACAGTTGGTGTCAATGAGCGACAAAGTGCTGCTGTGACCACTCAACTATCCAAGCTTCGTATTCTGACAAATGCTCCAGCAGACGAAGGTGGGCTTGCCTTGGCATTGAGATCCTTGTTTGCTGAAACCCCTGCAAAAAAGAAGCAAGTGTTTAAAATCAGGGTGTCTTTTCTTTCACAAAAGAAACCTCTACCGTTGTCCTGGGCGCACTTAAACCTAAACTGTCGCTTTTGACCTGCAAGCTTTGCAAAAAACAAACAGTAAAGCATCTCACCATATGAAGTCTGTGCAGTGGCTGCAGAACGTTGGCTGCTTGAAAAATCTGGCAGTAAATTTATGGTTTTTCACTTCATGCACATTTTTCTGTCGCAAAGCACCTTTGCGAGCAAATCTGTTCCCAGCCGAGTCGCTATAATCAGCCATGATGAATGGGAAAACTAAACGCAAAACTTTTTCCCGGTGTGTGTGTGGTGTTTTCCTGAGGCTGACGGCTTGCAGCTGAGCGCTTCTTTTTCAAAGTGACGTTGGAGAAGCCTGCTTTTACGTACAGTGGGAATATATCATTTCAGTTCAGCCAGTTTATTTACATTGGGGGGAATTCCCAAGAATATTTATTACAATTGAACAGAAAATACACTCAGGCCTATACAATATCAACTTTTTTCTTTCATTGGTCTGCTTGTTGCATTTGTGGTTTCTTTAACGGCAATCCTAGCTGTTCCTAGATATATCAATTTCCCTATAATCATCAGTTTAAATATCTTCGTTTTTTGACCTCAAATTTGGCAATGTAAATTTCTTTCAATTCATCAAAAAATGAATTGCTTGGAAAGTTGGTATTTAAATTTTCAGTCAACTGATGTATGATAAAGTGGCCTAATTACTGGTGGCACTATTGTAATTTCATAACTGTGCTCGTTTTGTGCTTTTTATTTTTTTTTAGGAAAGACCAGAACACGAACTTTGAGAATACAAACATAAGAGGAGTACTTGAAGGCGACATGCCTTCATCCTTCTACTCTTCAAACTGCAGTCTTCCAGCAAAATCATGCGCATTTACAGAACACAGCGTGCTTTTGTGAAGCCGAAGAGCTCTGCCAAATGTAAAAAATGCAACTGCAATATAATTTGATGTTTCTCACTGATTCACGGAGACTGTGGACAGACTATTTAATTTTTAATATTTTTTTGGGGGCATTTTATGCCTTTAATGATAGGACAGTTGGAAAGAGACAGGAAGCAGAGAGAGGGGGAAGACATGCAGCAAAGGGCTGCTCGGTGCCAGACTCGAACCGGGGCCTGCTGCAGCGAGGACTGTAGCCTCTGTACATGGGGCGGCTGCTTAACCCACTACACCACCGACCACCCATATTTTGGGGTTTTAACAATGTGATGTTGACTGGGAGGATGTGACACGATTGTGGCAACAGGATCAGCAGCGGGGTCATTTATAAAAAAATAAATAAAAAGATCACTTTCAGGCCCTGCAAATGGGAGACACTGAAGAAATGGCCAGAGAAGCTGGGGCAAAAATGATTCTGTCACTAAAAACCAACACTGCTGTATAACTGAAAATTCGATGTCATGGTAACACGATAGTACTCTGTCAAAAACAGATCTTCGCTTGCCTTGTAAGTGAGTGAAAATAATTACTGTGGAAGTGGTTATTGTTGACCGAAAACAAAGTTGTGAGCCTACATTGCGCCCTATTATTCCTTTAGGGTCACTATGAACCACCGTGGGGGCTCTTGGGAGGGCCTAGACACTGAATTCAACCAGTCGGCCGTGGCTCAGTGGTTAGAGTCGGTCGTCCAATAACCGGAAGGTTGGCGACTCAAAAAAGATTGGTGGAACTGATAGCTGGAGGGGTGTCAGTCCACCTCCTTGTCACGGCTGAGGTGCCCTTGAGCAAGGCACCGTACCCCCCATGCTCCCCGTGCGCTTCATGGCTGCCCACCGCTCAAGGTTGGCATCTGTCTCCGAGTGTGTGACCCTGTGCATGTGCATCAACAGGTGCCAACCTGGATGGGTTAAAAGCGGAGGACAAATATCGTATGTATGCATGACCAATAAATCAGATCTTTTTTACTGGATGTGAAACCATATGTGCTTAAACACCCCAACAAGACAGGTGAGATTTTATTAGATAAGTATTTAGGCTACTATATGTGGCAAGAAGCGGAGTAAAGGATGAAATTGTTAGAGCAAACAACGCCACCTGGGGACTTGCACCCCAGGATATGACAACTGAAAACCAGTTGCTATAAGGACGCAGGGTCGTGACTGAGGAGGCAGAGACAGTAAAGTAAAGAATATATATTTATTGAAAATAATATTTATGAATAAATCTTTAAGTAAAACTGCTGCGAAGAAACGAAAGTTTAAACACAAGACGAATTTAATAAAGTGTTTTTAATGACAAAGCTAAAAGGCCCTCTATAACATTAAAAGTCAAATGACTAACAACATTAAAATCAGTGGGCTGAGGTCTCAGAGGGAGGCATACTACCGGATATGTGTCTCTTTCTTAAGCTGAGGTGCAACACTACAATTGTAAACAAACACGCTAAAAGTGGCCCAGTGTACTTGCATGCGAAAACGGAAGTGAGGTCCTTACCACAGTGTCCAGCCTCCCACCTGATGACACCCAGGCCACACTGAAGATCAAAAAAAGGAAAAGTTAACGAACCTAATAATTAAAAGCAGAACAGAACGACCGGTATAAACAAACTAATGAAGACAAAGAACAGCAGCAAGTGAACCTACAAAGACAAAACACATATTAGTAGGACAAAGGATCGCACCAAACATGATGATGAAACAGGGACCCTACTCACCATCTGAATTAGTTCACAACACAAGCTCAGCGAGAGGCTGAAGGGAGCCATTTTGAGGCTTTATATGCAGGAATGGGGAGGCGCTAAAGGAGGTGCTTACAGGTTGACTTGGGTTGTGTTTAAGACCAATAGGTCCACTACATATAGTATGCAACACAAATGAGTGCAGTATCACTTATATGGGAAATTATTCAAAACTTTACCATGTCTGCATGATTGCTTTATTTCTAAATGACAAAGTAGGGTATTTCTAATATGTATACAGTGTTGATCAGGCCGGAAAGGTAAATATATCTCTGATCAGTGAGGGTTAGAAAAGGTGATCTCTGAAAGGTAGCCCTTGATCCATTTGATTTCCACTTAGCCCTATCAACATTGTTGTAAAATGATATAGGAGGTGAAATACAGTGATTTGGTGATAAAACTTTGTATCATTTGATATTTATTGGATATTGGACAGTGGTGTACTCCTCTTGCATTCGGTTCAATATATTTTAGCATAAGTAATGTAGCTAACTGAAATGTGGGCTTTGTTTCGTTTTGTTTCAATAATTGGATCTAATCTGGCTTATTCTCTCTCATCAAATGTCAGAACGCCAGCGTTGTGCGGTCTGGATAAAGAAGCTTTGTGACCCGGTCTCATGTGGGTCAGGTCTGTTGGGTCGGAAGAACCGCAACATTTATGCCCGTTTGCTCCTCCATATGCTCAAAAGAGGTGTCCTAGAGGGGCCTTTCACCAGGAAACCGGAGCCTGGAAGCCTCAAGGCACTTCCTGCCTACATGGTAAGAGTGGTCTCATCAATAATTCATTAACATTACTTCTTTACTCATTGGTTTTAAACCATGTTTTTTTCCCTTCATTTGCGTTATCCTAACAAAAAGGGTTTTTATACTTAATTTTAGCCCAAAAAAACCCAGATGACTTGTGACCAAATGTTCTCCTGAATTCTTCTTAAATTTCTACTTCCAGTCGATCTACTTTGATGAACCACTGAGTGGTCGGTCTGTGGAGCAAAGCAACAGGGGTTTGCCTGACTGGGTGACGGGAGAGCTGAGTGGCTTTACTGATGACAGTCTTGCTGTGGATCTACTTAAGGACAGACCCAGTTCTACACCTGTTGCAGCACATCACAGGTACTTTACAACTGTAACTACAGGTGCTCAAACTCTTGTTTATTACTTACAATCCCCGTGTCAATGCAAAGATAGCTTTGGAACAAGCTATGCAAAAAAAACAAAAAAAACAAGCCCTATTGCTTTGTCAGAGCATTGCTTTATTACTATAAACTGATTCTAAAGTGGGAATGAAAGGAAAAGTGCTAAAGATAAATCAATTTTCCGGTTAAGGCTTAATCCCACAGCAAGACTGATAAGACAAAAATCAGACTGAAGACTTCAAATGATTAAAGACCAGCACAGTCTCAGACCTAAGCTCATTTAGGATCACTGAGGAAAAAGGTTGAAAGCAAAGCAACAAAAGTTGACTTCTGTTGCTGTAGAAAAAGGGATTTCATAAAAATTCACAGATTTCAGTTTACTGGCAGGCTCTGATTTTCTTTTTAAGTGCAATAATAAGGCACATGCAAAACCACTTTGATAATTGCTTTTTCATTCTTGCTTAACACTCAACTGTTAAAAAAAAAAAAAAAAAAAAAGCATTTATGATAAATGATTTCAAACTGTGGTGTGGTGGTTAGCACCGAGGGTTCCAGGTTCAACTCCCGGCTGGGGCCTTTCTGTGTGGAGTCTGCATGTTCTCCCCGTGTATGCGTGGGTTCTCTCCGGGTACTCCGGCTTCCTCCCACTGTCCAAAAACATGCATGTTAGGTTAATTAGTGTCTCTAAAATTGTCCCTAGGAGTGAGTGTGAGTGGTTGTTTGTCTCGTTTGTCTCTGTGTGGCCCTGTGATGGACTGGCGACCTCTCTCGCTCGATGACCGCTGCGATAGGCTCCAGCCCCACTGTGACCCCACTGATGGATTAAGCGGGTATAGAAAATGGATGGGATGGATTTGGAAACGTTTTCTCCTAAACTTGACAGTGCTACAGTTCCTTCTCAAAGATCTCCAATTCCCTGAATATAGCTATTTGTCCTCCTCTATGCACCAAATTATAGGTCTCCTTTTTAGCTTATCTTAAAATATAAAGGTGCATTGAAAACATGACAAGCATTTTTTAACCTAAGAAAAACCTGAACCTTGAAATGTAGTTCTGTATTTGTACTTTTGGAGATGAAGCTGCTATATCAGATGATAAGGGCAGGAGACTTAAACATAGTACTTTTAGGGTCAGTGCAGTCACTGCAGCAATAATTGCGTGCCAAGTATCTGAGACTGCTGCCTGAATGGTGCATTTACTTTTTTTTTTCACTGCTTTGTATCATTTGAGGTTGTTCACTAGACTAGAATTTCTCAAAGGTCCAGAGTGTGGGAAACGGTGATGTCGCGGGGCATACATTGGAAAATAAACTGGATCTCAAAGCGTTGGGACAGAGAGAAGATCGTCACAGTTGCATCTCTGCTCTCTGATTGTGATGTGGTTCTGTTGGACTTTTCAAGCCATGGCCTTTTTTTCATGACCTGTATTTCAGTGGGATGCACAGATCTATTGTTGAAGCGTGTGGAGCTGTGCTGAAGACTTATGGCTCACATGAACACGTTAACGATTAATACTAATTGCTCTATGAGCAGCAGCTGAGCGTGGTCCATGTTAAGTGACAACTTGGGAGCATAGATAAACAAGAGGAAGAGGCTCCAAAGGTACGGGACAGAGTCTTCTCTCAAGTCCAGTGTTAATCTGTGGAGTCCACTTGCACATAAGCAACTGAGGAGCATTGGGTGCTGCATCTGAGCAAATAGCCATGGCTCTTAGAGTTCTTTTGTGGTATGTTTTGTTGTTGATTACTTGTTATGTTTGGATGTTAGTGCCTGTTTTGATACTTAAAGGTGTTATTTCTCTTTAATATTCTAGCAGGGTTGCCTGCATTTCTTTCCTGCTGGATATCAGTGCTGGATTTTCTGATGTGAAAGGTATTTATTTTTTTTTGTTTGTTTGTTTTTTTCCCCATGTATAAATGAGAGCTTGCTCTAAAACTTTTTTTCTAAATGCAGGCAATGACTTTCGTACGTCCTTTGATTCCAAAAACCTTCAAACTATGGTGCATGATCTATCCTTCGTGGATAATGAGGCATCAAATGCCATTCCAGCAACCAATGACGACGCTGGCTTGAACTTACCAGTAGTGCATCCACTGAATTCGATCCCAACTGCCCAGCCCCTGCCCAACACACAAAATGCTCCTGATGTGGAAAAGATCTTGAATGCTGGGTCAAGAAACTGGGCATCAAGGCTCTCGGCTCCAATTACATTTCCTCAAGGCGGCAACTGGGTAGCTCAGACGCAACCCAGGCCAGATGCAACTCAGCCTCAATCAACACCACTTGTTTCTACAAGCAGCAAGCCTGTCTCTCAAAGCCTTGAGACTCGCTACAAGCCTGCTCAGTCCCCCACCTCTATGCCCTTATCAGCAACTGGATTTGAATCTTGGCTGCCTGTAGGTGCTGTCAGTAACAGGGTGTCTGGCTCAGTTCTTGGTTCCAGATTCCAGCTGTCAAACACTGGCTCCGGTTCAAGTGGAGGAGACTCTTGTAACAAACCCCTTGTCCAAGGATTTCAACATGGCTCCAGGGTTACTGGGTATCCAGATTCTCCAAGCTCTAATGCAGTTGAAGGGCTCAGCCAAGAGTCTGCACCTCCGCTAACTCTTGCTTCTAATACTGACAGTCACAGCCAGGGTAATGACATCACTCCACCCAGAAGACCTTCCCTCAGATATCCTGTAGCAAGCCCCAGACCACAAAATTATGCTGCTGAAGGTTCCAACCAGGGTAACGATATTGATGCTGGTTCTTCAACTACACATACTCTTCTGCAAACTACCCCTGTCCATTATCCCTCAGTCAATGCCAGACCTCAAACTTCAGCTTCTAATGCTTTTGATATGTACCACCAGGGTAACATTGGCATCCCATCTGCATATAATGCTCCAAGGAATCCCTCTCTCCCAATTGGTGCAGGAGTCCACGCTTTCAACTGGATGACAATGCCTTCCTTTAACATCTTTGGAGATGGGCTCTTTGGCTTTGCTGAAATAGGGCCCTATGCACAAAACTGGCAAAATGTGCAGCACCGCATGGTTCCCCAACAAACCAGCCCTCCAGCACCTCGTAAAGGCTTTTTTGTAAAGCACAGAAATGCTTACCAGCGAGGGAGGCATTTCGTGTCCAAAACCACTTACACACCAAACTATCTGAGTCCTGAGGTCAAGGACTCTCAGAACCAGTGACATCTTTCTTGGAAGATGATCCCAAGGAACATTAAAGGTATGTGCAAATGTTAACTTTTGAAACTGCGTCTTAGTGCAGCATGACTTGATCAAAGCAACTGTCCTGCAAACTAACAACTTGTCATTTACAGGATGACCTGCCTCTGTAGGAAACATCGAAATAAAAACCCTTAAATGAAATTCAATGACTGTTTAATTTTCCTCATACTGGCTTTCACTGACCGAGTGTTTAAAACGGGTGTACAGTTGGTGTTAATGACTGTTGCCTGTTTTTAAATTAATTTAAATGATTTTTATTTGTTTCTCTTTATTTTATTTTATGTATTTTTAATGCTTCTTGCACTCCCTGTTGCAATGCTTTTATTTTATGTAAAGCACTTTGAACTGTTTGTACATGAAATGTGCTATACAAATAAATTTGCTTTGAATGAGCGACAAAGTGCTACTGTGACCACTCAACTATCCAAGCTTCGTATTCTGACAAATGCTCCAGCAGACGAAGGTGGGCTTGCCTTGGCATTGAGATCCTTGTTTGCTGAAACCCCTGCAAAAAAGAAGCAAGTGTTTAAAATCAGGGTGTCTTTTCTTTCACAAAAGAAACCTCTACCGTTGTCCTGGGCGCACTTAAACCTAAACTGTCGCTTTTGACCTGCAAGCTTTGCAAAAAACAAACAGTAAAGCATCTCACCATATGAAGTCTGTGCAGTGGCTGCAGAACGTTGGCTGCTTGAAAAATCTGGCAGTAAATTTATGGTTTTTCACTTCATGCACATTTTTCTGTCGCAAAGCACCTTTGCGGGCAAATCTGTTCCCAGCCGAGTCGCTATAATCAGCCATGATGAATGGGAAAACTAAACGCAAAACTTTGTAGTCCCGGTGTCTGAGGCTCCCGGTGTGTGTGTGGTGTTTTCCTGAGGCTGACGGACTGCACGCCTCCCCTCTGCCTGGATTGCAGCTGAGCGCTTCTTTTTCATTCAAAGTGACGTTGGAGAAGCCTGCTTTTACGTACAGTGGGAATGTATCGTTTCAGTTCAGCCAGTTTATGTACGTTAGGGGGGAATTCCCAAGAATGTATATTTCAATTGAACAGAAAATACACTCAGGCCTATACAATATCAACTTCTTTTTTTCATTGGTCTGCTTGTTGCATTTGTGGTTTCTTTAACGGCAATCCTAGCTGTTCCTAGATATATCAATTTCCCTATAGTCATCAGTTTAAATATCTTCGTTTTTCGACCTCGAACTTGGCAATGTAAATTTTTCAATTCATCAAAAAATGAATTGCTTGGAAAGTTGGCATTTAAATTTTCAGGCCCTGCAAATGGGAGACACTGAAGAAATGGCCAAAGATGCAGGGGCAAAATGATTGTCACTAAAAACAAATTTTTAACGAAGGAAAGCTTTAGCCAGTGAAGGAATTACTTAGATGAATAGTATGATCTGATTATTTATTTTTTGAAACCCTCCAATGGTTCTAAAATAGCACGAACAAAGGTTGGATTGACAAGTTTTTGTTAGAGGTGAAGATCAGATTTATTTGACAATTGCATTTGATTATCTTTGCGATCAAAGAGCAAAGGGAGTCTCACAGATTTTATGTGGATGTTGCCTAAAAAATAACTGGTGAAAAAGTGGGACATGTTATTGTGATGTTATTTCCAGCAAAAGGAATTGGAATCGTCAACACGCTGCAGCTATGGCTCAGGAGATAAAGTGTTGGTCCCCAAAGGAAAGATCAGTTTTTCAGTGAGAGCACACAACAATTAAAGTGTTTTTAGCAGAAGAATTAGTTGGTTGCTTCATGTTTGATGGGGTAAAAAAGGCAAGAGATGTTCTCTTGTTTGTTCAGATTGAATCTCATCACAGCAAGTTGCAGTATTTCTCTGTTCAGTTATCAAGATGCCCATGAGAAGTTCAATAGACAGTCGAAGGAATTAAGAGGTGCAGGAGTGATCTGCGGATCGTTTTCTGTAGAAGCTATTTGTTATTTTGTATATTTGGCTCACTTATCATTTAGTGACCTTTTGGGGGTTTAGTTTGGGGAATACACCTTTTTTGGTTGTTTATGATATTTAGTATTGTTTTACTTAATTTGGGTATTTAATTATGCTTTTATTTTGAAAGCACGGGTTAGCTGGGGCGCACTGGGAGAGTTTACTTAGATGAGCAGGCAGTCACAGGTGAGCAGGCACCTGGGAGGGCAAATAGGTTTTTAGCAGGGCAAGAGAGGCGGCAAAGGCCATTGTCATTTGTTTGTTTGCTTGTTTTTGGAGAAATAAACCGAAAGAAACGTAATTTTTTGCCTGGACAATGGACTCAAGCTGCGTAAATTCAATGGTGTCTCAGTGGCCGTTTGATTTGATTTAGTTTATTATGGTTTTGACATCTTTTTTGTTTTGATTATCGACACAAGAGGACGAATAGCCACTACATTTTCTTTATCTCTAAAGGAAGAGCCCACAAAAAAATTAACAGTGTCACGAGAGTATAAGCTACATTTATATGGGATAAAACGGCAATATGTGAAGAGAGGCGCATTGTTTATCAATTCAAAAGTTTGTAAAAGTTATCGGGCTGCATAGTGGGCTAAGCAAAAAAAATGTGGTGATAGGATTCATCATTTTGGTTTGTTTCCACTGACTGATATATAATTAGGCTATTTATTAAATAGATTCATCAATTCAAAAGTGTCGATGTATAAGTTACTATGGGAGTTTGGAGCTGGTTTCAACCTCTTTATCTGCATAATCGTACACAAATACAAAAGATAAATGTGAGCGTTCGTGAGATGATTGAGAGAAAAAAAACCCGTCAACCTGTGAACATCTCAGATGTGACCCCGATGAACACATCACATCAAGAAAAACGTTGCACGGTTGAAAATCGCTGGTTTGATAACAACAGGTAGTCATTTTCAAAAGTTTTTATATTGTCTATTGTGTACAAGCTTTGTCTTGGATTCAACCAAGTTGTCAAGAAAATATTGCAGGTAAGAAAAAGTCCCTCTGAAATGTCACTAGAGTGGTACAAAATTGTGGTATTCAAGTAAAGTGCATGTACCCCCAAACGGTGTATTTATGTTGAGGATTCTGCTTATTTTCCTTCACTGAAAGTGGTAGGGAAACGTCAGAGCTTGTAAATGACTATGGATAAATAAAGACCTATTCACGCGTGTAGGTATGGCAGTAAATGCGCCAGTTGGAAGATGAGGAAGAGGAGAACGAAGACGAAGAAGAAGAAGAAGCAGCAGCAGCAGCAGCAGCAGCAGTAGTAGTAGTAGACGAAGAAGAAGAACGAGACGCGTCTCCTCGGAAACGGATGTGTCGTAGAGTGAGGACGCTAAAGTTTGAACTAAATTTAGCGGCGAAGACCGTGCTTCAGGTAGTTCCCTTTTTCATTTTAAATTTTGCATTTCCACCTACATTGTAACCCGTTTTGACACGCTATCGACCTGTTCCTGAAAGTCGAGGAGAAACGATAGAAATAAGTCGCGAGCAATGGCGGCACCGCTTCGCTTTAGCCCAGCTAACGTTATGTGCTGCTAGTTTGTTGATGCACCGAGCTGGGCACTTAAGACATTTGCATCTGGCTAGTTTGCCAACACTGCTTTATAACTGAAAATTCGATGTCATGGTAACACGATAGTACCCTGTGTCAAAAACACAGATCTTCGCTTGCCTTGTAAGTGAGTGAAAATAATTACTGTGGAAGTGGTTATTGTTGACCGAAAACAAAGTTGTGAGCCTAAATTGCGCCCTATTATTTCGTTTGCTGTTTCTATTATTCCTCTAGGGTCACTATGAACCAACGTGGGGGCTCCTGGGAGGGCCTAGACACTGAATTCGACCATTTTTTACTGGATATGAAACCATATGTGCTTAAACACCCCAACAAGACAGGTGAGATTTTATTAGATAAGTATTTAGGCTACTATAGTATGCAACACAAATGAGTGCAGTATCACTTAAATGGGAAGTTATTCAAAACTTTACCATGTCTGCATGATTGCTTTTTTTCTAAATGACAAAGTAGGGTATTTCTAATATGTATACAGTATTGATCAGGCCGGAAAGGTAAATATATCTCTGATCAGTGAGGGTTAGAAAAGGTGATCTCTGAAAGGTAGCCCTTGATCCATTTGATTTCCACTTAGCCCTATCAACATTGTTGTAAAATGATAAAGGAGGTGAAATACAGTGATTTGGTGATAAAACTTTGTATCATTTGATATTTATTGGACATTGGACAGTGGTGTACTCCTCTTGCATTCGGTTCAATATATTTTAGCATAAGTAATGTAGCTAACTGAAATGTGGGCTTTGTTTCAATAATTGGATCTAATCTGGCTTATTCTCTCTCATCAAATGTCAGAACGCCAGCGTTGTGCGGTCTGGATAAAGAAGCTTTGTGACCCGGTCTCATGTGGGTCAGGTCTTTTAGGTCGCAAGAACCGCAACATTTATGCCCGTTTGCTCCTCCATATGCTCAAAAGAGGTGTCCTAGAGGGGCCTTTCACCAGCAAACCGGAGCCTGGAAGCCTCAAGGCACTTCCTGCCTACATGGTAAGAGTGGTGTCATCAATAATTCATTAACATTACTTCTTTTCTCATTGGTTTTAAACCATGTTTTTTTCCCTTCATTTGCGTTATACTAACAAAAAGGGTTTTTATACTTAATTTTAGCCCAAAAAAACCCAGATGACTTGTGACCAAATGTTCTCCTGAATTCTTCTTAAATTTCTACTTCCAGTCGATCTACTTTGATGAACCACTGAGTGGTCGGTCTGTGGAGCAAAGCAACAGGGGTCTGCCTGACTGGGTGACGGGAGAGCTGAGTGGCTTTACTGATGACAGTCTTGCTGTGGATCTACTTAAGGACAGACCCAGTTCTACACCTGTTGCAGCACATCACAGGTACTTTACAACTGTAACTACAGGTGCTCAAACTCTTGTTTATAACTTACAATCCCCGTGTCAATGCAAAGATAGCTTTGGAACAAGCTATGCAAAAAAAAAAAGCATTGCTTTATTACTATAAACTGATTCTAAAGTGGGAATGAAAGGAAAAGTGCTAAAGATAAATCAATTGTCCGATTAAGGCTTAATCCCACAGTAAGACAATAATAAGACAAAAATCAGACTGAAGACTTCAAATGATTAAAGACCAGCACAGTCTCAGACCTAAGCTCATTTAGGATCACTGAGGAAAAAGGTTGAAAGCAAAGCAACAAAAGTTGACTTCTGTTGCTGTAGAAAAAGGGATTTCATAAAAATTCACAGATTTCAGTTTACTGGCCGGCTCTGATTTTCTTTTTAAGTGCAATAATAAGGCACATGCAAAACCAGTTTGATAATTGTTTTTTCATTCTTGTTTAACAATTAACTGTTAAAAAAAAAAATTCAAACGTGGGCTGAGTGTGAGTGGTTGTTTGTCTCTGTGTGGCCCTGTGATGGACTGGCGACCTCTCTCGCTCGATGACCGCTGCGATAGGCTCCAGCCCCACTGTGACCCCACTGATGGATTAAGCGGGTATAGAAAATGGATGGGATGGATTTGGAAACGTTTTCTCCTAAACTTGACAGTGCTACAGTTCCTTCTCAAAGATCTCCAATTCCCTGAATATAGCTATTTGTCCTCCTCTATGCACCAAATTATAGGTCTCCTTTTTAGCTTAAAATATAAAGGTGCATTGAAAACATGACAAGCATTTTTTAACCTAAGAAAAACCTGAACCTTGAAATGTAGTTCTGTATTTGTACTTTTGGAGATGAAGCTGCTATATCAGATGATAAGGGCAGGAGACTTAAACATAGTACTTTTAGGGTCAGTGCAGTCACTGCAGCAATAATTGCGTGCCAAGTATCTGAGACTGCTGCCTGAATGGTGCATTTACTTTTTTTTTTCACTGCTTTGTATCATTTGAGGTTGTTCACTAGACTAGAATTGCTCAAAGGTCCAGAGTGTGGGAAACGGTGATGTCGCGGGGCATACATTGGAAAATAAGCTGGATCTCAAAGCGTTGGGACAGAGAGAAGATCGTCACAGTTGCATCTCTGCTCTCTGATTGTGATGTGGTTCTGTTGGACTTTTCAAGCCATGGCCTTTTTTTCATGACCTGTATTTCAGTGGGATGCACAGATCTATTGTTGAAGCGTGTGGAGCTGTGCTGAAGACTAATGCTCACATGAACACGTTCCTGTCAAACACTCCTTGTTTTCTCTGTAAACTCAAACTAAAACAAGATTTTTTTTAACAGTCAAATCTTGCTCATCTATTTAGCTAAAAATAAAACTTAATAGCATTTATAGTATGAAATACCTTTCACCAAATAGAAGCTTAAGATATATATATTGTAACTTTAATAGTTTAAAGTTGCTTCCCAAAAATGTCAATAAAATATTCTGTTATTCCTAGTAATGTGTCACGTTTTATAGAAAAAGGTCATTGGGGTTGTGTAAAATTTGATAAAACTGTTTTACTGCAGAAATTGAGAGTTAAAAAGATAACTCGTCCCCTTCTCCAGCTGGTGATTTCAGCTGTCTGATGAGGAGACGGACACAGAAGATCCTGCTTCTCCTGGATAAGGTGTCTGTAAAGTGAGGCTTGAAACGCTCGCTGTTTTTTCTCACTGATTGTTCATCGCATTTGCTCAGCAGTGCTATCTTAAAAGGTGAAAATATTGCCGAGTTCTTGCATCAGTCAGCAGGAGCTGTCCATTCTGACTTTTCAAAGGGAAACACTTCAAAACGGCATTAGAGGATGAGGAACCTTTCTACCCATTTTCCTGCTCCTCTTCTCTTTACTCTCCCCTATTTGTTGGTGTAAGCCCCACAGAGCAAACCGGAGAATAAAGTTTGGCAGTGTGTTGTCCATTCTTTAAATAGTTTGCCTTCTACAGTGTTTCTCTTTGGCTATCAGTGAGATGACTAAAAAACACTAATACATGTTTTTGGTTCAGAGTTGAGGTGCTCAGTTAAAATGATTTGTGCTGTTATTGATGCGCACCACCATGTGTGTGGCATGTGAAGTCAACGTGCCTCGCTAAATATTCAGTCATCCTCACATAGTCATTTCTTCTGTCTGCAGGCGGTCACGGAGCCCAACAATGCAATGGCTCAGGCTTTTTCATAACATTTACGAATGAGGCAAATCAGAGCCCAGTGGCTTCATATTCTCATTAGCATAATAAAAAGACAGCTCTGTAGAAGGGGATAGCTTAATATACACCAGGGCAATGCATAAAAGAGAGTACATGCCCACCGCTGCCATATTTAATCCAGCGTTGTCTGTTGGGGCTGTGGAATTATGCTATTACGCCCAGGCGCTGCGCTACTTTGTGTCGTCAACCTCACAGCAAGATGTTTTTGGACAATGCGCGTTCCTCCATTGGGCCACACTGTCCAAAGGCATCCAGGTTATATCCTGATGAATATGTCCATCCATCCATCCATCCATCCATCCATTTCTGCTGCGATGAGCTTCAACCCTCTGACTGTCTAAAGAGCAAGTGGGGTGTAGCTCTTGGTGGATGAGTTCACTTGCATCGTCTCTTTTCATATCGTAGTTGCAATAATGTCAGTGATACTGACATCTTTGTACATTAACTTTAGAGAAATGACGACATTAATCAAATTCAAAACGCTACAATCCAATCTCCCATATGCTGTATTCCATATGCCTCAATCCAAATGCATTCATCCTTTCAGTAATAAGTGCTCCAGTTTTTACACTGAGACTGTCCCAAGCGAGCCGAGATAAATAACCTATCCAGTGAGTCATGGGTCCACCCCAAGGCCCCCTCCACATAGAACATGTCTAAAACGCCTCCCCAGAAGGCATCCTGACCAGATGCCTGAAGCATCTAAATTGGTTTATTTTAATGAAGGAGAGAAGCCACACTACTCTGAGCCATGCAGGATGACCGAGCCCCTCCATATGCCTAAGACTGAGCCCAGCCACCCGTTAGAGGAAGCTCACAGATGCTGTGATTTACAAGTTCTGTTGAAACAGTGCGGCTACCTTCAATAAGAGACAGCCCTTCCTCCTTCCTGCCACTCGGGCTTTGTATGGAGCGTTTTGTGGAGAGCAGTTTGCTGAGTACCATAGTGTCTGATTGGGATAAGACCATAAAAGAAGCTCAGATCACAGACTTAACATCCTGATGGAGAAAATTAGCTGGGCCAGAAGTCCTTTTAAGTGTCTCTTTCTTATTTAGATAAGAGTAAATGGAAGAAACTCGCCTGACTCCGTCCCTGTGATGTGGCAATGTTTGATCTCTCACCAGTGGTCAGGTGCTGAGCAGGGCTCCTTTCAGCTGTATTCAAGTTTTAACCTGACAGATTGTTTTTAGATATGAATTTTGTTTAACTCAGAATGGTTTGTTCTGTAACACATGTATGGGTTGTTTAACATACATATATGACTTCCTTAGTGAGACACGCCCCGATCAAAATCCAGAAAGATTTATTTATGCATTTTTATTTATTTATTTTTGTTGTCGTATTCTTCCCAAGCTGGCCACAAGATGGAGCTACTGCTTTGCCTATGTCACCAGTTCAGGCAGAGGAATGCTGCAGCACAGACGGAGAGCTTTGGTGATTACTTTATATGTCCGTGCCATTCTTATTTTGCATCCTGTGTTTCCAAGAAGACAGAACATTTTAAAGGCATAACAGCGTGTTTGGGTTGGTTTTGACAGCACCGTATAAACTGGGCCTCATCTTTTTGCAGGTGATGTTACCACCACTCTATTGTAGTCTCTATGTTATGCTTTTCTGGCAGAGTTTAATTTCTTGCTTTCATCTAGTCTCTCCCTAACTTCTGTTGTCCATCTGTGTGCTCTCCATACACATATGAAAGCTCTTAACCCCCCCTCACCCTCTTCTCCTTTTTTTTTTTTTTTCTCTCAGGGTAAGTGTGACAATAACATTGTCTTTTGCAGTTGCAGGAGTTGGTTGTTTATGTCGGTGCAAGTGCCTCACATGTCTTTTCAAAGGCCAGAATCTTTCAACTGATCTTCCCTTCAGGTGGCGTTGGCTTATGGCGAAGGGTGTGCAGAGGCACAGGGGTGTTTGTGTCCCAAGGTCAAACTTTTTTCCTCGGGGCACCCGAGGCCGAGACCCGGGCCCGCCGGCTCTGCACCTGGAGGTCAGGCTGGGGTATGGATGTCAGGCTGCTTTAATCAGCCAGGCTGCAGCTTCTGAGGCTTTACATGGTGGTGTTCTCATTTTTGTGTGTACACGTGTGTGTATTGCTCTGGCCTGACTTGCCACTGCTTTGATCTGCGGGCCTCAGACTCCAGACACATCTGATTCAATTATCCTCATCCACCTGTTGACTTAGAGGCCCAAAATTGCAAAACTTGGCCCCCTGTCCAAGTTTCATAGCTGTGTTTGTGTGTGTGTGTGTGTGTGTGTGTGTGTGTCTGTCTGTGTGTGCCCACATGCATAGAGAAAGTGAGATTATCTGAGCGCACAAAAGCTGAAATTTCTGAAACAATAATACTCGTGGCTCACCTGACAGCATGGGCTCACACATTCGTGATTTATCATCTTTGAGGAAATTTCAGATAATCTTGCACAACTCTTCGCTCATAAAGTAGTTACGCCTGAGCAACAGGATCTTACACACAAAGAGTGGAGGATGAGAGAGAAAATGGAAACTGGACAATCCTATTTAAAAAACAAAAAGTCATCATTTTCTAAAATGAAAAAAGGCACATTGTAAATGTATATTGTCACTGTTTTAGGTTACACAGACAAAGATAATGTTCTGTTGGTGATACAGTTGCTAAATATAAGATATATTGAGCTGGGCTTCGTTTAATGAGTCGCTTTTACAAGATGCATCATAACAAGATAATTAGGCCACGCCATGCAGTGCCGATGGAGGGCCTTTATCAAAGTATTCTACTAATCAAATTGATGTATTAACATCTCTGTCCATGTAGCTAAATATACTAGTCTTTAAACAGAACTGACTGCCAGTGTTGCTAGCACTACATGTAGCTCCACATGTAGCTCCACGTAAAACATGGCAGTAATTGAGTCATCTGTGGATCCTTTAAAAAAAAAAAAAAAAAAAAAGTTTTAATGAGGGAATAAACTATTTAGATTGTTGTATCATTAACTCCCAATAGTTTTGAGTTTAAGAAAAAATATCAATCATTATTAGTCGCTATTACATGTAGCTCTTGCTCTGTATTCTACAGTCTTTGCTCACAGTGATATCCCCATGAGCTAACGCTGTCTGTGACAAATAAGGCTCAGCATTCTCACTAGCAGTGATACCATGAAATTACATGGGAGGGAAAGAATGCCCATGGGCTCTGATCGAAAGCATGAAACACTGCCCTCTAGAATGTAATGTAATATCTTAATAAGATGACAGTGATTTATTATTTTTTTCCCTTCACTGTGGTCCCTCATCTGCTTGTCTGCTTGCCTTCTCCAACATCTTCATTCAATTAGCATGAGTGGGCTAATAGTGCCTCGTGTGCCTGCGCTTAATGAGATTGTTAGCTCAGTTATGCCCTTAAGAGAGAGAGAGAGTGTGTGTGTGTGTGTGTGTGTGTGTGTGGTGCGGGAGGGGGCTGTAAAAGAGAGAATCATACATGTGTTCGTCTACATGTGAGCCCTTTCCCTTTAAAGCCTCTTGTTTATGCCATGACGTACAGGATGAGAGCCAGTCGTTGAGGGGTATGATTATAAAAGGATGCTACAAGTCATAGAACGGTGCCCCATTTGTTGTGCATGGAAACGGAGTGAAGTATGGCAGAGACATTTATCGTTCATATGGGATGGATTGCAGACCACAAACCAGGCAACCAGTGCCAGATGTTAATCTGCGTAAATGTCAAGGCAGTCTGCCGATGCAAGCACATTCATATACAAAGAGAGAGACACGAGCAGACCACAGAGATATGCACTCGCATTCTGTCGGTTAGATTCTACCCTTTGTTTCTCTCATTTCTCTCCTCCAGGAGAAGGCTGTACGAGGAGAAGAACCTTTCCCGACCGATGTCCTTCAGTCCCCTGAAACAGGCACCCAGACAGGATGCCAGAATGGTTTGTTCATCGCAGTACATCCAGCCACACCTCTGAACTTCCTTGGCATTTTTGTAAAGATTCAGCAATTGCCTTTTTACTTTGATATATTTGTGCAACGTAGCTGAAAATTATTATTGAAATATTTACCCTAAACCCACTGGTGCCACTGTGAATAGTAGACGATGCGTTCTTCTTTAATGTGGCCCACTTTTGGGAATTCCCAAACTTGTTTCCTTCTGAAGTTGGACGAAATGACCTTTTCTTGAAAGTTGTTGGCTCACATCAGGCTGTAGAGGGTCGAAAACTTCTTTGAAAAGGATACAACGCTGTGTCAAAGTATTGATGTAATTGGTTTTGACCATTTCTTTTTAAGGCATGGACATCTAGATCTTAAATTGTTTATTGCTTCGGCTGTAACGATGCTATTTATAAGTTTGAAAAAAACCTGCTGATTTACAGGAATGAAGTGTACATATGACCACAATCATGCATAAACACTGACGATGTAGTTAGGAAAACCTGGATAAAAGTACTGTTGACTATCCTTGTTAGAATTGGGTGGCTGATGCGTTTAATTATTTCATTGCTCTTTAGTTTTCTGTAGCTGTTGGGTTTAGTTAAAGTAACAAAACTGCTTGGCTAGTTTTTGGGGAAAAACGTCACGGGATTACTTCCAATCTCCCAGTATTTGGCGCTCGGTACCCCCTGAATGTGTGGCACGTGGAATCGTGAATCATTATTACAAGTCAACCCTCAGTGGCCACTTTATTGTTCAAGTACAGTCCTGTTGTAACATCTGATCTTACAGAGCGTAGCCGTAGTGTTTTTTGGTTGTGGTTTCTGATGTTTTCTCCTCTTGCTCACTATAAACACAGAAAGAGCAAAAATAATACCCACAACAATATGTCAATAGTATAGAGAGTACGTCTGCTTAAGGCTTCGACAATAAAACAAATGATTTAGGGAAAAGAGTTCATAAAGTGTCTTTAAAAAAAAAAAAAAAGAAAGAAAAAAAAAAGGCACTTCATGAGCTTTGTTTGAATCAAATTATGCAAGAGGGCTCCTGTGTCACACTGTGCAGGTGTGTTATACTGCACCTTTTTTTTTTTTTTTTTTTTTTTTTTTTTTTTAAAGTATGTTCTTTTCCAAGCCAATGAACAAGTGATTATTGCCAGTGCCAACATCTGCTGCCAGAACCACTTCAGGCTGTAATACTTTAGTTTAAAACAGTGCTTTGACTTTGTGGTGCAGCACAAAGACTGTGACAGGCATTTGAACAGCCAGTGAACTGCATAGCCAGCATTCCTTGATACTGAAATGAAACATTTACTCTTGTTTGTTTGAGGGTGAGGCTTTGAGACCATAATGCCATTCTAATCAGAAGGGGCTTTTATTCCAAAGCTATTCCATATAGTAGTTTCTCTGTCCACCCAAAGTCCACACTCCATCAGATCCTAATCACATTCAACAACATCTACTCTTTCCCTATCACTCTTTCGACTTTATTAGATATTTCCTCTATTTTAACCTTACCGCTCAACATTGACTTGAGTAAATTGATCTTTTATCAACAAAACCCCTGGAAGCATTCAAATTATACTCCATAAAACAAATCCGGGGCCCAGCTGTAACAAAGGGCTGGAGAAAACACGAATGACAGGCAGTCGAGCTGCACATGCCCCTCTTGTGGAATTTACTGCGTGACGGAAATTATGTGGAACTGCCAAACATCTGGAATGCTGTATGTTAGGAGGAGGACAACGAGGGAGCAAAGGGTTGCAGAGGTGGAGATAACAAGGGAGGAAAGGGCTGTTTGTATGGGAGTAAAACACAAGAGGGTGTACCGTATATCTGTAAGCTCTGAAGAAACCTTTTGTTGTTGCCAAGAGAGGAATTATTACACGTCAGCAGGCAGTGATAACCTCCGCCAATGCCTTGCTGTTTGCTTCCTCTGGCCAAACTGCCAATCAAAGTGCTGTGAGAAATGACTTAAATCCCATCCTCTTAATTTAAATCACCCATCTCAGCTTTACCCCCATTTTTCTGTCTCAGGTGGATGGAGTGTTAAAGGCAGACATGTCTCCAGATGACAGTGACCTTGAGGCTCGTCTCAACAGCTGGAACCTAGGGGTGAGTCCAGGGGCATGCCGTGAGCTTCATGGTTACACACGGCTGTCAACGTGCAACAGCTCACCGCAGCGACGGAGATTCTGACGGAGACCGCTCGCAAATGAATCCACGGCAGTGTGAGCACAGCCGTGTTGTTTACCAAACGTGAAATGATTCGTTTCCAGATGTCTCATTCCATCTCTGTCCGTGTAAATACTTCATCGCAGATTTGTGAGTGTAGCATATAAACTGTGCCCTTCCTGATTTAACAGGCACAGTCCTTAGTGGACAGATGCCAACCCAAAACATCCGAAAGCCAGGCCAAAATGTCCCTTTGTTTCATAAGACACACAAGGATTTTTTTCCTGTCTAATTTAACTTGCTTCGGAGTTGCTCTTTGTTCAGGTTTTGTGTGTTGTGCAAATTTGAGTTTTCTTCTAATTTGTATTGTGCTAAATGCTATTAACTCATCTCTACAGGAAAGCCATATTTCTTAAGCTTTAAGCTGTTTCCAGTAACCACAGACGTGACAGACAGCAGTGGTTTATGTGGTCTCTCCAAGAAAGTGTGGAATGTGATGCACATGTTGCCTGACCACAAATACACATGTGTCATCTCATGAATCTTTCTCATTTATTCATTATAACACTTAACCTAAAGACCTGTTTCGATTATGCAAGAAAGCTGATTTTGCTCCTATTAGAAAAGGTCAAACACATTTTGTAAGTAGTATCGGTGGATTCTGTTATCACCTATTACATGCTACATACTACATACTGCATACTATATACTACATACTACATGCTACATGTTGGTGAGTAGCCTGCAAAATCCTCACTGAGGGGAGGGGTTGCAAAGTTAGTCTTTCTGCTTTCATACTTCTAAACGAGTGGTTAAAACCCTTTTCAACCTTTGTCCTCTTAAAAGTCTTGCTTTTGGCAGTTTGCTGCTCTTGTATGACGTGAGGGTTGTGTAAACTAAGGAGTTGAAGATGTGTGCACCTGCCTTATCTCCCCTGTCTGGAGTACTCCGGGCCAGGCTTGATAAACAACCTGCCCTCATGTCTTTTATTTCCTATCTCTTCACCTGCATCACCCTGGGTATGTCTTTCTCTTTGTTGCCTGCTTGTTGCCTCTGACTTTCTCCAGCATTGCCGACAAGTTGATATTTTTGCTGAACCCCCTCAGCTCTACTTTTCATACTCTTTCTCAGCTTCTTTCTGTTCGGTGCTATCTTTCTTCTCTGTCTGTCCATGCTTCTTTGACTCTCTGCTCTCGCTCTCTCTTCTAGCACTAGGGTAATCTGAGGAATCTATCAGAAGACGTGAAGCCGCGCACTGCACTGCTCTGCTTTCCTCTGTGTTGAAACGCTGATAAGACGCATTGCTTGGCAACGCTCCCCCAAGCCTGCATCTTTCAAATCAACAGATGTTCCTTCACACACACACACACACACACACAAACCCTCCTCTAGTTCTACAGATGCAATGCTTCAAAGAGCTCCTACGAAATTTCGGCAAAGCCAAGCGTCACTCTATCAGGAGCATCTTTTGCTTTTGCTTAGATGTCATGCAGCAGTCTATATTAGTTTGTCATTCTTTTCACCTGGGGGAGTGAAAGTCTTTGCGGTTAGTCAGTAACCCTACTGGACCCTGATTGTTTGAGAGTTATTGCAAGAGTCATAAAACCTGATTCACCTGGACAACCATCTGTTTCGATTTTTAGTAAGTTTGTGGTTTGGCACAACTACTTGAATCCCTAATGGGAGTTGAGTAATATAATAGAGCAGCATTACACTGTCCTGCCTGCTCTCCATTGTCTGTGGGAGTGCTGACAGATTGCTCAATGCTGGTCCAAAATTAGGAAACCGTCATTGTGTGCGCTTGGCTGCAGAGGCTGCCCTTATGATTATTCCTTTTATGCCTTCGTCCATCCATCTCCGTCAGGTTCCAATGACACAGGACAGGGTGCCAACTGTGAGGCCGGACAAACATGCGCTTAAAGGAGCTTGTGTGTGGGGACACAGAAAAGATTGCACGCACAGGCACACGTATGCACCAAGCCCAAGTTTAGTATTGCACTGTGCCAGTATTACACCACAGCATTTAGTCTACATGTCTTCCCTCCCTGTGGGCCATGCTCAATCAAATCTGATGACTGGCTGTCTGTGGATATAAAAAGAAAATGTCCTTCCTGTTGTAAGCCTGAACACCAGTTTAGAGGAATATTGATTGATCATCACTTGGTGAAAATTGTTTTTGTTTTTTTTCGGGGTTTTTTTTTAGCCATTGTCAGATTTTAAACAGCAATCCATCACACAGGATGTCACGCATCCTAACTCTGATTAGCTCCCCTCATGCACGTTCGGTAATCTTTTCATGTCTTCATGTGCATGTGTTACAGTAATGGTTATTGTAAAAGTGGAATAGTTCCTGTTATTTTGGCCATACAGCATGTCAGCTAACTGGAGTTGGACCTACTTTAGTCTGCATTATTCCACCTGTCACTAGCTCACCCTGAATTAACAGATTGTGGCTCTATTCTTGCACTGTAGCCATTTCGTTCCGAGGAATGATGTTCTCTCAGGTTGCATTTTCTAACCTCTCACTCATTCTGGATTAGCTTGCTGTGGGTGGTGCCATCTCATAACATTAAATCCCTTTTCATAACGCTGAATTGAATCTTCTTCATCCCAGCTCTTCCTCCTTGTTCCCCTGCCTCGAGCCCATGTTGAACACATTGGGTGTGAAAGTGTTTGCTGGCCGTCATTTGTGTCTTTTCCAGATTCAGTTCAGCTACTTTTAAATGCTGCTAGTCCTCAATGCCTGCAGACAGCACGAGTGCACCAGAGCGACGCACTTTATGATAGTTTCAGTTCATAAGAAAGTAACGGAGTCATAAGCAAACGTCGGACAGTGCAAGCCAAACAGCAACTTGTCAACAGACAAGGTGTTTTTTTTTTCAGTTAGTTAGCTGTATTGATGTAATGCTGCTAAGTCACATGGACTGTGAACCGTTTGCTTTCAGGTGGTTATGCCGCTCACTCTTTTCAGTCTCTTGCATTTCATATTGCAATCAAAGAGCATGCTGTGTCAGTGCTTGGCAAAGACGTATACACATTTGTCTCCATGCGATGGTAAACAGACTGGATAGTTTACAGATTAGCGGTCCTTCGTGTTGACAAAAGGGACAGCGAAGAGGGGCTGAGAGCGGAAACAGAGCTGGCCACACACACAAAAGCCTTGAAGTAGCGTGACGCGTTCTGTCTCTCTAAACAGACTAGAGTTGACGGAAGAGACTCCAGCCACAAAACCGGCCTTTGATGTGCTTTCCACATTGTTTACGGCAAACTCGGGGCAAAGGATAGATTCTGGTGGTGGTAAGGCTTTGTTAGGAGAGAAAGCGGAAAACAAGAGGTCTGAAGTTTTTTTTTCTGTTTACTCTTTCAGATTGAAAACCCCAAGTATTTGAGAGAGAAGCCCATTCCCTTGTCACCAGTAGGTTATCATGGGGTCTTTTGTGGTTATTTGTTGTGATAGAGATAAAAGTCTAGTCTTTAAGCTCCTCAATCATCTCGTCACCTAATTTTTCTCTCCTTTATCTCCATAGATTTCCAGGTCGAGCTATGAGAGGAATAGCACATTTGCCAATGATCATGGCCCACAAAGCAAGGAGGTATGCACCTGAATGAGAGCTATAGACACTGAACTGCAGCTAAAGGCTTCTTTGTTTGATATATCTGATTTCCTTAATAACTCTTTTATCTTTTTCCATGTCCTCAAGCAATACTAGATGGTATTTAAGAAACAGGCCTTCATCTGCATTCCAGCGAGCCTTAAATCCTTGCCTCTCATTATTCAGTGCACTCAGCCATTGAATAGAAACAAATGTGGAACACATACAGAAGTCAAAGCTTTTGGGATTGCTATATGGCATTAGACGCCCCCACAACCATTTGCATAGATCTATTCACATGGTTAGTTTTGTTGAAATAGCCAAGGCCTTGGGGAAGACAAAAATAATGCCAACATCCAGTGATGACAGTTTTTTTTTCCATATATGGATTAAAGCCAAAAATCCTATTCTGAAAGCATGCTTTGAAGTACCCCCGGGCCCCTCTCCAAGTCTCCCAAACCACCTCATTCCTTCCATCATTCACCTTAAACGGGACACATGGGACATTGTGAGCAACAATTGTCTTGTTTGGTTACATCCCATAAAATGGTGCTGTTTGTGACTCCTAAAAGATTTAAACTTTGCACACATCTACTCTGTCAGGTGAAGCATCTGTAGACTGATGTAACATAGCAACTCCGATATGAAATCGTTAAAGCTACATCTTATACCCTTTGATCACACCGCTGACTAGCTCCATATAGCCGACTGTCATAGGAATATACGCTTGATTTAATGCACGCACCAACCGAGTCATCGGTTTGTAAAATATAAGTAGTTTTAGAATTAATAGTTTTTTATTTTATGAAGATTCTAATTATTAGGTTTAGGTAGCTTGCCAAAGGGTATATATTAAACTCCATAGGTAAGTGTCTTTGGAGGGCAACTCTTGCCAATTTTTTGGTGTAATCAATGTGTGATGCTGGTATGAGTAGCGCATTTAAAATTTAGTTTGCATGTACTTGGCCTCGAATACAAGCGTACAGTTTTAGATGGAAAGCTTAAGGAAACTGAACTGGCCTGTCATTTCCACTGATGCCACATGCAAGCAATATGGTAAGCAGTTCAGGAAAGCCACAGAGAAACACTCGGACAGACACATTGGAAACGAGCAAATGGGGCAGAACTGGAGGTTTTTTTTGCCTGTAGTCGTCAGATTTGTGATGTGGCCACTGAAGCTTGTATTTCACTTTTGACTTGTTTACCTCATAGAGAGATTACTTTGATAAAGTGGAAATGGCACCAGAAACTGAACTGGCCTGTGGCAAGTGTGTGAGAAGCAAAGGGTGTGCACGAACTTAAACGGAGGTCACTGAACGTTCTGGTGATATATAGTGGTCTCATCTTCTATTCCATCCTTGTGATTAGAAATCATTGCCAACAACTGTGGACTGCAGTGTTAGTTTGCCTACGTTAGCCTCAGCAAATACTGAATGGGACTGTACGATATGCACTTTGCTTTTTCTCACCTCTTTCCCCCTCTGGATGAATTATCATAACATTGGTAATTCCTTGACTTGTTTGTCTATTACTATGTAGTTTAATAACTACATAGCTAACAATATTCTCAGTAGCCCAAGCTGTTCGTATCTTCGGAGCGCTGTTTATTGAAAATGAGATCCTTAGACTATAAATACATAGAAGGCAGTTGTGAAAATATGCTGCAGTTTGCATTCAGGGGGACACAATGTGAGTAGAGCATGAGCCCCTACGTTGCATCTGTAGACAGCTGGACTGGCTGAAATGGGAGCACTGAAACAGGTTCTACCCAGACACAGCTTTAGCCTTCTTGATCATGTTTAGCAGGAGACCATGGGTCCCTGGCAGGCTGTACTTCACTGCTACATAGACCATTTTCCTACAAGCTTTGCTGTAGCACCATGGAAGCCCAGTCCAGCCTCGATATGGGAAATCAAAGTGACATCACCTCTATTTAATCCCCAAAGCATCGTTGAAAATTTACCCAGGTTCGTAGTGTAATTCATGCCACATGTCATCAAGCTGGTGGCAGCTTAACTAACAACTCAGGTTTCACACAAAGCTTATCCTCCCGCTAATCTGCCGACTGCACTGACAGAAGTGCAAACTGAATTCTTTCCTATGGAACAATGAGTGGCAGCTGAAAAACTTAACTTGCAAGCTGCCATAGCTTTGAGTCACTTATCTTACACATATGCGCTTGCTTATGGGGGCCATTGTGGAAAATGTCTTGCAGGAGCAGCAAAGTTCTGCTAATCCTACAGCACACCCTGCAAGTGGTTAGTATTAAGAGGGCCGGGTCTTTATTTGGAAATCCAAATGAACTGATTGATGAGTCATTTTTAGCTCAGCGTAGGCCCAAGGCTTTTGATTATAGATGATACTGACAGACTGATTAAAACACGCAGGCCTTCTTTCAGAGTTTGTGTGTTCATGCCATCTTCAAGCTTTTCCTTTGGTACCTGACCTGAGGGATAGTTGGCAGCAGGCTGGTAGATGAATGTGTTAGTGTCAAGCAGTCACGCTCTAATGGTCGCAAGCCCCTGACTGGGAATCAGACCCCTTTGCTTTCTGATGCCATAATGATGCAGTCTCTCTAATCTAAGAATCCTTTGGGATGGAGCTTGAGTTCTGAGCCTGTGATTTAGAGGGCCATGGCTTGTCTTATCTGATCGCTTTTGAAAGCTGAAAAGGAGTAACCTAGTGAGTCTCGGTTGAAGAGAGAGATGGTGCTTCAGGCTGGGAGACATAAGGGATCCACGATGTTTCATGATAATGAAAGTTATTATTTCAAGCATGTCTTTACTCTGTTATTTATTCTTTTATATTGTCTTTACTTCTATTAGAATAGCAGTCTCTGTACTCTCTCTATATTAAGAATTACACTTGTCAAAAGCCATGAGAAAATATCCAATTTTTTACATTTTACATCGGAGATTAGATTTTAGCCTATTTTTTTATTTTTCATTTTTTATTTAGACACTGTAAATTAACTTCTTGTCAGAGTGTGAAAAAGGCATCTCGCTGCTCCTCAGTATATAGGAGAGCGCCGCACACTGACTATCCTAGAGCATCTGTGTTCACTAATGATGAAAGACGCACCTGGGCATTGTACCTCTCAGGCAAGATGAAGGAGATGCACAAAAGCAGCCTCGCTTTATAGAGCCCAAACAGTTAGCGGACGATTTGTGAACACGTCCCCCTGAGGAAAAAGGCCTTGACCGCACGCTGGTTTTGAGAGCAGACAAAACTGCTTCCTACCACTCCTGGCATTCCCACTTCCATACCCTCCCTCTCTCTGTGCTCCCCACTTCTCATCCTCTCAAAAGCGCAGTGTCAAAAACATGGCATCTTACAGCGCTCTCTACAACTCAGAAGAAGAGAAAAGGGAAAAAGCTGTACCACCCAGTCGGGCTGATTGAAGGCGTCTCAGAAGCCTTAGGTGTACGACATTCCTCCTCCTCCTCCTTCCTTCACCAACGCTTTTATAAACAAGTTTCAAACACCCCTGATCTAGTTTGACAAACTTTCTCCAAAGAGCATTTGAAGCGAGGATGAGAAAGTGACACCCCCACATGAGCTTTTTTTTTTTTTTTTTTAGGCACCGGCAGAATTGGGTCTCTACTTACTCTTTTGCTTTTCAATCACTGCCATCTCTCATCTCTCCCCCTCCTTTTCTTCCCCCTCCCTTCTCTCACTCCTTTTTTCCTTTTCTTTTCTAGTCTTGACAGGTCTCCTGTGGTCTCTTCAATTGCACAAGAAGTGGTGGTAAATCAGGAAGAAAGGCTGAGAAGAAAGAAAAGACTACTTAACGGAGCTTTGTAAAGGATACAGTGTATGAATGCAATAATGAGGAGAGCTATCTAGAAGGCAATCTATGCTTTTTAGTTGTTTTTTCTAGTTTTAACCGGGCTCAGAATGTGAAGGAAATAGCTGACTTCTGAAGAAAACTTCACCTCTTAGGTCTAGTATATTTTACCGTTTCAATCCCAAAGCGTAGCGAAACACTTTTCAGTGTGTTGCTGATGTCACCCTTTTATTGTTGTATCTGCATTCAAACACTTATACAATACTGTTATAGAGTTGCATTGCTATTCAGGTTGAACAGTTGCTGCCCTTTGAATTTACTAAGAGATGCTTCAAAACTTTAAGTTCTGATGACTAGAACAAAATTATTTTCAAGATGTTGTTAACTGCTGACATGCGCACACACGCAGCGTCATTTTCAATGGAAGAACACTTCTTTGGTCACAATTTGCAACTTAACTGCTAGAGGTCACCGCCAAGCCCACATGGTGCCTTTTTTTTTAAAGTCGGCAAATACTCTCGTGCGCTCTACTGCACGAGTGAAGATTCTTTAACTATCGTGCTTATTTTTTTACGTCGAATTTGTTCCGAGACAAACATCGGACAGTTAGAAAAAAGAAAAGAAAAAAGCAGAGTCGGCACATCATGTGACAGCTGCAGTTCATAAAGTGAACAGACGACTTCCACTGAGCAAAAAGCATAGATGAATGGAACTGGCCAGAACAACAAGAAACAGAATGATCATCATCAGAAATAAAGAAATGATAAGCATACATATACATTTTGTGATTTCATCAAATATATTAGGAATTAAAGAAGAAGAATTATTTACAGACATTTTTGAACAAATGATAAAAGAGTAGATGTACATGTATGTATCTATCTATAAATATATCTATCTACATGTATATTTCTCCCGTTTTATAGCCATGCAGTCTCATTGTTTCCCTGCTGTCATGTCATACGAAAGACCCTCGAATTTGAGAACTGAATTGAAATTTTCTGGAGACCTGGAATCTCTCTCAGCTCAAGGAGATTTCTCTCAACATGCTCGCAACAATACTGAAGTTGTGATCTGTTGAAAATACTGCGTTGACAATAAATGCAGTCCTTCTATTGAATTAACTGCTGAGTGCATGCACAGGTCACACAAGCGGACTTTATCACAGACAGACACGCGCACACATGCTGCCATACGGTTGGCTACTCCGGAATTTTTTTGCGTGCATAAATGCGGTTCTTTAAAAATATCAATGTGCTGATTATAAGATCAGTTCAGCTTGTTCGTAAGATGGGTTACAACTTCTTTTAGCTATATTTATGTAAAAACATTTCACGCTCAATCATCCTGTCTTTGGAAAGTTTAGCGCGTGTTGTGGTTTAGCAACCGCAGCTGCGAGAACTGAAGCTAAATCACAGAGCTGTTACTGTTGTCAAAGAAAATGTTGTGAATGTTAACTTTGACATCAGGATTCCTGTGTTCTCAGACTGAGATGCAGATCAAAGTGTTGGACTCGAAGCACCAGGAGGAGAAACTGAAGATGCAGCAGGAACACGATGCAGATGTTGAGAAGGTAAAAATGAGGTGCCGGTGTCTCTGTCATTGCACCCTGGATATTTTACGGTTGTTATTGTGTTTATTTGTCCTGAAATGGCCAGAAAAACGTCCCAAGTTCCTTTTACATTAGCTCAGCTAACCACAGCTGAGGGCCAGCAGTAGTTTCTAGTTTCTCGTGCAGTTCCAGAAATTGAATTGGCTGTAGTTTGAGTCATTTGCAAACCACTTCTGTCTACATGACATTAATTCAAAAGTCTACAAGGGAATGGTTTAGTATATAAAATCCAAACTTAGTCAGTACAGATGCTGTAAATCTGCTATGTAACTTGATCCTGATACCATTTGGTGGCTGATGAGAAGTAAATGAATACTTTTCTTCTCCTTACCCCATCCCATGAAATAATCATCTCTTCAAAGCCCTTCGTCAGCTGGTGAGAGTAGAAGTAAAGCTGGTTTATTTCACACTTGGTGCCTGTCAGTTTGGTTGCAGATCAAGCGCCTGGGATCTGTCACGTCTTTACCATGACTTTCCTTTGCTGCCTCAGAGGCTTTTAATAAAACAGAAACAAAAACACTCCAATTTTCTCTCCACTTCAAGATGCCCATTGCTTCTTTGTGTTTGACAAGAGACAGGATGACAGCTTGCTCTCTTTTGCTCTTTCTCGCTTTAATTGCGTACAGATTGCAAGTTGCGTCCGATTTGATTTCCATGGAATTTCACCCATTATTCCCTTTTACGGCTTCAAAGGGCAGGAATTTCAGAGGTGCGATGTGACAAGCCTAATGGAGGGTGGACAAGCTAGGTTTGCTTTTGATTAGTCTGCCTACAAATAATGTTGAGGCCACTTAAAAGCTACTGCTCATCATCCTGACGCCTAAAATTGAGGTGCTAATCAGAGAAGAGGCCACAGCGTATGCTAATGGTTTGGTGAT
Organism: Odontesthes bonariensis; assembly: GCF_027942865.1. Lineage (NCBI taxonomy): Eukaryota > Metazoa > Chordata > Actinopteri > Atheriniformes > Atherinopsidae > Odontesthes > Odontesthes bonariensis. The sequence continues at coordinate 16,478,674 of NC_134526.1, forward strand.
AATGTGGATTAGCTCAGGTGAAGAAGCACCTCTTTGTTTGTCTGTCTTTCGTTTTCAGAGCACGTCAATGATCAGGAGATCACCATTGACTGTATGCTTTCTGATTGTTCTTATTTGAATTTTTGTTTTACCTTCTTTATACACAGACTATATACTTTTGTTCCTACAGACCACCCCCCCGTATTTCTCTTTTATTCCTTTCACTGGTTAAAAATGTGGCCAGCCAGGCTCGATTCTCTCTTTATTAGGATGTCTGATAAAGAGCTAAAATCGGCACCCTAAAAGCTGTTATTTCCCACCGTCGAGTGCACTCTCCCCAAACCTCACACAATGCCTTTGCCTTGTTTGGTGGACCCTAAAAAGACAATCCCTTTGGGGTTGGGAGATGGAAAAAAAAAAATGGGTATCCCTAAATGTTCAGTGAACTTTGCTCCAGTGGCCCAATCGTCCTTTCATCTCCCCCATCCCATTCACACAGGGATGATGATGGGCTTGGGTCATAAGTGGCTTCATGGGTCTCAGGTAGTCGACCGTTTTTTCTGCCATTTCAGTCAGAGAATCGGAGCATCATATGTTGTTGGAATTATATGTTTTTGGTGGTATTAATTGCATGATACTGTTAGTAATGAGCTCTAGATTAATTTTTGAGTAGGCGATCATCCAGTGAACAAGGCTATATGGGCAACAGATAGACACTTCTCGAAAGCAACTGCATAATATACACATGTGTGTGGATATTAATGGATATTGTGGAACTGAGCTGTTGAGAGAGCGGGGCTGTCTTTTTATACTGGAGCTCCAACTCTCCATGGCCTAATTTAGCTAATTACACACAGATGGCAGCAGCAAGCAGATGTAGTTACCTCATCGCCTCAGCACAGGTGGTTCATTCAGCTGCCATTTCGCTCGGTTTGCCCGTAGTCTCGGAGGAGGAGAAGTCTTCTTCATGTCAAATTCTGAATTTCTCCATGGAAGTCTTCACAGATAGCTCAATTTTTCACCGAATTAACTCGACACAAACTAACATTCGTGCAATTTATCCTCGTCTGAAGAAATATTCCCATCTTTTTGTTTGTCAAATTCTCATAATTAAGGAGTTCCTGGTGTCAACAAACTGTATCGGTATCATCAAAATAATAGGTGCTCTGTGGACTTCACTTGTATATGAACGAGCATCTGTCTACACATAACCTTAAGCACGTTGAATCAGTTTATAACGTTTATAATAATGTTCTTTCTGATGTGATTTTTTTTTTTTTAGCTCTAATAACATTCATGTCATGTCCCAATGGGCAAGATAAAGGTGGTAAACTTGTCTGATCATTGATTTGGTTAGCCTTAATAGCAATGGTATCATAACAATAAAAAAAAATTTGAAATGCCTTCGATGGGACGAGTTTACAACAAAGCCACTTTCATAGGAATAAAAGAGTTTGTTACTTTCCTTCCAGTGTAAGTTGAAAACGGCCTTATCTCCCTCTCTAGATCTTGGACCGAAAGAATCGCGAGATTGAAGAGATGAAGGGCCTGTATCGGGCCAAGCAGAAAGAATCAGAGGAGACGATCCGTAAGCTGGAGAAGAAAGGTGAGAGGTCACGTGATTGCAAGGTTAACTGGAAGGATGTTTATAGTCGTGTCTCAGAACACTCAAGAGTAAAAAGCCTTAAAAGATACAATTCTACAAGAGATTGTGCTGGTGTAGGGTGACGTTGTCCAGCTGTGCTGCTCGATCTGAAGTTTAATCACATAATGGGGGTGCCTTTTTTTTTCTAAATTCTTGCATAGTTTTTTTCCCCTCCTCCGTCATATGCTCTTTCTTTGGTCTTCAGCCATATCTCATGGAAACTCAAACTTCTCAAAGAGAGGTCCGACTTGCCATTTTATCGAAGCAAAATCCTTTTTTTTTTTTTTTTTTTTTTAATATGTTACAGTTACACTTTATACACCACCCCTTTTACAGTGAAGACAATAAATGCTATTTCCTTGTTTCAATCTTGCATGACATGTGCACGCCGTGAATTAGAAAGCACCGATATCATTACATCCACATTGCTTCGTTATCTCAAGCCCCGCAAAAAACTCCACAAGCTTTAATGTTTATTTAGTTCTTGGTCTGACCACTCCCGAAATAAAACCAAATTTAAAAAAAAAAAACAAAAAACAAAACAAAGAACCCCAAATAAAACGTTTAATACCAAAACATGACAAAATGAAGGCGTGAGAATACATTTCACCCCCCAAACCACCACCTGTTACAACCAAAATGCTGCAGTTTAAAGTAGGCGCTGTTCACAGATGATAACACACTTCATACCAAATTTTGCACAACTACTTTCTGTGTCTGGGCTTAGTTATAGATACCAAGTGTGTAATTTTTTTTATTTATTTATTTATTTTTTCCCTTATCTTCCTTCCCTTCTTCTTCCCGTCCCTCTTCCCTTTCTCTCTTTCTTTTCCTCTCGCAAAATCCTTCTTGACGCTGATTTACTGACAGCGCGTCAATGTGCACCAGTACGTTTCTGCTCGTACGCCGAGGCACGGCCTGACTACTCTTTTTGTGCTTGTGCCTATGCTTTCCCACAGTTCAAAGTGCGCTGCGAGAGTCCCAGGTCATCTGTGAGAGCAAAGAGAAGCAGATAGCGGAGCTGAGGAAGATGTCGGATCAGAGCAGTGACTCTTTAAGAAACGAGTGGGAGAAGAAGGTATGAGGAGAGGGCTCGGAAACTCGAGAAGGCCAGCACTGTGCGAGCAGCCCCGAGCCACGGAAAGGCTGTTTGTTTGCAAGAGACGTGCAGACTTTGCTGTATTGTGGGGCTCAAGTCGGTGTGTGTTTCAGTGTTCAGTCTGATAGCTCCAAGTAACTGTGCTGTCGGGGCTCAATAAGAACCGAATGAAAATTATACTCATCTCTTCAGTTGTTTAGCTTGTGGTGAGAAATGTTTCTCAGATGTAAGCAAGATGTTACATGTTGCTCACAAGCGAGCACTTACATCTAGAGGATTAGGCCATTTATTATAATCGAGCTGCTCGTTGCTTTCTCAAGTGTCTCATTAATCTTTCCAAATCTTGTTACGAGTCACTGGTGTTAAAATCCAGATCTTGTCTAAAGTAACTTTCCCTGAGAATGACACCCACCTGACCCGGATTTGTCAGCAAACGACCACTAATCACAGTCACACATGCTTGTGGTCACTGCTCAACTGTTCCACTGTTCTGTTGCCAAGCGGACGGACAGATTTGGCACTGGGAGGGGGGGCGATTTTTGTTAGTTTTTCAAATGAAGCAGTTTAGCTAAAGAAAAAACGTATGACTGTCTATTAGCTTCTGAAAGTCACAGCTGTTCTCTCCATTACCCCTTAGCTGACAACAGCAGATGAATACCAATATTTTCCAGTAGATTGTGTGTTTACAAGGTCCTCTGACCCTCAGAAATGTTGCTAAATAACTGTACCTGAACTGTAACTCAGGCTCTGCACAATTGTGTTACAAACAGACCTCTTGGTCATGCTTTGGTGTGAACACAGTGCCATTGTAGCTTCACTGAAGACAGTTTGATAAATACCATGACGCTGAGTGCTCATTACATTGGAAATAATCTGCATCACCAAAACTGGAGACAAAGAACTGTGACTGATATTTAGGTTATGTTTTGCCCTTCCAGCTTCATGCTGCTGTAACAGAGATGGAGCAGGAGAAGTTTGAATTGCAGAAGAGACACACCGCGAATATCCAGGAGCTGCTGGAGGACACTAACCTCCGACTGGCTAAGATGGAGTCTGAGTACAATGCACGGTCACGAGCCACTGTGAGTACCGGAAAAGGCACGTGGGAGGGTGGATGTGTGTATGTGTGTGCGTTTGGTGCTAGAAATTAGCCAGTGGTATTTACTCAGGTGTTGTTGCTTCACTCTTCGTGGAGTTGGCAAATATTGTGTTTGTTCACTACATTTATATTCTAAACTCCTACATTTATAACATATATTCTGAATAATTACAAGGGAGCAGCTCTATGCGGTGAAACAGATAACATCAGACTTCATAGGTGTAAGTTGTGTTGTCTGATTTTTCTATATTATTTGAAAAAAATATCAGTATAAGCAAATTAGAAAGTTTAGCTTATATTAGACAGAATTAGGTTCATTCAAAGCAACGGGGGTTTCAGGTGTGCCATTCTAGCTTGAGCATCAGTCTTTAGCAAAAACAATGGGGTGACAGGAAAGCCTCGTTTAACTCCTCATAATAAACTAATTACCTCCATCATTCCATGGCCTAAATAAAAGGAAAAATCCTCCAACATGTGGGGGAAAACCGCTACAATATCACATGTCTGTCATCTCTGTAAAGGTCTTTGATCCAGGTCTATATTAAATCTAACTCATTGCTATAATTGTGCTCAAAGATGTGCACACCTGAATACACATATATACACACACACCCCCCACACACACACATCTCCCAAAGCTGCAGTGTCTTTGATGTTATAATGAAAAGACTTTGGTTTCAAATAGGATTGTGCACATTTCATTAGTTGGGATCATCAACACCAGAGGCTGGTCTATGTGCTGCTTTATTAATAGTGTTGTTATCAGTATCAGTATTCAAAGGTTTCCATCCATGTCACACGTGCACACGTCTTGCTTCTGGCCTTAATCTGTCGACAGGCCTGCATTTAAGAGGCATCAAACTCTGAGTGGTGCCCAGCCAATGGTAAGGCCCCCTTTTTAATAATTAAGGACAGACAAGGTCCAAGAGAACGAAAAGAGCCTCCTGTCATTGGAAATTAGCTGCTGTCCTCTGTGTGGCTGAGCTGACCAACAGACATATTCAGGATAGGATGGTTAAAGTGTATTTAATCTGTGAGTTACTATGGCACCTCTTAAACTTTGACTGGTGTCTCTAAACTTAACCTGATGGTACCAGCGTTGTGTTAATATATTTTTTTTCCTCCAATACCCACATATGTTGAAGATGAGATAAGTTGCAGAATATGCAGTCCTCCAAACTTTTGACCGATACCAAGGAGCTTCAGTGACGGGTCACTGTTACAAGTACCCCTCTGCTGTCAATAAGAAGAATACCCAGAACACAATTTGAGCTAGTTAGCCAAGGTCACATATAATGCATGCAAGCCAAAACAAAACAAAAAATAGAGCTATACTGTAATTATGCTTAATTGTCTTTCGAATACAACACTGTGGGTGTGCTGTAGTGAATTGAATAATTAGTTTGTCCGCCCACCTAGACTTGGTTGGATTTATACCCAGCAGTTCTCACAGTGGGCCGACAGATATGTTAGATTTTGGGATTTAAGGTTGAGATCAGGTAGAGTGACTGGAAAGGTGAGTGAACCTTCAGTCAAGCTGGTACCTGCCAAGGAATAACACCAGGGAAGCTCTGGATGGTGGTTTTATGAGTCATTTAATGATAAATATGTAATGCGATATGTAATCATCTGTTTACCTGGAAGCCAGTGTTTACTGGCAGCACTGCTCTTCTCCTGGTTTATTGTTCTTCTTTGGGTGTGGATTAGCTTCCTTGGCACCCTCAATAGTGAGAGTCCATATTTGTTGCTGAGGAAAAACACGCACACCCCTCTGTTTATTATGGTATCATGTTGGCTGAAATGCTGGTGTCATTCATGGCTAAACAAACACTCTGTCCACAACACGCAGCATTTAGTTCATGGTTATATATTGCGGGATGAGTATTGTATTGTTATTATTATTGTTATAAGGCTAGATATTATGAATCTTTTAAAATTGTAAAAGACACATTTGTAGCAAAGTCTCATTTTTCTACTTCTGATACTTGACTGACAAATGATGTTTTTTATTTTTGCATCCTTGGAGTACGCACAGCTGTTCACTTGTCGCCGTCGCACAGCTTGAAGCCTCGGGAGAAAGGCTGTGGATGCAAGCAGTCCTCCAGTTGCTGGCCTTGAACCTGATACGAAAGCTCTAGAGAAATGTCCATCACAGCAAATGAAGTTATTGCTAAATCTTCAAAGGCTTTATCCTAAATCTTTGAAAGGGAGCGGAGCTCATAATGCAGCTTATATAGTCTGCACTTCACACCAAGTAATTCTGCTTCTAAAACACATAATTAGTGGACATAATGTGCTCCGGCTGAGTGTGTCCAGGTGTGCCCAGTCAAGCCTCAGTGCGCAGACGTGCCTCTTCTCATCTCCTGCCAGAGAGCTAAGTGTCAGCACGCGTCCCAGCACAACACAGGCCCCTTGTTCCTTTTCTTAACTCCCTTCACTGCTGACACAAAGACATGAATCTCTCTCACCAACCTTGCGGGGCACTGCTCTCATACTCTTTTCAAACACGCCGTTCCCTCCTCCCCCTGTCGTTCCACCTTCTGTCATCGCCAGCCTCTGCCATCATCTAGATCAACTAGCACGCTCCATCTTTTATCAGCGCCCCATCATCGCCTTTATCAACCTGCCCATGCCGCATTCCATGCTGTCACATGCGCAGATACAAAAAACACACATGAGCACACTGAGGGACCGTAGGCAGAGAAAAGGCCGTTTGTTTTCATCTAAAAGTGCCGGAAGAGGCTGTCAGCTGGACTTTGATCATTGTCCTCATTGAAAATCTGAATCCAATTGAGCTTTTGACGTATAAAATACGCTACCACAGAAAAACTCAACGATGTCAGTGAAGAGTGGAGTAACCTAATTTCATCCTCAACACCTTTTTCTTTTTAAAACGGAAACAGGGAAGCTTTTCAGTGCATTACACATTTCTCGTTTTGTTTAAACTTGTGTTATGTCTTTTGTTGCTCTACCACAGCCTTGCTTACAGAGTTAGTAGTGCCGGGTTTCAATATCTTCCCCTGGAAAAAAACAAAAACGCCTATATTCAATTCAACTTTCAGTTTAATGCCTGTTTTATTTAACAAAGTTTCAGGGAATTTTTAAGCTGTGAATACGGCTAACAACTGATGAGAATGTTCCAGAAGCATTTCATCCTTCATAACTAACAAAGTTAAAACCCTGAGAAGGGGAAACCAAGAAACTGATTGGATAAACAACCCAATTCTTTATTAAATTCAGGATCTGCTGTGTTTATTCAGTTTTTTTATTTGATAACGTTCATGGCACATTTGAGCTTGACTTGAGTTTGCAGTTGATCTCATGGACGAGAACAAAAAAGGTTTTATGGTAAGAGGAAACAAAGATGAAGAAGTCTGGCCACAGTGATGATCAGCACATTGAGTTAGATATCAGTGAAGAACAGATGAGTGGATTTAACATGGCCATACGCACAAGCGCAAAGTTTGAACAGTGTCTGGGCAATAATCCCAACTTCTTTTCACAAAGTCATTTTAGAATTATATGGTCAAGAATGAAGTTTGGTGTGGCTGTGGGCTACATATTAGCAACCAGTCAGTTCTCTGACCCATGGTGTTTTCTCATGCTGTTGCCCTGAGTAGATCAAGCCGTCTGGCTCAGTGCTTTTTGTGCATCTTTGTGGTTCAGGAGCAAGCGATGCGTGAGCTGGAGCTGCGGGTGAAGCAGCAGTCTCTGGAGGTGGAGAAGGGCAACGCGCTGCGTCAGAAAGTGACACAGGAGAAGGCCCAGTTGGAGATCCAGATCGCATCCCTCAGCGCTGAGCTACATGAGGCTAACAGACGGTGAGGAGCCGTTTGACTTGTGAAACAGAGACGGGTTAAAGAGATGTAGTGGTGAGAGAAGGGCTTCTAAACGTTACATGGAAAGTTACTTTGCTAAAACTGCCATCATTTCTATAACCGGTGCAAAATGTTTTATTTGAAAATGCCTGCAGGAGATCTTGAGTAATTTTTCAAAGCCTTATTATCAGGATTTATGCACTGCAGTGGGAAGTTAGTGACTCAGCTGACTTAAATTTCATTTTATTTTGTTCAATAATGGAGCAGGTCTGTGTGTGCATGAGAAACCCTGAGAGTGCAGTCTGAATCAAGCTTTTAACTGTGTGCAGGATTATGGCGCTGCAGAAGGAGAAAGAACAGCAAAATGAGCAGTACGAGCAGACCGTGCTGAAGCTCCATGCCAAGCACGAGGCTGACATGAGCCACTTACACCAGGAACACGCTCTCTCTGCTGCTAAGGTTCACATTACCACAACGCTCCACACAGCTCTTCGCCCCAAACTACTAAATTTAATGCAGTCTTATACGAGAAACTTAACTTAAACCTAATATATCCACTTCCCCTCGCAGGCCTCTGAGGTGATGGAAGACTTGGAGAAGACTGTGGCTCAGATCAATCAGCGGCTCCAGGACAGCGAGCATCGAAGACACCAACAAGTCAGGGTACGGTTTGGGTGGCAGCAGGGGTGTGTGCATATTGTAAGGTGTATATATTCACATATTTAAGGTTTTAAGGGTGCGATCTAATCAGAAATGGCATGCAACGTTTCCTATTAGTGTAGCCCTAACAGCCTTCATCTCATCTGCGTAACGCTGAAAACTCTTCCTTGTTTCAGGATCAAGAAATGAAGTTTCAGCAAGAGAAAGATGAGCTGCAGATCAGCTTGGAGAAAAAGGTACGTTTACTCCCTCCAGAAGGAAAACGTTTCCACTGTGCTCCGTGGCTTCTGTTATTACACTGAAACGGCCCTGGAATGGTGATTATGGTCAAGTAGAGTTCAAAGCTTGGAGCCTACGTTTCTTGTGGTTTTCTTTATTTATTTCTATGTTTAGACTTTATGTAGGGTCTCATAAAATACTGGCTGTTTTTAACAGGTAGATGGAGGTTTGAACCGAGAGGAAAGAGGATAGTGATTTCATTTGATTGATAATTTATTGCGAGAGTTGTAAAGCAGGGAAAGATGAGAATGGGAGGCAACTTCAAAACAACTTTCCGAGTAAATTGCAAAAGAGAACATACAGTGTTTTCTGAGGCATGTACTGTCCCTTAAGTGTACCCAGGCCTACACTTAATTGCCCATGCCCCTTCGTTTTTGAGAGACCCTCTTTAAAGTCATAGAGCAGCCATAAAGCACAGAGTACAGAGGCCATTGTTAATTAATCTGAGCTGGACCAGACCACACTAGGCCAGACTTCTTAGGTAAAGATCAGGTTTAAAGACTGTGGTGCCCCTGGGTCATCTTCAAAGTGCCACATCTACAATATGTGTATTGGTGGCAGACTAGTATACATGGACCACTTTGACTGGTACACCTGCAAAAACTTAGCAGGCCCGTGTGCTCGTTATTGAGGGTCAGGGAGAACTTAAATTAAGCCTCTCTCAGTAGTTTGGTTTTGATGTCTGTTTCTTATTCGGTCCTTGTAATCAGCCGCCATTTTTCCTACCTTTCTCTTCTCTCATCTTTCTACTCGCAAGGTGACAGGATGAAAACAATGAAAGAAAGTCTGTTGTTCATTGAGTGCTAAATGAGACGTATGAAGGATACCATGGCGCAGAATCTGGGCATGAGAAGGGCCCATCTGGCTGCCATAGGTCCACAGTGAGAGGCCCTCAAAGCGTTTTTGATAGGTACCTCTGACGAGGTGATAGAGAGAAGAGACGAGACCAAGGTCACAGACGGGAGAGTTTTCTGGAGTGACGTTTGATGGTGTCTGCTTTTATACTGACTCGCACCTCTTTTTCTGTCTCCCTTTTGCACTCTCTGTCTTCCAGGCGCTGGCGGCTCACGGTGAGGCAGAGAGGGAGAAAGTGGAGGCCAAGCGAAAGATAGCCAAACTCGAAGATGCACTAAGGTACAGGAAAAAAAATGTCGTTCCTCTTCTCTCAAATTTTACCGACTTACCGGTAAACTTTTCAGGGATTATTTTTGGCTTGGTCCTCCTCGTTTTACACACAGTTATAGTCGCATCATCGGCATTTTTACCGGTGTGTGCAACCCTGTGTGTATGCTGATTCAACCTCAAACATATGTTTGTTAGACACGACGCACGTGTGTGTGCAAATGCAATACTCAGCCAACAGTAATCTAATCTAATAATATACCTGAAGCACCTTGAGTTTATTTGACACATGCTGTGTTTAGGTGGATTTTGTGCTTAACTACTTCTGAGCCGACACCTCCACTTTTCGTCCTAAAACACATATGTTAGTGAAGCGTGATATCTATTGATCTATGGTCACACATTTGGGGCCTTTTACTTTGGGGCTTCAGACTCTTTTAGAGAGTTGTTAATATCTTTTGACTTCAGTCTTTTATCACGAGAACAGTGTGTATGTGTTCTGATTTAAGGTGGAGTGTGGTTGGAACAAGCCAATCCTTGCGCACTCTCTTTGATCTTTTTTTATAAGTGAGAGGTGAACAGCTCGAGCTGGGGAGCCTGCAAAGTCTTACAGATCGGAAACCTCACATGCGATAGGCGCTTGTCATGTCTCGAAGAAAACTAGGAAACTGTATTAACTTGACTGCACCTTCGATAGGTGGTGTGCGTAACTGCAGTTGTCACTGAAAGAAAATGGGAAGGTGTTATGCTGATCATACATTATGCATGATTATCATACACTTTAAGTTAAATATGTAAGAGCCATCATCAGTCTCTAAAGTATTGCAGAATATTGTAAAAAAGATTCTGCTATATGGTGAAACGGTGAAGAAAACGTGAAAGAAAAGCCGCATCAATCAATTTTTCATTTCAACATTTGAAATGGGATCATTCTTCCTGATTTGGACCTGAATATTCAACTATTTGGATCTTAGTTTGGTGGGTGGATTCACATATTCTTTTTTTTTTTTTTTACAATGCAGAAAGATCAATCGTGTCCACGGGAAATCCCGTCACCTGCTCGCTGAGCGATGGCTGCATCAACATTTTCCACGGAAATAAAAAAAAAAAGCTCAGGTTTAACCCCTCAAATGGGCTTTTTGTTTACTGTTTCTTCCTTCTCCAGAAGGCAGATAAAGAAAAAAGTTTTAATGGACAGATAGGAGTTTTCCACAAACCCCTCGGGTTTTAGGGGGCTGTTTTAGATGACGCCGTCGGCTTGAACGGGTTTAAAGGGAATTACCGGAGCCCGTTTATTCGCTTTTTTTGATTATGTGGCCCCTAACCATTCTGCTTAAGTTCACTGTCGTTCCTCTGAAAATTCCACTGTGGTGAAGCAGCATGTTCAATACCAGGACAGGGAAACAGTCTCGTCTAAATAAAACGCATCTGCCGCTAATTTAAAGTTGATAATTAAACTGGTGTTTTCTCTGTTGTAACAAGCCAGAATCTCTGTCTGTTGTTATGCTGCCAGATACCTTTTTAAAGCTCTCGCTGCATCAAATTGCACTCTCTGCACTTTCTGCTGAAAGTACATTCAACAGTCTCCAGCCAATGAGCAAACCAAGCAGTGAGCTAGTCCGTACATTCCACTGGGTAATTAATCCCATGCAGAACTATATTACTTCGTCACGAGCAGATTACAGTTCCCTTGGCAAAGTTTGAATGTGCTTTGCTCAGTTGAACTCAACACTGGCTTAGCCCCACTAAACAGCCTCAGCTCCGCTTCAAGCTGTGTACTGTCAGCGCCAGCCACAGTGCCGTCACCCGCCTTGAGAGGTTTTAACTTCTTGTGACAATGTAATAATAAGCCTGATGATTGACAAGAATGTGGCAAGCAGTTTCCTCTGGTCCCCATTAAAGGCTTCAGTACTCGTAGCCAAACAAACAATCGGTGATCTGTAAAAGCAAGAATTAATATTTTCTTTTCTTGAGGATGAAACGGTTCAAAGCTTTGGGACGTGCCTATTATCGCTGTTCCTTTGTGCTCCGTTGACATTAACGAACCTGACAACAATTTTTTTTTTTTTTACGGTTTTGTGGCGTTTAGTATTCGGCATAAATGTCATTTAGGGAACATTGATGGTTGTGCTTGCTTAGTGTTCGCTTGTCATTGTTCGCCCAGCAAGAGAGAACACACTTAAACACAGCAGACAGATCCGTTGGTGCATAAATTATCCTCGATGTTAGCATCAGTAACGAGCCAGTCATTCCCTCATTTAGTGTTAAACACTGAGAAACGGCAACTGGTCCGTTGGGCTCTTTGCTAATTAACTACTCAGGCTCCACACACACACACACACACACACACACACACACACACACACACACACACACACACACACATACACATACACGCACACACTCTCACTAAGCAGTCTGATGTCTTCTACCTGCCTGCTGCCTTGGCAACACTAAGGGCCTTTAAAGGCGATCCAGGAGAACTTCAAAGTCAAACCAAGACCGCACGCAGGTGTGTGTGTAAATGTGTGTGTGTGTGAGGATAGATGATAAAATTAAACAAGCAGAACTGCTCAAGATGCCTTTTACCTGCCAGATACTGTGGGGTTTGTGAATGTGTGTGTGTGCTCTTTGATCCATCCGCTCTCCTGTTGAAAGTATAGGAGCTCTGGCCTACTCATATTAATCTTAACATATATTTAAAAAAGTATTATTAAAAAGAATAGCACCTTGTCCTGCAATGCAAAAAAAAAAGCAGTGCTGCTTCAAATTGAGTGCCAGGTCTGTGTTACTATAGCAACAACAACAGAAAGCACCACAAAGCTGTACAGAGAAGTTTCTTTCCTCTTCTTTCATCCCAGTGTGCCTCAGATCATTACAGGGCATTAGCATAGAGATGGGGAGAGATGCACCACAGAGGGGCGGGGGTGGGTCGTAAAGAGAGGAGGAGCTCATCTGGGAAACAGCTTGCCTGCTTGTGCAACGATGACCTCGAAATCACAACTTTAAGACAGAAAACCACCTGAATGTTAGAAGCAGGGAAAAGGAAAAACTCCCCGTCTAATTTTAGATGATAGTTCTCTCTCTCTCTGACAAAGCTTAGCATTTTTCCACACTGCCCTTCGTACTTCCGTCGCTTGGCATTAGTTTGTGCACAAAACTCGCTGTCATGCGTGGGGATGCCTTTTACATGAACGCAGCAATTCCACCCTCAGATTTCCTTAACTTTCCGTCTCTCCTACTTTTTTAAAACCCACTTTTTATTTTACCACCTCACATTTTACTTTAACTATAAAATTTCACCATCAAGCTGTTTATATCGTCATCAACATTTGGCGGTGCTTTCTATCTGTGTGTAATTGCCATTATTCACTTGCAAGGCATTTTTGCCTGTACACCCACGTGTATACATGAGATAGGATCCCTCATAAAGGTGCATCCAGTAAGTTATTTTCCTCGTGTGTGTGCGTGTGTGTGTGTGTGCACATGAGTAGTAGCCTTTGCCGTGTGTGTCTTTGAAGAGGCCTTATCGTTCTCAGCATTCCTCTCCCATCCCAGGAAGGATGGAGGGAAGCTCTCTGGGCCAGTGAGGGACCAGAGGTAGCTAAGCAGGAGGCTACGCAGCCTGCAACCCCACTTAGTGTTCAGGTGCGGGAGCAGGTGGAGTTATGGATCCTGAATATTGAAAAGCTTCAACGGGGCTCAATATTTTCTCCCATGGCAACGGCATTAAAAAGGGAGCTGGAGATGGGTTAAGTGTCAGTTCAACACAACAGAGCTGGACAAAAGGAAAACTACAAAGATTTCTTTTACTGGGTTTCATGGCGATAAAGTGGTTCTCTGACAACATTTTATCAGATGCTTCAGCATCAGCAGTGCCTTACAGACTTAAGCTTGTGTTTAGTGTTAATGCTAAATGAAATTTAAGTTTAACTTAAACTCATTGTAGGCTGTAATCCTTCTTCTGAATGTAGTTTTCCTTTTTAATCTGGATATTGGGAAGCTTCATGGATGCTTCCTAGTTTTTTTTGTTTTTCCACCATGCGTTCTGCAGAGTTCGTAGTAGTTGTAGCGCGAAAGGTATCGGTCTCTGTGGTTGCTTCCCTCCTCTTCTGTGGAAAATCAAACGTTGGCATCAAGTGCATGTATTAGCATGGGGATGTCGTCACCGTCTCCCCCATGCAAAAAGGAAACTCAAAGAATTTTAGAACACAAATAAGTTTAAAAAATAAATACGAGGCTTCTTGGTAAATTCGAGGCTCAGCTACTTGTTTGTATGACAGCGAGAATGTTGAATAGAACAAATCCAGGCAGTGTTTCTCTTGTCTTTTTAAATATTGAATGAAAGCTATAAAGAAGCTGAGAATTCCATTTTTTTTTTTTTCTCCTCTGTGGGAAAACTGTGTTGTAATCCTCTCGTTTAGCTATTCACCTGTATTTTGTCATTGCTTATTATGGCACAATCTCATAATTGATATGTTGGCACATGTTTCATATCATCCTGTAATGAGTCTTAAGTGTTTCTTCATGGCTACATGGTTGTCACACATAAGCAAGTTGCCATTCTCGCATCAAGCTTCCTTACTTACAAATATTTCCTGACAGAATAATCTAATACCAAAGCAGAACCAGTTAACTGATTCTCCGAAACAACTCAATCTGGATAGACTGTCTTTGGGGCTTTTCATTAGAAACCTTCCAGCTTAATTATCCACCGTATTGTGTCTGGGATATGTAAATGCAGCATGTTTACTTTAGGGACTTGTGCCTCGTTGATTTAGCATCTTATGCTGTCATCTGCATAATTCATGAAGTCAAATAGCATATAAATGCACAGAGAAGGCAAGAAAATCAATGCTCCAAAGCCTGTCAGGAGCAAAATCATGTCTTTCTCACGTCTTTGTTGCACATCATTTTGATCATTTGAAAATATACATTTAATGTACTTTTATATTTTTCTGGCAGTTTACACAAAACTCATGTGAATATTGATATTCTGCAAGTGTAAATAATTGATGGTATAAACAGTAAATCCCACTTTGCCAGCTCAAGGGTGAGGCCGTAGTTTGTGTTGCAAAGTGAAAAATATTAAAGTCCCTCTCCAGCTGTTATTGGTTTCCCAAAAACTAATCTCTTCTCCTCAGAATTGTGCATTTTTTTTGTAAAGTGTTTGCAAAAAAAAAAAAACAAGATGATCACAGGAAAAAAAAAAAAAAAGATTGGTTGTGTGTGTCTGTCCCTTTTTCCTTTTTCAGGAAATGTGGATCTATCATTATACTAACCTGGCCCCGCCCACCTCATGCCGCTGCCCTTTTCCTGTTTCTGTGATGCAACGGCCAGTTCTAACAGTTTTAACTGTTTGAACCAAAGAGCGTTTTTCCAGTATGAACAAGCTAAATTATACAATGCGAGTTAATGAAAGCATCAGAAGGCCAATGTATTGACTTTTTAATCGTCTTTAACAATATTAGAAATGTAATCGTAACAGATTATACGAGCCTTTTGCTTGGAATCGTAATGGTAATGTGGTAAAGCGACGCTAATGTTTGCTGAACCTTGTTGGAGGAGGCACCTGGCATTGTCGGGTGCTGGCATCGTCTCCAAATGAACTGAATCCTCATCTGTCGTAGTTTGACATCAAGAGTCGGGCTTGAAGGCTAAAGAAACTGATTTCCCGTTGTCACAGCCTTGAACAAACATGTCAGATCTGCCATCCTCACAACAACACAAGAGCCAAACATACAAAGTAGTTTCTTCAAGTTTTTACTCCTGTCTTCTTTACCAAGCTTGTGCTAACTTCACCTCTTAGCTTTCACCTGCTTCCGCCTCCGTTGGTTCCTCACAACACATGTGAATTGGCTGTAAAGCCTCCATTCCCACATGTTGTCAGGATTGGTTCCTCTTGTCAGAAATCCCCAGCCACAGCATTGAAGGGTGATTTTTCTCATATGTCTTCTAACACAAGACGAGCATAGAAAAAAATTTCTTTAATTTTTACGTAGGGAAACTGATTCGACTTGAATTATCCAAGTGACGAAGGAGCATACGGTGTGCCCCCATTCCACGGTTTATCCAAACGCATATTAGTATTGTCATTCAGTGCTGCACCAGCCTCAGCCTTCTCTCCCCCGTTGGGTGATTGGCTGGCTTTGAGGCAACACCTGCCGAGTATAAACGAAATCACTGGTTTCATCTCCACTGTTGATGGCAAAGCCTAATTTCCATATGTGACAATTTGGAGGGAAGATTGAAAAATCATCTGTCACGTCCACCTTTGTTTGAGCAACATGAAACGCGATTGTTTTTTTAGCCCGAATTTAAACCATATTTACTCGCTTCATCAGATGTTTTGACCAAAAAAAAAAAAAAGTGGGTGTTTTTAAGCATTTTTACTCCAAAAAATAAGTTTCAGATTCATTTTCTTTCAGGTTGATTGATCAGTTAAGTTGGTAAGTTGGATTAAATTTTTTTGCTTTAAATCTATTGGAATCATTAATGATTATGTGGTTGGAATTCGAAGGAGGCTTAAACTAAGAGTTAACAACAGATAACACTGACTTAGTTTAAAAGCTGCTGGCAGCAGTGCTGCTGTTTTTTGCAAGCTCCCAGATGACTATGTATATCATCTGATGTTTCTGTTGGTGAAGGATAATGACGATGCCTCATTCTTTTTGCATTTGTGGCCATTTTGTTTCATGCCTTAACATGAATTGGTTTTTACAAACGGGCCACATTTGTAGGCAATTTTAAAGCCATCCAGCTCAATGATGCTCTGTTTTTCTGTGCTCTCTTTTCAACTCTTTCTGTCTTTAATATTTGCCCTTGTGCGTCTCTTTTGTGTTCAGTTATTTGTGGTCTGTCTTCTATTCTGCATCTGTTTCAGTCTTTTTTTCTCTCCTTCTCTGGGGAAGCGGATGAAAACCAAGCCTGTTTTATTTTTTCTTCAGAGGGCGCTGAATATTTCAGTTTTGCATTTTCTGTCTTTTTATGTGCTCCCTCTTTTTTTCCAGCCTCCTTTGATGTGTCTGTGGATTCGTTATCATTCCGTTTGGATGAGCTCACAAACGCAGATGCGTGGGGACTCGCATGCGCTCGCGCACACAACGTATGCGCACACTCTTGGTCTCGCTTCTTTTTATACTGGAGACCAGAGGCATCCATATGCAAGAGTACATTCTAGTCTGTTTGTCAGTCTTTTCAATGTGCTGCTCCACCCACATTAGCCAATACAATTCTTAAATGCTCTGCTTACATGAAAAGGATATTTGCATAAGCAATTAGTTATGTGTGCTGCTCTATTGTGGACTCTTTCATTTAAATGTGTAAAATTTCTATCTCCCTGTATATGATGCATATGGTGCACGCTCACAAAGGCGGCATGTGGCATTGTGTGGTTGGAGCAGTCAGGAAAAAACGATGGCATCCCTGAACCCCTCCTGTCTGCCAGGCGGCTGGATGGCGGAAGCTCCTTCACCCTCTCAAGTACAAACACTGCTCTCTCCTCGCCTCCGTCTCTTCCTCCCCTTTAAACATCCATTTAAGATTGAGAGATGAGAGGACTTCCTCTTTAGAGGAAGGCACATCTTTAATTTGAGCCTCCTCTCTTTCCACTTTTTTGACCAGATGTCCATTTAAAGCCAACGGGCCGCCCTGGTGCTGGCACCCCTCTCTTTCCTTTCCCTTTCTTTTTCTCCTCCCTGCCAGGCCTCACTCAGTCATTTCATCTGTCTTCTCATCTCACCCTCGTTGCTCTGTTATTGATGGTGACACGCTGTCTGGCACCCTGGTGACCACACACATTCTCACATGGAGTTATTCTTGATGCCATGTGTTCACCTGCACTCCTCAGCTTTTAAGCATATGTTTCAGTCGTTCACACACTGTCGTGTGTTTCCTAAGGTTTTAAGTATCAGAACAAACTTTTAAAAATCATACGGTCTTGCTGTTTGCTGGTCTGGAGAATTTAAGTGTGTGTTGACACAATGCTGAGAAGGAAAGACATCGGCAATGATCTTGTAGAAGCAGTTGTTGCTGCATATCAGTCTGGGACATTTCCAAACAATTTAGAGTCCATCATCAAAGATTTTTTTACTAGGACAGTTTCCAATCTCTCCAGGAGTGAATGTCCAAGCATGTTCAGCCCCAAGGGCTACATTAGAGACTCTACAGGCCTCTGTAAGCATGTTAAATGTTAAAATGAATGACAGTATAATTAGAATAAGACTGAGTAAGTACGGCTTGTTTAAAATGTTTCCCAGAAGAAAGCCTCTTCCTTCTAAAACTAAACAGCTCGATAGTGGAGGGGCGATGATTTGGCTTGGTTTTGCAGCCTGGAAAAACTTGCAGTGGGTGAGTCAGCCATGTATAGCAAAGTGTTCAAGAGTCAAACATGATGCCATCTGTCCGACGGCGGAAGCTTTAATGAATTTGGGTCATGCAACAGCACAAAGATCTAAAGCAGAGCAGCAAGTCTACAACAGAATCATAGTGTTGCAATGACCCAAAATCCAGACCTCAAACCTGATTTTTATGCCATGGCAAACCATAAGTGAGCTGTGTATGAACAAATACATCAATGAACCGAGGCCACATTGAAAAGAAGAGTGCGCCAGAACTCCCCCACATATGAGAGAAGGATAATATTGAACAAAAAACCATCACTTCAAGTTATTGCTGCTAAATGAGGTTCTACATGCGACTAAATCTGGGGTCTACTCATTTTTTTTTTTTACATACTGCTTCTGCATTTCGGCTTAGTTTTTGCTAAATAATTTCTGATACGGTGTAATATGCCATGTGTTGTTGTTCACCTAAGGTTGTAAGTACCTCATTTCCAGACCTTTTGTTGGATCCTAATTTGTAAAACCGGAAAACTGTAAGAGGACTGGAAAATTATGTCCTGATTAGTATGTCATTTTTATGGCATTATCATATCATTATGTCCCTTAGAAATGACAAGAGGGGTTACTTCTTCGCCCCACATGAATATGGTTGAAGTTAGCTGCAGTGGATGTTTAATTTATGCTCGGAGGTATAAGCCCAGCACCTAACTCCAACATAGTCATACTGCAATCCTCAAGAAGAGTTCTCAGTCACAAAGAGAGTTTGGGACCGTGGCGCATGAAAAAAGACCCACGTACACGCACTGGCACACACCCATACACCTGCATGCAGGCTCCCTCGTTTCTGAGGCGAGACGCAGACTCGATTCATTTTGGCTCTGCCTTGGAAGATTTCTTGCTATTTCTGTGACATCCTCTCTGTTTCCTCTTCCCTTTCTTTTCTCATGTTAGTCCTACATTTCCTTTTGTGTCTGTCAGAGTCCGGGACGCCGTCATGCAACGAGTTTGATTAATAATTTCAGAGTACAACAGATGGGGGGGGTGCGTCTCTTTGTCGTTTGATGTCCAACATGAGAGAGACCAAAATTACAAAGAGACAGAAGACTTTAAAGAGGAGAGAAAGCTTGCACATTCCTTTCTCAATCCTCTGCTTTTGTTCTTAGCTTTTCTTTTTTTTTTCTCTTCTGCTTTTTGCTGTTTTTATCTTCATCTCCTTTCACTGTCACTGGTTCTCTGTCCGTCTTCTGAGTTTCTACACATTAAAAGCTGTTGCTTTTATTGTGGCAAGGGATTAATCGCAATAAACTGAAAGTTTGTGAATTGATTTGCATTATTCTGTAGGTGTATGCTTGCACCTTTCCAACGGTCTTCAACACACTTGACAGCGCAAGCAGTGTCCTCCATCGCCACCAGTTCATTGTTCTTCTAATTGATTTAAAGTCTTTCTCACTTGGCAAAAATTCCCTCCCCCTCTTGCTCGTCTATCCAGGGAGTAATTATGCGCACCTTGTCAGAGCATTCGTTTACAAGCAGCAGGAGAAAAGCGGACTGACACACGACCACACATACAAACTCTGCTGTATATGCTGCTCTAAAATGAGCAATAGAAAAAAAAAATAATCCAACGGTATCACAAAGCTTCTCATCTTGCGTTTGTGGCCTAATGAGCCTCTCTGACTTGGGCTACCACTACCACTGGTTTCAGCACTCTCTTTGGCATGGAGGACAAAACAAGAAGATCAAGTCTGGGAAAACTTCCAGTGACGCCCAATCATTTTAAAGGAAACATCACACCACGTCATGTTTATTCACCACTAGCTGTCTTTCAGTTAAAATACACCTGGCATGGTGGATTTTTCCAATGAAAGGCTTTCCTCCAGAGGTCTTGATACTGATGCTAACCTCTGTTGTATAATTCAGGGAATTGAGACATACGGCTTCACATATAATATCAACTTGTCGTGCATCTTACCCTTCACACTTCGACGGCAGGATGGCTTCTATCTGTTTTGACCTTGTCGGTATTTGTCACATGGCCTGCACTTGACTTCACCCAGCAGTGTGCTGCTTCTTTTTTTTGGATGGAGCCACTATCATACTGTGGTATTATCTCATCAGCTAAGGTTGACTATGGGTTAGTATGTTTTTTTTTTTTCCCACTAAGATTAAGATTAAATTGTTGAATGATCAGTCAATTATAAACTCCAAAATGTACTGTAGATTTGCAACGAGGCAGGTTCAGGGTTTTAACCTGAAGTTGGGGTAATTGATGAATCAAAATTGCCTATATGTCTGAATGTGAGCGTGTCAGCCCCGTGACTGACTGATCATTCCTGGTTACAGCCTCCTTATCCGCCCCAATGTCAGCTGGGATAAACTTGAGCGCTACCCCCGCCAACCCACAAAGTGATGGTGGATGGATGGATGGATGGATGGATGGATGGATGGATGCAAATTTGAAGGTGGTTTACAAAAATAACACCTTCCGACGCCTCCTTCGCTTCTACCCCTGACATTCTCTCTACCACCCATCCATCCACCTCGACACACTCCTGTCCCCCACACACTCCCTGCATGTTGAGCTTGACAGCTGCTCGGATGCTCTGTATATGATGTTGTGGCTGGGCCTGCTGGCTGGGCTCTGACAGTTCTCAGTATGAGGCTGTCCCCCCTCAGTATGCCTGTCAATCCTCTGCACTTGCAACTGTATGACCTGACATTTGGCAGGAATAGCAGCGGCATACCAGCTCGGAAGAGACACACACATCAAGTTCATAGTGAATGAAGTTGAGACAGCGGAGCTGTGTGTCACAATTACTCTCTAACTTTCTGTGCACTATACAAAAAATACAAGGGGAAAAGAAAATTAATACAAATAAAATCTGAAAATATGACATCTGGTGTGAAGAAATTGATTGACGTTGAGAAATCGTACCATAATTAAAGAGATCTTATAATGTACAGGCAAATAAAGCAATATATCCAGTTTATGCTTCTGACATATGTTTCAGCGTTCTAAAAAAAAAAACTAAGTTTACTTTTTAATTTACTGTTTGTATCTGTTTTTTCTGGTCTGCACTTGTGTTTCTATGGCTCCTTACAGTATACTCATTCCTATGTGTGTTTGCGTGTGTGTGTTTACGGTTTTAAAGGGAGATGGAGAGCCAGTTGGACCGAGCCAGGGAGAGTCAAAGGCAGCAGATCCAGCAGGCTGATATGGCACTGGAGCAGTTCAAGAAACAGGTGGAGCTCAGCTCTGAGAAGGCCTATGCTGACATGAAACTCCAGGTCTGATCGACACATACAATACGCACACTCACAAATGCATGAGAAAGGCTGCGCATTGAATGCACAATGCATTGTATGTTAGCAGGCCCAAAGCACTGTCCATTCTTACAAGTTTTGTGCTTTATCCGTATGTTCTGTACATCCAGTAAGTCGCTAATATTCATATATATATATATATATATATATATATATATTTATATCTTATTGATCCTTTACAGAGTTTGTGCATCTTGTCGAGTTCCAAAGCAGCATGTACACACTTCTGTTATAGGTCATATTCCAGCACATTTGAACTGCTCTTACACTGGAAAAATCGATAAGTAAGAGCCAAGAACATCATCACCCTCGGGTCATTTACACTTATTTAGTGAATCCAAATGAATGAAATTAAGTATAATTCCCTCATTAAGCAGGTGCATTAATTTCTACACTATTACACACTGACCTCACATCTTGCCAGTGGGCGTGACGTAGGCTGGTCAGGCTCCAGTGGAGAACGGGTCACACGCAATAAGCAGTTCGACTAATTAGTGCATCGGCAGTGCTTTACAATCAGCACTCGGCACTGCGTGGGATGCTGCTTATTGGACGAGTTTTCCAATCAATATGCGCTCTGCTTAAAACTTCTGCTGGAGTGTATAGCTAAAGGCAGTTCTTGTTAACAAGTCTAGCTGTGTGCACAGTCTGTTGACAAGGCTGCGCCGCGTGTGTTTTTTTTTTTTTTTTATGTTTTAAAGGGTTGCATGTTGAAGAGATTAGCAAGTTTTTGTCACTGATTAGCCAGGTTTTTCACCTAATCAGTATGTTGGGGGCACATGGTGAGAAAATAGGAGCTCGTGTGGGAGTCAAGTTTATGCACAGATGTTTGTGGGAGCGCAGAGCAGCAACTGTCGAGATAAATAATACTACTTGCATCTGAATCATAAGAATAAAGATGTCCTCTGCCATTCAAGTGTTAAAATATCATACTCCCAAATGTAAAAGCCTGGACCTTGTAGTAAAAAAATATGAGTTTTATCGATGAATAGATGCATAAGGATAATTTTCTCGATAGCCTTAACATGAATATTTTTAAATATTTGTACGGGGTGACTTTCTTGTTCTTTCTCTTGAATACATGTTCCCCCCTTCCCCCCCATCCTCTCTCCATCTCTTTTCTCCAGTTCTCATCCTTCCATCCTCTTGCTCACTGCTTCTTCTCCCACTGAGCCCCTGGCATCCCAATCTCCAATCTGACTTTATCCTCAGCCTACATCAAAGCCATAGGAGAGGAGAGCAGTCTCTTCTGCATCCCTGTCATCTTCTCTCCCTCTTTCCCTTCTCCTCTGCCTCTCCTCCCCAACCCGCTTATGCATCGCTGCATCACATCCTCCTACTGAGGCTTTAATGTTGCAGAAAGTACTTCAAAAGAAGTTTTTACTCTTTTCTCATCCTCCTATCATTCCTCGCATCATCCTCTCCCTCTCTGGTGTGATATCTAAATGCTTTATCTGAATCACTCCCTTCCTCTGTTTATCTGTCTTTCTCTCATTTTAGAAATCAGCATCCCACTTTTAGACTGCATTTAAAGGACAGAATCTGCCCTATTTTGGTTTGGAAAGAAACGAAGCAACACCATACACAATCAAATCTGTGCTGCGTGTATAGTTCAAAGGAGTCTGGAGCCTTCTAAATGGATTAATAAAAACACATTAAGCACTTCCTGAATCTTACAAACAGCATAGCTTAGATACGGAGGCATTTAAGTATATTAGATTTCCTCTTGTTGTTGATTACCATCACCTGAACAGAAAATAAATCAGTGGTTGCTCTGAGGAAGTTCAGATAAGTAGAGGCAACACTGTTATATCCCTCTGTCCATACAAAGTCCACAGAAACGAAAAGGCTGAATGTCTTATTTTAGTCCTTATTTGGTCAAATGTTTTCATGCGTATAACTACATATTCAATTCAAACTGTATACATTTTACTTTGATTAATTTGTTAATATATTGATTGTGTTGTCAGTTCAGAGTCAGAGTAACACCACACGAAACTGTTGAATAAAGGCTGGCACTTCATTAGATTACAATAAAATAAATGAATCACCGCAGCATGTTTTTGTTGCAGATGTTTGGTGTTTTTTTTTGCTGCTCTAGTTGCGGCATCCATTCCCAGTTAAAACAGTGACCACACTTACCCGTTCATTTTGTATGACTGGATGTCTCCAAACTTTTGACTGGTGTTGTATTTAAAATTTATTGTACTGACGTTGTGATTCTGCAGACATTTGGATTGAAGGAGCGCATTCTTTTCGCATCATCAACAGGCTCACATAATAAGTGTAATCTAGTGAACCCAGCCATTAAGTTCTGTATTTATCGTGTTGACTTATTGTCAATTGGTCAGAATCCCTTAAACATTTCGCCCTGTCCTCATTACGCCTCCAGATGGAGAAGGTCGAGGAAGACCTGAATCGCTCCAAGACCCTCAGGGAGAACCAGGCCAAAGAGTTCTCTCAGCAACTTGATGCACTCAGAATGAAATATGAGCAGCAGGTCCGTATGAGTCTGTAACTCTGTTCTCGTGTCTCCATTTTTTTAATCGTTCTTTGCTTCTGATCTCATCATATCGGCAGGGGAATAACTCCGCTCCTGTCTCCAATATTATCATCAACAATGCCTACCTTTCTTGTATTATCAGTTAACACTTGGCCTGTTGGACCTGACATCCATTTGGAGTAGTCTTGTTATTCCTTCCCATCTGTTCCACCCAATTAAAATCTCATGATAAGGGACACGCTTTGGATTAAGTTTAGATTCCGGCTCAATAAATATGTTAAACAGTGCCAATTTAAAACTAATGCAAACTGCATAGAAGATGCATGGTTCACTTATCATTCTATCTCTGCCGCTCCTCTTCAATTAAGAGTCGAGAAATAATTTTTCCCAACACACTGAAATGAATCTTGCTGATGGGGAGCCATCAAATTCAATTAAACTAGAGAAATGGATGTTATTGAAGGCTGCTGATCTCATTGTGTGAGGCAGGAATAATAGTGTGAATTTTAACATATTGATGATATGATCGGTGTATATAATACTCTAATTAGAATGTAGAATAGCTGTCACGGTGAACATAGTTATTGTGATTGATGTTTGAAACTTCAGTACCTGAAAAATAAACACGTGTCCTAATCGTGCGATCACCCTTAGCAACTAAATCCACCACGTTACAAGACGTTTATTTACTATCATATCTCAAGCCGAATGATAATGAATAGTTGTTTAATTGTTTAATTGTTTCCCTAAAATGATGTGGAAAAAAATAGAAGCTGTATCGCCCCGTGTCCTCCGTATAGTGTGGCCATGTGGCCCACCATAAGCCTGGGGAGGGTGCGGCACTCACTGCTGTAACATCTCTATATCCCATCTGTATTCACCACACCATTACTTTCCAGGCACCAAACTGGCACTCAACCTGTGTGTTAATAAGCATGCACAGACTCATTTTCAGGCCAGATGGAGTTTACGTCGCGTGTAATTCGCTGTAGATTGACGTAAATAGATGGATGTAAGGCTAGTGTTATTTCCAAGGAGTGGAGAAACCGTTTTGTTATTGATTTGCGCTGTGGCTCCACACTTGTGTTTGAAATGAAATTGGCATTCGTTTCAAAAGAAAAGACATTCTGGAAATATTCAAATGTAGTGTATTGTTTGTTTCATTTTTCCAAACATCCGTATCTTAGGACAAAAGTGAGGAATTGATTGGAAATAAATCACTTCACCCATCCCCCCCGCGCGCTGTAATCGCATATTGTCGCAAAAATCAGTCGGTGCCGGTTAAATCTTGAAACAGATTGTATTTACATCCAAAAGACATTTTCACCTACATGTAACGATCCAGTAAAAGGGAAGATTTATCATTGTTCCAGCTACAGTGTGTTGTTCTGAGCGATTATGAATTCCATCTCATATGGAAAAACGGTTAAGTCCTCAAAGATTTGCAGGAAATATTCAAATTTACCTCTACTCTCAGGAGGGGGTTGGATTGTTGACAGTTGTAGACAACAGAGAAGAGTTGGCAGCACATCAGAAAGGCTTTTGTCTTAAAGATAAAAACGCACCAAGACGATGGGTCTGTCTTTATGATCGTCTTGATATTAGAGATGGTGACATTGGCAGTTATAAGTAAATAAGAACAAAGTGGAAATGTGTATCTGCTCACTGCATCGGCATGTTATTATTCACGAGTTACTGTGAATCTACTTGATATTGCATCTGCATTTTGTACTTTGTTTTTTTCACACAAGCTTGACTGCAAATTCTTTGTGTGCACCTGGTCTCTAAGGCCCGCATGCCTGTGTTTCCACCTCGGAGAGATTGGTGTCATAAGATTGCAAAGGGCAACTTCTGGGGAACGATACATGAAGGAGCTGTTCGTCGGATGACCCTCAGGGCTGTCTGACATTATGGTTCCTGACAAAGCTTTACCTCAAGTTTGCTTTGAGTTAGAGAAGCAGTGAGATCATATAACTGGTTTGGGGTCAAGACCTTGACAGATAAATGACCTGCTCGACAACAGCTTCATCCTTGAGTTGTTTGATTGGAAGAAATCAATGATGAAGAAGTCAAGTTTATAGACATATAAGTGTATTCAAGGAGTAAAAGAAATAAGTTCTATCGATACTCGCCACTACTCCCTACTCACTAGCCTTTTGCAGCTCAAACCCTACAGTGAGGAAAAAGATGTTTGTCTTTTTTCTGTCTCCCTTCTTTCATGCACCCCATCGTCCCCTGCTGAGACCAGACAGCCATTCTTCTCTGTGCTCCTCTTTCCTCCTCCTTTGTCCCAAACATTTTAGATGCCCCCCTGGGGCTGAAAGAAGCCCATTACCTCACTGTCCTGCCTCAATGCATGCAACGCTCTCACACAACCATGTCAGCCTAGGCTGACAGGAGTCGTGCTGCGGCGTAACACCCGACCCACTCTGTTCATGGCACCAAGCTGTGCTTTAACTGACTCAGTCCTCTCTCTCGTAAGCACCACGCCGGTCCCTTTAAGAAACGCAGCACCCAGCATCCTCCACTGCACGCTTGCGCTGTGTGATGTCACAACCAGGCTCCTTGCTGGGTCTGCTCTCCATCGTCCCTTCTCCTCTTTGTATTTTCCCATTTTGTTTTCTTTTTTCTCAATATTTTTCTCACAAGGATCTATTTTGCTCATTTCTTTCATGCTGAACCCCCATAGCTCGAGACTCTAAACGGGAGTGGACAGTAAGCCAGGATGTCCTCCCCGTTTCTCTGTCACGGCATGTGCCGCTGTCCTGCTAGGGAGTTCTCGAACCAAGCGCCTGCTTATCAATCCGTCAGCTGTAACTTGCACTCGTGTAAGAGTTTATTTACCCATGTGGGGCAACAAATTCTGTCTGTATTTGTATTTCTCATGTGTTTTAAGGGGAAAAGGCATTGAGGGCTGTACAAATTTCTATGCTTGTGGAATTTTCCGTAGCATCAACATTGCCACTGGCAGCATGTGGAGAAGGTTGCCCATATTTTGCTTTGTTTGTCTTTTGTTTTGCTCTTTGCTAAAGAAAAAAAAAAAAAAAAGGCATATGTGTGAGTTTCCATTCAAGGCTGATGTATCCATGTGCCTGACCCTTCCACTCTCTTATCTAAGCCACACCGATGGAATACATTTTCACCCAGCCTTACATCCTTCCATTGCCTTTTATTTGAAGACATTTAGCAAAGCTCCTCCAAAAGCTGAAGAGTAAATTCTTTGCTGCCAAAATTAAGCATCTATTGTAGCCGCCTTCTCATTTCTGGGGACTGAATCCGGCTTCCTGTAGATAGCCCCTCATTCATCACCTGCTTTGAATAGCTTGCAACTTTGGAAGATAGCACCATGGATAGAGCAGGCATCGGGCGCAGAGGCTGTGGATCTCCGCTTCTCTGGCAGGCCAGGTAGGGTGCCGTCATGCACAATGTGCAGGGGATTAGCTTCAAAGCAGGAAGGCAAATGGGCCCCAGGCCCCTGCTGTCCTTTCAAGGCTTCGGCTGGGCCTGCCTGGTGGGATGGTGTGGGGGTTGCTTGTCCCTCCGCCGTGGGGGACTGGGAACGGAACAGAGCATGGGAAAGTCTTGAAGGCTTGGGTTTGTGAGCTTCACCAGCAAGGCTCACCACTCAGCAGGTGACTCCGCTTACAGCCAGTGTAGAATACAGGCTTGGTTCAGCTGACTGGATGATTAAGTCCTGAAAAATTAGGTCTTTTCATCCCATTCGAAGACATTTTTTTCCAACTGTATCGAGTGTAGGGGGTTGACACTCTAGTCCAACTCAAGTCTTTGATATTCTAGCATCTTAACCAAGCCTTCTTGTTATGTGATCTGCGCAGATTCTTACTATAGTCAGTCTGTAGACTTGGCTCTAATCTCCCGTGATTCCAGTCTGCCAAAGCATTATCGTTTAAATTAAAAAAAAAACAGAATCCGATTTATATTAAGGACTATTATTACAAGCTCAAGGATCGTTTAGCGTCTTCTCGGTTCTTCTCAAAGTTGATGTCCTCGCCTCCATCTCAAGCTTTTTTCCTTCACATTCGGGTGTATAATAATCATCATATTCTTTGCCTAAGCCGATTTTCACATGCTGTCAGGCGCATAGCATGGGGCATCGGGTAGTTACTGCAGCCAGATGGCTAACCCCTACCAGCTTTCTTGCATAGCACAAACTAACTGCTCTTTTATATGCCGATCCGAGAGTAGGGCGTGGGGGACAGATTTAAGGACGTTGAGGGCCGGTCTTTACACTTAGCAGGAGAAGAGGGAGAGTGGGGGAACAAGCCAGAAGTAAACACACCACATCACGTCGTCCTCTGACGATGTGAGGAAGCGAAGGAACTTTCCACGCTTTTTTTTTTTGTTGTTGTTGTTGTTTTTTCTCTCCTACCAATCATGCTAAACGGGTCGAGCGCATGGGGGTTCTGGTTTTAGGAAAGGGGTGGAAGAAATGGGACGAGGAAAGAATGGCTGGATATGTGGATGGACAGGTTGTCATGACGACAGGGTTGCTCCGAGTATGTGTTGGCTGATGAAGTCTCTCTTTGCCTGCTTGTCCAATCAGATGGCTGAGCAGCGCACGCAGCACGAGCAGGAGAGGACGCGGCTACTGCAGCAGCACAGCGCCGAAAAGGACAGCCTGGTCCAGGAGCACCAGCGGGAGGTGAGCAGCCTGGAGAGGCAGGCCAGGGCCGCCCTTCAACAGCACCAGCAGCACACCCACGACTGGAGGAAGCGCGATGCCCAGGTAGGGGGTCTTCACTGATCCAGGTTCGCATACACACATGCACGCGCTGACCCGCCGCACTCCTGTGGACAACCATTTTGTATTTTGTCCATTGACGTTGTCCTGGGGTTTCAAAAGCACAGCGGGTTGAGACACTTTTTTTTACTTGGAGCAAGACAGATATTGACATCGGGTGTGAGTAATTTCAATTGAGATGGATTTGTTTTTAGTGTGACAACACAAAAGATTTTTTTTAGATGTCGCCGTTTGAATAAAAAATACTTTTTTAACAAAAAAAAAAAAACGATGCACGCAAAAAACAAAAAAATCCCAGTTCCAACTTTTCACGTTATTCTGACGTCTTTGAAATAATTCTTTAACACAGGAAGACTTGGTGATAAAAGACCTAAAAAAAAAAAAAAAAAGACACTGTCGCTAGGCACCCGAAGTGGAAGATTTTAGCTCTTTCAACTGGCAAGCTTTTATTCCAGTTGAAATTGTGTTTTATTTTCTGCTGCACAGTTTAGTACACTCACTTAAGCGTCCCATACTTCCACTTAAGTGTATCTTCCGTGGCATTGTTCTCTCACCAAAGGAAGCTATCTCTCTGCTGGCTTTTCTCGCCCACAATGAGCACATTTTGGGTCTGTGTTAATCGATATCCCAAGACACCGTGAGACTATTCTGTCAGCATTTAGCCAAAGCAGCAGGTCTTCAACTTAAACCTCTGCGTTCCGTCTTCGCCGCTCTCCACCCAAGGCAATATTGGAGCTCTGTGGGAAACCATTTGACACACCAGCACCCCCACACCCCCCTCAACTGGGGATGTGTTTAAGTCTTCAGTCTTCCTGTTAAAATGAAAATCGCCAGCATGCAGAATTTTTGTTTATTGACCGTTTGCTGGGGACGGGGTCCAGGCATCGGACATTCATCTGTGATGTCTTTCTGGACAAATTGCCCTCACACCTAGTGAGAAGGACAGATGCTCCAGACCGGAGAGAATGGCAAAAAAATATATACTTGGCGTATGATATTTTGTGTTCATATCGTCAAGAAGCAAAGTGAGATGGTGAGAGTGTTAATAAGAGGAGGATGAGATCAGTTACACATTCCACTATTAAGAACAATTCTCAAATGTAAAAGCCTCTTTTATAGTAAAAAGAGACTCATCCATTTGTCACATTGTAAAAATATGTTTAGCTTCACATCATTTTTGTGTTACATTTCCTGTTTAGTGTTCCCTGATCTCACACTTTTTTTTTTTTTTTTTGGGGAGTGTCTTTCCAAGCAAACGGGGCACCAGTTGGTGTGTGTGATTTCTGCAGGTGTCGTCACCACGGGACATTTTAGCTAACAGCACGCTTCCTTGCTCATTTTAAAACTGGCAAGTTTGACAAATTTCAGAATCTGTGGAGGTGACAGAAAACAACCTCCGCCAGCCTTGGTTTCATATTCTCAGTTCCTGTTTGCTCGCGCAGCATTTTGAATGGTGATCCGATGCCTGCCTGACATCAGACGTTAAAGCGACGGAAATCAGCGTTTTCACTCCGGCCTCGAAAAGATGGAGGATGAAGGTGGACTGTTACTTGAAACCAGCGAGAATGCGAGCTCATTTTATTTGGGTTGCTAAGTTGATTGTGACACACCAGCGGCCGATTGTGTTTTATAGCCCCTGAGAATGTTTGACGGCGTCACGTTGCTATGCATGCAGCCTTTTAGATAAAGCTGCCGCAAAAGTTGTCAAAATAAAAAAAGATTTCCAAAAAGAAAACATTTCAGTTCAGAGCGCTGTTTTTGATCCTAACTCTCATGCGTCCGAGAGTCCAGTCAAACAAAACTCTGCCGCCACATGGGTCAGATGGACAATGATGTTATCAAGTGGCGTGTCAGTGGCAGACAAGCCAGCGACATCGCCTGCTGTGACAACTGAGCCCAGGCCTGATTTTTATTTTTTTGCTGTTTTCCTCCTCCTGACTTTTTCTCAATCTTCTTTAAAGCGGTGGAAGGACAGTTGCAGCTAGAAAGTTGGCGAGGAAAGAGAACAGCTAATTTCAGTCACACACTCCCAAGATGAGTAATACCCACTCATCCCCTTGATGTGGTGAGACACTAACAAATAGCATTCCTGGCTCCTGGCTTGTGTTTGAGAAGGAGAGCCAATGAGTCGTAGCTGTGGCTGGAGGGAAGAGGGGAAAAAGAAAAAAGAAAAAGAAAAAAAACTCACACAGGGGACACATTGTCCTCATCCCACCAAAGTGTGTCATTTAAAGAAACTCTGGCTTCAACCATGGCTTCCCTGCACTCCAACACTAGTCTAAAGGTTATAGCACCCATCTGTTGTCTACTTGGGGCTTATACATCATTTAGTGCCCATCAGCATTCATATGTTAATAAATCTTTCTCTTTCATTAGTTGTTTGTAACTTGAATGAGAATTAGAATTAAGCGTTTAGGTTGTTGGCCTTCCACCAATTCAGGGGATTAACTCTCAATTCTGAAGAAAGAGCGGGGACCTGAATCTCGCTACATCTCTTAGAATAATCAGCTTTTTTTTTTCTTTTTCTTTTTCTTTTTTTTTACCAAAACGTCCCCCAGAGGACGAAGAAGTTTTGTAGACCATGCACAACTATTCAATTTACATATTTTTTAACATTCCTGGAAACCTTTTTTCAGAGCTTACATACATATACACACATGTGTATATGATAAATGTATGTGCACTGGTGTGTGTGTGTGGGTTATTCGTCGTGTAAAACTCAATTTTGTGGAGTATGACTTCAAAACTAGGGCGAGCATAATAGATGCATTTAAACCTTGTTTTTCCAAACCTCCAAATTGTTTATGCTATGCAAAACCCATCATTCAACCCCCCCCACACACCCCATACCATAACCCCCCCCCCCAGCTCCTCCTCAAGCCTCATTTTATGGGAATTATTTTCCTGAGTAATTATTTCTTTTCTAAAGCAAAAGTACACACCATCTTCTTCAAACGGCATGGGAGAGCGAGAGCCTCATGAGGTCTTTCTGCCGAGCCGTGGTGGGCTACATAACGATGATGTCAATTTTTAAAAGCTTCTCAGTCCAAAGTACGTGATTAAAATGAGTCAAACGAAAAGGGGCGAAGACGGACTGGGCTGAAGCTGAAATAAAGAGAACAACCTGGACCGGGACTGCCTTGTACATTGTCTGTTGTCATGTGCCTAGTGAATGAGTAGCCCACAGAACTCGTGTTGCTGATCAGGTTGCTTGAAAGGGAAAATATTAGTGTTTCCCTCTAAAATGTTACTGTGTGACGTGCTCTGAGATTACTTTTGCAATCAGTAAATGAATACACACTAAATCAATTTAATTTACAGTGGAAATGAGCAGATTTCCATGCTCATCACCACTGAAGTCATCAGTGAACACTGATCCTCTGTGATGTTACAACATACCCCCCCCCCAACTCCCTCAAACTACGAAATTATTTAGCATGTGCATACATCACATCTTGGATATCAGCCAGATGCATATTTATCTGGCTGACATTTTCTTTGCTTAGATGAGTCAAATGTCATGCATTAATACATATGCATCCTGTAACACTAATACATTATTTATCTGTCTAGGGATAAGCTGTCAGATCAATGTTTATAGTTTTAGCCTATTACAATACCGACACAATGTAAATGGACTTTAGGTGTGAGATACGTTCACAGTGTACTTTTAAGAGTGACCCCTGGGACACATTCGCTTACAGATATTTCAGACAAAAACTTAACTCGTACGGATAAAGTGAAAAACATTGTGTGTTTTCTAATTGCTTTTTGTCGAGGTCGGCAATTCACATTGTTTCAGTGTACAATGCGGAATGATGCAGTGCAGCTAAGTGAGGAGCTCTTGCGGAGTCCATGCCTCTACATCTCCTACTTCACAGGTCCGAGCTGAGCAGCCCCAAAAGACCAGCAGCATATTTAAGATTGTAGGGTTCTTGGCTCATAGCTGTCAGTATTTACTGGAGGATTTTACTCTTAATTACGACAGTTGTTATTGTCCGCTCAATGTTTTTGTCAAACGGCTTCCAGCTTCACAGTAAAACTATGCCCCACATGCACAAACCGGTATTTTCCTTTGGAAGGTACAGATTCGGTGTCGTATCATGCGATAGCAAAAATAATTGCACGAGTGCATGAAAAAATGTCACAATTTAAAAAAAAAAAAAAAAAAAAAAAATTGTTTTGAAGTAGACGCTGAAAACAAATATTAAATGGTGATCTTTGAGACCTGTAGAGTTATTCAAATAAGTTTATTTATTGTGCAGTTACTCGCAGTCTTTTAGAATATCTGATCTAAACAGCATGGTGTGGCCCATCTTTTTCTAGAGTTTTTTGACTTTCTCCTTTGACTACTTTTACTCATCTTAGCCAAATCAGTTTGACCCGAACTTTTTATCCATCAGTCTTGTATTATTACTACTAGCCGCTTCCTTACAAATCTCCATTTTTAAAGTGGCTCTGATCGCCACCTCCTAAAGAAAACACACCCTTAAAGTTTCTGCTGTATCATTACTGATGCCCATGTTGTAGAAGAATTTATTCCAACTCATTTCAAGGCTCTTTTGGAATAGGAATCAACATCAGTTAAACAGAGAATTATACATTAAAGACTCTTGAGGGCCGCTTGCCCTTTATGGCACAAGCTGAGCAGGGAAACTGTTGATGTTGAGAGACAATGAAGCGGAACACAGAGGATTGCATGCGTTTTTTTTTTTTACCACACTTTCTCTCTGAATATGCTAAATGACGTACGCGTGTGACGTCTAGACCACATGTGGCTGTTTTTCTGTGTATGCACGTGTGCACACGAGGGAATGATTCTGCGTGTGTGTCAGTATAACTCAGAGCCACAGCATCTGCCTGTTTTTGTGACACTCTTTTGAAGTCTTTTGATTCTCCCTCGTGCCCCCTAAAAAAAGACTTCAGACACTTGCTGTCTTGTTGCTTTTAACATGGTGTTGTCCTGGTATGCCCAGGCTTTTGGCGCGGGGGGAGGGGACATCAGCCAAAGCACAAAATTGCAAACCAAAGTAAGAAAATAACCAAAGAAGGTAATGAGGATTTTGCAATAACTGGGGGAATAAGTGCAATGCAGGTAAGGAAATGTGAAACACTGCACTGTATCTTAGAGCCACCAATGCCTCAGTAGGATACATTTTGCTTCTTTGTTTTTAATTAGAAGAAAATGATCATGTTAGTACAACCACTTACAGTGTCAGAGTACAGCTAACTGCAGCAGCAACATGTTGAACACCCGTGTTTTCTTTTTTTTCGGGAGGGGTTAAAATGTGCCGCAAGAAATGATCCCCTTCCTCATTTCCCTCTCAAACAGCCGTCATCATCTCAGCTATGTCATGCAGTTTTGACAGAACCACGGGCTTATCTTCTCCTCTGACATCTCCCAAACTCGGGAGCTGCAGCCTCGCTGCATGTGTCAGACCAGTCTATTTCTGGGCTTTGGGAGGCCGTGGGGTTGTACTTATTAACATTCCTACTATGTAATGTTGACTCTCACTGGCAGCACTATTAGAGGGCTCCTCAGAGCAAAGTCCAGGCTGAGCAGTTCAGAAAGAGAGAGGTGAAGAGCGGGGTCAGGCCATGAACGAGGCCCCCACCAACAACCACCCTGAGCACAACAGAAACGTGTCAGTGTTTTTGTGAAAGCGCACCACATGTGCACACAGAGATAAACCGTAGAGGCAGTCCTCCACACTCAGATTCTGTATCTAATTATCTGCCTATCAGCCGACCTCTCTCCCTCAAATTGCTATTCTTTCAGTTAACACGACAAATACATTCAGGCTTGACACACACTTGAGAAAATCTGTGCTTTAGAATAAATTTTTTCTCCAAAGTGCTAATAATCATCCACCCTAAATCCACTGTATTTTTTCCAGGCGATTTCAGATTTGGAGGCCCAGGTGTCAAGTCTACGTGAGGAACTCCAGCAGGCCCATGTCCAGCATAAACAGCACCTGACTGAGATGGCATCGCTCCAGGAGGAGGAGAGGCAAAGAGCACTTCTGGACAAGGAGGCCTCCCTGGTCCGGCTCCGCTCCGACATGGAACGAATCCGCTGCGACCTCCAGCAAGCTCACCAGCAGGAGAAGGATGCTGCGCATGAGAAGGTGAATGTATGGGGTGTGGAAAAAGACTAGATCTAGTCAGCTTTGAATAGGACGCTTTTGGCATGCTAAATCAGTCTCCGTTGCCTGTGTGAACGAAGCAGTCAAGGGAATCCCCATTAGCAATTGCAGAGACCCGGGACATCAACAGCTTTTACAGTGGTGCTGCTGACACGTGTACCTATACACATCCAGGAAGATTTCTGCTTCCGTTTTACACCTCCAGTGTAAATTTACTCTTTTTGTTTAGATTTATCATATGTGTTCATATTTCCTCATGTCTCGTCCATTTGCCCTGCATTTGCCTTGTCATAACAATTTTACCAATGGAAGATTTAGCACTGCAGTGCCTTGCTAAAGTATTCAGCACTACCACTTTGAAGGTCCAAATCTTATCTGTGAGATGAATAGTTAAAAAACCGAAAATTGAGCGTGCATAAGTATTCATACCTCTCCCTTACCTCTCCTCTTAGGGTATGTCGGTTAATAAATATTGCTACAGATTCTCAGTGGGATTGAGGTTGGGGCTTTGACGAGGCCGTTCCAACATATTTAAACGCTCCTCCTGAACCACCTGAGTATCGTTTAGGGAGGTGAACCTTAAGAATTTGCCTGTATTTAGCACCATCCATCATTCTGTCAATTCAGACCGCTCTCCCAGGCTTGCCAATAACGAATATCCCAACAGCATGATGCTGCCACACTTGACTGTGCGGACGGTGTTCTCAGGAGGATGAAAGGTGTTGGGTTAGCATGACAGTGTTTTTCTTCATGGCTAAAAACATACATTTTGTTTTGTTTTTTCTGATTGGATCGGAGTACTTTTTTCTCAAAAGTTTGGTCTTCCAGGTTGTGCAATGAAGGAGTTTAAAAAAAATATTAATAATAATTCATATAGCTCAAACGCCTTGTCCTTGAACTGCTTGGAGAACTCTTTGCTCATCATTGTGGCCTTTGTTTCAGACTCCTGGGTCTTTCACAACAGGTGTATATTTACTGAGATCATGTGACACTTAGATTGCACACAGATGGACTTAATTAAACTAATCATGTAGCTTCTGAAAGTGACTGGCAGCACCACATCCTGAATTTGGACTTCAAAGCAAAGCGGGTGGGCACATTATCGCACAGTATCTTTATTTCAATTTTGCCAATTTGCCCTACTTTCTGTTTGTCTAATACATGAGATCCCAGAAGTGCGTTCATTTTTAATTCTAGCCTCTAAGGTACCCAAATAAAAAAATATATATATATATATATGTTAAGTAGTCATTTTTGTGCATAGAGGTTTTTACATGTGGTAAGCTGAAGGGTTTTGCATTCAGACTTGGAAGATGTGTTTAACAAACTGTGTCCCAGAAATACGTGTGAAGTAAAGTCATTTTTCTTACACACCAACCAAAGGAGTCGCCCCCT
This sequence comes from Odontesthes bonariensis, assembly GCF_027942865.1. NCBI lineage: Eukaryota > Metazoa > Chordata > Actinopteri > Atheriniformes > Atherinopsidae > Odontesthes > Odontesthes bonariensis. Next base: position 16,514,847 of record NC_134526.1, read on the forward strand.
CCTGGCTGACAGACAGAATGCAGGGATAAAGACACTTGGGCATGGGCCTCATTTCTCAGACTAAAAATGCAACCCTCTTCTTTTTTTAAATTTTTTTATACAGTTTATGGTTGAGAAAGATTGTTTGTCTCATATACAGACAACAACGTGCATAAACAGACTTTCTAGAATTTTTTGCAGAGAGCATAAAGTTGAGTTACACACTGCTCTGGCGCTGAAAAACACTCGGCTTCAGTCTTATTGCAGTAGTTTGTCATGAACATCAGAGAAACCCTCGCAAAAAAAACTAAGGGGCTTTTTGCAGCTTCTCAGTAGAGCCATTATCCAGTTTTGTGTTTTGCTAACTTGGCAAACCAGGGAATAATTCAATTACATCTAAAGAGGTTTATAATTTTTCCATTTTCCTCTTCTTTCTTGCTTTCCTGCTTTCTTTCCGTGTCCCGGGCACTCCTCTCACCATCTTAGAAACTGGACCCACCGTTGTGAAATCACCCATAATCTCGTGCTGGTCTAGCAGGAAGCTGACCTAAGGTGGTGTTGATCAGAACCTAATCCCCTCGCCAGGGCCCATCAAAGAGAGCATTTTTCATTAGACGCCATCCCACGCCAGCTGCACAGCATTAGCCCCGGAATGCAGGGACCTCCAAAGCTACCCAGGCAGCCATTTTGGCTCCATATGGCACACAGAACTAGCGGTACTGAAGCGAGGGAGAGCCGAGAAAAAAGGGTTTACTTATTACAGGGTAATCCTGGTTTTTACTATCGGTGCCATTTCCCCCCTCTGGGTATGTGAAATCTGTTTTGTCGCAAACGGTTGCTTTATCTTTTAGGCTAACTTTAACTCCTTTTTCTCTCTTGCATCTTCTCTGTACGCAAGAAAAATGTCCCCACAGTTGCCGGGCAATCTTGAGTGGACTCGAAGCGGTTGAGGCCGGATGTTGAACGCACACTGATAACGATATCTGCTATGTGCTGCTTTCACTTTTTCTGGGAGATATTAATGATTTCACCGCTCACCAAAGGTTGAATGTCTTACTTTTACCCCCCTTTTTTTTTTTTTTTTTTACTTTTTAATTTGTCCCCAAGTTTGACTTTGGATGAGGAGGGAAGAAAAACTTCATCTTTGTGTTTTTTTTTTCCCACGCATGCAGTCAGCCAGACCTTAGATCCATATTGACTCGTTCACCCTGTTTTCCGAGTTGAAAAATTCTCCTTCTTCAGATGCCGACAGAAATGCTGTCCTCTGCAGTCCGCTGTGCTCTTGGAAGCAGAGGCCGTCCTGCTTTTCCCTCTTTTTTTTTTTTTTTTTTTTTTTTAAATGTCTTTTAGATTCTGGTGAAAAAGGCCAGAAAAATCCATTAAATCCATGAATGGATTCTCATCAAAGACGCACACGTTCAAGGGGAGAGACAGAGAAAGAAAGAAGGGGGTGGTTGGATGTTTTGGTGGGTGTTTTGGAGTAACAGTCAAAGCTTTTGGAATAAAATAATGAGAAGCAGAAAATCAGAGGAAATGAGATCAGACTGTGAGATAGTCCCAAACATTTGATCTACTCCAAAAAGCAAGAAGAGAAGAAAAAGTGATGGATGCAGGCTGAGGAAAAGGTGTGTGGGGGGTGCGTTAGTCTGAATACTATTGAAGTTTATCTTTGTTAGTGTGTGTGCGCGTGTTCATGGGTGAGAATGAGCACACACAAACTCAGACCTCTCAATCTCCATTCTGCAATGAGGGGGCTGTGAGGCTGCCTCTGTGCCTGATAAAGAAGCTTCATCTCTGGGCTGCAGTGAGCAAGAAACCTGCCTCTCACCCACACCACCTCTTTATCTAACTTTCCTTTTTCTGCTCCACACCTCCACCCTCCCATCTGCTTCTATGGCCTTCCCCGTATCCTCACCTCTGCTTTAAAGTTGTGGCAAAGCTCAGAGCATCAATCATTCTCTAAAGAGTTGGCTTTAACCAGAAGCCTTGGCTAGGCAGTTTGGAAGCACTGTTTCTTATCACACCTAAAAATGAAAAATATATCTAGATATAGATAAATGGATATATAAAGCAGCTTCCTTCATATATATATATATCTATATATATTGTATGAAGGAAGCCACTTTTTATGCACGCTTCCTAATGCGTTTCTTAAAACCGGTTATATTTGCAAATAATGACCTAACTGAACTCAAAGTTATGTTAGTGGGAGAAACTCACACAAAAGTGTCATACTTGCTAAAGACGTGAGATAATGCAAGACAAAAGATCAAGAGGCTTTCAGGTCTGATAGGAAATGAATAATGTCTGGGATTCTTATTTACTTTTCGTCTAGAGAGCATTGCTCTTTGAATTGCTCGAAGAGATTAGTTGTACAATTTTTTTTTTTTTTTTGTAAGATATGTTTGTCTGGAGCTGCGTGTTTGTGTCTGACTTTGTGTGCCGGCGAAACAGTGAGAGCACATACTTTTATGCTCTTGATAAGTGTTGCACAAATACGGCAGAGCCTGTCTTGTGCACTTTTGGGTTAGGGTTAGGGTAAGCAATTTGTAAAAATGTGCAAAATTCCCACAGTGACAGGTTACTGTAGTGGTGAAGCTCACATTTTCTGATGACTCCTCGGGCAAGTAGTGAAAAAGAAATATGGGGTGCGCATACATATTTGTATTGCTTTCGTGTGCATGCCCACTTTTACTTTAGATCAAAGGAACGGGGCATTTCATCAAAAAATAACATAGTGTGACAACATTTCCAGGAGGCAATATGTCAGCCAATGAGAATGTAGCTTTTTTTTTTGCTTCCAGTAGCCAATCCCTGTTCCCTGTTCCCTCTGGTTATGTCCCATGTAACTTAATAAAAAGCCACAACAGAGTTCACTCTTCTTCTGGCACAAGCACACACCGGCTGACTCTTAAGAAGTAGAGATGCGAAGTCCTTAAACATGCAACTAGTCCCTTCTTTTCTACCACAGGTAGAATATAAGAGACTTTCTGCAGACGTTGTATCAGATGAGGTCCTGGAGCTGGAACTAGAGCTTTGTTTTGTGTGTGTCTACCAATTATGGCAAGATGCTTCAATTCTATGATGTAACTGGTCAAATATATATTTGAATAAGATAATCTCTGTCTTCTGTTCATTATATTCCACATCTAAAACATCTTCCTTTGCATATTAGCTCAGCAGACATGGATTGAAGATCTAACATTTTGTCATGAAACGTCTAAAGTCCCTCAAAAAGAGGGTAAATGGGGTTTTCAATTGTAAAACAGCTGAAGGAAGAGGAGGATTCCAACAGCCATTTCGTTCCTCAGCTCTGGTATAAACATCATTTATGTTGTTTGGCCCAAGAAAACAGTCTGTATAGTACTTATGTTTGCTGTGCTATGCACAAAACTAACCAGGCAGTCCTTTTATGTGGCCTGAGGCGCATCTGTGTCTACATGATTTTCCATGTGTGGACACATGCATCCTTGACCTTCCTCAAATGTGGTTTGACGGATTGGATCATAATCTGCCCTCAATGTGTTGCATTCTTATCCATATTTAAAAGCTGTGCTCTTGTCCACCATCGGACCACCCAGGATGGTTTTACTGCACAATACGCAGCCAGCTGATTTTCAAATCTCGATCTTAAATAGGGTGCCCGACCCATGTCGATTTCTGCTTTGCTCATTAGATTTAAAACGTTTGCGTGGATTATTCTGTAAAGAGGTTGCGTAATTACTGCCTCTTTTTGTGGACATGTGGTTGTCCCTTTTTCACTGATTCATGGCAACTGTCCTCAAACAGAGAGGGTATGAATGATATACTCTCAGTGCTGCAGTTGTGTTTAAGATCCAGGATTGAGACTAAACTTTTACTGCAACCAGTAAACCATCAATATACAGTTAAAACCAGAAATGTATTCAGGTACATGTTGGATTTTGATTTGTTATGACTTTTGTTCAAAATTAGTCACGTTTATCCCTCTGTCGTAAATAACAATGAATGGCACCGAAGAACTTTATACGACATACCTCTCGCTGTCATCTCCTGCATGAGCTGTGTCTCCTTATGCTTGATTTGCTGACAGACGGGTGTGTGTTGTGGTCTTGTAGTTAATTCAGTGTGTCGGCTTTTGCTGTTTGAATAAATCACATTAAAAATTGCTAGTCATATTTATTTATATACCACTGTGTCAGCGACGAAATATCGTTATTACCGTCTGCCATTTGGTATTTGAGCGGATTGTTGTTCCTTTTTGTAGGCCATCAGACCAGTCACCAGTCAAAGACTTTGTCTCCTCCTCACCTCCATGTGCTCTTGTCAGTGCCGACAGCTGCCTCCCTTAACTTCCTGCGACTGGTTTTGAAAGTCCGAACCAGCCAAGAAAGCTGTTCACACTTCCGATCTGACCTGTAAATCAGTTTTTGACTGGACCCAGTCATCTTTTATTTGTTCCGGGCGAAGGTTTGATGCCTTAAATGGTGGTTTTGGATACAGCGGAAATGTCTTAAAGTTTTCACCAAAGTACTTTCAGTATGAAGTTGCACGAGGCATGTCAGGTTCAAGGTTTCCTTCCGCTCCGAGTTGAGGCTTCTGTAATGTAAAATCAATGACAAAACCCCTATAAATCCCCCTAAAGTATTTCAGGTTTTTTCCTTAACTTGATCGAACACTTAAGAAACCATAACAGAAGACCTTAACAACTCAAGGAAGAAACCGTAAGCTATTTCCAGCTGTACCTTGCCCACGATGTTGCAGAGTTTATGATGATAAATGAAGGAAGTTAGCCCATTGAGAGAAGACTGTTCAACCAGCAACTATTCTTGCACCGCAGATTTGATCGGCACACGGTTGCCGATTTGGCCGACAATGCACAGTCGAACGCTGCATCACAGTTAACGTGGTTTTATGCTTACGCAGTCTTTTTTACACTCGGGTTTTGGTGAGCAATTTCCTCAATGTCCTCAAGTCAACAGTGCACCACATCTTCAAAGAGTCTCAATCGCATCACATCGAGACTCAAGCACTCCTACAGCGTGAAGATGAGCCCATTAAAAGAAAGAATCAACATTCAGTCAGTGTCCAGTTTGTAATTGTGCAACTAAAATACCCAATTTGGCTTTCTTCTTTCCTGCTGGGATTTCTTTGGAATGATCCGTGCGCTGCATGTGTGATAGAACGATTAGAGCAGTTCTAGCGTTGGTTCCACCAAGCTACGGTGCAAGGAATTAAACACTATGACTCCACTGAAACTGTAGAATTGTATTCTTATGGGAACTCTAATAGCTTAGTAAATGTCCTAACAATTTCCTTCAACTGAAGACACCACTTGATCAATTCTGTGAAACATGCTTAAGTCCCTCAGCTAATAAGAGAGTAAACCTTAATTGTCGTACTTACTGCACTGTTTAGTGATAGTATTCTTACTCTCTCTATGTGGCCTTAATTGGGTACGATGTTTTTGTAGTTTTATGTCGAGACGCAGCGGGTCTTTCTGATACATTCACATTTTTATTTATGTCAATCGCCAGCTTTGACCTGACCCACTGACATTCGCTTCTTCCGCCAGAAGATGGTGGTACGAGGTTGTTGTCGCTGTTGTCGTCATAGCTATGTCTTCTTCTTTTCTTTCTTTTTTTTTCTCTTTTGCCTCCTGTCACAGCTGGCTTTTTAATTTGTTCGTCTGCCATTTGGAGATACACCAAATCATATTATTCCTTCGGTCATGGATTAGGCGAAGAGGAGAAAAACACTAGCTGGGGGATGATCAAAGAGGGCCCACGTTCACCTCACACTGACAAGACTAACTGCCAGACAATGAGATGAGGAAGGCAAAGCGAGGAATCTGATTTTAGGGAAGAAGGCGGTAAACTTTAAGGTGTGTGTTGAAGGGCTTTCAGATTATTGGATCTACGTGTCGGAATTTGAATTTGTCTGTAGCGGAGCCTCTTCTCGCTGCTTTTGTCTATAAATCCATGTTGTGTGTTTGTGTACACGTACGCATGCTCGGGCCTTGTGCGAGCCTATTCGTCTTCTCAGCACACCACAGGGCCCAGCGGCAGATACAGAGAGAGTGAGTCACCCAGCAGATGAAAGAGTCAAAGTAAAGGCTCTGCCGTCCCCAAAAAAACATCACACAGCTCCCTTGCTCATTTTTTGAAGTCATCCAAGAGGAGGGAGGGAAGTGACACACTTTCTCAATCGCATTAAGACACGGCGTCAGGCAGCTCCCATCTTGTTGCACGCTATAGATTACACTTTGGTTTGAAGTGGAGTTTTAACTGGGACACGACGATTTTGGGCTGTTTTTTGGGTTGAGTTCCGAATTCATCTCGAAATCATGTGAACATCAGGGGCATTACTGATCAAAGCAGGGATGGAGATGTAAACGGATAGGCAGTGAAGTCGGCTTCGATAAAAGATGAAATTTCACCACGGTTAAGTCGAGCTTCAGTGACTACTTGGATCAAAATGCTACATATCTTTCAGCAAAACTGTTGCCCTTCCAGCCTAGCAGAACAAAAAGCATGACTGAGACACTTCTTCTGCGGTTGTAATGTCTGCACACCTGCACACAAGTCAAAACAATCTCTGATTCAGCAGCTCATCCAGTAAGCATTCAAAGCCTGAAGCAAACTCTGTCCTGACCTTATGATGTAGGTTAGATGTTGAGCCCTTTCAAGCTGATGGTAATGGATGTAATTGGTTTTCTGATATCAAGAACTGGCTGTGTATAATGACTGAACGTTTGGTATGTTGTGTGTGGCTGCGCATTTGATGTATGTTTATCCGTGTATGCCTGCTTCTGTGTGCCCATGATGCATTATTTCTGTACTTGGTGGGATGCAGCACTGACACTGAGCAGCAGGGATGAAGAGAAATACTTCTGACAGGCATTGATGGCAAACTGTGAAATGGAAATAAAGCCTCTTGTCATTACAGCACCAACTCTCTCGCACCCTCTTGCATACGCGCGAGACAGCAATGATTACAGACAAACGAGCAAATAACATCTCCCAGCTCTCCCTCGCTAGCAGATTGAGCTCATATTGTTACGAGAGACGCGTGTGGTGAACAGAGGATCGTTTTCAGTGCTTACAAATACTCCCGCCACTGAACCGAAGGCTTTGTGGAGCAGTGAAAAAAAAAAAAAAAAAGCTTTTCTTTTAAATCTGGATTTTTCTTTTTCTGTTTTGTTTTGTTTTGTTTTCAAGAACTGAACCCCATAAATCAGCTCCCTGGTGTGCAATGTAGTGCTTGTGTGCGGGGTGGAACTAACAGCAGCCATTAAAAGGGTGTTTTGCAACACATCACCGCCTTGAAAATGTCCCTGTCTTTATCCTAATCACCTGTCAGTCAGCAGTCACGTGGTCTGCATGCCTGCGTCAGTAGATGCAGTTTAGTTTTCGAGCTTTTGCCAAAGTTCAGCTTCTGTTACGACGCAGAAAACCATAATTGCTTTTCAGCAATATGAGAGGACTGGAAGCCTATCGGAAAGAAAATACCACATGGAAGGAATGTCCTTTCCAAGACCAAAAGATTTTGAAGATACTTCTTTTCATTTCTACCCATGGGGACGAATAAAATCGTTTCAACCCACAGGCGTTAACATTTGTTTGCATATTATTTCATGCGGAAGGTATTTTCTTACCTGGGTACCACAGCGTTTCTCCGACTGCGCGCCTTGAACAAACCTGATTTCCAGACAGCCGCAGATCAAAGTCCCGCTGTCTGTTTGCCCATTATCTGTGTTTGAATAAGTGTGACTTTTGTGTTTGCTGTGTCTTAATGCGTGTGAGAGAAAGTTGTCACTCCGCTCTCTGCCACTCCTGTCAGGTTTTGTTTCGGGGTTTTTTTGTTTCTTTTTTTTTAGCGTGCCGGAGTGTCTGTGTGTGTTTGGCCAGGTTCCCACATCAGATTATTAATTAATTTCTGGTAAGTGGTGCATGCATCGCTTTCAGATCTGCTTCCACTCTCTTTAACACACACACACACACACACACACACACACACACACACACACACAGAGTATCTGCACGCGTGCACAAACGCACACTCTTCAAAGCAGCTGCACTCCACACCGCCAGGATTAAGAGGCGATTGAAGAGCCTGATGCAGCCTCAAAGTGCCTCCAGCAGAAAAATGCCTTTGGCAGGGCCCAGGTAGTCTCTTTGAAAGTCTTTACACACTCATATACACATGCACATATAGCCGGGCTTTTAATTTAGCGCCGTTTTTCCTTTTGTGTTTGTCACAGTCCAGTGAGGCTTTTTTGTTCCCATCACATGTACTATCCATAACGTCATCTTCTCCGAGACGTGCGTTTCCATAGTTGAGCTGTATAATGCATGATGTTGTATCATGCTTTCTGCTGAATTCCCCTGAGTGAATGTAGGTAAAAGGAATAGAAAAGTAGCGAGCTCTTTATGTTTTTATGAAACATCTGAGCCTGTTTGCATGTCAGCATGGCAATATGTCTCTATGAATGCATTCATATGTGCACCGCTAGTCATATACAGTACAGCACACATCTCATTAACTCACAGCCTACTCCTGTAGGGGTGATGATGTATAGCTTTGATACGAGCCCCATTTATATCTCATCTTTTGCTATTATTTAAACAGCAAAGCCAGTGAACTTGAATGAAATAACCAAGAAATTTAGTCTTCTGGGATGGAGACTCGACTATGGAGGACAGAAACTGCCATAATCTAAATCTAAATACAAGATTACCTAGCTGTTTGTATCGTAGCTACCTGACAAAAAGTACCATTTAGACACTTCTGGTTTTGGTGCCTCATTCAGAAATGGGATTTTTTTTTTCCCTGGTGATCAACCAGTAGTTGAGAAGCTGAGCCCATCTCGCACTTGAATTGACAGCGCTTCCTCACTTGCATCCATGAACGTAAAAACAAAGACAACGAAAATGTGAAATGAAACCGTGGAAATGAATGGGCTTGAGGAGATGAATAGGGGGAGAAAATGCAAAGAGTCATGGAAGCATCCCCGTGGAATCCAATGAAAAAAATCTTTAAAAAAAAAAAAAAAATGTCAATCCAGTACATAAATAAATAAGTTTAGGTAAAAGTTAGAAGAGTTATACGGATATTACGGATAAAAGAATAAATATATGAAATAGCTGATTAATAATAAATGATTAACTAGGTTAATTAAATTAAAGATTAAAAGCCAAAGTAAATAAATCAATTGATTTCACATTGAATGCATCTATTGCATTTTTCGTTTACCTTTTCGAAGCCATGGATGTATTTTTTATTTTTTTTTTATAAATTCCTGCTACAGTAAAAGGGGACAAAATAACGTGTCATTTCTAAAGAAGAAGGACTCTCACATACACAGCTCTTTCTCTCCTCTTTTCTACACCCCTCTTTGTCCTCCGCGCGCTCATCAGCTGCTGTAGGGCCCCTCGGGAGGAGCGGGCCGCCACTTACAGGGTCCTGGCGCAGGAAGACAGGCCCATATCCTTGGTGACGGCTCTGTGTATCCGTGGTGACAGGTGTGTCCGTTCAGAGCGGACGGGCGTGGGGGGGGGCTTTGTCAGGAAGTGTTTGGATTGGGTGCAGAGCCCAAACACGGCTCAGGTGTTGATGGCTGTGAAGGGTGCGTTCAATGAAGAAGTGTTTGCTCGCGAGTTGTCTGCCCATCAGAGGCTGTCAGGATACAAGTGTCAAGCGTATGCGTGTGTATGTGCGCATTTACGGCGTTTCTAGATAATTTTTGGGAAGAAAGGTAAGCATGGAAGAAAAGAGTAACCAGCTCACAGTGGTGCAAAATAATGTTTGTATATTTTAATGTCAAGCAGCTGTCAGATAGACGAATAAAGCATGCTACATTCAAATAAATGTTTACTTTTGCATCACATGTAACAATACAATAGGGGAATCTGAATAATATGAAAATACAGATACAACTTCTACTCTCAGACCAAAGTATGAGATGTAAGTTTCATCCACATCCCATGAAAAGTCCCAGATGTTGATCTCTATCCTCTGCTAAACTGAGTCTGTGTGTTCCCTCTACAGTACTTGCGTAGAACTCACCTTGCATACATGCAGCCGCTGACATCCCCGTGGAATCCAAGCGCTTCATACCTATTTATCTCACTCCACTGTCTAGCCTCTTTTGAAACTCTGGCCTTTTAACATGACGAGCTGGAGGGGGACGGATCTTGTGTTAGTCTTTGCTTCCAACTGGCTGACTTCCCAAAGACAAACAACAGAAAACAAAGGGGCGAGCAGCGCTTAATAAACTTCCAACAGCAGTCCTTACTCCCTCCAGTCGGTCTCCACCCTGTTGAGTCTCGCAGCTTCTCTTGATTATCTCTTTTTTTCACTGTATAACTAATTGGCAGCAATGTTTTAATTCACCCCTTAATACCCCTCCTCTTGTTAAGTGATGAATTGTTGGCAGGAGATGAAAGGAGTTGGGTGCCCACTGTGCACTATGCCCGTCACCACCTGCTGGCACACATGAGCGTTGGGGCTGGCGTCGCGCCAAGGGGCTACAGGCCTGCGCCACAGGGACACACTGCCAAAAAGGCAGAGGTCAACAAAAATGTGTGTGAGAATGGGTGAGCTGGGAGGGTGATGTGCCTCTGTACACTTCCTGACGGAAGATCAAATTTCACTGCTCTGCCTCTTTGTGTCTCTTTATCCGCCGGTCTGCATAGTATCTCTCTCTAACACCCCCCTCTTCCTACTTGTTGCAGGCCAACAGCAGATTGAAGCAGATTGAGAGGGAATCCAGTCAGAAGCTGGCCAAGTCTGCCCAGGTAATCAGTTCTCTCTTCTGCCCTTTCCCCTCCCTTCCTTTCATTTAATATTTCTCTTTTTCCACCCGACTGTGACACGGAGCAGACGAAATGCACTGACGGGAGAGGTGAGGAAGCATATGACAGCACATCCAATTCTGGGCTCACAGCAAGCCACCGTGGCCTTTACCCTTAAGCAGAGGGTACATGCACAAAAGTTTGTCGGTTCCAAATACATGCAGCACTGGAGCTCACCTTTCTGATTCATTTTCTTCCTTGTGTCTACAGGTGACCGATTGAGCACCTTTATTTTGTAGCCTGGGCAGATTTTGTGAAGTCAGAGCAGTGTGTCGGGCTTCAGGCTCACAGATAATTCTTCTCTGCATCTCTAAGGGGGAGGTCCTTTCCTCAGACATCTTCATTTAAACCAGGGGCTAAACTAAGTACTGCACCTTGAGATTATACATGACCTTCTGGGTGGAGCTCGCAGCACTAGTGGTCGAGTAGTCCCAGTACTTTATTTCTGACTTTCGTAAAATGTGTCGACTTGTATATCAGCAGTAGTTGTTTGTTTGTGTTGTTGTTTGATCGGCTGAGTTGACAGCATCCACTGCGATGTGCGATTGTTGAGTGAGCTTGATGACCATCATTGATTGCTTGGCGGCGGTTGCATTCTAAGGCACAGATAAAAGCACTCACAACCCATAGAAATGTGTAACATGGGTGAATTTTGAGTGAGCGAGGCTGAGGTTCAACTCTTCGTAAGCTGCTGTCAACCTGCGCTGCGAATTGTCTGGGAGGAGCAACACAACCCAACAGACTTAATTTGCCTCATCTTAAAGGGATAGTTCGCCTCTTTTGACATGAAGCTGTATGACATCCCATATTAGCAATATCATTTATGAACATTGACTTACCCCCTGCTGTGTCCTGTGAGCCGAGTTCCAGCTGAGTTTTGGCATTGACAAAGCTAGTCCGGCTAGTTGGCTAGGGTCCTGAAAATAAAGCGTTTTGCTTCTCAAAACAATATGCGTTCAAAAGAGTAATACATTTGCTTCACAAAATCGTCCGTCCAGAAATAGTCAGACCTCACAATCGCTTGGCGCTATTTTTGCCTCCCTTCATATCAATGCGTTCAGCCACCTAGCGATAGCTGCACCTGTTACGGTGTTTACTGCTCGGTCTGCACTTCAGTCTGCACAGTTTACACAGCCCGTAGTGATACGAAGGTAGAGAGAAATAGCGCCAAGCGATTGTGAGGTCTGACTTTTTCTGGAGAACTTTTTTGTGATGCAAATGTATTCGGGGACCCTAGCCAACTAGCCGGACTACCTTCGTCAATGCCAAAACTCAGCTGGAACTCGGCTCATAGGACACAGCAGGGGGTAAGTCAATGTTCATAAATGATATTGCTAATATGGGATGTCATACAGCTTCATGTCAAAAGAGGCGAACTATCCCTTTAACTGTGCCTTAGATCTTGGTGGAATTGCAGTGGCTGAAATTATAATTTGGCTCTTTGAAAAAAGCCCCACGCCATATAAGTTCGGGGTGCTGTTTGTCAGTACTCCTTTAATCTGTCGAAAGGCAACACACCATTTTCGCTAGGTTGATATGAGCTTTAGGTTTACAGTTTGGTCAGCTGCCCCCTAGTGGCCAAACAACACTTCATGCCGCTGTAGAATCCAAATGTTTGATCTACGTCGCAATACTACAGGCTGAAATATGAGTGAGGTGTGCTCCATCCAGATATATTCCTTCTTCAGTTCAAATATTAAAATCATTCGCATCAAGGATTTTGTAGCATGAAATTTAACTTTGAGGCAGATGGATTAATAAGATCAAATTTGCACCAATCAGCATCCTCTACTGGCAGCCACGACTGAGTTTAAGATGTGATGTCAGTCAGCAGAGGAGTCTCCTATTCTTATTCTACTATTCATTGGCTCTGCAGGGTGGCCCTTTGTTGATTTATTTAGTTGAAGTTCTCTTGTGGCCAGAAGGCGCTTCATCCGACTATCAGGTTATTTTATGTATTTATTTTAAGTCCCTGCGCTTTTCTAAGTAATGTCTACAGGGGACTTCCCAAATGGTTCCCAAAAAGGAAATATTTATAAAGCAGTTCTTCGACTTTACCCAAGTTGTCTTTAAAATTGGCCACAATCTCCACGATCATAAAAACCATGTTGGAGAAAGCAGACGCGTTGCGGTTCTCTGTGAGATATCGTCGGGGCTGCTGTCGCGCTGAGGAGTCATAAAGTGCTTTTATCTGCCCTGCAGTGGGCGAAAGCAAAAAATATAAGCTGACATCAAAAGATTAGTGAAAGTCCACATCTCATTCACTGTTGCTTTGTATTCCGTCGACTTGCACTGGTATTCTCCTCTTCTGTTTTGTCTCAGCGGCCTCTCCGTACCTGTTTCTCCTCTTCCTTTCATGATTTCATCGAGTCACACTTTCAATAGGGGGGCCATGTGTTTAACATTACTGCATGTCACCGCAGCCTGTTTTAAAGCTAAGGTAATTCTTCTCTCTAAACAGAAACTCGCCCTCCTTTGACACCCTCTGCCATTTAGCAAAATGTCTTAGGAAGTTCAAGCAGCTTTCCCTCAGCAGCTTAAAGATCTTAAACACCCTAAGTGGTGTTTACACTACGGCAGAAAAAGGTTTTCTTCTCGATTAGGTTGCAAGCTAAGATATTACAATCATTTGGCCATAATTGCATCTCCAAAGAGGAGATTCAAAGAGGGGGGGGTTTGTTGTTTTTCTTTTTTTCCCTCCCGTCTTTAAATCCCCCCCATTTTGGGTTGGCTGGCAAAGGCTCAGAGTTGAAAGCAAGGTTGACAAGCAGATGTTGTGAGAGAACGGTAGCTTATTAGGTTACACAATGCTCTACTTCAAAAGAAGTCGGATGCTGTGCGAAAGTTCAGCCGTGTTTGCCCGCTTTAGTGGTGCACTGCGCCACTGCAGACAAGCAACTAGTGATTAATCCTCTGTTTTGGGGACACAAAGCTGGCGCATGTTTGACAAACGACATTCTGACTTTAAAGGAAAGTCTTTGTGCGCTGAATATAGCACCTTTGGTTCCGCATGTTGTTGTTTTTTCTTGTCGTGTGGAAGATGTTGGTTTTGTGAAAGCATATTAAGACATGCTTGATTAATTCCCAGTATTTGTCACGGGCTTTAGTGGCTATGTTTTCAAAGGTAAAGGTGGAGCCAAAAGGTTTGTGCTGCCATCCCCCTGGGGCAAGTCAGTCAGATGTAAACAAGAGGTCTTTGAACCTCAAAGGCTAACCCCAGTGGTTAACCCCTTAGTGTCTGACTGGGGGCATCGCTCTTGAGCTCAGCTGCACGGCTAATAGTCCAATTAAAAACATACCGTGTCACGCATTATCCTGGGGGGGACTGGAGATGCAAGCACGTAAGGGTGTACGTTTACTTTCATGCACACGCACAAACACATTATTTCTTTGCTTTTGTCTCCCCTTTTTCTGCCTCTAATTCACACACACACACACACACACACATTGGTGGACTCAACTAATTAGTGCCTCTTAGATTCAATCGGGTGTGTTAAGCATCTAGCTGTGAGTGGTCCTCCTGGGTGACCTGTGAACTGAGCACGGCTGCGCTCTCTTTCTGTACTTAATGATCGGGTTATGGTGGGTGGTTGTGGTAGTGGTGAGAGATCATTACTTTATCCCCGACCATCCACCATGGGAGTTGGTGGGAGGGGGAGGGAGTTTTTTCATGGCGGCCACAGTGCGCTGAGAGGTTGAAGTTCATATGCAAACTTTTTGGATTCATTTCATCATTATGCTGGTTTTTGAGTTTCACTGTGTTTACATGTGACCTCTTAGACTTGTACTGTATTAAACAAGTATTTATTCTTTTTCGTGCATTTTTAAAAAAAAATACTGTATTTGTAAAACAAAAATGGAAAAATTTATCATTTCCATTCAGGCAGCTGTTTTGAGGTGAAAAGCGCCAAACTGCAAACTGCAGATGGAAACCTAAAGAGCGAATGGCAGACTTTCACTCGTCTGGGACACTGAACCTGACCTTGCTCCCCCTTTAAATTCTAATCAGATAAATGGTAATCGTTAAGTTTTGCCGTACGTTTTTATCTATGTATTCATTTCTTTTTTTTTTTTGTACGCAAGTGGCCAAAAAAAAAAAGACCCATCTTGTTTTTGCCTCTTTGTTTGAATTGAAACAGCAACCATCAACAAAATGATATTTCAGCAGCTCAAACGGCCACTTTCGGCTGACTCCAAAAGTTACTCAGTCCTTCATGTTAGAATGCCTGAATTTACAGCACAAATAAGAAAGTTAGTTTCAGATTGTTTTGGGTATTCATATATCTAATTTTTACATTCATGCCGACTATATAGAGATTGAAAAACAGCTCTCTTGCATTAATGATATCAAGGCTTAACGTCATGCTTAATTGAGATGAAAAGTTCTGTGGCGGCCACCCATGGGATGTGCATAGCATCCTTTGATTCTTACTCAGATCCATCTCTTGTATGTCACCTCTGGCCCCACAATTTCCAAATTACAGTGGCCAAATGACAAAGTTGAGGCTTCAGAGTGGTGATCCATAAACCAGTGAATGACGTCAAAGTGGTTGCATCCGTCTTTTATAAATGTTTCATGGTTGAATCACTAAAATCAAAATTGGATGAACTAGGCCACATTAATGCAGCTTGACTCACCAAGTTTTTACATATCTTTCTCAGCAGAGCATCCCTCTCCCTATTCTAGGCATCATTTTATAGCCTTAGTTACTCGCTTCTCAGTTTGTAGATAGGTGCGCAAACACCACAAATGCTCATTTCTTCCATTTTTTTCTTTTCTTTTTTACCTTAAGTTCACAGGGAGGCAAGCCTGCTTTTAGCCCCCAAAACAGAGATGTGAGCAGGCTGGGAAAATAGACAAGTCTCACCAGACCAATTAGCGACTTAAAAGGGCCCCACTGACTGT
Source organism: Odontesthes bonariensis (assembly GCF_027942865.1). Classification (NCBI taxonomy): domain Eukaryota; kingdom Metazoa; phylum Chordata; class Actinopteri; order Atheriniformes; family Atherinopsidae; genus Odontesthes; species Odontesthes bonariensis. Next base: position 16,530,567 of record NC_134526.1, read on the forward strand.
TAGACAGAGAAAAGGGTGCTCTGTCGTATGTTTTGTGTGTCTGTGTGTATCTATACACACGTATGTACAAAGAACTAAACAGACAGCTGAGTTCACTGGTTTTCGGATGCCACCACTCTCTGGAGGTTGAATACCAGCAGATGCATGGAATCCATAAAGCAAGATAATTACTGTGCCCTGAAATGGCATTTCCATAATAATCTCCCGTTTTTGTGGCTGTCTCTCTGGCAAAGTAAAGCCAATCTCCTTCTCACCGTCGCCCCACCCTTGCTGTCTGTTTCTATCTGTGGTCGACCCGCACCGCTTTAACTCCAATACTACCACACAGTGTGCAGACTCCAGTTGGGCTAGTCCTCCAGAGTGTGAACACGGTAAACAATTATCTGTCTAGCCTACAGCTAGAAGCAACACTGGCCTCCTCGCTACCGCCACCTCTTTTCTCTCCCTCCCTCCCGTCCTTCTCTCTCTTTTACTCACTCTCATCTTTCCTCAGCCTCTGTCTGACAGTGGCTTAAATAGAATGTTAATTTTGACTGGAGGTTTTTCAAAGCCAAAACACTTCCTTTTCATCTTAGCGTGCACCGCAAGTTCACCAACACAAAGTCGCTGTGCTCTTGTAAAAGGAAGTTGTTTTTCCTTTTTCTATTTAGTTTAGTTTTAGTTTTTTTTGTTTTACTCCTCCTTCTCCTTCTCTCTTTTTTTTTTTTTCTTGGCGTCTTTCTTTGAGACTCTGGGAACAGTGTTGTTTCAAGGTGACCGTCGCTGCCAACCAGATCCATTTCGAAAGTGAAATGTGTTTCTCGTCTCATTTGAGTCTTTTTCTGAGACCAATGAAGTCGAACCCATCACCACCAGCATTTTGTTCAGTGAACATATTTAGAATTTTGCTTCTGGCAACAGGTTTTCTCATTTATCAGGTTAAGTATACACTGGAAAAATCATTTTTCCTAAGGCAAGAGGATCATTTATCAGTGTGCCTGTCTGTCTTCCTGTTTATACTGGAGTATCCTGTATTCAGTATAGTGGAGGATTCAGGAAAGTTCTTGAATTGCTCTCGCTTTTTTTCTCTCCCCAATAGCTAATTGCAGAGCTCCAGACATCTCTATGTGACTCCAAGGAGGAGGCTGTTCGTTTGCAGCAGGCAATGGAGAAGCAGCTGAAGGAGGCCAACGCTCGTTGGGATGAAGAGAGACTAACAATTACCCAGCATGCCGATCAGGCCAACAAGGTCCGTATTGGACGCACTCGCTTATTCACACTTGTTATTTACTGTAGTTTACTGTAGTTGCATCTTTATTTACTTTAGTTTCTATATGAAAATACACTTGTATGAAAAAAGTACATCATCTTTCAATTCCAAGGTTATGCTCATCAGAACAATGTATTTTCAATGTACCATTTCCAGAACTGGAGACTGTAGAATCTCAGATGTAGCATTTGGGTTTTTGTCATCTCCGTTAGCATTGCACGGTCTGACTGTGGTACTTCTGCGTCATCCCGTGCACTATATTACTGAGGCGACACGGAATGTGAAATAAAGACTAACCTGCCTACTGAGGAATAATCACACAGAGCAAGCCCTCTTTATACATAGAGAACGTCAGAAAAAACAACCTCCACTTTGAATTTATCAATCAAAGTAACACCTTAGATTTCCGTGAACAAAGAACTTTATAAACCAAGTTTTCTAACTTTTCGCAAGATGGCAAATCATCAGGGTTTTCTCAGTTTGGTCCACTTCAAGGTTAAGTTGCCTTCAGCTCTCCCTCCAGACGTCAAACCTCTTAAAAAGTCATCTCTGTTTAACAAAATGACATATTTAGACTTTTTTGCAAAGAAAAAGAAACTTTAAAAAAAAAAAAAAAAATTTCATCCAGTCATTACATGTAACTCCTTTGCCTCATTCGATATGTGCAAAATCTGTGAATATTGCATATTTTCTCTGTTCCTATCTCTCCTGCCCACGCTTGACTCTACTCTACACACCTTTGCTCTATCAGTTATCACTGGAAATGAAACCTCTTTCAAGTGAGGAATATTCAGAGCTAGTGTTTAAAAAAAATAATAATAATAAATCCACACTGAGAACAATAACCATTAACTATAATGACGACAATAACCAGTTAACATGTTTCCATCACCAGCACTTGGCTTACAAAAAGGTTGCCTAAAATGGCAAATCCAACATTAATAACATTTGTGATTTAGTGTTGTCTGTACTTACCATAAAGAATATGAATATCAATGAATAACTGTGATGAACGGCCACGGAGATGTCCATCTCTCTGCACCACCGAGGAAAAGACGCGATTTTTTTGTTGGTTGTAATTTTTTATTCTTTTTATCGTTTACAAATCATCTTGAAATGAAGTGAGAGATTATAGATGGTATAGTTAGTTATAGATGTGACGTGTATGCAATTTTTCCAGCCATGTATTTATTGTTCTTGGCCCTGACCGATATTCAACAAACTGAGGGAAGATGAGAAATTCTTCAGAAAATGTTCTGTTTTCAACCCAGCTGAGTTTTTTTTTTTTTTTTTTTTTTTTCATCGAAATGTTGAAACATTTGTCTTCTCTCTCACAATGTAACTCTCTAAGCCAGTGGATTGATATATTTTTTTTGTGCTTGAAGCCAGCACATGACCTTAATATTGCCAACTGACCCATAAAAACATAATAGACGATACAAAATGAGTTTGAAACTTCTAGTTTCAGGGAAAACTAGAAGTGACCGTTTGTTTTAACTGATCTTACGCCTGCATTTATTCACATAAGAAACACCAATGTCACAACAACATGTGCAGGACAGTCTTACAGTGCTCGCGATGGAAAAACAGTGTCTATAGTAGTTCTGACTTTTCCTTAATGAGCTGCAGTTCATGCAATTTGACTACATTTTTAGTATAAACCTGATTCAATTTTGCTACATTTCACCATGGCAACCATGACTCACACCCAGATCTCACAACTGGTGTGCATTGGATAATCGACAGCTTTTTGCATCAACGTGCCTGAACAATTTTGTATTTTTTTTTTTACTTCGTAAACATTTTCTATTAAATCCCATAACTCTGCTGAAGAAATGGATTTTTTTTTTTAATCCAGCGCCCTTAAAACCCTGGGTTTACATGACTCGTTTCCAGTAATCTGAGTATTGCTCTCGGCAGTCTTGTTTACCTCTTGTCTGATTTCAACGGACGGTTCTGCAGACTTTGCAAACGGGGGGTTATTTCAGTAACTCTAAAAGAGTCCTGTCAGGGGCTGACATTTATTGAGCACACATGGGTTGCTTTCTTTTGTTGAAGCGCAGTCGCCGTTTGTATGCATGTGCTTTGTCATTTTTATGGTTAGTTGCAAACTCCATAGTGTCGTTAAGTGGCTTGTGTGCTCCATCTCTGGTTGAACCTTGTAAATCTGTCAGCAGCTAGAGCCTCTCTCTATCATTGCTGTCATTCTCTTTTACAGTTAAACGTACGAACCTGAGTTTAAAGTTTATCTTTTTACCTCTAAGAATATGTCGCCTTCTCCATCTCTTGCTCTCTTTAAAAAGGTACAGAGGATGCAATATTTTTTGATAATTGCATTAATTTTTCTCTCAAGCTTCTGCCACCTCTGCAGATCTCTTTTTTTTGGAGTCACAGGATCTTTTATTCCGCCCGTGCCAGACTGAAACACAGTCGCAGTGGCAGTTGATTGGGTGTGGCTGACTAAATAAAGACTTGTTGTGTCTGGGTTCAGGATATCTTTCCAAACACAACTTTGTCTGTTTGCGGTTGCAGCTGCCTCATGTAGAAAGGAGGCAGGTCTGTGAGCCTCCACTCAGAGATCTTCTCCTTCCAGGCCCTGGTAGCCCTGGCCCACCTTGCCCAAACTTGACTTTTCTCCTGAATTGTTCAGTTTGTTATGAAACAGCTCGGAGCAGCCCTGCCCTTTACCTAAATTTCTTGTTTGTTTTTACCCAAACATGTTCACTTCAAGAACCGGTTCTCGATTCCCATCCCTACTCTTAATGTAACACATTTCCACTAACTAACAGTATGTTCACATTATCATGAACACAGCCTCGGGAAGTCATTTTGAAGGTTTTTTTTTTTTTTGTGGGAGTAGGCTGATCAGTACTCTATAATGAGCAATTAATTAAAAACCTTTTTGACCTCTGTCTGAAACTCTTCACCTCCTCACAGCCTTTGCTTGCGCTTTAGATGAAAGATCAAGCATAGAAAAGGCTATTCTTTGATTCAGCTACAGGACAAAAACACCCATTTATACAATTATTTCTTAACTGATTAAAGAAATTCCCAAGCAAACCTTGACTCACTAGGTTATGCTTTGTCATCAGGACGAGGAAGATTAGCCTACCCTCGGAGCTTCTTTGCTCCTAATCTCAGTTTACACTGAAACACACTCAAATGATGCCTCCCCTGTCGTAGTCTCAGAATCTGTGTTGAGAGCAAATATTGAAATTAAATATATATACTTCATTATTACAACCCCACTCCTGTATTAAACACCCGCTAATGAGACTCCAATTAATGGTTGAATTGCTATGAAAGGCCAGACATGTGGGGTGTGTGTGTGTGTGTGTGTGTGTGGGGGGGGTGATATTGGTCAAACAGGAAATGAAGTTGGACCACGAGGAAATGACAAAAAAGATTTGGTGCAAACTTGAAAGAAGAGGAAGAGGAAAGGGTGACATGACAAACAATGAAGGGGAGGGAAGATGGGGAGATGCCATGAAAGGATGGAGGAAGTGTGGGGATTGATGCAAAAAGGGGGAAGGAGAAAAGAAAGGAATGGCTGAGAGCTGTCAGTAGACCATTGAAGGGAGTGTGTCGCCTGCTGACATTGTTTCCATGCTGCTCACTTCAAAGGGCTCGGATTATGAAGAGAGCGAGGGGCTTCAGACAATGGGAGGGGAAGAAAATAACATCAAAGTTAGCCGCGCATTTGAATTGGGATAATCCCAAAACAGTTGTTCTGAATGCATGCTGCACCGGATCAGATGTCCCTTTTTTTCCTTGCCAGACCCATTCTGCCGTTTCTACCCTGAATTTAGCTCCCTCTGTGGCTCTACTGTACTTGGACCTCTTAAATGTGGGTGTTAGCTGCAGAGACCTTCTGTATCTCGTAAAGCCCTGTTTTGGAGAACAACGGTACAGTTAGGTACTCGTTTTTTTTTTCAAAACGTTCTCCTACTTTATCCATTTTTGGCACCTACATTGTTTAGGTGGAGAACCATTTTTGTGTGCGCTTCTGTGCACGTGTTTATGTGTACGTGCGTGGCGTGGGGCTTTGCGTTTCAGGCTCCACCGAGGAGCAAAAAGGACTAAATGTCAAAATGTATGTTGGAGGCTTTAATTAATGAGGCAGCTGCCTGGTCCAAGTTAATAAGCAGACTCGCTGGTGAGTCTATCAACCTTGAAATATAAAGCTATAAATATAAACCTTGAGGTAATTGTTCAGGGGGGAAAAAATGTTGCACAAGTTGCTAAATATAAAGCACAACACTGCTCATCTTCTTAGCAACACAGTGTCTAAGTCGGAGGGTTTTTCCATGTCTGCTGCAACACATGGACTTTTTATGGTGATGTTTGTATTGTTTGTCCTCATTATTATATATTTAGAATATATACTATAACAATTTTATGTCCTTATCTGGATTAATAAGTTCTTATTGAAATGTGTATTAATGATGGCTGCATTCCACCTGGAGAAAGGTCCTGCTGCGGTGCATATTTATTCATTGGGAAGTTTTACCGCGGCACTGAAAGGAACTTTACCGTCATTCGTGTCAATCATTGCACCTCTGCGTTTCATTCTGTGCCAAGTCAAAAAGGTCTATAGTGATTCACCAAATCCCCAACTTTTAGCCAATGGGAAGTGTCAATAGTTTGCACGGTAAGAAAAAAACAGTGAATTCAAAAATATCCCTCACCTTAATCCCTACTGCAGGCTGTGCAGTATGTGGAATGTTGCCACCATAACGCCACACCTTGATTTGTGAACCGCCGTCTTTTTGAAGCCATATTTGGACAAGAGCGTCGAGGCTGGAGAGTGACGCTTGAAACCCAAAAACGTGTATCTTTGAGGCCGAATATCGATTTGATTATAAAAAATTTAAAAAAAAAATCCACTGTGGTGAAGGAGTGAATCTGGACAATGACACCATAATGTGAATTTCTTTTTACTTAGTGTATCACAAGGGGAGATGCATTTTGAATGGAGTTCTATGGGAGCCACAGATGTGAGGAACCTGCACGATGGGTGACCATGAGTGTTGGTTCACTTTAAGGCTCTTTCTTTAATGCGTTGGAACACAGCTGACGTCAAAGACCATTTCTTTCTATCTGTCCAGTCTATTCACACCAGGTAAAGAAAACGGTAAGGGCCACTGTGGCACATTGGGACATTGTCTGTGTTTGGCTTGTGAGATAATCAACTTCCTGATGTCATGTTTCTTTGCATGCGGTTTCCTCGTCAGGTGTCTCCATTTGTAATTCCTTTGAAGATATTTGAAGGATTTGTGGTGAATATGAGGTTTAATAATGAGGCTTTTGGGATTACTTGAGTACGTGATACATGGTTGGGTGGCTATTTTCATGGAAATGTTTTTGTCTGTGCTTGCATATGTGTGCTCAACTCATATATGTATGAGTTTGCACTTAGCTGAAATTTTCAGCTGCCAAATTTGACAGTACTGAAGCTAAGATTAGCCTGCCAGGATAACACACACATACACACACTGACTTACACACACGCATGCATGTCTTGTCTCTTCTCTCACACACCCTATCTTTCCAACTCTGTATCTTCCAACTCTTTCCGTCTCAAACTCTGTTTCTGCACTCACATTCACAAGCACACATGCTCGCCTCACCCTGCCAAAAGGGAGAGGTGGCTGGTGAATAAACAATGGCACTCCGCCCATAGTGTCACCCGCCTGGGCTTTGATCAGCACCGCTGTTCCTGCTCCCCACAGCAGCGCTTCCTGTCTTTCTGCCTGCCGAATGTTGCCATGCGCACACTCAAGCAGGCGCGCACACGCATGCATACACCTATAACCTAGTGTACATGGGCCTACATGCAATCCCTCCCATTTTCTCCCCAGCAGGTCTTTATCTGCACCTTTCTCTCACACAGCATAACTTTGAGTTAGTGCCCTTTTCTTCTCTGTCACACACACAGACCTTTGATCCGGGCCCATCCAGCAGCAGCTTTCTAGTACAAGTCAAAAAGAAGGTCCTGTTGTGGTGTCCTCTGGGTGATCTGACAGTAAACACGTTACATAATGCAACAGTGACCATTGTCTCCTAGTGTTTGAGGATGAGAGTGAATGTATGAAGCATGCTGTTCCACTATATTCTTGGTCAAACTCACAGTTGAAGTATTCCATGTGATCCAGGTGCTGGCTTTTTGTGCATGCATAATAACAAGGGACCCCGCTCACATTCACAGGGGCTAGTTGTAGCAGCTGCAGTTTGTCTGTAGTTGTGTAGTTATATATGCATTAGTTTCTGAGGGGCTTGAAAGGATGACTTTGCCTGTAGGAAGGAATGGCAGCAGTGGACCAAGAACAGGTGTGCTGAGGACTCTGCTGCAGAGGCAAAGAGCTGCTTCAAACGCAGCGTGCATGCAAGAGCGCATTTGTTCCCCTCTGTTCCCGTGCGCGTCCTTCAACGCAGATGAGTTTGTTGTGTCAACCTTGAGCTGAACATTTATTTGACTGAAGTTTGTCATCCGTCTGTCTTTCTATCGCTTTCTTTTTTGTTCGTGTGCACGAGCAGCAGTTTGACAATTTGCATTTGCATGTAAAGGTGCAGTTAACAGGTTTTTTTTACCGGTCACATTAGGGTTTTCACCTTGTGTCTGTCTGTCTGTGTGCATCGGTGTGTCACGGAAAAATGTGCTCCTGGTGACTCGCACTACACCCGGAACTCCAGCAAAGGCAGTTTAGAGTACTTTAGCAGGTGTTTACATGTCTGTTGCGGTCAGATTTTGTCAGAAGTCAATAGTGCTGCGACCGTGCAAGATGCAGTCACAAAACTTTACAGGCATGCAGATAAGATTGAAATTGAGATCATGTACTAAAATGGGTGTGGTTGCAGCCCTTGGTGACTGAGGACGCTTAATGTTTTATTTGTAACACTTGCTCGCTGTATCTTTTTTTGTTTTTTTGGGTGTATAAACTTCCACAAAGGGTGTGATCCAAGAAGTTGTTTACATCGCAGCTGGCGTGATCCCTGATGCAAGATTGTCTGTAGTTTTCTAAAGTCAACACCCAGTCGTGTAACTATTGACCGCCCCAATTAGGGGGAAAAAAAGAAAAAATTTTCACGCTGTGTAAAATTAATAAAAAAAGAACAACAATGCAGTGAATTTCAAATCTCTTAAACCAATATTTTATTCACAATTAAACAGAAACCATTTCAGATGCTGAAAGTAAGACATTATACTATTTCTCTTTTTTAAATATTAGCTCCTTGTGAATTTGATGGCAACAACCCTTCTCACACAAAGCTTGGGCGGATCTATGTTTACCCTCTTCTTTTGACAGCAGTCTGTAAACGTCTGAGAACTGCAGAGACCCAGCCGCTTGACCTTTGTGAGGAATATTGTCCCATTTTGTCTGATGTAGGACTCTAGCTGCTCAGCAGTCCTGTGTCTTGCTTGCTGTGTTTTGGCAGGTCAGGACTCTTAAACTGTGAAGCCATGCTCTTACAACAGATGCAGTGTGTTGTTTAGCATTGTGTTGCCTAAAACTGCAGGCCTTTCCCTGAAGTATATGTTGGCTGAATAGGAGCATATGCAGCTCTAAAACCTGTATATAGCTCTCAGCATTGGTGGTGCCTTTCCAGATGTGCAGACTGCCAATTCCGCAGGCATCAATGCACCACCATACTGTCAGTGGTGCAGGCTTTTGAACTGAGCGCGGATAACAAGCCGGATTGTAGCTCTACTCTTTAGTCCAGAGGACGCGGTTTGTCTTCTTCTCCTAAAAGAATTTCAACTATCAAATAAGCTGACCATCGAACAGTTTTCCACTTCGCCTCAGTCCATTTTAGATGAGCTTTGGCCCAGAGAAGACAACGGCATTTTCACACATGGCCTCTTCTTTGCATGATAGATCTGTATTGGATGACACAGCAAACCTTGTTCACAGCTAGGGATTTCTGAGTGTTCCTGAGTCTATGCAGTGGTTCCCATCACAGAATCATGTCTGTTTTTAATACAGCGCCACCTTCGGTCCTGAAGATCATAGGCATCCAGTACTGATTTTTTTGTTTGTTTGTTTGTTTGTTTGTTGCCACCAATGAATTCAGTTAGCTAATATTTTTCGTAAAAAATCTCTTTTTCACCATTTGATCTGTTTTCTATGTTCTATTGTGAATGAAGTATTAGTTTGAGATTTGCGAAGCCTTTCTGTCTGTTCTTAATTACATTTTAAAACCAAATCCAAAGTTTGTTTTGGAATTGGGGTTCTGCTATGGGAATCTTCTTTACCTGCAGTTCATTTTTGGGTTTATTGGTAAAATCGGCTATTTCAGTGCTTTTGGGTGTAGGATTTTTTTTACAGATGCACTACCGTGTTATACCAATCTCTACAGTTTTTTTTTTTTTCTTTTATACCTAAAAAAACGAACGATGAGACTGCAGCGCTGTTGGGAAGGCTGCAGTTAAACATCAGAGTTGGCTAGAAAGGTCTAGGCTTGGATTAGACTGTGTATGTGAATGCAAGGGTCACCCCCTATGTCACTGACTCTCTTTATGAGCTATGCAAAGCACCTGTTAGCCTGTATATCCCTATGTATGTTTGCATGTGCGTGCAACTCGACACGTGCATTGCGTTGGCTGATTGATGAGTTTTCCGGCTGTGGGCAGTGTTTGATCTGTATGTCAGAGGAAGTTTAAATAGGAAAGATAACATTCCAGGATGCTACAAGGGAACGTGGGAAGTAGAACAGCTCATAGAGACCATAATCCACTGGCAGACAACAAACGGAAATTACTCACCAAACCACAAGCCGAAATGCTACGTTCAAAGAAACCATGATGGCCTCATAAGTTGTTTGCGTTCTGGCCTAGAACTCCCATGTTTGAAGAATCCCATATATAGTTAAAGCTTAGAGATTTCCGAAAACCCTGAAAAAAAGGTGCTGTGCTTTTGTCTTAGTTTGTTGGTATGGCTTACACACGGTGCATGTTCTTGTACTGGGACATGTTAATAGCAGCAAGAGTCAACATTTAATTTGAGAAACGATCCTCAACTGTCTCAGGACTTCAGGACTCAAGTGGCTCAAATCCACACACTGAATTATAGTGTCGATATTTCGCAGTGTCACTTGACACGCTAGCTACTGATTTTTTTTTTTTTGCAGTTGTTAGCAGAGAACAAGACATCAGACTGGCTTCTGCAAATTTGGTGATATGATTTAAAGTAAATGTGACACATAATGTTGCCTGCACAGCTTCCAGCTTCTGGTGTGACTGTTTGTCTGCAGGTAAGAGCCCGAAATTAAAACAGTAATTTAACTTTTCCAAAGTGTCGTAAAGGCTTTTTCGAATGCAGTTTGCAACTTGTGCTGAACGTAGCATTCATTTAATGACATACTTGTTTGATAAACAGAATAAATTTATGAATGCCCACACACAAATACAAGCACCAGGCATATGGCGCATATTTTGGAGTTGTTTCCTATTCTCTTTCTACCATAGCTCACAGCAGCTGAAAGAGACTGAGACGGAAAGATAGAGAACTGTGTGTTCCCCCTGTGGGCATAACTTCGTTGCAACATGTCTTCATTAGCACAGCAAATGTCTTACTATTTTCATCAGGGCTCAAAAAGACACCTCCATAACTGTGCCGACATGTGTGCACACTGCAAAAGACGAGATAACCGTTCGATTTGCCGTTCGGGAAGGTTCCGCAGCCGCTGCCATCGCAAAACACCTTCGCACTTTTAAATCAACTCTGGGAAAAGTGCTGAAAAGCATCAAAGCTTTGAAAGCAAGTCAATTCACACCAATATCAGTGTTATCTTTCAGAGGGGCTGTCCTGGTCGACTTGCTAAAGCCCTTCTTTTTAGTCCGACACACAGACAGACAAGCAAGACAGGAAAGCAAAAGCAAAAGTTTCTCTTCTCAAACACCTCAGGAGGGAGACCTCTCTCCTCCTCCTCCACCTCCTCCTCCTACAGATTCTCTCTTCTTTACCTTTCCCACAATCCTTTGATAAAAGTGCAGATAAAAGAGTCTGTGCTCATCTCTCTGGCCATCCATCTCTCCTCTAGGTTAGCACCTCTTTTATTATTTACTATTAGATCAGTAGCCATGCATGCACACACCGCCTTGTTCTATCAAAGCTTGTGTGTGTGTGTGTGTGTGTGTGTGTGTGTGTGTGTGTGTGTGTGTGTGTGCGTGTGTGTGTGTGTGTGTGTGGGCGCAGTCCACATACTATGTCTTTGCTTATGTATGTCTGTGTGCTTTGTGCCCCTTGTGAATGTATCTCGTCTTACCCTTTTCTTGTCTATTTGTATGTGTGTGTGTGTGTGTGTCCTTGGCTGTGTGAGTGTGAGGTTTTTGCTGCTGTCTGAAGTCGTCCAGCCTCAGTGTCATTAGAGGATCTCTTTAATCCAGACTTTGGGAGAAACTTCTGACAGCACGCTGCAAATAGAAGGCCCCGCCGCACATGAAGAGCAGCTCAGCTCCTAACAAAACACCAAGTTTAAAGAGGCCCCTGGCCTTTTTTCCTCCTCCCACCATTCCCTCCCTTCTTTCTTCTTTGCTTTTTTTCCTGCCCTCTGTTGCTTTTACTTCACCCTAGGGAAACATGCTTGCCTTATCTGCGCAGGAGGACCACCCAGGAAAGGATGACTCAGGCATTGCTGCATCTGTGTGTATGTGTTTGTGTGCATGCAACACAATAACTGCACACTCATTTGACTGAGTGCCGTGCTCACATTTTTAGAACTTTTGCTGTTAATATTAATGCGTGCCTCTACCTGCATGGATCGCTCTGAGCGCTGTGTTTGTCGGTGCTTGTGTGCGTGTGCCTCGCTGTTCCTTTGAGCCAAAGTCTGAAATGAAAGGAGCATTGCTGATGGAGAGGTGAGAGAGGCCTTCAAGCCTCCCGACTGTGGGAATGTGAGGCGGAGGTACACCACTGACCCTGTCTTTTCACCCCAGCCACGTGTTTTTCTCCATCTCCCTCCTCCTCCTTGATATCTTGCTGTTTCCTATTTTCACCTTTCTGAACTCTTCCTTTTCTTTCTCTCCTCTTGATATGGTCACATTTCGCTCTTTATCTTCCCAGGTTTTTGTTTTGAAATTTCTGATTTTTCTTTTTTCCCCTTCACACATCTTTAGCCCTTACGCTTCCTTCCCTTCTTCTTCCCGTCACACTCCTTCCCTGCATCTTTCCCTAAGGGAATCAGGTTTCTCCTCCTCCTGGCCTGTTCTCAATCACGCCTCTCTCCGTGGCTGATGAAGGCCGTATCACCCTGTGAATCAAAAGACACTTCCGCTTGATCACCCACACATGATCATTCATGCACATTCACACACTCGTTACAATAGAAACTACCTGCGTCCCACCCACATGTGTTTGCCTTAAATGCATATGTAGAGGGGGAATTTTGTGAGATTGTGTCTACAAATCTCCCCTTTAATATTTTACACATGACATTTGACACAGTTTCATGATTTTATTGAACAAAAACTAAGCCCAAATGCAAAAAGCAGTGTGTGGAATAACTAACTACACTCTTATGGCTTCCACTGGATTTAAGAGGTAGTAGTAGGTGCTGCTGATCAAATTTGACTTGATTAATTGATCACCTGCAAGCGTGAGCAACGCTATAAGAGGAGAAGTTCTGGCCAATTCCTGGTCTAAAGCATTCAGGTGTGTATTGACACAAAGCCAAGGAGGATGAACTATCAGCAGTGATCTCGGAGGAGCCATTATTGCTGCCCATCAGTTTAAGAAGGGTTATAAGGACGTTTCCAAACTATTTCTCTTCAATGAGAAAGATTATTGACTTGTGGAAATCATTCAAGACAGCTGCCGATCTTCCCAGGATTGGATGTCACAGCAATATCACCCCAAGATCAGATTGTGCAAAAAAATTTCATCTGCATCTCAGACTCTACGGGCCTCAGTTAGCATGTTGAATGTTAGTTTGTGACAGTACAATTCGAAAGAAGACTGAACAAGTATGGCTTGTTTGTTAAGGCTGCAGGAGAAAACCTTTTCTCTCTAACAGAACATGGCAGCACAGCTTTGGTTTGTAAAGTCTCCTCTTGAACAAATCCCCAAAACTTCTGGAACAATGTCCTTCAGACAGCGGCACCAAAGTGGAAATGTTTACTCATAATGTACAACCACGTGTTTGGTGAAAACCAACCACGGCTAATCAGCACAAACGCCTCAGACCAACTGTCAAGCATGTTAGTGGAGGGCTGATGATTTGGGCTTGTTCTGCAGCCACAGGACCTGGGCACCTTGCAGTCATTGAATCCACCATGAATTCCTCTGTACACCAAAGTATTCTAGACTCAGATGTGAGGCCATCTGTGGCTGAAACCGGGACATGAACCAGGAAGATTCTTATTATTATTAACATAGCAGCAAATCTACAACGGAATGTCTCACAGTGGCCCAGTCAAAGTCCAGACCTCAAAACCATTCAAATGCTGTTAAGGCACCTTAAGAGAGTGCGTAAACTTCAGTAAATGAAGCGTGGTTGTAAAGGAGAATGGGCCAGGATTGCTTCATGACACCATTAAGGTCATACAGGAAAAAACGATTACTTCAAGTTATTGCTGTCAAAGTTGCTTTAACAAGCTATTGAATCATAGGGTGTTCTTAGTTTTTCCACACACTGCTTCTGCACTTTGGTTTATGATTTTTATTAGGCGGTGCATGAACGCAGCGTAACAAGTCATGTGTTGTTCATCTGAGGCTTTATCTACCTTCAGAACTTTAAGACCTGATAAGAACTAGGTCATTTTTATAATGCCAGATATCTTTTCTATTGCTTTCTTTTTCATCTGACCGTCCGTGGAGGAGATACCATTTTAGCAGCTCCATTAGTTTTTGTTTTTTTAAACGTTAATCTCGCTGGTTGCACCAGATTAAAGTCACCTGCATCAGAAGAGTAACACGAGCATTTACACTGTCATTATATCGCTGTCTGTGAATTATCTGTTGCTAGCGCCATGTAACACTGTATCATTCATCTGCTCTGTCTGACCACAATAATGACTCGATAACTTCAAAAGTCTTTGTGACTCACAAAGCACTCCTGTTCATCAGCAGAATCTTCCCATGTGATAGTTTTAATGAAGTGACAAGTGTTGAACATCTGCCCTCAGACGGGCTTTTAGTGCATTCATTTCAGAACCCACAAGAAAGCTTACATCACCACTGAAGCCCTCTGTTCAGCTGTACTTCCCAGAAGAAGTGGTCCAGAAATGCTTTGTCACAATGCGGGAAATCAGATATGGGTTTGGAAGGGGGGGGGGGCTGATTTTAGAGTAATCTCTATATTTGAGCAGATACCTCCAAAATGTATCCACGTTTGAATTTGTTTCTCACTAACGTGTAGTTTTGTCCTCTTTAGTAGTTTGAACCTCGTGTGCGTGACAATAAACCACATGTCGGTTTCTTTCTTTATTGCTTCAGAGCAGGAACTTGTTTCAGAAGACCAACTGTCTGTAACTCCTTACTCTTAGACCATCAAAAAGTCCAAAAAAATCAAGGAAGTGCCTCACAAGTATGCCTTCACTGCAATCTCTAAAATGTGTCAGCTCCCCTGAAAATGCTTTTCCAGTATGGTTGAGCCTTTGATTCACCAATAAACAAAAAGAAATGATGAAATCCAAAGCAAGGGGTTTCACTGAATGGAGATGTGGGCTCTGACGGGGTCGTGACTGGCAAAGAAATACCCTGATTAATAGGATTGCCATGCTGCCTTTTAATGCTGAAGACTGAAACTGACCTCAACAAGCTGTGGAATCATGTTAATGTGTGTTGATCCAAGTACTCCATCCACCAGATGCTTTGGTGTGCCACTATAAGAGAGATTTTACTTGCATCATAGCTGTTCAAGTGGTTTCACTTTTGGTGCTTTCCACATGTTGGTTTGACTTGGCTGGATTCTACTTGTTTGGTGTTTTTGCTGTGGATTGTTTGTTTTCCAGTTTAAGCTAATGCTCGAACATCAGTCTGCAGTCCTCACCAGTGGGTGTAATCTCAGGATTCCATCGGCGCAGTTCATAATCCTGGGGTTTGGGACGCCTTTGCCATATAGCGCAGCTTACACAACTTACTGAAAGAAAATTAATATATGATCAAAAATAGGTTAATTTTCCATCAGATTCACTCACTGGGAGTTGAAAACAATGTCATTAAATGTGAAAACAAATTTCAGCTTTGGAGTGTTTGCATCTGTTTTTATTGCCCTTTCCTTTCAGTCGCTACTTCTCTGAGAGCTGCTGCCCAGAAGTTCATCTTTGCCCTGAAGCTTTATAGTCTGTGTGATTTATATCTGTGAAGTGGGTTGTAGATCAGGTGGTCATGCCTATCACCTGGACTGTGTTTCCTTCAGCTCAGAGAATCAACAAGCTAACACCTGGCCCACTCACTCAGCTCTAGCGGGTGGGGGGGGATATTGATGCTAGCCAGATCCCCACACACTTGCTGGATGTGTGTGTGAGAGTGTGCGCCTGAAAGTGTAAATGCATGTCTTTGCTTTTATGTTTCTGGTTATGTGTATGTGTTCATATCACTCTCTGTGTTCCATACTTTCTAATCAGAGATGAAGTGTCCACATGTGCACTGAAAACATCTGGTTCTGTGTCGTAGGCAGGAACTGCGCCTTTCTCTTACTTACAGGCAAAGAGCAAAATGATTTCCCCGTGCATGCACAGAAAACCCATTTTGTTTTATTTTTTCTTTCTCAGCTCAATCTTAGAAGGCGAAATATTGTAGATTAAGGTCTTTATTGGAAGGAGAATTTTGATCGGCACATATATTGAGATTCATCCAGAAATGCAACTCGTTTAGTGCCTTGAAACCATGACATTTTAGAAGCCTTTGTCTCTGTGTGTCCTTTTGTTAAAAAAGAAGAAAAAGAAACGTCCTAATGAGGGCAGCTGCTCTGTAATTACTGCCATTGCTTTATTATTAGCCTTTAGACAGACAAAAAATAATCACAGCCTCCGTCTTCACTACCCATCTGTCTCTACCTTTCTTACGCTTCAATATGTTCTCATTGCTTTATTTAATCGATTTGTTTTCTTGAGTTTTTAGTAGCCTGTCATTTAGTTTAAGTGCGCATCTTTTGCCAGCAGAACTGTAGCTACAGATCAGCATCTATCAATTTGCGTCACTTACACATTACAGCACACAGATTTGGAGCTGTTTTTCGGTTCCGCCTGTCAGCCGACTGACTGTCTCTCCCTCCCCCCCAGGCTCTGCAGGAGAAGGTGGAAAGTCTGCAGAGGCAGCTGCACTGCTCAGAGAAGAAGCTGCTCAGCAAGGAGCTGGAGACTGAAGAGAAGGTAATGAAGTTGCTCGTCTTCTCCTCTCAATCTCACCGCCTCTCTTTCACGCCTGTCGGGCGTGCACAAGAAAGCAAGGTCGCCTCACTTGAAATCCGTTTGCGACCCACCGTTATAGTAACGTCACTCTCCCTGCCTGGCATTAACCTTTTTTTTTTTTTTTTTTTCATTCCTCCGGCCTCAGCCTATTTCATCACACTTCTTTTTGCTTCATGCCATGTGGGTGACCTGGGTTCAAATCCCCTGCATGAAATGTACTACCTCTAGTAGGGGTCCTTAGGCAAGACCCCCTTACCCTACCTGCCCACCTGTAAGTCGCTTTGGATAAAAGCATCTGCCAAATGCATAAACATAAACATACAAAACCTCCACATTCGTGCTAATCATACATTTCATAAATCCTTTAAGTGACTCCTTAAACACCCATCTCTGCCCTCCCATGGCATCAAATGTGGCCAGCCCCTCTCTCCTAATTTGCCATCCTAACTTGATCCTCCAGGGGGCCACAAAAGACAAACAAAATAGATCCTTTCCCTCCTTCTCCTGTTCCGAGCCAGTGATATGCCCCCTCGCACATTTCCCAAATTCCTTGAGATCTGGCTTCAAGAGCCAGCGCCTAGGGCCAGGAATGCCACCACTGCCTGTGTTCAAAAGGGAAACCTCTGTGTGTACGCACACACCGGCACACACTCCCCATGGCTCTCCAGAATGCCCTGTAATCAGGCTCTGTTTTGACCTTGACACACACAGAGAAGAAAGCACTAATCACAACACTCAAACTGGAGGCTGGTCTTTGTACGGTTGCATGTACACCAAAGGCATTTATTCTCTTGTGTTCCCTCTGATCCACCCGCTGACCCTTGTACACACTTCACACACTCGTCACACACCTCGGTGTCAGACTGTCATAAATCGTGCTGAGGTGCCGGCGGTTTTCAGGAGCCGTCGGTCTGCATGACCAATGTCTGCCGCCTGAATGCGCTTCGTACGTCTTCACATTTCATTGTTTGGTTTGTTATTTGCTGCGTGAAAAGCTTTCCTTGCTGAAATGTTTGCACAGTCGATGGAATCGTGCTGCAAATGCAACAACTGTTAAAAATAGACGTGTGATGTCGATGTAGGTGTTTTATATTTGTCAAGATCATTTTCGTTATCTTTCCCAATACGTGAGAGACTCTTGAAATCAGTTAGATCATTACAGAATGGGCTCGTCAGACCTTGCCGGGAGATAACTAGATGTAATTTTAAGTCTTACTGCTTTTATTCATGTAGTTTTCTTAACATAGACTGTTGGTTCAGTCAAACATTGTCCCACTGTCATGTTCTGCTTTCCACGTGGGTTGTGTTTCCGTCATTTTCCTTAGAAACAGAAAGATTGAGTACCTTTTATTTCATATAGCTCATCACCTTTTTGTAGTCCACAGTGTGTAGTCTGTCTTGATTAAAATGACCTACGGTGAGAAACACTTTCTTTCTGACGACATCATGATTTCAATCGGTCAATGTGTTGCAGTAGAGAATGAGTAAACAAGAGTAAGAATGCGACGAAGCATTTGGTTCCAATTTTAGGTTCCTGACAGTTCTTGATTCATGGCCACAAACACATTTCACTAATTTATCACAGACTGTTTTGCTGTGACAAAGTTGGCAGCAAAGAGACAAACAGGAACCGAATCGTACCAGAGAAACAATGAAGGGCTCTGCACGAGCCCAAAAACCCCAAACCCAAACTCCTGCCTCACCTTGGGTCAGGTGTGTGCATGGTATTAAAAGGAAGCAGCAGCTCTACCGCAGCATGGGTTTGTCTTTGTTCTCATTTGTAAACATCATATATGCAGATTGTTGAGGCCAAACCGGTTTGTCTTGGGTTTATCCACTCTGTCTCCTCACACCGATATTGCTCTTGTTTATCTGCCAAGATATGTCTTTGTAATCCGCCTATCTATGTAATCTGATCCCTCGCATGCTAACGGCTTTTCTGCCCAGACTTCACACAGATGTTGCTCGCCTCACTCTCGAGGCCCTCGCATGCTCCTTCACCTATAATATGGCACGCCATCAGCGTACTGCGGGGTTGAATTCTGCTTGAAGAGAGCAGCAGAACATTGAAGAGTGCAGCTCTGTGTATAAATACATAATGATACAGTGGGCACGGTGAACTGTTCAAGTCGAAGCTTGGTGTACTGAGAGAGGAGATTATTTCTGTAGTTGTTTTTCAGTGTTGATGCGAGCATAGAAATGGAGACGAGTCCAAGTCCAATTCTCGGCTTCGTCATTACCCTGCGTTGCTGTTTTTATTGCTGTTTTTATTTATGTTGCATCAGCAACCACCAATCTGTCCCGCAGCTCTACAAAGATCCGTCGCCAGCTCTAATCTCCTCCTGCCTGTTTCTCTTTTCCCTCGAGCAGCAAAGCGTTTTGATTTGAAATTGCTCCTTGGTGAACTCACTGGGTGCCAACTCAGTGGATGTGGAGGTGCAAACTTTGCGAGTGGTGGCATTTTTGATGTACCCTCTTGTTCCCGACAAGGTTTTTGTCACTTAGGAATAAGGGGAATATAAAAAATGCCTTTCCAGCAGCTACTCACCCCCCAAACCCGCCTCTCACAAGCTTACACACACCAACTTCATTAGCATACATCAAGCTTCCTAATGATGTGACAAACTTCATTTGAACACTGAAAGTGTTTAGTACTTGTTCCTTTCTGCTGGCAGCTGTCAAAAAAACATGCCATGTGACAGCACTAAACACAAGAGTAAGTCAAAACCACAATCTAAAGGCTATATATAGATGAAATGTTGTCATTTTAAAAATGACTGGGAGGGGAAAGTGACTGCCGCTCCTCACAGTCTTCAAACCCGTGTCTCATCAGGAACAAACGAAATCACATTTTTAAAAAGCAGTGCGGGTGAAACCCGATTTTTCTTGAAAGATTCAAAGTGCTCCTTCGTCGCTAGGGGAAACAGTGGCACGCATTTCTTTTTTTTCCAGTGTCTTCTCTCCTCTCTTTTCTTCTCCTTTGTCGGATTCATCTGGAGTCCGCCAGTGACCGAAACCTCACGGAGGGTTTGATCGGCGGCGCTGTTCAAAGGCGTCCTCTGTCCTAATGGCGAGGAGCATTTTTCTCAGATGTCGTTGCGCGTCTCCTTCACAAACACAAACGTGCCTTTGCTGTGAAAAGGAGGTTGAAGGAAAGGAAAAATGGGTGTTTGCATAAAGAAAAACCGAGATGAGAGCGGGAGACGTTTGGAGGAGGGATGCAAAGCGGAATGAAAAATGTCTCTCAGGAAGCATGGCAGACATCTTTGGGGTTTCAGGTGCTTCTAACTCCAGTTTCAGACATGTTGGGAAGTCAGAAATTGTCTTCTTTTCTTTTTGAACATTATGAACATAATGAACATTAGCATACGTTCTGTTAAACAAGCACAGGTTCCACAACAGATGGATAATATAAGGGGAAAAAGAAAGAAAAAAAGCCTGCAGCTTCCACCCACACAAATTGCATAGAAAAACTACGACTGAGCTTTAGATAGAGGTGCTTTGGAAACATGTGACAGCAGATGCTTTGGTCAAAATATAAAAGGAGCGTAAAACTTCACCTTTACAGCCGTGCGCACGGCCTCCGGTCGCCCCCGTTGCTCTCTCTGGGTCCTTGTGAATGCACTGTTGTAGCCTTGCCCGTTCTAATGTATGTACGGCACAGAAAATGGAGACAGCATGGCCGCAAAGGAGCTTATAATTTAGGCAGAGCGGATCTCTCATTGCTGCGGCGACTGCACCATACATGAACCAAGAATGCAAAACTAAGGAACTTGGCTTTTGAAGAATCTTAGACTTATATTCAGAGTGGCTGGTAAGGGATGTGTTTATTCAACCATTGTTTATTGCTTTGGTCTGAGGTAGTGAAGTGTGTTTTGTCTTGGCTTGCCATTCTGTTATGACTACAGAAGCTGCTATAGATAGACATTTTGAAATTTTTTCTTTTTTTCTTGTTGTGTTTTTTTATAATCCTGGACGTTCAAATTAAAGCTTCCAGCAACCTGTTTATTTGCCACTTGTTTGAAAGTGTCACTTTCAAATTATCCCTGACCTCATTGTAGCACGGCAGGAAAAAAAAAAAAAAGACATATTTTTGTGAACTGATGGATTGTCAAAGCAATGCAATTGGTCCAACACCTTAACATGAATAGGGCAGAGGGAGGCTGAAAAATTGGCAAAGTTGCGGCAGGCTAATCTTCTGCACACTGTGCCGAGACAAAGTGAGTTGCTCCATGTTGGGATCATTTATACTGAGGGTTGCTTTGAAGTGCTCCCCCAATCCCTTTCATTGTGCCCAGGAAGATTAATTAGCCAAAGCCAGAACAATCAGTTAAATCCACAACAGGAAGATTATTTTAGGGAAGCCGATCGTTTTTTTTGCCCTCCCCCCTCACTTCATTCACGCTCGCTTCACTTGAAAGACCAGACTGATGAGAGCTGGGCTCAGCTGGACTTTGGCTCTGCCAAACACATTACGGTTGCCCAGACTCTCCCCTGGTTACACCTTGAAATATGTGGTTGAAAACTGTTGCTTTTCACAAGCCCCGTTAATTCCTCGAGCTCTGTTAAAACTGTTCATCAGGCTCCAAATTAATTGATTCAGCAACTCTTCAAAATGCTGTAAAAGCTTTTACAATACCGTAAAAGCGCCGTTTGTGTGCGTTTGCATGTCTATAGACATGCATGCGCGTGTGTGTGTGTGTGTGTGTGTGTGTGTGTTTGCGCGCCCATTCATGTGTGTTTGTGGGTAAAAAGTGGGGGTTGAGCTAACCAAACCCTTTTCAACTTCTATAATCAGACTCTGGTTTAGTGGAGTGTAATTTAGCCCCAGACAGACTTCCTCCAGTCCTCCCCAGTGGAGATAGCTAGCTAGCTATTGAGCCGCTGCTTCGTTTGATGTGTT
The DNA here is from genome assembly GCF_027942865.1 of Odontesthes bonariensis. Lineage (NCBI taxonomy): Eukaryota > Metazoa > Chordata > Actinopteri > Atheriniformes > Atherinopsidae > Odontesthes > Odontesthes bonariensis. The sequence goes on from NC_134526.1 coordinate 16,552,071, forward strand.
CTGCCCTCCACCATGGCCCTGTCCTCTTCCAAACCCAGCTGTTTTGAGCCTGTAAATGCTTTGTGTCTGATCTGACTGTAGTCGCCGGCAGCCAGTAGAGGGTGTTGTGCAGAGGGAGTCCTGCCAGCCTGCGGACCCCCTGTGGAGATGTGAGCGAGCTGTGAAGAGTGAGGGAATACTATGAGCCTTGAATAAAGTGGGGATGCCCACAGTCTGTGTGTGAGCCTCCTTCAAGTGTGTGTGTGTGTGTGTGTGTGTGTGTGTGAGAAAGGGAGGCAGAAACATGTTGACAGGTCACTCACGTATGATATAATTCCACGTGTTAACATGCTTCTTTTTCATCAGCGTCCAAACCGTCGTTTATATAGAAGTCCGATGAGCATGGACCAGCATTTCACTGTTGTGCAACTGTTCCTTTATCTGCGTGGCTACGAAATAACTAACTCTAAGCTCTAGTTTGGCTTTGAAAGTGTACATTCTAACCCAGCTCTGTGTTGTCAGGTGACAATGGTGCATCAGGAATACGAGGGGAAGATCAAAGGTCTGATGCCGGCTGAACTCAGACAGGAACTGGAAGACACCATCACCTCTCTGAAAGCTCAGGTGAGAAGGGACTTGTTAGAAACTTCGATATTTAAAACACATTCAATCCGTTGATTGTGAGGTCACACATGTGAGGAATTATCTTCCTTCTCCGTTATTCTGTACTTGTTATATATTTCACTACTAAATAAATCACTTAAGGGTAAATGATATGTGATATTGGATTTCAGCTGCTGGACAGTTTGGAACCTCATTTGCTGTATTTTTTGTGTCATCATGCACCAAACGCGTGACCGGTCACTGGGTCTCAGGTCTGGGCCGCAGGAGGACCAGCTCAGCAGCTGGACTCTTTTACTGCCGAGTCGTGCTGTTGTAATACTTTGCAGAATGTGCTTTGCTGTTGTCTCTCTGATGTAATTAAGGCCGGCCAGAAAATACGCCTGCATATAATTGTTCAGCTGTTATGGTGCTTTTGAAAGTGAAAGTCACTCGTGCCATGTGTGCAAACGTGGACATGGCAGTTTTCCACGTCACCTCTGTCCACCTGAAATAGCATTTCGTTTTGCATTCGCTGACGCAACCGTGAGCCGTGTGGACTGGAAGTGACTTTTCAGAAGTGTTTGTGATCCGTGCGGAGATTTCCACCAAAAAAAAATCTGTTCTTAATGCAGTACCGCCTGAGGGTGTGAAGATCACAACAATTTACTTCTGGTTTGTCACATTTGTCCCATGTGGATAGATTTCTCCAGATTCTCTGAATCATTTTTACGATGTTGTGTAATAATATATGACGAAAATCCCCGAAGTCTTTGCAATTTTACTGTAGAAATTTTAGTCATGTTACTGACCTGTTGCCAGATTCATTAGTTATGAGATGTTCCTTTCGTGTGTGTGTGAGTGTGTTTTATTGTTGTTCCTTATTTTGTTTTCAGTATTGCACAGCTTCTCCAGTCTGTTATTTCCAGTCTGTGCTGGCCTTAAATGGCATCAGTCATTTCTCATGTCGTCTTTGCTCCATTATCAGTTGGGTAAAGCTGTGTGTTTTCTACTGTTCGTATTTACATTTTAAAGAGGGTCCTAACTTTGTGCAAAAGGGGGTTTTACAAATACTACATTTCTGCTTTATTTCTGTGTGAAACCTACAGAACATGACAACTTGTCCCTTTTGCCAGTTAAAGCCACTCTTTAAAGCGGCCAATCCCGAATAAAGACTGCAAGTTTGAGCATAAATCAGTCTCATCTGAAACAGAACTTGATCATCCTGTATGAATTTGCACGTCGGACTTATTTTTGAATGAGAACAAAGATCTGTGCGGTATGCTTTTCCTTGAATTAGTTCTCCATCTCAAATTTTTAGTTCCCTTTGGATCCTCTCCATCAACCTCAGTCTCTCCTCTAACAGATCATCTTTGCTCATCCAGGCTCATTTATTCCGACATCTGAGCCCTGTCTCCTGTCTCGCACCAATAGAAGGGTCTCGGCTTTCTCGTTGCTTACTTTGTGAATAATTTTGTCGAAACAGTAAGACCGTGTGGTGGGAGATTTTGTGAAATGGGCTCATAGTAAACCCTGCCTCCTTCAAGTTCATCTTCCAAGTTCTCGTTTCAGTGCAAAGACCACCGCCCTGTGATCAGATATGTTTATAAAATGTAATTCATGACCAGAGCGGTCTCTCCTCTCATTGACAGTGTCTTGGGTTTTTGCACATTAACATTCATTATTTTCATATAGTAAAAAAAAAAAAAGAAAAGAATATAGGTATGCAGCATTTTCATGTCTCAAGAGGCATCTGACCACATTTCGTTGGGGTTTTGTACAAACCTAACCAGAATAAAGTGCCAAATGAAATGCTAGAACTATAGCTGAGGTCTCCCCCACAGAAAGGAATGTACCCTCGGCTCCAGTATGGCAGTCCCAGAACAATACAGATTCTTTTGGAGCTGTGATTATTCTGCCAGGCTCTACATGCTGAGTAAATGTAGATGAGGGTGGTGGGGGGTATATTTTCACTTCAGCCAAAAACACTTCATAAATAAACTTACAATTTGTAGCCAAAGAAAAGAACGGGGCTGCCTCCTTTCACAACACCCTAAACTCAACTAACCTGCTCCATAATGCGCCCTGTGTCCCAGTGGGCCTTAACCCCACCACCCTAATCTCCTGACCCCCTGCCCCTGCTGTCTTGACCCTCCGGACTCAACAAGAGAGCTTTTCTTTCACCCTCCACCACTCGGCTAGCACCACTCCACCCAAAAAGCACAACCCACCCAGAGCCATCCAGCCACCTCCACTTCAAACCGGTTTCCTGCTTCGCTCGTACTGATTACACAAGCAGTGAAAGCGAGCACGTTTTCATGATTATTGAGCCATCTTGCACATTGTGTGTCTGTGCTGCAGGTCGGCTTCCTCCAGAAGACGGCCTCTTTGCTGCAGGAAGACCTGGATGCCTGCCGCAGCAGGAGGTGAGTGGGATTGTTTGGACTGCATAGAAACATGTTGAAGTTTGTGCTGCGGTAGACTGCAGATACAGCTTTCTGTAAAAACTCCCAGCGAGTTCCTACATTATATGCATTCAGCTGCATGCCTTCCAGACTGAAAGACTTTGATTTGGCGCCCATCCGTCATTGGCTGCGTATTCTATCCTTTTTACCTACAGTGACCTGAATTATTTTTTTTTAAATCCCAAAGGAGCTGTCAGAGTTGGTTTGAATTTATTTCCACGTTGATATTCTTTAATATCTGAAATATGACTTTGGTTTCTGTGCACAGGTAGCAGCGTAAGGGCCACACCCTGACATACGCCGGGACATGAAGGACAAAATCTCCCGTTATATGTGAGCATTACTGACTGTTACGAGTACGTTACACACCTCACGCCGCCGGGTCTGTCACCTTTTAAGTTCAATGTGCTGTTTTCACTGCCATGGAATATTTATTCATTCTCAGACTTTAGTTTGTACTTTTTCTTGTTGTAAAAAAAAAAAAACATTTTTGTTTCTCATCCCGCTTTTTTGTTCAGTTCTGTGTTGTGTTCTTATCATTAACTCCATGTTATGTAGATGTTTGATATCAGTCAGTATATTTGTGCATTGTTTTTAATAAAAGGCTTTGCATTCCTTTCTGTTGTTTTGCTTCTTTTTTTTTTCCCCTCTCATTCTGGGCATGTTTTTCATCCACTTGAAATACCTCATGATTATTCCTTCAATTAGGGGAAGTCCTGCTGTTGCCCTTATTTTTCAATGACCACAACATACATGTTAACCGAGATTTGTGCTGTAACCAAAGTCAAAGACCTTGAATTCCCATCTCCCCCATCGCCATTTCGACTTGCCTCTCTGCCCGAGCCCCCATTTGAACTGTAGAGAGCACTTGGAGGTTTGTGGTTGGTTCAGATAAAGAGTGCTGCGAGTTGATTGTTTGAACCACAGGCCAATGGCTACAGTTACTGGCCCCAGTGTTTCTGCCTCTACCATCGCTTTGTGTTTTACCAGCGGTTCTGCTCGAACCCGATCTCAATGACTCAGAGTCCGCAAGATGGCTTCCGCCTCTCCGAGTGTCCTCCAAAGTCTCCAGAGTTGAAAGGTTTTATGATGATTAGAACATTTGTTAAATTAAAAAAACAAACTTCATAATGAGCTCCTACCCGTTTGAGTCACTGGCAGGTAGGAATGCATGAGCTTCCCTTCTTTCTTTTTTTTCGTTGAAACAAAATTTAGCCATGTTATTACATTCCTAAATCCGTTTTGATTTCAGTGGCCTCCACTCTTATTTGCATTGGAATTGCTTTTCTCTTTATGCCTGCACCTCACGTGCTCCCGTTGTCCGTGACCTGTTCTGCTGTCTCCAAGTGAAACACGATTCCCCTCGCTGTATTTATTTGATGTGCTGATTTCTGCTGCCCATGCAGATAGAAATGGAGAAGAACAGAGAAGGAGAAAAGAGAGAGGTCTGTCAGACCAACATCTGAGAAACAGGAATTTAGTCATTCAGCACAAAGCCTTTGTAGAGTCTGTTTTTTCTGGAGGAGGTGCACAGAGGATTCATTACTATTGCAACATAGCATCCGAGACCTCTCGTTATTTGTGTACATCGAAGAGGGAAAGTGTGAGATATTAATGTCTGTAGCATATCTGTGATCATTTTGTAGTTTGGAAAATGTCTTCAAATGCTTTAATCGAACTCGTTTGTGCAACATGTCGTTTTAACCAATCGTAAAGGCGGATAGTTATTAAGGTGGCGTGTTCCCAATTTACAAGTTTCGATTCCAAACATCTCAAAAATGGGTGTTGTCGTGCTGCAAGCAGATTCTGTGCAGCAGATCAGGGAGACAAGGTATCAGTGTCTCTTATCCTGCACATCCATAAACTTCCTGCAGCACAGCCGCTGTATTCTCAAATATCACGGCTAACTAGAACCTGCTACCTGCTAGTTAAACAAAAATAACTAGTTGTCAGCCACACGTTAGCTCTCTTCTTCACATTCACTGGTCGTGCTCTTAATTTCCTGTTTATATAATCAGCGTTTACTTACAAGATTCTTATGGGGGGTAGAAATATTTCAAAGTGCTTGAATTTAAGTGTGTTGCTTTCAAGGTGTGAAAAGGGCTTGAATTTTGGATACAATGCTTGAAACTACAAATGTATTGCTTGATAATACTTTGCTCTCTGGTGCAGCTGACTCGTAATCTGAGTTTTTTTTTTTTTTTTACGGAAGTCATCGATGCCACAACCCCCAGTGTGGAGAGCGACCATCCGCCTTATTTTCAGTGATGGTATGGGACGCATCGGTGCACAAGACATCGGCAAGCGGCACATCTGTGAAGGCGCCATTAACCCTGAACAAAATATCCAGCTTGAGGGCCAGTATTACAGTACGCTGCCATCCAGATGATGTCGTTCTCAGGAAAGGCCTTGCTTATTTTTGCAAGATAAACTACATTCTGCTTGTATTACCGCATCATGGCTCAGAGGTACGAGTTTGGGTGTTAAAACTGGCCTGCCTGCTCAGACAATGGTAGGCAATGAGACAAGTACTTTGTTAGTAACCTACTAAGCTATTAAGGTTGACAGCTGCCGATACTGGAGATCTAAAAATGTTTTCTTTGGCTTATTGAGCAGACTCCTGTTTTGCTCATTGACACCCAAACAGGCTCCAGCCATAACCTCTCCTTTAATCTGTGTTATTACTTTGACATAGTTTCAGTCTAATTGATTGTCTACCGCCAGAATTACCTCCATAATTGTGCTTGTGTAAATACAAGCCATGAATGTCATTTCCACAGAGCCGACATGGCCCCATTAAGGATCAAAGCCCTCGCTTCCTCTCGGTTATCTCCACATCAGACAGTGGACTGTTGTGTGACAACAGTAAAGGGTGGCCAGGGAGCTCCAAAGGTTTCCACTCATCCTCTCTCACTCCGTGCGAGTGCTCACGGCTGTCCGACGCCGTTGAAATCTGGGCGATTTTCGTGTTCTTGCTTCAGCTGGAGGTCGTGATGTTGCACCGCCTAATGAGGGTTTTTCTTGAGTGCGGGGAAATCTTAAAAATTTGCCCCACACAAGATAAATACTACTGCGCGACCGAATAAGAAATGTCTTTCAACGACAAGAAGCAGTTTTCTCTGCACAGAGGAACCTTAAAGCAGAGTTTTCTGCATTTCATTCACGCTGCATATCAGTGAGATTATTTCAGGACATCAATTTAAGTACGACTTTCAGATGATTCGAGGGCATTCACCGCCACTCCTCCCTGTCTTACATGATTTACACATGTGACGTGCTTGGTGTTCACTCTTCTCTTGTGACAGCCTCTGGGACTGACTGTACATCAGCATGTGATTGACAAAGTTATCATCTGCGCGAGCATGCGTGCCTCTGGATCTTTTTATAGAGCTGTATTCTGAGTCAGACCCTAGGAGGCTGGTGCTTGGCTGCATTACACTGCTTGCATAAATAAACCTGTTTATCGCCAACACTTCACACACGCTACACCCTCAGCGCGTCTCACCTCCGCTGTTTATTCTCTCTGCCGTCGTGTTGTCTCCATTCCTGTCTTTTGCTTAGCTTGTGTCGTTCTCCCTTTGTTGGCGCGGTATTTATGGAAGTGGTTTTCTTCTTTTCCCCGTCCTGTCACTCAAATGCAACAGGGGCTGTGAAAAGGATATGCAGGTGTGTTATCTGAGAACAAGTGGCTTAGAGGCTGCGCAGATGAAGAGGCAACAGCGGGTTGTGTTTTTGTGATTGTGGCGAGAATCTGCCATCTGATCGGGTAGGTTGAGCAGAAGGACGGAGGCGTTCAAGACAGTGTGGGAGGTTTGTCTGCATCGCTTGCCCTTTCGCACTGTCTGGGTGTCTTGTATATTCATTGGTCTTTTTATTCATCTCTCTCAGACAATAGTGGCATCCACACTAATGAGCATAAAGTTGAAAATGCATTCAGACCTTTACAGTTGATGTAGTTCACCTGGGCCTCCTGGGAAAGAAAAAAAAAAGAACATCCATGGCCTCACTCTGCCTCTCTCATCCATCCATCCACACTTTATCACCTTTTTGATCTACACCTCCAACACTCGCACAGCGAACTCGACACACATCCATCTTTGGACCTCCAGTCGTATTTTAATGCGCCAAACATTTTCAGTGGTGCAGGTCTGGACTGCAGATAGACCAGTTCAGGCTCCCAGGCTCTTCTACCAGGAAGTCATGCTGTTGTAATAGATTCAGAATGTGGTTTGGCATTGTCTCACTGACCAAGACCCTCCTTTTAAAAAAAAAAAGAAAAGAAAAAAAATCTTGATGGCAAAACCTGTTATATATCGTTTAAAATGGTGCCTTCGGACATCTGACATGTGACACAGGCTGTGGGAGCTAATGCACCACCCATACCATCGCTACCATTGCTTTTCAATCTTTCGCAGTGGTGAATCCATTTTTTAAGCAACTTTTCCAATCTTTTGTTGCCTTCATGTCCCAGATTTTTGAAACATGAAATCTGGCTTAAAAGTCAAAATAAGCAAACCTTTTTCCAAATACCGAAATGAAATAATATAAAAGCTATAGAGGACATGGCCTCTGTGTGCTCATTGGTTGTTACAGCAAAGCCCTTTAAATAGATGTCTTAGAATATGAATCTATGTGGTCCGATTATGTGTTTACATGCTGATACAATCAAACAAAATGGACAACGTGCGAAGCCCATTTCTTTCTTGACTTTTTACTGAACTTTTCTGAGTGTAATCAACACACTGCAAGCTCCCAAGTCCTCCCGACAAGCCATCTGCCCTCCTCACAGTATGTCTCTGTTGCCATGGTGCTCACCCTGTGTCACACCCCTTTAATGAAGGAACAGGAAGCAGTGAAAGAGATAAAATCTGGTATCTGACGAACGGACGAGCAAGTTAATCACCTTTCCAGTGGGGGAACCCTGCACTCCCTTGTCAGAAAGGAGGAAGGTCGGGTTAAAGTGATAGATTAGGGATGAGTGAAGGAGTCCAGGGTTCAGGTTAAGACCGATTCAGAGATGGATTGCTGTCCTGTCAAGCGTGGCAGAACTGGGGCGTCCTGCCTGTGAAGTGTCTGCATGGTGCGTCAGTGCAAGCAGCAGAGGAAATAAAAGTCATTACTGTCAGTGTGGAGTGAGCTTCATGGCCCAAACGGGATTAGACAGTGCATCCGACATTGTTTCTATACATTGGTAGACTTAAAAGTCAAGCGCAAAATGGGATTAAAACGAGGGAAAAAACCAATAAATAACCTTCAACAACCCCCCTTCTTCTTTTACTGTCTTTTATTTCTTCTCTACCTTCCTTCCCTACCACTACCCCCATCTGATTTCATGTCTCATTCCTCTCTTTTACCTATCTTGCTTCCTATTAAGCTCTCTCTGACACCTTTATCTTTCCCTTTCTTCCAAATCTCTCAAACACTCATCCCCATTATCATAATTCGCAGGTAGACCCAAGCTTCCTCTCGCTCTGTTTAGCAAAGAAAATAAAGAAATAATAAAAAGAAAAGCATCCTTCTGGGGCCAATTGGTGCTTGAAATCCAACTTCATTCCCCTCAAACTGAACCCTTTCAAAAACAAGCCCCCCCACCACATGCTCTTTTTTTCCCTCCTCTTCTTCTTTCCAAAAAGCCCCATAACATACTTGCGAATTGTTGCCCTTCCTTAACTTTTAAGGGTGTTATGCACCATGTCCAACTTCAAAGCCTGTCTTAACTCCACACTTTAATTGTATCTCTCCCAGCTCGCTGCGTGCCATTTGATTTTGCTGACAACAGCACTTTTCCCTCTGTTATCCTCCAACTTCCCCCATACCCATACTCCTCATGCCACCACTTGATCCTCACTTTGTTGACCCCGTGCACCGTCACCACCACTGCTGCAGCTCCTCTCATCAGCTCCTTGCTCCCTTCAGAGGCTTTTGTCCCCCTGTTGTCACTTACTTTGAAGAGGTGGCCTCCATTTCCTCTCTCTCTGCAGTCGATTGTCGCCCGGGGTGTGTACACACCAAACAAACTTGAAACAGTAACCCCCTGTCCTACATTGGCAGGCTCCTACTTTCTTTATCTTCTCTTTATGCAAGCTGACTTCCTCATGGCCCTGGTTGATAATTGCCATAAGCTTCCCTCTTGGTTTCATTTTCCATTGTCCTCCCCCAAAATTCTTGGCTCTGGCTTGAGATAAAGGGATGAGTACTTCAAAGGGGTCTGCAAAGAGTTTAACCCCAAGCCGAAAGGAATAGCACACAATACTGTAATTGAGAGCAGTTACTGATCACAGAGCTGCAGCATGGAGGACAGCACCGGTACACACACACACACACACACACACACACACACACACTCCCTGAGTGTTTATGGCTGCAACTGAGGTGGCCAGTAGCAGTTACGACAAGCCAAGGTTACTCAGGAGACCTCAGTCGTAAAAGCTTCTCCAGTCCTCTGAAGTTTTCCAATTGAAGGATTTTTTTTTTTTTTTTTTTTTTTTTTTTTAATCAACTACGACTTCAGATAAGATCGCAAACCCCCCCTTGTGTGCGATGCACATGCAAACAAAGAAACAAACAAGAACCGATTGGGCACACTAGTGATTTACGCGTCCCCTTCAGTCTCTATTTATAGTGCTCTTTGTAGTCAGGGTTTGACCTGTCCCTGTAATAATATCTCCCCATAAAGAGAGACAGTTACATCCCATAACGTCTCCCCTCGAAGCCTTCTTTCAAAGATTTTTTTTTTTTTATAGGGCCAGAGACCAAGGACACCCCTGGTCTCAAGCCAGTCACATACCTGAGGTCAGCTCCTGAGGGGCAGCAGGGAGGACCTGACCTATGGGGACCTCCCATGAACCATAGAGGGGGTTGACAAGGCAGGACATGAGGGCCCAACTGGCCCCAGGTACTGGCAGGGGGTCCACACCATTGCCATGGAGATGGTTTCAACCCTGGTGTGTTTACTGTCAGAGGTCAGCCTGGGCCCTCCAAAGTTAACAAAGACTGACATTGTCAGGGAAGCACTCTGAATATCAGCCAGATGACCTGTGTACCTACACTGAGACCTCGCCTGTGCAGATAGCTTTTATGACACAAGTTTTAAGTCTCACCTGTGGCATTGCTTTAGACAGAAAGCACACGATTTCAGAACTTTTTTATTTTTTTTGTCCTCACAGTCATGTCAGATCAAACCAAATACTCATTCATCAACACTGTTTTGTTGGGATTGTTCATCTGTTCCTTTAAGCTATTCCAGATGTGTATCATTTTTCAGCTATATTTTTAAAAACGTGCATTGATTACGTGAAGCTTTTTCAACTTCTCTGGTCTCTCACTGGCCACTTTTCATTCACCCTCAATAGATTGGGACCAGTTGTTCCATCTTTTCATTCAAAGTGTAATTGATGTTTCGTGTTTTGCTTTAATCAGATGAGCTTCTCCACATGCCCCCGATGATTTGTAGACATACCTGCTGGGGTGCAAATTCTCCCAGCTTTTGATATTGTGGTGTGATATTCTGGGCGTTTTTTTTTTTTTTTTTTTTTTTTTTTTGTTCAGGATGTGAGCGCACCGGGTTTGAAGGTGATAAAGTGGCCTTTGAATGATGAGTAAACCCTGAGTCATCATGGCCTCTTCAACGGCAATTTCTTCTTTTTATTAACGTTGATGGGAAAGCGAAGCATCAAGGGAAAAACTTTCACAGTACTTGATCAAAGTGTTTGCTGTCTTTGTACTGTGCTGTTTGGATTCATGTACACTGAGACTAAAAGGACACGCACGCCTACAGTTGCTCTGTAAAGAATATAGCCAGTCATCTTGCACAAAGGGTCCCCTGTGGCACCCCTATTGAACACTAAGGGCCCATCCAAAACTCAATTGATTCTTCCCAATAAACACCATAAACATTAATGATTGTAGCCACTCCTGTGCGATTAGAGGAAGTAACCAAAAGTCCAATGCATCCAAACTGTGAATGGATGTATATTGGAGGTCTGGGAAGGTTTTTCACTGCTTTTCATGTTATCTCCTGCTGCAGTTAAGGAGTATGCGCAAGGAAAACTGCACTGACAGAGGTGCAAAGAGGAGTAATTCTTGTGCTGCTTAAATGACCCACTCAAAGAACTGATCCTCACTGAGCAGATGTTTTCATGCGCTGTGTGCCCCTGTTGCCACTGGTAGGAGCTGTGGAGTGATGATGGCTCTTTCCACAGACTGCGTACCCTGAATTAGAGGTGAGGTGTAAAGTGACTGTCCTTTATCATTATCATTTTTACTGTAAAGACTCCTTCGAGCCTAGTGTAGAAAACTTTTGCCATGCTGATGTTTTCTTCTGCAGGTCTTTCAACCTTGCAGCATGGACACATCTGCAGCTCTGCTTCTTCCAAAGAGCGTCACAGGGGGATTAAAGATTCGATATGTGTTATTCTGCAGGGCTGTTTCCTTCTTGTGTGGACAAAAGTGTAACATTAAGGTGTGAGATTGTCCTATTTTATTTTAAATTCGTGCAATGTACACCCCAGAACTCCAGTGGGTTCATCTAAAAATATGTTTTAAAAAGTATGCGGGCTACAGAGAAAAGAGCCCTGCGTCTTTAAAGTATATGTGGCAACAGAGGGATTGTAACGATAATGCTGTTGGGGCGGCAGATCAGTTACTTCTGACGCTTTAAACCCTCAGGGAGTTGGCTCAAGATTGCCTGTCTTTGATAAGGTCCTCACACTGTAGCTGCAACTTCGTGATCTGGGAAAAGATTTGCGAAACGCTTGCAGGTCCGAAAAATAAATCCTGACATCTTTCGAAGACGTTTCGTCTCGAGTGACTGCACAACATCAGAGAATCTCCGCCTCCTGTACCCCCCCCCCTTTTTTTTTCTTTTTTTTTTTTTACGCAGGGAGAAAGCGGCAATTGTTTTTTATGCAGCTGTCGGGACCAGGCAGTCGGTTCCTGACTTTGAAGTGCGCTGCTCCAGCCTCTCTGTTCAGTTGGTGTTGGAGTCGCCCACAGAAGAGACCTACCGTACGGCATGGCAGCCTGAGAGCGCAGGGAGGAGAAAGAGCCACTTAGATCTATATATTTTTCTTCCACTCGAGTGTATTTTTTCCTCTCAAAGGCGAGCGGACTGTAGGCTATTTGGAAGTGGTTTGGACACCGGTAATGTGGAGTATACGCGCTTTTTGTGGATAAAAACCAGGAGTGTAAACTTGTGGAGCGAACTCGTGGATCGATGGTAAGTTAGGAGAGTGCGTGCCTCCTCAAACTGGCCCCCATTGGAGTTCTCTTTGATGTGCTGTTGACTCGCCTTTGAAGTAACGTTCTGGGAGGGGAGGAGGGGGGGTGACGCGCTTTTTGTTGCGTTTAAACACCAAAAATACCCGCTCCGTATAGCCCCTTTATCAGCCACTTTGTTTGTCATTCGAACTTAGTTGAGTTTGGACTCATTTGAAAGTAGATAATGCTGAAAGTACTCGTTTCTTGTTGAGCTACCCCCCAACACACACACACACACACACACACACACAGGATCTGAGACTTTGGTGTACTTGAGACTGGACATTTAAGCAGTGGTCGCATCTCTGTTCGCCTTCAGTGTTGTAATGTCGAACATTTCAGATGTTAACTTGTAATGTTCACAGATTGTTTGTTTTGTTTTTTTAAGAAGTAGAAGCCGCGGCTGTGTTCGGAACTGGGGTTTTCTCCGTGCTCAACACTCGGGCGTATTGGTGGTTGGGGGGGGGGGGGGGGGTTAAAAAAAGAAGAAAAAAAAGTGACATCTGTAAAGTTGCACATCAGCATCTGATCTGATATCTCACGAGACTGTTGGTCGTCCGTATCAAAGTGCTTCGATCACGGCTGAGATGGTTTTGAAGCAGGCGAAAGCTCCATGAACAGCATGCCAGCAGCAGCCAGCAGCAACTCCATTCACCATGTTAGTCACGTCTCTCCATCTCCTGGAGTTTGTCTCGCATCGATGTCCTACAGGTAGAGGAGGGATGAGATGTTGAGTCCTAGAAATGGCCATGGTTCAGAAAGTGGTGGGGACTGTGGAGGGAGGTGTGCTTGTATCTGATCCACGGCGGGCAGGCTGGCGGACTCTTACCCTGAAATCAGACGTGATGCGTCCGGAAACCGTGTCCTGCGCGTAATGCTCCGGCCAATTGGGGGATAAACGTGTTATTAATGCGGTTCATATCTGAGCCCTGCGTGCCTTACGTGTGATTACTGCCCTTGGCGTTAAAAGGCTGCTGCAGTTGGAGCGCAGCTCAGGTGGCTTCTTCTTCTTTTTTTTCTTTACTGTGCGAAATCACTGCAAAGACCCTCGTTGATTCGTGTCCTCCCTGCAGAAATCCTTTTTTTTCTTTCTTTCTTTCTTCATTCGAGTGAACAACTTGTTTATGTAATGCTGCTGCGGCGCTTTTTTTTTTTCCTCCAGTTTTCACTGTGCCACCCTGTTTCTGTCAAATTCAGTGAGGGGCTGAGAAAAGAAAGATAAAAAGGGGGCTCCGACTGCGTTTCTTTTACCCCTCTTTTTGAAGTCGGGGCGGATCTGGTTTTGATTAGATCAATACTTTGTGTTTCAGAGAGAAGACGGGCAGCCAGAGAGAAGCCCCCCCACTGACATAAGAGAGTGAGGAGATTACAGTAGAAGCTCAGAGGAGGCGAACAGCAACACGGGCTCCTCTCCTGCTGCCTTCGGAGTCATGAGCCGGGTGCTTATGGACCATATCGCCAGTAGTTTCCGCGAAGATGCCCCTCGACCCCCGGTGCCCGGGGAGGAGGGCGAGGCGCCCTGCTACCCCGGCAAACTCGCAATGATGAAACCCCTGGAATCCCCCAAACCTGCTCTGCTCGGCTCTCCGGGCTCCTCGGCGAGGAGGAACGAGGATGGTCTCGGGGAGCCAGAGGGTAGTGCCTCCCCGGATTCACCGCTTTCCCGGTGGACAAAGTCTTTGCACTCCCTCCTGGGGGACCAGGACGGCGCTCTTCTGTTCAGGACATTCCTGGAGCGAGAGAAATGCGTCGACACGTTGGACTTCTGGTTCGCCTGCAACGGCTTCAGGCAAATGGACCTAAAGGATACCAAAACGCACAGAGTCGCCAAAGCTATTTACAAGCGCTACATCGAGAACAACTGCATCGTTGCCAAACAGCTGAAGCCCGCCACTAAAACCTTCATACGGGATAATATCAAGAAGCAGCACATCGACTCGGCCATGTTCGACCAGGCGCAGACGGAGATCCAAAGCAACATGGAGGAGAACTCCTACCAGATGTTCCTGACCTCTGACATTTATCTGCAGTATGTGAGGACTGGGGGAGAAAACCCGAGTCACGTGAATGCGAGCGCTTTGGGCAACCTGAAAGTTGTGTGCGGATACCTGCCCACGCTCAACGAGGAGGAGGAGTGGAGTTGTGATTTCAAAGCCAAAGCGCTGGTCGGACTGGCGGCCAAGGGGCAGAAGGCCCCCGTGCCAACCAGGACTGTGGAGGTGATGGAGAGGGGATACAGGTATGTCTGCAACACTGTCTTTTTCTCTGTATTCACACTCTGGCGCGAACCTAAGCAGGATTCACGTCCCGGCTTAGTTCACCCATGTGCACAAGTGCAACACATGTTTTTCCTCCACAGTTTGCAGAGAAAGTGTCTGTCCTCGGCCGCCTGTCTCTCTCTGGCCCTTCTCTCCCCTCTCACCGTCTCCAGCAGCAGCAGCAGCAGCAGCAGCCCTCTGCTGGCGCTCGCCTGGATTTCCGGGGCTTTGAAATAGTTCCACAGAATGAGAGATCGTCTTCCAGAGGAAAAGTTCACAGAGCACGGCTGGCTTTGGCCCCAGCCAGCAAATAATAGATGATGACATTGCTATGCTATGCCTCCTCCTGTACCACACTGTCGAGCTGAGATATAAATCTTTAGCCCATCTATAGTTGGCACTTTGAAGTGAAGGTTGTGCCGTTTAATTTGAATGCTTATTACTGCATTTCCTGCTCTTTCTGTTTAAGTTTAGGTTAAAGCTGCCCTTAATTGTAAGTTTTTAAAATATTGTGCCAAAGCTGGGGCGTCCTCTGATGTTGCTGTTGCTAAATTCTAAAATGAGAGGTTGAGTTAAACTCTATAAACAGAGATTGACAGCTTTGGCAGGAGCGATGGGAGCTTTCCTCCGGCATGATGCCGGTTGGCCAAACTGGCAGAGTCGCCCTCTTCTCACGTGGACCCTCGACCCTTCCTCTTCCCTATCTTTGTCACCAAATGGATCGGAAACATGTGGAACCCATTTCTGTTTTCCTCTTGCCTCTCTTCACCTCCTCCCATCTGACTCAGGTTCTTTTACAACAAAACAAAAAAAAAAAAGAAAACAAACCCTGAAAGGCAGCAGCTACAGTACAGAATCAGCACCCCCACCACCTCCCCCCTCCCCTCCCCTCCCCTCACTCTCCTCTTTCCTCTCTTCTTGTTTGCGTCAATTCTCCTCTGATTTCCACCCCCCCCCCCCCCTCTCTCTCTCTCTATGCCTTCTCCACTTTTATCTTTTTTTCCTTTTGAAAACTCAGGGATGGGGACTACGAGGCATGCTTTCGGAGCGAAAGTGAGGGGAAAGAGAGCGGAAAGGAAGGACAGGGGGAGGGTTGTGGGGGGGGGGGGGGGGGGTGTTGCAACCCATGAAAGAAAGGGAGGGAGGAGAAAGGATAAATGAGGGGGTGAAAGAGAGAAGAATGCAAGGCCAGCTGTGTTAAATACCTGACTCTTTGCGAGCCCCTCTGAAGGTCAGTCTGGAGCTGGGGGCCTGCGGCTTTAGTCATGCTGGGTCTCTCTCCTCGTGAAGACCCCCCCTTCTTCCCTTTCTCCCCTTTTATTTCCTTCTCTGACACACTCTCATGGTTCCACCACATACTTTTTTACTTTTTTTTTTGGGAGGGGGTACACCCCCCCCCCCCCCGTCCTGTACCATGGCAAGAATGCAAACACAGCAAGACATGTCTGCTGAGGAAAGAGTGAGTGTGGATGAGAGGAATGGAAAGAGAAATTGTGGTACTTTTCAGAAGTTTTCCCAGCGCAGATGACGTCTGCCAGCTAGCCTGTCGCATTTACTCTTTGCAGTAACTGGTGGTAATGGACAAGGCTGCATCCACACATGGAATTTTCTTCCTTTTTTTTCTCTCTCAAACATCAGAAAACCCAACCTGTCTTGATCTCGCGGTCCTCGCCGTGGAAGAAACGCACTCACTCACTCCTCGGGAAATAGAAATAAAATGTCACCGGCTTGTCTCGTGCTGCTTTTGAGTTGTATTAACGTGAACCCCACGTCTGTTGTTGTAACCTCCCCAGATCATACAGGAGAGGAGACTCACTCAACCCCTGCCATGTGGGCTCCTTCGCCCCCGTCAGCAGCACCAATGACAGCGAGGTTTCCAGTGATGCCTTGACTGATGACGCCATGTCAGTAACTGACAGCAGTGTGTAAGTGTATTTCATCCAGACACACACGTTTGCCTGTTAACCCACACTTAGCGTCAGCTGGCTGGTGGCAGCCGTAACGGAAGCGTAAGAAATGGTTAGCTGTCGTGCACATATTGATGGATTCTTGGCCCCTTTAACGCTTGACTGGAGCAGCCAGTATATGGCGAGGGTCGATGGCAAGCCCCATTTTTTAAAACCCATGTGGTGTAGATTTTGTAAGGTGAGACGTTTGAATGAGTGTAGCCGCTTTACGTTTTTTTCTGGGTGCTGTTTCAACACCAGCCGATCCCCTTGCTACTTCTTCCAATTAACTGATGAGGGATTTATACAAAGAATCTGAACTAACCCCTCATTTGTGGAACCAAACGCCCTCTCGTATCCACTAATGGCTCCTTGCCCTCGTGTAAATCGAACTATAAGCGACTTGAAAAACTGTCCTATGCTGGAAGCCCTTATGTTGCCGCCGCTGAATTGATGTTTTACTGAGTCATGCCATGTGTATTTTCTTGCCAAAACTTTTTTATTCTCTCTCGTAGCTCTGTGTTAACGCAGCCTGCAGATCAGCTGAAGAGGGAATATTGTGGAAACATGCCCATTTTAAGCTGAATTTTGGTGTTTTTCCTTATTCGGAATGGTGTGACTCAAAAGATTTGTTCAATGACCGTTGGAGAGTTTTAAAAAAAACTTTCTGTCGTAATTGGCGAAGCTCTGATTTCATTTTTACTTTGCGTTTTAAAAAAAACAACCTTTAAACCCGACTGCAGGCTTTAGATTTCCGAGGGTTGGAGAAATAAATGAAAACATTAATAATAAAAAAAAAAAAACAGAAAGCTAGTGTTTTGTATTCTGACGTAAGCAAATATGTAACGCTTTTGCTTTCTATATGAGCGAAATGCCCACTCAGCTGTAAGTTGCCGACCTAAAACTTTCTTGGAGCTTTCTAATCGTGGAATTGACTTATCGCCACTGTTCACATGTGGTTCAAGCTTATCTGTGTACGTGCTTTTGGCCTCGTTGTCATAAAGGATTACTTGCTGCAATCTCGTCGTCCTCAAATGACAATGTGATATGGTGTCGCTGGGTGACACGCAGCGCTCCGGTTAGCTGGTTTGTGGGACAGAAAGCAGAACAATCTTGGTCCAGGTCCTTCATTACTTCATCAAGGCCTACGTGTGATGATGGCTGCGAAGGGAAACGGCCAAGTCAACTACGACCAAGCTAAAGATACTTACTGACTGACAGGCTGACAATGACTGCACATAAATGCGGCGGCTGTAAAGCCTTTTTTACAATAGGGAGTTGCATATCTTCTGACAGTCAAAGACACGGAGGCGCGTATAGTCCTGTTTCTGCTGTACTTTGGCCAGTGGAGCTTCAAAGCCCGGGCCGCAAGGACACAACTTCCCCACCTCATTTCCTGCCCGCTCTGGCCTTGATCAGAATATCTGCCTCTCTGTAGGTCAGTTAGAAAGACCCATAAACATTTGAATCTCATTTACAGATAAAGAGAGGGGAAAAAATAGAAAAAGGAGGGGAAAAGCAACAGGGGCGGAGGCAGTTGGTTGGGAAGAGAAAGAGAGAGTGGCGAAGGGGGGATTTTTGCTTATATCTTATTTATGGATTTGCTTGGACGCGGGGGAATGCAGCTGCGCAGACTTCAAACATTACCTTATCTTACAAACCAGCCTTTTGATGTGCGGAGATCAGAGGCTGGCTGCGGCAGCGCTTGCCAAATGAAGATTGGAAGTGTGGAGGAGGAGGAGGAGGGGGGGGGTTGCTGGTGCGCATGACTGTGGCATTTCAAAGCAAAAGTGGAAAAGTGCTCCTCATTTAGGCTAGGTCACTGGGAAACTGCTGTTTAGCATGGCAGAAAAGGCACTGTTTTCCACTGTCAAGTGTTCAGTTTGAAGCTCGGGCTTTCCTGCGTGCTGTTTGAGATCATCTTTCAGCCTGTCGGCCTCTCGGATCCATTTAACCTGCTTAGATGCACCTTTGGGTGCTGTACTGCAGTAACTCTTTAATTGGGTATGATGAGCAGCTAATGCTAACTGTGTCCTCAGCTTAACACACACCTCAGAAGGGGAATGCTAATGCTGACACGACTTCTAGCCAGCAAACACACTGTGTGTGTGTGTGTGTGTGTGTGTGTGTGTGTGTGTGTGTGTGTGTGTGTGTGTGTGTGTGTGTGTGTGTGTGTTAAAAGGAAATTGCCGGCGGGGTACCCAATGTTGTGCTGGAGCCAGAGCTGAAAATGAGTGTCATTTCTAGGGCAAATAAAACCTCATACCACCCTGCAGCCTGATGTGCTCCGACACACACACACAGATCGGAAACGCCGGCATGATTCACCTCTCGAGTCTCGTTTTTTTTTTTTTTTTTTTTTTTTT
The DNA here is from genome assembly GCF_027942865.1 of Odontesthes bonariensis. Taxonomy (NCBI): domain Eukaryota; kingdom Metazoa; phylum Chordata; class Actinopteri; order Atheriniformes; family Atherinopsidae; genus Odontesthes; species Odontesthes bonariensis. The sequence continues at coordinate 16,570,943 of NC_134526.1, forward strand.
TGTCTTCAGATCAAGTCTGAAAGATGAAAAGCAAAATAAACTGGAGAATTGCTAAGTTGGGTTTCTCCTCGCTTGAAGCGCGTTTGATCTTGTTGATTGGCTAACACGCTTCTTCCTGAATGGCTGTGTGGTCTTTAATGATGTGTCTGATTGGGTAATTGACCTTTGCGATCCGTCTGTGCGCCCCCAGAGATGGCATCCCTCCATACAAACTGGGCTCCAAGAAGCAGCAGCAGAGAGAGATGCAGCGCAACATGAGGATGAACAGCCAAGTGTCTTTGCCTGCTTTCCCCGTAAGTACACAAGCGCATACATGCACGACTCCACGTGCACATGCTCGGAAGTCTTTTTGAGCCTGGGTCCCACAGTGTCATTTCCATACCACCCTGCGTTCCCGGTCCCTCTCAGATCTATGAATAGTGCAGTGCAAACTGTATTTGGCATTCTCAATTCGACAACACCAGCAAAGATCTGAAGAGTAACGTCAAACGCCCAGCCTCCCTCGCAGACACGCACACACACTCGCACGATCGCGGGTACAAACACGACCCCCCTCCCTACCTTTGGTGTCACCTACACCCCCATTAGGGTTCCTTGAAGTCTGCGGGAGATGGGGAGGTCTATAAGCTGTTTATCGCCGCGGCGCTCGGAACGCACCGGGGTTTTTTTTTTTCACCCCTACCGATGCTGTGAATATGGAGAAGAGGGAGAGATGAGGAAGATCTCTGCCGCTTTATCCCGGGGGGCTCTGAAATCAGCCTGGTTCCTCAAAAAAAAAAAAAAGAAACACAAAGATCCTCACATTCACACGCACGTGCGTGCGCACGCAGCGCTTTGATCCGCAGATGAATGGAGCAAACGCGCAGGGAAGTGACAACTTCCAACAGAGCTGGCCCCCTTTTCTTCCACAGCACTGCCACCCCCCTCGCCCAACACACACACACACAAATGCTCAGCCAGCCCCCTCCCCTAAAGTGAAGGATCTGAGGGAAGAGTCTGAGCATGTCATGTGAGCTCTCAGCAGGTCAGAGTGGAGTTGGTAGCTTTAGGCTTTAGAGAAACTGAATTCTGGGCGAGAGAAGCACAGTAAAGGAGGGCCCAACCTGAGGCAGGGGGGCAACTTGCAGAAGTAGTTGTAACAGAAGCAATTTGTTCAAATAAACTTTATGTAACCCTCTTTTTTTTTTTCATCACAATGAGATGTGCCACAACCGCTTCCTTTATTAGGAAAAGATCCACGGTTTGGATCTCGCCGCTCCTCCCGCTTTTGTTTTATTTTTGCTTTCATTCTTGTTTTTGTTTTCCCATCTGATTTTTTTTTTTTTTTTTTTTTTTTGGCGATGGCTGCCATTCCCATGGTGCACCAGCCCGAGGCACCATCAAACAGCCCCTCTTTTTCTCACTTTTCCTCCCCTTTATCCCGACTACAAAGAGACACGAGAAGTGCAAAAAAAGAGGAGGAAAAAAAAATCAAGAAAGCCTGAGTGCAAAAGAAAAAAAAAAAGCAAATAATTTAAGACGTGTGCGTGTGTGCACAGACACACTCCTACTGTCACGACACAGTAACTTGAAGGTGCCCAGTGTGTGACAAGGTGGGGGAATAAATTACCTCAACCTTTTCTGATCTGCCACCCTCCTTTTGGCACCTTTATCTCTTTCTTTGAATTCTCCCTTTTCTTCATTTTCTCCAGTGAGCACACATCTTCGCATCTCAACTTCTCCTATGTCTTTTTTTTTTTTTTAGCCCTCATCCTTTCTTCCCTGGAGTTTTCGTCTTCCACCCCCTGTTGATATGTGGCTTTTATTTCTAGATGTAAAGCCACTGCTTCCCATCAATCTATCCCTCCATCCCTCCCTCAACCACCCTATTCTCCCCCACTGAGTGTTTGATATTTGACGAGGAAGCCTTTGAAGTGAGCTGACTTTAAAGAGGCCTGCTGATGATGACAGAGCAAAGCAGCCGAGGCCTGGCCCAGCATGACCATACACCAGGCTCGCCTCCCCTTAAAACAACCCTGTAGACCTGGGTGCCAGCTAGTGTCCCCTGATCATTAGTGCCGGTTGTGGAAAACAATGCATGAATTTAGTCAGATGAGACTACGGGGTTATGGATGCGTTTGTGGATGTTGCCGACGGTTGCTTTGGAATGCTGCAACTGCTAATCGACTCTTTCCTCCTGAAGCGCACTCAGCGTCCTCCCAAGGAGATGGTCCCGATGAAGCCGGCAGAGTTTGCTGCCCAGCTGATGTCCCGCCTGCAGAACCTGAAGAGGGAGCAGGACACCATCAACTCTCTGGAAGAGAGGCTGCAGCAGATTCAGGAGGTTTGTGTGAGATTGCTTCGAGTTCAATGTGAAATTGTCAGATATTGTGTTGTTTCCATCAATTGATGACCGAGCCTTGTTTTTATTTTGTTTTGTTTTTTTTTTATCAGGAGGAGGAAAGAGAAGATGCAGAAATTATCGGAAGTCCTCCGCAGCTCTCCCCCCATCCTTTGACCCTTCTCCCCGGTTCCTCTGACGAGGATCCTCAGGCCATCTTGGATAAACATCTTTCTCGGGTCTTAAAGACCCCCGGCTGCCAGTCCCCCAACGTGATCCAGCACTCGCCTCGCTCCAGCTCTCCGGAGCACCGGCCATTCCCCTCTTCAGGCTTTGGAATCAAAGCCCTAGTGCGGACTGGTCCCTCCACTTCTTCTGTCTCCAGCCCTGATCAAGGCGCACTCACTCTAGCTTTAGGCCCCAACAGGACCCTCGTCAGCAGGCCGAGCACTAAACACATCCACCACCACTACATCCACCATCATGCGAGTCCAAAGTCTAAAGAGCAGATTGAAAGAGAGGCGGCCCTCAGGGTGCACGACGTGTTCTCCAACAGCGGCGAGTGTCAGCCTTACCAGCGCAGCCGCAGCCTGGGCAGAGAGATGTGTGGGGCCGTCTCATCTGACAGCAGCGTGGGGTGAGTCCCACTTTGAACCGCAGTCGTTCTCATTTCCTCTCTTTTTTCCCGTTTTGACCGTATGGAAAATCAACAATGCCACTCCTCTTTCACCCAGGCGTTCCAGCTCTCTTTCCAGACGCGTGTGTCGTTCTGGGGCCGAGGACGGGGTCGCCGAGAGGTGCATGGAGGACTGCGGGCCCTTACAGCTGCCCAGCGACACAGCAGACCCCGCCCAGAATGTGCTGCAGTGGATCCTGGAAAGTAAACGACAGGGCAGGCACAAGTCTCACAGGTGAGCCACGCTCGGGCATTTGTGGGTTACTCACTGCTGAAACGCCCCAGTTTACGTCCCATCCGTTTCATATGACTGATTCCTGTTTTCTGTTTCCCTTTTTTTTAGCACCCAGAGCACCAAGAAGTCTTTTGGAGGCTCATCGACTCAAACGCACACGTGGGGCGGCGGTGGAAGCTGCGGCCACTTACGTAGCCACCAGCCAGCTCAGCCATTTATCCAAGACCCTGCTATGCCGCCCCTGCCCCCTCCCAACACTTTGGCCCAACTAGAGGAGGCCTGCCGTAGACTCGAGGAGTCCACCAAGCCCAATAAGCAAAGGTACAGAAAGGAGAGAGCGCGGTCCTCATCTGCTTTCATGTGTGCTTAGGACATGCATCGTCATCCTAAATCCTGTTTTTAAAGCAGCCAATTTTATTTCCCATCTCTTCCCAGGCATTCATTGTCCAGTCTTCAGCGGGAAAAGACCCACCAAGTGTCTGTCCTGGGTGGGGGTCCCGTCCCTCTAGTCATTCCCAGCCCAGCCGGCCTGGTCACCACCAGCCCCAGCCTCCAATCAGAAGAGTACGATGCCTCTAGCATCCTGCCCTCCCTCTCCCATCCTCTTCTTTGCTCCTCTTCCTCCTCCTCTCAGCAATAGTCTCCAACTTCCAGTGTACTTAGACCCTTTTAACTCTTCCTACTTGTCACCTGCACCGCTAGCTGCACATGTACAGAGAAAGACGAGCAGTCGTGTGCAAAGCTGCGTTTTCACACGCACACACCCCGCATACATCCTCGCTGAAAAGAGAGGGCGCCCCCCCCCCCTTTTTTGCAGAGATAATTTTAGGCTTTGCACACAGACTGCCTCTCTGTTTGCATGAATTGTGCGTATTTGTGCTGTGAGTATGGAGTGTGTAGTCACTGCACCACCTGACTGACGCATCCCTTTCATATTTGTATGTATCGTTTTTATTGGCCGTCCTTCAGTGAGCTGGCTGGGGCGAGCAGAGCTTAGCACTGAGAGAGCTCCTCTGAAGTGGGCCTACAAAGTCTTGGACATAGCTGAAGGGGAATTGATAACTCTGCCCCTTCTTTATGCACACACCACACACAAGCACAGACTTACTGATGGCTCTGGGTCACACACTCACAGGGAGCTGTTGCTTTATTTCTAGTCTTGCACTGTCATCTTCACTCGTGTCGCTGCTACTTTATTGTTAATCCCTTAGACGCTTTGCTCTGCTTCTTATTTCTCTTTTAGTCATCATGTTAAGTGTCACGGAGTGTCCGTGCCTTCTCTTACATCCCTTTCTCTGCCTCTCTTTGTCCTGACAGGTGTAAAAAGGGTTTCGGGAGCCCTGCTGGGTGCGTCGGGGAGACTGTGGTGACGTACTTTTTCTGTGGCGAGGAGATTCCTTACCGGAGGACCATGAAGAGCCACAGTCTCACCTTGGGCCACTTCAAAGAGCAGCTCCGCAAGAAGGGCAACTACAGGTGTGTAGAAGGACATGTGCATACACAGAGGTGTCAGTTAAGGTTTCATGAAAGGGGATTTAGCAAGATAAACACGGCCTTCAGTTTGACACAAACGTCAGTAAGGTGCACTTGAATTTATAAAGACCTGAAATGTCTCTCCGGCGACTTGTGTCGAGCGCCATTATCAGCGTGAGTTCCCGTGTGTCCCGTGTGTGTGCACAGTTGGTCGTCTGGCCGCGTGCGCGTGCAACGAGAAAGGAAAGGACAAGAGGGAGGGTGGTGCAGGGGTTAGTGGGAGAGTCTGAACTGCAGCGATTTGGGTCCCATCTGGTATTGATTTCCATGCTAAGGCACACTTAATACACATGGCTTTGAAGCCCCAGCCCCTTTCATTTCAACCAACAAAGACTCACACAAATGGCCAGCGTGCAAATTCTTCACTGATGTTATCAGACCCTTTTTTTTTTCTCCTTCTTCTTCTGCTTTCTCCGCTCTGGTGTGGGATTGGGTGCACACATGAGCGTGCTTGTGTTGAGCGCGCACGGCGCTTACACGCGTTGTAATCATTTTATGGATATTTTGGAAAGACAGATTGTTAAATGCCAGATCCGCTTGCTTTCGCCCCGCTACAGGGCCCTGACTTACACCGCCCAGCTTCTATGTGTGCTCGCAGAAAGAGATTTGACTTTGATTGCTCCTATCCAGTGGGCACTAAAGAGAAAAGATCAAACATTCATTGTTTAGACTGCCACGGCCTCCAGGATAAGTATGGCTCGAGTATTGTGTTGATAATTACAGGTATTAAGAAAAAAAACTTCGAGAAACTTCATCCTGTCCAGATGTGTGCGGGCATTTTTTATTTTTTTTTTGGATCAACAAATGTGACAAGTACTTAGCTCTGGGCTTTCCACATCTGTCTGTTTGCCCCCCCCACCCCCCCCTCTCCACTCTTCTTCTTTTTCTCTTTGGCTCACTGTCTAAGTTCCTGTGTCATACCATCCACATTTTTTTGGAAAGGGAGCTGCACAGCGCTTTAATAGCAGCCAGAGAATGTGTGGAGTTGGGTCATTTCAACATGGCAGCGGTTCAACAAAGAACAGTACCGCTTGGCCCTGCCAGACGATATTGGTGCCAGATGTCAGTGCAAAAGGAGAGAGAGAAGGGGAGAGAAGGGGGAGGCAGATCTAGCCACATAAAACATGTTCCAGTGGAAATACAGGCTCTCTCAGTCTCTGTCTCTCTCAGCGAAAAACATCATGGCTCTTTGAAGATTTTTCTTCTTTTTGGGGGAGTAGGAAGACTTAACGGTTTCTTTTTTTCTTTTTTTTTTTCATCGTCTTAAGATGAAGAAAGAGGAAACGTTCATCAGACATGTCTTGTGCTATTTCATTCCATCTTATTTCTCTACTTTATCTTACTCATTCCCTTTGTTTTCCTGAGAGAGGCCTCGTTTAGTTAAAGTCTTCCTGTATTTCAAACCAGTGGCCAGCCTCGTGCTAATTGGCACATGTGCGCTCAGTAACTCCTGTCACTCTTGTTTTTTTTTTTTTTTGGGGGGGGGGGGGGGGTGTTGTAGGTAGTGCATGTTCAACTTTATCATCTACAGAAAAAAAAAAAGGCTCACAAACAAACATACCTGCATTCCACTCACCCCACACACGGAGCAAACTGAAGCATTTTTCCATTACACAGTTAATGAGTGGATTCCCAGATCCTGCTAACCAACTCACCCCTGCTGCTTTCTCTTCCTCTTAAATGAGGACTGAGGTGGGGGGGGTTTACATCATTATGCCCCAGTGAAGTCATGGCTGACGAGAAGCCCCTCCTTACTTTTCTGTCTGTCAGCTGACCTTCCTATAGCTCTCAGCAAGCGCTCATGCCATCAGCTGGGGTAAGGAAGGACACGGTGTACTTCTTGCTCTCTTCTCCTCCTCCTCCTCCACTTTGTTCTTTCCTTTGTCCTGTAATAATGATCCAGGGGTTAGAGCGAGCGAAAGCTCCATCTCTGAACGTTTGCGTGTGTGTAGGAGTCGGGCGATAATGACAGACAGACTTACCGGCACCCGAAATTTTAGCCTTTTGGTCAAAGGACCCCCTCATTTGCACACAGGTCTAATTGACCAAATGTTATCCAGAGCAAAAAGGAGGAAAGAAGTAAAGGAGAACAAATGAGGGAGGGTATCAATTCTTCCCGGCAGAATTGTCCGCCCCGCCTCAGTCTGTGGGCTCAGCAGGCCTGATGTGAGCTGAGTTCAGATGGCAGACTTGAGGCTTGATGTTTCAATAGGTCCAATAAAGGGAGTGGCAGCTGGCCGGCTTTCTGAGTCATGATTGTTGTACTTGGAAAAAAAAATGTCTGACTATTAACACTCTTATGTTTTTGTTATGCAGGTACTACTTCAAGAAAGCCAGCGATGAGTTCGAGTGCGGCGCCGTGTTCGAGGAGGTGTCGGATGACAGCTCCTTGCTGCCCACGTACGAAGGCAAGATCCTGGGGAAGGTGGAGAGGATGGAGTGACTGTATACTGCCAGTGTTGTGGAATACACTCCTACAGATGCTTCGCACCTATATGGATATCCTCCGTTAAAGCTTAGACTGTTGGACTTTAGCTGGTGGTGAAAGAAAGCTGAGGACACGAGAAAGACTGAGAAGAACACGAAAGGAGGACGAGACATCCATATTGCTGGACTATGAAGTGACCAGCCGCTCTGAGGTGAAGCAAATATGGACTGTATGTTGCTGGACTCAAGCCTTTCCATTAGAGAAATCTCCAGAGACTCTAGGTGAATGACCACTTGTGGAAGTAGTGGGATGGTGGGTTAAATGTGAGACTGAGAGCCTACCTGACCCCTGCCTGTGCCAGTGTCTGCCCGCGGGCAGCCGCCAGCACATTACTAGGATGTATATGCAGATATACATGTACATTGCATTGTATTGTGATGCTCGTATTGCTGTGTAAAGATTTCTATTGCTATTTATTGGAAACATCCCAGCCCCGAATCCTATTCTTCTTCCATGGACAAGCTGCTTGGAGTTGGAGAAACTTCTCCAATATCCCACAAAACAAGATTTCTCCCCTTCAGAGCACCAGTCTGCAAGCAAAAGAAGTGGTTTGATTCCCTTTCAGCCCCTCGTATTGAGCTGTCAAAAAAAAAAATACCTCCGTAACAGCTGGTCTCTTTGCTGGATACTGAACTGCTGAAGCTTTGAGAATGCCTCTCTGATGTCGATCATATATTTACTACTGCAGTGCTATTTGTGGATATGTTCCCATCTGCTCTGAAGGGCCCTTAGTGTGCTATGAAAAATGAGCAAAAATGCTATTAATGTTTAATTCCCTACTCTGGGACTCTGCCCAGCTAGCCTTGATCAGTCACGTCTTAGTGCCTTTGTTTCCATGGCGCAGGCATCGCACAAATAGCCTTCATATGTACTAAGGAAACTGCCCTGAACAGGTCCTCGAGTCCCCAAAAATGTGTTTACACCAATGTTAATATTTACCAACAAAAAGCTCTATATAATGCTCCCCAATGTGCTTACCTGTGTAAGTAAGTGTGTGTGTGTGTGTGTGTGTGTGTCTGAGATGAAGTTGCTTTGAGTTGGGTTATTCTGTGTGTATTTGAATCCTGCAAGATGAGCTGCAGATGAAAATGACGGTGATTATGTACACACTATGTTCATAGTGTTGTGTTTTTTTAATTGAGTACAGTAGCTGTGCCTCCATGGCTTCTTGCCATGTTTTACCCAGTTTTCAGGGTCTTATTAATCCCTTGGTTTTTACAAGGGGCCTTATGTCGAAAAAAAAAGATATTTTTATGCCTTTTAGTATCCGTTTCATCATGTTTTCTGTTTTCTGATATTTTTCATGGCTTCCTCAGCTCCACATGTAAACTGTAAATTATGCGTTCTATAGAGCTCAGTTGAAAAGATGCCTCGGTACTTTAATTATTATAATTATGAAGAGATGTAGCCTTTATTAAAATGTTCTATTTTTCAAATTAGAAAATCACTTTGGCTTTTTTTCTGTGTGTGTTTGTATGTTGTGATTGGGTTTATTTATTATTTTTTATGTCTAATTGGGAAACGGGGAGAGTGTTTGTATGTGCTAAAGACTTGCACCGCACGCGCCCCGCTGTGCAGGGTGTAACTCGTTGGGTCTTGTGAGAAATTTCCAACAGATTTGCATCCATTATCAGCTCTTAATGTGCTCCCTGTTGGAAATGAAAACACGCAGCATTAATTTGGCCACTAGAGCCCCTGTGTGTGTTTAATGGTAAACGGTAGGGAGAGCTAAGTGTGTGTTAATGAAACATTTCTGCTAATGTACAGCGTGTCATTTTACTCGGCTATTTACACGGCGAAATGTTTGGCCTCCGGTGGCACTTAATGAACGGCGGGTGAAGGCAGTGTGGCCTTTTGCTCTGACCCCATTAGGGTGATTAAATACATGTTCAAATCAGACTGCTGTTTGCACCCAAGACACCACTGTAAAGTTATTTCCGAACGTTTTTGGATTGTGACGCAATTTGTTTTTTCTTTGAGCTGCTCACCGAAATGTAGTCAAGTCACAGCTAAACAACGGAAGGTGTTCCAGCCAAGTGAAGAGCGTCCCCGGGGTGTTTGCATTCACAACGAGGTGCAAACGGCTCATAATAATCATCATAAAAAGCCAAGAAGGTGTTGTAAAATAAGAACGTTCAATGCATCACCTGTAATATGGCTTCCAATAGCGCTGGTTCACTAGTTTACTGATGATGTGACAGTAGCAGTCAGATTGATTCTAAAATTGGAAGTGAGTTACATTTAAAGAGGATCTTGGCCTGTTTGAGTGCAGCTAAGCGTGTGCATGCAGTCATTCAGCCCCCATTGCATTATCTGGGTGTTAGCTGTACAAATAACCCTGAATGCATTGTCTAATTACTTTCTACATGTCAGTATTTTTTGGTAACCTCAGTGTAAGCCGTGAAGCAAGCCTTCTGATTCCTCCTAGAAATATCATTTGATGCGTTGGAGCCCTTTAAAAAACCGAGCACATTTTTCCAAAAGTGATTCCTCAAGCAGGAGGTACTGTGTATGTGGATTAATATTTGATTAGAAGGACAACAACACGGCCTTTGGCTACAGAGAAAAACTCTTAATTTCCAAAAGGCCAGTTCATTTTTAGTCTTTTTATTGGATTTATGTCGAGTTTGGAAAGTTCAGTAACAGCATTATCCACAGAGAAACGTTTCTGCTTCGCCTTTCCTCGGTGCAGCGTCTGCTGACACCTGACGCCGTGTGAGACGATGTGAAGCAAACCACGATCGCAGTGCGCAGCAAAACAGCCTGACACGCAGGGATTTAAGTAGGTAATGGCGCCCGGGTTCACACACCTCTATCTTCACACGCCTCCTGCGCGGCGCGTTCATCTGTCAGACTCTCTCCTTTCAAGTTTCATTGGTTTATAGAGAGTTGCTTATGCTGCCTTTCATATTGAAAGGGCATCACGATATTGTTAAAATACCATTTTCAGCCCTTTCATCAGCAAAGGTCAGTGCATACACTTGAAGGCCATCCTTTAGACTCTTTGGAACTAAGAGGCTCTCACTCAGCGCCGCTCCACTGTCAGAGGGCCTTGTGAACCCGTTTTTTGTTTGCGCAGAGAGCTATTTTAGACGGGGTCATCTTTTTGAAGAATGCGCAGGGTTAGGTGCACTATTCACTCATGAAGGGGCTTTTAAAAAAGCAAGTGAGTGGTCAGTTTTGAGGGCATTTAAAGGTTTGATAAAAATCAGTAGATTATCTCTTCATGTTGAATGATTTAGATATTTGGAAAAGAGCGCCGCTGCACAGTTAGAGCGTGCGAAGCCTGTCGTCAGTAACTGAATGCGGCATGTTTAAGTCTGGGTGGGCCTGGATCTAAACCTCGGGATCTCCGTCCAAATCCTCCTTTTTGTTTGAGCAAAAACCACAATCAGTCTTACAAGCAATCTTCCCTCGAAATCCCTTTTTGAAATGACCTTTTCACAAAACTTTTCTCCACATCTCACAGTCTCAATCAACGTGTGGATTCGGCTAAGTTTTCACAGACAGCTCTTACGACGTAGCTATAAAGTTATAAAGCTGTTGTACATCATATGATGCATGGCCGGATAAAGCTGTATGAGCCCCTTATGCAAACAATTTGATCAATCACTTCATATATCCGTGCTGTAATTTCATTTTTTTGTGGCAAAGGGGACAACATCTCACAATTTCATTAAGCAATCTCGTGTTATGTAATGATAGATAAATTCAATCCCAGCAGTCTCTTGACTTCCCACCAAGTTCAAGTCCTGTGACTTGATTTGATTTGTTCATTATTTCATCTTGTATTGCATTTGTCTGTCTTGGGTAAAGTACACGTTTTCAGCATTAACCAGATATTAGACCGTACACTTCAGCCTCACCTCGAGGACATGTGCTACAATCATATCATGCCCTCAAGGTGACATTTAGCCGCAGACTCGTGGCTTCGTTGAGTCTCCCATTTAAGTCTATTGAACCGCCTTTCAGTTTTAAAGGGGTTCTGCCAAAGGCTCTCAAAACAAACCGCGCAGGCTAGTGTGATAATGTTGGAGAAAGCTTTCTCCTGTAAAGAACATGTCATAGTCAAAGATAAACAAATAACCCCAGGTTGACGTTGTCTGAAGACTGAATTTCCGTTCTTATAGTAGCTCAGATCCAAGCCTGCTGCGCCCTGACATCCCTATAACCACACGATAACCCTTCATCCAACAATCCATTCTTGTCTCCAGGAAGTGTTCTTCTTGGGCAATGAGCGCTGACAGCAATCTGAGCCCCTGACTGTCCCCCCCGACTTAAGAAATCAGCTGTGGGCTGTAATGAATTGGCACAGTGCCGTGCCAGCCAACCACCTCCCGCCCCTGATGTCCACATCTCTGCCTGCCATTGTTTCCCCCGCTGATGATATCCACAGCGTTCTACCTGTCCCTCCCACATGAACTGATCAAAGGCTCTGAAAGCCAAACAGGAAGTGGAACCAGGCTCACACAGATGTGCAGCGACTTGTGGAAGCCAGTCTTTGACGTCTGTGTCCGGTCAATACTGCACCAGTCATCCTCCAGAAATTAGCTTTGCGGTACAAAAGATGTGATCGTGCTCTCTTTTAAATAAAGATAATAAGAAAATCAGATGCTTTTTTTTGGGACAAATGTTGAGAATTGTGAAGAGGTTTCAGTGTGGTTTGCAGCATCCTCGAGCCAAAGAACAGCTGAGTGAAGAGGCCCTGGGAAAAAAAACTTTGCTCACTGTCTGTCACCACAAACCTCAGTTTCATTTAAATGCTCTCAAGCCATCCCACCATGGACAGATATAAGAGAGTGAGACCCCCAATTTTGGGTCCAGAACCCCTTCATTTAGAACCTGGATAAGCCGCGCAAGTTGTTCCACACAAGCCTTCGACCCAGACAACCATGGGACTGTGGTCAACCAGGGGGCCTCGACTGGATCATGGTCAGGCGCCACTGAGGAAGCTGATCCCTGCGCCATGTGACCAATCATGTGATGTTATAGAGCTTAATGCTACAGTCCAACCAATGAAAAGCTCCAATGCATGTCAAGAGGAATAAGAACCTATTCATAAAAACAAATTAACAATGTTATTGTTGGAGCTTGAAGCAGGATGGAAAACAAAGACTTAGATGAACGTTAGAGAAGATAAAAAAAAAAAAACTGAAAAAACACTAGAGAGTATCCAATGTCTGCAAGCTTGGAATAATACATTGTATCGCTGCTGTTTGCAGGAGACAAGCAGCCTGTAACTTAATGCCCAACATATGTGAGCAAAACATTTAAGGCCGAAACAAACCTTCCAAAGAAACCTTTTTTTTTTTTTTTTTTTTTCCTGAATTGTACTGACAGATAAAAAAAAAAGCATTATATTTCCCTCCCTAATCACATAGCAAGATTCTGAGGAGATTAGGTATCTCACAAATGCTTTGGGAAATGAAGACGACAGGGGTTTGAGGGCCAGAAATCCAATCTTCCACCTCTGCGGTGCAGCAGCGTCGTACGTACGCTGTGCCGCTTAAAGGGCGCTGAGGATGTGAGGTATGATAGGACACCGGGCCTCGCTGGGGAATTCTGTGTGCATCCACCCCACAACTGGGGGGGAAAAGCATCTTTTGTAAAGCGAGGCAGCACCATTGTCCTCCTTTGTTGTTTACGCTTGTATTAAATTTCACCTTGTGCACAGGGCAGCCCCACCAAGCCACAGCATAGGCATTGTTCTGGGCCTGTGCAGGAATGGTGGCCTGTAGTCACCATCTTTCTGACTGTCGCCACGGTCCCCCAAACGTCTTTGTTTTTACTCCTCGCCTCAGACAACTCGATTGTTGCCTGATGTTCCTTCCTCTCGTCCCATTGTTTCAGTGTCTCCTCCTAAGTATGGCTTTTCTCCTCCTCGTAGGTCGATGCCTGTGTGTGTGCGTGTGAGTCGGTCAAATGTTTGGAGGAGATGAGGGGGGGGGACTGGGGTACACAGAGTGCATGTGAAGTTTTATGGTTAACCACATGTGTTTGAATCTTTGAGCGTCCACGTTTTTTCCCAGGGTGAAGGGTTGTGGGGAGTATAGTATGAGGACGGGGCGGAGAGTGGGAAGTCGGGTATGAGAGCGAAAGACTGGGACATGTGGTTCTTGTTTGGGGCGCAGCATGCAGGGATGGTGGGTCTGGCTCCTCTGTGCTCCGATCTGCATGTGCAATCTAAACATCCCACTGATTATTAAACAATATGGATGCTTCTCATCTCCCCTCGATGTGAACCAGAAACAGAGAAACACAGCAGGATCACAACAAATCAGCTGCACTCTCTTCTATCAGAATAACAACATCACAAGGTGAGTCTTTTCTTTCTCTGAGGCTCACGCTGAGGGCAAGGACACACAATATCATGTGACGACCCTGATGTTTTTCCTTTGTAAAAATGTATATCTCTGATATCCTAGATCATGTTTTTTTGTCCACTGTAACCGAACATATTAGCACGACGCCTCTGGGCTCAGTGAATTGACTACAGTATGTACTGTAGTAAAGTTAGATCACATGAACAGCAAACCGCAGCACGCCTTTAGCCTATTAGATACAAGCGACACCCACACAGCTCCAAAGTCCTCTGGGTAATGAGCTGTTTTACACAAGCACAACCCTGAAAAACACCAGCACACCACAATTTAAGGGCAATGTGTTAATCTCAAACAATATTTTTGAAAAGTCACACACAACAAGGATGTTTAATTATGACTGACTTGTCTCAAAGTTAACTGATTTCCTGTCTGAGAAGATCTACAAACTGAAACGGATTATAGGAGTAGTCTCGAGTTGATGAACCGCCAGTGACTAATTTAAAATACTTGCTAGCTGTGTGTCACCTAAATATGAAGTTTATCTTAAGGTCAGCACAATAGCTATTTCCTGTAAACTTTCTAGAAAGTAGCAAAGCACATTTCCTTGAGCTTCTTGTGCTTTATTTGAGTAGTTTAACGAAATGCTACTGAATCTTCCACTGGAAATGCTGTATGTTTATGTGATTTTACGCTCATCTTAGTCAACATCTCACTCCAGACTGGAACATTACCAAAGGCCTTAAAAACTGCTGTCATTAAGCCCCTTCTAAAGAAGAGCAATCTTGATGCCACAGTACTGAACAACTACCGGCCCATATCAAACCTGCCATTCTTAGGCAAAGTCCTAGAAAAAGTTGTATACCAACAGCTTAGTGACTTTCTCCTGTCTAACAATGCTTTTCATACTTTCCAATCAGGCTTTAGGCCCCACCACAGCACTGAGACAGCTCTGATCAAGGTGACAAATGACATCCGCCTGAACACAGATGCAAGTAAAGTCCCAGTCTTAGTTCTGCTGGACCTGAGTGCTGCATGTGACACAGTTGACCATGCGATCTTATTACAGAGGTTAGAAGACTGGGTGGGAATCTCTGGTCATGCTTTAAACTGGTTCAAGTCCTATCTGGAGGACAGGAAATATTTTGTTGAAATTGGTAACTGTGCCTCAGACCAAATGGCTATGACCTGTGGGGTTCCCCAGGGGTCAATCCTGGGACCCGTATTGTTCAATCTGTACATGCTTCCATTAGGCCAGCTAATACGCAGCTATAATGTGTCCTACCACAACTATGCAGATGACACTCAGATCTACGTGTCACTGAAGGCAGGAGATCACAGGCCTGTAGATACATTGTGTCGCTGCATCGAACAGATCAGTGTGTGGATACAAAACAATTTTCTCCAGCTAAACTCAGACAAAACTGAAATCATTGTCTGTGTCCCACAGAAACAAAGAGAAAGTGTTATCAGTCACCTTGAGACTCTCTCTCTTAAACCTGATAATCAAGTTAGAAATCTTGGGGTAACATTGGACTCAGACCTGAACTTTAACAGCCACATTAAATCAGTAACATCAGCAGCTTTTTACCATCTAAAAAACATTGCCAGAATCAAAGGAATAGTGTCTAAACCAGACTTAGAGAGACTGATCCATGCGTTTGTCTCCAGCAGGTTAGACTACTGTAACGGCCTGCTCACTGGGCTCTCTAAACGGGCTATAAGACAGCTGCAGTACATCCAGAACGCCGCTGCTCGAGTCCTGACTAGAACCAGGAAATACGACCATATTAGTCCAGTGCTCAGGTCTCTGCACTGGCTTCCTGTCGCTCAGAGAATAGACTTTAAAATAGCTCTGCTTGTGTACAAGTCTCTTCATGGTCTAGCGTCAAAGTACATCTCTGACATGTTAGAGCCATATGAACCAACTCGGGCTCTGAGAACCTCAGGGAGGGGTCTCCTGCTGGTGCCCAGAGTCAGGACTAAACAAGGTGAGGCTGCGTTTCAGTTTTATGCTCCTAACATCTGGAACAGCCTTCCAGAAGATGTGAGACAGGCCTCAACTTTGACAATGTTTAAATCCAGGCTGAAAACAGTTCTATTTAGCTGTGCATATGACACCTGAAATTATTTTATCTGCACTCTTCACTTTTAAATTAATTAATTAATGATTATTTTTTATATATTTTTTTCCCCCTCTTCTTTGATTGCTTTTAACTGTGTTTTAATTTTTATCTTTAAAATGCCTTGTCTTTATGTAAAGCACATTGAGTTGCCTGTAGTATGAAATGCGCTACATAAATAAAGATGCCTTGCCTTGATTTTCTGTTCAGAAGTTTTGGGGCACGTCTAAAATCTGAGCAACATCAGGCGATGGATTTCCCGGTAAAGTAGGTATTTAAAGTGGACTTTGGTAAGTTGTTGTTTATCAAAAAGACATTTATCATTGACTGTCTCCCTCTGCCTGTTTTCATCCCTCAGCAGATACCAACTGCATGGATGTGTCCATTACATGAGTTTTGGGGTCACTAGTGGCCTTTACTCAATAGTAGCTTCAGAGAAATGTAAATATAAATGTACTTTATTTATACAGCCTTTTAAAGACAATCCTTACGGTGTACCAAAGTGCTTTACAGCAGGTAATAAATAAAGAGAAGAATAAGTAAAAACAAATAAAAACAAGAAAAGAACAGTGAAAGCAATAAAATATAACAAAATCGAATAAGATAAAATAAGATAAAAGTGTCATCATACTACTAGGTATTAAAAGCAATCCTAAATGAGTAGGTTTTTAGCCTAGATTTGAAGAGGCCCGGGTCAAAACTAAGACGCAGCTGGACGGGGAGCTTATTCCAGAGCCTGGGGGCAGCGAAAGAAAAGGCTCGGTCACCCCAGTGTTTGTATTCTGACCTGGGCACTTCCAGCAAAAATTGATTTGTTGACCTCAGAGCTCTACCAGGATTGCGGACTGTTAAAAGCTCAGATAAATATGATGCGGCGAGGCCGTTAAGAGCTTTAAAAACAGACATTATAAGTTTTAAATCAATTCTATAAAGGACAGGAAGCCAATGGAGGGAGTTAAGAACAGGAGTGAGCTAAGACTGGGAGATGCCAACATAAAGTGCTTAGCAATAGTCTAACCTTGAACCTATTAGGGCATGGATGGCTTTCTCAAGGTCATGACGACTTAAAAACATTTTAACTTCAGCCAGGAGACGCAACTGGAAAAAACTAGTCCTGACAACATTGTTAATTTGTTTGTCCAACCTCAGATGACTGTCAAAGGCCCCCCCCCCCAGTTTTCTGACGGTTGAACTAAGCTTTGAAGACAAGGTGCAAAAGCCAGCCGTCACAAATGTGGGCAGAAGGTGAAAGGGATGCAGTACAGGGCCACAAGCCGGGACTCGAACCTGGGCCAACTCAGTTATATGACTTAAAGGCGTTAGGAGCAGTTCGTTTGAGCTGGTCTCAGATCAGTCTGTCAGTATCTTCAGCAGACACGCCCCTGGCATGATTTCCTACGATTTTGAAACAAATTTTTCAGTTATTTTATTTGGCAACTGTTAATCCATCATGTGCTTAACTCAGCACTGGACAAATTAAAAGACGGATTTCCAATATTTTTCGGCTTCTGATGTCCAACGACATACCTGTGCGTTATGAGCAGTTTCACACAATAGTGGTTTTTCCCTGTCAGCGTCTGACTTGCTGTCATTTTGACACAAACTTAAATGATTCAATATTTCGGATGAGAAAGTCTAAAAACCGAAAGCAGATGTGTGTATTTGAACTTTGAAGACGTTCTACTTACACACAGATGTTTCAGCGTTAATGATCCAGCGCTGTGGCGCTGCACACAGTTTTACAGCCAGGTTCTCTTAACAAATGATGAAGTAAACATAAAACTAAAGACGTTTCCTTGATGAAGATGGACATAAACAGATCCTGTCAGTTTAAAATTGTTGTTATGAGACTGTGATGTCAGTCAGAGGAACCACACCAGTATGTTTGAGATATTGGGCATTTTTACTCTGCCGTACTGGTACTCTACTTGAGTGAAGGACTTCTTCCACCCCTGTCTGCAAACAATTAGAGATGGAAGAAGTTTATATGTTTGACAAGTCATGACTCACTCATTTTTTAGTGCTTTTAATTACATCCTAGGCTCGCAGTCTATGTCCTATTAGGTGAAGTTCAAAGATGGAGGGCTGTGATGAATGATTTGATTTTTGATTATAACCGGTTATTTAAACCTTATTGTATGAGTGTTCTGCCTCTTACCCCCCATTGACGGTTGTTTCTCTGTCCTCAGCCTTGAGAGAAAAAAAACGGAGCATTGAGGAAAAAGCCAAGAAGTGAGTTGAACTGTGGTCTAAGGTCCTCACTCCTGCTGGTCTGCCTGGGAAAGGAATGGACCTGGCTTCACATCACACACAGCCTGCACAAGCATACGTGTGAGCATTCATGTGAGTGCATTCGGTTGCAAGGGCGTGCATACTCTTGTGCGTGACTGGGAGAGCTCACGGAGAGAGAAAAGAAACGTTTTAAAGCAGAGAATTAGAGAAGATAACGTGCAATGTGTGAGAATGCAGGGAAAATTGTAGGCGAGCGTCTGAATGTCACTCAAAGAAACATCTCACAGATGCACTGAAAGACGTCATCAGGACTGTGAGTAACAATGAGGGTGCAGGTGCAGCAGAGGAGAAGTAAAAGGGGTAATCAATTACATTTCTTTGCAGATGAGGTGGATGTGTTCTGAACCAAACTTTGGGGTTAAAGAGGGTAGGGGGAGTCAACCGAAGTCGGACTGAGTAGAGGGATGGAGGAGAGAGCTGCAATCCAGATGAAAAGCCAAAAAAATGCCGAATGTGGAAAAAAGAGCTGCAGTGCTGTGCGTTCCTGGCTGGGTGTGGGTCAGAGCCGGAGTAAACAAACTCACAGCTTAGCGGCGCGTTTGATCTGTTCAACTATAAAACACTGAGTGGAGTTAACAGAAAAATTAGCCTGGGTCAGCTACAGAGGAGGGCTGTGGATGGTGTGTGTGTGTTTGGTACGTACATACCAAAGCAAGTTAGTTGTTCCAACCCAAAAGCAAACGTAGCCTACGGGGGCTTTTCACCATCGGCTATGATGAGTCTTCTTCACCTCAGTCTAAGCCTTAGTTCCACTGAAATACTCCAGTGGGATCTCATGAATTAAGCAAGGGCGTTAATTCTATGACCATAGTGATCTGACTTCTTTAAATATGACACACGGTATATTTGTGGTGGCTGCCCTCACCAGAAAAACAACTGCATTCGTCATTTTTGCAGAGACATTTTTATTCCGTAGAAATCAAGTTCCAGCTAAGATGACTTTGAAGACGTGACACTGATAGTTGTCCTCAGAGCCTGTCAGACAGTTTTTCACGAGTGAGAATTCAGTAAAAAAAAAAAAAAAAAAAAGCTAAAAAAGGGCCCAAAGCAGTTTTTGATAGAAATGTTGCACAGCAATAATTAATAGAACACTATCAAAGGAGAGCGATACTCATTTCTTGCTTGAAGAATTTGACTTTGGCCCTTTTTCTTTGACATTAAAGATTGCGATACCGTTAATGCCTTTGCATATGCACCCAAATGTTTCAGCTTGTGTCAGCGTTGCTCTTCTTTTGACATGAAAGTAAAGTAATCTTATAATGATTTCATGTCCCCGGTCCTCCCAATTAGACAATGCTGGAATACAGCCCGGTTTAGCTCTATGATGGTACGATTTTTGCCGCCTGGAAAAAAGATATAATATATGATTAAACAAAGTCCATATTGCAGCTTGTGGTACATAGTGAGTGTAAATGCAGATAAATGTCTCAGTTCTCTGCCTAACCTGAGCCAAAAAATGCCAGAGAATGGGTCGTTTTAGGCTGTCCTGCCAAACAAACCGTGATCCAACAAAAACAAGTGGTTTTGGACTAAATCATGGTCCATCCATGGTGTGAAAACTTTCTTGAATTGCTCTGACGTTTGAATCAATAACAGGAAACTATGTCAGGCTATAGCTGACACCGAAAGAAAAACGGAACACGAGGAAAGAAGAAAACCAAGTTTGCAACTGAAATGTTTTATCATCAAAAGACGACTTAAAACTGAAATTCTATTTTGGTAAAACAAAACAGGTGAGAGCGCATGCAGTCTCACCCCAGAAGGTGCAGCTCCAAAGGTTCAACAGTTTCACAATGAAGACTCAAAATTTGTGAAATTACTGCACTCTCTGGATTCAAAAATCATGGAAGACGACAGAAGGGTGCAGATGGGTTGCAAAAGTTCTTTAACCTTCTTGCATTAAAAAACAAAGAAACAAATAAACCAGTTCAAAGGGTACACAGTGCAACAAAAACACGAACCTTTGATTTGGGCTGTTAGGTGTGAAAAGACTCTTTAGTCTCAAACTGCTGGGATTACTGAAAGACTTGCTAACAGAGGGCCTTTTCAAGCCCTGTGCAAGGCCTTCAGTCATCATCCCCATTCTGTTTGTGAGGTAAAGAGGCTGAATGGGGGGGGGGGGGGGGGGGGGGGGGCTAAAGCCGATGTGCCTCTGAGCATGGCAGCAATGTTCTCGCAGGGAGAAGGTTGTGCATAAGTCGGACAGCACGATGGAACAAACCACTCTACACTGTTGTCACTCAGCCCGTCCCATTCAAGAGAAGCACTGTCACAACAAATTGGGCTTTTTGTGTGTGTGTGTGTGCTCGAAATTTATATTCATATTCACTAAAGTTGACCTCTGAGCTCAGTCTTTCTCTGCCTCTGCAAGCAAATTCACACATCATGTGAGTCTGATTGACGTGAATTGATATCAGTTGTTCATGACACTTTTAAATGTCTGTTTTTGTTTAAAGTGGAAGCTGCTGCTTTTGAGGTTTCTGTCATCAATGGAGGTTTTTCCGGATCAGCAAAACACTTCAATCGGAATTGCTTTTGCTTGTAGTCATTTTGGTTCGGGAACTTTCTCATTCAAATTGTTGTAACGAACTGATTTCAAACAACAAATCAATGTTTTGCTTTTGAAAGAAAATTCACTGATGTGACTTTAAATTGAAAAAGGGAATCATTCATTAAGAGAGAACACAGTTTCCTGTTTGTTAGATATTCTGCGAGGATAGTTTTTCATGAAAAACCTTTTCATATCACGATCACTTTTTACGGAGATTTGAATGTTATGATAACCTCTAGATTAAAGCTGTTGTGCGCAACGCTCCCTAATGCAGAACATGAGAGACACGGAGCTACTTTGGTGGACCTTGGCTACCTTTGATCGCTCGTTATTTGGCTGAAAAAGAAGCACGTCAGGCGGAAGAATCTTAACGGCACGCCTTTGCCTCTTTTTCCAGCCTTGAAGAAGTTAAAATTAGTCTTTTAAAAGGCAGAATTCAAAGCTGGGAGCATGAAAAGGAGGGCAGAATGAAATGTCGGCACTGCAGTGTTAAAAGGGAGATGGGAGATGAGAGATCCTAGTGTCTGACTTTGGTGTGACTTCAAAAGGTTGTGTTTAAAGCGGCAGGCCTTAATGCTGCCCTGATAGCAGAACTGTCATGTCTGTGTGACCTCCCACAGCTGGCCAGCCAGGGACACAGGACTCATGCCGTGTATGTATGTGCCTGGGTGTGCATGTGTGTGTGTTTGGTGATGTCTTGATGTGTGCATATGAGCTTGTTTGCTTTTTGTATGTTTGTGTGTCAGCACTCTTGTGGCTCTTGCTGTGTGTCTTGATGTGATTGTCTGCGTGGCCTTTAATGTTTGTGTTTTGATGTCAGTGTATGTCTTTGCCTAAGCCGTGAATTTGTGTGTGTGTGCATGCGTGCGTGCGTGCGTGTGTGTGTATATGTGTCTGCAGAGGTTGAAGATCTAAGCCGGGCTCTGCCCTCTCTCCCTATGCACAGGGGTCTTTTTTCCTTCTTGTTAAGATTCAAACACTGATGGGCTTTGAACTGCAGCTGTGGACTCTGCAGTCATTTTACCACTTTAGCTCACTAGCTAACGTTGCCATTGCGCTGCCTGCCACACTAATGCTGTCATTACAAACCATCACACCAGCCACATTAACTGCATAGCAGTGGGCGAAGGCTCTGTTTATAAAAGCAAGGATTTGCCTTTGAAGTGGCAATAAGTTGTAGATAACTGGGGTGAACATGATGTCACTCGGATGAACTTTTTCCCTTTAGACAAGACGGTTCATCTAACTTTTAACATACAGTAAACAACTTCCAAATATATAAAGGAAAAGGTACATGACATCAATTTTTTTTGTTTGTGTTTTGAGCAGTGATGCTTCAAAGCTCATGAATCCTTGGGAATTTTCTGCATAAAGTAACTTCGTCAGATTTTTACACTCAAGCACCAAATGTATTTTTGATCCAACATCACATATCTAGAGTGCACCCCCCTTTGTGCAGCCAGAGGTGCAACTAAACTTTTCCTGTACATGTTGATCAGTTCTGCACACCACCATACAAGAGTTTTTTTTTTTTTTTTTTTTTTTTTTTTTGTCAATTTTTTCAGAATATCTTCATCTCTAACATGTTGGTGGATGACCTTACATGAACTGCTGGCTTTTGGCTCTTCCACAGTATTTCCATTAGTTTAAAGGCCAAGACAAAAAAAAAAAAAAAAAAAAAAAAAACTTTCTCTTCTTTATTATGATTAGGGACATTGTTTTACATCATGACCTTTCTGTTGAGACTCACCTCACCAGATATGACTAAACTGGCCCTCATTATAAAACTGCCGCCACCATGTTTCACACATAGGATACAGTTCTGTGACTTGCACCAAACTGCCAACAGACAGCAGTTTTCTTTTAGGAAATCAACTCTACTTCACACACTGGTGTTTTTCAGTGTTCTCCTTTTTATTCACTCATGAAGATTAACATTTGCCACTGCCACACCTTGCTGACAATTAAGCGTCCTAGTCTTGAGGGGGGGGGGGGGGGGGGGGTGGTTATTTGTTCCCCCATTAAGGCCGATTTCAGACCAGAGCGTGGCGTGGCGGCAGCGAAACGACGGCAGTCTTACGCCGGTTATCAGGCGGTGTGTTCAACTTGGCTTTTCACACCGGACAGTCCGCGGCCGCGGTAGTTCCGCTCCAGCCCTGTCTCCAAATCCCACAGACTATGTATTTAACTGCGCATATAGATGCAATAACAATAATAATAATAAAATAATAATAATAATAATAATAGTAGCTTTAGGCCTACAAGTTGCTCGTTGTTGTTTTCTAAGAGGGGGTTGGGGGAGGTGTCTCTGAGACAGAAGCTATCTGGCCACTGTTGAAAACGCCGACAGTTATCACCAGACTTGTTCAGCAAAATGGATAAGTTTTGTCTTTGCCTCTCCGAGTTGACTATTTTATAACTCCGCAGTGAAGTTTTACATTATTGGTTTATTATTGTTGATAACTTCATTTCAGCGTGTTTACTTCGACAGAAGAAGAGCAGCAGCGCTCCTTAAAACCGGTGGGTGGTCATCACCGTTTCAATAAAAAGTTCGAAGACATGAATACATAGCTGGTTTAATTTCCCCATTCATTTCAACGAGACACCGCCGGCCGCTGCCGTCCAAATTCCGCTCGAGTTCTATTTTCCAAAAGCAGCGCGGGACGGAGGCGTCTCCGCGCCGCTACCGCCCGACTACCGCCGCGTTGGTGTGCAAGGACAGATCTGTTTCCATGTATTTTCACCTCCGCCGGTGAAAATCGCTTCCGTTCCGCCACGCTTTGCCGCCCTGGTCTGAAATGGGCCTTACAGATAATTACCATTAAGGATTCTGACAGATTAGTGGACCTGACATTTTTCTCTCTGTTATCACCTCGCCCGTTCATTTTGCTTTCTGTCCATCGTGTTCCTTTTTCTGCGTCTCCTCTTATCTTTTGGAGCTGGCTGGCTAGAAAGGCCGAGCTGCCTCTTTCCCCACTCTTTAAAGTCCAAAGGCTGGGATACTGCTGAGAGCTGCTTTTCTTCTCCCGCACTCCTTTAATCTGTATCTCTTCTCAGGAGAGAGTGTGGCCCAGTCCAGAGGTTTTGAAAAGACCACCACACACACAGATTTGACTAACCAACACGACCTGTATGAAACACACCGAGGGTTCTTTCCTTGCATATGCATCCTGTCACGTCCTTTGCCCTGATGTTTTGTTTTGAAGTCGCCCGTGTGGCCCTATCAGCTGATCAAATAAAAAGTTTCCAGTGGTCACCACCCGGCTTCTGATTGTGTGTCCGCTCGGCCGACAGCGGGACAGCAAAGGAAACATCGGGGGATGCCCCTGTCACACCCCGATCTCTGCTTTGATGAGTCACATCAAACAAAGTCCATGTCTGAACGTCATTCTCAAAGGAAACACTGGGGGAGGTATTGGCATGTGTGTGTGAAAGATACACACAAAGAAAAGAAAAGGGAAAGAAGAACACAAAGACAACCAACCACAGTCTTTTTCATTTTACTGGACATAGCTGTTGATAAGGTTTACTCACTTAAAAGAGGTAGATAGGAGTGTGTGTACAGTGTCGTGTGTTTTGTCGAGATGCAAGTTGCCAGACGGCGATAAAAGACTTCTAAAGGGATTTTAAGTCTTGGAAGTCTCTTGCCAAGCCATTCACGGGCAGAGATTTAGCTGCCACACGCTTTGTTGTGGGTGAATTTGCATCTCTGACACTGAATCAACTGTGAAGCCGTCAAATGCTTGCAAGGAATCTGTGATGATAGCGCACCGCAGAGTGCAAAATGGAAGCATCAGAGTCTGATAAACTGATCACGAGCTACCTTACTGGATTTTAATTTGGTCCACTACTCATCTCATTCATATATGACTTCCTGTTTCCATCTAACTGTTGAGAGTTTATGCCTGATGATGTATTTCTTCGTTCCCCTCTTCTCCCATTGTCCTCCATTGTTTTGTCCCCAGGCTCTTGGCATTGTGTTGGAACAACAGCTGCCAGTAAAGTGGCTTTTCCTGTGATGAAGATTTAATGTGCTTGTCACATGGTTCAAGTGGCATATGTTTGCCCCTGATGCTGCTTTAAGGTCGGAAGAATAGATTTATTAATGATCTCCTGGAGGTTTTGGAGCCGACACTATGAGCAAATGAGCAAACGTTTTAGATGCCAAGTGTACACAGATCACATAGTCTTTCTGTTTATGAAACCTTTCCAGAAAGCCACTCTTTACATCAAATTAAACAAAACATCTGACAAAACACAAGATTTACGACTGAGGTGGTGGTGGTGTGGAACTTGGGAGAACATAGCCCCAGCTTCCCTGTCCTAATGTTTTTAAGTGTGCATTCAAAGTTTAAGGGACAAATTTAATGTCATGATATGTTGAAATTCATCTGAAGTTTTACATCATTTAAATGTGCTCTGTTGAAATATCCCCCTATGATCTCATTCCCCTCCTCCATCTTTCCAAATTTGGTTAACTATTTGTGCCAGAACACAGCTGACAGATCAGTAGAAACAAGAACATACCTACAGTACCTGTCACCAAGAACCAGCGCCTTGTCCAACCAAACTTTACACTGTGTGGAAAAGTGTTGCTGCATCTTTCAGTCTGATGGCAATTGCTTAGCAGTTAGATAAATCTGATTGGTGAGTCATTTCCTTTGAGCATAGAGTTAGGGGTGTAGAAGGTTCAACAGAAACTTTGTAATTGAAGAAATGATCTGTACCTGAATTTTTTTTTGTTTTTTTTTCCCCAAATCTTCAAATATGGTGATACAAGTTACAAAATTTACGTCTGTATCTTTGCTCCACATCTTTTAAAGTAAAGGCAGATTCTGAGAAAAGAAGGAAAGAATGATGCCACTGTCAGACACGTAGTGAGGTTTGTCCAAAATGTTGTGTTTTGCTTTACATGTCCACGTGTCTGTCTGCACTGCCTTGCTCTCGTCTTCATCAGCATCACCCTCCGATCTCCACTGTTTGTGTTGCTTTCCTGAAAACGATCCGAGTTGCTGCGGCGGCAGTGGGCCCAGCCCGCTCATTAAAAATGCTAATGTCTCCTGTCGGGTCTTTGATGCAGGACCCGGGCACACAAAGCCAGCCAAGGTTACCAAGGGTCTGTGTAATCCTTTGTGCGGGTCTTAACACACGGAGACACCCAACTGAGAGCCCTGACAGTCACAATCAATCATGTCATGGACGTTCGACACAGGTCTGCTGACCCCCTCAGATATGTCCTGCTTTAATTTGCTAACAGGGCAGACTCACACAAAAATGGAGTGAACACACAAACACACAGGCAAACAAAAAAGCACACATATAGTACAACATCCTCCTGTGTCTTGAATGACTTCATATGTGCTTCAGATCTCCCAAGTTGTCTGATGTTTGTGACTTAATTACTGTGAGTGATGACATTCAGATGTGTGTGTGTGTGTGTGTGTGTGTGTGTGTGTGTGTGTGTGTGTGAGAGAGAAAAAATAAGTCTTCGCCACAGTCTTGTGAGCTTCTGATCGCTTTTTCCCTTGACAGCTAAGCAATGACGCCTTAAAAAGAGAGTGAGAGGGTGTGTGTGTGTGTGTGTGTGTGTGTGTACTGCTTGTTTAAGAGAACATTGGAATGGGGGTTATTTTGAAGTTTGCCTGACATCATGTTAACAAAGCTTGCCTAATCCCCTGATGGAAGGCTGGGCAAAAGCTGTGATGATTGTGTGTATGTGTGTGTGTGTGTGTTGGTGTGTCCGAGTGTGATCAACAACTCAGAGCTCCAGCTCCCCACCAACACCCTCATCTGTAAATGTCTAGCATTCAGCATGGTTTAAGATGGGGGGGGGGGATAATACTTCATTTTGGTTTGACTATTTTATTTCAGATTATGAGCTCATGAATATCTACGACCGTCAACTGTCACTGATGTCATGGTCTGTTTTTTGGGAAAACTGAATACAACCTGAAAACCGAACCGACATATCACACAATGTAGGCTCTTAAGACTCATTCTGAAAGTCTTTGTTTTCACTCATTTTGGTTAACTGGCTAATTGATTTTCGGACGTGTCCCCCATTTAAACCACTGCTGTAGTTTATGTTTTTTTTTAATGAAAATGAGTCCTAAAACCTGCTGGGATGTTGTTTTGCCCATCCTCCAACTCTTCACGAATAAGTTTTTTTATTACCTTAGAACAAACTATTGTTCTGCAGCGAGTTCCCCATCTCACCTCCGCTCCACATTACTACAGTAGCCTGAAGGGAACAGACCAAACATTAGTTGTAGAGTTTACATAAATTTTTTTTTCAAATTTTTCTTTTTGAAGACTTTCCTTTTTCTTCAGAAATCTATTGCATACAATGCCTATGTGTTGAATTTTCCCTTGTATGTATAGTTTGAACGATTTGTACGTCAGGACACTGGTTTGAATAGTATTCACACTTTTGTTTAGTGTCCCTACATACTTTGAGTGGCTGATAGTAGAGTGCAGTGCAGCTGGGCTGATGTAAATCTCCCCTCAGCAGCAGAGTTGCTCTTTTTAGCAAACTTCTGTATCCACTGCACACACAGTAAGTTTGTCTCCAAACAATACCTGAGCACACTCTCTTTTTTTTTTGCTGTCACACTTTGCTTTGCTTTCCCAACCCTGAACACTTGGCGCAAAGTTTCTGTGTGGCCTCATCATCCTCTGCTGTACTCAAAAATAGCATTGCTCCGACTTCAGAGTAGGCCAGACTTTTGTTTGCTCACAGTCCTGACAGTAGAGCAGTGTGGTTGGAAGGTGGCTCGGTGCAGAGCGTGCGTGTGTGCGCGCACATTTAACTTTGTGATCTTTTCAGCCTTTACGAGAGCAGGTGTCTGCTGGAATGAATGTGATCAGTTACAGGGAGGGAGCACCAAGGCAGTCGCTTTGGCATGAAGCAATCTGTTGCATCTCTTCATCCCTTCCCCTCCTCCTTGTCCTCCTTCACCTTTTCTGGTGCCACACGTCAAGGGGAGGCAGGAATGCAGAGAAGGGGGAAACAACAACAGAGAATGTCCTTTTCTCTGGAGCTATCTGGCAGTGTTAGATTACTAACTGAACACACACAATAATGTGTGAACACGGACACACACACACACAACTCTTTGTAGTGAATCTACCTCTTGTCTCACCTTTGCCCGTTCCTGCTGGCTGAAATGTGAGAATACAGTGGCTTGAGGGCCTGGCTCAGGTTGGGGCTTGGCACATCCACCTTTAAAAAATTGACAAATTCTTAAGCCTTTGAGGGAAACATTGTGCTTTCCGCTTTCTAGGCTGTTGATAGAAGTCAAATGGATGTATGTGAATCACAACAAACAGACAGACACAGAAAGAAAAAGGAGATGCCGAAGAAACGCTCTCCAGCCTGCCAGTCAGGCAGCCAGGCAAACGTTTTGTCAAGCTGTCAGTCGACCAGCCGGGCCAGCACGCCAGACACTCCGAATGGAAAAAACTGAATTGAAAAGACAAGCAAAACTAGAGAGATGTTTCAACTAAGAGATGCCAAAAGAAGCAACCGTCTGTCACCAAACACTAACAACCTGTGTAGGTGCCATGTATCATGCCTGTGTATCTGAGCCCCTGTGTGCATGCTGGTGTGTCTGCAGCGGTGTCAGACCTGTTTGACCAGATAGGATAACTGTCACCTCTCATCTTCTCAAATGAGTCTCCCTCTTCTCCCTCCACCGCCTCCTATTATGAGGCAGCCCGTACCAAGTTTCAGCAGCACACCTTTCAACACATTTTGGTGTGGCTTACACCAAGATACTTGGTGTTCATTTTTCTCTGCAGGATTGTAAACACATCCTCTTCATCTTTGTAAAAAAAAAATTCCTCTTGTTCCTGCAGCCTGTTTTCATGCTTTGTCCAGAGTCCAAAAGAGTGTGCTGTACATGCTGCTGTAAGGGAAAGTCTTTTCTGCTTTTCTATCTACATGATTATTTTCACATTGTTTTTCAGCGGGCGCTGTATAGGAAGGGAATTACCTCTGACTGATTGATTTTAAACACGTCCGAATCACTTACTACAAAGGAAAACGTCGCAAACATATTCAATTATCTTGATCATTTGTTTATACCCTTAAATAGGATCCAAAATGCCAGCCTGTAAAGTACCATCGCTACTAGTGGCCTGAGAGAAACACCACTCATATCAGAGTTTCCTTGGTACTTAGCTAGTTTTAACCAAAATGAAGAAGTCAATAGATGAGGTTGAAGAAGATTAAAGCAGGACTTAACAATGTAAAACATAGCAATGTACAGTATCTCAGTGAAAGCTACACCATAAAATGTCACTGATGCCTTGAAAAAAAGCACTGACAAATATGGCAAAAAGGTTCCTTGCTAACCTAGCATACATTGTACGGTAATACTATGGTACATGTATTGATTTCACACAAAGCGCACATTCAAACACTTTAAAAATGTAAATTATAACTTAGAACATTTAGCTTTTTTTTGGTGTGTTGTTGCTTGACATTGTTTGGTGGCTTCTGGCGGTGTCTTTTCTGGCCTCTTTCGTTTGACAACAAATTCACGGCTGTGCATGTGCTGGGCTCAGAAAAAGATTGTATGACAGTGTGTTGCATCCCGCAACTTTAAGTGGGAGCCCGAGAGGAAAAACTCATGTACCATAGGTCGCTGTTCTTAATCAATATACCACATTTTAACATTGGTGACTCTACTAAGTGGTTTAAAATGTTCAATACACAGACTGAATTGTGGGGATAAAAGGTGTTTCTGTTTGTGCAGGTGGAAAGGATTGAACTGCCAAGCTCATTTTTAGTGAACCGCCTCCTCTTTACCTGATCCATGGGCGGCCTCCTTAATTACTTTCATGAAATTACTTTTCTGTAGTGTAGGGAGGATCACACTCAGATTCTAGGAAGGAAGTAATCACAATTAATAAAGCAACAAATTGACATGATTCTTCTTTTAGGTCATTATCTTACAACACATCTTCAGGAGATTAAATAAGAAAGAGCTGTTTGAAGACCCTTCTTTTGTAAGTTTTGGTTTGTAGATACCATTAACCATAACACTGAAGTCACCTTTTAAATGAAGACTTTAGGCTGCCATCCTTCAGACTTGTTGTACCTCACACAGATTTTTGTAGTTGTGCACACACAGTTTTATTTAGTTGTGGCTCACTTCCAGGTTCACCTTACATTTAGGTGCTTGTCTATTGCTTTGTTTAGAACTTTGTTTTATTCATCTAAGCTCTCAAGTCTAGTTAATTTGGTTTACCATAACAGCCTATTTATGCCATTTATATTTTAATATTTTAAGATATTGACTTGTTTCTAATTATTTGATTCTGAGATACTTAACCGGAAATTTGAGATACTACATCTAAAGATAGTATCTTTTTCATTTTTTCATTTAGATTCTCTTGTTTTCCCATCACAGTGGCAGAAATGGACTGCCATAGTTTTTTTTTTTTTTTTTTTTTTTACAAAGAGAACGCATACACAGCATATCTCCAGCTTTTTGCAGTCCTCATTAGTTGTTAAATCTTTCTCACCTCTGCATTTTAGAAATACGGATGCTTTGTTTTGTACTGTCTTGCTTTTTTTTCATTATCTCTTCAACTTAAGTCCAGCTGTTGCTTGCATACTTTTTCCAGCCAGCCGTAGCTGCCCTGCTGACCCCTCACCTGCATATGCTGACTCAAGGTGTTCACTTACCCTACTTGCTTTGCTCCCTTCCCCTCTGCCAAGTACAACTGATATGCACAAACACACACCTGCAGCCAACAATAGAGGCTTTATTCAGGGTGGGCACACTGCTGATACAGCCGGCCCTCTATCAAGGACTAGGATCTGGACATGGGCGGCTACTATGCCTACACCACAGTGCCTTTGAGAGTTACTTAAAAGTGCTCCAGTCAGGGCAGCACATGCTGTTTTGCCTTTTATCTTGGTTGGGGTTAACAATGACCTCATCAGGTGAAAAGGGGGCTTTATCCAAAGAGTGTCATGGCTTTGATACGTTAAGAAATGGCTTTATCTGCCACACTTGTCGATTAGGGGCAAAAAAGGCTGATGTGGGCAGTCTATGATATAACTGTCTGTCATTATGTTTTGGATTCTAAAGCAAATCTGACCACGGTTAAATCCTGTGTTTTTCCCCTCTGGTGCCGCACGGCCTCAGACATAACACAATGTCCCCATGGCAATGACATCACTGTCTAAATAACATGCTTGTTAGGAATCTCCCTTGATGTCTGTTTCTGCACAGAGGGATGAAAGTGAGCGAATGAAAGAGTGGGCAAAAGCCAACAGATGCATCTTCAAGAGCAGTCTCTGGCTTCAAAGCCAAACCTCAGAGACAGAGGTGTGACAGAGAACAACAGCCGCTGACGTCACATAGGGCACAGGACGTTTAACCAAACCGTACTTCCCCAAAGAGGGTCCCAGCTCACATGAAGGAGCTGCAAAATAAAGATGCAGAGGAGTATTTAGGTTTACAGAGGAAGAGGGAGCAAAACGGAGACCAAGAGCGCACACGGGTTCACGGGGGTCGTTTTATACAGAAACTAGATGGGAACCACAGGGAGCTTTCCCATGTTTGGGACAGGAGGGAAAGATAAATAAGTCAGGATGGCTGCACAAAGAGCAGCACGGAAATGGGAATGTTGTGATTCCAAAAGGAAAATCCGCATCTCTGTTGTGTTCAAACACACACATACGGACTCAGCTAGAATGAACTGGTAAACAGACGTGTGTGTGTTTTCGTAACCATGGAACACGAGTTTTAGAAGTTTGTTATGGATTTATTTTCAAAATGACAGGCTCTCACAACAACTCCCTTCCACTGCTGCGTGCCAGAGGAGAGCGTATGTTTCACATCATGACTCTCACTCTGCTGCCTTGAAGTAAAAAATACACACACCAAAAAAGCAAAAAAAAAGAGGAAAAAAAACAACAAACAAACAAAAAAGAACAGCAGAAGTTCTGGCTATACTGTGTGTTACTATATACAGTGGGGCGGCTGTGGTTCAGGTGGTACATAAGTTATTCAGTCATGCTGAAGTGTCCTTAGGCAAGATGATCTAACCTCGCATTGCCCCCGATGTTCTCACCCATGTGTGAGTACAAAAGAAAAATGGTACATCAGTGTACATGTAGGCGCTCTGAATGGTCATGACTAGAAAAGTTTAACATAAATGCCGCCAATCTATTCATATTATTGTTTCTTTTTCAATCATTTCAGAGTACCAGATCATGTGTCAAAGCTATTATGTTTTTGAAGTGTTGTGATATTCTGTTATGTAATGCAAATTCTATTCATAGTTAACAGCCTCATGTTCTCCTTTTCACATATGACCGATATGAGCAGAAATTACCAGCAACCTACACTCGGCATTTCCTTTGATGTTTGGAACTAAAACTCGCAGAGCCCTTTTATGTACCTTGGGCTGAGAGTCAGCGAGTAAAGTGCGGATATTGGCATCGCACAATAGCCGTACAAATCCAAAGTGTCCCAAGCAAACTTCATCATACCCCTGCCGGCCTGTCCTCCCCTCTGATCTCTCTCCTCTTTCATCCCCCTCTGTTAAGGCGCCCTCTTCCTCTCCCTCCGTCGTCCCAGTTTTGCGCTCCTTTTCATCTCCAGGCAACAAGGCAACGGCGCTCTGTGCAGAGGGAGAGAGACGGAGACCAGCAGACAGAGATAGTGAGCGGCTCTTGAAACTTTTGAGACAGTTATGCGAGGAATGCAGGTGCCTGCTGAGAGGACAACAAAGTGAGGAGGACCTCCTAGGAGAGCAGTGTGGGCAAGTAGCACGTTGGTGTGAGGGAACCCAGCCCATGTTTCAACTCTGCTCAGCTGCTTCTCATGTGAACAAGTTGTTCAAAGGGAGTTTCACAGATATGCTGCTTGCTGATTGAAACTTCACGAGACATGACAGCAGGCCTCAAACTCCAGAGAAACATCTCGTTTCTCATGTCGTCCGATTGTTACAACAACAACAAAAAACACCTGAACGGTGTACTGTGAGGAGATAGGACCTATTACTACGAGCAAGTTAGGATCTCAGCTACAGCTGTGCAGTTAGTGGTGCAAACTGTGCATGTTGTATTGCTACAGAAACATTCAGTTGGTGATGCAGAAAATACATAATCTTTACTTAGTTTTGATTTAGTCCCAAGTCTATTTTACACAGCTGGGACTGGTTTGGAACAGTGATAAGAAAAGTGATCAGTGTTCTGTTTCGAATTGAAAAAAATAATAATAATAAAAAAGATTTAATCAAAAGCTACAGTCATTTTTCTTTATCCCATAATGGCACAGTGTAAGACTTGCTACTGAAAATCAAAGATTGAAAAGCATACCAAGGTTCTATTTTTGGTTATTGTTTGCAAACATAGTGTTAAATGTTCAGTTGAGAACAGGAAATTAAACAATTTTCTAGTGAGTGTTAGTGTTAGTTGTAGTTCCTCAAGTGGCCACTTGGGGAAAGCTTCAGAAAAGTCAATCTCCATAGATCTCTGTTCCTGTGACATGTCTAACTTCACAACAAAGAAGGGGCCTGAAGAACACAACCTTTCCAACAAAGAAAGGAAATAATAAGCGTTAATAAACACGCTTTCTCTGAATGAAGTTTAAGGTTTCATGGAATGAGTTGACACCAAGAAAGCTTGGCTGTGCTCAACTTCCTGTGCAGAACTAACCTTTGATTTGCTTATTTTTAACTGTGCAGATTCATAGAGTGAGACAAGTGCATTTTCTACAAGAACCGTATGGATCGTAACTTGGTGTAAATCACATGTTGTGACAAAGAAAAATAGTGTCAGCTGTGTTATTGGGGGTGGCAAAGTAAAAACAGATTGTTGTGCATAAAAACAGAGTTCGGAGACGGCTTTTTTAATGTCTATGCGTTTACCTCTGAACCTTTCTCATCTTTCGATCTTTTAGCTGCCTATCCGTGACTGTTTTATTCAGCAGAAACAAAGAAGCCACAACACAGAGACACCAGTTTGTTTGAAAAGGAGAAGACAAGAGAAGAGTTGAAAACAGGAGAGTGTTCGAGACAGTATGTGTGATGTGGCTGAGTAAGCGGACACAGATGACAGAGAATACTTAAGACGCACATAAAAGAATATTCTTTAGTGGTATGTGTCTGCTTGGCTGTGCAGTTGCATGTGTGTCGGCAGCTGCCCATCTGCCTGGTGGAGTCAAGAGGCCCTCCGGCCCTCACAGCCAACGACTGATGTGATTTAGTGATGCAGGTTAAAAGGTCAAGAGCCCCTAGTCTCCATCTGCGTCTGAAGAACAGGCCATCAGGAAGGGATTAGGTCGGAGTCAATGGTCCTGGTGACACATCTTCCCCCACTCACACACCACACACACGCACATAAACCCACACATTGTAATGTTTGCTGAACGTTAACTAAAAGAGCATCAGAACCTACACGTGGAGTCTTTTCTGAGATGTGTTTGAGGCTTATTAAAGGCAGTTCTGGTTGCAGACTTTTTAAAGGTACAGTGCATTGAGAGTAGTGATATCAAGTGCCTTAAACTGGAAATTACAGCCAACTGAACAGGCCCTACCTGCTCCCAAACCAAAACTATGGTGTCTGCTAAAAGGGTGAAAGCTTGATATGGAGCCAATATCTAGTTTGTCCTTTTTGGGTACTAACGTTGCAGTGCAGCATGGTGATGTGGCAAGGAGACCGATCAGCGGCATATTTGGATATGAATTACTCACTTAAAGCAATGAAAACCATATATTCACACAATTCCACATTAATAAAAGAATAGTTATGAATGTCATATTGTATTTCTACCAGGACTGGGTTAGACATATCTTGTAAGCCGTATTCCCTGGTGTTTTAGAGTCCTAAAAATTCAACAGAAACTTATTCAAGCACACACAGAGCTTGTTCAATGGCCACATCTCTGTAGACAGCAGCAGGAACCTGAGGAAAGCGTTCTTTATGAGGAGCTGTTTGACAGACAGACAGGCCTGAGACGGCTGAAGACAAGTGTGTTTGATGAAACATGGCAGGAGCCAAATCCCAGTCAGCCCTCTCATTGAACCTACTGAAGGAGGACTGTGTTGTGGAAAAGTTCCCCAAAGTGGCTCAGAAGAAGTGCACCCTTTCCCGCAGGTGAAGAGAAAACTGGTGGGCCGGGGGAATAATGTTTATGTATTAGATTTCAAACACTTCCTTCCTGTGAGGAAATCCAGATGTAAAGGTATGTTCGTCTGCCTCAAGGATCTGACGGATTTCTTCTTCTGTCTCTGCTTTTTTTCCCTTCCACTCGATGCGGCAAAGGAGTGACAGAGTCTGTCTCTCCGTCATCCCGAAGCTCAGAGGATTTTTGAGCTAAATATGCATACAGGTCGAATGTGCTGCTTCTTTAAAAATTCATCATGTGGGCAAAGTATGTTTTCTTACAGCCTCAGACACCTTTAAGTTTTTCAGGGGAATATTAAAAGCTACTTCCACTGAAGGCAGTCATATCAGTTGAAGGCGCTTTCTATAGGCAAACTCATTTCTGGACCATTTAAGTGCCTTTCATGCACATAGACTGTCGTGCAGCAGAAGCTTTAATCTTCAAACAAACCTTACCCAGCTTTAGTGTGTTTTTTTCTCTTATCTTCTCATGTGTGTGGTCGGTGGAGTGAATTTCTATATATTCTTACGCTCTTCGTCAGCAGATATAAACAAACCTCGACAAATATGCACTGCCCTGTCTTCAAAAGTCAGATAAAGTCCTTTGCTTCCACTACTCAGAGAGGAGAAATCAGGTTGTTCGCTCTTTGAGCTGGCTATCAGAAAATCTGGAGGAAATTAACGCTGAGCATAGCAGTGTTGCAGGAAAGGCTGATTACAAATTCAAATGGATGCTTTTACATCAATGGAAGGCTTTGAAGATGTCTTAATGAGCAGATTTCTGGAGTTTAACATTTACAGAAGTGCAGTATTCGAAAGAAAAGAAGGAGGAGAGGGGAGGAAGCAAAGAGGCTGAGACAGGAAGCATTGAAATCCTGGCAGATATTGAGAAAGAGCTGCATTGCGTGAGGGTTAGATGAAGCTCTCTGAACAAACTCGCACCACAACAGCATCCCCCTCTTGCTGCATGCTGATCAATATCACTG
Organism: Odontesthes bonariensis; assembly: GCF_027942865.1. Classification (NCBI taxonomy): domain Eukaryota; kingdom Metazoa; phylum Chordata; class Actinopteri; order Atheriniformes; family Atherinopsidae; genus Odontesthes; species Odontesthes bonariensis. The sequence continues at coordinate 16,606,598 of NC_134526.1, forward strand.
AGATTTTCAAGACTGAAATATATGATTAAAGCTGAATTGAGATACAGAGCGGGGAGAGAGAGACAATTGTATGACAAAATCAAATATTGAAAAAGGAGGAAGAGACAAGACAAGAGAAAAAAAAAGCTTAAGAGAGGGAGCTGTTTCAGAATAAAGTATGGGATTTATTCAGAAAAAGGAGAATGACAAATAAAGCAGCGCAGCAATGAAAAGCAAAAAAGAGACTGAAGCAGGAAAAGAAAATGTTGAAAGAGAGCAAAGCAAATGATAAACAAACACACGGAGGGAGAGGGAGACGAAAGTGTTGTTCCTCCATCTCAGCAAAGCAGCAGGAGTCTAGTGGAGCTTTGAACTTGGCCCCCATTAGAGGCCTGATGACGGTTTGAAGTGAACGGTTGAAACGAGTCAGAGCATTTTAGATGTTAATTTGTTTTTGTTGTGTGTGGGCGTACGCCTGTGTGTGTGTGTGTGTGTGCGTGGGTGTATTTTCTCATCCTTTTCGGGGCTTCGTTCATACTCACACCCAATTTAACACAGCAGGATAAAATGTTTTCTTTAGCTTTGTTGTTTCCTTCTATCTTCCTTTCGTCTCATTTTCTCTTACTTTTCTCTGTCTCAGCAAGGAAGACAGCGATTCACGGCTGTTACAGCGAATCCTTGTGTTGAATTCAGCTGTTTTATGAAACACTAAAACGACGGTTGAGATGCCACTGCCTTGATTTGAGAATCTTTTTTTTCTATCCTTTCATTCTTGCTGTCTCAGTTTTCTCTTCAAGCTGCACTGATGGAGAGAAAGCCCAGTGTGGCCCAGTGTTTGCTGCACCACAATATCTTCTCATTCATATAGCTGTAATCACAACACATTAAATCAAGTGTGTCAGCAAAAGAGAGCGAACACACGAGAAGAGGTCATCTGACTTTTCTTTACAGCCTCTTTGACCTCTGACCTCTGGTTGTATCTCACATCAGCTCAGTGGCAGTCGGTTCAGATCAAAAAGCCAGTCTGGCACCACCACCACCGGGTTGACTCCCAGCCTTTGTCCCCGAGCCTCCCCAGCCAGGGTGACAGATTCTGGGGGACATGACTGGAGTGTGAGGGGAGGGAGAGGGGTTCTGTGTCTGGATGGGTCTGGTGTGTAAACACTGAGCGTCTGTGATCTGGTGACACATGAAAGGGGTCTGCATGTGGGCTCGCCGGCCCATCGTCTATATGTCGGCATCCCCCACCCACCCATCCACAAACACACACACAGACACTGACACTAGATTTATGTATTTATGCAGCACTGTGGCACAGCTCAAAGGGGTATGACTGGAGGGAGCCGAAGGGGAGTACGGCCGCTTGTTCTCCAGACGGAGACTGATGGAGTGCTGGGGGGGTTGGAGGGCAGCTTAGAGGTGTCAGAAAAGATTGAAGGGCAGGAGGGAGCGGAGGGCAAGAGGTGGGAGACATCTGGAGAGCGATGATGCCGATTCATTCCTAACTAGTACTTCAAACTGGCCAGCACTTCGAATTAAAGGCTCTTTTAGTGGGCTGCAAGTGCATCTCATCCTACGTTTTTACATTACAGTACATAAAAATGTTGTGAGTTTCCTGAACTAAAATTTGTCAAATGTTGCTTTTTCAAAAATCTGTAGCTTTGTTGCTTTTCGGTTTCAATTAAAAATGTGCGGTATCAAAATCTCAACCCCGAGCTTTTGCTTACAGTCAGCCTTTGATGCTTGCAACCTTAACCAGGGAGGTCAGAGTTCATCAAATGGTGCCCAGCCTTTATTGAATCTTTTGACCCTTGAATACTACACTCTCCAGCTGGCTACTTGGCAGCGTTCTTTCCAAGTCCCTCCCTTTCTGGCTTCCATCTCAATTTGTCCCCTTTGTGTCACAGCCAGCATGAGACTCCTGCTGCTGCTGCTGCTCAGCACCACATACAGGCGGCTGCTTGACAAAGCATCTCACTCTCACCTTTGTAAGAAAACATCATACTTCTTCAGTGGGTACGCTCCCACATCCCACCAAAAGTGTAAATAACAACTTGGTGAAGCAGAGAGGGTTCACTGCCTTCTCCACGACCCAATGTTTTGCCCATTTTTATCTACTTGGAAAACCCTTCAATTTAATCCTTGAGATTACAGTTTTTCAACTTTGGCTGTCGTTTGTTCTTTCTCCAGGGATCTTCCTGGACCAAGGCTCCGTGGTGCTGGAAGGGTGATGTTTATAGGGCCCTGGCCTCCTGTGCAAGAGTTGCCCCTTGTAGCCTTTATTTTTCTGAAGATAGAAGGTCAAGTTTACCAACTCCTGCCAGTTCTTCCTGGGATGTCCCTGAAATTACCGTTTTGCAAGTCCCTGAAGAACATAAGCTGCATTCAGAGCAGTTTTAAGAATGCAGTTTTAAGAGCAGTCCACCTCAAATTGTGTTCTATGAACTGCCCTTCCCCAGGAGAACTGTTTCATTTAGCATTCGCACATGAGTCGGGACCTTAGCCGCTTTTGGACTGTAGGAACCTTTGGCAGTTCTTATAACCTTTTAATCCACGGGGCATCAGTCCTGACCTGGTCCCGACTCATGTGCGAATGCAAACTGAAACAGTTCTGCTGGGGAAGGGTAGTTATTAGAACGAAATTCGAGGAGGACAGTTCTTATAACTGCGTTCTTATAACGACTCTGTCCGAAAGCGGCTCTTGATAGGGACTGATGCGATGCAACCGTCTGCGACGGTGACGTGTTACTTTAGTGCCGCACTCAACAACAAAACAAAACAAAATGAAACAAAACCCGCGAAAAGTAAGGAGAGAAGAAAAAAACACCACCAAGAAGCTAATGTGTTCATGGTCTGCATGGTGGTGATATTAATCATGGACGATCACATCGGGCGTCTAACATCGAGGCTGGAACAGCACACAGAGAGAGTCAGGAGACGAAGGATGGAGCGCAGGCCATACTTCTTCGTTTCATGAATGAAGGAGAGCAGAGCGCCGCAGACAAAGGAGACAACGTGTAAGTTTAACTTATTAAACCGGTTGTGTCTGTGTCGTATGAGTAAACATTTCAGCCGTTATTCTACTGTTTGCATTGAGCAGATTAGGAACATGAAGAAGTGGAAATCTGACAAGGGGCGTAGCTACCAACCACCAAACACCTACGTCACATGTGTTCCTCTGGAACCCAGAACAGACCCGGCCTCGGAGAAGGAGCTAAAATGGTTATAGGAACTGAGGGCTGTGGTCCCTAGTTCCCTGTGCGGGAAAAAAACGGCCCTATTCCTGAAAAGGTTATAGGAACTGCAAAAGGTTGGGAATGCACCTATAGACGGCTGGCATTTGGGAACTTTGAAGTCCACAGCAAAAGAGAGGGGCAGCTGCAGTTTGTCAGATCTTACATAAAACCCAAATAATGTGAGCCTTTGAGTTTGTTTGTTTTTTGTTGTTTTTTTTATCCCTGGAGGGGGTGTTTATCAAAGTTTCTTTGAACATCTTCCATAAATAATGTGGGGGTGTTAGAATTTGTCCACAACAGCCACACTGTGATGGTTAGATTATCCATAAATCCCCTTATTTTGGCTGCAACAACCCTGAGGTTGTTTTTGGTTTTCTTCTCTTGTTGGAGACACTGATTTTCACTTTGTTACATCATAAAATATCGACAAAATAAACCACCAAATTAGTATAAGTTCTGTGCATCAATACATTTCTATTACATCTTCTTATTTCTTGGAAGAACTTTTTCTTTTCTTTTTTTTTTAGCTGAGGCTCTATTTTTCCAACTGGCATCTTTTAAGTGAAAATCTTTCTTTTACAGTTTCTTTTGTCATGACAGGATCTGGTGATACATTCAACCAACGCAGCTATGTTCCAATCGCTGTCCTGTAATGTCAAACATGATTCCCCTCCTGTTGGGAAAACTCCCATCTTGATGTAGGAGCTAAAAATGCTATGAAAGAAGTTCTATGAGCTACAGTTAGGTGCATAAACTCAATTCAATTCAATTCAATTAATTTTTATTTATATAGCGCCAAATACAACAAATGTCCTCTCAAGGCACTTAGATAGTAAGTCCAATTCAATCCAATTGGAATTCAATTCATTGTAATCATAATTATTCATAAAATAATCCTATTCGTTCATATAAACTGTGTTGTGGACACAGAAAAACAGGGAGAACAGCCTCCAATAGCTAAAAGAGAAGGTTCCTGCACTCTGAAGCGCTTAATGTTATTATAATTGTCTGACAATATTATAGATTCCTAAAGAAATGGACACGTGTCTATCGTCTTGCTCAACTCTGGTGGAAAAAATTCAATACCTTTTTTTGTAGACTGGGACACGGTAAAGTTGTGGCTAATTGTGCTACAAGTGGTTGAAAACACTGGGTGTTTACCTTAACGATAAACTGGACTGGTCTGATAACACTCAGGCTCTGTACAAGAAGGGCCAATGCCGTCTCCACCTGTTGAGAAGACTGATGGCCTTTGGTATGAGCAGAGCCCTTCTCTGGACCTTCTATGACACTGTGGCGAACTCTATGGTTCAGTACGCCATGGTGTACTGGGGAGGGGGCAGCAGGTACAGAGATAAAAAGAGACTCAACAAACTGGTTAGGACTAGAACATGCTCTGGACACCATCGAGGAGGTGGCAGACAGGAAGGATGTTAGTTAAACTGAGATCTATTATGGACAACACTTGCCACCCTCTGCACCACACCGAGAAGCCCAGAGAAGCTGCTTCAGTACAAGACTGCGACACCCTCAATGCAAGAAGAAGCGCTACCACAGGTCATTTATCCCCACTGCAATAAGACTTTTCAGCTCCACACAATGACAAATTCATCGCATTCTAAGGTTATGTGCAATATTCTCACGTATACTGTGCAATGAGTAAATAAGCTGTAATACGATAAACATTTTTCTATCATATTTATTTATTATATATATAATTGATATATTATTATTATTTTTTCAGGCTTTTATGCCTTTAATTGTCAGGACAGTTGAAGAGAGACAGGAAGCAGGGGGCAGAGAGAAGGGGAAAGACATGCAGCAAAGGGTCGTCCATTGCGGGACTCAAACCGGGGCCAGCTGCAGCGAGGACTGTAGCCTCTGTGGTGTCTGCTTAACCCACTACGCCACTCCATAATTGATATATACTTTGTGTAACTGCAACTGCCTTTATACTGGAGCAATGACTAAATTACCCCACCATGGGATTGATAAAGTCTTATCTTATCTTATCTTCTGATAACAACAAAAACAAGCACTTTTTTCGACTAAACAGTTGCCCCTTGGCCAATTTTACAGTTGCTACATTTTTGTCCCTATTAATGATTTAAAGATCAGACCTTTAAGATCAGATAAGGTGGCCTTGGTTTAAAATTAGTACAGTTATCCTTATCCAATCATTTCACTTTAGAGATTTTGAAGCTACCAAGAATGGCATTTCCTTGACAAACAACTAATTTCAGAGTAATTGAAAATTGCTAATCCAGTTACAAAACTGCCTCAAAGGCACGGGTCCTTCTTGTCCTCCTTCTTTGTTTGTGATTAATAGCTGTTCTTGTTTATTTCTTTGGAGTTGATCTCACCTTCTTTGTGTAGCTGTTTTCCATTGTGGTGTTTAAATGAAATTTCTCTCGAATCTTTGAAGAAGCGTTTTCCTGTTGTAAGATAAGATGTTTTGTTGAGTTACACAGCTCTGGATTTTTCAAATGCAGATTTCCAGTTTTAGAACACATTTGGCTTGCATCAGTTTTAAAAGGCCCACTCGGAGATGAATTCAAATACTTCCAGGTAAATTCAGCAAATGAAATTCATCGTATTCTGCTCGTGTTTGTAGAGCTGTGGCCTTAATGTCTGTCACTGTTGTGAAAGCCTAACTGAGGCCTCTTACAGTCACGTCATATTATCTTTGCTCAAACTCACAGATTGTATTTTCATCACAAAAAATGAACACAAGAATCATTTCAGCTCCCAGAACAGTCTTTTACTCTTTTCTTGCCTTGCAAACAGCAAAGCTTTCAAGAGTAGAGAAAGAGGGACCGAAAAGGAAAGAAATAAAGGGGGATGTCTGGGTAACTTCAATAGCCTCTCTGTGTCCATCTAATATGGAGCGCTAGCATGCTGGGAGTTGGCCCTCTCCATTCAGACAGACCCCAAACTCATAAAGACCTCCTCTATGGCCCCCAACCTGAAACCCACCCACCAAACCCCTCACTGGTATAGGCCTCTTCCATGGGAACTTGCAATCTGCAACGTAATCCTACTTTGGCCCCTGGAGAAGCCTTTCCAAACAAACCATGTGAGTCCTAATACCCAGGGCTTCACAAGTGGCTCCTGGCTAGTCCTGAGCTCCACTTCCAACAACAACTTGGCCCTCCTTCTTTTTTTCTCATTCTCTCGCTTTCCCTCTTTCCACGGATAGACGACAAAAGAAAGGGATCTCCTTCTAATTGCTTCGCAGATTGAAAAGCTGAGAGGGTTGGTGGGCGGCTACTGAGGGAAATGAGACGGAGGCTCTGGAGGCAGCGGGGAACTGTCAGTCTGGCTTTGCCTGCCTTGGGTGTGCGGTAGCTGGGATAAAGGAGCTGGCAGGACCGTGTCGGCTGCAGAGCTGATCTGAGTGGATCAGAGTGGAGACGAGCGACTCCCAGGGCCTGGCTTTACAACTCCGGCCAAACAGAGAGCTATGAGAACGTCGAGGAGCAACAGCAGCTCTGCTGGAGGTCATCTTCACACATGGGAAAGGACTTCTGCTCTTCACAACTGGGATTCAGAAACCATAGGCTGTGGAGAACAGTGTGTCCAAGCCAAGAGGGGACATCTGACGAAAAAAGGGCAGAAACTTGTGTATTGGTGGCCAACCAAACATTCTGCCACACATGAACAGTCGAGCCACTGTTGATCACTGAGGTTGTAGATAATGAAGTGTGTGAATACACAGCTGGGGTGGTCTGTGACCTTTGGATCTGTTGCCATGACATGCAGAGTTGCTAATAACACTCACACTAACACTCAGACAAACACCTTGACCCCTACAGAAAGCGCTGACACAAATCCAAGCCTCTTTCTCCCACTCTGCCATCACCCAGCAGCAGTTCCTTTAAAGCTTGGTGAAGGTGTTGTGCTCAGCTCTCTGTTAATGCGAGGTCATTAAAATCAAGAAAACATTGACTAGTCCTCGCTTACCAGTAACAGCGAATATTAAGATTGAAGGAAAAACAGCAACATTTCTTTTGGGACCCAAAAAGTTTAAGTTCAAAGGTTGATTATGAAAGGGCCCTCGCCTCTACATGTGTAGGGACATGAGATCCGAAGGATTTTGGCCCTACTAGCTCCAGAAAGTTCCCTCAGTCTCCCCTCCCTGACCTCCTTTCATCCCTCCATCCCTCCGCCTTTCTTCTTTTTAATACAAATCAGCCACTCAATGCCATGCACATGTTTTAGCGCTATTTGAACTCTGGCAGAGAACTTCAAACAGCTTTCAAAGTGAGCTGAGTTTTTTCCTCTCTTGCTCTCTATCTCTGTCTCTTTTTGAAAGAACACAGCCATGCTTCCAAGCACACCTGATCAGAAGGTCGAGAGATGGGGATTATGATATGCAAATGAGGCTTTGTTATCAGCGCTGACATTCGTTATAAAGCGGAGCAGGAGGGTAGGCAACATGAAAAGGTGGAAACTCACCCCCCTCCATCCCTTTTAGGATAACCTCCCCTCTCAAACACATTGGCCTACCAAAGCCCCCTTTTTTTCATTTAGATCAAAAGGTTACACACAACAAAGAAAGGCCTTGTGTGAGGAAGAGAACGCACTTTGCACACACTAATATATACTTTTAAACAGTCAAGACTATTGATTAATCAACTAGCCCAAAAATGCTTTGTGCTGAAAAGTATTAATGCAACTGATATCTGGATTTACCGTGTTCTGATGAGGTTGCCACCTCTTGTGCTGGTTAGGCAGAACGCAATCACCAAAAACTATAAAAAGGCTTTAATGTCTCTTCCCTGCTGTTACTGGATAAGGATGAGGATGCACTAATACATACACACACACATATATACACTGAGAGACTGAGTCGTCCTATTTCCAAATACACACAGAAACATGCACATCGTTGCCTCCCCCGGCCCATTTCAATCTGCATACGGTTCAGTTCAAAGGAGTCCAAGCGAGGTGGCGATCTGTACTACTTTTCCAGCTATTAGTCTGGCCCACCATCTGCAGTGATCTGGTGAGGAATGGGTTTTATGAACTTCATAAAGGGATGCTTATTAGAGCGTCAGAGTGAACGCATGGCCTTTGAGTTTAACAGCAGGCGGCCCAAGTGCTTTGATGTGTAACATACTGTTAAATAATTTCGAGAAATTGAGAGGTAGAGGAGCGACTGGAACCTTACAAAAGGCCAAGTCCATGTTATATAAGTGATAATTGACTCCTTTCTTTTTTTTTTCCACACAACAATAGCCCTGAGATAGCAATTATGGAGCCATTTTGTATCTAGAAAGTTGAAAAGCTTGGGATTGAGCTTTGAAATTCTATGTGGTGCAAAAACAGTGCATGGCTTAATCTAAGTGGAACTTTGTTTTTTAGTTGTTTTTTTTTTACTTCATGATACCTTTAACTTAGGGTTGAAGTCAAGAAAGTTGAACGATACCAGACTTTTCATATGTTTTTATATTTTTAAATCACTTCAAAGTTGTCTGTGGAAGCTGTTCATTTTGATAGAGATCTGATTTTTTCTCAGGGGTCTCTTCATTCTGTGAAAGATTTAAGCAGGGAACAGGTACACTCACACACTAAAGCTGACTTCTTATCAGCCAGGCTTTGTCAGTATTGTTTGTCCACCCTTGTTGCTAAATTTTAGCAGACACGTTACAGATATATGACAGTCAGAAAAGCAGTCACATTCCGAAATTCAAGTACACATACTACGCTTTAGAGACAGTCTTACAAATCTAAAATCCTCCATTTAAAGTGTTACTTTATCCAAAGCATCATCACAAAAATGCACCTAAATCAGACGTATTAAACAAGAAGTACTCAAAGATGGATTTGAGTGATACTTTTACACCTTACATGATTAGTAGATTACTAATTTTTATCTACGTATTAATGTAAAATTTGGGTTTTTGCTGTTATAATGAGTTGAGGTGGGGCTCTTTGAAAACTATTCTGCTTCTGAACTAACTAATGATTACTACAATTCAGGATTATTCAGTCTTTAATGGATTGATTGTGTGGTTTGTTGAAATTCTGAAAATGCTGAACAAAGTCCTCACGAATGACCTCAGTGAATGTCATCATAATGTACTCATTGATGAACTGACTAATTATCTCATCTGTTCATGGATAAACTGTAGCTTAATCAATGATTAATTACTCCCAATTTGTAAAGGAATTTGTAACTGCAGCTGTCGGCTAAATGTAACCCCATTAAAAATAGTTTCCACTATATTCCTCTGAGATGTCGGGGAGAAGAAGAGAGAAATAAAGATAACTGACTTCTACTTCAGCAAATAAATTGAATAAATGGGCAAAAAATGTCCTACGCATCTTATATGGCTCAGAGAGCTGATTAAATGGGGTTGATGTGGAGAGACTTTGATAAGGACTTATCAAAACAGATGATATTTTTTATAGTGCTTGGCAACTACATCATAACAGATGGTGGAAAATGTGGAAAATCTGATCCCAGAGCACCTGAGGTGTTGTAGTGTTACAAAATGAAAGCAACTGACAGTAGTAGTTTATGCATGGGTTTCATTGTTGTTGTTGCTGTTTTTAAGCTTTTTAACCAATTTGTACGTCTAATTTAGCCCGTCAAGCTGTCAGGGATGAGGAGTTCTTTTACACACACACTGCACAAGTATGCATGCCAGCACAATGCTACAACAACAAAAAGCTCTTTCCATCAGATATCAGGGCCTTTTTCTTTTTCACCAGTAAGCATCCTAAACCCTTTATGGGCATTTCTGCCATTAAAAGCATTTCTTAGTTCCATAAGAGAAATTTTGGCCTGAAATCAGACAGAACTTTTAACCTGCTCTGCTTCCAGCCTCATTGGTCGACAGACTGATTTTAAGGATTCTGGACGTATACAGTAAAAGAGCATGTTACGTGTATGCATGTAGGTCTTAAACTTAGATGAAAAGTACTAAATTTGTGATTTTTTAAAAATCATTTTCATCAAACCTTTTATCTGACCAGGGTAAAGACTCACAATCAGCAGCTCAGACCAGCAATAGTTACCAAAATATATACTCATATACAAAAGAATTACGCCATGAAACATCACAAAAAAATAAATATGAATCATATACAAGTCTTATATTTAATTAATGCACATCAACATTCTGTCCTGAGACCTTATTTCCACTGTATTGTTTTTAAGTAGGTATTTGAATGCAAAAAAAATATTTTAAAACATAGAGATAATTTATAAGACTACTGTCTACATTTTGTAGATTACACTGAAAAGCATTAACTATCCTGTTCTTTTACAACTGTATTTACAGGGAGGCTCAAAACTTTAGGAAATCCATTTAAACGCCTTTAATTAGAATACAAAAAGGAGGAAAAATGTACAAAATTACCATACTGTAATGTTACACTGAGGACCTAAAAGAACATGTGACGAAGACTTTAAAAAGTACAGATGTTCCAGATTAAAATCTTCACAACCATAGACAATTGTATGGACCTGCTTATTTCTATTGTAGCCTCTGATGATTACAGTTGGAATTCACAGCAATTATGGGAGCATCAAAAGATTTTGTGAGATTTGCAAAATGAAAAAAACAAAGAAAAAGAAAAAAAAGGGGAATAAGTCTCCCATGATACCAGGATATCAGGTGCTTAGTTGAACAAGATTTTCACCTGAACATCTATGCTAATATATGCTGCTTATCCATGTCCAACAATAAAACTCAACAGCTGCTTCAATGTTACACGATGTCAGTGTTGAGAGAAATAATTTTTCATAAGACACTTTTAAACCTTTGAACTCGGCTATTAGAACTGACGATGGTGTTCATGAAACAGGACTTTTAGTTGTTTAACACCTTTATTTTAAAGTTTTTCTTTTTTAGTGAAAGTTTAAGAAGATCTGACCATTGTCACCACAGGGAATACAAAAAACGGAAACAGTCTTCACAGACACTGAAACCAGATTAGATCAATACAATGTCAAAATGAGAAAAAACATCTTTATACAAACTTATATATGAATATATATGTTTGTATAAAGATGTATATGGTCGGTTCGCGGGGGGGCTGGAGCCATCCCAGCAGGTCGCCAGTCCATCACAGGGCCATGTATATAGATATTTAGATAGATATCTATATATCTATCTATATATATGTATATCTATAACTATATATATATATATAGATAGATAGATATAGATATATGCGTATCTATATACTGTTTGTGTTTTGTGGTGTTGAAGGAAAATGAGTTCACGTTTTGAATGCAATCTTAACCTCTGAATGACAAAAACATGTTTTACTTCCTCGGCTACTGTGGAAGCAAGCTGGACAATTTTGAAGTCCGTCCACTAGATGGCGCCCTACTCCAGCTAGAAGGGAGACCCGCTCTCATGTTGCTGGCGAGAGTTGCTGCCATGATGCATCCCTGAGCTTTACTCTGCTCTCATAATGTCAACAAAGGCTTATTTGCGAGAGATGTCAAGTGAATAAAGGAGGCGGTTAAGCAACCACCTCTCTGCTCTCAGCAGAGGCGAGACTCACGTGGACTGCCCTCGTTGACGTAATCACGTCAGCCCGGTAGGTGGCGGCCCGTCCAAGCAAATCTAATCAGATTACACGAACCCAAACTTGGACAGAGCTCCGTTCTCCCAGTAATGCCACCTGATCTGTTGGATCGGTTAGGTTTGGATGTTTCCTGTTTTTATGTGTTAGTTTTTTTGGGTTGTTTTATTTTATTTTTTTAAATGTATGCTAGCCCTAAGAAAGGCTCAGTCTGTTTTTCAGGTTTTTCGTTTTCCTGTCAGTTCTCCGCTGTGGCGTTTATTGTTGTTTGTGGAGGGGAAATCCGCGTTTTATTGGCTCTCTGCAAAGCCGTGACGCAACTCACACTCTCCTGCTGCAACACAATAAAATATGAATCAGCAGTGTGCCCACGATCGGAGGCTTCTTTGGGGGTATCATTCATAGATGGTGAGGAGGGGGTGTGGCGCCGAAGTACCCCGGTTCTCCAAAACAATACGCAGCCGGAGCTCGAGCATTGGTGGCGTATAGCTGTGAATCGGGGCAAGGTTTGATCACTGTAGCGCTGTGTGTGTGTGTGTGTGTGTGTGTGTGTGTGTGTGTGTGTGTGTGTGTGTGTGTGTGTGTGTGTGAGCTCGGACTCCGGCGGGGCGCCCAGGCCAGCCAAGCTGCACATAAAAGCGCTCCACGCGGGGGATCTCATCGCATTACGCAGATTCAGAGCCTGGATGCAGAGCGACCCAGTGGCCTGCGGATGAAGATGCGATAACTACGGTAAGATTAGATAGGTGCGTTTGTTTGCCTTCATTTGTCGCTCACTGTAGCCATGGATGCGTTACTGTCACACGTAAAGAGCTAAAGCCAAGAGGAGAAGGGGGACAAAGGGGTGGAGGGAGCGAGGAAAGCGGTACCTTCAGTTCTATTTGGGTTAGATTGATAGAAAGGCATAAATCAGCTTCCTTCAAAAGCAGAATCAACGAGTCCCAGCATAATAAAGCACGTCTCTGTGGCTGCTTGACAATCACAAACCCCACAGTGTATGGATCATGTTGCAGTCAGTTGTGTGATGTGGGGTTATAGGTGATTCACAGCTGCCATGTGGAACCGGTTTATTCTTAGAACTGGCAGGGGACTGATGCATCCATGGAGCTGCTCATTATCCACGGAACCTGCTGTGAAGTGTACAGGTCTGAACAGGCTGCTCCCCTCCTCTGAGTTTCCTCTTTCGGAGCAGGCCACAGCATCACAGCCATATGGTACACAGAGCACATAGTTTCAACCTCGGCCTGTGTGACTGCTTCTCAGATCATCTGGAGTGATTCTCTGCTCAGCATCCTCATGTGAACTGCTTCCTTTGGGAGATGTAGCATTACTTTTCGCAAGGGTGATTATGGAAATGTCACACTGTTAGATACAGAACTCGCTGTGGCAGATCTAAACATTTCTTGAAGGTAAATGAGGATTGAAAGTAATCAGAAATAACTCGGACAGATGGATAACAGCGCAAGTGATACATTTTAATGATGCAATTATCAGTCCGTGTCTACCACAATTAGCCGGTCGTCTTTCTCTCTCCGTTCTCACAGGCTTGTTTGCAGCATGATCCATGGCTTTGCTGCGTGTGCGGGTGCAGGCCATGTTGCAAGAGGACATTGAATGCCTTTAAACTCTCAAGGTAAGACACCATCTCCCTCCTCCTTGTCCTCGTTTGACCTTGTGTCTGTGTATGTGTGGGAGGTATTAGTGTTGGAAATGATCCATGACCTTGAATTTGTGTCCTCTTCGCCCGCACTTCTCTCACTCGATCCCAAACCTCGCTCGCATCAAAGCAACAGCTCATGATTCTGCCTGAATGCAAAGATGTGTGCTCATGGTTGTTTTTAGATTAAGAGATTAAGTTCAGATTTATTTGTCATGCAGACATGCATACACACGATTTTAACAAAAAATATCTGCTTTCCACAGAGAGTGGCGTGGTCTCGATGGAGAGGGAATAGTATGTCCTAAGTTTAATCAGGCAAATTGCTGTGAGGGTAGAAGCAAACAGTGGCAGCTGAACCATCTGAATAAGCTATTGTTGTGGATGAAAGGGAGCAGAAGGGAGCACTCTGGCCTCTGTAACCCTGGAGAGTCTCAGAAATGTGTTCAATAACAACACATGAACCTAAAGAGATGGATGTGATTGGATAAGTCTGTGTTTATGCTGTGTGTCTACTTTCACATGTTTTTGTGCTGCGGGCTGTGAGCTTTCAGGTTGAATTGCATTACATGTGTTGTTAAAGCTGAAATAAATTCAGCTTGAGGTTGTCTCTTAGTCAGCGGTCGACCTTTGTGTTCCCTGCTTGTGCTTTGAGCCAGGGGGTCAGTGTATGCGTGTTGATGCTTATGCATCATGCACGTTTCCTGTGCACAGGTGTGTCTATGTACTTTTTGCACTCCTAAATAAATCCTAAATAAACTTAGTCTTTGTGGCCGACTGTCAGTTAGGGGCGGTCCTTCTCCTCAGTTTGGATTTCATCTCATGCTAAACTGTAATAAAGCAGTTAACATGTATATTCAGATAGGACCATGTACGGAACATGACTGTTCCTACTCTGCTGCATTGGAAGACGTTTTGACAAGTGAAGTTGCCCTCAATTTCTTCTTGTATTTTCTAAACACTTTCATAAGAGGCACTACATTTTCTTTGATCTATTAATACAGTTTTCCTCATGTGTTTTTTTTTTTTTTCATGAAAAGGTGCTTTAGTGAAGGATTACGTCTCCTGTTTGACTGTTAGTAGTCGTCCCAGTCAAAATGTCCACTGCAAACACAATTGTGTTTGAGGCGTAATGTACAGACGCAGCTCCTTATATTCTCAGAGCTGGAGAAGGAGACAACTGCACTTGTTTTCTTGGCTCTTGAAGACGTTTCACCTCTTCTTCAAATGTTTCTCCAGTTCTAACCGACCACTGGGGAGTTTCAGGCCAGTGTGTTTAGACATTCACACTTTGAGAGTTGTGGAAGTCACATGACCCAACATCATCGGGTTCCTGTTTGTAGTAAACACTACCCTGATCCGCCCTCTTAGGACAGCACCTGCTCCGTCCTCGTTCCTTATGCACTTATTGTTTCCTCCACCACTGGCACCCTCTATATTTTCATTACCCCCTACCCGAACCAGGGTTTGAATCCCATTCCTGCTTTTCTTACCTCTTTTATTTCTTCCCCTACCCGAACCAGGGTTTGCATCCCCACCCCGCTGTGACTGGTGTGCAGTTGGTGAGAGGCTGAGGTAGATTATGGTGGTTGTGGTGTGAGGGGCAGTGTTGGCTGGCATTAGGGGGGTGACTCTGGGACGCCAGTGGTCATTGTCTAGCCTCCTGGAGGTGTCGTGGGCCCAACTAGACGAAACACTGATGGAAGGAGGTTCCCACCTGATGACCCCAATGATATGTTGGTCAGCACTGCTCACCGATCTATATAATAGGGAGTGTAGGGAATTATTCACTGAGTCTGTTCCTTTATTTTATTTTATTTTTTATTTTCTTTAGCACAAGTTTCTTGTGTTTATATTGAATCCTAAATTGTCTTTGTTTTCTAAATTGTCTGACTTATCGCACTTACTCTAGCACTAGTTTTGCTCTTAGCTGTTTGGTTTTGGAAGGAAATGCACTTATGATTTCTTGTGACCTGAAGTTCTTTTGCCTACCGATGTTGAACGCACTTATTGTAAGTCGCTTTGGTTAAAAGCGTCTGCAAAATGACCGTAATGTAATGTAAATTATTTTCCTTCTGCAAGACATCAGTAGGCTCATACTTTCTTTTATCTTTGGTCAGGGGATGTTTTCATGGTTTGAGCCAGACTATTTGGGAAGTCTTCATGCTATAGCAAATTGTGTCCACAGTTTTGTGTCTTCAGCTTGGAATTTTTTTTTTGCGTGTTTCAGCAAATTCCCATCACAAAGTAAGTTCCATAAGATTAGCCGTGTAAGTTCTTGACTAGCCAAACTGAAACCCCATCAAACCCCTAGTTTGAACTCTGACTGAGTGTCAACTTTACTGATGATTTTTTTTTTATTTTTGCACTGTAGCTTTGTGGGAGTGAATTCCTGCAGCCATCTCCCAAAATATCAGATGCCCCTTTTCCTCTGTCACCCCTGTATTTGTTGTCTGTGCTTTGCTGATAAATACTATGACTTCTTCCTTTGAATATATGTGCAAGATAAGTGGCAGATCTATTTTCCTGTGGAAGAATACACACACAAAGTCATGCATGTGTGTATTGCACATGCAACTGGTATCACTTTTGAGTTTTAAGATAGAGCAGCTTGTGTGGTAACCTTTCGTCACCATGACGAGCAGCCACAAGTGTTACAGCTAATGAGCTCCAATGCTGCCACCCTGGTTGAATGTGTGTTTGTGTGTATATACACTGTGCTGTTCTTCACCAGGATATGAATTAGATACAAGCAAATATACTCCATAGCTGAGACATTCAATCAAATTTTGTACTGCTGCTGGAAAAATAAATGTTTCTACTTAAACTAAAGACAAAAGGAGGGAGTAGAGGGTGTTGCTTCCCCCTTATTGTGGCCATCGCAGCAAACAGGAAGTTACAACGTTAGAGTAAAGAGGAAGTCTGTGTTGATTAGATTGAAAACAGATTTGATCTACATGCAGAATACACTCTTACATACAAGTTGAGTAAATACATTGCACTTTAAGAGTAGATCCATAACCAACTATATGATAGTAATATGTTAACAAGCATATCTATGGATAGCAATGTCATTGTCTAGATTTTTTTGGGAACCAAAAGTATATATATGTACAAATTAATACTTTCATTGTTTATTTATCTGTGCAACAGACCTGAGATGTCGGTCAGAAACAGTACTCTCCATAGACGAATGTCAGTTTATGTGCAAATGAGGCTACTCTCCACATGGTTGTTGTGTTAGCGCTTCGTTGGACTGGGACCTGTCCTGGGTGTGAAAATGGGACTAGAAAAGAGACATTTTGAAAGCTGGGACAGGGCCATGTGTTCCACTACGCTGTGTCACTTCCTCATTTCACGACACTCTGCTGGCATCAGAAAAGCCAATCTCTCACGTGCCCTCTTTTACTACTGAGCCATGCTGTTGTGATTATACATGCAAAATGTGATTTGGCATTGTCTTGCTGAGGTAAACAAGGCCTTCACTGAAAAAAGACATGTTTCGCTCTTTAAGCTCTAATTATGCAGTTCAGCATTAAAATTGCCCTCACAGAAGTACAAGTTATCCAAACTTTGTGCATTAATGCACCACCAGGCTTTACCTGTGTTTCTCATTCAACCATTCAGACATACAGTGCTTCTCACACACTCTATTTACAGTTTTTCATCTGCTGATATATCATCCGCCACCAGAAAGTTTCACAGTGGCAGAGTGACATGTTTAAACGTGAACAGCCACTGTCAGAAATCTACACTTTGTCATTTCCTGCAACTACTATGCTAATCAGTCACTCTGCTGAGGGCTTTGTTGGGAGGCTATAAAGGCCTTGAGTGTTACTGTCAGAAACTGGGAGAAAAAAAGAAATGGATGGATTATTTTGATCATTCAGTGGCCAAGAGTCTTCTAATGATGCTGGTCTTCCATGTGGTGCTGTTATATGGAAATTAGTATGCATCACTGTGTAAAACTGCAGTTTTACACATAATTTGTGGAAACTTGTCTTGTTTTTATGGCGTTCAGTTACGAATCACGCAGACATTGCATGTAAACCTAAATATCAAACACTTTGCCCTCTACTCTCTGCATGAAAACTGCACCACTGTTTTAGTAAAAGGGACCACTTATTTGTTGGAATAAAATGACAAACATATTTCAGAATATTTCTTTTTTGATATTTGATTTTTATTCTGTTTTCAGTAACCCCCCCCCCCATGTCTGCCTCCCTCTATCACCCCATTCTTCATGTAATAGGATAGATTAAACCGGCCCCTGCGGCTGTTTGTGGGCCGTCAGCAGCTTCTACACGGATTATGAATTGCCTGATATATTTGGATGTGTCTGCGTTTTGATCTCTGCACTGTCAAATTGGGTTAGGCGTCATGAGACATTGATATCTAATATAAATTTCCTATTTAGTGAAGCGTTAAACCCGCTTGTTGCCAAATGAGCTGCCTCGAATGATACAAATATGCACGTTTTTATCTCGGCACTCACGGAGAAGATTGGAGTTAATAGCTGACATTGTCAAGAGAAGGTTAATTGATGTTGACAGACATGATTAATTGATCAGGCTTGCTTACATCTTTGGCAACTGATTCAACAAAATCATGCACAAACACATAGTTTCTCTCTGTCTTCCAACAGTGTCAAAAAGGTTTTCGCATCCGAGATTGAAGTTCTGCCATTCCATGGCAACCCACACATCCTACACACACTCACACACACATAAATACATGGATGAGTAGACGACTACACACAAATGCACACATAATTTACTGATCCATCACGGAAGATCTTGTGTTAACGTACTAATCACACACTCCTAGGAGAGCACTGTTATATATTGAGGAAGAGTTGCCATGCCTAACAAAAAAAAAAAAAAGGACAGAAGGATAAGTGCAATGCAAGATGAAAGCTTCACTGTTGGCATGGCAACTGCCTGATCATCTGCGTTGTGAGGTTTGATGTTTGACGTGCTGATGGCTGATTCTGGGTTAGTGAGAAAGGAAACCGCTCGGAATCGGCACAGTTTGTGTGAGTGCTCTTTGCCCGCCTTTGGTTTTATTGTTATTGTTTTTTTGTTTTTTTGTGTGCCTCCGTTCCTTAAGAGAGCTGCATGATTCAGAGCGGTGATAGTCACCATTATACCGCTCCTCAGTGTCTCCTCTGAGCCCCGATGGAGCTCATCATGTGTACCCAGGCAACTGGAGCCAGACTGTGTTGTGCTCATACTGTTATGTTTGCATTTTCAGGTTTGAGAGCATACATGTTGCTGCTGGACAAATATACTGCTCTAATAGACTAACATGGTCTCATCACAGTTTGAGTGCCACGTTTTCAGTGTTTTTTATTGCCAATTTATGTGTTCCTTTGGTTTTTGGAGCAGCTATATCAGTCAGTAATGGAAAAAATTCTTAGTTGTGTGGCTCATTGTTGAATATTAGCAAAAAGTTTATTCAATTTGCAAGGGTTATTGCATTATCAGTGGAATATACCATAGTAACTGAAATAATCAAAAACCATCTCCTTGCATTGCCCTTTATTCCCCCATTTATGTTTGGCCTGGCTGGTGTCAGGAGACCACCACCTCAGCAGCCCCTCTGTGCTATTTTTAGAGCCGCCATTGTTTTGCTTCCTTGCTGCCAAAGTCAGAGATTCCTTAACTGCTTTCACAAGTAAAGGTGTAGGTCGGCTTTCCTGTCACTTTATGGAGATAACGTGGTGACAATGAATCCACCATGTTGAGCTCTTTTTTTTTGTCAAATGCTTGTTGTCACTTGTAGCACAGTCACCAGGAAAAAGCATTTTAAGTTTCCTGTAGTCATGGAGTAGTTTTTATTATGATTTAGTTTGGTTTCTGAATGTAGTTTCATTGCCTGTTTAATTTTGGAAGGTTTCTTTTTCTGTTTTATTTCCTGTGTTTGTGCCAGTTCCCTCCCTCCTTGTTGCCTTTATTGTTCACACCTGTGTCTCGGTACCCTTTCAGTCCCTGTGTGCATGTTTCTCTCTTCCCTTTATCAGTTTTCCACAGCCTGGTTACTCAGTGTCTCTTCTATATTTGTACATTTTGAGTTTCCTCGTTGAGTTTTTGAGACTTTTTACCATACTTTGGACTTGCTTAGGCTTTTAGCTGCTTTTTTAAGATGTTTTTGTTTTGCTTTCGTTGCCATCTATTGTTCCATCCCATCTTTCGTTTCACCTTCTCCTTTATTCCATCCCATAGCTAATTACACCAGGTTGTGTTCATCCTCTGCATTTGGGTAACCAAATGATTGGTAAATGAGTTAATGAATGAATAGAAAAAAAAATACATAACTGTATATAATTGCAAAGCACATGAAAATATACTATGTGTGAAGGCACAAGGATAAAGACTGGGACCCATGTTTCCAGGTTATCAGAGCATGAAAAAAAGGTGTTTTTTCTACCTCTTTGCTGTTATATAACTCTCTAGCCTATACTGTGCTGGGGGACAAGCTTTTCCAGTCTTTGTTTAATGTGTGATTTCTCTCCCTCTACCAGCTTCAGGTGCTGTAGTTCATTACCTTACTCCTTCACTGTGCCTCCCTTTGTGTTTCTACACCATTCATCCAGACACCTCTGTATGTCATGTGTCCACGAAGCTCCTTTCTAGTGTGTATTCTTGAAATGAGAAAACTCAAGCTTCTGTGCATCTATATGCATGTCTCAGTTACCAGTGACATCAACTGCTCTGTCAGCCTCTCTTTCTCTTGTGTGCTCATGCCTGATCTCACTGTCTCCCTCGATTTATCTCCCCGCTGTCGCCCTCCCCTTCTGTACCTTGCTCTCTCGCTTCTTCCTCTGCTCGTTCTTTGTTTTCCTCAGACTCCACTTTTCCCACAGTGGGACGATTGCAATGATAGCACGTCTCCGTTCCCGTCTTACCCTCATTTTACTTTTCCGTCTGATTATCTGATAAAAGGTGAATTCTGCTGTGGAAAGCATGGTAACTTTAGAGACTTCAGCAGAGGTCAGTCAGTCCCTCAGCACCTGTCGATGCAACTTTCATTGAAATTGATACGATCATCTAGTTCTCTATTGGATAAAGGAGAATAACACAATAAGCACAGACACAACGGAAGAACTTACAAAATAGAACATCACATGTAATGATATTTGACTTTAATTCACCTTGTCATTACAAACCAGCATGAAGGTTGCAAATACCTGTTTGAAAGTCTGATATTTTAACGCCAGCAGTGGAGTCACCACATTCATCCACAGTTGCCACAATATACAATAATAGCTGTTTATATATGCAGTATATGGACTTTTTTCTCCCTCCTTCTGATATTTTGGTGCTACTTCAGTAGATAACGAGCAATAGAAACCTTTAGCTGATGGTTTTAAAGGAAAATTTTGTTTTTTTTAAACCTGGACTTTATTTCTGGCATTAAATACGTTCACGTACTCACCGATAACAGTTTGGTGAAAGTCGACGTCCTTTGGAAGATATTTAGATTACTCGAGATCCACGTATATCCATATAACGGGAGAGAACAGGGCATAGACAATACAGCCTCTAAATAAGGCATTATCTGTCTTTATTTCACCAATACTTTAAGACGAATGAATGAATGAACGCGTACTATTGCACTGCTAGCTCATAGCTATTTAAAAAAAATTAACTTCCCCTTTACGATTGTGTTTTGGCTCATGGGGCTTTTGCCCTCTTCACATCTTTAGTGCATACAACCAAAACCCACTGAAACTGGATGGGTCAACACTACTCGGATGCAAAATGTTCTAACATTAGTTAGCTTAAAAATCTTGTACATTTCAATAGAGATCATCCTCTTCAGGTACAATCATGTCAGGGCTAAATTCTTGCCAATATCTGTTAGTTTTGTCAGATTTTTCTGATGCATTGAGAAGAGACAGAGACCAGGTAAGTAGGAGTGAAAATAAAGAAAACCTAGACCCATCTGCAGCATCTTTTAGGCTCGGTGCAACGGCTGTGGTTTTAAAAGTGCAGAAAAATAAAGAAACTGTAGCAAATGTTGTTTTTAAGGCACAGTTCTGGGTGTTAAATCAATCACGAGGGCTTTGAAAAATTGGGTAAAGTCATTGGTTTTCAGTAGCTCATTCAGCTAACATGCTGAAGGTGGCACAAACTGTTGACCATAAATTTCCATCTCTCTTTCAGTACGTTTGTTTTCCTCACCGCTCCCTCTCGTGCTTTTTTTCCTTTTTGTGCTTGATTGCAAAATTTTGTCAAAGCTAATAATGTGGAATTCTTTAAAGTGAGATGTTGGGATGTGACGTTACATGGATAGATAGATATAGACAGATAGATAGATAAATAGATACTTTATTGATCCCAAAGGAAATTCAAGTTCAAGTTCAAATGGAAATGTGTTAAGGATTTTATGTAAGGAAATGTATCTGTCTCTGGATTACGGTGACATACTTTTCTATAGAGGTAGTCACTGAACAGCTCCGTCTGTCCCTTTCTCCAGAGTGTAATTGTCTCTTATGTTTACCTTGCTGCTCCATTGTCTGCTCACCCACTTATATCATTCTTTTACCTTGCTCCTTTTAACCTCCCTGCCTTTCTTTCTTGTCTCCATGGGAGCTGGCTTTAGCTGATTAGAGTGGCCCTGCTTGCTTTGATTAATTGGATGAGTCTTGTCTCAGTGCCAGTCTCCTCTCCTCTCCTCTCCACACTGACAGGGAGCTAAAGCAAACATGGCTTTTCATGAGAGTGTTGTGCGTTGATGACAGGAACTAACTAAAACGGTGGATGTATCAGTAAACATGGTGAATGTCACTCTAAAGTCAGCCTGGAGAACACTGCTTTGGGTGATTTATGTGTTTCAGCCCTTATAAAACCTATGACCTTTTGTAGCCATGAATACAGTATGTAATTGAATGAGGTTACACTAATGCATAAATTCAAAGGACACAAAATCTGCTTAGCAACCAAAAAATGCACCAAAGATAATCAAATTTTAAAAGCAGAACCCTTTGAATATTAGGTGTGTAATATGAATTGTATTAATGCACTCATCTGTTTTAGCTTTAGTGAGATTTATTCATGAAAGGACCACATTTGTATTGATTCAGCGTGTGATGCGGCGTGTCATTTGTCTTTCGGCTGCACTCTGCTTAAACTTGACTTGAGGAAAGCCTGGAACCATCATTCTCTGCTCAACCTGTCAACCTTCGCAATGTTTTAATTCGTCCTTTAGGCTTTGAGGATAACAACACTCACTTCCATTTCCATGTCCCTCTCTCCTTCCTCATTTGTCTTCTTCTACTCCTTTTTTTTTTTTATCTCTCTCTTGTTGCCATTCTGATGGTTTTTAAGTGAATTTCGTTTCACAAGCTTGCCTATGAAAGGATGTTCGGAGCCTCTATAGACACCCCTTAAAATCTTAAAGTCTTTTTTCATTATTTCTGCTCATCTCCCTATCAAAGCCATGGCAAAAGAAACACACACATATGCTTAAACATACGCACTGAAAACTCATTTTGGCACAACCAAGTAAATGGATGACTGGAAAAGTTAAATAGTCTTGTTATTCCATACTGGCTAAATGCAGTCTCTGGAGAGGCAGTGCCAGCCAGAGAGCCCCAAGGGATGCGAGGCTTTCTTAGAAATGCAGGCAATCACACAGCTAACTCCTGTGTTTTCTCTCCGTCCCTCCTTCTTCCATTACAGGCCATTTCTATCAACAGTCTGAAAGCCTGAAAGCCTGAAAGCCTGAGAGGCTGTGTGTGCAAACACCACGTTTGTCAGTGGGTGTTTTTTTCCTCTGCATGTGTGTGTGTGTGTGTGTTCTCTGACTTTTTGGCAATGCGATACAGTTTTTAAGAATAAACAGGCACGATGACTTATTAACAACATGGGGCTTAATTCAGTAAAAGTCACTGCATGATAAATGACTATGCTTCCACTTTGTTGAGACGATCGCTACAGCTAAACAGCTACTACGCTGTGCAATTCTGTCCTGAATATTGCTACGCTTGGGTGGGATTGTTCAATTCATGTGTATGTTTATCTCCTTAGGATCCCACAAAGCACAAACACAATGTAGAACATGACATTCATCGCCTGATGGAAGATGAAATTTGAAGACCAAGTCACAAACACAGGAAACAAATTGAACAGTATCAAAATAACATTTGAGTGTTAAATATGAATGAATAAGAATAGAACCAGAATTGGTTAGTTATTTTTATGTAAAAACAGAACCCTAACCAACAAGAGAAAGATTACATACAGTTCCCTTTAGTTCTATATAGACTTCATATAAAAGTGAATGTATCCATGGTGATGTCACTCAATGATTTGGGAACTACCTTTTTTGAATTTTTGAATTTCTGTATTTGGCTTTCAACATATTGTTTTTTTTTGCAGCCAGATGGATAAAAAGCAGCTTTCCCCAGAGGGTACAGACATCATATAATTAGCAACGCACATTTGCAACAATCAAAAGAGAGAGAGACAGAGAACAGTGGGGAAAAAAGCCAGGATGATGCTTGCATGACTTTGCAACTCTGGAATCAATATTTTATGCATAACGGAATATAGAAAACATATTAAGTCTCAAAAGTGAGACATTTTGCTATTTCATGAATAATATTAGCTTATCTTGAATTTGATGGTAGTAACACTTCTCATAAAAGTTAGGACAGGTCCATGTTTACCACTGTGTAGCATCGTCTCTTACTTTAACAAAAGTCTGGGAACTTCAGGGAACTGAGGAGACCAGTTTCTGGACATTTGGGAGAGGAATGTTGTCCCATCCTTTTCTGATAAAGGATTCTGGCTGCTCAACAGTCCTGGCTCTTCTTTGTCATATTTTGTGTTACATGACGCTCTGAATGTTTTCAGCTGGTGAAAAGTCTGGACAGCATATAAGTCAGCCCAGCATCCAGACTCTTCTACATTGAATCCATGCTGTTATAAAAGATGCAGTATGTGGTTTAGCATTGTTTTGCTGAAATATTCAAGGCTTACCTGAAAAAGACATGATCATATGTTCTTAAACCTGGATATATCTTCCAGCATTGATGATGCCTTTCCAGATGTACGAGTTGCCAGTATAAGCACTAATGCACTCCCATACCATCAGAGATGCAGGTTTTTGAACAGTCCCTCTCCTGTTTAGTCTGGATAGTGCAGCATCCAGGGTTTCCAAAAATCTAATTCGAATTCCAATTAATGTAACCACCAAACAGTTTTCCACTTTGCCTCAGTGCATTTTAAATGATCTTTAGCCCAGAGGAGGCAGCATTTCTGGGTCAGATTCACATATGGCTTCTTCTTTGCTTGACAGAGCTTTCATCTGCATTTGTGGATGGCACAGTGAACTGTGTTCACAGACAATGATTTCTGGAAGTGTTTCTGAGCGATTTCCACCACAGAATCATGCCCTTTTTTTAATGTGGTTCTGCCTGAAGGCCTGAAGATCACAATGATCCAATTCATCATTTTGGCTGTGATCCTTTCCCACAGAGAGGTCTCCAGATTTTCTGAATTTTTTGGTGACATTATTTAGTGTAGATGATGGAATACTCTTTGCAATTTGTAGTATATTTTAGCAGATTTCTTAACCTCTACCCATCTTTACTTTGTTTGCGATATGGCTATCTTGGTTATTAGCAGTTATTCATAAGTACCTACAGATGGTTATTCATTTTCAATGAAATTATGAATGAAAATCATTGATTGTGGGGCATTGCTTGAATGAACGTTTGTGTTCATGTTGTGGTGTCCCCAACTCTTCTGAAAGACTGCCTCTCTTTTTATACTTGTCTTCTTAATACATGGATGTTCCTCCAGTGTTTTCTTTTTAATGCCATTTATTTTTCCAGCCTTTTGTTGCCCCCATTCAAACCTTTTTGAGACTTGTTGCTGCCATCCAATTCAATATGAATTTACATCTTAGAGAACCTGCCCTATGCGAGAAAGAGAGTGTAAGGCCTTACGTTGGAGAGGATACATTAGGAGATTACCTAATACATTCAGGGGAATGCACACCTTCCTGAGCTCCCACCCACTGTTCATCAGTTAGAGCGATGCCCAACTCTTCCTCCCTAACTGATTTCAGAAGGTTTACTGTGACAACTAACCAGTGGTGTTGCAATTTAAATAACTTCCTCATTGGCTTTGCATCTTTGGCTATCATCCACCTTTTATATTGTCTGTTGTTCCTCCAGTGCAGCGCATATTTGAGCTATTTGTTTTGGCTTGAAGACCAACAGTTTCAGTGTGTAGTTCAATTTCACTGCTCTTCTTATCATAATTTGTGGCATGAGCACTTCTCGAAAAAGATTAGATCAGTGAAGGTTAAAGATAAAACAATCTAAATAGTCATCTTTATTTTCGTATAAGAGTAGCAGCCGTTAATTGGTTTTATCCATGCATTCAGCTTCCTCTGGAAGGTGGAGTTAATTACAGCTGAAGGGTTGGCGAACCTTGAGGCTTATGTGTTCTGAAGTAACCCATTAATTACGTTGCCATAGTGAGGTGAGTGATTGAGTATGGTGCTGGTAAGATGTAGAGAGAAGCCTGGCATGAGAGTGACTCGGACCCATCTGCTTCATCTTTGCACACTGAGGGCTTATTGGTCGAGGAACATGGACATAAATCTACATTCTACCCAGCTGTTCATTGTTTTTAACAGAGAACTGCTTCCGTCTCCGTTTGTCTCTTCCAGGCTGTGAGCCCTGTGCAGGGTGATGATGAGCAGTCAGGGCAGCAGCAGCAGCAGTAAGGGAAGTGGCCAGCATGCTGACACTCCACCCCTTCGTCACAC
The DNA here is from genome assembly GCF_027942865.1 of Odontesthes bonariensis. Classification (NCBI taxonomy): domain Eukaryota; kingdom Metazoa; phylum Chordata; class Actinopteri; order Atheriniformes; family Atherinopsidae; genus Odontesthes; species Odontesthes bonariensis. The sequence goes on from NC_134526.1 coordinate 16,632,806, forward strand.
TCCTGGACCGAAGCTGCAGGTGCAGCGCTCCCACTCTCGTGACACCATCACCATACACTTCTCTGCTCTGGGGAAGGAAGAAGAAGATGAAGAGGAGGAGCTCTATGGGGTATCGGTCGGATCGTCGGCAATTACATCTGTTCTTGATGACACAGAGAGACCTAAAGTTCTGCTTACAGAGGCAGATGAGCAATGTGTTGCCACAGGCTTGGAGGCAAAAGAGGAGTTGCTGTTTGAATCTGCAGGCATGGAGGCCTCCTCTGGAGCTGCTGTACTTCCTGTCTCAGCCACTACCCTGTCTGTGCAGCCTTCAGACTCCCAACTGCACACACCCTCTCCTGGTATGACTATTATCCCCATCTCCACCCAATCCCACCTGACCTCTATCCCTCCTCCCAGCTCCTCCTGGCCTTCTGACCGGCCAGCCAATCCCGCATCTCCAAGTTCCAGCTCCTCTTCCCCTTGCAAGTCTGCAGCGCTGTCATCCTCCAAGCCTTTTCTCAGCCTTGTTCGGTCTTTGTCTAATGACGTCGACTCTCGAGAAACAGGTTCTGTACCACCACAAGCACGCCACAGACACTTAATGAAATCTTTTGTTAAGTCGTTGTCTACAGACACTTCTAAGGCCGAATGTCAAGAAGGGCCTCTTCATCACTATCCTCAGCATCAGCAAATACAGCCATCCCATCGGCCTCCGCCTCGCAACATGCAGCTCTTAAAACAGTTCTCCCAACCCCGTTTATCCTCCAGCCCTGTCATTGTCACTCAAGCAGGAGGAGACTCCAAAACAGCCCCTTCCTCCCCCATCATGTCTCCAGACGGTAGATCCTTCTTTAAAGTCCAAGAGGTGGAAGCGAAGATTGAGGACACAAAGCGACGGCTGTCAGAGGTGATGTCTGATCCCCTGCAGCTTTTTAGTAAGATCATGGGGGACGAGTCTGGTGTTGGAAGTGCTGTTCAACGAGCCAAATCGCTCTCCTCCAGTGCATCTGAGCTCAGTGGAGTGACAGCAGTAAATGGACATGGAGAAAGTAACAACAACTACAGCATCAAGGAGGAGGGGCCTGAAGGGGAAGAAGAGGAAGAAACCCCCACAGCAAAGGGGCCTGACTCTGTTTTTTTCTCATTCCCGTCACTGACACTAGCTCCAGCTCTCACCCAAGCCTCATCATCTGCCCTCCACAAGTCTCCCTCTCTTACTTTGGGCCGCTGCTCAATGTCGGCCCTGGTAGCTCGACAGGAAGATGAGGACTTCTGTGAACTCTACACTGAAGACTTTGAGTTGTGCACTGATACAGAGACACCAGATGGGGATCAGTCGCTGTCTCGGCAGCCACATACTGGCAGCACTGGTTTGTGTAGTGAACTCGATACAGAGGAAGAGAGAGCAGAGGAGGAAGTGGACAATGTGCCTGTGACTGGCCTCATCTTTTTAACACAGTTGGTGTATTGGTACTTAGTCCTTCCAGTGCCTCCATGTGTATGTGCTGTGTTGCATGGGATAGTAGCTGGGTTCATGCTGGCCTTGCTGGTCCTTTGGCTGTCTTCTCCTCGACGCTCCTCATCAGGGACCAGAATAGGGAGACGTAGGATAGAGCCATGGAATGTTCCCCAGCTGGATATCAAAGAACCAGGAATGTTCAAGGTGAGACAAAGCACAACATGAATTGCTTAGGTCAGGGGTCCCCAACCTTTTCAGCACCAAGGACCGGTTTGGTTCTGCAATTTGTTCCCGCGGCCCGGTCGGGGGAGGGGGGGGGGGGGAATACTTTTTTTTTTTTTTTGTACTTTACGTTCAACAGACATTACATTTAGCAGATGCTTTTACAAATTAGGATATGATGACAGACAGACAGTCATCATTGAAAAAATAAACGTGCACAATCGGCCTCCTATAATGCAATCTATGCAGTTTCCAAGTATAGAATCTAGCGAGTGAAATGAAAGAATTCCCGATTTCCATGTCTTTTTAAAAAAAAAAAAAAAAAAAAAAAAAAATTTTTTTTTTTTTTTTTTTTTTTCCCCCCCCAATCTCACGGCCCGGTTTGGAATGTCTCGCGGACCGGTACCGGTCCGCGACCCGGTGGTTGGGGACCCCTGGCTTAGGTTTTATCCCTCCCATTCATCGAAGACTAGACATTTTGTTTGTGGTGTTACATGCTTGGTACAGATTAACAGTTTCTAGTTGGTTGCAAAGATTTTGTGCTAACTTGCAAGACAAACTCACAGTGCTGTGGGAGATTTTTGAGCCACTCATTTTTTTAAATATTACCTGGAAAATGGGAAAGAAGTGCAGCGAGTTATTGAAGCACATGCTAACATAGTTGGAAATACAATACCTAAGGCAAAAGTTTGTACAGTTCTAACAAGCTTTAAGGTCAATATTTAGCGTGACCATCTTTATTCTTCAACACAGCCTAAACCTTCTTAGAAAAGCTCTCTTGTGCTTTCTTTTAAGGAGTCTTCAGGAATAGTTCTCCAGGCTTCTTGAAGGACATTCCAAAGCTCTTCTTTGGATCTTTGCTGCCTTTTGTTCCGTTCTCTGTCAAGATGATCCCCCACTGCTGCAGTAATGTTGAGGTCCGGGCTCTGGGGAGGATTCATCCCTCCATAAGACCTGCTGCAGCTGATTTTCAGTCCACTTCTTGTGTCATTTGGCATAGCTCAGCCTTTTCTCCCTGTTTCCCTTCCTTAAGAATGGCTTCTTGACAGCCACCCTTCCATGGAGACCATTTCTGATGAAGCTTCAGTGAACTGTAGATGGATCAACTGAGGGGCCAGATGCATCTCTCAGGTATTTGCTGGATTTTTCCTATGTCTTAAGGGCACCACTTTCAGATACTGCTCATCTGCTGTAGATAGTTTTAAAGCCTGACACTTTTTATGTCCTCCACTTGTCCAGTTTTGTTACTTTTTTTCACGGACACACTGCACACCATGCTGAGATATGCCATGTTTTCAGCTCAGAGTTCTTTTACAATGAGACAATGACAAACTTTGACAGACCCTCAAAAAGCCTGAGAAACTACTGCTTAAGACTGCTTTAAAAACTTAAAAACAAAGAAGTCCGGCTCTGTGAAAGCAAAATATAAAGAAAGAAGAGGTGGCTTAAGACTTTTGCACAGTACTGTAGTTTGAAAAAAATTCTATTTTCAAACTATATATCCTTTGCCCTATCCTTTGAACATCGTTTCACACTAACCAAGCACTGATTTTCCCTTTTTGTTTCAACTTAATACGCTTTGCTAACTGAGTGTCCTTTTGGTCTGATAAGGTAGGGGTGGGGTACCATGAGCTGAAATGAAACGTTTTTTTTGTTTTTTTTAAATGGCTCCTGATTTTCTTTCAAACAATAGAGCTCCTCCACATTCACCCCCTGTTCTCAGTCACTTCCTCTCATTGGTGCAGACTGAGTTGAGAAATTGTTCGTGGTTTAAAGGAGTTATGAAAGCATATGTACTACTCAGATGTAGGACTCAAGCTGTTGTGCGGGGGGGGGGGCTTATGACTAAAGGGCACTGCTGCTCCAAAAGAGGAGCTCTGCAGTTGTGCAGAGACAAGTTTAGGAGTGATGGAAACAACAGCCAACAAAAGCATGGTATGTAATCTGTACAGGAAATCGCATATATGGTTCGTAAGATTCTTGAAAATTCTGTGAGGAATTCACGGTGGATTCAATATGATATACATTTTTCACTTGAAAAAGAAAAGTAACAAAAATTTAAGGTCTACAGCACTTTAGCAGCCTATGGGATCAATAAATGATCCATCCCATTATCCCATCATCTTTTACAAGAATGTGTGTTAATTAAAAAAAATGTGCAACACATCACCATTATTGGTTTTATTTAATAAAAATTCAATATTTTAATGATATTCTAAACAACTACATCTAAATGGTCTTTATCAGGCATATCTTTAAATTTTAAATCAAATATTTGATTTTTTTTTGGGGGTTGAAATTTTGATATTGACTTCAAAACTCCAGTCATGAATCTATCTGTGAGCACCAGCTACTGTAGCAGACTATTTGATTAACATCGTAAATTTAGAAGCTGACACATTTTTTTGTGAGTAGCATTGAGCGGCCTGCCTCTTGAATATTGTTTTACATCCTCTGGTTAAAGCTGCCGTCGGCAACTTTTTTTTAGTCATATTAGCTTGAACTGTCATGGGATTCTGGAAGTAGAATATTAAATAGGCTGTTTAGGAAAAATCCCCAATTTTGTAGCTCCCTCTAAAGGCTGTAATCGTGCTTGCAAAAATCGAACGCTCCCGGCTGTTTTTAACCAATCACGTTAGGTGTATTATTTATCTATTATCTGAGCAGAACAGTCACCAACCACGTCTTCCATGCTGAGCGTGAGTCTGCCCCCAGCTTGTGTGCGCGCACACTGGTGTGAACTCACGTGGTCCACAGAGGGGGAGGGACCTGAAAGTTGTATCAGTTCGATTTTTCCGACTTTAGACTCGGAATTTTGAAAACCTGCCGACGGCAGCTTTAACTAATGATAATTGAATTACCTTGAGATCTCTGAGAGAAAGCTCCTTAGGCTTGGGGCAAGGACAGAATTAATATTGAATAGCTGAGATCTTCAGACCGGCAATATAAAACAGACAAATTCTTTGGTAGAAATCCTTGCAGGGCTCAGCAACACTCCTGAAAGCATTGCCAATTAACACAGTCGCAGCTGTTTTCAAAAATCCAAGTTAGAACTTGCCACTGCAAAGAAAAAAAGGGCATGTATTCAACATAAAGAAACGCCTTCAAAAGTGTCGGTGAATCAAGTGACTTCTTCTTCCCTTCCTCTAAATCTTTCAGGGCTGGATGAATGAGATCCACAGCTACGACCCAGAGATGTACCACGCCACCCTGACCCACTCTGTTTACGTCCGTTTAGAGGGCTCAGTCCTGCGTCTGTCCAAGCCCAACAGGAACATCTCCCGCCGTGCCACACACAACGAGCCCAAACCTGACGTCACTTATATCAGCCAGAAGATCTACGATCTGACTGACAGCAAGGTGAAAGTGCTTGTCGCTCATGAAAAGAGAGATTTTGTAACCTGTGTGAAACCTGACTCTGCTTCTGAGACCAGATGAGATATTAATGTGTAAAGTGTGCGTGTGTCTCTGCTGACTTCCCAGTGTATTTCGGTGCTTGACGATAAGCTTAACGGACATCAAGCACACGTCCCCTCATATTTGGTTTTGCTTGAGTGCTTGCTTACTAATAGCCCATGTCCAATGACAAATCTACTCATTTTCAGAGGCGCACCCTGTGTGTAAACTCGGACTGAATATCGCAAGTCTCCGGCCTCGAATTCAAAACTGTGTCGTTTGTATTGATATTCAGACTTAAGAGTTTTGTATATCTGAAGGAGGAACAGAAATGAGACGTTTCTTATGTCAGTGTTTCATGCAAAAAATTCATTAGGCTTCTTCTTATGATACAACTACACAACTCTCCTTTCTTTGGCTCTTTCCAAGTGACTCTTCTCTATTATTGACAATTATTAACATTAGTGATATTTTAGTTTAATTTGTTCATTTTGGTTTTCTTCGTGTACTTTTTGGAATTATGCAAATTATAGTCAGTCTAAGGCATTATTCATGCAGATATATGGAAGATATATTAAGGTGGTTCAGAAACCACCTCATTAAACCACCTCATGAGCATTTTTCCACTCTATAATCAACATCAAGGCTCTCTCATCAACATTCATGGAGAGGATTTTATGAACTTTGTACATATACCCCACAGATCTACCTGATGCCCCAGAGCCTTGCTAGGAAGAGAGTTTGGAACAAGAAATACCCGATTTGCATTGAGCTCGGCAAGCAGGAGGACTTCATGTCTAAGACCCAGGGAGAAAAGTGTGAAGCTGGGGAGGACAAACTAACGGGGCTGATTGAGAAGGTAGAACGAACAGACAAGGCCGAGAAAGCTGAAGGCTGTGCATCAGCAGAGGAACCCAAAAGACCAACCTCTGGAGGAGGGGATCTGACAATCTACTTGTTTGGGAGGACCGGTCGGGAAAAGGAAGAATGGTTCCGAAGGTTTCTTCTAGCATCCAGCTTGAAGTCAGAGGGTAGAGGTGCCAGTCTGTCTGGCTTCTGCAAGAGTGGTGAGCTTCGGTCTGAGCTATGAACGCTGTCACAGAAAGAGCTGCCAAGACACACATGTACTTCAGAGTAGTTTAGGTTATCAACCTTACTCAGCCTTTTCCACACACATATTGTATTTGCACAGGCCCACATCACTCAGTCAGAGGGGCCATTCTCTTGGGTATGTTACTGCACAGCAATCAGATCCGTGCATAAGCCTCAGCTTAGGGACTGCCAATCCCCTCAACCGAGTGAACAGCTGAGTGTGAATGGGTCAGCAGGATTACATGCACAGAGAAGTAGCATATTATAGTATTGGTTTCCACAGTGGAATATAGCCCTGTAAGGATTAGACCCTATACAAAGAGAAACACTATCATTGTGTGGGTCCAGTGATAAAAGCAGTGCGGGGTGGACAGGATTACAGGGATGATTGTTTAAATATCAAGCTTTTTTTCAATATACTGAGCAATTATGTTGAAAATGACTACTTCTGTGGGAATTGGAGGCGTAGAGAGGATGCAGTGTGTTAAGCTGAGTAAAGTATGCTAATTCCATGCCGCAGTGCATTATAAGATAGGAATACAAAGGGTATGCTTATTATCTGAGCCTTTAAAATCTTGCGTATGCATCAGGTATGAATTGATCCATTGATTGGAATAGCTGACAATTTTGTTGAGTCATAATAAACACAGTAGCCCCTCTCCTGTTTCTCCTCCTTGCTTTTTCCCTCTTCTACTTGTAGCCTTCTTGCCCTCCCACAGCCGCAGTGGCAGCATCCAATCTGGTGGAGGCCTGGAGGCTGACAGCAGGAGCAGCAGCAGGGGGAGCCAGGAGGAGCTGTCCCAACCTCGTCCCAGAGAGACCTCCGCTTCCCTCTCCTGTGGCTCCACTGGAGGGATGAAGCAGAAGATGCTGTTAGATTATAATGTCTACATGGCCAAATATATTAACCCCGAGGAACCACCAAAAAGCCCAGCCAACAGCCCTGAGCACAGCCCTGAAAGCAGCCCTAAAACTGCCAAAAAGGTATGAGAAAGATGGATGCTTGTGAGCCTGATAAGCAACCAGGGAATTTGGGCATCCGAGCTGCTTTCTGACTTGATTCAAAGCTTGGATATCCCATTTTTGAAGATGTAATGTGAAAACCTACTCAAAAGGGCTCCACATAGGTACACCATCATAAGAAGAACTTTAGTTGTGACACGTCTGCTGTTGTCTGTGTGCCAATCTGCAGCTGACTATAAATTTGCCCTTATCTGAGACCTTTTGCAGAGTGATTTATTTTCTCCAGAAAAGGTCACACTGATGCTTTGCCTCATCATACTGTAAATAGAGGGCTGCAGGGTACAGAGATGATTAGCACCGTAGCTTCACTACAAGAAAAGGTGATCGCTGTGCCTGCATTGATTCTCTCCGGGTGCTCCAGGGTCCTAATAGTCCAAAGACATGAATGTTAGAGTAACTTATATTGGTTTTGGTAATTGGCATTTGGTATGAGTGTGTGACCGTGGTTGCATGGTTGTCTCCCTTCTTGTGTTAACTCTGAAATGGACAGGTAGTGTAGTAACCCCTGTGGCCATTTACAGGATAAATTGGGTTTGTTTGGAGTTGTTACAGATCATACAAATATGTGTTTGGTAAAAGAAGTGTGAAGTGTAAAATGAGCTGTTGTTTGTTTACATTAAAATTCCACAGGGTACAATTAGGACGTGGTGCCGCATATGGGTACACCGATTGGCTTGCTTTGAGAACAGCTGTTATGGACGAGGGTCTTTTGTCAAAATTTAGTTTTAGATTTAGTCCTCCCTCTGTGAACAGAGCAAAATTAAAGGCAGATACTGTATTATCAATGTAGAAAGGAGATAGTTTGAAAAGTAGCAGCTGGGTTGGAGGTGAGTGGCAGAGCGGCTTGCAGAGAAAGTGTCAGGGCTAGACAGGCTGAAGGGTTTTAGATAGAGTGCACTGTATATTGTCTAAGTTAATGGGTTGAAGTGAAGATCAGCTGAAGTACTAATATGTGGGTAGAGCAAGAATTCATGGACTGGTGGGACTAACACTGTGATTTTATTGAACTCGCATGGTACGTACTTTTTGAACACTTCAATGTTTGCAAGTGGGAGAGTTCAAGAGGTGTCCAACAGCGAACCATCGGAAACAAACAGAGCATGAATCGGACTAAAGATTGATGTCGATGAAGAATGTTATTAATCTGGATCTAAATGTATTAGCTTTACTTATGTCGAGAAAATGAAAGCTGTGGTACATATAATGCATGTTCTTCAGCTACGCAGAAGTTCAGAGGAGACGGCTGTGCCTGAGCCCTGGGTCAATGCATTTCTAGGAAGGATATTCTGGGACTTCCTGGGAGAGAAGTACTGGGCCGATGTAGTCTCTAAAAAGATCCAAATGAAGCTTAGTAAGATCAGGGTGAGTACCGGCACCAGTTTGCATAAATATACTTTAAGAAAAGAAATGCAGCATGTCTGAAATGTAAGTTTTCATAATTCTTTTGGCTGTATTAATAATCTCATGAGCTGTCTTCTGTGTTTCAGCTGCCATATGTAATGAATGAGCTGACTTTGACGGAGCTGGACATGGGATTTTCCATTCCTAAGATCCTCCGTGCCTCCAAACCTGCAGTGGATCACCAAGGTAGGAGGACAAGTAGTTATGTCATGCTTTTCACATTGTTCTGGGTTGTTGTTTTTTTTGCCACAGTCTTTTACTTCTCTTTTCTCCTCTGTCTTTCTATGGCTGTGTATCCCTGGCCTTTCTGACACTAAATAGCAGAACATGCTCTCACATTTCTGCACCTCTGAATTTTCTTTCTCCCTATCTCTTCTGGAGTTTACTCTGTTTGCATGCCTTGCACTATTAAGCCACGGTAATTAATTCCCCTAATCCTTTACTGAGATACCAACTCATCCCACTAGCATTGATCCCCAGCTAAGGGACTAGTTTACACAAAGAGATAATAGAGATGTTAGGTGTATTCATTTATACTTAAGCAAATGATTTTGGGGGGGAAATTAGAGAAGTGTAAGATGGGCAGAAAGGAAGGAATGAGTTTTTAGATATATATTTCGGTCATTAGCTTTGGATTTTTTCATGTTTTGCTTGATTTTGAAGATTCATTTTGTTGAGCTTGTGTTTAAATTGAAGTACCGGTAATATAACTGCTGATAATGTAATGCTTGTTGCCGTTGATCTGAAGGAACTCATCGTGAGGCATCCTCACGTCAGCCACACTTCCGCATAGTCTTCATTGCTTTTTTGTTTGTCTTATACACCCACAGATATATGCTAATCATGCATCATCAGACAAACAGTTTGCTCTGGAGGGAATGACATCTCTAGATGTGTTTTGCTAAAAAATTGCATGAACTGAAAAGGATGAATTGTGTTATTGTAATGATGAAAAGCTGGTAATTTAGAGAGCTTCCTGTTTCTTTAATGTTGGGGAATGTTGTGGCTGGAATTCCAACCATGTGGCCAAAAGTGTTGGGACACTTTGTCATTTTAAATGATTGCAGAATGCTCTGATTTGTAAAAAGTATTTTTCAACTGCACATAGTGCAAAGACACCATCAATTGTAGAAATATAATTTTTGTTTCTAATTTTTTAGCTCTTTAAGCTAATTTTGAATTTCATCCAAGCGACGCATCTAAAGAGAATTGTAATAGATACTTATTTACAATTCTGTTGCATCACCTTTTCAAAACAAATTCTTAATTTTCCGGACCATGGGACACATTCCCTCTTTTCCTCGATCCCTGTGAAATGGGTTCGGGCCCAGAGAAAGGCAGCTGCTTTTTAGGATCTTTCTTCCATGCTGGCATTTTTAATTTTTTAATTTTTGGTTTGTGTTTCCGTTTCATGCAGATCTGTCAGACACATGCCAAACGTGGAGCTTTTATAGAGACTGGAAAATGAGGGGGAGGAAAAGCGAGAAAGAGGATTAACAAACAACAGTTATAAGCTGCAGAAGTCAGGATTCATTGAACAAACGGCGGGGGGATTGAAATCTTAATTATTCTGCCATCGGTGTGTAAACAGGAAGCATTGTAATGAAGTAAGCACATAAGGAGACACTGCTGCCACAGAGCTGACCTTTTCAGTGTTTGCAAGAGGGTAGATCATCTTCCTGGCAGGTCTGTGGGAGACCTCACATCAATTTTAACACAAGGCAGAAGAGGCCCATTCATTTGAAAGAGTATCAGTCAGAATTAGGATGTGGTACCGTCTGGGACGTGAACAATCATTAAGACATAACGGGTTTCCGTACCTATCTCACATTGTCTGTCCAGGCCTGTGGTTTGATCTGGATGTCTCCTACACGGGCTCCTTCCTCATGACACTAGAGACCAAGTTGAACCTGGCCCGTTTGGGGAAAGAAGGCGAGGGGCTCGGGGAGCATGGGAAAGAATGGTGAGGCTTTTATTTACATTTGAGTCTTTTCTTCTTTTGAGCAAAATAATGCAGCTTCTAAGACAGAGTCTGATTTTAAAATGGCTTAAAGATCTTTGAGAGCGATCTTATTGTTCCATAAAGTAATCCCAGTGACGGGGCCAAAAAAAAAAAAAATGTTTGAAGGATTAGTTTTTAGCAAAACAAACGGCTCTGAGCTGGATTTTAATTGGGCTGATTTGCATATGGAGCCAAATTAGTTGTCAAGTGTGTTTTTCACAATTCCTACCCTTTTTGTGTTGGCTCTTCCTCCCCTCTCTTCATATACTAATCCACCCTTTTGGATGCCTGCAATTACGGAATTGTCCAATGAATGGTGAGTTTGGGAATGAATGCTTTAAGCAGCCTGTCACTGAAACAAAAGATTTTATTTTGCATTTGGAAATATTGGATCTTAATTTGAGAGAATCTGTAAAGATTAAGTTCCCATGATGTATTTCAGTTGGAATTAATTTAATGGAAATTAGTATTGATTTTTAATTGTTGTGTGCAAAGCTGTTGGGACCTGACTTTGCAACAGTGAGTGTGTATTTATGTGTGTGTGCACCAGGCCCAGGCCGCGGACATACTGCCTGGCAGACAGCGATGAGGAGTCGTCCAGTGCTGGCTCATCGGATGAGGAGGATCCCCCAGAACTCCTCAGTGACAAACCCATTCAGCCTGGAGCTGAGGGGTGAGCAAATATCTCATTACCATGACATTATTGCATATCTGGATTAAAAATAGGCTCTGCAGATTCATGCTGATGTGTTGATGCAGAATTTTCTGCCCTCTAAGTCCATCCACCCACCTAGCCCCACACATTTGAAGGCTTGCTTCTGATTTAATGTATCACCTACAGTCTCTCCATCGTGGGTGCTGAGTAGTGAGAGATGATGTTATGAATAAATGATGAACCTGACTCACTCCTTGTCTCCCCCTCTTACTCGGTCTCTGTCCTCTCCTCTTATAGCTATGTAGGAGGCCATAGACCCAGCAAGATCATGCGCTTTGTGGACAAGATAGCCAAGTCCAAATACTTCCAGAAGGCCACCGAGACAGAGTTTATTAAGAAGAAGATGGAGGAGGTATCAAATACACCCTTGCTGCTCACCGTGGAGGTGCAAGAGTGCCACGGGACACTGGCTGTCAACATCCCACCTCCCCCGACAGACAGGATATGGTAGGTACAGGAGTAAGATGAAAACCTGACCCCCTAGATGTTTGCAAGCAGTAAGTGTGCAGGGATCTATGCATAAGAACCTAATACTGCACCCTCTGCTGGGCAAAGGCAGATACACATACAATAAGGGAATAAAAAAAGTTTTAATCATGAAATATATTTACCATCTAAGAGATGAGAGCATAAAAGTATGCTTCTCAGTAAAGAATAGGGGATTAAAACCTAAAATACACACAGTGACCTTCACATGCTTAATTATTATGGACATCTTTACGATCATACTTATCAGCTCCATTAAAGTTTACAGCAGAAGTGCCCAACTTGGACGTGATGGTTGCTCTTTATGTAACCAGGTTGGTAAAACTCGACATCTTAAACAAGCATGTCCTGGCCAAGCCAAACAGACAGCAGCTCGATCATTATTTATTACACGACAGTGTGCCCATAACTCGCACTCGATAAACATACAGTATGCTGATATCTTAGGGACTAACTACAGACGGCAACAATCATATTCATAAAACCCAAAAGGACATGAAAATATCAGGTCAACCTGGGGCGATTATAGTCAACCACAACATTTGCAACCTGATGTTCCTGCCTCCAGATTATCACCAACGTATGGTTTTTGCAGCTGATTACAAGCAGAGCAAGCTGCATAATTAAATGCTGTTGTCCACAACTCTGTATGGGTTTAAGGAATGCAAATTTTTCACATTGCCACTAATCTGTTTTGGCGTTCCCACAACAGATTATGCTACACATAGCTGCTAGCCTGTTTTCTTATTGATCATTTCTTTTCCATCTCTAACCTGGAGAGCATTTTGATGTTGCTTGATGTCTTGAAGCTGCTTTCCTTTATCTCCCTGCTGAAGTTAACCTTGTTGTTCTGATGTTTACTGCGAGATTGAGCTGTATGTCACTTGGTTACTACTGATAAATATGCTTTAATCAATGTGTGAAATGATGAGAGACAGCCAGACGGCAGAGAGGCAAGAGGAAGGCAGGCTGTAGATGGAATAGTAATAGTAAGCTTAACATTTGGATGCATTGTGATCACAAGGCCCATTTATAACAGGACCCAGGTGCTGACTTATTACGCCACTGATACTGTCTATAAAGCGGAAGCATGAAAAATCTGAGCCAAAAAACAAGTCGATTGCTTATGAAAGTATTATTTTTAGTATTTATGAATCTTGTTAAAATTTATTGTGCATGTTTAGAAGCATTTATACAGTTTTACACAGCCTTGTAAATGCAATGCAGTGCACTGATCTTCACAGCAAGTATATGTTTACAGGTTTTTTTCTTGCTTTTACGTTTTCCTACGTTTTTGCTTTACTTTTTCTCAAAATACTCTGCACTATCACTTCTGTGGTCCTCTCAAAGAGCAAACGGGATGCTTATTAAAACTAAATCTTTGACTTGTCTGCCATAACCTGCGATGAGTGGTCAGACATTTTATCTGAGTCTAAGTCATCTAAGTCTCATTTTAAGGGATCACAAGCTAGTACTGGTTTGGGATGACTCATCATCTGCATCATTATGAGCTGAATTTGTGGTGCACATTCCCTCTACAGCATGTTGAGCAATAACACAATTTATTGAACTGAACTAGATGAACAAAAGGTGCTGATTTGCGGAGCCTGTCTGAGAAATAGACTGCTATTTAGCAGCGTATGTCACAGATAATCACCGTGAACGTGTTCTCTTGGTTGTCAGGTATGGTTTCCGGAGTCCTCCTCACCTGGAGCTCAAAGCGCGGCCTAAACTGGGCGAGAGGGAGGTCACTCTGGTTCATGTAACTGAGTGGATTGAGAAGAAGCTGGATCAGGAGTTCCAGGTATACAAAACTCATCTTACCATTTAAAGAAGACCGATACTTTACTTAAAGCAAATGATGACCCCCCCCCCCAGAATTTAGATTAGAAAGAGGACTTTGAGATTAATTTATGACTGCCCATTTGCATGCTCTGTGTGCCTGTGGCTTTCCCACTCAACCTAGTTCGGCTAATGATATGCCTGCTGTTAGATAACTGTCCTGATGCACACCTGCAAACTACTGCAGCAAAGAGTCCCTGTCGGGCCTACCGCACGTCTACATTTATCTCTACCAGGCTGTAATCTTGCGCTGCCCCCCTTCTCCACTTTGCACAAGTAAAATATAGTCCTGTGGGGCACATTGTTGTCAAGAGTGAGTGGTGTATACATCTGGTTTTCAACAAATGCAAAAATTGGCGCTCATTGAGTTTCAGACATAACAAAAAGGTTTTTGTCACTTCATACGTGTTGAAAGATATCATTTCATTCCATTTTCTTGATTTAGTACATTCATATGTTTTTGTCCACTCCCCAGGATGGTCACTCACAATATCTTTCTTCTCCCACAGAAAATATTCGTGATGCCAAACATGGATGACATATGGCTACCCATAATGCACTCTGCCATGGATACGCGTTCAAATACCAACTTGATGACTGTGACAAGTGATGCCTTGAAGGATCCAGAACCGGAGGAGTCTGAGGTCTCTGACGTGTGAAGACAGCTGTTCAGTGACATTGACATTCTACCACCATGATGATACTAGAAGCTCCCACGCCTCACAGAAACCAAGGTGCAGCAATGACCTAGCCAACTCTTCAATATTTTTAATCCTTTTTTCAGTTGCACCAGAACTATTGCCAGTCATGAAATGAGTCCCTGAAGCTGGAAAAGAAAGCCTCTGTCAGCTTGTATCATTTGTTGCCACTAAAAGCAAGAGAGTAGTGACTCATAGATGATCGTCTGATCACTGCTTGTGACGACAAAAACTGATTCACTCTGAAATAAAATTCATGTGTCAAGATGAGACGGTTTAACACAGAGGTGGCACGGCAGATCAACAAAGAGGCATCTGATTTAACTGGAGAAACTACAGGACCTGTGAAGTACAGCTGAACCAAACATAATAGTTGTACAGTGTAAACATTTTGTGTGACACTTCTAATTAAGCAGGTTTATTGTTGCTAATATTATGAGAACTTAAAGGGCCGCTGATGAGGCATGTGTACAATAATTGAGGGAATAACCCTAAAAATTTGGGTGAACAGTTGGCTAAAAGCCCCAGAATCTGATGGGGGTACCACCGCCCACATATCAACACACTGCTGCCTGGCCCTTATGCAAACCAGTCAACGGCACTGTGTCCATAAAAGACATTGGGTCCATTATCTTTCACCATGGACACAGTCCTTTCATACAGCCTGTGTGCTTTCGACTGTGTGGTCATGATTGGAGTTACACACATGACTTTAGATGGGTCGTATGAATTCAAATCTATCTATCCACAGCAATTAGATTTTGCCAAGGCCTGTTGAATGTATAAATAGGCGTGCAAGGAGTAGCCCAATCACCAACCACATGCTTCTAGCCACATTTTTTTATGCCCTGTTTTCATGTTATATTCAGAGTTGAGCTAAAAGTAATAATTTTCTATCTTTATTGCCAAAGCAATCTTTTAGTCCTATTTGAAAGGAAATATTTTAGGAGACAGATCAAGCAATCGGTTTATAATTTTCCGTGCTTTTGGGGCCACTCCAGTGACGTACAGCCAGTGTTCTAATGACACTTGGAAATTCAGTAAAAGAAAACGACTGCACGGAGTGATTTCCCTCTGGGCAGCAGGAGACTGAAAACCACTTACTTACAGTAACACATAGAACCTAGAAATTGTAGGTAAAATAAACCTACTTCTGTTTTATTTGAATAAACACCATACTGGATATTAGCCATATTATTTAATGTTGTCAGCAGGCATCTAATGAATGCTACTCTGTTGAAGTGTTTATTGATTTTGCTGTTCTATGTTGTACTTGTTAAAGCTCAACACCTCCAATAAACTCAAAGTAGAGGAACTTTTGTAATCCGCCAGGACGCCTGTGTGCTTCACTGGTGACGTTTACTAAATATGTTTTATGTTCAGATATGTGTGTTGGCTAGTGTATGAGGCAGAAAGTGCCTTTAAAATAATCAAACATTCCTTCATATTGAGCCGCCACATTTCTTGCATAAGATGAGGGAGCAGAGAAAAGTCTTTGTGCCATTACTGTCTGCGAAGACATACCCTTTGTTTTCACATTGTTGGTGGTTCATTTGCACAGTGATATGAAATAATAAACATTGCTGTTGTATTCAGTGATGTCCCAGAATGTTACAGTTCTGATCATTGTGGATCAATAAAACCTTTTGCTTGGAAAGATGTGGATTTGTGTGGTTCTGAAAACTCAAAGTTAATCAACCATAGCAGGTTTTTTGTTTATTTTTTAATGTTGAGAGCAGGCACCCTCCATGAAGGCTCAGAACATTTTCCAGAGGCAGTGCAGTGAATGGACAAAATGTCATCTATCACTAGATTTACCTAAATGTGTGCAATTTGGCTAGTGAAAACTGTTTCAGGGACACTTAATGACTAATTCTAGTCTTAATCTAGGTTGAACAACAGTTGACCATCTTTGTATAACGGCTTGGGGATCAATATGCATCCAAGAATAGCGGAAAACTAATTTTGATGAAGGTATTTTCCCCAACTAAATGTGAAAGTCCTGTTTAGAGGAAAGAAAATGTTCCGTCAGAAGAGCATGTTTTAGGTTGCTCCCCATTGAATAAAGTATTTTTCAATTCCATTCCAGACTTCATTGCCAACAATTTTTGGAAGCCTATTCATCTTTAGACACTCAAAACTGACTTATTAAAATGTGTAAATGTCAGGCTTTCAATTGTTATTTTGATAGTCAATCACATAATTTTACATTAGTGTCAGCTCTCAGCAAAATTGAACATAGCTAAAATGTGCCTACTTACACACATTTATAATATGATCTGAATTTACACTTGTGTCTTGCTCTAAAAGAGAAACTTGGGAGAAAATGCCAAGAAACCCCAGTTATGACAAGACATGATTTTATCTGGCACTTCTCTTGACGTGTGAATGGCCAAGGAAGTGGCCATTCCAGTTCAAAAAGTGCAAAGAGAGAGGAATCAAATCAACACAAATCTAGATGGATAAATGCTTTATTCTTAAAGTACATTTAATCAAAAATGCACACAAAGACCGGGGAAAGGCATGTTGATTGGAGCCATGACGTCACTGTCCACTTGAGTATCAATCAAAAACCTGAGGAAGAGGAAAAACTCATGAGTTACAAATATTTAAAACATGCACGTCATTCCCAACCATTCAAAGTCTGCCTGGTTACTAAAGATACTTACAGTGCCGTTATTCCAGGATCCATCCACACTCAGCTCCTGCATGAAAACACAGCATCTCAGTGAGTTTATTTTACCGAAACAGCCTGCAGACTGGTGTTAATGGGTCATGTCAGAGTTAGTATTGACTTCATTATCACATCAGAAGTCTAACGCGATAGAGCATCATCCATGAACCAAAGGAAAAGGAAGATTTTTTAAGAAATACGCACCTCTTGCCACGTGGCGCACAAGGCGACCTCATATGAACATGTAGTCACCATCGGACCCTCACATCCGTTCCGTGTTGGATCGTCAGCTCTGTGTAAACAACGATGCAGTCAAAAAGAGCGACATTTTTACTTTTGCATTCTTTATGTTGGCAAGAACGAATAAAAATCTTACCTCGATTATCCTCGCCGGTGAGGCCTACCCACGTTGCTGCGCCATGCGCCTTTTTTGTTGCGTTTCATACTGCCCACATGTAAGTTGTTGCAGTATAAAGTCATGTGGCCTCATAATGCCATGCAACTATGTGCGCAAACAACTCAACGGACATGTTAAATATCATTTTCTTTGCGTCTGGTTCGCGAGGTTACTGTATGTATGCCCTGCCGTGTGGCGTGCTCCCTGGGTTAGAAAATGTCTCCCGGATCTGATTTATACCACATCCGGTGTGCGTGGGTCTCCGTTCATTGGTTTAGGGTGGCTTCACGTTTCCCCTCCTCCACTCGAGTGGATATGAATCCCAAAGTCCAACCCCCTCAGTATTCATTTCAGGAAGAAGCAACTCTTGCGTTTCATCCACAGCTGCTGGCTCACAGCCTTTAGCGTTGATCAAACATTTCGAAACATCTGCTTGTAAGCCAAATCACGTTTTCTATGTAGTCAGTAACCGCCCGGACTAACCAGCCGCCTATCCCGGTTTGAGACCTGAGAATATGGACTGGACAGTGAGCAACCAGGCTCTGGTGTGCTGCATGTTAGCGCTGCTTTGCTACACTGGTGTCCCACATAAGGTAAGAGGACTAACTAAATAAGCTAGGTTCGGTAAAAAAAAAATTAAAAATTAAAAGCTCGTAGTTACCCGAAAAAATATTTTTCTGCCTCGAATCCAACAAATATGACAACAATTATCATTTAGTGAGCTTATAAGTCAGTCTCTTTGCTTCGTGTTGTCTTGACAGCAGCTAGCTAACAGACACGTTAGCTCGCTGACTAAAAGCAGTCATTTTGACAGGCTTTAAAAGCTCTAAAGTTTACTGACACTGAAACAGCATCGTTGCTCATGCTGTTTGTCATCAGTCTCCTTTCAGAAATCAAGGAAAACCATATGTTCAGAGCTCTGAACTTAAGTACTGCATCCCCTCAGACTCTACGGCTCCCATGCTGTTGGAATCATAGATGCTTTATCATACTTTTTCTCATTCTTTATGATAGCTGCTAGAAAGAATGAACCTCCACAGATGGACATTATCTTTAGAGAAGGTCACACATTCTGATAGCTGTTGGCTGAAAACTGTGACCCGTATACAGAAATGTCAGAGGGTCATATGTATTTTTTTTTTGTAAGCAATTAAAACACAAATAGTTCTGTCTGATTAGCTATGATATTTCACATTGCATCATTCACATATTTTCACTACTACAGCATGTGCCTCATCATGAACGTGAGGCATTGTCAAGACTTCTTATAAATACTGTCCATGCACGTTGACATTGGTTTTATCAACACATTTTTGAGCCACACACGTCACAAAGGTGGCCTGCAGTGTTCTGGTGATTGACGTGTTGGTGAAATATGCTTTTGAGCAAGTCTGTGGTTAAACACTGGGCATATTTACAGCAAACGGGAAAATTAACTGCTTAATTTAATGAAACGACTGCCTACGCTGAGGTAGAGCTAAAAGAACAATTGTTTTCCCCATTCCCTTCCCGTAGGCATTTTCACTTTTTAAAAACTTTTCCCCCTCAGCTGCTGTCATCTCAAAGCTCGTCTGACTCTCCATATCAAGACTCGTCCTTGTTACGCATGATGATTCTTTGTGGTCGGGTGGCTCTCCAGTTCCAAATAATCACACCAAACACCTACAAGTCTTTCCTGTGCTTGGTGCAAACACACATCAAACAACTTTACAAGGGATGGTTTGAATGAAGCATGATAAATATGTATTTCTGGATGTTTTTGTTTGTTTTTTTTTAGGGGGGAGAAAAAGATATTTGCTTGTTCAAACCGAGCCAGAACCATAAGAAGGTAGAGACAGAAACCCTTTGCTGCTAAATAAGTAAGCCCCTTCAGCTAAGGAGCAGATTAAAGAAGCCTTATAATCCCCTATCATGTCTCGGGTTCCTCTCTGAGCCTATTAGAAAAGTCTGCGGGTGTAGTGGGGCCGACAAATGATGGGCTAACTATAGATTCTGACACAAGAAATGGATACCCGTGAAATATCCTCTCGAGAAATTCTCATTATGTCTTTATTGTCACTGTCTCCTCTTAACAATTGAGCTATCTTTTAAGGTCAGCTGATTTACCCTTGAAAGCATGTCACGTCTGACTAATGATACCTCCTATCAGCCGCTATTCATATAGTCTTTGGTGCAGCTTCCCACTTTACGCCTCACTACGCACACACGTGAAGACCGTTTGCAGTGGAGTTCTCCTCATTGCTCAAGTGTTAACTTTTTTAATTTTAGAGAGGTTGAGATGAGGTGTGTGCAATCGTACCGTATCTTATCACAACAGTAGATTGAGTGCAGCCGAACACAGTTCAACATGCGACATCCTCCTCCTTGGGAAAAAGCCACTTTTTTTTCGCCGTGTGCTGGCATGGAACTTTGTTGTAATAGATCCACGGTGGTCAACGTGAACTTTTCAAATCTGATTAACGTTTAGATGTCCTTGTGCCTCACACTGTTGGGCAACCCTGAAAGAAAAAAATGTCTAAAGGCATATGCTTCCAGACGATAAGAATTGCTTAAATGTAAGATGATCTTAATACAGGGCTTTCACAATATCCCTATTTGACTTATTGGTGATGACTTGAGGCGGTTGCTTCACTGCACTTCCCTCGATGAGTAAACAAATGTGTTATGATTTTTTTTTTTTTTTTTTTTTTCTTGGTTCCTGTGTTGGGTTGTTTTTTTTGCACCCTGGCAAGCTTGCAAAAAGATTGCTAATTCTTGCAGACAAGCTGATGGTGAGGCCGGGACTTTTTTAGGAGGCTGTAATGTAATCGAGTTCACTCTATAGGATGTCCTTTTCTGTATTTTGTTATTTGATAGTTTCACCCAACAAAATGAAAAAAAGAAAAACATTTAGTTTTGTTCTGTCATGAAAAACAGAATGACAGAATTCATTAGAGATGTACGGCTCCCAGGATTTCGTTATCAAGAGACGACTTCCCAGACAAAAGGGGTTCATGGGACACAAGTTCTACTAAAGTGCTTGTTTACATTTGATGGGAAAGCTGCCAGTTCCGGCCACTTCTGTGTTCAGGTCGGTCTGCTGTGCAGCGGGCCGTGAGGCAGTTAGACGCTCCTCTAACTGGTGTCAGTGACTCCATGAGCATTTTAGTCCCTTTAGTTTAAGGTAGGTCTGGCCTCGATTTGGAAGGGAGAATTAAGATCTTAGCAATTGTAAAGAGTGTGGTTTCAACCACTTCTCTATTGTTGTGCAACTCTCTTATGCAGTACTATTTTCTGTGTAACACAGAATGTGGAAATTGGAGGGGATAGACCAGTATTTTAGTTTTAAGCTATATAAAGAATTCTAACTCGCAGGCACATTCATTCTGAGCACATTCATTCTAACCATGGTAAAACAGATGAGTCTGAGGCCTAATACTGCAGCATATTCACCTGTTGTTCACAGCCGTTTGCAGAGTAATTTGTTTGTGAAACCAAGAGCTGTCTTAGAGGTTATGAGGGCCCTAAAAACAGACAGGTTATGATTCTCCAAACACAGTTGTGTGATGCTTTTGAGAATATAGCCCAGTGGGAACAGTCGCAGGTGCACATTATTGACACAAAAGCTTGTATAGGATGCGTGAGACTACCGCAGGGGATCCTTAGGCAAATCTGGAAGAATCTAGTTTCTCTCTCTCTGTGTTGTGAAACTTTCAGGGGCTGCTATGCCTTTGTTACTCTTGCAAATAACATGCAGGAAATCTCCCCAACTATGATATCAATAACGCACCGAGAGAAAGAAGTGGGATTTGTAAAGTGACTGTTTTGAGCTGTCGGGCACTGGTCAGTGGCACGAGTGTTCGGGGAAATTCATGCGGTGTGATTGAAGAGTGACTCAAAGGTAGCTGCGCATTTGCTCTCTGTAACACTTTGTTGGTTTGGTCAACAGTCAGAGCTCTCCTGCACCCTCGCTGGACCGCTTCCTGCACACAAGTGCCAAAAACCATAAGATGTCCAGGACCCTGGTTATCAAGAGGTTTTAGCATTCCATTGTGGAGCACACATCGCCCACAGTGTTGTTAATTCTGGCATAAGCCAAGGCATGAGGTCGGCCTGCGTTGCTGCTGCCATAGGTTCAGAGGCTTCTGCTGGATTTGCTGCATCTTCATTTCTTTTTTACTTGTCTGCATTTTGTCAGCGTATTTGCTCCTTTGTCACATTCTTTAATGTTCCAAACCCATCCGAGACGAGTGTTCCTGTGTATGTTCTTGGACCCCATATAGCTGAGTAGGAGTAAAGAGTTTTGGATGGAGGGGTGTCCATATGGCCTGTCAGCCCACTGTTCATCTGCGGAGAGGGAACTTGAAGCACACTTCTCACTTAGTTAGTTGCGAACTGTATGACCAACAGGGACTCTGGTTGTTTCATTTCCTCTCATGCCAAATGCACAGGCCTGACTTTGATGGCTGTTGTCTGGCTTAAGAGCGTTTCCAACCTCTTTTTGCTTCTTCCATAATGTGGCTAAATGCTCAGAGGAGTGTGTTAGCACTTTTGAAGGTCGGCATTGCATTACGTGAAGGGAGTCATTTGTATTGTCACAAGAGACTTGTGGGTTTAGTAAGTGATCAATATCATTGTGGATCAATAAGAAAATTGGCTTTACTTCAGCGGCTTCAGCTTGTTTTTTTTTGTGGTAAAGATACTATCTTTAATGGCAGTAACCACATTTTTCAATTATTCACAATGAAGGACCACTTCTTTTAACTTGCTTGTTTTTTTTAAAGACATATTTTAGACACATTTTGACCTCCACATCTTACATTTCACAGCGTTAAATGGATGCTTTTCCAAATTATAAGACATAAATCTTTCTTTGTTCATTCTCGTTTTCCTGCTGCACCAGAAGACCACCATGTTAAACCACGATCCCAAAATAAGGCTGCACTTTTATTTCTTTATCTGTGTTTCCTCAATAATTCATACAGCAACAATTTTAATTGTCCTTGGGGTGTTGATAAAGTATCGCTCATTTCGGCTCATTTTGCACGTGTGGCAGCGTGAGCGTAGAGGTTTAATGCACACGTGCTCGGCCTCATGTCTAGTTTGTTGA